>NC_140593.1:899297141-900529641 GCF_964204655.1 Triturus cristatus
GGTTTTTTAAATGCTAAGTTACTTTACGCCATTCGTGGCGTGCGCGCCCACTTAACGCAGTTCGTTCCGTGTGCGCCCACTTTACGCAGTTAGTGCCGTGCACGCTAGATGGGCCATGTACGCACGATGCGCTTCGCGCACTGTGCGCACATGGAGGACATATTATGCGCTTCCTTGTGATAGGTAATCTGTTGAAATTTTTTGGGGAAATGCTGTGCTCTTATATGCCATGCACAAATGGTGGCCTTCCGCCACCATTTGCACACGGGGTGGAGAGAGTGGGTTTTTAAAAAAAAAAAATTATTTACCGTACGCGCACGGTAAGCGTACGGTAAGCGTAATGGGCGAAATTTTCGAAAAATAAAAAATTACCGTTTTTTGCCTTGGGGGATCTTTGAAGACTCAACTAACATGGTTATGTGCATGGGCGCTGTCTAAACAGCCCCTTTATATGTTTTTGGCATTTGTTTATCAGCTCCCCCTCAGAGTGCGAGAGAGAAAATGGCGGCCGCCGCTTCCTGGTTTCGATCGATTCGAATGTTTACTAAGATCTAAGGGCCAATCAGAATCGCGCTCGCGCACGCCACCGTACGCGTACGGTAAGCGCACCGTAAGCTGGCTCAGATATATATATTGATTTAAAGGCTATTTTCTCAGAATCTACTGAACAGATTTACACCAAACCTACAAAAGGCACTTCCTTGACCTGAGGACTACCTCTCTGCCAAATTTCAAGTAATTCTGTTCAGCCGTTCGGGCTGTAGCTGTGTCTAAAGGTCCTATGGAAAAATGCATGGGAAAAACGCGTTTTGGGACCTCCCTTTTATCTCAGCCCCCGCTTGACGAATCCCCCCGAGACTTTCAGGGTAGGAGCGGAGCGTAGCGCCCCACCTATTTTGAAAATTCGCGAGGATTTGTCAACCGGCGCCAAAGTTATTCAAAATAGAATGTTGCGGATGTCCTATGGAAACGTGGTCCTAACTATAACTACCTACTGGCGACCGCCAGTAGGGGGGGTGGGGACACACACACACACACACACACACACACACACACACACACACACAGAGAGAGAGAGAGGTCTAGACATACAGAGAGAGAGGTCTAGACATACAGAGAGAGAGGTCTAGACATACAGAGAGAGAGGTCTAGACATACAGAGAGAGAGGTCTAGACATACAGAGAGAGAGGTCTAGACATACAGAGAGAGAGGTCTAGACATACAGAGAGAGAGGTCTAGACATACAGAGAGAGAGGTCTAGACATACAGAGAGAGAGGTCTAGACATACAGAGAGAGAGGTCTAGACATACAGAGAGAGAGGTCTAGACATACAGAGAGAGAGGTCTAGACATACAGAGAGAGAGGTCTAGACATACAGAGAGAGAGGTCTAGACATACAGAGAGAGAGGTCTAGACATACAGAGAGAGAGGTCTAGACATACAGAGAGAGAGGTCTAGACATACAGAGAGAGAGGTCTAGACATACAGAGAGAGAGGTCTAGACATACAGAGAGAGAGGTCTAGACATACAGAGAGAGAGGTCTAGACATACAGAGAGAGAGGTCTAGACATACAGAGAGGTCTAGACATACAGAGAGGTCTAGACATACAGAGAGGTCTAGACATACAGAGAGGTCTAGACATACAGAGAGGTCTAGACATACAGAGATGTCTAGACATACAGAGATGTCTAGACATACAGAGATGTCTAGACATACAGAGATGTCTAGACATACAGAGATGTCTAGACATACAGAGATGTCTAGACATACAGAGATGTCTAGACATACAGAGATGTCTAGACATACAGAGATGTCTAGACATACAGAGATGTCTAGACATACAGAGATGTCTAGACATACAGAGATGTCTAGACATACAGAGATGTCTAGACATACAGAGATGTCTAGACATACAGAGATGTCTAGACATACAGAGATGTCTAGACATACAGAGATGTCTAGACATACAGAGATGTCTAGACATACAGAGATGTCTAGACATACAGAGATGTCTAGACATACAGAGATGTCTAGATATAGAGCTGTAGTCAGAGGTTTCATTATGGTTCTCATAGGGCAAAGGGTCACGACAGATGCAAGCTGAAATTTTAAAAAGGAAAAAAAGCAATAAAATAATAGTACTTTGTTCCCTACTTCTGGTAAAAGGGTGCACTAATCTGGAAATCTAAAACTATTCTACTACATACTTATGGGAGGCCATGAGCAGTCAAGGAAAAGCCAATCACAGCCAGCAAAAGCAGCCCTTACACTAATAATTTCCACAGATTAATTCCTGTCAAGAGTTGTACGGAGATAATTAGGCAGATTGTACCATAACTCTCAGGGACACACACGCCCCCGAGAGGATACTTCTGCAGCAATCTCCATTTCCCCAAGGGAGAGGAGGACCTTCAGGAACTAGCAGGTGGAAATAAAAGATCCAAATGATCCTATTAAAAGGTACAGGGAAATACTGGACCTACCATATTCCTCACTACAGGGGAATGATAGGATAAAGTTACCCATATGGCGACACGATCAATCCTAGCCAGTACGGTCTTTCCTATTACCAAGCTGTTGGTACCCTGTAACCTAATGGCAAGTGGGAAACTGATGCTCAAAGCTATTTTAAAACAAGTATTTCACAGATTGCACTGTGCGAATGTCGCTGCAAGGCGTCTTCTCCCGTGATAGTAAACACAATCACCAGTTGCTGCCTTAGAAATGTAGGCTGCACACTTATTTTGACCAATGGCGAGAGGGTTTGGCAAGAATGTGTTAGAAGTATGAGAGACTGTGCAGACCAAGAGTAACTTAGTCACCATTAAGGTATCTTTATCATTCTTGGTCTCTTCTGGTTCCCACTGGAGATAAATTAGGGAGAAAGAGGGAACAATATGGTAGGAAAATAAACGGTTCAAAACACCTTGGTCCTAAAAATAGATATTTTTTCTCTCCCAGCTTAAGGGCTTACTGTGTCTATCCTGCAAACATCCATGACAGCAAAGGCTGTGGAATGCACAAATGCTGTATTAGCTATAGTGAAACATTCTCTAACAAATTAAGCGAGAGAAGCATCCTCATACAAAAATAAAGCAATGAGGTGCTTCTGGTGGGATATCTAGCAATAATGTTGGATGTGAGCTTGCTGTGGAAAACTGGTTCTTTGTTCAAAAGTCCACAGTTCTTTAAGGTTACTAATGCTTCTTGAAGAAGAACTGGCTACCAGGGACGTAAAGCATAGTACATTATGTGCAAAACAAATTTTAAAAAGCTCATTCAGTTTGGCAAGATCAGCAGGAAAACCGCATCAATTTGCTCTTCTAAGGCACTGTAGTAGAATTCCAGCCACCAGGATTTTCAGTTTGCAATCGAATAGATCAAGAAAATCAAAGGCTAAATGATCAAGATATAGACGGTCAAGTTGAGCTACTGCACAGAGGGATGTAGAACTGTTCTCCCCACTCTTAGTGAGCCAGAGTTGTCTCAGGAGAGTTAGCCTTCCCAGCAAGGCGTGAGATGTCGGAGAACCTACGCTGGGGTCACCAAGATGACCAAGCACAAGGAGTCATTCATCTTTCACTAAACCCTTGTAGGAAAGTTGAGTATTGCAGAATGTGACGGTCTACTAGGGATCCAGCACTCCTGCTCCTCAAAAGACTTCTCACTTTTTGTATTCAGATGCTTCCAGAGGAGCCAATATCCTTTCACTCACGCCATTGAGTCCCATAAGACGGTTTAGTTTGCAGTGTTTGGCTGAGATGTGTATTTGTGTTACTTCAGCAAGTCTATCCACCACCCCCAGGGCAAGGTGGGCAATTAATCTGTTTAGCACCGAAGAGCTTGTTTTAATAAAGACTATGCTGACAACCTGGTCAGCAGTCCCACTCGTGGGTGATGTGTCCAGGTTGGGTGGTTATGTTTTCTGCATACATGCAACTGTACCAATTTACCTAGTTTGGGTTGGGTCACTTTAGACTGTACAACCATGTTTAATAGAAAGCACCAGCTCTTTCAATCATTAGTTTCAGGATCTGCATCAAATTCCAACGCTTTTTGGCTTTTCATTTCCTAAAAACTTGTGAACCTCTATCAAAACTACAGTAGTGTGACTGGTGTAGCGGTCTGGTTTCACGAAGAGAGAAAATGCATGCTCTAGGTGTCTACCACCATGCCGGTTGGAAAAGAAAAAACTCAGATACTCCTGGGTCTGGATCGCACTATGTAATGGGGTAGCTGGAAGCACATTTAAAGTGATAAGTATGGAAGACTGCTTTAGTACGCACAGGCCCTCCTAAACCTACCTTAAAGTACATTTTGAGATCTAATATTTTGACTGGAACAGACACGGAATACTATCTGCATTTGCTTGAGATAGAGATTGCTAGCTCCACTTTAAATTCTTTCTTTGGCAGACCAAGCTTCTCTCGTAGTGGACTAGTCCACTCAAAGCTTTAAAAAGTTTCAACCAAAAACAACGCCATAGATAACAAGGCAAACTAAAAAAAACAAGCACTGGCAATGGCAATAGAGCTGGCTTTAAAGGAATGTTATATGGTAATGTGAAGCATTACAAGCAACAGCATGGTAATGAATAAGTATTTTTGTGGTAGTAAAGAACTTTAGAAATATTTGTGTAGGTTAAATGGTCAGGTGCCACTTGTGCTGTAAAGCCAGACCTAAAAAATACATGTAGGATTATTACTGCCCTCCTCCAATCTGTGCTACTGCCAGAGAAAAACACCATACATTATTCTAGTTATCTATGACACTTTAATAACTTTACAGTGTCATGATTGTGCCCCTGAAAGTTTAAGCTCAGGCAGCTGGATAAATATCAAAAGTAACAGACCTGCATGGAGAGCAAGCACTTTTTTGTGAAAGCACACAACTTCTGCCAAATCAAAACTTGTACTCCCCAACATATGGGTGGAGCCAATTAGCGATGATCACATAATTGTCTGGCGACAGCTGTGCTACCAAGCCAGACCATAAAAACATGCAAACAGATTGAACGAAGAAGTCCCAAGTCATGATAGGTCACAGTACAGAATCAGTCCAACAACTTTGGGCCAAAACAGAGCTTGAATCCCAAACCTTGATCCCACAGTTGACTGCTCTTTTACATTGTAATGAAAAAAAAGTCCTTCTCCATCCTTTTTAATGACCCTAACCATGAAAAGCTTTGGCTAGGAATGCTTGTACAGCTGCACATGCATGTAGTTTTCAAAATACAGGCTTTGTAAACTGCTTTTGGTATTCCAGTTTAACCGTATGGCTTTACATGAACTAAAAGGTCTGGGACTGGAGGGGTCGTTTTTCCCAGGTTTGTTTATCAATTACAGCACGAAGTGTGTAAAATACCTGGGAGGCGTCTACAAGGGCACTGTACATTTTTTAGGTCGAAAACTACCAAACAGCACAGCTGTCTGGTTGCAAAAAAAAAAAATTGGGGATTTGAGAAAGCTTACCTAGGAATCCATTCTGCCAACTGCTTACCACTGGCTTTGTAACTCACATTTGCTCACTTTCTATTTTCTGGCTTTATTTGTTTTGGGCTGTTCACCATGTCTTAGTCCCTCCCACGGAGCATAGTCTGTTTACAACCTTCTTGACTGGCTCTTTAAATTCCTCCATGAGTGCTCGCATTTTGGGAACTATATTTTTTCTTTTTGAGAGACACTCCAGAAAAGGTTTTTTTTTGTAGTTCAGGAAGCATAAATGTGGTGTTTTTCTTCGGAGAGGTTTTCAGCCTCCTATATTTCTGACTGATTGATTCTAATTATCTTTGGTTTGCATAAAATAGGATGGTTGAGGGATGTTAAGCGGTTGCTGGGCGAGTTGGGTGAGTTGGGTCTTGGAGGGGCCTGGCAGTCCAGGGCCGCACCATCCAAGTCTGTCCTGAAAAAACTGTACTGGAAATGGGTAATGGATTCCAGAAACTCTAATCCCAATCTATGTAGATGTTCTGCTGAATTCCTATTAGTAAAGGAGGTGGCACTACTTGAGCCTTATCTCGATATCATTTCAAAATTTAGAGATAGGGCTTTATATTTTAAATTTAGGATAGGTGTGCTGTGTGTGAGTTGACCGCAGGATGGAAGGTACCAGCACAGACTACTCCTTTCTGCCCTTTCTGTGAGACCAGGATTGAGTCGGTTTCCCACCTTTCATTTGAATGTCCTGCATATAAAGCTCCTCGCCTCAGGTGGCTGAAACCCGTATGTAAAGAGCTAGGCACAAGACAATGTAGTGAGGCTCTCCGTATTTTAAAATCTGACATACGCCCTTTATTCGCCTGTGGTATGGCGAAGTTCTTAAATTGGGCATGGTCGATCAGATCAAAAAGGCTTTTGTATGTTGTTTAATTATGGTTTTAAAAATTGGAATTTTTATGTAATTTATCTATGCCATTCGTATCTTGAACCTGCATAATTGTTTTCGTATGAATTGGCCTTTTATTTTATTTTTAAAAATAGATGTATTGTATTGCTTTTAAAGATATGTTTTATATCGAAATAAAGCCAACTTTGACTGACTGACTGACAATTATCTTTGCTACTTTGATCATCAATCTCGCAAGCCTGTTAGGAACAATGTTCTGTCTATGAATTTGTATATTTTGGTCAGTGCTCTTTACTGATAGCAGAACTTAAACAATCTTCTTCCTCAATTTCATGCCCATACCTTAGACACAAGAGGTAGGGTTGGGGTGGGGGGCGGGGGCGTGCTGAAGTACCTCAAAATAATCATGCTGGAGTTCAGAAGTGAATGAGCAACAAACAGGCCTATAAATTGTGTTCTTATCTTGCCACATTTGTTGTGCATTCAAAGACAAATGTTAGGCTCGGTCTTCCAGGTAGCTTGCCGTTTACTTTTCTTTCTTGGACTGCAAAGTGAGATGATTGGTGTCACAAACTTGCTGGATACCGGGGATTCTAAAGGGTGTTAATTTTTCAAGCAAATTACCACAGTTAAATGCCAGTAAATTAACTGTACGAATATTACAGAATATATCAGAATTAGGAGTGTGCAAATGAAGCACATTTTTTGTAAATCTGAAGTGTGGTGGTAGTCTTTTTAAACTATGGAACGAAATATTTTAATACTATCAAAACAAATCAATATACTAGGTGATGCCGATTTCCACTTATTATCCTTTGTACACTACATAGTTTAATCAGTAAAACTGTCTGCAAATGTAATGGTCATTTCAGTTGTAAATGTGTTGTCTGTAATGGCAGTGCGCAGCCACACCAATCATATTCCACTCTATTCTACTCCACTCTGACACTACGCCACTCTGCTAGGACACTCCACTCTAAGCTATCACACTCCACCCTATGGTATTGCAACCTAAGACGCTCCATCCTATAACATTTTATGCCACTCCACGACATTTTATGCCACTCCACTCTGACACTTTTAGCCAAGCTGAACAGCAGCCACGCTGGTGTACAACATGGGTGAAACACATTGGCAAAGCCAATAGCTCTCGCATAACCTAACCTATTTGGATTCGCCAATGCTCGTCTACTCATAAGGTCCTCGGTGGCAGCTCGAGTGCAGTCTGGCCTCCAGCTCCGACCCGGGTTCATTTTGGGATTGGGAAGGAAATGTTTCCAAAGAGCAGCGCACTCTAGACCAGCGATAAGGAAGTTCCCAGATTAGAGATAGTGGGGAGTGCTTCCATAAACTAAACTGGTTTTGCGTGCTGGGTAGCAGCACGAACCAGACCTCTGCTTTAATAGAAGGCACTTCAGACTTCCCAGTGGTATAGAAATAAGGGCACGTCAGCATTACACAGAAGAACTAATCTGGCCCCCGAATATGCCTCTTGCAACGAATGCTCTTCTGGTACAAAAGAGCTAATCGGCTTTCGTGATTTAATGCAGTAGCTAGCTGCCGAAAAACTCCCTTATGGCCACAGATAACAGCCATAAAAGCTTCCACAGTGATTTTAGCTATCTCCTCCGGGAATCAGGTTTCTGTAAACTGAAATGTGCTGCTAGAGCTGTAAGGAGGAAATGTCTGCCCTTATAAGTGCGCCAAAAAGGTACAGTAGAATTGAACATAAATAATTCACATGCACTCAACAGACATGCAGGGTCCTTTTAGCGAAAGCTGAACTGCTACCATAATGGCTTACTCATACGGACATTCTGCCAGGTCCTATTCCCACCAATGTGAAACAAAGTCCATGTTTACACAGCACAATATAGATTTGGTAAAAAGCAGCCCATCTACAGGAGCATTAGCATACTAGGCTTTGTCCAAAGGATTCGCCGGGGTCTTGTTTTGGAACTCTGAGGTGCCTTTACAGGCCAGCTCTAGGTTTGAAAGTCATATGGGTCCTCAGAAGGGCATCATGCAGAGGGTGATAGATAGCAAGGCAAAGAGTCCCTAAATACAGCACCTTAAGCATTCTACGCATGAGTGCCTATAGAGGCTCTACTGAAACCCATTCTTAGCGCCTAACTTTACCTGAAGGGCTTATGGTTCATGGGTAAAATGCTCTGGGGACACGCCAATGTAAATTGCCACATGCAGCTGTGAATGAACTGACTTGCATGTCTGGAAAGCAGATGCTGTACCAAGCACCTCTTCTGACAAGCAAGTACCATACCTCGTTTGCCCTGGTACCAAATAACTAAATTACATTAATTTCTTCCGTTCAGGTTTCTGGCAATAGGCATTTCTTGCCCAGGAGTCGAAAGGACCTCCGACCACTGTTCATTCCTATTTTCCTCAGACCACGTGGCACGAACACCACAAGTAAGATTCCTTGTCTAGGGACAACGGTCACTATTCGGCAATTGGACCTCGGAATTGAGGTTGCTTCTTCCTTTCGGTACAGAAGTGCTGAACAATGCACCAGGCTGATGAATTCTCCTCACACTCTATACAGATTTCGGCTCTATTTTCTTCTACGACACAGGAGGTTGCACTTGGGGGTCAAAATCAGTCTTCTGCCATTACCAATATGTTGAGTCCCACTATGACCAAGCCTTTCTTGCTCCTTACTCCTCCTGTATCCCCTTCACCTCATGATAGAGTTTCCATTCCATTCAGTGCAGAAACTGAACTGGTAGAGGCCATGTTGGTGAGCCACTGCCTGTACCTTAAGAAAAAGCATAAAGGGCAAAGAATTTCCAAATCTTCAGCAGCGGCACTACTTCTCACCGGTAGCAAGAATGCCCAAGATAAGCAGCAAGGGTGCCAAGTCCATCTCTGCAACCCCTCACCCACACCTCCCTGCTTGGATCATTTATCGCAGTCTCAAGCCCACATTATAAGGCTCAATATATGTGGCCTCAGTCTCGCACTCTCCTGCAACAGGTACTGGAGGGTAAAAGCTGAGTGCTGTGAGATAATTTCTCTGCTTCTATTGAGAACGGTTGGTATATGTGTAGCCAATAGATTAGATATTCCGATATAAGAAAAAGTGACTCCATGGAAGATGCTCAATATTTTGTGAGCACAAGAGCGTGACTTACAGCAAGAGACTGAACAAAATAAACATCAGGATTTGATTGAATTCGGTATTGTCTAAACCCTTTTCTGTATTTTCTCCTGACCTCACTCAGACTTTACACACATTTAGGCAGACAAGTTACAGGCTAGAGATATAGCCCTGGTGCTTTCTAGTTCAGTCCAATAGTGCCAACGTCAGTACCTCTGTGTCCGCATCATCTAAGGGTACAAGGATACAAGCCCAACAACTGCCAGTTGCAAATAGTACTACCACCATAGGTGGGGTTAGTATTCAGACGGCTCTAGGGCCAGACTGGTACGAGTCCTCTTTCAGAGAGTCAGTAGGCTCTTCTAATCATGAGAACCCAACTATTTCATCCACCAACCCATCAAAGAAGCTTGCTGTTCTATACCTAGACTTAGATGGCCCTGGTATTGATGATATTTGTCCTATAGGGAGAGACGTTGCAGTTAAAGAACTTGAAATTCTATCCATTACTTCACTCTTCCACTGCAGAGAATGAGATTTTAAAATGGTGGCTGTATCTTCCACAAAATCGAAGCCTTCCCTCCGTAAGGAGTCACAAAGAGGTTCATGATTTGCAGGATAAACCTCACGCAGACCGGTCATTCTCCAAGCCTCTAAATTATCTGCAATCCAACCATGGCATTTCTGAAAAGCGCTCAATTTTTCTCAGACGCACTTTCCCCCCACCATTTTTCTGTTGTGTAAATGACACTGTAAGGAAATTGCTCTTTTTGTATGGTAATCCCCACGTTTTTCGACTGATGTGGCGGAGTATTTTCGACTCTGAGTGCACCGAGGCCTGCTAACCAGACTTCAGTGCCAGTGCCATGACCCTAAAGTGTTTGTCGAATTGGCTGCAACTGAAAATGGCTCTTACCTGTAAGTCCATGGTAAATGGTACCGTAGTACCCAGGACATGGGAAATAAAGCTCACAAATACCAATCGGCATCTTGGCGCTAGTGTAAAATATACCAAAACAGACAGTGAGAAGTCAAGCGTATGCAGTTAACACTTGGGTTTCAAGGAAAACAGGAGTTTGTTTCTAGGAATTTAAGGTGGGAATCTAGATAGAGGAGCATAAAAGCCAGGTTTTTAGTTCCTTCCTGAACTTTAAGAGATTAGACTGAGCTCTTAGATGGTTGGGCAGAGAATTCCATCATTTGGAGGCAGAGTAAGAAAAACTTCTACCACCGCAATGGATTCATTTTATTCTGGGCATGATCACCTTCCTAGCAGTTCTAGACCATAGGGTACGAGAAAGAGTACCATTTAAAAATACTTCGCAAAAGCTAGGCCGATCTTGGGGCAGGGCCTTATGGACCCGGCATAGGGCCTGAACTTGATTCACACCTTAAAAAGAAGCCAATGCAGTTCTTTAATGGTTTGAGAGGCTTAACAGAATTTGAGAGGTTCTTCAGTACTCTGGCTGCAGCATTTTGAAGTGTCTGCAATTTAGTTAGAAGGCGGGTTTGAGAGCCTACATATAAAGCATTGAATAGTCTAATTTTGAAATGACTAGAACAGAGGCAACTGTTTTACTTAACTCCAACAAGAGGAAGGGGAGGATTTCTTTTTTAGAATACTTAACACGAGAAAACAAGAGGTTATCTGCTTTGAGTGGTCTATGAAGGTTAATTTGCTATCAAAGGTGACCCGATATTTTTTGATTTCTGCACTGGGAGTAGAAAGGGCCCAAGATTTAGTGGCCACCAGGAGGTTTTCCAGTAAGAGGTGTTGTTACCAGATAGCAACACCTGTTTTTTCTGAGTTAAGCTTCAAACGAATCTTCTGCATCCAATTTGCAAAGCTACTTGTACAGATAACACCTTTACAGGTTCCGAAAAGACAGACACCACTATTTGGGTGTCATCAGCATACAAGAATACAGAGAACCCACAAGATTAAGCTCGATTAGTGGAATGATGTAAGCAATAAATAGGGATAGACATAACAAAGATACCCAAGGGACTCCGCAGGGAAGCGTGAAGATGAAGTCCTCCAAGGCCACTAATTGCTCTCTATTAAACAGAAAGAATCTAATCAATTTGAGGGTTGTATCTTTAATACCTATCCTTTTAAGACTGCTGACCAAAGAAGAGTGGTCAATCGTATCAAATGCAGATGACAGACCCAACAGGATTCAGACCGCACTGTCACCTCTATCAACGATAGCTCTAATCTCTTTGGTGGCTGCCAATAAAGTGGATTATGTACAATGATTGGGTCTAAACCCATGCTGTGCAGGGTCAAGACAACTGGTGATTTCAAAGAAGGTTGTAATTTCCTGATTAATGGCCTTTTCTAAGACCTTGGCAGAAAGAGTAAGACAAGATAGGCAGACGGCTCTTCACATCTAAGGGTCAAGTGAGGGTTTCTTTAAAAGCTGCAGAATGGACGTCTTTTCCTACACATCTGGGAAGCAGTCAGACTCAAGAATACTGTTCAAAAGCAAAGTTAGATGTGTAGAAATGTTTTTTGAGACCAGATGAAGTACCTCAGGAGGGTATGGGTCTGCAGGAGCTCCTAATCGAATGATTTCAATGAGGGTAGCAACCTTCTCTTCAGTGAGTTGGGTAAATGTGCTCAGTACCTGGGGCAGGCAGTTTATCAACCATGTGGTCCTCTTCCATTACTGTCCTTAAGGGCACATTTGTATTATCCAGTATAGTTCTAAAATCCCAAAAGATATTATTTAGCTTAGTGAAAAAGAAATCTGCCATTTTATCACACAAATGTTGACTGGGGGTACCCACATTTTGAATGCCAAATGTAGATAATGACAACTGAAATAAAGAGCTCCTTAGTAGAGTTCTCAGCTGCTTTGATTTCATCTGTAAAAGATTTCGTTTTAGTTACCTGTATTTTATAATCTTTATATTTTTGTGATTTTTTTTTTCCATTCGGGCCACCATTTTTCCTCCAGAGTTCTTCGTGTCTATATTTCCTTTTAAATTATCTGAGCTATATAGAATACCATGGTGCCGAAGGAGGGGACCGATTTGCCCTTGTTTTAAAAGTAGCTTGTTGTGAAATTGCTGTACCAACCCAAGCATCGTAATTACCCACAGCTTGCTCGACATATTCAATAATTGAAGGCTGGGATTTACACAACAGATTGTTTAATTTAAGGTTGTCATTTTCTTCCACAAGTGACATTTTAAAGCTGCTGGTACATTTAAGGAAACTGAATTCAGGGTTGGACTGAATAATTTAAGCATAATGACCCTATGATCAGTCCAAGCCAGGGGCAGGATTTTTCCAACCTCTATATCGGTATTATTTGTAAGTATACCATCAAGGGTTTCCGGGGTCATGAGTTGGAAATGTTACGTTTTGTAAGAGGTAAAAAGTCTGACAATTATCAATCAAATGCTCTGTGTTTTTGCCATCCAGACATTCTAAGTAGAAATTAAAGTTCCCTACGATAGTTAAGTCGGGGTAGTCTACTCAAGATTCCACGAATCCTTGTAATGCATAGATAAAGTTCTCCCTAGATCCTGGAGGGCAGTAAATTAAGAGAACGTTGAAGGAATAGGTGTTATGAATTTTTAGATTAAACAAATGGTAGGCCTGCAAGTTAGAGCGGTACCCCAGGTCTTGCAGCACTGATTGTGCCAACCTGGCAGCCCCGACCCCCACGTAAAACAAGACCCCCAGTCTGCCACTGAAAATTGGTAGAGCAATAGTGCACTGATAGCCCTGCTCCACAAGACCGCTTTCTCCCCTTCTGGAGAGACGTGCCAACGACTCTCAGGAAGGAGAACAATGGGGGACTTCAGGCCCGGGAGGCGTTACATGACAACACATGCACCAGGGGTTGGATGGTTGTGCACTTTGACGCTTGGGTGCACCAGAAAACCCAAACATTAGATCCCTTGTATGTGGAGCCCTGAAGGAGCATTTCCGCATTTCTCATCACTGGTATGTACGTGTCGGAGGGAGTCATCTATTGATAACACCTTAAGACTATCTCAGCCGAGGTTCCAAAAACGAATGGCTGTTTATCCAATTATGCGAGCAAGATGGCTCAACAAGGTAAACGCTTGAATGGAGCAGAAAAAGGAATATGCTACTTACCAGTATGCATCTTTTCTTGGCATGTAGAGCTGCAGATCTACACACTTTTGCACAGATCGCCATCTGGTGTTGGGCCCGGATGTTTGCAGTTTGTTTTTCCTCTTGGAAAGTCTTTGGAAGTCACGAGGTCGCGGACTCCTCCCTTGGTTCGTATTGCGCATGGGCTTCGGCTCCATCCTCAGATAGTTTTTCGCCAACAGGGAAAGATGGAGCGTAGTAATAATAGTGAAGAAACCCATGTGTGTTGTATCTAAATAAGATAGACTGGAACGGATACAGGTGGCCGGGGAGGCGGGTGGGCGTGTGTAGATCTGCAGCTCTACATGCCAAGAACAGACGCATACTGGTAAGTAGCATATTCCGTTCGAGGCATATGAGCTGCAGATTACACACTTTTGCATTGACTATATAGCAGTACCCAACCCTAGCGGCGACCACCGGTATCCGTTGCAGTGGTTTGGAATAGTGTTTTTAGTACAGCCTGGCCAACACTAGCTTGTTGCTTGGTTTGCACATCTACACAGTAATGTTTAGTGAAAGTGTGCGGTGTAGACCATGTGGCTGCTTTGCATATATCATCTAATGGGATGTTCCCTAGAAAAGCCATAGAAGCCCCTATCTTTTGTGTAGAGTGGGCTTTAGGGGGAACAAATAGCGTTAGTTTTGCCTTGTGGTAGCAAATCTGTATGTATTTTACAATCCACCTAGCTATCCCTGATTTAGAGATGGGGTTGCCTTTATGTGGTGGAGAGAAAGAGGCAAACAGTTGTTTGGTCTTTCTGAAAGGTTGTGTTCTCTGGATATAGTAAAGTAAGGCCCTTTTAACATCTAGCGTGTGTAGAGCCCTTTCTGCAACAGTTTGAGGTTGCGAGAAAAAAAACGGTAATTCTACTGATTGATTTAGATGGAAGGGGGAAATGACTTTGGGTAGGAATTTTGGGTTGGTACGGAGGATAACCTTGTTCTGGTGCATTTGGAGAAAAGGTTCTTGTATAGTGAGTGCTCATATCTCACTGACCCTTCTAAGGGAAGTGATGGCTACAAGAAAAGCTGTTTTCCACGTGAGAAATTGCAGTTCGCATTTATGCAAAGGTTCGAAGGGCGGCCCCATTAGCCTTGTGAGAACTATATTTAAGTTCCACATAGGTGAGGGTGGTGCTCTGGGGGGAATTATTCTTTTGAGGCCTTCCATGAAGGCTTTAATGGCAGGTACTCTGAAAAGTGATAGGTGCTGTCTTTTTTGTAGGTAAGCAGCAATTGCTGCGAGGTGTAACCGAATGGATGTATATGCTAGGTTACACCTTTGTAGATGGAGCAAGTAGCATATGATGTGCTGTATAGATACGTGTAGAGGGTTGATTGTGTTATGGCAGTAAACAACAAATCTTTTCCACTTTGCAGCGTAGCAGGCCCTAGTAGTAGGGCGCCTAGCTTCTCTGATGACGTTCATGCAGTCAGGAGGAAGGTTAAGGTATCCGAATTCTAGGATCTCAGGAGCCAGATCGCAAGGTTGAGCTGAGCTGGGTCCGGGTGTCTGATCTCTCCATGGTTTTGGGTTAGGAGGCATGGCGAGAGGTGTAACTTTTGGTGTGGCACTACCAAGAGTTCCAGCAGCGTGGTGTACCACGGTTGTCTGGCCCATGTTGGAGCTACTAGAATCAGTGTGAGGGAGTGCTGTTGTAGCTTTCGCACCACTAATGGAATTAGTGGGAGAGGTGGAAAGGCGTACGCAAATTTGCCTGACCAGTTCATCCATATCGCATTGCCTTTGGACAATAGGTGTGGGTATCTGGCGGCGAAGCGTGGGCATTTTTTGTTTTCGTGGGTGGCGAAGAGGTTTATCTGTGGATGCCCCCACATCTGAAAGAACGGGTGCAGAACCTGCGGGTGAAGTTCCCACTCGTGGATCTGCTGCGTCTGTCTGCTGAGCAGATCTGCCATGGTGTTTTGGACTCCTGGGACATGTTGGGCTAGGAGAAAGATTTTATGTGGAATTGCCCATCTCCATATGCTCTGTGCTAGTTGAGTGAGCTGTGGAGAGTGTGTGCCGCCCTGTTTTTGAATGTAATACATGGCCGTCATGTTGTCTGTGCGAATCAGGAATGCCTTGCCTAAAATCTGTGTCTGAAAGGATTTTAGGGCTAGAAAGATTGCCAGTAACTCCAGATGGTTGATGTGAAGTAACTTTTGTTGCGGCGTCCATATGCCCTGCACTGTGAGGTGTAATAGATGAGCTCCCCAGCCGGAGAGCGATGCATCTGTTAGGATTAATTGTGGAACCGGGTTCAGGAACGGTCGACCTCTGGAAAGATTTGTGGTGTTCCACCACTGCAGAGAGCGATGGGTACGACCGTCTACCAACACCAGATCTGTCAGTTGCCCCTGGGACTGGTTCCACTGGCGTGCTACGCACTCCTGGAGTGGACGCATCTGGAGTCTTGCATGAGGCACTATGAAAATGCAAGAGGCCATCATCCCCATTAGTTGCATAAACACTCTTGCTGGGAGAGAGTGTTGAGGTATGAATCTTTGACGCAAAGCCTGGATGCTTGCAATCCTGGCAGGATTGGGATAGGCTATGGCTTTTGAGGTGTCTATGGTGGCACCGAGGTATTGCTTTGCGTGGGATGGTATTAGCTGGGACTTTTGGTGGTTCACTGTGAAACCTAGCTGGTGAAGTAGTTGGATTGTAGTGGCGGTGTGATTTACACATTGGTTGTAGGACGTGGTTTTTATTAACCAGTCGTCCAAATATGGGAAGACGTGAATGTGCTGTCTTCTGAGGTGTGCCGCCACTATCGCTAGGCACTTGGTGAATACCCTTGGTGCTGTTGTGACCCTGAATGGGAGCACCTTGAACTGGTAGTGTTGCCCGTCCAATACAAATCTGAAGTACTTTCTGTGAGCATGGTGTACCGGAATGTGAAAGTATGCGTCTTTCAAGTCCAGTGTGGTGAGTCGTTCTGGGAGAGGAGCGGAAGTACCTGTTGAAGGGTTACCATGTGAAAATGGTCCGAATGTATGTAAGTGTTTAGAGGCCTGAGATCTAAAATAGGTCGTAGAGTCTGGTCTCTTTTTGGTATCAGAAAATACAGGGAGTAGACCCCTAAATTTTGCTGATTGGCGGGGACTTGTTCTATGGCATGTTATTGTAGGAGGGAGATTACCTCCTGTTTTAGTAACGTGGAAGGTTCTTGTGACATTGGGCGTTGCCTGGGTGGAATGTTTGGGGGGGGTAGATGTTAATTCTAGGCAGTACCCTGAACGAATAATTTGGGTCACCCATCTGTCTGGTGATAGTCTCCCAGACGTGAAGGAAATTTTGTAACCTGCCCCCGACCGGAGTGGGATGGTCTGGAGGGAGCAGGGGGAAGTCATTGGGTAGGCGGTGTGGCAGAGCGGGCGGTATTTGTTTTGCCTCTGCCTTTATTGTTATTGCCCCTATATCCGCCTCTTTGATAACCCCTTGTGAAGGTGGATTGAGCAGGGGATTTGTAGGAAGTGGACGCGCTATCTGAGGAGTAGCCTCTGGCGGTACCCCGAAAGGAAGAGCGGCGAAAGGAGCGTCTAGGAGGGTGTCACTGCAGGGCTCCCATAGATTTCGCCGTATCCGTGTCCTTCTTCATTTTCTCTAGGGCCTCATCTACCTTTGGACCGAATAGATGTTCTTGGTCAAAGGGGTGGTTTAGAATGGAGGCCTGTACCTCAGGCTTAAAGCCTGAAACTCTGAGCCAAGCATGGCGACGGAGGAGGACACTAGTGTTAAGGCCCTGGAGGCTGTGTCTGCTGCGTCTAGGCACATCGTATAGAGGTGTTAGTTATGGTTTTACCCTCTTGAATTAATTCATTGGCCCCATTTTTGTATTTTTCTGGAGAGGATGCATGGTGGTTTCTAACTCATCATAATGCGCTCTGTCGTATCTGGCCAATAGCGCCTGAGTGTTGGCGATGCGCCATATATTGGCTGCCTGTGACGCAGTGCGCTTTCCTGACGCGTCTAGTAGCTTTGACTCCTTGTTAGGCGGTGGCGCTTCGCCTGACGCCTGGGAGTTTGACCTCTTCCGTGCAGTGAAAACCACTAGGGAATCCAGTGGCGCCGGCCTTTTGATATAGGCAGGATCTGTGGGGGGAGCTTTGTACTTCTCTATACCTGGGTTAATGACCCTAGCCCTAACTGGGTCTTTAAAAACCTCTAGTGCATGTTTTATTACCCCCTTGAGCATAGGTAGTATAGTGGTAGACCTATGTGCGGTATCGAAGGTGTCGAGGAGGAAATCCTCCTCTACCGGGTCAGTGTGGAGCTCTACCCCATGATAATGTGCCGCCCTCTGAAGTAGGTGATGGAAACCTAATGAGTCTTCCGGTGGAAATGGCCTGGATGGGTAAAGGTCATCTTGCGGGACATCTGGAATGTCTGGATTATTATAGTCGTCCCATGGGTCTGGGGATCCTGTAGGGGTGGGGTCTTGTGGCACATCGCCTGGTCCCTGTCATCATCATCGTCCGGAGACGGGGTCGGGGAGCGATGAGGTGGGGGTGGAGAAGGTGGAGGGGGTGGAGGGGGTGGAGGAGGTGGGGAAGGAATTCTGAAAGGGGAGGTAGCAGAGTCCTTCTTCTTTGGAGGTGGAGGCGGAGCCGGTTTGTCCAAGTGTCTCTTTTGAGAAGAGAGCCAAATGTCCAGTTTTTGGATCCTTGGTAAGTGTCTTTTGCAAGGGATCCGGCGTAAACAGTTCCTGTGACAATCGTTGTTCTGTCGGCGCCAAAGGTTTCGGGGCCGATGACTTTTTAGGCTTGTCCGAGCCGTGCTTTTTGGGAACCTCCGATTGTTTTAGTCGGCGCCGAGGTGGACTTCCGCGCGGGAGTCTCGGTGCCGAGGGCCTTATGTGGTTTGGTCGGCACCGAAAGGCCTGGTTTGGACCCCGAGGGCTTCGGTGCGGAGCTCAGTGTCGAGGTAGAGGCCGATTTCTTTTTCGGTGCCTAAGTGTGTTATTCGGCACTGCTGGCAGGCTGGCTCGAGCCCGAGCCGCTGGAAGGCTTATTTGGCTTCTTCACCGGGCCCGAAGGTGGGGTGTTTGAAGCAGTGTCTTTGGTCTTGCCTAGGCCCGGAGGCGAAGGCGTGACCAAAGCCTTTTTGGGTGTCGGCGCGGGTGTGGGTAGGGGTATAGTACTCACGACCCTCTGCGCCGGGGTGATGTCCTCCACATCCGAGTCGTCGGCTTCGGAAGCACTGACGGGGTCTTCTTCAGTGTGCTGCTGTCCCGGAGCTTCGACGTCGTCCCTGAAGATGTCGACTGGAGCGGAGGTCGAGGAGTGCGCCATGTTGCGTCTGGCCCTTCGATCTCGAATAGTCTTTTTCGATCTGAAAGACTTGCAGGCGGGACAGTCTCGAGCCTCGTGTTCAGGGGAGAGGCAGAGGTTGCACACCTCATGAAGATCGGTGTGGGGGAATTTGGACCCACATCGAGGGCACTTCTTGAATGGAGTTCTTTCCGTCAGCCGAGACCGGAGCTTGGATAGGCCCGAAGGCCGCCGTCGACGACTGGAATCGAAGAAGTGTCGAAGAGAAGGTGATTGAGGAGATCTGGATCTGAACAATACCGATGAGCGAGGATTCTGTGCCGATCGTTGAACTGGAAAAGTTTGGAACCGGAGCGCGAAGTATTACATCCGAGCCCGATGAGGATGGAGCCGAAGCCCATGCGCAATAGGAACCAAGGGAGGAGTCACCAACCTCGTGACTTCCAAAGACTTTCCAAGAGGAAAAACAAACTGCAAACATCCGGGCCCAACACCAGATGACAATCTATGCAAAAGTGTGTAATCTGCAGCTCATATGCCTCGAACAGTCATTCCTAGAGGGCAAGCCATTAATGAGACCACCAAAAGCTTCCCGTTACAAAGTTGGCAGCTGAAGTATATTATTAATATTTCACACATCAAGTGTGATCTCCTTGGCTTACTAGGGAACAGAATATGCAAAAAAAAGTGGCTTCATTGTGTGGAGTAAATTGTAAAGGATATAAACACCATTACGTACACCCTACATAATTTCACAGTCTGCATTTAAAATATAAACATACTTTTATGCTGACAAAATGATAGAAAGCTTTTTAGATTAGAGCTGTGAAAATGAAAGGAAATTTAATCTTGAAAAGGTGTGAATGTGACGTATCTGTCAATCAGCTCCCTACTGGCTATCTGCTTTGCAACTCAGATCCTCAAAGCCCAATAAAAAAGGGGGAGAAAAAGTAAAGCGAGGAGATGTGGGGGGAGGGGTGTAGAAGCAACATGAGGTTGGAGGGAGAAGAAACAACAGCCGAGGGGTGGAGAGACTGTACAGTGCCATGCACTCATAGATTGCAAGGCCAAAAAGTTAATAATAAAAAAAAAAGTTACTGAGCAGAACACAGCTAGTGGAAGGTCACTGGCCGCATACAGGAAGATGTGCTGGGTCCATGCTCCACTGCAGGGACAGAAGCACAGAGAACAGAACTGCAGGAGGTGGTGAGCAGCTGCCGGAGGTGTGTGCGTGTGACCAGTAAAAAGCAATGGAACAAGAGCAAACAGGAAGCCAACCAATTGTAAACATTGGTAAGTAATGAGCAGGTTCTTAGGCTATTTAAGTTTTATTTTTAAAAATAGCTTTCGCTGACAGTGAAACATGAAAATATAAATCCATTTAAAGGAGAAACTTACCTGGCCTCGCCCTAGAGGAGAGATTTTTCACCCACCTAAAGTAAAAATGAATCGTTTTTCTACTGACCGCTGGAATAAATTTTAGGTACCTGCTGAAAGCAGATACTGGAAATCTCAGAGCAGAAGAAAGCTCAAAAAGATGCAACTCATACAAACTGGCTCGGACCAAATCTTAGCAAAACTGGCCTCCAGTCCGGCTGCTCAAACTGTATATTAAAGACCGAGCCAAACTCCAGCAATTAGAAAAAGAAGTACATCAGCCCAGCAAAGACATGGTTATAATCCTTGCCTAGGGACTTTGGAAAAAGCCTGAAGGTCATCTGCTAGTAGGCCTAATTCACTACCAATCTGAGGCCTACAGGATCATTTGCCATAGTCTCCCACTGAATGAACGTTGACAGAACGAAGTCACTTGCACAATCAGCAGTCTTTCAGTCAGTGTCCTTCTCCACAGAGACTGAGGGGAGCTGCCTAGTAATGACAAGTAGTATACAAGAGCAGAACCAGGAGTATTGACAGTCTAGCTAGCAGAATCCCCTGCACCAACACTGGCCATTTTGTTCAATGTGAAGGATGCCTTCACTAGATTCAATGCCCATCTTGTTGTGGACAGAGGCGCACAGAGAGAAAAACACACACACCTCCTACTTTCCTGGGCCTTGACAGTAGATTTTCTAAAACTACATTCGGAGAGTCACACCAGAGACTGCTGAGTTTTGTAGGGATCCAGCAACAAACGTCTCAGCAATCTGGACCAAGAGTTCATTAGATAGGAGCGTGAGATTATTATTATTTTTACATTGCAACCAAAATTAAATTCTTTTCACAACTCACATCCTCAAGGAGGGTCTCCTAAGGGATCCAGACCACTAACCTAGTGTCACTAGTAATAGAGTTACAAAGGAGAGGAAGAAGCCATGTGGCTCTGCCCTCAACATTTCGTCCGCTGCCCTATGGCAACTTGCCCTATGCATAAATCACCTGGATATTGTTGTCCACAAACAGTGGATTCAAAGGTAGGACCAATCTTGTTTTTGGGATCATGACCCACAAAAAAAGGCTCAGTATACAATACTCAAGGACTGTTAACTGTTTTGGTCACAACCAGCAGAAACGGGAGCTGTTGTGGTGGCCTGATAAATAAACTGGCAACTAAAATGATGCAGTGGATTCAAGACGTGACTTATTGCAAAAACCAGAAATATATGCAGAGGGATTACAACATATCTCAAGACCTAAAGACTTTTGAGGCCCTTTCCAATCCTATTTACTGGCGCAAGAATCATCAGCACATCTGTGAAAGGCCATGCAAACTATTCACTCTATTCTAACAATGGATTTATATGCGTAACTGCACTAATGGACAGTTTTGTTTATGGGTTGCTTACACCTTACTGTATGTAACTTAGAATTGGACAACTCTAATTGTGCACGTCAAGCTTCGCGTTTCCTACTGTTGTCACAAATAATGCTGGATTTACTCAACTACTTAAATTTTTTTTTTTTTTTAAATAGGCGCTATCGGTCCAGGGGGTTATGGTTATCTACGACCAACACCATAAGGTACCAGGTCACCCTCTTACCTAGGGGCCACATCCATTAACTTCAAGGCTAGAATGTTTCACGACTGTTGATGGGTCCTGCGATATCCATCACAGTCGGACCTGGCCCTTTCTGCAGGGTTATCCCCAAACTTTTTGCCTTCCTCAGACTATTTTTCTGACCTTCTTTTGGTGGCTTTAGGACTTTGGCACTTTACCACTGCTAACAAGTGCTAAAGTGCATGTGCTCTCTCCTCTAAACATGGTATGATTGGTTTACACCGCTTTGAAATATTCGGTTTACTTGTAAATCCCTTCTAAAGTGGTACATCATATATCCAGGGTCTGTAAATTAAATGCTACTAGTTGGCCTGCAGCACTGCTTGTGCCCCTCACAGAAGTAGCATTTCAAATCTGTCTCAGGCCAACTTCCAACCAACCATCGCTTCAATTTTTCCTGATTCTCAGCTGATTTTGAAAGAACACGGAGGCATAGCGCTTTCGAAAGAACAGAGTATCCTGGGATGGTAAACTGATGCTGCAGCACCGAGGAAAGCCCCGAGAGCGTAGACCCGCCTGGTTACAGTTACAAAAGGTGCCACATCACCCAAGCGGTAGCTGCACCCGTGAGCAGAGCAGACACTGCACACCAGCAGTGGTCGCGGAATCCTAGAGTTTGAATTCCCTTTTCTCGACTGCAAACACTGAGCGGGTCGCCACCTCCCTGCCTTCCCACAAGTGCCCCACAACGCGGGTATCCAGCGAGTTAAGGGTGGTAATGGTATGTGAAACGGGCCCTGTGTGGCACCATCAATCGGCCTGCACGCTCGCAGGCGACTGCAACTCCTTCTGGTCACTGGTCCCCCGGAGAGTCATGAGGTCCTGTGGGTTTCGTCACCTGGTCAAGTTACATTTAACTCTATGTACAGTCTTGTTAAAAGGGACCCCTGGTGGCACAATCAGCCAGCCTGCGGGCGGCTGGATTCTCATCATCACCGGTCCCAGGAGACCAGAGGGTCCCAGTTGGTTCAGCCCCTGGTCAAGCGTTATTTTCTGCTCCCATTCCTAACGGATCAGGAGAGCAGAAGTAACGCCATATCCTCTTGAGTATTGCACTGGTGCTCCGCCGTGGGGACATTTCAGCTGATTGCTGGTAAACATGCAGAACCGAAGCTACTATATCTTTCCATACTGTGATTACTCTTTATGTATTCCCTGTGGTTACCTTCATGTATTTGGCGTGATTCTTTAAACCGGCAGAACTTAAATAGTACTTATGTGATCATCTTTTTTATTTGGGTTTGATCAGGCTAGCGAGTACCATCTGGGAAGATGCATATGGTCATAAGCATATAATGTATTTATGTCATCTTGGCCTTAATGTGGTTATAATACAAGATTTTTCATATAATCCTGTGTGGAGTCTCTTTTGTGGTGTATTCATTGTGTTACTGTGAGTGGGTTGCACAAACTCTTTACACATTGCCTCGGTTAAGCCTACCTGGTCTGCACCAAGCTACCAGAGGGTCAGCACAAGTTATCTTGGTGTATATCGGACTAGCCCTCACTAGAGTGGTGGGTTCTGCCTGCCTTAAGTCCAAACCCTAGCCAACCAAAAACCACATTTCTAACAATCATTCTTCTAACAATCATTTTGGACTCTCAAAGCCTCAGACGGGCAAATGGCTTCCTATACAAGGTGTTGTGTCAAACAGAACTACAGAAATGAACATCAACTGGTACGAAACGAGTGAAACCCCTATTTTCTCTCTGTGGAGCCTATTCACAAAGGTAAATTTGCACATTTTCCACCCAATTTACTTCAATTTCCCCTGCCAGGATTTTGCAAAGTGATTCCTTAAAGATGCAAGCCTTTTACAGAAGTGTAATGACTCTACAATCTTGAATCCCAATCAAGGGTGGGATTAAGGCATTCAAAGACATGGTTGGCCTTAGAAGACAGCAAATGCCCAGAAACAAGTATGTTTTGAGGACCTTCCCAAACATTTTACACTCCCATTCTAGTCTTGTATTTTTGTGTAAATCCTTTTCAGAGTAGGAAGAGGACTGAATCTCTCACAAAGTCAGAATCTGAATTCAACATCCTGGTCAATAGGAAATGCATACATGCAGTGTCAGACTGCTAACAAGATCCTGATATTGTAGGTCAGATAGCAACGCTCTGATACATAAAAAATACAAGGGAGGATGCATGCAAAACCCAAGTCCTGAGAACACCCACTGTTAAATCTACATCCTGAGCACAACTCGCCGTTTTCAACCATTTATCCTCCAAAGAAGTAACACACTGATGCGACCAGGATGAAAACAAAAAGTAGGTCAGACTAATTCAGACCCCCAATCTCCAGGTCATACAGAGCCTTATGGCCACTGAACATTCTGAATGCACAATTTTACATTGAACAATAGGCAGCTCACATTTTAATGCATAAAACCAGTTCTCTCAGATACCTAAAATGTAGAAATTGTACTTGTGAAATGCAGATACATGTTGGCCTTTTATTTCCAACTACAATGCACCCAATATTAGATATAAAATTCACGAAGCCTTGAAGGCCTTGGACAGCATAACTTATTCAACTGTTGAAGTCACTACATCAAAAATTACAAAAATGTATGTACTTCAGCAGAATAAACTAGCACTGGAAAAGACAATAGGTTTTGCTTACATGGGAGATACTAGCTTTGCCAATGTCTATTAACCATGTTGTACAGTAGAGTGGAGGGGTATGGGGCAGAGTGCAGTGGAGGGGTATGGGGTAGAGTGCAGTGGAGGGGTCCAGTGGTGCAAAGTAGCGTGGTGCAGAGTACGGTAGAGCAGAGGCACTGTTTGGAGTGGTGTTGCATAGAGTGACAGTGTTCTGGGATAGTGTGCTGTGGCACAGAGTAGAGTGGTGCAAATTAGAGTGGCAAAGAATGCAGTGGCAGATTGGCGCAAATTAGAGGGGCATAGAGTGCATCACTCTACTCTATGCCACTGCAAAACACAGTAGCATAAAGTGCATCCTCATAGTGTAAAGTGGTGCCATGTCCAGTGGCATAGTGTGCAATGGTGCAGAGCAGAGTGGCATAGAGGATCGGGATGCAGAATAGAGTGGCCTAGAGTGCTGTAGTGTAGAGTACAGTGTTGCAGAGTAGAGTGGCCTAAAGCGCACCAGCGTAGAGTGCAGCCGTGCAGAATAGAGTGGCATAGAGTAGAGTGGTGCAGAGTAAGGTGGCATAGATTGCAGTAGCATAGAATGGAGCAGCAGGGCCGAGCAGAATGCAGCAGGGCCGAGCAGAGTGCAACAGGGCCGAGTGGTGAGAGTACAGTGGTGTAGAGTAGATTGAAATACAGCGCTGTAGAGTAGCGAAGAGTAGAATGGAATAAAATGCAGTGGCGTAGAGTAGTGCTGAGCTGAGTATAGTGGTGCTGAGTTGAGTATAGTCGCGAGAGTGAAGCGGCACAGAGCAGACTAGAATTGCAGAAAAGAGTGGTGTAGAGTGCAGTGGCATAGAGAAGAGCAGAGTGGCGTAAAGTGCAGTGGCAAAGAGTGGTGCAAAGTGGTGTAGAATGGTGCAGAGAAGAGAAGCGAGGCTGAGTGTAGTGGTGTAAAGTGCTTTGGCGTAGACTAGAGTGGTGTAGTCGTGTAGAGTAGAGTGCAGTAGAGCAGATTGGTGCAGAATAGAGTGCAGTGACAGTACTGGGTAGGAGTGAGAGGGAAAAGGAGTGAGAGGGAAAAGAAGCGAAATGGATGAAGGACGGGTGGGAGAGAATAGAAGATACATGGGTGGGGATATGAGAGATGGACTGAAAATACAAGCACTCATATGGGGTGCTTGAACACAAAGAAAAAAGTAGCTCCATAAAAGGGAGTTGTGGATGAACACAAGTACTTGGGCCATGCTCCAGGTTAGGGCAAAACATAAGAAGTGGATAGGACGCCTGCATGCTGTGACAAACAGGAACGAAGCAAATGAGTGACACTGAAGCCAACAAAAGGTAATCTATGGGCGGGCTGTAAGCGTACTGTAGGTAAACAAAAGATTTACAGAGACAGTGCATGAGCTTTCTAAGCGAACCTTAAAAAGCCTGCAATCAGATAACAAGCCACAAAGACCATGAGATAGGCACTTTCAATACTTTTTCCAGACTTCCGAATTGCAGAATTGCGAGTGTTTGTCTAAACCAGGCCGGAGTCATCCGCCCTTGATAACAGTTCATTCGTCTCCTCTCGAGACCCCTGCTGTTCCTTTCATCAGTACCAAGCGCAACATCTAATCTTGGCGACAGAAAAAGAAAAATTAAAAGCAACACGCTAGGCTGTCAGACTTAAAATGTGTCATCAGTTCAGATGTGGCCAGCATGACTTGTAACAGAATAACACTTTGAATTAGTTTTACTAGGTTAGCACTTAAACGCAGCTTCCTGTAGACCGGAGTTTACTTGCGTGAATTCCACTTTGCCATTTAATCCAACAATGCCAGGAAACTGGATGGGGGTCTTTGTCATTTCACTTTTTATGTCACATTAATGGGACTTAATGGAAGTATCTGAAAGAAGTGCGCAAATGGACTTGGAGGTATGTATAGCTGTGACATCAGTTGTAGTCTTCAGCCAAATGACCCGTCGTGATTGATTCTCTTGCATTTAAACTGAGGTTTATTCGGGACAATTCTGTTTTGATTGCTTGTTTTTTGTGAATAATGTACTCTTCATCACACTTAATAATAGTTATGTATTACGCTGAGTAACCATTATCCCTAAACGCCTGTGAGGACCTTTCAATATGCCCTCCTGATATACTTGATTTCATATTTTTTTATACATCGAGAAGCCAATTTATACAAATCATGGAGCTTTACTGCACATTTGACTTATTCAACAACGTCAAACCATTGGCATAGCCAATAGGTCTCGCCTTTGGGACCTTATAAGTGTTGAGCCATGCAACAGTTGATGTTGTTGCACCAAGGATATTGGGCTGGATAACCAAACACTTACAAGTTCCCGAAAGTGAGACCTATTGGCTATGCCAATGCTTGTTTAAAAAGAGATTATGTGGTCTGATAGGAAAGATGATGTGGTCTGACAGGAAAGAGATGATGTGGTCGGTCTTTTTTTTTTTTAGCACCTTTAATTAGTCGGTCAGCCGACTATAAAAAAATATTAAATATGGCTTGCCAGCGTGTTAACATACATATTAGGGGAGTACTAGTTTGATCAACATGTAAAAGAAACACGCACTAGACCACAAATCTTATTTGGGATTCGGGGAGGGTTTCAAGCATATTTTCAGGCAGATTTGGTAGTTGGCAGACTTGGACATTTTGGCAACGTGGTGCATGCATTCTCCTAACATGTGGCCCAATGATTTTGTATGAAGAATGAGATCTGCTACAGGCCCAAGGTGGTGGCGGGGGAGAGATGTTTAAGTCGTCACTAGACATACGATTATTTTTTTCATAAGGGTGGAGAAAAGCTATTGCGGCAAGATTCAATTCTAGAATTTTTGATATTCTCTTCGTGCTTTGAGGATAGAGGAATCAAAGAACCCGACACAGAGCTGCATGTTGTCCATATAGTGGTGAATCGCAAACTGGTCCCATTGATGAGAAGAGACCATGTATAGGTTAAAAAAGGGTAGTGGCTAGCGTTTACCTCTTAGTACTCCACAGACTAGACTCTAGACTATTTGCAGCAGATAAGGAGGATAGGATTATGACCTAAAACAACGAGGGTCCAGTTCAGGACCACACGACTGAAACTCATTTGTGAAGAAAGAGCATTGTTCTATGGTCGACCTTGGCAAAATCTCGGTAAAGTGAAACACGGAAACTGATGAACAGAATAAACTGATTAAGTCATATCACCCAATTTGACCAAAAGGCGGAAACCAAAATTAAATGCCAGACTGCAATAGTTCCAAAGGTGGCTACTCTGCCACTAGAATTTGTAATCTCTTTAACCACTTCACCCAAGACCTTATATAAAAAAAATAAAAAAAATAAAAAATTAATGTAATGTCATGCAATAATCTATTGGTTCAAGGCTTAATTTACAGTGTAATTTGAGTATAGTAACTACTTTGAAATATAATTTGCTGGCGCTTTGCACTGACTTATGCAACATCAACACCTCTTTGCTTACCAACACACAGTGAGCGTTGTAACCTGGGTGCATGGACTGTTTAATATCAGAATAATCAAAGGGTCGCTTAATACAAAATTTCCCCCCTCCAAAACACACGCAATAGATTCCTTTGACGCAATGCAAATATTTGCTTTAATGAGCATTGCAAATCTAAAAGAAAAAATGAAAAACCTAGCATTGAAGAGTGCTATTGTTTTATTAAACATCTTCTTCAAACTTACCAGAAACCAATTAGACTAGCACAAATTTGCCTAAAATGCATTTTACTGCCAATGACAACAAGACACTAGTTATTCAAATCTCTCCTTGCAATGCAGAAGCAACGAGGGTGGTGACAGTCAACAACACTACATACACATTGGCTGCAGTCACACAAAACACCTTCTGGTCGAGGAATCAGAAAAAAGTAAATGCTTGTACACATTTGATTTGTTTCCGGCCAAACAAACCCATCTGCTTCTCAGCAGACATGGCAATACAATCATATTGTAATCAGCCTACAATAATTAACAACCATTGTAAAGATTAGACTGAGCAGAAATCCGTGACTGGGAATGGCAGATTACTCAAGAACAATTACTCGCAGTCAAAGATGTAGTCAAACTCCAGGGCATGATATATGGGGAACCTAGATAGCCTGGAGAAAGGCTGAAATTGGAACCTAGTTCCAGAGTCAGCAGCTCTAGCCACTAGGAAGAATCTGAAGCCACCACATGCATCACGTGACCATTAAGTCTCTATGATGAGAATCTGAAGTTTAGAGGCATTTAATCAGTTGGAAAGCCATTGCCAGCTCCAATCAAAGGTGCACGTGGCTATCAACTCTAAAGGAGCCTAACTTGTTAAAGACAGAAGATTAACATCTGATTTTGTTTCTTCATGGCCCAGAAAGGAGGACAACTTAATTTGGTATTCACCCTGCCAAGTTCTAGATGATGCTCAATAAATCAGAGCAAACGGCTCCAGGATCCTTCCTAGCATCTGCCATGATCATAATACAAGACAAACTGCAAACAACAGATAACTTGTATAGTGGGTCTTTGATGCTCGAAACTAGCAATGTGGTATAAAACACACAGTTCTCAGGAGAGAGTAATACAGACTACACCATGCCCACTGAACTCCTGATTATCTTACCATGACATGCATCGCATTAAACTCTGATAAAATAGTATGCAATGCAGTTGGAATGACAGATACATCAAGGAGCTAAAGAAAGGATGGAAAAATACTGGTGAAAGGGGGTGGGGGCAGGACATAGAAAATGTACCATCAAAGCTAGCTCTCATGATTCAATGGTCAAAAACAAGTTCCATAAGCACTGTGACAGTAAAGGCTGTACACAAACCAAGTGCATCAACGACTAGTAAGAACCATTTTATAGCGAGCCTAAGTTTTAGTTCTTGGTTAATCCTTTCATTATTCGCTTCCTACAGAATATTTATGAAGTGAACGATGATCACAATCATATATTAAGTATGTGGTATTGTGTGGCAAGTCATCTTTCTCCTCAGCATAATTTCCGACTTTGTCCAAAGTACATGGCTGTACAAAGGGACATGCCTTAAGACCCGGTCTAGCATTGAAGGATTCTCTAACAGAGGTATACTATTTTATGTTGATTATTTCTATCGAACTATAATTTTTAGACAAAAAGTAAGATTCTTCCCTTCTTTGGCTCTCCTTTGCCAGGCAAACGCAGTTGTTGATAAAGCAAGCACACTCTTGAAGAGGTTATGAGGTAAGATGTTCATGTCCTGAAAAAAGGCCCTGTATATATCCCAAACACTTCGAAAGAAGATGCACGGAAGCAGGTTTGGAAAAATTGTAGTTTCTGGAGCATTAATTTACTCCTGAGCCAAACTCACCTAGAACTAAACAGACAATGCGTTTAAAAACAAGCAACAAGGTGAATCGGCACAGAAGGCTTAAACTCACAGGGCGAGAGGGGGAATCGAGGGAAATCCAAATAATTTGTATATTTTAGAGATGCTGAATATTAATCACTTAACATTTTATTTTACTCGGAAACACTGGCAAAATGCAGACAGAAAATAATAAGAATTTGAGAAACAATGAAAGGAAGGCGTTGCCCTTTCTGGTCCCAATAAAAGGGCACACACACATTTTATCAGTAATTAACAAGGAACACAGGTCCGTTGGGGATCAAAATATTTACCAATATCATACACTTCCACAGAGCGCACAACCATCGGTTCTCCCGCTCCCTGCGCTTGTTCGTCCTTAATATAAAGTTCCACGTGCCCCAATTCTCAAAATACTTGTATCCAGTTTTGTGCTTCCAATCCTTTTAAAACGCAGAAATGGCCGCACCAAGGTTCCACTGGGAAAGTAATAGTGGCTGGGCTATTCCACCGGGCAAGAACCACCCCGAGCCACAAGCAGTTAATTTTTCAGTAACTAAATGCCACAGATTACTCATTTTGACAAGCGCTTAATACCAATACTGATTACATTTAATAAGATTACCGATCACATTTCATCTGCTAATTAGAAGTGTTGAATCCGATATCAGCTAGAGAAAACAAACCTAGTCCCCCGTACACTGGCCTTCTATTTCCACAGGCAAACAACAAGTCCTTTGATAACGTAAGTAGTATCCACTGCTCATTAGCGAGTAGCCAGATGTAACCAATATCCCGAGACAGCACAGCTCACTGAAATGAAGTCTGCTCGTAGGGGTGAGATCATGCTTATCGGAGAGATGGTGCAATGCTGAAGCAATTCGTTCGCACAAAGGCGGATAAATAGCTGGCAGCCCACAGGACATTTCGGCCCGTGTGGCATGAGCTGCTGAGCAGAGATGCCCTTTGTTATTAAATGCCAGCACATGGCGAGTTCGCCACCGCACTGTGATATGTGCTCGCAGCTTGGCTGCCGGTAACCTAGTTGCCTACCATCAGAGACCAAATCATAACCACATTTAATAAAACATGCACTCATAATTTAATAAAACATGCTGCTGGAACAAAGGGAACATAAGCAAGCAAGGGTAAATGCACGCAATGAGGAGACAGCAGGGGAACGGCCAGACAGTTTATGTAGGCTGGCAGGTCCTTGTGTGACCGTTTGTCCATACAGCTACCGAATACTTTCCAGGTCTAGGCCTCTTTACTTATTTTTGTGTTATGATAACATAACATTTTGGTTCTCTTTACGCCCTGACTAGGACAGTCCAGAGACACCAGTTCTCAAAATACCATGCCTGTTGCCTTACCTAATCATTGTATATGACTGGCACCATGGGTGCAGGTTCCTCCTCAAACAGTAAGACATAGCAATGTACTTTTGTAGCAGCACGGTTTCTTAATTTTATATAGAACCTATAATTGAAGTAATTTCTTTGAATTTATGCATGTCTACCAATTTAAAATAACCCCACCCACCACCACGTCTTACTGCACTTCCTTGCCATAATATCAATTCACCTCTCTGAACCAATAATATAGTAATATTATTTTACACTAAGTTATGAAGCTGAAAAGTTTTCACGTGTGTAAACAGGGGCCAGTCGGGGTTTACAATAAAGCTGCCAGTCACACAGGCAATGTTTTCATAATAGAGCAAGAAACCAAGAGTAAATGAAACACGGCCAGTCCAGTACATGAGTGACTCGACCGTATACATACCTCTTCCTGCATGACAATGGTAGAAGTGCCAAAAAGGTTATCTTTTTGGAGGGGGGTTGGGAGGTGGGCGGGCTGATGGGTAAGAGACCTGGGATTAAACTGAGTTAATGCCTGGAAACTTTGGATCAGTGTTTCAGCAAGTTTGATTAACTGCAGACAGATGAAAAGTAAGGGGTATCAAGTCTCAAATTCATAATTAAGACCATGTTATTCATGGAAATTCGAAGATCAGGTGGATGGCAGCTCTCAGGTCAATGCAGTAACCAGGTCTATTCTACTAACAAACAATCTTCCGAACAATTCTAATCCTACCAGTCATTCATCCATGCGACAGCAACTGGCAGTCATTTATGAGGGCCCCTCTCAATTCCTGTTCAACCAATTTGAAAAATTCAAAATGTGGTTGCCAGACCCTCAGAACACCTAAGATAAGTATAACTTTTGAGATGCACAAACGGTTACTGTTCAGAGCAAGAAACTACAGCACAATGGACATTAAACTGGAAAGAAGTGCAAAAGAGAAAACCCGAAGACAGACTTTTCCATTTACACTTCCAGAATCCAGAACTACATCCCATCAACAGAACTGACCCAAAACCTATTCGGAAATGCTCGGACGACTCATCTGTGCAGAGAACATTACATTTCTACACGTTGTAACTCCCCTCCCACCAAATGCTATGCCTCTAATAAATAATTCCGAACCACAGTGCAGGGCTTCCATCCTTATTCAGCACTCCATTACTCAATGGCTAGGCTCACTCTCTACAAGTATCAATACAAGACAACCATGCTCAGTATGTGTGTGCAGCCATCCCTCAGATTATCCAAATTCCTAAGACTCAATGGCAGAAGACCAGTGACTGCTTATTCCGGAACCACCTTCTGCAAGCTCTTGAATGACCATATAACTTCCACAAGAAAGCCAAATAAAATTGCAATCAATTTAGAGAAAGCTCTGAACACCTCCTGCACTTGGTCCCAACTACATGCTGAAGGTCGTCAAATGCTCCAAAAGAAAATATCATTCAGAGAGCAATTTGTAGTGTATGTGATACAAATAACTTAAAAGATGGCCAACAATGGGCATGTAGGCCTCATCATTGTTTATTACACATGCATCTGTCAAAGTAAAACAAAGTGGCAAGGAGACGAGTTGGGGTGAAACAAGGACAGTCATGTTCCAAGACAAAGCATAGTTTATGTATTTGAACAGATTTAAAGGGCAAAGTTCACCTGCTAATAACAGCACCAGAGGACATGTGTAACATTCTGAAAACTCTCCTCAGTAATCGCTTAACAGTGTAGGAAAAGCAGATATGCAGTTTGGGCAAACTACAAATGTTATGGAGTGAATCATGCGAATACATCATTACACCATGTTAACACGAGTAAAAAGACGTATCTAAAGGCCATGTAATCCTAGGGTCCTTGAGAGCTCGCCTGTAACCTGCACCAAGAGGACATCTCATTCCAGTGCCAACCTATCACCATCTGTTTATACAGAAGAGACCGAAATGAAAATGAAGCTATGTAACATTGTCACTGAACACTGAGAAAGATATTTGGGTACACAAGAAGGAACTATGCTAGTAAGAGCATGTATCTGTGGTTTTATGCAAGTGCTCCCCTAATTTCTTTCAATACGTTGATCAATTGGCAGGACCAAAACCTCCAGCTGATCCAATCTTTTCAGTGTGAAAAGAAGTGAAGGGAAGTTACAACCATGACAATCTTTAATTCATTGGGTCACATTGCTTTACTCATGCTGGAAGAGTCTAAAAGTAGAAAAGGGCATTGTAGGCATTGGAGAAACTTCATGGGTGCCAGTTACTCTGCCTCCATAGTTATTTGAGACTCAGATATAGGCTTAATTGACCCCATCAGGCAGCAGTACACAAAAAGTATCAGTTTAGAGGCGTACAAATCAGGCTCCTAAAAACCATTGTCCAGGAAAAATACATCTCTAACACTGCACTGTAGCCCTTGCGTTTCAAAATAGCTTTCTCTCGCCGCCCTTGTAAGAGACAGCCTTTAGTCCCCCACATTTTTATTTAACTCTTTTTCAGTTGTTGAACCCCTAGGAACAGAATCACTCTCTCTCCATTATCTGCTTTTATTCTTTTGCAGAGCACCTCGATCAGGAAGTGTACATGATACACTGGAACTGAACAGTTAAAGGGTGGCAAATAAAACACCACAAGACAGCTACAGTTGCGCTGTATATTATATACTAGATCCCGAGAGGGGTGACATGCATGTGAAGAATGCGGGTGAGAGGTCAGCATACAGGCATTTTTGAAAGTTTCTACGGGTGATGGTATAGGGCTACTTCGAGCACACAGGAGGGAGATATTAGGCGGAGTGTAGAGAATTGGAGGGTTGGGACACAGGGAGGAAAAATTAACGGAATCTTGTGCTGGTGTGTGCAGGCTTTAAGGATACCGAAAACTAAAAAAAAAGAGGGAGGTACCCTAATTCTCAGGCACCTCGTGTGTTCCTTTAAGGATACCGAGACAAACTTGGTTTAGGGATTAAGGGATGGACAGCTGTTTAATGTGGATAGCGTCTGAAATAAGCATGTGTGTGCTGCTCCAGCCAAAGGTATCTCTTTACTAGACAAGATGTCTGCAAGCAGCACATGGTTATACAGCTTCAGACTAGGAAACTTTGAGCAAAAAATACATTTAAAAAAAAAAGAAAAGACTTGGGGCCCATGTGCAATATTTAGCATTCACAACCAATCTGGATTTGTAAAGCATGGCTGCTTCACCCGTTAGGGTCTAGAGGCGCTGAAGGATTATGCTGCAGGATCGGGCTGCCTGTTACTATTAGTTAAACATTTACCTAAGAGAGAGGAAGCCCGTCACACCAAGGGAACATGGCACTACAAATCAGTAGAGAATAAAAACTTGCCTTGGAACCAAGAATATAACCTAATGGGTATATCCCACCAGACAATCCACTCACCCACATCCACAAGGATTCAATTCTTAAAAACGCAAAGCACCAAGACAGAAATTCCACATGAAGCTTTAATTAAAAATAAACACCTCAATTCTTCTTTATGCATAAAAAGATAACTACAGTTGTGACAATTTACATTAAAAAAACCACTCCTAATTTCAGCCCCCCCAAATAAACAATACGCAAACCATGCGGTAAAAAATTGAATACCACTATAAAATGGGAGCACCCTAAAGGACAGTATGTACAATTCTGTTACATCTGCTGATCCAAAGAAAAACATCAACCCGAGTCCCGGTGAAATTGATATTATTCAATGCAATATCTCTTAACAATTGGATTCAGTCAAACCATGCGTTGACGCGTTTCAGTGGACTCTAATCAGTCTAACCCTTCAGAACCATACTAATTGGGTACAAATCTCCCACAACAATTTTTTTTAACACATTTATGGAATATCGCACACTGGCAGCGCAGAAATGTTAAATATCTTGCACTTCCTTTAGTTTCTGGAGGTTGCTCTGACCTCTGGGTTGAAACTGGTTTTCAATACAGATTAGGGGCTTAACCTTCCCGAAGACCCTCAAATACAATAAATGCAACACCGGACACCAACCCAGCTAATTCTGCATCCGATATGTATTTTTCGTAGGGTTAACTTCTACCCAATTCTCTACTTTCCACCTCAAAACATTCTTCTGTATTATGCTTCCAAATTGAAGAGTATCTTTATTTCTATATTTTTGGATTGTTTTCTTAAATTTTATTCAGAATAACCCAGATTCATTTCAATGGGGGTCTTTATCACCCTCCCCTGTTTTCTGTTCAGGGCTTAAATGTTCCTCTCTAACTTTTCGGATGGTGGCTTTTCAGGGCGATTCTGAATACAATTTAAGAAAAACCTACACATCGGAAGCAGAATCATCCAGAAACTAAATTAAATGTTGTGGAAGTGTGCCTTCTGCCAGACACACTGGTGCAGGGTCACCCTTCGTCCACGGGTTCAAACAAGTAAGGAGAATCGACACTGGAGTGAAGTAAGAATCAGGCAATTTATTAACACTCATGAGTGGGGGCTCCGTCTGACAAGCACCAAGAGGCACTCAAGGAGTAAGCACACCGACCAATGATTACATGGGTTTTTATAGGAAAAGGTCAAAAACAGGGGATGCCCAAAGGTGTAAATAGAGCTTGAGAAATACACACACACAATGAGGTAATACAAACACCAACAACCTTGGTGTTTAAGCAACTTCAAGTATTGGAGCTGCATAACAAGATACGCTATCTATGTACACTTTATTCATGGTTTAACCATTGATAGGAAACTCCGAGCAGACGCCAGCTGTTCCTTTGTGCTGCTTCTGCATGTACACATATTTCACAATACCCCTATCTGGTTTCTTTACACAAAATTGTGCAGGGGGAGTGCCAAGGACAGAGCAGGGGCTGGCAAAGAGGACAGAAAATGGATGATGCATAGGTCAACACGATGCGAGAAGTTGGGTTTTTTACATTTTAACAGTCCCTCCTTTTTAGACTATGCCAATCCCTATTCAAAGCCCATATATTAGTCCTGAATATCATTCATCATAAGTTCATCAATTTCCTGTTGCACCATCATTTGTTTATTTAATGCATGAACGTCAACTGGAGGAAGCTTGACATTGGTGCAGGCAGTCATGCAAATCGTACATATCATAGGGGCACACTGAATACAACAGCCGCAACTGAGAAAGATGGCTCCTATTATCACTATTACCATCAATATTTTCCAACCCCAAGTGGAAAGCATACTCCAAAACCAGTCTGAACAAGTCCATGTTCCTTTGTCCTGGTGTATTTCTACAGCTATTTTATGCTGTTTGGAAATAGCATCATACACCGAAGGGGCATTATCAGGAACGTACACACAGCAGCTACTTCCTATGATGCGACATGCCCCACCCCAATCAGCTAGTATCACATCTAAAACCATTCGGTTTTGTAAAGCCACAATACTGGTAATTTGGAGATCCTCTGTGATGTTTCCGAGAGCTGCCATTGTCTGATTGATCACTGCTTCCACCACTCGACTCAGGTGTCTTATCGGACCGATACAGAAAAAAAAAACCAAATTGAAGTCAACATACTGCTTTAATGAAGTGTCAGTTTGATCCACCTCATCAACGTCTATAGTTTTTAGATCTAATTAGAGAATCATTGAACAATCGTTGATCTTTATGATAGGAAGCAGGAGCCACAAATACGGGAGGAAGCAGGAAGGACACATAGCATGTTCCAGACCATCCGCTTGGCAAATGAAAATAACCTTTGTTTCCACAAATAAAATAAGTGTTATGAGACGCTAGGAAACTGCTATTTGTTCCAGTTATGTTTAATATTGTAATGCAATCACTCTTCCCACAGGGATACTGCCGACACTGCTTACACAGAGGGGGGACTTGCGCTCTTGTGACAACTATGACAGGACGCCCATTCCCCTTGGCTATTCGGGTGTTGGGAAAGACGAACCCTGTGGTGGAATTTCCTTTGCTGTATTCCTCAGTTTCCCATATAGTCCCTTTAGCTTGTGGATTACCATCATCATCAGGGTAACATGCTTTATTCAATTGTGCATTAAGTCCCCTTACATCAGAAGTGAAAATATTATGAACCTCAGAGGCCCACAGAAGTCGAACCAGGATCTACATTATGTGAGAATGGTAGGGGAATGAGGGGCGATCCTCCCTTCATCTGGTGGGCTGGCAACATTCCACATACCCAGTAGTTGGTAGCATTTGTAGCGTATTGAGTATGATGTAACATCCATATTAAAGTGTTAATTCTGTACGACAATCGGTGCTTCCTCTCATGATAAGGAAGGGTAAAGTAATAATGTTCCAAGGGGGCAGGAGTGGTTGTAGCAGACAGTGAATTTCGAGCTGGTGCTATCTCCTCCACTATCCATAGTGCTGCCGCCAATATTACTAACAGAATAATCAGAACCACCATGCACAGTCTTGTCCTTCGTTCCCCATTTGGATATTAATTTATCCATTTTTCTTGATGGTACTAACGCAACCACAGGTCGGAGAGAGACCCAGGTATCACTGAGTACGTATCACAACCCACACTGAATCTAGTTCAGCCGATTCTGCGATCCCACCCTGCCACAGCCAAACCGTCCCACTAATTGGGAGCAGGTCCTCCGGTATCTCTATCTGCTCCTTCCCTTCCTTGGTCATAGATTGTTACCGCAGGAATAGTCTGATCAGAGACCAGAATTTCTTCATTCGTAGGGGCGATGTTCTTCTGGGTTTGCAGTATCTCATTATATTCACTTCTGCCTTCTGGTTGGAGAGCAGTTGCTGGTATCCTCTTGCAATGGGAGGAGTGGTTCCAGTTCTTCCTAATGGTGACGCGGACAGAAGTCCGAGTTGCAAGCAGGACTTGTTCGGGGCCCTTCCAGCAGGGTTCCAAATTCTTGGAGTGTTAAAAGTTCTTAGTCAATACAAAGTCACCAGGCTGGAGACGGTGTGCTAGACCTTCGGAATTGTCAGGCATGGCTTCATGAACCTGTTGGTGGATTAGAGAACATTTTTCAGTTAAGTTTTGTAAATAATCACTGAGGACAGGGTACTGTATTTCTTTTATTACATTTGGTCTTGGGGGTCCCCACACATTCATAGGCCTCCCAAATACTATTTCATAAGGAGAGAGACCAATCTTACTATGTGAGATTGAACAAACTGATAACAGGGCTAGGGGCAAAATATCTGGCCATTTAAGGACCGTTGTTGTCTGTATTTTAGCAAGTTTAAGCTTCAATGTGGCATTGGAGCGCTCTACAAGTCCCGCTGCCTGAGGGTAACTGGCAGCATGAAACTTCTGTTTTACCCCTAGAGCTTTCATTAGATATTCTATTCTATGACCAGTGAAATGGTCATTGTCACTCCATAGGACCCTACAAATTCCAAATCGAGTGAAAAATTCTTTCAGCAAAATTTTAGCCGTTGTCAAAGCCGTATTATCCTTGGTTGGATAGGCCTCTACCCACTTGCTAAATGAACAAACCACCACAAAAGCGTACTTCAAATTGTTACCACGTTTCTACTGGATATAATCCATCTGAAGTGCTTCGAAAGGAACCTGGGGTGGAGAAAATCCACCTGTGGGGGTTGATACTCCCTTCCCGGGATTGTATTGTAAACATATCATACAATGCTTTAATAAATGTTCAGCTGTCTTGCGAATGTCTGGATTGTCCCTAACCTGTTCTAGTTGGGAGATGGAGATGGTGTTTTTAGCACTAATGTGGGCAGGCCCATGAGCCATAGTCGAAAAGGGCAGTAAATAGGCATGGGGCAATTTCCATTTCGACATATCTTTGGACCTCCAACATCCCTCATCGTCTAACTCCCCTTCCTTTTCTTATTCTGCCTTTTCTTATTCTGCCTTTTCTTATTCAGTAGCTGACTGTAGTATCTCCTTAACCTCTGTGTACATGTTTTCCCATCTTTCGGCTTGGGACCGTAATACATACATTCTGCTACTGTGGGTACTTGCAGTATCTCGTGCTATTTCATCTGCGAAAGCATTTCCTTGTCCCTCCTTATCTGTAAATTTCCTGTGGGCACTACATTTGATGATGGCCACGCTCTTTGGCAATGTCAGGGCGGTGAGGAGGCTATTTACCAGTTCGCCATGTTGAATCTTGGCACCATGCGAAGTTAGGAACCCCCGTTCCTTCCAAAGCCTGCCAAAGTTGTGTGCCACACCAAATGCGTACTGGCTGTCGGTGTAAATGTTTACCGATAATCCCTGACTGAGTTCACAAGCCCTCAAGAGTGCAATGAGTTCAGCAGCTTGGGTAGATCTTTGAGGAATACGAGCCGTTTCTAATACTGTCTGTAGTGTTATGGCATAAGCTGCAGAAGTGGTGCCATCAAGTAATTTCCAACAGGAGCCATCCACCCATAGTTCTCCTTCAGGATCTAACAGGGCTGTGTCTTTGAGATCTACTCTTCCCTTGGGTGTTCCTCCATCAGGAAAATACAATCATGCAAATCATGGGGTTGTTCAGCTGGTAAGGGCAATAATGTGGCAGGATTCAATGTTAAACATCTCTTGAGTGTAATATGGGGTGCCAAAAGCGCGAGTTCATATCCTGTGAGCCTAGCACTAGTCAGGTGTTGTGTCTTGGTTTGGTTAAGCAATGAGTCTACAGAATGTGGTACCATAACCATAAGTCTGTTGCTCAATACTATCCCTTGCCGTATGGAGATGGCTGTAGCAGCCACCGCCCTAAGACAACCCGGGAGTCCTCTGGCCACTGGGTCCAATACAGCTGAGAAACCAGCACATGGGCGATGTTTGCTGCCGTGTGGCTGTGTCAAGACCGATAATACACACTCTTCTCTCTCGTGCACATATAGTGTAAAATGTTTGGTGTAATCAGGGGTACCCAACATAGAAGCAGTACAAAGGGATGCACGAAGCGGTTGATATGCATTTTGACATTCAGATGACCATGGTAGAGGAAAGGGGGCGTCTTTGGTAACAAGGGACAAAAGGGGTTGGATGATGAGTGAAAAATTTGGGATCCATTGTCTACAGTAAAAGGTAATGGCAATAAATGCTCTGACTTCTTTTTGTGTACGGGGAATGGGTGTGTGTATGATAGTTTGAATCCTATCTTTGGTGAGAGTGTGTCCCTCCTTTGACAAGAGGTGACCTAGAGAGGTGACCTCTGGTCGACAATATTGCAATTTATTCTTAGAGACCTTATGTCCCTCAGCGGCAAGATGGTGCAATAAAGAGAGGGTGGCTTCTTTGCAATGTTCAGTTGTGTCAGGCGCGAGCAGGACGTCATCGACATATTGGACAAGTGTGACTCCAGTTTGTAAGGGAAGATCATCCAACTGTAGTTTGAGTGCCTGGCTGTAAATGCTAGGACTTTCTATATAGCCTTGAGGAGCTCTACAAAATCTAAATGAACGACCTTTAAGTGAGAATCCAAAAAGATATCTACTATCCTGATGTATAGGGATAGAGAAAAAGGCATTCTTAAGATCAATGACAGAACACAGTGGCTGTGGGCAGGACCAAAGTCAACAAGGTGGTAATATCAGAAACAACAGGATATTGAGGAACTACTATCTTGTTAATTTCTCTCAAATCGATCACAATTCGATAGATTTTATCCTGTATTCAATCCCCTCTTTTTAAGGACGGGAAGAATAGGGCTATTACATACATTAGAGGAGACTTCCTCAATGACCCCTGTAAGTATCATGTCATCAATGATGTGCATTAGCGCATCTTCCCCTTCTTTTGATATTTTATATTGCGGGACACGTGGCAAAAGAGCACCTTCCTGAACCTGTATGTATACTGGGGGAATGTCCATTCTCCCAACATCTGTGTCTGTAGTAGCCCAGACACATGGGGGAACGGAATCGAGGTCTGAGCATGGGGAAATATTACATTGTTTGGGCGATCTCTTCCTTCCAAAGATAACACACACCCCATATGGGGAGCAATGTATGGTAGCATGGAAATGTTTCAAAAGATCAAGTCCCAGAAAATTATCAGGAGCATGCGGGGGAGCAAAAAGGGTGCAGAAGTACTAAAATTGTTAAAGAAGAAGGAAAACTATTGAATGAGAAGGATCTAAGGGAGAAATTTATAGACCTAGCGTAGATATATTCCCCAAATATACATGAACAACCAACAACAGTATCCACGGGTCTAATAAACAATGAAAAACCTCAAAGGAAGTGTCAACTGAACTGGTCTAGTTTCATCAGATCAATAAAGGAAAATTCCTTTAATAGGACGGATTCCCATCACTCACCGATGGTGACATGCTTCATCATCTGGGTCTCCTCCTAATGCCACACTGGTGGCAGTAAGGGCTACAACCCTTGCTTAAGGAAAGGGGAGCTCACGGATGTTTTAGACTATAATGTATAGGACCTACAGATGTGAGTACTCAATTAGTGTGGGAATAAGGAGTGCAGTGCAATGATATTGGTGAAAAGTGATGTTAAAATTGACCGATGAGAGAAAAAACGTTTTATTGATACCTCTGAAATAAAAAATAAAAAACAGTGCAAACAACAGTTTGAAACAAATAACTGTCTAGGTGTAAAAGGCCAACATGTTTCAGCAATTGATGGATATATTATCCTTGCCTTCTTCAGGACCTAAAAATATTGCTACTGCAAATCAGTGTTATATATACAAACTGTAACGTGTATAGAGTTGGAACTAATACAACCTCTTCACCTGTAACCAGGAATAACAATTCCTCTGTAAATGACGGTTGGTGATCATCTACAACAAAACCATATATACATATATATTGTGAATTAATTATCTGTACAAGTAATATAAATGCAGTCATAACAAAGAACCTGAGGTTAAATAGCTAAAATTCTTGTCATCATGGCCAATCAATTCAATTGTGCCCATTGTTATAACATCTACTGTATGTATAATGTGCAAGCTTACCCGTCTTTTAGGAGGATGAGACCTCACCTCACCTGGCCGGAACGAGCAAAGTGTCCGTCCCCCCTCACCTCGGAATCCAAGCAGTAATGATTCGCGAAAGTGCGGAGGGAGACCCAAGTTGCCGCTCTACAAATGTCCTCCACAGGAACACCTCTAGATAAGGCAGATGTAGAAGACTTTGCCCTGGTAGAATGAGCCCTTATACCCTCTGGAGGTTCCTTACCGGCCAAAGAGTAACAAATCTTGATGTACAAGATAATCCATCTGGAAAGGGAGCACTTGTGCACCGCTCTGCCTTTCCTGCAGCCAAGAAAGCCCACGAAGAGCTGGTCGTCCACTCGAAAGTCCTTAGTCCTATCAAGGTAGAAGCTCACCGCCCTCTTAGGGTCCAAGCGGTGAAGCCGCTCCTCCTCCTTAGAAGGGTGAGGGGGAGGATAGAAGGTAGGAAGGGAAATGGATTGCCCCAGATGGAAAGGAGTTACCACCTTAGGCAGAAAAGCAGCCATGGTCCTGAGTACCATTCTATCAGCATGAAAGGTCAAAAACGGGAGTTTTGAACTCAGAGCTTGAAGCTCACTTACCCTCCTTGCGGAGGTAATGGCAACGAGAAAGACCGTTTTAAAAGAGAACAGCCTTAAGGGACACTTGTGCAAGGGCTCGAGAGGAGAACCCATCAGGTAAGTTAAGACAAGATTTAAGTCCCATTGAGGCACAATAAAAGGAGTAGGCGGAAACTTATTGGTAAGGCCCTTAAGGAATCGTAAACAATAGGTGACTTAAAGAATGATCTGGCAAGCAAAGGAAAGCCGACAAAGCCGATAGATATGGAGAGGTGTGGCTCACTGGTTAGAGGCGGCAGACCCGTAAGCAGAGTACGGCCTGGGACCAGGGTTCGATTCCCGACGCGGCAGGGTCATGGACCAGGGTCAGTGGGCTCGATAATTCTCGCCTCGGTGCCTACTCCAGTCAGGGACCACACTCGGCAACTCTGGGCATTAGCTTGCCTCATCTTCACAATGGCCCCCCCAGACCGCCGGGGATGCTTGGTCGCACCTTAGAGATACCCATTAGGGACCATCTCTCAGGGTGAGCCAGGACGGGTTCCCCAGCGGTCGAAGCGCGGAGATACTCCTTCGGGAGTCGATTCTAGCGCTATATAAACCCACAATTAAATTAAATTAAATTAAATTAAATCCCTTCACAGTAGCTACAGCAAGGCCTTGCTGAGCAAGAGAAAGAGCAAACTGAAGGATGTTGGATAAACAAGCCCTCAAAGGATCAATAGACTTCTCTCCACACCAAAGGACAAATTTAAACCACCTATAAGAATAGACTGTTTTGGTGGAATTACATCTGGCCGACAAAATAACGTCCACCACGCCAGGCGGGAGAGAAAAAGAATTCAGATTGTCCCGTTCAATCTCCAGGCATGAAGGTGTAAGCTCTGGAGGTGAGGGTGTAGAACCTTCCCCTCCGACTGCGAGAGGAGGTCTGCCCTGAGAGGGAGACGGAGAGGTGGAGAAGATCTGTATACCACACCCTTCTTGGTCAATCTGGGGCGATCAATATGACTTGGGCCCGGTCTCAGCGAATCTCTCTCAGAACCAAAGGAATCAAGGGTATGGGAGGAAACGCGTAAAGGAGATGTGACTCCCATCTCAACTGAAACGCGTCCCCCAAAGCTCCCTGCATCGGATACTGGAGACTGCAGAATGACGGGCAGTGAGCGTTCTCGTGAGTGGCAAACAGGTCCACCCGAAGAGTTCCCCACATCTGAAAGACGTGACGAACCACCTCCGGATGGAGCCTCCACTCGTTGTCGGCAGAGAACTGCAGACAGACTGTCTGCACGCACGTTCAGAACTCCGGCCAGATGATTTGCCATCAGACAAATCTGATGATCCTGAACCCAGGACCAGAGACGCAGAGGCTCTCTGCAGAGACAATGCGACCCCACCCCTCCCTGCTTGTTGACATACCACATCACGGAAGTGTTGTCCGTCTGACTGACCGTGTAGGGAAGGGAGGAAGGCCTTTAGCACTAAACGTATTGCTCGCAACTCCAAAAGGTTGATGGGAAGCAACCTTTCCTCTGGAGACCAAAGACCTTTGATCTCCAGATCCCCCTGATGCGCACCCCACCCTAAAGTGGATGCATCCGTTATCACTGTGGCCACCGATGGAGGAAGATGGAAAGGCTTTCCTTGAGACAGATTGCCCTCCACACTCCACCAAGACAGATCCGCTGCAGCTTCTCTGGAGATCCTCAGACTCCCTGAGATCTCCCTTGTGCTGATACCACTACCTGCGGAGGCACCACTGGAGGCCCCTCATGTGCCAGCGTGCATGGTTGATCAACAGAATGCAGGAAGCAAACAGACCGAGCAGACGAAGGACCTTCAGGACTGGAACGACCGCTCCATGGCAAAACAAGGGGATCATTTCCTGTATGTGGACAATCCTTTGTGGTGGAGGGAATGCTCGGCACACAGTAGTTTGCAGTACCGCCCCAATGAACAGGTTGCGCTGAGAGGGCACCAGGTGAGATTTGGGCACATTTATAGAGAAACCCAATTTGTACAACAGCTGAGTTGTATCCTGCAGATGATGAAGCACCTTCTCTGGCGACTCCGCTTTGATCAGCCAGCCGTCCAGATAGGGGAAAACTGGAATCCCCGACCTTCTGAGATGGGCTGCCACCACTGCCATCCCCTTGGTGAAGACTCGAGGTGCAGTAGCAAGACCAAACAGAAGGACCGCAAACTGATAATGTTGCGACCCTGCCGTAAACCGGAGATACTTCCTGTGTGACTTCAGGATGGGGATGTGGAAATGCGCATCCTGCAAGTCGATCAACACCATCCAGTCCTCCTGTTACAGCGCTTGAAGTACCTGCACAAGGGCGAGCATCTTGAACTTCTCTTGCTTCAGAAAAAGATTCAAGATCCGGAGGTCCAGGATTGGACGCAGCCTGCCATCCTTTTCGGGAATCAGGAAATACCGGGAGCAGCATCCCAGACCCCTTTCCTGCTCTGGAATCACCTCTATCGCACCTTTTTTTAGTAACGTTGGGACCTCCTCCTGCAGGAGAAGATGGTCCTCCGAGCAAGCACCTTGGCAAGGAGGGTAATTTCGAGGCAATTCCCGAAAGGGTAGGGCATACCCATTTTCTACAAGATCTAGAACCCAAAAGGTCTGTAGTAACAGATTCCCAATCTTGTAGAAAATGGGTAAGCCGGCCCCCCACAGGACCAGCATGATCCAGAATGGTGGATCTAGGGCTGCTTTGCAGTGGTGGGAGGGTTGGAGGAAGAGGAGGAGAGCTGCCGACCTAGAGCACGACCTCTGATTCTGCCCCTGTAGCTTTTATACAGGGTGTTCTGTTGCTGCAGCTGGAGCTGCCTGTAGGTCCGAAACGACGACCTTCCAAAGCCTCTGTACCTCCTAAAGGAGCCCGTAGGTTGTGACCCAGAGATTTGGCAGTGGCTTTACTTTCTTTAAATCTCTCTAGTGCACCATCAGCCTTTTTACCAAAGAGCCAAGAACCGTCAAAAGGCAAGTCCAGAAGCGTTGCCTGCACATCAGGGGATAACTCAGATGACTTCAGCCACGCACTCCACCTTGTGGCAACAGAAGACCCCATAATTCTGGCGACAGAGTCCGCGGTATCCAGGCCACTCTGGATAACCTGACGTGCAGCTGCCTGAGTGTCCGAAAAGACCTCATTAAAGTTCTGTCTGTCCTCCTCAGACAACTTAGGGGCCAGTTGTTTAGCGGAATCCATGAGAGCATGGATATAACGGCCCAAAAGACAGGTGGCATTTGTCGATTTTAAGGCCATACTGGCAGAGGAGAAGACTTTCTTGGCTGATTGGTCACGTTTTTTAGCATCCATGTCACTAGGGACCTGAGGAAAGGCACCTGAAGACCTCTTCGAACAAGCAGCCTGAACCACCAGACTCTCTGGAGAAGGATGGGAAGTAAGAAAGTCTGGGTCCCCTGGAGCAGCCCTGTATCTTCTAGCCACAGTTTGAGAGACCGCAGGAGCTGAAAAGGGTTTACGCCATACCTCCATGACCGGTTCAATTATGGCGTCATTAAATGGAAGTAAGGGTTCTGACACAGTGGAGGGAGAATGTAAAACCTCCGTGAGGATGTTTGGCTTGAACTCAACAGTTGGTAGCTGTAGATCCAAAAGCTCCGCTGCTTTTCTAATAACCGTGTGGTAGGGTGCCACTTCTTTAGAGGGAGTATCAGCTGGAGGAGTCTCCCACTCTGGTGACAAATCCAATCCACTAGCTTCCTTCAACTCCCCAAACAAATCATCAGACTGCATGAGCTCAACCTCTTCCATCTCCTCAACCTGGTACCTTTGTTCTTCATCCTCTTCCATCTCCTCAACCTGGTACCTTTGTTCTTCCAAGACGCTTTGAGCTTCTCTCCTGGATCTAATCCTCACAAACGGCGTTGGCGGCGCCGTAACTGACTGACGGCACCGGAGTCGAACACGGAGCCGGAGGAGCAGCCGGAGTCGAACGAGGTCGAGCCGGAGCCGGTGAGGATGGAAGCGGCATCGATGTCCTCGGTGCGGGGAAATGCCAAGACGGCGTCGCCGGGAAAAAAGGCATAAATGGAGCCTGAGCGTAGGCTTGAGGAACCCCCAGATTGAAAGCCATCAGACCCATGGGACCCGAAGGTGCTCCAGAGGGGTACATCGCTCTATTAAAGATCCTATACATCGCATTCAAATAGTGCGAAGGATCTTGACCCGGACCTGGAAAGGGGGGGATATGGCTCAGGCTGAGGCATAACAGGGCTCGGGCCGATCGGCGCCGACGATGGAACCAGCGGAGTCGAAGACTTATCAGGAGTCGGATCTTCTTCAACTGGAGCCGGAGAATGAACCGGCGTCGGAGATGGAGCCGGAGCCAGAGAATGCTCCGTTGAAGCCACAGGAGAGGTCAGCCTAACAGGAGAAGCAGGAATAGAGACAGGAGAAGGAGACACAAAGTCCTTACGACGTCGAGTAGGCGAAATCGATCTCGGAGCCGCTTCTCTATCCGAACGGTGTCGAGAACCATGCCTCTTCTTCTTTTTGTGCTTCTTGGACTTCGAAGCATGTCCCGATGTCGACTTTGATGCGGACCTCGACCGTCTTCGACCCCTCTTCTCCTTTTTCATTCTGGCAATAAATAACTTGGCTTCTCTTTCTTTTAAAGCTTTTGTACTCATCTTGCGTCAGCAAGAGCATCCCTCGACTTCATGATCCGACGACAGGCACCAGACAGTTCTCGTGCGGATCCGTAATGGACATATGCTTGCCGCACTCCCTGCACGGCTTGAATCCGGACTTTGTCGACATCAACAGGAAGCAAGAAGAAAGAGAGAGACACAGCAGAAAAACAAAGTAACTAGCCAAAGCTATGAAGAGTCCCAGAAAACTGTTAGCGTCGACGGCGCGGAAAAAAGGGAACTGACGTCATCACGCCGATGAGGTCTTCTTATGGATCCAGTGATGTCAGTGGAGCCGTGAGCAGAGCCGTGCCTGTGACGTCGGCGTGGAGAGCTACAAAAGTTTCCGAATGTTGCTGGCGCAGGGGATATTCACAAGGTGAGGAATCCACTGGCAGACGTATCCATCAGAATACCAATTACATGCAGAAAACAATTAAATGCGCTCACGCTACAGCATTTATACTATTCGCACTAGACCTCATCCAAATACATCCAGTGCCTAGATGCTTACCTATCCGTCGGTACCACTGGCGGTTCCAAGAGCCGTCTGGGGAGGTAACTGCGGCGGTAAGACGCCATTATTTAAAGAGAGGAGGTCTAACGCTAGTTGGTGTGCATAGTGTCTTGCGTGACTCAACGTCTAATCACATGTTCTTGCACCCATAAGGATTATGGGAGAAGTAGCATTTTATTTATAACTCCAGCGTAATATAAGTGTTTATTAACACAGTGGAAGTAAAAAACCGAACACGAGTTATTTAGTCAGATGTAATTAAAAATAAATATAATGTATGGCATATCATTTTAAAGGAACTTAACGAGTATTAAGAAGTATCCTGCACAGGTTAAATAAAATTATAGAACCCAGATAAGTCAAGAACTAGTTATGAAAACAGGATTTCAAAAAAACTAGTTAAGAGTTTAAACAAGCATGATATATATTGCGAAGGTCATATAAAAAAAGTAAAATGTACCATTAGTGCTCATTGTTTATTCATGTACTAAAATTATTATCCTTAAAGGTATTTCTTGGGACACAGGGCTAGGGGTTGGTGTTCCATCGAACCCCATTGATGTGCTTATCCGGCTAGACAAGGGTGCCCCAGGGACTAGTTGTTGAGAAATCGTGCTACGTGTCGCCCCTGTATCTACTAGGAATTTCTGATCCTGCCCAAGTATGGTAGCGGTTATATAGGGTCCGGACTGATCTACAGGTATCTCAACTGGTCCTCCTTGTCCTAGCCAAAGTGCATTCCTATGGCATCGTACGGTTCGTAATCATCCAAAGAATATTGATTATTCCTTTGATCCAAATAATTATCCAACCTATTTCTGCCTGAATTTTGTGGCAGTCGGGGAGCTTGAGCTCCCAGATTATTATTTGTTTGTCCTCTGTCCCTCCCACTAGAAGCTAAGACGGGGCATTCAGAACGCCAGTGCCCTACTTCTTTACAATAGGCACATTGATCCGGTCCCAGTGGTGTCGATCTACGCGGTGGGCCTGGTGTGGCCATTTGTCTGTGATTTTGACCACGGCCTCGACTGTGGGGTCCATAAGCCTGAACCATCATAACCTTAGTCTTGAAATCCTTTATTTTACCTTCTTTCCGGTCATGCTCATCTGTCACCTGATTCTGGTACTGCGCCATATCCAATATGGCCTTAGGTGAGACCGAGGCCCATGTACTTTAGACCCCTTTAAACGAACAGATATCTCGGGAAGTAAGTTTCCAACAAATCGGTCTACAAATAAATGGAAGCCCGTGGGTGTAGATGTGTCTTGGCCACTAAAGTCGTGAAAAACGTCCTCAAAGAGAGTAAAGAAATCAGGGACGGACTCGTCCTTTTTTTGTTTACAAGCAGTAAGGAGCGCCTAATCTATCTTTCGTGGGGGAATTATTGTCTTTACATAAGTGAGTATGTTGCCAGGGAGGTCCAGTATGAGCTGAGCGGGGTTTTTACCAGCTTCAGCCGCTATTAATGCAGCCCAATCTCTTCCGAACTCGGCAACATGATCCTGTTTCCGGATGATGCGCCTCATATCCGGCGGTAAGATCTTACCGAAAAACATATCAATATCAGCTAGCGTCATAACGCAAGAGTCAATAGCTGCCATACTTCATCATAAAAACCTCTGGGGTTCTTCCGAATATCAGGTAAAGAGGCTTTAAGAGTGAGAACATCCGTCCTTTTCCAGGGCGTGTATATACAATTATACAAGAAATGGGCTCTAGCATTGGGGCGGATAGGATCATCATTGTTTGCATTTCCTCTCCAGGGGGTAAACTGGGGTGTGGCTTCCCTCATAGGTCTTATCCGGGCACAGGCAAAAAGTTTGTTGTGGTGCTGCATTATTGTGGCTATGGCAGTATTAATCCTTCCTACAGGGAAGGCCCCTACCTGGCACTGCTGATTAATGGCTCTAACATCGTCTGGACCATTTTCCCCTGTAATCATCTCCCGTTGGGCCAAAAACTGGTAAGAAAGTTTGTTTATGAGATAAAGGAGCTCGCCTTCAGAGAAATCTTGTATCTGGTCTATCATTTCTCCTGCCTCCATTTCCGGATTTAGCCAACTCAATACCATCTGTTTTATTAAATCTTGGCGTGGTTGAGGTATTGCAGAGCAGAGAATTCGGGGAGCTGGGATAGGTACGGGACAAGCTGCCGGTCCAGGTGCGTCAACTTGGGATTGGGGGGATAAGGGACGAATCTGCACAGGTGGAAAAGTAGGGGGTTGGACAATCATCGGTGGAGGAGGTGGGGGCTGCGACACAGGAAGTACAGGATTAGGTGGTCCAGGGGGAGGGGGTGCCAAAGGTACGTATGGGGGTGGGGGGGTCGTTCAATCAATCCGTCAGTTTCTGAGTCAACATCATCATGGTGGGCCTGGGCCGTTGCTGTTGGCTTAACAACATATTCTTTAGATGTTGTAAATCTAGGTTCTCGATCTAAACATTCTATTTTTTTCCTGAACTTCTTTATCCTTTAATTCCTTAAACTTTCGATAAACTGACTTCCTTTCCTGTTTCTTTCTCACTTTCTCTGCCTTGAGCTGCTGCTCCTTCACTTCCTTCCTCCACATACGCAAACTGTCAAACATAGCTGGTCTAACTTTGCTAGCAAACCATTCTTTTTCTAAGTACTCAAGTTTATGAGGGTCCATCGTCCCCTCTAATGTCCACAGAAACTGGGGATCCCCTTTTGTATATTTGGTCCACAATGCACTATACATGATGGGACAAATACCATGTTTAACATACATTTCAAAATTCGGCGTACCTTCTGGGGGCGCCGGCTGACTCTCTTCCAAAATATGCTGCTTATCGCAGCAGCAACAAAAAAACGTATTGTATAAGGTATAAACAATAGCCAACGAGCAGAGAAAATTCTCACATTACCTGTATAATCTTAACATTTGCAAATGTTTATCAAACAAATACCAAACAAACAAAAACCGGTCCAATACAATCCTACCTATTCGTAGTCTTCAACTCCCAACAGTAGATCCTCCGCGATCAAATGATCAATTCCAAATAGCCATCCGGAAGCCCCAGTCAAGGTCGGAAGGCGTCGGGAAGATCAGAGTCGGGAAGCCAAAAAAAAAGACACCTTGGCCACGAGAACTAGTCTCCTCAGGTGGTGCGCTCCTTAGTGAAGTTTCTTCTCACCGACACAATCTCCTTCCCCGGTCCAACTGCAGGCCTTTCACGGGGCCCCACGTTTGAGAAAAACCTCCACATCGGATGCAGAATCATCCAGAAACTAAATTAAATGTTGTGGAAGTGTGCCTTCTGCCAGACACACTGGTGCAGGATCACCCTTCATCCACGGGTTCAAACAAGTAAGGAGAATCGACATTGGAGTGAAGTAAGAATCAGGCAATTTATTAACACTCATGAGTGGGGGGGGCTCCGTCCGACGAGCACCAAGAGGCACTCAAGGAGGAAGCACACCGAGCAATGATTACATGGGTTTTTATAGGAAAACGTCACAAACAGGGGATGCCCAATGGTGTAAATAGAGCTTAAGAAATACTCACACAAGGAGGTAATACAAACACCAACAGCCTTGGCGTTTAAGCAACTTCGAGTCTTGGAGCTGCATAACAAGATAAGCCAACTATGTACACTCTATTCATGGTTTAACCATTGATAGGAAACTCCGAGCAGACGCCAGCTGTGTTTTTGTGCTGCTGCTCCGTGTACACATTTCACAATATCCCAATCTGGTTTTTTTACACACGATTGTGCAGGGATAGTGCCAAGGACAGAGCAGGGGCTGGCAAAGAGGACAGAGAAAAAGGATGACGCATAGGTAAAACACAATGCGAGAAGAAGTTGAGTTTTTTACATTTTAACAATGTGAGCTATTTAACATTTCTGCACCGCCAGTGAGCAATATTATATGAATTTGTAAAAAAAAAAAAAAATTGTGTGGGAGATTTGTACCCAATTAGTACTGTCCTGAAGCAAGTGGACTAGATGGATTGGAGTCCACCGAAATAAGTTGACGCATGGTTTGAACGAACCTAATTATGAAGAGATACTACGATGAGTAATATCACTTTCATCAGGACGGATTCTTGATGTTTTTCTTTGGATCAGCAGGTGTAACAGAATTGTACATCATGGGTGCTCCAATTTTATAGTGGGAGTCCATTTTATAACTCATGTGTTTCCACTTGATTTTTAGTGCGCGATATTGTTTATTGGGGCGCTGAAACTAGGATTGTTTTTTTAAATGTAAATTGTCAACTATGTTTCTCTTTTTATGCATTAAGAACATTTGATGAGATGTTTTATTTTTAATTAAAGCTTTATGTGGAACTTTGTCTAGGTGGTATGTGTTTAAAGAATTTAATCCATGTGGATTAGTGGATTGACTGGTGGGATATACCCATTAGGTTATATTCTTGTTTCCAAGGGAAGTTTTTACTCTCTACTATTGGTTCAACAACCAGGTCTTGAGGTCGTTCCTGAACTGCTGGAGCAAAGGTGAGGCACGGAGGTGCAGGGGGAAGGTGTTCAAACACTGATTTGGCACGAATGGCAGTAATTTTGCGCCACAGTTAAGTACAGAAAACCTACTCCTTTGAGTAATATGGACATCTTTGAGGTGCATTCTCTGTGCTTTCAGTTCATGATCTAAAACTTGTTTCACAATGAACACAACTACGGCTGACCCTTAGTTCAGCACCTCAAACCCTGTTCAAAGCATATAAAAAAAAAAGGAAACCCAAGGTAACAACAGGCAAGGTGGACACATCGACCAGGCCCAAGACAGGGAATACGAACTAGTGCCAGATGACTGCAATCCAGTTGCTAATGTTGATAACTGTAACCTGAAAATTGTTAATCTCTCCAATAAAACACTTGATGATGACGAAATTGGTATTCTTAGCAAGGGCCTGAATTTTCGCCCTACACAGAGTGGGGATTTTGCTAAAATCCATGTAGACCTGTACAAGTTTACAAGGATTTTGAAACTTCTAGATTATTTCTCCAATAGACCGCTTGAACCAGGTGGGACGGTGATGCCCAAAGAGTCTGGCACTCATACTATTGCTGATGTCAGAAATGTTCAATGTCTGCTGTCTATTTGTGATGATGAAATATACAATATGTCCACTTTGTTAAATGAATTTGATATCAGGCAGGATCTTTCCAATGACAGTGGCCTACGTCCAGAATCTAAATTCATGCCCGTGGGTGGCTATCATCCTAATATTGATGTATTCCATAAGAAAATGTCTGAAGAATTACATGCCCTAGAAATTCCCACAAATACAAACCTCAGGCATGTCAAAACACATCACATACAGAGAGGCAGGCATTACAACGTTTGAGAAATGATAATACCATTGTGATATGTGAGGCCGACAGAGGCAGCAACGTGGTGGTCATGAATCGCTCAGACTAGCTCTTTGAGATTAACAAACAACTCAATGACAACACGTGCTATAGGGAGGTGGAATCCAACCCCATTCCTACACTGACCACCATGATAAATGCTAGACTTAGTGAATGGAGAGACGGTAGGTCTGATCACAGAGGATGAATATAGATATCAGAAGGCTGACTATCCATCCCATCCACGTATATATATTTTACCAAAAATACATAAGGGGAAGACAATTGCCCCCAGGAAAACCTATTATTTCAGGGGTGGGCTCACCCACCGAAAAACGGTCTCAGTTCGTAGACCTCAGACTACATAAACAAGTACTTGACCTACCATCATATATCAAGGACAACAAAGACATTCTTGTGAAATTCAAAGACTTTCGGTGGTCTGAAGAACTCTTCTTTGTAACCTTTGATGTCGAGAGCCTTAATACGTGCACTGACAAACTGTTTGGCATTATGGCCATGCGCTCCTTCTTGGACACGATAATCGCTGGTTCCATCAGATCAAGGAAACCGCGATGGGTTCCAGGTTTGCTCCTTCGTACGCCTGCCCCTTCATGGGGTGGTACGAAAAGGAGCATGCCTGGGCCCGATATGCCTCCCCCTGGACAGAATTCATCGTGTTCTGGGGGAGGTATATTGACGATATTATCTGCCCCATGTCTGGTTCCGTTGAAATGTTACAGCAATACTTTGCTTACCTCAATGACAACATATTTAATGTCAAACTTACCATGTCCCTTCAAAAGAACAGTATCAACTTTCTTGACATCAATTTTTACATTGAAAAAGGGGTTATATAAAGTACGTTATACAGAAATGAGACGGCATGCAATGCCATACTGCATGCCTCCAGCGTCCATGTCAGCTCAGTGATAATTAATATTCCCCTTGGTGAGCTCACATGTATTAGGAGGAATTGTAGTGAAAAAAAAACCTTCTGTCTAATGTAAGAAAAACAAGGAGGAGATTCCAAAAAAGAGGATACAGCAACAAGGTTCTAGACAAAGCAGAAAAAAGGATACTATCCACGGACAGGGAACTCACTCTGCAAGACCGGGTTACACCTCAAGGGAAGTCTAAGAATGGGAGTAATGCCAGATTTATTACACAATACACCATATACAGTAACCGTATATATAAGGCCTTCAGAAAGATCTGGCATCTCTTAACTTCCATTCCAGGTCTTAAGGACTGTATCACTAATATGCCCACCATTACATACAGGAGTAGTGTATCACTGAGAAAACATTTGTGTCCCAGCTATGTCACAACACCACAAATAAGCGGAAACTGGCTATCAGGTAAACCCAATGGATTTTTCATCTGTGGTAGTTGTAACGTTTGTCCCATGGGGAAGAATAGAACTAAAACCTTTTCCTACAACAATCCACGTACATATATCAACCAGTTTATTAACTGCAATACCACTCATGTAGTTTATGTCCTGGAATGTAAATGCGGTACAATTTAAGTGGGAAGCACCATCCACTGCCTAAAAACACGTATACAGGAACACAGGAGAGCTCTACTTAACAGAGACACCAGATATCCCATAACTGATCATTAGAACACCAAACATAATGGTAGTACAACCTTTTGGTTCCATGGCATTGACCATGTCCCGATCGGTAAAAGAGGATGCAGTAGGCAACTATTGCTCAGACAGATGGAATCCAAATGAATTTGCCATTTGCGAACTATGACAATGGGACATAATACAGACGGGGAAATGCACTACTTCCTATAAAATCCTCTTGTCCTCCAACAACAGATGACCTTATGTTTTAAAAAAAATATAAGGGATGGAACACACTTATATATCCTTATTGGATAGAACTGTGGGATTTGACGTGAACACTCTGCTGTATAATTTCTGTACTGTTAATTTAGGACACAGTTATTTCCATTGTTTCACCTTTACTCTTATCAGAATTTCTCTTCTAGTTTCTATCCACTTCTATCCTATTCTACAATGAAGTCTTTGGTAACACGGGATTTGTTTACATGGGGTCTTCACGATCAGTGGACACATGGCGTGTTCCAATCACCTATGCATGTCAAGGTAGCATTGTGCATTGTTCCCCACCTACCTCGTGTTATAGTGTCTGTGGATGGTGGCATTTCAATATTGCCGTGGACTGGACTCTGCAATACCGTGTGACTTGTTTTGAATTGACCGTGGCACCAGTTCTGCCGCTTACTGTAGGTTTTGGAAAAGACCCATTCCTCGCGTACAAGGACTTCAATTGTGTATGTCACCTAGGCGATACCAACTATCACCTCTTCCGATCTGGAACGTGCTACTTTTTTGCGCGTACAGTGATTTTAATTGTCTATGTCATACAGGCCACAGTAACCATCAACCTTTCCAATTAGTCTATTTCTCTTTTTTATTCATCCGGTTTGACTTGCACGCACCCATGTGCAGTTTTATTATCTTTTTAGGATACCCCAAACACGATATTCCTCCCGATTGGGAGAAGAAATAAACTTCGGTTTCACTTCCTACATCCCTTTCCAATACGGCGCTTGTATTAGCACATTATTCTTTGATTTGTGCTACATAGTGACGTATTTCCGCCCATCAGATGACTACCGCGAGGTTTTAAATATGGTTTCCCGGGTTTAGCTGAGACACCATCTGGTCTGTTTGTGTTGCTAGTGATACCCTCAGGACCTCCCAGGTAAGCCCTCGAACACGCTATGGCATGGCCGAGACATACCACTTGGCCGTGTACTTCGTTTAATACCCTTGCGCATTACGTTATTTCACTATGTTGTAGATATTTATGTGGCTAGCACTCCATTTCATTTATCAGCTTACATGGATGCCCTCCCATGCCTATTGTTTTGTCCACCCACATTTTGCAGCAAATCTATTTCCCCCAACAACATATATATCCTGAGCACAGGGAACTTCCACCCAACACACACTTTTTTTTTTTTGTATTTGCATCGGTGGTGTGTTCTGCCCTACACACGGGTTAAGGTAGCAATCCCCTCATATGTATTTTCCCATATTGCATCTTGCCATATGAATGCATCCCCTGGTTTCCTTACTCCTAGATCACTGGGACTGTATTTGTCATTTCTGGGACTCTTACTACAGAGTTTCCAAATGGGATTCCCTGGAATCTGAAAATTCTTGTGCTGAGATGAACCTTTTTAATATGCGGCTCATACTGCTGATATAGGTGAGAACCTTCTATTTGTACTCTGAATGTTGATGTTTGGTCTAGACTTTGTGTTCCCTTATATGGGATCATTTGAATGTGATTGTGCGTACCTGGCGTCGTATCGCCTGACATGTGGCATTTTTAATTTTAGAGTGCTGTGCACAAATTATACAAGGGTTGGCTATGAACCTCGAGGACTACACAACTTTATGCTTTACATAGGTGAGAATCTTCCTATATCTTAATTATATTGACATTTGGCCTCCCATCAGTGCTCCTAGGTACTCACCTATGGGGGCATGATAACTATGACTGCGCTGTGGTGCGCTGATTTATTATATCAAAATTTGATTATTTATGCTCTTTGTTCTAGATCGTCCAATATCACTAGTCATTGCCTGGAACCCTCATAGGGATTATTCCTATACCCCGTCATTTGCTGAGCTAATGCTGATCACTACTTTGAACTCATTTCGGTGAGTGTTGAATACGTGTGTGGTTTTGATTCCTTGAACGTTTTTCCATGATCTCCCCTTCCAATTGCCCACTTTACGTTTTCACTCATATACGTATTACGGTATCCTAATACAATATGGCTATTACATTATGACTGTGTAGTCTTTATTTGGATTTCTTTTTATATACTTTTTTTGGAGGGGGGGGGGGGGGGGGGGGGCGGTATTTTTGTGATGTTTTCCTGTTCTTTCTTCGGTTTCCATTCCTTTACTCTAGTTCCAAGGAAGTATGATTGTGCAGTCCTGTTCTTTGTATCTTTGTGATGCTTGTTGCTCTTTCCCATTAAGTTTTTCTATCAAGGTAACTCCGCCCACCCGCTATTTTCTTACTTGCTGATTCTCTTTCTTTATCTAGCACTTTCTCTTTTATTAAATATTGCTTAAAAAAGATAAAGCTATTTTAATTAATGTGTACATATAGTATTGTCTATTGTAGTCCGAACCTTGATGTGAATTTTGGTTAGCACAGGCTGTGGACGTCATGGGTTTGTTTAGTGGTAACTGTGCGCTTGACCAAGTTATGGTGGTAACTTGGGTTCTCACTCATTTTGGTTTATAAATTTAAAGTGTTTTAGGATTTGATAGAATTGTGCTGTGTACTCATCGTTCATACAGTTACTTTTTAATAGGTGTATGGTGTCATTTGTATATTTTTATGTCTTGTGTGTGGTTTTATCCATGTTCCATTTATATGTAGTTATGTATATTTATGTTTTGTCTTGCGTCACTTGTTTCAGCCCTGAAGAAATTCTTTTGTAAAGAACGAAACACGTTGGCTGATGTTTTACTTCATGTTATACTATAAGAATAAAAGAAACACAAAAGGACTTCAGTATTTGATTTTGGACTTTTTGCTGGTGCATCTTCCATTATTTTAGAAAATTCATGATCTAAAACTGATCAAGAAAAGTCAGTCGAGATTGTGATGTATTTTATTGAAGTTAGGTACAGAACAGTCAGGGTTGTAGGACCGGCAGCAAAGTACTTCAACAGTAAGATGGAAAGGGAAGTCAAACATTTACCAGGGTACTACATAAAACTTCTAGTAATGAAAGGGTCAAGTTCATATTGGTACTCACAAGACAGACAAATACATTACTGAAAACAAGGGAGAGTACTAATGGACAGAGAGAAGCGTGAGAGTGGCTGCAAGAAGTACCAGGGTCACAAACTGTAGGACTACAAGGAAATATTAGTATCTGTATCGAAGTGGGGTCTACAACGCAAGATAACCCCATGGTCACACACCAAGCATGGCAGGAAATGGTACATTTCCTCAAGAAAACTAAAAAAAAAAACATCCAAATTTAATTTGTTAGTCTAAAAGAATCTTCAATCTCGTGTCCCCAGCAACACTTTGAAGCAACATCACGGGGACCCAAGCACTACACAAGTAAATAACACGACAGTGCACTGCAATGTTTTAGTCTGCTTTCATTTAAATCTCACAAACATAAAAATATACCACTTTGACAGAAATAACCGTTTGTGAGGATTTAAGTGTGGGTAACATCTAGCTAGCCCATTCAAGGAGTGCAAGTAGGAACACCACAGTGTACTCCCTACAGAAAAAAACGGCACAAGTTTGCTCTGGACTACAGTTCAAAACACATCCATTCTTTTCCAAAGTAGACCATTCGTTAAGCGAAAATACCTTCAATCGGTTTTAATTAGTCATTCTAAAAAGTGTCTGCATTATCTTTATAAGTACCAAGCTCAGAGGCCCTTCAACCACTCCCTTGCAGCGCACATTTTATTGTCACAAAGAATAGCTACTTCTGTTGAGGGATTCCTCAGTATCAAGTAATGATAAAATGCATATAGTGTTTAATTAATGCAAATTGGCCGCATTTCATGTCTGCCTGCTTCAGCCAGTACTTGCTTTAACCCTTATGCCATGCACAGTACTCAGAAGCAAAAGTACAAGAATACAAAGTGATTTCGGTTAAAAGCAAAGTAGCACCAACAGTGCCACAAATGTTATGAGGCCGTGTCACCACCATAGTGCAATCAAGGTGAAGCAATCAAAATCAGACATCTTGAAAACAGAACAACACTTAACAAGATTGGACTGTTTTGCGTTTGCATACTGTAATATAAGTGAGATTTCCCTCACTGACTGATCAGGTAGTCAATTTTCCAGTAGAACTGCAAAAGCAACCGTGCAAACATGTTGTACCCGGCCTTGCTATTTATACATCCAAGGATGGACAATGTGCGGCTTTCCATGACCAGGGAGAGATCTGTTATTTTGGGGAGGGTGGTGGGAGGTACAATGGTGGCCAAGGATGCGAAAGGAGCATTAAAACACCTTTACTGCAACTCTCAAAGCACCTATTAAAGTCTCTTACCCTTCTGAAGTGAACAGAAAGATCAGCTAACAGAGAATTTCACTTTAAGACCCAAGTGGGGGTTAAAGGCGACAACCAAACACGTGTAGATTCATTACACTTGCTTTCTGTTTCCGCTTTCAAATCTTGTGTGTAAATAGCTCGTTTTCACAATCAACCACTCATTTGGAGTGTAACTTTAGTAGTTTATTTCAGATGTTCTGTATGGAAATTCCACTCCACAGAGTAATATGGCATCACTTTGAGCTCCCCAAAAGGATGCATGGGACAGAAGGGAATCTGTTAGATCAGAGGCTCTTACCTATTGGAGGTCTGTGGACCCCCAATTATTCACTAGTGGAAGTCTGGGACCCACGCCTAAACAATTACTACGATTTGAACCTCAAACCAATAAACCAAAATGCAGAATTAAGTATACATCAAATACGCAAGTTAATGGGTTTAACAAATGTGCAAACTCAAAAATTTTAATTTTAATGGAGAAGCTCAAAATGTAGTTTTATTTTTAAAAGACGAGGCAATGTTATAGATTCTAGAATATCGCTTGTTTTTTTTTTGCTCTTATTGCTCTGTCAGTGCATTTGATTGCTTCAATTGAGGCCTTCAATCACTCATACCAGATTCCATCTGCATGCAAGATTCAAGGCAAGGATACCAACTTAATTTTTAGCTTCCAATTTCGGATTCCTTCATATTTAGAGAGTATTTAAAAACGTTATTTTCAATGTTGCTTTTTATGTATATATGCGTTGTCAATCTGCTAATGCTATGTAATTTTCGGAACAGTCGTGGATCTCCTTGGATCTGCGGATAACAGGCTAAGAAACGCTGTGATAAACTGAAGAGGACACATGTATAAATAGGGATTTACAGCGCGCACATCTAGCTATAAAGCAACAGAGCTTTGTAGAAAGGTAGGTGTGGTATGTGATAAGAGTATGAGAGCAGACCCAGCAGGTACCACCCATTATCCGCAGCCTACACCTGGATGATTGTTTGAAAAGGAGGATCTTCGTTTCCTACAGGAAGAGGAAAAGTGAAGGGAGTTTGTTGGATTCTTTTATACAGGGTTTCTGATTGTAGAACCGTTCAAGTGAAGACTAGGCGTCTCGTCGTTCCTGTATTTGTACGTCTCAACCATAATGAGGTTACTGCAGGCAGTGTTACATAGCCGAATAGATAACATGTTTTCTCTATTCCACATTCATCGCATTTTTTTAAATTGTGCGTCTTAGTTTGCTTTGGGGTGCTATCTGTATAGGCACTTCCTCCTGTATTCATTTTGTACGCTTTATAGATTATATGGCCTTCCAGACGAACAATTCCAGGTCCTTAAACTGATTGATTTGCGCACAAAGAAAGGTACGTCAAAAGAACCCTGCTAAAAGCTGAAACCCAAATGAAGAGAAATAGAACACATAAGTAATAGCAAGTAAATACTCTAGCTACCTCAGAACCCCGTAAATGTAACAGGACCTTCAAAAATCAGTCCAAGGACTTTAGCTTTCAAACTTTCTGCAAAGGCACATATCTCCTACACAGATTTTTTTTTGTGCCGCAGGAGCATAAAGTCCAAGCATGTTTCACAAGACACTGTACAGACAGGCCTGTTGTGCCAAGGGGTTTATGAAAAACTCATTGCGTTGGACTTTAACCCTGTCCTCCCTCCTCTACAACCATTTCTCTACTTAATGGAGTTGTATTAGTTTGAAAGGGCAATTTTTGGTCATTTACAGAACACAAATAAAATGTGTGCGAGGGGGACCCGTTACAGAAAATAACGGAGAGCCTATTTTGCCAATAACACGAGAATGAATGTGGGTTGAAATGTCAGTTTAATGAATTAGAAAGGCCCTTATTAGAGAAGGAAATCTTTAGTGTCGAGTAGAATACAGGAACTACACCGACTGTCAGCAAGCAAACACAAAGGTGTACAAGCATTTACAATGCACTAGGTCTCGCAGTGACATTGTTTTGAGTAAATGGCCTTGTAAATGACATGTTTTGTAAAACATCAATAAAAGGCATTGTAATTTAAACTGCGAATAGCTAAAAGTTTTGTAAATGCAAAATCTACTGCATCACATTTACACGAGTGTGAGCTATTGGAAATGGTAATGGCTTTTATTAATGTGAATTTTTTTTTTTGTTTAACATAAATATAATGGATTTCTAATACAATAGCAAAAACGTATGTAAATGCGATATTTATTTTATTTCCAAGATGTTGAGAGCTATTTTCATTGTATTACAATGCTTTAACCTATAAGGTGTGCGTTAATATGCACACCTTAGTACACGCATTACAATGGAATAGGTAATGCAACTTGAAATGCACTAAGATGTGTAGGCCTCAGTTCTCTGGCAGCAGGGGGGTTGTAATGCACAGAGAGGTGTATGATAAGGCCTCAGTCTCTGGCAGCGGGGGTGAGATACACCGAGAGAGGTGTGTAGACCTCAGTCACTGGCAGTAGAGTGCTTGAGCTGCACTAACAGAGCTGTATAGGCCACAGTTCTCTTGCAGCAGGGTGCAGGAGATGCACTGACAGCTGTGTAGACCTCAGTCTCTGGCAGCAGGAGGTTGAGATGCACTGAGAGACTGATGTAGACCTCACAGCATAGGGATGTCTGTACCTCTTTCTGCTCATGGACACCACAGCTCTCCCCAGGCCTCAAACACACATACACACACCTACCCCCGGGGTGAGGGGGGGCCACTCACCTTTGACTTGGCTCTTGTATTCCACCAGCATCCCTCGCTCCTTCCGCAACTTCCCGTGGGACGTCATCCTCAGCCCTTTAAACTCAACTCCCTCCTCAAATGTGAAGTTCCTCTCTGGTCAATTTACCCTCCCGAGGGCGTCGGGGTGCTCCTGCCCCCCGTGGGAAGGTGAGGGCAGTGGTGTTGAGTACAAGGGCAGACCCAAAGGGTAGATGTTTAAGGCAGAGTGAGGAATCCGCTCCGGAGGAGGGCAGGCATGGCTCCCAGCAGCACCGACAGGCAGGGCTCGAAGGGGTCAATCACAAGATGCAGCAAACACTGCTAGCTTCCAGCGTGAATGGGGTCAGGCGTTAGGAGTGTGCGGGGGGGGGGGGGAGGGGTGATGCAGGGTGTGAGGGGGTTGAGACACAGGGAGGGATGAAGGAAGGGTGAGACAGGATGGGCAAGAAGGATGCATGAATGTGTAATGTAAGTACGGTGCTCATGCAAAGCGCTCCAATACCTTTGGGTCAAGTTTGCGCTATATAAATTTGCGAGAAAAAAAAAAGCAGAGTGACACTGCGAGAGTGGTGAAATGAGAGTGGGGTGAGGCAGGGGTGTGAGAGTGGGGTGAGGCAGGGGTGTGAGGGTGGGGTGAGGCAGGGGTGTGAGGGTGGGGTGAGGCAGGGGTGAGATGCAATGGGAAGGAAGCGAGACTGAGGGGTGAGTGGAGGGTGAGAGCGTACAGATGGTGACAGGTGAGGGATATGACAGGGTGAGGTGAGAGAGGGGGCGATGCGAGGCTGGGAGGTACGACAGGTAGGGGTGAGACAGAGGGTGGGTGACGGAGGAGTTGGAGTTGTGAGGTAGGGGGAGGCTGCACACGGTAAGGATATGAGGCTGTAGAACTGCAGGGAGGGAGTGTCGGTGGGCGAGACGGTTCGTGGTGATGCAGGGGTGACACTGAGGGTGGGCTGAGAGAGGAAGAGAGCGTGAGAGGAGGAAGAGACGCCGCAGAGTGAAAGCTGTAGTTTAATGCAGGGGGTGGGGCTGTGAGGGTGAGCGGTGACGGAGGGGTGGAGGTGATGGGGGGGGGTGAGGGTCCAAGATGTCGGAGAGGAGGGACTGCGAGTGTGCGAGGTGATCGAGGAATGACTGCATGTGAGGTGAGAGAGGGAGAGACCACACTGCGAGGCTCAGGTTACGGTGAGGCAGAGGTGCTGCAGGGAGAGAGGCTGTGAGGGTGCACTGTGAACCCGTGCAGGGGTTCAAGGTGAGGTGGAGGAGGGGTGGGGGTATAAAGGGGTGGATAAAAGAGGTCAAACTAAGGGACCAGAAATAGTTTTTGGAGAAGATCTGGAGGGTGTCCTCAGTGTGCTGTAGATTGGTGAAGACGCAGAGGTGATGCCTGGAGACAGAGTGAGGAGGGAGATGTTGTGGCACTCAGCGAAAAGGTGCAAAGGGTGAGATTTTAGAGGAGGTGAGATTTGCGCGGGGAGGGGGATGCGCACACGGATTAAGCATTTCCCACGAGTCTTTTGGACAAAGACGACGCCGATCCGACGGCAGTTTTTTTTTTTGCATGAGCAACTGATGCCAGTGTTGTGTGTTAAAATAATTAAACTTTCACATCTTATCCACAACAAAACGTAAGGTACTAGGCTGTCAAAAAAACGTAAAAGTAATATTTGTCACGACGCGAGTCATTGCTTTTTTAAGACCCTAAAACACTGCAATGTCTTGCTTCATTCTATTTTTGAGAACTGAGGATTCAAATGGATTTGCACAATTTTTCTTCATATAATAACATTATTACGGAGGCGGGGTTATGGCCGGCGTGCTCAGGAAATGGCAGGCAGTGGCTGGACTTCTCAATCAATCAGGATTGTTCTAAAGCGCGACTACTCAACCGTGAGGGTCTCAAGGCATCTAACCCTTTACTCCCCGCTCTGACCAAGAAATGTTGCAAACAGAGCCTGTGTGAATTCCTCGCCATTCATAAAACATCAATGGAGTGGGGGAGGAGACTGCCGAGACATCTTTCAGTAGAGTGTATTGCAAAGGCCAGTGACAGTGCTAAGAGTTTGTGGAAGTTGGTGTCAGTAGAAGCAAACAAGGATGCAAAAGAAAGCAAAATAGTTAAATATTGTACCACATGACTTATTCACCCGATGCACGGTTTTCGATAGGCGCTCTATTCTATTATTGACAACAAAAAATGATATTCACGCTCACCGACCACTTGAGGCACACATGAAATACTAAAAAACACACTCAGAACAAGCAGGAAGTCAGGCGCCCTTGCCCGGTACGTGGGCGGGGCCTGCTCCGGTAGGAAGAGAAACCGACGTGCCGTGCTAACGCGGGGCTCCCATGCTAAAGGGAGAGCCCCGCGGTGGCGGCCGGAGTGGAGAGAAGCACCGGGTCCCAGGAGGGGGCCGGGGTAAAGAGTGCAGCGGCTGAGGCTGCCCACGGCAGCGCGGGGCTCCCAGGAGTGCAGGGAAGCCCCGCAAGAGAAGTGCTGCAGCCGCAAGGAGGAGCCCCCCCAGAAGAGCAGCCCGGTGAGTGAAGAGGGGCTGGGGGCTCCGCGTGGGCTATTGTTGGTGTCTGATGGAGGCACAGCGTCCTTTTGGCATTCTGAGCGGCCCCGTCTTGCAGCGGGCCGCTCCAACAGGGCTGACATGTGGTCGGGAGGGGGACAGGAGATGTGCACATCGTGTGTGTGGACGTGCGTGTTCACGTGCACATACACCGGCTCAAATCCGCCAAAAGCCTTGCGTGTGCCCATCTCCTGTCCCACTTCCAACGCAAGTCAGCAACAATAGTTCTCGCTGTTGACAGCAGCACTTCGCGCTGCGTTCGCCAGGCGAGACCTAAAAAATAAATATGCAGTTCGAGGGGGGGAGTGGTTTCTCCGAGCAGCAAGATGGCCGCTCATTGAGAGGGCTCTGCCAGCGGAGTCAAAATGTCAAATTTATCCTTAGCAAGGAGCAGCGACAAGCACCTTAAAACTCGCCGAACCGCAAGTTAAGCAATCAGACATCGGCTGTGCTGTCTCCCGGACCTGTGGACCTAACCGACTTCACCGCCGAGGTTGTGACGCATCCAGCCTACCAGCGAGCCCGCGGTGAAGGCCGGCGGAGTAGATGCTGTTAGGCGGGCACAACCGTCCCTGGAGTCGGGGGAGGTAGAACTCGAGAACAAGCCGAGCTGAATCAGAGACCACCCGACAGGAAAACAAGGTACACTGTGGAGGCGCAAGGTAGAGGACTCTTCCCCCCTTCCCCGGTTGAGATCCATCCTTAACTGACACATGGGGCCAGAGGTCCTGGCAGCGGACAAAGCCTCTCTGCTCGCACCCCTTTCTCGGCTGTGGGAGCGGGAGCTGCGGTAGTGTGAATCCCAGCGGGCCCCCGAGAGGTGGGGGTTATCACCGGGCCAGCCTCAGAGAAACCTGCTGGGCCCACCCTGTCTTTGGCTGATGGCCGCGAGTTGCCACACGGGCTACTGCACTGACCAGAAGACATCGTGCTGCGGTGCGCTGATAGAAGGTGGTGCGTGCTGGCATCTGACACATGGAATGAGGCCTTAGTCCCTGACACCTGCCAGGTTTGCGAGTGCCGGTCTGGGCTTTTTCTGGGTCTTTGGGGACGCTCTGGGGATGCTACTGCTGCCTGGTGGGTCCCAAGGCGGTCTGCTGGGTGACATGTGGATGCCTGGTGCCTTTGGAGGTTTGCTTCACACAAAGTTGGTACGAGTAAGCAGGATCAATATCCCAGGGCACTCCCTGATTTTGCTGTACAGAGTATGCATAGAGTCAGAACTCTGAGCTTTTCACTCCTTCATATCGAGGCGCCTAATTCTGTACTGCGGTCACGTTAGGGACCCTCCTGGGTGATATCTGGGGTGTGTGGATTTCCGAATCTACCTACAACTGCCATATAGTGAGCACCAATAATGGGTTGGTGGATATTTGGAGGCAATGGAACCTTGGGGTAACTGAGGGCACCTGCATCACGACTCAGCACAATGCCTGGTCCAGACTCGATTTCTGGCTGGTATCCAGAGACATAGCGACATGGACGGTAGATATCAAACATCTACCCAGGAGCCTATCTGACCACACCACCTTCCTTCTATGTTTGTTGATCCCCTCAATACCATGTTGGTCATTCAACTAGAGGCTCCCTCCCGCCCAGGGCTTTGCTAGACACTGCTTTCAGGAAGAAATTAGAGGAGACCTAATTGAATACTTCATGCTCAATGAGGGATCAGTGTCCTCTGGGCCTCACTCTGGGAAGCCTTCAATGCAGTCATACGTGGACACTGCATAGCCAGACAAGCCGGTGCTCTGAAGGCCATCGGACAGTCACTTAAGGAATTGGAATCTCACATAGGCAATATAGAGGTGAAATACAACACTAGCGACCCTGAATACTTGACAACACTTAGGGGGAAAATCTCTGAATACGAAGAGGAGGCACAGAGGGAGGTTACATTTCTCAGAAACACACTTTAACTAGACGATATGGGGAGGGGGATCGGCCAGGCAAAGTCCTTGCCTCCATTCTTCGGCCACCGCGCAACACATCTTCTATCACAGAGCTAATTGATGAGAACCAGAAGCCTGTGAGAGGAACTCAGGAGATATTAGAACACCTCACACATTTTCTCTACGCTTTAAACATCTAACCTGCCCAACATGTTTGAGGAAATTCAGATATATTTAGACTTCATAGAACTGCTGTGGTTAGGCAGGGCACAGAGAGCATACCTGGTGGAGCCCTTCACTACAGACTATATCCTTCAGGTCATTAATAGTTTATCAAACGACAAAACCCCTGGGTTGGACCGTCTTACCACCTCTTTTTATAAATGTCATGCACTAATTCTTGCACCTCATCTCCTGGCGGTCTATCAGGACTCATTAAAGAAGGGAAGTCTACCCCCCACAATGTGTGAGGCAGTCGTATTAACATTGCTGAAACCTGGGAAGGCCCCAAACCAGAGACACCTTCCGCCCAATTTATTTAATAACATTGATAACAAATTTCACTCCCATTTTCTGTGGCGATGGAGCCTCTCGCGGCACGTTTCCGACACCACGATGTGGCTAGAGGATTGGGGTTCACATCCAGATGACCGATTGTCTCGCTATATGCAGACGACATTACGTTGTATATTAATGACCCTGAAGAAAACATACCCCCTGTTCTTCATGAAGTTACTAAATCCTGTCGGTTATCTGGCATTCATATAAAATGGGCTAAAATCGACACTTTTTCCCGATTGTTCAAAACCTTTCGAACTGGACTACCCCCTCAAGTGGGCTAATGGCCCGGTAAAACATCTTGGTATCTGGTTGAGTCAGTGTTAGACCTGGCCTTTTTTGCAGGGTCATCCCAGAACTTTTGCCCTTTCGCCTGTATTTATTCTGACCTGGTGTTGGTGGTTTTAGGACTCTGGGCACTTTATCACTGCTATTCAGTGTTAAAGTGCATGTGCTCTCCATCGTGAACTTGGTAAGATTGGTCTACACCCGTTTGGTGTATTTAATTTACCTATCAGTCTCTTGTAAAGTGGTATCTCATATACCCAGGGCCAGTAAATTGAATGCTACTGGTGGGCCTGCAGCGCTGTTTGCGCCACCCACCAAGCTAGCCTTTCAAACCAGTCTCAGGCCTCTGCTTTTGCAGGGCCTGCGCACGCAGTTTACTGCTGCTGTGACGTGGCACATAAAGCGGTTGCCACGTCCGTGACTCCCCTTTTACTACATAACATTCACCACTAAGGTAGGCCCTAGCAAGCCCTTTGGCCCTGTGCCCTTGCGAAGATCGTTTGAGAAAATACTTTGAAGGACCTCGATTGTTTGAAGACTTGTAGCAGCACAACGAGGTGGTACTTTACAGTGCTCGGAGGTGCGCATCAGTGTATGAAATAGAGCTGCACTCTCCCTTTATCGCGTTTGGATTTACGTTGTCAGGATTGTTGAAGGCTTATGGATTCCTGGTAGTTTCCCTCACCCCTGTCCTGAGGAGGCCTAGATGTTTCATTTGGCCGAAACACGTCCGCGTCGACAGATTTTGTTAAGAGGAGTCTGATAAGAAAGTGTCTGATTTATTCCATGAAAAAAACTTTTTTTGCACAATTTTGTGATTAGGGTTCTGTATACCTTTAGAGCCACTTGTGCAAATAAGACTACCTCCAAGTGCATTACCTATAGGTTTTAGGTGAACACTCTTTTTTTCGACGATTTGGGTGGAAGGAACTTGACATTTTTGTTCTCATGAAAAAAAAAAAATTGCGATTTTGTATATAAGTGTTATATGTGTATGTATATATATGTATATGGTATATTGAGAGAAACTCCAAAATTATGATGAAGTTTATCTGGATTACGTTAATTAAATTTTGTAATCATTTGGTCTTTGGTATGTGATTGTTTTTCCCTTTTTGGGAAATGTATGTGAATGAATAATAGGACTATGTTCTATCAATGGAGGAATATTTAGCCTCCTATTGAGGAATCATTTTTTTATATTTTTTCCTCCTGGCCATCTCTGATTTTTTCACTAGCAAGCCCTTTGGGCAGGGTGCGGTGTAGGTAAAAGGTAGGACATGTACCTTAACTGTGTGGCACGTCATGGTAGTGACAAACAGCCTATTTGGTTTCTCACTACTGTGAGGCTGCCTTCTCATAGGAATGCATTGGAGATTACCCGATATGTGTTCCAGTGATAATTCCGGATATGAGAGGGGTGGCGTGATCAAGTTTGGTATGTTTGGAATAATGGCAATAAATGCTGCGCAACTGTGTTCGCAGATTTATGATCACTATTTTAGAAATGCCACATTCAGAAGTGGGCATTTCTGTGTGTCTTTGTGCCTGCCTCTTGTGTATTGCATGTCTGGCTCTGGATGACGGGGGCTAGGGAGGTGCAGTGGCTCCAGACGGGCTGGGCGAGTCAGCGCTAGGCTAAATAGGCAGATATGCATTTGGAGTAGTGGGAGGAGTAGCACCCGAGTAGGACTGTGCCTGCCTTACACAATGCTGGCTCCGCCGCCCCTGTGGTGTGTCTGTGGCCAGAGCCTAAACTAACAATGGGTACTGTTGTGCACTTGATAAGTGCCCCCAGAACTGGTTTGGACTAGGTCCAAGGCCCTGTGCCAGGGCAGAACAAAGACTTGAGACATATAAATATTGGGGCTGTGACCTCATGTGTTGTGCTTACTGAACTTCTGGAACTGCTGGGCCCCAGGAGGAACCGCCATCTGCGGCTCCCTACTCGTGGGAGTGAAGCTGCTGCCCTACTGAGGAGCCCGGGTGTGCTGGCCTGCCTGGTCCCTGCCTTCTAAAGAACCACCAGCGATTGGTGGCTTGCCTGGGCTGATTGGCAGAAGCGCATGGTGAGCGCTGCGTTTCGTAGGAGGAGCCGTGAAGAAAGAGCCCGGTGTGCTACTGGAAGTCAGGTAGAGGACGCCTGGCTGTGGGCACGGCTCCCGTAAGGAAGAAGAGAGCCCCCCTCATGGTTCCGGAGCCTATTTGTGAGCAGGGCCAATCGGAGCGATCGAGCCAGAGCCTCACAGGCTCAGTCATCACCCACAAAGAGTGGAGGGCGCGTTGTCTTCCTGAGCCCGAGAAGTGGGCTCAATCCCCCCCCTACGGCAGGCGTGGAGAGTGTTGTAGCAGGAACTAATGCAGGAGAGGCTGGAAGCCAGGCAAAGCAAAGCCTGGCTGTGGGCGGGGCCAACGGAAGCTTCGCTCCGAGCCCTGCTACCTGTTTTCAATTCAACAGCTGAGCGGCTGCACCGTGTGGTTGCACCAGGGCAGGAGGCTCCAGCTCACCCTTGATGGGCAGTTGCCTTGGGCAAGGGGAGTTTGTTTCTTTCCAACGGAGGAAAGGAGAACAGAGAAGCGAGCCTCGCCTGTGCCCAGGTCTGTGAAAGCAGTGCTGCTCGGCCTTGCCTTAGGTGAGAGGCCGTGTGAGAAGTGGAGGTAGCGTGACTCCATTCGCCAGGAATAGCAGCTGTCTATGTGGTAGAGGGCAGCTGCCTTGACTAACTGGGCAAATCTGGCCAGATGCGAGGTTGCCCTGCCGAGGGAGTTGGTTTGCCCCTCCCCCTTTCTGGCACTTATCTTGTTGGGGGTATGACGTATTTTTGACGATAATGCCCAATGTCTTCGGCAGAACACAGAGCGTCTGCCTCTCCCCTTCCGCTCTGAAGCCACCGAGATCTGCGGCGTACCCCAAGGCTCATCCCTCAGCCCAACTTTGTTCAACGTCTACATGGCACCACTCGCACGACCTCAACATCATCTCCTACGCCGACACCCAGCTGATCCTCTCCCTCACCAAGAAACCCCACACCGTCAAAACCAACCTCCACGAAGGAATGAAAGCAGTCGCCGACTGGATGAGGAACAGCTGACTGAAGCTGAACTCGAACAAGACGGAGGTCCTCATCATCGGATCCACCCCCTCGGCCTGGGACGACTCCTGGTGGCCGACGGCACTAGGAACACCCACCGACCATGCACGCAACCTAGGGGTCATCCTCGACTCTACCCTCTCCATGACGAAGCAGGTCAACGCCGTCTCCTCCTCCTGCTTCAATACCCTCCGCATGCTTCGCAGGATCTTCAAGTGGCTCCCCACCGAAACAAGAAGGACGGTCACCCAGGCACTCGTCAGCAGTAGACTGGACTATGGAAATGCACTCTACGCAGGAGCCCCTGCCAAACTCCTGAAACAGCTTCAACGCATCCAGAACGCCTCCGCACGCCTGATCCTCAACATTCCTCGCCGCAGCCGCATCACACCCCACCTGAGAGACCTACACTGGCTCCCTGTCAACAAGAGTATAACCTTCAAACTCCTTACCCACGCATACAAGGCACTCCACAACACCGGACCTACGTACCTCAACAGCCGACTCAGCCTCTACACCCCCACCTGCTAGCTCCGCAGACCGCGCCCTCGCCACCGTCCCCCGCATCCGAAGAGTGACCGCCAGCGGCAGATCATTCTCCCACCTCACCGCCAAGACATGGAACACCCTCCCCATCCGCCTGCGGCAAACTGAAGACCTTCTGATCTTCAGAAGACTTCTCAAGACCTGGCTCTTCGAACAGTAGCAGCTCCCCCTCCCCCCCCCCCCCCCCACCCCCTATCCCGGTGCCTTGAGACCCTCGCGTGCATGTAGTGCGCTTTACAAATGCCATGATTGATTGAATGTCTGATGCGCACATATATGTAAGAGGTTACATGGCCCAAGTTTGCATCCTAAGTACCGTGATGGTGATTTTACCCAATGTGCATGCGTCGTGTCCTGACGTAAGGGTACATTGCTGGTGAGTATCTTATGTAATGGGTATTGCATTGCCTGGGGGTTAATGTGCAGATAATGAGTATTTACTTCAGTGTTATGTTTTGCATAACATGATGTCCAGGTAAGGCTATGATGTTCATTCCTTAGGTGTTTATGCTAAGTGCAATTTTACCAGTAATTACTGGTTGTCTTCACTAACTTTAAATTATGATACTTATGATAGTGGCCCGATTGGCCCTGTAGTGTATATAATCCCTGTAAAGTTAAACAAAGGGCAGGTGGCACAATGTATATATGGGATTACATTCTAATGTGTTTTATGAGTAATACAAAGGCTATTTTTGATAACACCTTGTGTGGAATTTCGGGTGTGTGTCGGGGTGTGTGTGTCAGGGTGTGTGTGTCGGGGTGTGTGTGTCGGGGTGTGTGTGTCGGGGTGTGTGTGTCGGGGTGTGTGTGTCGGGGAATGAGTGAGTGAGTGTGTGTTGCGCAAACGCGTAACACATTGCCTCTGGGATAAGCCCGACTGCTCTGCCAAGCTACCAAGGGGGAGAGCAGGGGTTATCTTTAGAGTGTAACTCCCTTTCCCTGACTAGAGTGGTGGTTTCTGCCTGGCCAACCAGAAATCCAATTTCTAACAGTTGGGATATACAAGAGTTCTGGAGCATGAATTATGGGTGCACTATCACCTGGTCAGAGGGAAGTTAAAAAAACCTGGTTCAAATTGTCGTTGTCACTAGCGGGAAGAATAGCAATAGCCAAACTGGTTCTTCCCACATTTTTGGATTTGTTTGTGAACCTCTCGCTTCCCCTTACTCAAGCCTTTTTTAAGACAGTGCGCTCCTTGATGATCTCATTGGTATGGGCGGGCGGACAGGCTCCGATCTCTTGGAGGTTCTCACGCTCCTGCTGGACCAGGGCGGACTTGGAGCGCCGGACATCTCCCTCTATGCCTTCTGCGCACAAGCCCAATTTCTCCATCATGGGCTGTATCAAACCCTGTTTCAGCCCCACATAGCGATCGAGTTGGACGTAACGGCACCCATCTCCTTGACTGTAGCAATATATCAACCATACCGACAGCCCCAAAATGTCATTGACATGATTGAAACACTGTGATGGGCATGGGATGGGTTACAAGACAGATCTGGAGCCAAAGTCCTCTCTGCCCCCTCCATTCCCCTGGCTAATAATCCACAAATGCCTCCACTAGTGGATCAAGGCAACGCAACTAGAGCTAGGAGACTGGGCATCGACACATACGCAGATCTATACCCAGATGACAATCATCGCCCAACCATCACCTGACGGGGAACCTCCCCCTAGCTTCTTGGACTTACTACATTACCGCATTCGTGCCACATGCCGTCAAATACATAACACTTTTCCTAGCCCCGCCTACCTTATTGGCTCTAGAGCACATTATAAATGCGTCATCACCGAGCAAGCTCATCAAGCAATTGTACACCTTTATGCAGCAACACTTTCCAGTGATCGTTTCGAAAGCATAGGCAGGGCGGAATACTGAGCTACACCCGCCTATCACAGATAAGCAATGGCGCTTTTGCTGCGAACAATCAGAGCTACTGTCCCCTAATTAAAAACTTGGGCTTATCCACTTCAAATTTCTAAACCGCTATTACAGGACACCCGTGCAACTACACCGTATGAGCATCCTTTCAGCTACAACCTGCTGGAGATGCCATGTTGCACATACATCCGCTGTGAAATGTATTATGTGCCTGAGGTTCAATCCGCTTGCTATGAATCTACGATCACAAGATGTCCTATCTTATGTTTTGGTTGTACTTTCAGCAACAAGATGTACTAAATTCTAATACTTTAAGGTGGTTGTATATATGATCTCTAAATGCCAATAAATATTTTTTTAAATGCACTTCAAAGCAGAAAACCAAGTCTTTCAGAAAAAAACATAATTCAAGAAGTAGTGAAGTAGGGTGAATCTAACCAAGATATGAGGCGAATGCTTAGGTCAGCACCCGTGCAGACTCCCTTTTTCTGGACAAGTCTTAAGCCTGGGAGACGAGACAGAACTACACGCAATTTCTCAGAGGAGAAGTGGCAGCACCCCCAGAGAGCTAATTATGGTCTGAGATGGTAGATGCTTGGATACTGGAGGAGAATGTAGATGGCGCTTGTAACAGAGGTTCCAAGATTCCACCACCCATGTCATGATCATGCCAGAGCCCAGCACCTTCACAGGAGTTAACAGTGCTGTCCTAGAGGAAATATCTTGATGCCGAGTAAGTGGTGCAGTGTACAGGAATCTGCAATGTTCTTCTGTGCCTGAAGACTGCTTTGGCACAATAAAAAGTGCATGAGAGATGTACTTAGCTGTTGAGGAGGCTGGCTGCCCAGTTTAGGGGTTACCCATTACCCCCGCTGGTGGAGCAGACCTTTACTATGCTGTACTTTCGTCAAAGTGGGACTTTGATCTTCGAAAACTTGAAGTTCGGTCAATGCAGTGGCCTGACCTGGGAGTTGCTGCTGCTGGTGGATCCCTCTTGATGGCTGCCTTTAAGACCACCTGTCACAAAACTGAGGTCAAGTTAACAGCAATGGAGGCGGAGAATGAGGCATTTCATGGTCAGCTGGAGTCTGATGAACTGACTGACAGGATTCTCTGAGAAAGGTAAGACATCTGCAGCAGGTGATAAGCTTAGAAATGACCAGCAGCACGCCAAGGAGATGCAGGAGTGTGCAGAGAGCCCTATGATCCAGTTAGGGAAAGAGATAGAAAGATGTAAAATAACACATTGGCACCCAATTTGAATATCCTAGTTTATTTAAATGAAAGACTTTCTAAACACAGAGGTTTTATTGGGAGATGAGGTGGACCAAACAGAGGTTAAAAGAGCACTTAAGAGCCTTACACTGGGTTCTGATAGTCCAGCCTCTGATGTAGGCATTGTAAATTTCAGATCTGGGCTCTGGGAAGATTAATTCAGAGGAAGCTGACCCGTCCTGACAAGGTCAAGATTCTCATTTTTCTGGACCTAAGTAGGGAGAGAATGACACAAAAAAAGGAGCATCAACAGTTGTGATTGGCATTCTATATACTACTTTAATGTGGGGTTGCAACTTACCTTTGCGTAGCTCTGCATTTTTTCAATTAAAAGTATTTTTGTTAAAAGTCAAGAAAATTCAAGGTACTATGGGAAAATGGCTTATCAATGACTCCACAATAAAAGTTAACGACGTGAGAGTGGAGCAAAACAGACCAATAAGATGAAGGACTCCACAGAAATAAAAACTATGCATTTGCTTAGACCACAAGGGACTTTTTTTTTAAAGGTTTTACAGGTATTTTAACATCCTCCCCATGGCATGAGTCTTCAGTGTGCTCAAGCAAAGTCTTTAAGCTCACAGTTGAATGGCTTGGTCCCAGCAAAGTATTGACAATCTGGAGACGTTGAATGGGAGCAACTGACCAACACTTTATTTAAGAGATAGCAATCTCTTGATTCACTAGCATTGTTGAACAGACATAGTCTAGCCGCAGATCCCTTACCTTAGAATTCTCCCCAGGCACCAGACTGCAGGCAGAGATTTTTCCAGCAGTACCCCTGCATGTCGGTAGAGGGCCTTGTGCAACTCCGTACCTACGTCATCCACGTACACGATGTCACCAGAGTCTATATAACTCCCTCCCTAACGCGCAGACGTCAGTTTATTCTGTAACTATTTACCCCGCCTAGAAACTGGCTGTGGAAACAGTGCCACAAAAGATAAATCTCTTTAAATTAACAATTACGAAGTTGAACTGCGAATACCAAGAACGGGATCTTTTAGGAAAGATGGAAGCAGTTCGCAGAATGGGGAGGACCGGTGGGTCGTTAAGGAATCTGCAACTAGACTATGTCCCTATCAGATAAGGCGTTATCAAAAGGTAAGTCACTTCATCTGACAGAGGAGTCTAGCCGCATATTCCTTACCTTAGACTAGATACCCAAGCAATACCATCACCGGAGGAGGGTCTGCAAACTGATCGTACTAAAAATCCCTGAATAGAACTAGCTGGTCTATAGTAAGACAGACGAGACCGGATGCTCTTAGGAGTTAGAGGAGCAAGAGCTTTCAGTTCACCCTAAGAACGGAGGCAAAAACCACAGGCAAGTAAAGTCAAAGACGGTGAAAAGCATAGGAATAGAGTTACCCATGGCAAAGTTACAGAAATGTAGCCGGAGACCATATTCAATATAAATGCAATGCTAGGTTGCGCCAAAGAAGGGACTGGACCTATGTTTGGTCGTGACTTGAGGGCACAAAGGCAACAGTCATTGCCACTAAGCTACAGGGCCATGACTTTGAAAACTATATCAGTCAAACGTACTCCACAAAACACTAAGAAAATGGGCCCAAGAACTGAACTCATGGGTCTCTGTGGCTCAGAGGGCAAGAGGCAATAGTGAATGCATTAGAGGCAAACCTGTCCTGAGCGACACGGAGAAGGGAATTTTAGAATAGATGCACGGTGGAGGAGCACAGATAATGGCAACCACCCAATGAATTGTGATGACCAGAACAACAAATATTGACAAGCGCAATGCTTGAGTTAAGAAAAAAAGTCTCAGAGGCAGAACGACACCGTTGGGATCATTCAATGCGTAGAACCCATAGAAGTGGAAAAAAGAGCTATTGCATAATTAGCAAACAAGTGAAGTTGAGACTGCAAGAGAAGAATGAAGGGTACATCCACAAAGCTATTCGTAAGCCTGGTTTACGAAGTATACACATATATACATACATATACATACATACATACATACACACACATACATTACACACACACACACACATATATATATATATATATATATATATATATATATATCACAACACCACTTCCAGTACCTCCTTTCGGCGAACACGAAAGACAACGTCCCACACGGAAGTTCACAATCACAGGTAAGTTTATTTTCTCATTGAATCACTCCTCACGACGCGTTTCGGGCATCCAGTGCCCTTGATCACATAGCGAAACAGCGGTACAATTTAAACATATATACTCTTTTCTTCTTTTTTTGCATTTACACCACGTGATAATGAAAAGTAACAAAATACTGCCAGTGTAGGCTTTTTTTCTTCTCTTGCTATGTTGTAATACATAACAATTTATGTCAAAATCTCTAATGTGGGTGCACCATTAATCTATACTTGGCATCTAGCAACCTAATGTATGCATGTCATATTTGCCATACACTTTATTTAGCACGTATTCAACAACTGTGCATGACGCGTGACATAAATGTGCAAATTACGCATGTGCAAAATACGCTGTAAATCTCCAGTGTTAATACACCAACAATTTGCAAATTGTCATGTTGCGCCCAAATATATGCATATCATATTTGCTATACATATTATTTAGCGACATTCAGCATGTGTGAAAAAAATACGCAACGTAAATGTGCAAGTTACGCATGTGCAAAATACGCTATATTATGTGCAAATTTTTTAAATGTGCAAATTTTCGCTTAAATGTGGATTTGCTGTGCAAAAAATGCAATAATACATGCTCAATTTCGCATATAAGTTACATTACATATGTTGAGTGCACCAACTTATTATTTAAGATATTCCTTTTGACATTCATAATTGCCTAAATGTTCTTGATGTTACTTATGAATTAAAGTGTCTAGTGCAAATTCATCTCTAAAATCTATTCCCCCCAAAAAAATTCTATTTAAAAAAAAAGTGTTTAACCTCTTCAGTGCCCATGACGAGATAGTCTCGTCATGGAGCACGGTCGCGCTGTGCCCATGACGAGACTATCTCGTCATGAACCCCACCCACTAATAAAACGCCCGGCACAGGAGGGGGAAAGGGCGTGGCACAGAAGGGGTTAAGAAAATGTGTTGAAGCAGATTAGGCAGATATTTGGTGAAGAAAATTCGAGTACCCACAGCGATTTAATGAACCTGCTGATACAATAACCATATCTTCACATAAATCTGTGAAAATAGATATAGTGTTGTGTAGCTGTAATATCCTAGTTAGGTCTTATACTGTCATGCAAATTAAAACTGAGCCCAGTTAAAATTCTTCTGTATTATTCAGACCGTTAGGAAATTTACTGTCAAGTTCTAAAATGTATTTTGTCTCTCGCTGTCTAAGTATTTTTTCTCGATTTCCTCCTCTGCCTGAAGCTAAAACTGAGTCAATTACAAAATAAGATAGGCAATTGATATCTTTGTTATGAACTTCTTTAAAATGACGAGCGACCGGATATGCCGGGTCGCTGTTGATAATAGCGCGAAGATGTTGCAGTATCCTCACATGCACCTGGAGCTTGGTACTTCCCACATACCTAAGCCCACAGGTGCATGTGAGTACATAAATCGCAAAATCAGTACGACAGTTGTAATTGCCCTTGATGTCTACCCCATTTTCTCTAAATGGAGTATTATATTTGGTAGTGTTGATGCCAAATTTACATGCACAACAACTTGTGCATTTGAAGAAACCTTTTCTAGGTTTTAGCCATTAAGTAGTTTGTGCAAGTTCAGGACAGTTTTTAGATAATTGTCCCCCCATAGATTGATTTTTTCTGAATGTGATGGTGGGTTTATCAGGCAGCTTGCTGCTAAGGACCTTATCGGTAAGGACAATGGGCCAATTTTTATTCATTATGGCTCTGATTTTCCTTTCCTGACGACTGAAAGTTGTGATAAGTCTAGGTGATTCTTCCGATATAATATTTTGTCCTTCCTCTTCTGTTTCATCTGGTAAGAGAGATGCCCTAGATCTCTTACTGGCTTTTGTCACTGCTTCTGTTAATATTTTATTGGAATAACCCCTTTTCCTTAATCTAATCAGGGCTTCATTTTGACAATTTTCAAATTCTTCTGAACTGCTACATATACGCTTTAGTCTTAAAATTTCCCCATAAGGAATGCTGCTAATTAAATGTTTGGGATGTGCACTGGTTGCATATAATGTTGCGTTCCCTGCTGTAGGTTTTCTAAAAGCAGTGGTAACTAATTCACAGTTCTTGATCTGAATGCAGACGTCTAAAAATTCAATTTTGATGGGACTGATACAAGATGTAAAATGTAGGTTAAAACAATTCATATTAATAGTTCTAATAAAATCCTCTGCACTTTTGGAATCTCCATTCCATACCATAAAAACATCGTCAATATACCGCAACCAGTGCATGATTCTTGTATCAAACATTTCCTTGTGTTGTGTCCCGAGGACCCGCTCCTCCCAATAGCCCACGTGTAAACACGCGTAGCTAGGGGAGAAGCAGGCCCCCATCGCAACACCTTGTATTTGCCTGTAAATATCTTTCCCAAACATGAAATAATTGTTGTTCAGACACCAGGTAATTAAGGATAACAGCATTTTGTTGTGCATAAAATATTCACATGGCCTAAAACTCAAAAAATATTCTATTGCATGGATTCCACATGAATGCTCAATACTAGTGTAAAGCGATTCTATGTCAAGAGTTACTAGAATCAGATCATTGTTCCATGAGATATCCCTTAGCTTGTTTAAAAAGTCTCCCGTATCTTTTACAAAGGAAGGTAATGTCTTTACCATGTCTTGTAAATAAAAATCCACATATCGCCCCACTTGTTCAGTCATACTTTTAATTGCAGAAATGATGGGGCGTCCGGGTACTGGAACCTTTCCTTTATGAATTTTTGGCAATAAATAAAGGAAGGGAAGGACTGGATATTCATTAAACATGAATTCGTATTCTTCTGTGGATACAAGTCCCTCCTGTTTCCATTGTTTCAATTCTTTCTTTAATGATTCTTTCGCTTTATTATAAGCTAATGTTGTGGATTTCGCATAGCAATTCACATTGTTTAGTTGTCGCATGGCTTCCTGTGTGTATTGTATTCTAGGCCAAAGAACGATGTTGCCTCCTTTATCTGATTTTTTCACAATTATTTCATTGTCATCGCTGAGTTTTTTCATCAAATTCTGATAATGTTTTTGATTAAAATTTGATTTACTTTTTTTTAAATTAACTTGACGATGAAGTTTCTTTATTTCGTCTATGACACGTTCATGGAAAATATCCACAGCGTCCTTGGGCATGATTGGCAAAAATGTAGACTTCGCTTTATAGGGGCTTTCCCCTGCACCCTTTTGGAGTAGATCGATTGTGCGTAATTTTTGTTGAGTTGACTGTAAGGGTTCTTCATGCTCATTGTTTTTTAATTCATGCATAGTCAAAAATGTTTGTACATCAGAGGCTTGCAGTTTATACTGATTAGTCATATCTTCAAAGTTCTTTTTCTTTTCAAGTCCTGTTTTAATCATGAAGAATTTCTTTCATTTTAGTTTACGTATAAAGCAAAAAATGTCTACTCTTGTTGTGGCGTAATCAAAGTTGCTTTCAGGGCAATAATCGAGTCCCAAGGCTAGAAGTTGTTCCTCGGCCTTAGTTAACGTTATGAACGATAAATTTATGATTGTTTTCTCATCAGGTTCTACATTTTGCGCCAATATTTTCGCTGATTTCCTCTCCGCTTCGCGTTTCCACCTGCGGCGCCTCGTCCTTCTGATTGCATTTCGTCTTTTCCTGTGTTGTTCCTTTCGTTTCGTGGTCTCAGAGTTTGTCTCCGAGCATCCACTAAAAAATCAACCTCTTCGCCCAGTCAGAATTGCATCATTGTGTGTTCTCTCAACGTTTAGGCCCTCCATACTTGATCCACTTGTGAGTGATTCAGTGTCAGTTTCAATAATAGTTGTCTCGATGTTGCCTGTTTGTGCAAGACGAATAGCATTGGGTTTATTATTATTGCTTGTTTTTAATTTCCTTGCATTGTCATATTTACGTGCAAATGTGTAAATGTGGCCCAACTCATAGTCCGCCTGGTCACGAGCAAACCTATGTGCCTTTCTTGCTTTTATCTTTTCTTCATGTTTTTTTAGCCGTTCATCAATTTCTTTCCGTTTTGCTGAAATAAAATCTTTTTTGTTGTCAATTTTGTCTAAATCTTTATTGATTATTTCAATTTCCGTCAGCAACACTTGGCGATCAATTTCAGCATATTTAATTAATATGCGTACCAAATTCATGGATGCTGCCAGGTTGCTTTCACCCCATTCTCTTAGTATTGCTGGGTTGGGGTTGTCGAAACTAGGAGCCAGGAGAATTCTCAATCCCCGAGGTATTCTATCCACCTCCGCATATTTTGTCAGGGATTTGTGCTCCCACCACTTCGTTATTTCATTTTTCATTCTTTTCTCTACATTCTTCAGCATGAAATTGACATCGGTGTCTGGATTGCCATTTAATTCGCTGGTGGTTACAGCATTTGAATTGACTCTTGGTAAGTTACCAAATAATATATCCGCTGCTGCCTCACGTTCTCGTACCGCGTCACTTGACATGTTTTGAGGCGTTTTTTAGTGATGCATAAAAACAACGTTGATTATGTTGTTGAAAGAAAATAGCACTGTGTGAACTCACGCAATTCCCCAACCTACGTTAATGCCGTCTTACTCACCAGTGTATGCAGTATATCTTCGCGAGTCCTCCGACTTCAAACTTGGGTGTCTGCTTCCTGGTGTACGCTTTCACGGCTCGTAGGGAGTATGCAGCCAAAATTCCTTTTCGGATCAACAGCAAAAGTTCGGTTGAGGGCTGCCACCAACTTACGGAGAGGGGACTGTTGAAGCGGAAGCAACCAAACTTCCGTGAATTAGTATCACAACACCACTTCCTGTACTTCCTTTCGGCGAACACGAAAGACAACGTCCCACACGGAAGTTCACAATCACAGGTACGTTTATTTTCTCATTGAATCACTCCTCACGACGCGTTTCGGGCATCCAGTGCCCTTGATCACATAGCGAAACAGCGGTACAATTTAAACATATATACTCTTTTTTTCTTCTTTTTTTGCATTTACACCACGTGATAATGGAAAGTAACAAAATACTACCAGTGTAGGCTTTTTTTCTTCTCTTGCTATGTTGTAATACATAATAACAATTTATGTCAAAATCTCTAATGTGGGTGCACCATTAATCTATACATTGGCATCTAGCAACCTAATGTATGCATGTCATATTTGCCATACACTTTGTTATTTACACATATATATACACACATACATATATATATACATATACACATACACATACACATACACATATACATATATATATATATATATTACCTACTGGCAGTCGCCAGTAGGTAGATATAGTTAGGACCCATTTTCCATAGGTAATCCGCAACATTCTATTTGGAATAACGTTGGCGTCGATTGACGAATCTTCGCAAAATTTTCCAACCTTTTGGCCAGCTCCGGTCCGCTCCTATCCTGAAAATTTCACGGTGATTCGTCAAGCGGGGGCCGAGAAAAAAGGGGGGTCCCAAAACGTGTTTTCCCCATGCATTTTCCCATAGGACCTGTTGACGCAGCTACAGCCCTAACTGCTGAACGGAATTACACCAAATTTGGCAAAGAGGAAGTCCTCAGTTCAGACTCGTGCCTTTTGCTTAAAATGGTGTAAATCCGTTCAGTAGTTCCGGAGAAAATTAGGGTAAAAAAGTTAGTGATATCTATGGCCTCGGAGAATCCGCCCACCCTCCCCGCACCCAGCGCGCACCCTGCCGTGCAGGAGTTGTATTCTAATTGGCTGTCAACACTCCAGATCAGGAAGTGTTGGTAGCCATCTTGTGCCTCGGTAGAACCGAGGCAAAAGAAACCTGAAAAACAAAGGCGAAAAACACGACAAAGGGGAAGGGTAGAAACACCCTGACCCCCTAGGCCTGCTCAGGGGGTCCCGCAAGGACCCCCAGGGCCAAAAAAAGAAAAGGCGAGAATTTCAGCCGGAAAAAACAACAAAAATCTAGCGCTGAATATTCTATTTTGCCCCCGGGGGCCAAATTCCGGGGGAATAATTATAAAAAAAAAATAAAAAAAATAAAATAAAAAAAAAGTGTGTGTACCCCCAACACTGCCCCGGGGACCGCCACCCCCTGGGGCTCCAAGATCCAGTAAGCGCCACGGAGCTGCGCAGTGTGTTGTAAAAAGGGGCTTGGCCTCTGAACACCTCTCTGCAATGCAGCTCCCTGGCGCATACTGGAGGTACCTGGTGGGCTAGTTGGCCCCCAGGGGACTTCAGGATTGAAGAGGAATTAATTCCCCAGCTTAAAACGCGCCACAGGGCGTGTTTGCACACGTCACCTCAGGCCCCGCCCCCTTCCTTCACCATTGTACAAATATTCCTCTAAAATCAGCCGAACTACGAATTCCGATTTACTCACCTGTTATCAGGAGAGAACCCACTGCTGCATCTTTTAGCCCAGCACTGACTCTGAAAAGTAATTCTATTTTTTTTAAAATATTTTTTTATTAATATCCACAGTATCGAAGACATCAATGAAATACATGCAAAATCATATAACATAGGAGAGAGAGAGAAAAAAAAAAAACAGTAATTAATTTCATTCCGTTATACCACAAACCAAGAATTAATGGTTAGCATTCAACATTTCATATGATCAGCCATTGCCCCCCATATATATAAACCTAGTTTGCGTTTTCTTGATCCTTTCACAGAATAAAGACAGTGCTCCAAATTATATATATTATAGAACCGGGCTCGCCACATTTCAAAAGATGGTACTTCCGATTGGAGCCAAAAAGAGGCTAGACATAGTCGAGCAACCGCCAAGGCGATAAAAAGCAAGAAACGATATTTATGCATAGGTCTCCCTCACTCGAGATCCTCACCAACCCCCAGCAACATCATAGAGGCAGAAATTTTGACCCTGACCCCCACAATTTCTGTCATGAATTTCTCTATGTGTTGTATATATGGCCCTAGTTTAACACAGTCATAAAAAATATGGAGACAATCAGCGTTGTCCGTGCTGCATCGGAAGCATTTGCCATCATTGGCCCTCCCCCATTTCATCATCTTAGCCGGGGTATGATAGAGATTAAATGCAGTTTTAAAACACTGAGCTTTAAGATTCGCCGACAAACAAATTTCTCCGGCAATGGCAATAGCCTTCTCCATAGACACACCAGGCTCTCCGACTTTTGCTGCCCACTTACAATTATGTTTTTCCAAATCATCCCTCCTTGAAGCGAATAGGATTTTATAAAGAAGCCGTATTTTTTCTTGACCCCTAATAGCTTCAACTATTTTGAGTGGTACCATCACCATTGGTACTTTACTCAAGAAATCACGTATTTGTAAGAATTTAAAGAATTGATTTTTGTGGAGAGAGAATTTTCCTGCTAAGTCTGAAAAAGTAGTGTAAAGCCCCCTAGCCTCATAAAAATCCCCAATTTGAGAGATGCCATTCCGCCTTCAACTACTAGCAACTTGATCCTAAAATATTGATGGCAAAATACCTACGGCCGTGGTTGGAGTATAGAAATTTAATCTCTGAATTTGTAATAATTTTCGGACGGCATTCCAGACTTTGAATGCAGCCCCTAGAATTTTAAAACGTGTTATTTTATAATAACTTCTATCCAGTTTCTTAAACAGACAGTTCTTGACTTCTGAACCCAAAACCATCTAATAGATTGAAGGAGCCTCAGCCATGTTGCGGACATCTTCTCCAGTCAGCATTAGCTGCATATTTAATAAAAGGCAGGAATAATAATAGAGTGTAAAGTCAGGGACTGGCCACCCCCCCCCCCTCTCTCTCTGGGAAGAGTCGTGAGATGCATTGCTCTCCGGGGTTTCCCTGGAGTCCACAAGAACTTAGCACAGAGTGCTTGTAGATGTTGTAACTGGGCACGGGATACCTCCAGTGGTACGGATCTAAAGAAATACAACACCTTCGGGAGTATATTCATTTTAAGAATGTTAGCTCTACCCACCAAGGTGAGCTGTAGGCATTCCCAGCTATCTAGCGATTGCTTCACTTCTGAGTGATATCCCCCCCAGTTAACATCGACCAGATCTTTCAAGTTTTCTCGGATCTGAACACCCAGATAAGTAACCTCCTAAACCACTCTAGGGTCGCTGGCCATGATCTGTTTAGTACACAGAATCTGGGTTTTAGATGTATTCAACTTATACTCCGAAACCGCACCAAACTCAGATGCTAGGTGTTCTACTTCAGATATAGCAGTTTAAGGGTCAGATGTTCTAATGGCAATATCGTCCGCGTATGCGAATACACGGAACTGGTTTTCCAGTATGCAAAAAGGTTTAATCTGAGTGCTTCTCTCTAACATTGTTAAAAAAGGGTTAATATAAGGGGCAAACAGCAGAGGAGAGCACGGACAGCCCTGCCGAGTGCCTCTTGACATTTTTATAGGGTCCGATACCAGGCCCATAGTACAAATCCTAGCCGTGGGCGATCGATATAATACTTTTACAGCTTGGATAAAACCCTGACCAAACCCCATCCGCTGCATAACTGCCCAGAGGAAGTCCCACGCCACACGATCAAACGCCTTCTCGGCATCTAATAGGATCAGCCCTAAATCCCTGGCCTCAACCTGTGCAATATCAAAGAGTGTCACAATTCTATTAATGTGATTCACAGTCCCCCGGCCAGGAATAAATCCATGTTGTTTTTGGGAGACCAAAGGCGAGAACCTTTGCTAATCTATTCGCCAGGATTTTAGCATAAATCTTCCCATCACAATTAATAAGAGAGATGGGGCGATATGACCCTGGCAGATCCGGTGGTTTTTCTTTTTTCCTGAAAATAACAATATTGGCCTCGTCCCAAGATTGTGGTCCATTTCCCATTTGATCGGCTTGGAGGACGGCCAATAGATCTATTTTAATCTCCTGAAAGAAAGCCCTATAGACCTCCGAAGGGAGCCTATCGGGGCCCGCTGCCTTACCAATCGCCATACTATTTATGGCGGATTCCAATACTGCCATAGCAATAGGGCTTTCCAAAATCTCCGCCTCCTCCTGACCGATTTGTTCCACCAGGTGTTGTATTGCTGAGTCCCCTGTATATACCCCTATCTCTTTTCCCCGAATAGAGATTTTCATAGAATTCAAAAAAGATCTGAACAATTTCCAGGGGTTCATAGATCATATCACCTGACTGGTTCTTCATACCAGCTATTCTATAGGTGGCTTCCTTAGAACGTAATCTATTCGCCAGGCAGCGCCCGACCCCTTCTCCATACTCATAGCATTCCTTTTTGTATACTAGATATTTAGCAGCGATTTCCCTTGCTCCAGGATAAATTAATATTAGCCCTACATCTCGCCACCTTAGTCTGTAGATCACAAATATCATTCTTGGCCCATATCCCCGGTGCTAAATTTTCTTCAGCAGCCTTAAGCTTAATATACATTTCCTGCATTGCATGCTTAGCGTTTTTTTGCTGGTACAATCCATAGCTCAGAATCTCCCCTCTAAGACAGGCCTTAAAGGCATCCCATAAGACTCCAGTGGAGGTTGAATGACGATTATTTTGAAAAAAAAACCTTGATCCAGTTTTTAATATGATCTAGAAAGAGTTTTTCCAGAAGCAGTTTCCTATTAAAAGTAAAAATTCGTAAATTTACATAAGAGCCTAATGCGGGTATATCAAGGACTACTGGTGCATGGTCAGATCTAATTCATGGAAAAACTAGGATTTTAGCTTCTGTGAATAGTGTCGGTGAGACAAAAAAATAATCTAGTCGTACTAACTTTTGATGGGGATGGGAATAAAATGTAAAGCCAGGATCAAGTGGACAGAGATAATCCCATACATTGACCAGACCGTGATCCATAAGTAAATGAGATAGCGCCTTGAAAACCCTAGGTTTCCTGCCATTATAATTTTGCGTATCCAACTGAAGTTCCTTATTAGTCAGACCGATATTAAAATCTCCACATAGCACCAAAGGGGTGGGCCATAATGCAAACTCCACATTAAGTTGTTGCAGCACCAGGGCTTCATCATAATTGGAGCCATAAACAGTACAAAGCGTGAATTGTTCTTTCCCTATTGAACATTCTACGATAAGCCACCGCCCCAGTTTGTCAGCCAATACCCATCCCGTGCTTTGTATAGCAGGTTTAGCTAATACCGCCACTCCCCGAGTGGATGTAGATTGTTGAGAAGCTGCTAGAAGCACAAAACCCATTTCTGCTAAAAATTTCCGTTTACCCCACGGTACATGGGTTTCTTGTAGACAAACCACATCTGGTTGAATCACTCGAAGTTCAGCGGCTACCCTTTGTCTTTTACTATAACTGTTTAGGCCACATACATTCAGTGAACATATTCGGAACCCAGACCTAGCCATTAGATAGATAGAGGGGCAATCCAATATTAAATTCTCTGTAAACAAACATTAAATGAAATAAGCTTAAGCTGAGACTCAAAATTATATCGATGCTGTGGATTATTTTTTTTATTTTACCCCAACCAAACCCCCCAACCCCCCACTGCTCACTCCCGAACCCTCCCCACCCCACCCTACCCCAACCCTTCCATGAGGCTTTGGGACCAATAGTCCCTGTGATGTCAAGCTCTCAACACCCAGGTGGACGCCCCCGCACCATGCCCGTCACCCTATGAATCAGACAAGACATCATATAGATCATGTGAATTTAAAACATCCTTAGGGCATAAACAATATTACTGATGCTAACTACACCTTGATTATAGCACCAGATTTTGACATAGGGTGAGACAGCACGCAAAAGAGAGAGAGGAGAAAGAAAAGAGAAAACAAGTTAACCAGAAAAACAATAGATATAATTAGAAATTGGGACCTAAGTTCCTGCCCAGCTTTTCAATCTACCAAATTCGTACTAAGATACCCCATTTAAGGACATTTCACAAAGATTGTAAAAATTCTTTTGCTACTATCTCGGAGGAAAAGAACCGGGTTTGATCCTTAACAACAACTTTAAGCTTGGCTGGGTTTAACAAAAAGACTTCCACCCCTTTGGCCTGAAATGGTGCGATAAGCGGACGCAAATGCCAGCACCTTTCCACCGTTAAATGGCAAAAGTCAGGCCTTACAAAAAATTCGAGCCCTTTCCCTGACCTTTTTCTATCAGGGCGTGCCAAAGAATACACATCTTCCCTGGCCAAGAAGCTGTTAAGAGAGATCAAAATCACTCTGGGTCTATCCGAAGATTGGCCGGGTCTTGAACGAGGATTAAAGGGGAATCGATGCGCTCGCTCTACTTCTCTTGACCAATCCCATTTACTCAGCTCTGGAAAGGCTTCTGTAAATAAATCGATGATAAATTTGCGAGGGTCTTGACCTTCGACCCCCTCTGGAATTTGCAAGACTCTAAGATTGTTCCTTCGAGAGCGATTTTCAATGTCAGCCAACTTCCATTGTGTATAGTCTTTTTGGGATCGTAAAGATTTGGTTAACTCCTTCTGTACAACCAGTTCATCTTCGAGAGAGGATATTCTTGCTTCTACTTCACTGAATCTTGTAGTGAACTCAGTACAGGTCTTAGCTATACGTCGTACCGAGTTCTGTAGTTTGTGACATGAGCTCTGTACTCTCTGGTTCTCTACCCGGGCCTCCTCTCTGTGAGTGACCATAGTTTGATAGATAAATGTTAGAGATATTTCCTCGGGAGCCTTGATAGAAGGTTCTGTAGCTGTTCCCGTGGCACGCCGACTCTCAATGCTTAAATCAGTTGAGCATGAATAGTCCCATTGTAGGACATAGCTTCCATTACCACCATTCCTTGATTTGGCACCGCTTTTCAGATCCAATTTTTTACGGACTGTACGGGGGCTACTATCTGATATATCTCCAGAGTCCTCCAATTGTACACTACCATCACTACGTTCATCATCCTGCAGACCAGCTCTAACAGAGGCCCCTAGCACAGACTCAAGGTCGTCGTTCGAGGAGTTTGACTGGTCAGATGAGAAAAAAAATAGTCCCCGGTATCTATATCCTGCATTGTAGATTTATGAGCGTCACCTATTGTGTCCTGAATTGCAGCCAAGCCGGTGTCATTGTCCCTAATCGATCTGGACTTAGGACTGGGACCAACAAGAGGTACCAGAGTAGGGGGTTTACCTAGATTGCTGGGAGAGCTCCCCTCCCTGTTAATGTCCTCATCGTGTTCTCTGACTCGGACTTGGACTGCCCTAGATATAGGGAGTGGTCCCGCGCTGATGTTATCCATATCAACAGCATCAACATCTTTCAAATTACAAGCACTTTCATTCCTCTCTGGTGCTGAAGCGAGTCCTAATGCCATAGTAGAAGACATGCCTTTAGGAGGTTGGATAGCTTCCCCCTTATCCTTTGTTTTACCAGCAGAAAATAATAGTGGTATAGTGCGCCTTACAATATTCTCCGTCGATTTCCCTCCTTTTGCTCCCTTTAACGCAATGTCTTTATTTGGTGATATAGAACCACTCACTGTGTTTGATGTATTTTTAGTTGAGGTTGTATTTCCAGTGTTGTCCACAAGAGGGCGAGTCCTCCCTCTTGCTGCCTTGGGAGGCATCATTGATGCGGCTCTATCCAGCCCTCTGCGGCCGCCGTAGTAGGCAGGAGCCGGAGGAAAACGCCAGCCACAGCTCCGGACACACAGCCACCAACAACGAGACCGAAAGCGGCGAAATCCAAACGAAAATGCACCCGCGGCAATCAACATCGCGTACAACCTGTTCCCTGCATCTCCTCTATCAAAGGTATCGATGTAGTACGTGCATGGCGTGGGGGGTTTTTGGTCACCCGGGAGCAGCCAGCTTACGCGTCCAGCACAGTGGACGCCATCTTAGCCATTGTCCCTGAAAAGTAATTCTAAGCGTACTTACCAGTAACTTGTATTTCCTTCCATAGGAATCCATTATGTGGTTTTCAGCAGAAAAATTTCGAAGTGTCTATTTTCACAAACTAAAAATATTCCTAAAAGTGCGGAAGGAGAATATGGATTGGTGCATGTTTAGGGAAAAGACGGTGTATGTAGCGAGAGGCAAGCCTAGGAAATGGACTGGGGTGTGGGGTCCGTGGAATTCTTATCGCGGAGACATCTGTGCCCCTCCCCTGGCTATTGTATCGGATGTCCCTCTGTCCCCCTGGCTGACCATTCCTCATCCGTTAGGTTATGAGTAGGTTACAGTTTGATTTTTCCTCTGTTCCCGGGCCCCCCCTCCCTTCTCTGCCGCAGGTCATTGATTTCCTACCCCGGGGAGCGCGTCCTGATATTTACACTGCCTATTGCTTTGTTCGTGTGTAATGTTTATTAGTTTTAAGTCGAAAATTGAAACCGTATTTAATATGGTCACTCAACTACTGCTTTTGCCTTCATTGGGAGTACTGATGGACTGACGGGATCCTCGGATTGATCAATCTGTACAACGGTGGAATGATAAGTCTCATGCTAATTAGTGGCCGGCCCAAGGGGTTGTAGGCCCACGTCTGTAACTCTTTGAAGTCAAATAAAGGTTTCTTAAAAAAAAAAAAATAATAATAATAATAATAATAATCCTAAAAAATGGTCTGTATGACTTAAACACATTCTTTCAACTGTTTACAGGAGGTTGGCCAGTGCTGGATCCAGGATCCACCACTGAGTAAGAGAAAGTAACGATAACACTACTTACCTGCTAAGTGAATTTTCTGCCATAGGATAACATTGGTGATTCTATGTGAAAAAATTTCTGTGTCAACTTCTAAAATACAATAATATTCCTTAAAAATAACTACTGTAACCAAAACGCTTTTACTCAACTGTTTACAGGAGATGTCGAAGGACTGAATCTAGGATCCAGTCCTGTGGTTAGAAAAGTAATCCATAAAGTAACTGATTGCATTTAACTAGAAATTCACATTGAGCTCAATGTTGCTTTGTGTTTGAAATTGTGTTGCCCATTGCAACAACTGTAACTACTGTACTTAAACGTCTGTTGCCTATTTGCAAAGTATTTAAACTAAAGTAATTCATTCTGAGAAAGTATATTTTGTATTGTATAATGTAATTTAAAAAAACATATCTAAAAATAAAGCAAATCAGTATAAAAAAAAAAATCAGTATAACAATGAATACATTAAAAATTGTCATTTACAAAACCTTTGAAATTCACTGAAAAAACCATAGGTTTCAGGCCTGATATAGTTAGGAATTCGCATTTAAAAAACCTTAGAAATTCACGGAAAAAAACAATAGGTTTTAAGGGTGTTATAGTTAGCTGGACATTTCCCTCGAACAAAACCATTGAAATTCCTCCGATATAGTTAGTTGTACTAACTACATCTCACGCGCCCGCAATCCACTGCTGATGATGTCACATATTACATAATTCATGACATGCTCGACACGTTTCGGGCTTGGCCGCCCTTCCTCATGAGCAATTTTGAGTCCAGTAACAAACAGCACAAAACTTCCAGCAAGTCCCCTCTTATTTCACGGCATAACATTGCACTCAGCATTATGGGACTGGTAGTTAACATCGATACCCCTGTGGGTTGCTGCCATTAGTGGAACATCACGATTTCAAAGGAGTTTCGGTGCCGCATAGAGACCCCTGCACATTTGAAAAAAGCACCTCTCGCGCCGATTATGCTGTCCATTACAAACAGCATCGGACCCGCTGCAGTCCCGCGGTGGTGCTAGTCCGTGACCGTTCAGGCCACTAAATTTTGAAGAAAAGGTTGCCCCTAGGTGGACCGATGGAGATGGAGATGGAGATGGAGATGCATATATATATATACATATATATATATATACATATATACATATACACACACACACAAACTCGATATGGCTCCTTCCGACTGCAGCGACCCAAAGGGGGAGGTGGCGCACACTCCGGCAGAGCGTGCCGGTAAATTCAATCCCAAAGTTTGCAAAGCAATCCACGTGCGCTCTCAGGAGAAATACCACAAAACGAAAATTGCAATTTTCGTTTTGTGGTATTTCTCCTGAGAGCGCACGTGGATTGCTTTGCAAACTTTGGGATATATATAGATATATTTTCACTGAAAAAAACCATAGGTTTCACACATGTTATAGTTAGCTGGACATTTCATTCGTAAAAAACCATTGAAATCCCCCGTTATAGTTAGTTCAGCTAACTATAACTTGCGCGACCGCAATCCACAGCGGATGACGTCACAGATCACATCACTGTATTCACTAAGATACTGTTAAGTCAGTTATACAATTAATTTTACAAAAAAACATCCATTTAGACACTTATTTACCCATTTATTCTTCCATTAACCTTTAGATATACATATATAAAAAATATTTATTTTTCAGAAAGACATTCACTGGATGATGTCATCAGTGATGTCACTGACCATGTCATGAATGATGTAATATGTGACGTCATCAGCAGTGGATTGCGGTCGCGCGAGTTATAGTTAGCTGAACAAACTATAAACGGGGGAATTTCAATGGTTTTTTACGAGTGAAATGTCCAGCTAACTATAATATGTGTGAAACCTATGGTTTTTTAAGTGAATTTGCAAGGTTTTTTAAATGCTAATTTCTAACTATAACGTGTGTGAAACCTATGTTTTTTTTCGTGAATTTGTAAGGTTTTTTAAATCCTAATTTATGTATGTATTATATTTTTTATATATTTATTTTACAATAAACTACCTATGTATATAGTTATAGATAGACTGTATCCTGTAATACGGAATGGCTCAGCTCTTTTTTTTAAAATTTAGATAAAGTTTAACAGCATAGTTAATATCTTCTATAAATTTCTAAACAGTTTATAATGTTTTTTTTTTTTTTTTAAAGGGGTTTTCACAGTGCGCGCACCGTACGCGCACCCCGCGTTTTTGAAAAAAAATAGTTTTTTTCACCCTTCGGGGTCCTTCAGGGACCTCCTGACAAAGACTATGGGGTCAGGAACTCTCCACCCTGCCCCCTTTTCACGTTCTCCACCTTTCTTTTTCACATTCACACACAAAATGGCGTCCGACACTTCCTGATTTCGACCGATTGGAATGTTGACTGACATCTAACCACCAATCAGAATTACGCTTGCGGACATTTGGTGCGCGCACATAGATATTTATGTACTTTTAACTTCAATTTTCCCAGGAACTACTGAACAGATTGACACCATATATGCAAAGAGCACATGCCTGACCTGAGGACTACCTCTTTGCCAAATTTCAAGTAATTCTGTTCAGCCGTTCGGGCTGTACCTTCGACTAAAGGTCCTATGGGAAAATGCATGGGGGAAACGCGTTTTGGGACCCCCCTTTTTTCTCAACGCCCGCTTGCTGAATCACCCCGAGACTTTCAGGGTAGGAGCTGAGCGGAGCGCCCCATTCGTTTTGAAAATTTCACGAAGATAAGTCAACCGGCGCCAAAGTTATTCAAAATAGAATTTTCAGATTTCCTATGGGAACTCGGTCCCAACTATAACTATCTACTGGCGACCGCCAGTAGATTGTAGAATATATATATATATATATATATATATATATATATATATATATATATATATATATATATATATATATATATATATATTCACTGAAAAAACCATAGGTTTCACACATGTTATAGTAAGCGGAAATTTTACTGATAAAAAACCAATGAAATTGCCCCGTTATAGTTAGTGCTGGCAACTATAACTCACGCGACCGCAATCCTCTGCTGATGCTAATACTGTATTTAGACACTTATTTGCCCATGTCTTCTTCCATACATTTTTAGCTATACATATATTACAAATATTTTTTTTTCATAAAGACACATATGTCATCAGCAGAAGATTGCGGTCGCGTGAGTTATAGTTGCCAGCACTAACTATAACGGGGCAATTTCATTGGTTTTTTATCAGTAAAATTTCCGCTAACTATAACATGTGTGAAACCTATGGTTTTTTCAGTGAATTTGCAAGGTTTTTTAAATGCTAATTCCTAACTATAACGTGTGTGAAACCTATGGTTTTTTCAGTGAATTTGTACGGTTTTTTAAATGCTAAGTGACTTTACGCCATTCGTGGCGTGCGCGCCCACTTAACGCAGTTCGTTCCGTGCGGTAAGCGTACGGTAAGCGTACCCCGCGAAATTGCCGAAAAAAAAATAATGCCGTTTTTGCTCTTGGGGGATGTTTGGGGACTCCCTCAACATGACTATGTGAGAGGGAGTTGTCAAAACATCCCCATAACATGTTTTTGGCCATCATGTTTGATACATAACACTCAGTGCGGTAGACAAAATGGCGGACGCCGCTTCCTGGTTTCTGCCGATTCGAATGTTTACTAAGATCTAAGAGCCAATCAGAATCGCGCTCGCGCACGCCACCGTACGCTTACCGTAAGCGTACGGTAAGCGTACCGTAAGCGGGCTCAGATATATATATTGATTTAAAGGCTATTTTCTCAGAATCTACTGAACAGATTTACACCAAACCTACAAAAGGCACTTCCTTGACCTAGGGACTACCTCTCTGCCAAATTTCTAGTAATTCTGTTCAGCCGTTCGGGCTGTAGCTCGTTCTAAAGGTCCTATGGAAAAATGCATGGGAAAAACGCGTTTTGGGACCCCCCTTTTATCTCAGCCCCCGCTTGACGAATCCCCCCGAGACTTTCAGGGTAGGAGCGGAGCGTAGCGCCCCACCTATTTTGAGAAATTCGCGAGGATTCGTCGACCGGCGCCAAAGTTATTCAAAATAGAATGTTGAGGTTTTCCTATGGAAACGTGGTCCTAACTATAACTACCTACTGGCGACCGCCAGTAGGTAATATATATATATTCAATCTCTCTAAACGAATCTTATCGGATGATGAGAGAGATCTCCTCGGCCTAGGTTTGTCCTTCTGCCCTACCTCTAACTTTAATTTTGTACAGACAAGGATTGACTCATTTTATTTCTCACGTAAATTGAAACTTAAAAAATGGTTTGATACTAAACACAACAAAACAGATTCTACACCTGTGAGTACATCTTTGAGCACTCTTAATATTGACGATATTGAGGTTCTACATGCAATGTCTGCTATATCTAATGGGGAAGTGTGTGATGAAGATCACTGTTTGAATTTGGAAGATTTCTCCATTGATCCCAATATCAACCCAGGCAGTCATTTTAAACCCAAATCAGTTATCTTATCGAATATTGAGTGTGATGAGATTGAAGTATTCGAAAGGGGTGTTTTAAATGACTTAAAGAAAATGAGATATGGTAAAATTCCAACTTCTAATAAAAACTTGAGTTGGGGTAAGATCAAAGCATTGGAGCTTTTAAAAGCAGATAATACCATCGTTATCCGGCAATCGGATAAGGGTGGTAATGTTGTGGTTCAAGACAAATCAGCCTATTTAAGTGAGGGATATAGACAACTGAGTGACCATACTTGTTATTCTATTTCTGATAGAAGGGCCATAACATTATCAAATTTGAAATTTGGGGGACTTCTAGTAGAATGGAGGGAGAAGGGGTTACTGGAGTGGGAGGAATTCAATTATGTGAGATGTCCTCACCCTAGGATACCTGTGTTATACTTACTCCCGAAACTACACAAAGACACAGTCAACCCGCCTGGGAGATCTATAGTTTCTTCTATCGGGTCTCTGTTGGAGAATACGTCCCGTTATATTGATCATTATTTACGACACTTTGTAGCGGGCTTACCAGCATGTGTAAGGGACACTACTCATTTTCTAACTAGCATCGATGGGATTCACTGGGAATCAGAATACACCTTGGTCACCCTTGATGTTGGCAGTCTGTACACCAGCATACAACACCAGCTGGGTTTAAGGGCTGTACAACATTTTCTAAAGACCCGTTCCATCTCTCTCTCTTGCATCATTCAGAAATGATCAATGCTATGATTGATTTTTGTTTGACGAACAATTTTTTTCGATTTGATGATGTTGTCTATCGGCAGTCACAAGGCACAGCGATGGGCACCTGCTTCGCCCCCAGTTATACCAATCTAGTCATGGGCTGGTGGGAGGAGCAGGTGGCCTCTCAGCTGGAGGAATTTTCCAACTGTGTCTTGTGGCTCCGATATATTGACGACATCTTTTTAATTTGGAATGGTGATATGGATTCTGCCGGTGCATTTGTCGAAAAGTTGAATGACAACTCATACAATTTGGTCTTCACGGAACATATCAGTAGGACCTCGGTTGAGTTTCTTTTTTTTTTTTTTAAAAACCTTTATTCGTGCATATTAAAAGAACAAATACGGGCCTACAACCTTCAGGCCGGCCACGATACGGTTAAGCGCTGATACAAACATTACGGCCCCTGTGCTTCAACGGTCAAGGTTAGCAACGATTTAGGAAACATACACTGGGAAAATCCTTGACCCCAGGGAAAGGAGAAGTGAAGGTTAATTTTAAAGTTTTCAAAATAAGTTTATCAGGGAAATAGTCAGTGAAGAATAAGAACCAAGGAGATTCGAGTCCGCACAATATCTTCACCACACGGGAGAGCAGCAGCATCAATAAAACAGCAATGGAAGTAAAATCGCAGGCAGTGAGGCAATGCAGTTATACAACAGGATAGTCACATGAGCAATTACGCACCCCTCCAGTGCCGCCCCCACTCAGTCAACCCCCCACCCGGACCCAGAATCGAAACAAGTATAGCGCAGGAACAGAAAGAGAAAAAAGGCCCATAGAACTAATTAGAAACAGTAAGTTACCCCCCCACCCTACACCAATGCGGAGGCTACGGCCTTCCCCCCCCCCCCCAGCATAGTGCCTGTCGCCCAATAAACCCGAAATATAGACAAGAAAGAGAGTAAGAAGAAAGTAAAGAAAGATAAGAAAACAATACACCTATGTTAAAGGGGGTGAGAAAAGAATAGGACTATTCTAATCTAAACTCCCAAAAAGAAGAAAGTGGGGAGGAGCCTACGTATCATCAGAGCGCCCTAAACCATCGGCCATCTTTGGCTTCCACACACTGAGAACCCACTACCCCAAAAGCGGTCGTGTGAAAATGAATTCTCACAACAATTTAGATGAAGGAAAACAAATCGCGACGAATGCGCACAAAGTACACATACAGTTCCAGTCCCAGTCCAGCCCCTCCGTGAAACCACGGCGATATTAATCAGTCTAGCCCTGGCCCGATCGCGGGCTTGAGATTAAGCCAGCCCCTACATGAAGGCCCCGCATCCCGTGCAGACAAAGACAATATGGCCGTTTGAGAGAAGATGGTGAAGTAGAATCCCAAAATGGCCGCCGACCATCTGTAGAGGTCCCTTTGTGCACCACATAAAGTCCAGACATGGCATGTAGAGTACAGGAGTTCCACAGAAAAGAAGCAGTAGGCCACCTTGAACGATTCCTCGAGGATGTTAGGTGTTGCTCAGCTGGATACTCTTGTAGACGCGGTGAGGCAGGCAACAATGAAGCAGGCAGCAATGAACGGGGAAGCAAAGTATCCGCTGTTAAGATGGAGAGCAATTGATCCTGGGTGCCGGGAAAGCCAGATGCAGGCACCAGTGTAGCACGATCACACACAGCCGTTGCGTCCCCGCAAGAGGACAAAAGCACTGGCAGACCCACGCCGTGTTGATGACAGACGGAGCGCTCACGGCCCGCAGCCGACAACAGGGAGTCAAACTGCTCACTCAGCGCCTGAAAGCGAGCAAACATTTGTAAACGAAAGTCCCGCAGGACGGCCAGTACGGAGCCGCATGTCAGCGGAAGCTGCACCCCCACATCGGCAGCAATCCGGGACGGCACTGTGGAGCTGGTGTCTGGTGGAGGGAGGGCGAAGCGGGCAAGACCGGAGTATCACCCCCCCAGCCGCGAGCAGGCAAACAACGCCATGTTTTACCGCCGGACGGTACAATGGCCAGGGGGGGGGGGGGGGGGGTCGTAGCAAGGAGTCAGTTCCCCTCAGGTCTGCGCCGCAACTGGGAAAGCCAACAGTCGCCTCCCTTCCCTCGGGTTCTCTTTGCAGCCGACTAGGCAATAGAAGGGGGTCGGCAGCCTCCCACAGCGCGGTCCACAGATCGGGGCAGCAGACCCGCCTCACCGGGGCTTACCTTACAGCCCCAGCCCTTCAGGCGCAGGGTTCAGGAGGTGTCTGGCCGTCCCTCCCCAGGCTCATCTGGCGACAGTCCGTGGTGTTAGGTGAGGTCGGGGCCGCGGGGCTCGGATTTGCGCTAGCGGGTCCGGGGACTGCGGAGCTTCCAGGGGGCCGGCAAAGGCCACAATGGAGCAGGGGTCCAGGGCGGAGAACAAAAGCACCAAGAACTCCGGCATCCGGGCGGGCTGGGACTTCGGGGAAGTGGCGGCGTGGACAGCGCGTCGTCGCACACGTTTCACCTCGAGAATCGGCAAGGATAGGAATCAGGATAATAGTCCGGGGCCTAGGACCGACGGAGCCGGGCGCTCAAGCGTCTGCTCCGGTCGCCATCTTGGCTCCTCCCTCGGTTGAGTTTCTTGATGTGACCGTGGAGATCAAAGATCAATCCATGCATACACATTTATTCCGGAAAAAGACCGCCGGCAACAGCATTTTAAGTGCCTCCAGTTCTCATCCACGCAAATTGGTGTGCAGTATCCCGTATGGGGAACTACTGCGCGCCAAACGAAACTGTAGCACTGAGAGCAGCTATGTAAGAGAAAAAGAAAATATGGTGCAACGCTTCAGAGATGGGGGTTACCAACAGAGCACCATCAAAGAAGCATGCAGAAAAGTAGATGAGGTTGCACGCATCGAGTTATGGCATCCTGTGCAACGAGTATCAGAAGCAGAAGGTCTGCGGTTCATTACCATGTACTCAGGACAGGCGCATGACGTACGCCGTGTTCTGGAGAAACATTGGCATGTATTGCTGACCGATAGCAACTTGCACAAATATTTGACCAACCATCCACAAGTTACCTTTAAAAGGAGTAACTCTTTAAGAGACGAGTTAAGTCCCAATGTGGTTACCAACTCGATAATTCTCAAAAGTGGCGGCCGAGCCGGTTTTCAATGCTGTAAAAACTTCAAAGCTTGCAGAAATAATGTGGATTGTACAGCGGTACATTTTTCAAGCATGAAAAAAGAGTTTATCATCAAAAAAGCTCTTACATGCAATACTATGTACTGCGTCTATGCACTGACTTGTCCCTGCAATAAGGCATATATTGGCAGCACAATTCACCGAGCTAAAAAAAAAAAAAAAAAAAAAAAAAAAAAAAAAAGGAGTGCTTGAACATGTTAGGACAATTCGTCATAACAATAGACAGTATCCTGTTGCACGACACTTCTTTGAACAGCATGAGCAGAATGAAAGACTGTTGAAGATGGTGGTAATTGATGCTGTCATGGAGAATGCACGTGGAGGTAACAAACTGCTCCACCTTAGACAATTGGAGTCAAGATATATTGTTGATTTCGAAACAATGTTTCCTAAAGGGCTAAATTCGAGTGAAGAATTGTCTGTACATTTACATAATTGAGTTAAGCTGTTATGTGTTGTACACATTGTTGCTATTGTGAATTTGACTTTGCACTAAAATTAGATTTTATTGTATTTTTCAGGGATTGGTATCGAGAAAACGATTTTTGAAGTGGCCATTGATGAACTTGACCAGTTGAGCTATGTGCAACCATACTACCTTGTTGTAATTTTGTACAGTTCTGCATTATGCCCACTGGGGCTAAATTAGGGGCATGTTGCGTTTTATATTCACACACCTTGAGTCATTAAGATCGGACATTATCATGTTTGCCCACTGGGGCATGATCGTGACACACTTTGTGTATTTTACACAAGTTTGTGAATTTCTGTACGATTACCATGATTGTGTGCAGTGAATTTTCGCTGTTATACACCACGTAAGCATAGCCTCGGGGGGTGTGTACATATACTGTATGCGAATACTCAAGCATTATTGAACAAATTGAAATTACGTTATTTTGCCTTTATTCTAGGTTCAAAAACTATTTGCTGTTGATTATTAGTCATTGTATTGTAACAAGTACAGTGCTAAGATGGCCGCCACTTCACCAATTGCTTTCCCATTCATTTACGATTGTGTTTTGATGAGTCTGTTTGTTTTTGTGGATAATGAACTGTATTTAACTTTAACAAAAAAACTTTGCGGTAAGCGTGAACAAGGCGAAAGCTGAAACGCGTTGTGTTTGCAGTTTAATAAACCAACTCTAAACTGCAAATCTCCTTGGCGTCCGTGAATACTTTTGGAACTGAAAGTGTGGTGTTTTGTATTTGGGGCTACTGATTACCCCGGACGGACCGTCCTGGCAGACAGCCTTCACTTTATCGGAACTGTGCTGATTATATATATATATATATATATATATATATATATACATACATATATATATATATATATACACATACACACATATATATATATATATATATACATACGCACACACACACGTACGTATACATCTCCATATCCTACTGGGGATTGCCAGTAGGTAGTTCTAGTTAGAACCTTGTTTCCATTCAAAAAGCATTTTTTGTTTTGCCAATATCTTTGGCACTGGTTGACAAATCTGCAGGAAATTTTCAAAACTAATCGGGCGCTCCGGCAGCACCTGTCTTGAACGTTTCACGGTGATTCGTCAAGCGAGGCCGAGAAAAAAAAAAAAAGGGGGATCCCAAAATTTGTTTTTTCCATAGGAAACTTTAGACACTGCTACAGCCCAAACTGCTGAACAGAATTACACTAAATATGGCAAAAGGGTAGCTTTTGGTCCAGAAAGCACGCATCTTTAAATGGTGTAAATCCGTTAAGTCGTTTGAGAAATTTAAACATTTACAGATATCAATATTTGAGAATTGTGAGATGTGATTGGCTGAACCCTCCCTATTTCGAACTTGATTCGGATTGGCTGCCAACACATCATACCAGGAAGTATTGGCAGCAACAAAAAGGAATGGAATCAGCACACATCAATTATAAATCTTATTTACAGTTCATAAAACATCAAGTGTTCACGATGATTAGAAGAAAATGCCAGGTCCAGATTTTCCTCATCATCTCAGAAATTTTCTTTATTGATAAGTATGTGCAGTGGTTAAAATCCAATTCAACAGTTCATTTAGCCAACGCGTTTCGTCTCAGAAGAGACTTCTTCAGGGCTCAGAATTATATGAACGTTATATGTTCGTATTCCGATAAAGGAAAAGTCTAAAACAAATGGATGTAGTACCAAGGCAATCATCTTAGTACAATGATAATAGTGCCAACGTTAACATTAAAAGGCAGGATGGCTGGAAGATGGCCGCGTTTCCTTAGAGCTCCGCTCATCACCGTGACTATCCGATAATGATCCGGCCACCGCCGTGACCGCATTATAATTACTAATGGCTGTTGCCCGGGTGCCCACGAACTTGATGTGTTCGCTGTGGGCATTGTTGGACTTGCGCACTGGGCGTGCTCGCCGGCTGCGACGAGTTGAGGCCTTTGATCCCCGGCCTCGAGTTTGGCGACGGCCAGCCCTCCTGACACCTGTGCTGCCCCCTGCTGGTGTGGCGCTGTGATCCTTGTGCCTGCCCTGTGCCAGCCGCTTCTGCTGCTGGGGCGGGGGCTTTGGGTCCCAAGCTGCTGTTGGGCTGTGTCGTGCTTTCCAGGGGCTGCCTGCTGAGATCTCGTGCGGCCTTGGGTCCGACCTGCTGGGGCCCCCCCAGCTGATGCGTGGAGCTGCCACGCCGCGTCGTCTTCAGCGAGCGGCCATTTTCTGTCCCTCGGCTTGGTTTAGGCACCGGTGGGTGTGTGGCACCTGGATCTGCTGAGCAGTGCTGCCTCCTGATCACCACCTCATTGGACCCCTCTGCCTCACTGCCTAAATGGCTTGGGGTGCCTGAAGATAGTCCTGAAGGTGGGCACCCCTAATTTTCTTTGTGTCTGTCTTATTGAGCTGCGCCTCCCTGCCTTTGGCGGCCCATTGCCTCAGTTGCCCCGGGGAGCTCCTTCGGTGCCATTCTCTCCTACCGTCACCGACCCCACTGATATGCAGTGGTGAGTCTAGCCATCTAGACTGTGGATCCTGCGCCTCCCTCCTCTGCTTTGCGCCTATCTACACTACCCATCGCCATTATGGGGAAAGTTGACCGCACGCAACCCAAATTACAATTTGAACAGCGCAAATCCCGTCGTTGCGAGGAGGGGGCGGTGGGAGCAGCCGGTGCCCCCCCCTGAGACTGATGCCTCTACTGACGATCCTGTGGGGGATATAAAACCGATTGACTCCATGCAGCGGGGCCTCACTGCTATAGACTCTAAGATGGACACTCTGGCCTACAGAATGGATCGGGTCTCGGAGCGGGTTGATAAATATGCTGAACGCCTGGATATGGCGGAGCTCCGCATCACTGAGGTGGAGGAGAAAGACTGATGCGGTGGATGTACAGAAGCGGACGGAGCGCACTCTTGCGGCCCTACACGACAAGACAAAGGATTTGGAGGCCCGGTCGCGCCGATCCAATCTGCGCATTACTGGCCTGGCGGAGAACACTGCGACAGGGAACATGGAGCAGTTTGTAGAACACCTGCTGACCTCGCTTCTGGGTGCCAACACTTTTTCTCACCTATTCGTCGTTGAGAGGGCGCATCACTCCCTCGGGCCCCGGCCTCAACCTGGCGCCCCCAGCCCATCATTGCTAAACTCTTAAATTACCGGGACAGGGACGCTGCATTGCGCAAAGCACGTGAACTGGGATCCTTGCGATATGAGAGAAACGCAAACTGCAGGACCACCACATTAAATATGCCATGCTATATCCAGCACGCCTGAAGGTCCTCTTCGATGGGAAACCTAGGATTTACTCCGACCCGCAAGAAAGTCAACAAACGTTCCAGCAGACCCCAAGCCTCTTCCTCACAGTCTGCCACTACTGGGTCCCTGGATGATAATGACTGAGAGACTTGTGGTGTTTTATTTGTGTGCGATATATGCCTCCCTTTCTTACTGTTAATGGTGTGGCCATATGTTAATTTGTTCCCTGCTGGTCCGCTGTTGGCCTTGCTATGCGTATGGTGCTCTTAGTCATGCTCTATTGCTGCGTAGAATTCTTTCCCCCTTGTGGGACGCGGTCTCTTTTGCTTTTATCACTTTCCGATGGGAGTGGCCGGGGTACCACACTACCTCACCCTGACTTGCTTTCTTCCTGTTGATCTGCGCCCTCCTGGGCAAGGTTGCTCTGGTTATTCGCTCTCTTTCTGATCGCCTCCTTGAGGTCACGTTAGGTTTGATACTTGCGAGCAGTGTTTGAATGGTGGGCTGGCTCAGTTTGTGTGGCCGGGCAACATCAGCCCCACTGCGTTACCGGCTGATCTGTTCTCAAAGGGTTGGAGATCTCAAGGAGTGGCGGTGGGTTTGCTTATTCTTTGGGTTGTTTTCTTGTGTTGATGGGGTGGGTTGCAGCTTGCCTTTGCATAGTTGGGGTTATCAAGGCGTGGGTTGGCGGGTATTGTTTATGGATTGTTTCTTCTTTTTTTTTTTCTTTTTATGATGGACGGATCGAAATTGGTTTTCTTTTGTATGTGGCTGGTATGTATATCCTTTCTTTTCCCCCTGCTGTATGGAGCATGTGTGCGAATGGTGTCTTTATGGTCAATGTCGAACTTGCTGTGGCGAAGGTTGAGACTTATCTTGCTGGTGGCTGTGTTCAATATGAGTGAACGGCGAACTAGGTCCCAATCATCTGCTAGTCTGACCTTTGTGTCGTGGAATGTTTGAGGTCTCAATGATCAGCGCAAGGTGAGTAAGATTATGGCTTATGTAAAGCGCAAGGAGGTTGATGTGGCGTTGCTTCAGGAGACACACCTGCCTCTGGGCGCTGCGCTCCTTGCTAGCAAACAGTTGGCAGGGGTCTCACATGCTACTCGTTTTACCTCTCATGCCAGGGTTTTTTTTTTTAACTTCGCTTAACCCTAAGGCTTGTTTCAAACTAGCGCCTTTATTCACAGATGCTGCGGGAAGGTTTGTCATTTCCCACTGTCACAGCCCACAATGGGAGTTACTTGTAGTCAACTCCTACGGCCCTAATTAGGACGACCCAGGGTTTTATCACTCCCTTTTTGATTTAATTAAAAAACATTATGCTTTGCCGATTTTCGGGGGGGGGGGGGGACTTTAAGTGTATAATGGATAAGACTCTGGACTGTTCCAGAGGCCCTGGCCGCACCCACTCTGCATCGGCGAGGGCGGTGCAGGATATTGCTCTGCAGCTTCAATTGGCAGATGTCTGGCGTGCTCGCTCTGCGACCAGTGGGGGGGTACACACATTATTCAGCACAGTATGATATCCACACACGTATTGATTACTGGTTTATCTCGCAATCCTTATTGCCTAAGGTGCTGAATTGTGCAGTCTTAGCTCGCTCTCTCTGATCACTCCCAGATTATGGTTACGATTGCGGTCCCTCCCCATACTCCACCCCCGTTCGTACGGCGATTCCCGCCCTATTCATTGCTGGACTCTGTTTTTCACTCCGAGCTGCGTGAGGCTATTTCTGGGTTCTTCAAGACAAATGTTGGGTCGGTCGATTCCTTTACGACAGTGTGGGAAGCATTTAAGGTTTTCATTAGGGGTATTGCTATTAGTAAACATCAGGGTGTACTCCGTGCTATTCGCGATCGGATTGCACTTCTGGAGACTCAGCTTTCCGATACAGAGTCACGTCTGCTTCACTCGGATGACCCTGAGTTGCGAGACCTGCTTAAGAGCACGTTGGCTGAATTCCATGAGACTGCGGACAGCGAGGTCAAGCACACGGGCATATATGCTTCCGCTAGGGCTTATGGTGGGACTGATCTGCCTGGCTAAGTCCTGACGGCTATGGCCTGTCGGCGACTAGACACGCGTGATTTTGTCGAGAGAGAGTGACGATGGGTCGACCCTGACACAACCCGCTGACATTAATACGCAATTCCTATCTTATTACCAGGAGCTATACAGCTCCAAGCTTGCCCCAAGTGACAACATCACTAATTACTTGGAATATATACAACTTCCCTGGCTCCAAAATTGGCAGAGGGAGTTTTTGATGAGGCCCATTGAAGTGGCGGAGGTTCGTCTTGCTCTGGGTTCGATGCGCGAGGGCAGTGCGCCTGGGCTTGACGGCCTCACAGTATCCTTTTATAAAGCCTTCGGCGAGCTCCTCATTCCACATATAATAACGTTGTTCCACGACATGGCTGCGTCTGGCATCATGTCCCCATCTATGCGCAAGGCATTCATTATTACTCTTTTGAAGCCCAACAAGGGCCCTCACAGATGCCCCTTCTATCGTCCACTCTCCCTGATCAATGTGGACACTAAGCTTTATGTGAAGGTCCTTGCTAATCGTCTATCTCCGCTCCTCTCACAACTAATTGGCCCTGAACAAGCTGGGTTCATTCCGAGCCGCATGCTCACACAAAATCTTCGCACGGTCTTTGGTGCACTGCAGCATGTTCGCCCAGAGGTCAAAGCCGCCGCGCTTTTTCCTCGACGCCGAAAAGGCTTTGGATTCCAGCGAATGGAAATTCATATATGCGGTGTTGCGTCGTGTTGGGGTCGGTGCGGAATTTCTACAAATGGTGTCTGTGTTATACAACTCCCCAGTGGATCGGGTTTGCACGGGAGATGTGGTTTCCACCCCCTTTTCTATCCGCCGGGGCACGAGGCAAGGCTGCCCGCTGCTGTATGCGATAGCTGTTGAACCGCTGTTGCGGGCTCTGCGTGAATACCACAGTCACAGAGGGCTTTGCTTCCCCCATTATAACCTCATTGTCTCGGCATATGCCGATGACACACTTTTATACATAAGGGACCCTGAGACTCATCTGTCCCCTGTGATCAGGGAGGTTCTACGTTTTGGGGAGTTATATGGCCTAAGGATCAATTGGGACAAATTCATTTTGTTCCCGTTGACGCCCACCACGGTGCAGTTTCCGCTTGAGATCCCACTCCAGTGGACGACTGAACCGGTGCGATACCTAGGCATTTAGGTTCACTCGGATGCTGAAGTGGTACTTAGGGCCAATTATGGTACACTAATGAACAAGTTACTTACCTTCGGTAACGATGTATCTGTAAGAAACATTAGTTAGTTAGATTCCTCACCTTAGAATATCCCCAGGCGTCAGACTGGATCCGGAAGATTTTTGTAGCAATACCCCTTGCACGTCGCTAGGCGTCGTCTGCGGCTCCACGTCAGTCGTTGGCGTCGTGCGCCGGAATGACGGAGAACTTAGACGCCGCCCTCGCGCGCTGACGTCAGTTCTTGTACATAGCTTTCCGCGCCAGGAACGCAGAGCCATGCAAGAGACCAACACTGGTGCCAAAAAATCTAGGGCCCTGAAAAGGATAGCCTTAACCCTAGATGTCAGTTCGCAGAACGGGGAGGATGGGTGGGTCGTGAGGAATCTAACTAACTAATGTTTCTTACAGATACATCGTTACCGAAGGTAAGTAACTTGTTCATCTGAAAGAAACACGTTAGTTAGATTCCTCACCTTAGAATAGATACCCAAGCAATACCAACCCCGGTGGTGGGTCTGCGAACCAAGATCACACCAGAAAGTCCTGGAGGACAGAACGGCCAAAGAAGCCATCCCTCCGGACTTGGCTGTCTAGGTAATAGTGCCTGGCAAACGTGTGCAGCGAAGCCCACGTCGCCGCCTGACAGATGTCCTGCAAAGGGACTCCCCGTCCCAAAGCAGTAGTAGCCGCTGTGGCCCGAGTAGAATGGGCTCGCAGCCCAACAGGAGGGTCCTTTTTTGCCAAGGAATAACAGGTTTTTATACACAAAACGACCCACCGGGAGATGGTCCGTTTGTGCACAGCTTTCCCCTTCTTAGCACCCACGTAGCCAACGAAAAGCTGGTCGTCCACCCGGAACTGTTTTGTGCGGTCCAAATAAAAGGAGAGCGCACGTTTTGGGTCCAAACGGTGGAGCCGCTCTTCCTCTTTGTAAGGATGTGGAAAGAAGGTGGGCAAGGTGACAGATTGCCCAAGATGAAAGGGGGTCACCACTTTCGGTAGAAAGGAAGGACGAGGCCGAAGGACAACCTTGTCCGGATGAACAGATAGAAAAGGAGGCTTGGACGATAGAGCCTGGAGCTCACTCACCCGTCTAGCCGAGGTGATGGCTACCAGGAAAGCAGTCTTAAGAGTTAGAAGACGAAGAGGACAATTGTGAAGAGGCTCAAAGGGAGCGCACATCAGAAATGTTAGAACAAGATTCAAGTCCCACTGAGGCATTACGAAAGGGACAGGAGGGAACGTGTGAGTAATGCCTTTAAGAAAGCGTGACACCACAGGGGACTTGAAAAGAGAGAGCTGTTCAGGAAGAGAGGGCTGATCAGGAAGCCGTAAGAAGGCAGAGATGGCAGCAAGATAACCTTTCAAGGTGCCCAAGGCAGAGCCCTGCTGGGCCAAAGAAAGAAGAAAGAGGAGAACCTCAGAAAGAGGGGCGGAAAGGGGATCCACAGCCTTTGCTGTGCACCATGCCACAAATTTGTTCCACCGGCAGGCGTATACCGTCTTTGTGGAGGGACGCCTGGCTGCCAGAATGATATCACAGACTTCAGGAGGCAAGTCAAATGGCATCAACAGCCGCCGCTCAATCTCCACGCATGGAGGTGGAGGCTGGACAGGTTCGGGTGGAGGACCGTCCCCTGCTGCTGCGACAGAAGATCTTCCCGAAGGGGCAGACGTATCGGAGGATCGGTCAACATACTGAGTAGCTCGGGATACCAGTACCTTCGTGCCCAATCCGGAGCCACCAAGATGACTTGGGGCCCGGTCGCACCTGATCTTCTTCAGCACTCTGGGCAGAAGTGGTATAGGCGGAAAGGCGTACAACAGACCGCAACTCCACTCGCGACGAAAAGCGTCGCAGAGCGAGTGCCGCCTTGGAAATTCCAACGCGCAGAACTGCTGACATTGCGCGTTCTCGTCGGTGGCGAATAGATCTAACCAAGGCTCTCCCCACTGCTGAAAGAGACCTTGCGCCACCTCGGAGTTCAGACGCCATTCGTGATCCATCATGCACCGGCGGCTGAGTTAGTCTGATCTGGCGTTCAGAGAGCCCGCCAGATGTTGAACCACCAGGGTGATGCCCTGGTGTTCCAGCCATGTCCAGAGGCGCAGAGCCTCCTGACAAAGGGTCCACGACCCCACCCCGCCCTGTTTGTTGCAATATCACATGGCGGTGGTGTTGTCCGTGAACACCTGCACGACACTACCCCGGACAGAGGAGAGGAAGGCTTTCAGTGCAAGTCGGATCGCTCTCAGCTCCAACAAGTTGATGTGGAGGCGAGACTCCGCCGGAGACCAGAGGCCTCTGATCTCCGCCTCTCCCATATGGCCACCCCATCCCAGGAGGGACGCATCAGTCACTACGACATGCTCCGGTAGGGGTAGGGAGAGGCTCTTGCCCGTGACCCAATCGCGGTCCGTGAGCCACCACTGCAACTGCTGTGCAGTGCCCTCCGAGATCAAGACATGGTCGGACAGTTTGCCGTGATGCTGGGCCCACTGAAACTTCAGGTCCCACTGCAGAGCCCGCATGCGCCGCCTGGCGTGATGCACTAGTAGGATGCAGGAGGCCATCAGCCCCAGAAGCCGCAACACTAGCCTGACCGAAACCCAGGATAGAGGCCGAAAGATGGGAATCAGGGCCTGTATATCCCGGACCCGCTGTTCCGGAGGATGAACCCGGAACGGCGCCGAATCGAGAACCGCTCCGATGAAGAGGAGCTTCTGAGAGGGGCTCAGGTGTGACTTCGGCACGTTGATGGAAAACCCCAGCAAATGCAGGAGATCCACCGTAGTCTGGAGGTGGGAGACGACTGCCTGGGGCGAGCCCGCCTTCAACAACCAGTCGTCGAGATAGGGGAAAACTGGAACCCCTGATCTGCGCAGATGAGCAGCGTCCACCGCCATCACTTTCATGAACACCCGAGGGGCACTGGTAAGGCCGAAGTGGAGCACGGTGAACTGAAAGTGCTCCTGACCCACCGTGAACCGCAGTTAATGCCGGTGGGCCGGCAGGACGGGGATGTGTAAATATGCGTCCTGCAAGTCCAACGCTACCATCCAGTCTCCAGGGTCTAGGGCAGCTAGAACCTGAGCCAAAGTCAACATTTTGAACCGTTCCTTCCGGAGGAAGGCATTGACGTTCCGGAGGTCCAAGATAGGGCGTAGGCCCCCTTTGCCCTTCTTGGGAACCAGAAAGTAGTGGGAATAACAACCACGACCTACTTCTGGGCTCGGAACGCGCTCGACGGCCTCTTTGGCGAAGAGGGCCGAAACTTTCTCTCGCAGAAGATTTAAATGATCCTCCGAGATACGGTGGTGCTGCGGTGGCATGGCTGGAGGGGTCGTCTCGAAGGGGAGGGAGTAGCCCCTTCGGACGATTTGCAGCACCCACCTGTCCGAAGTAATGGTACGCCAGTGGAGCAGGTGATGGCGAACCCGGCCCCCCACTGGCGAGGAATGGGCCTGAAAGCTCGGACTAGGAAGGCTTTGAGGCGGATGCTGCCGGGGTGGATGTGGACTGACCGCGTTGTCCTCCAGTACCGCCTCCGCAGAAACCACGTCCGCGACCGCGTGCAGGCTGGTTCTGCGGCCGGTGGCTAGGCGGACATGAGAAGGTGCCCCTTCCTTGGCCACGAAAGGAGCGAAAAGCGGAAGTTTGTGGCCGCAGAGCCGAGAGGCCTAAGGACTTGGCCGTAGCCCGGGAGTCCTTGAAGCGAGCCAGCGCACTGTCCGCTTTCTCACCAAAAAGGCGAGCGCCATCAAAAGGCATGTCCATGAGAGTGCTCTGGACATCCCCTGAAAAGGAAGTGGACCGCAGCCAGGCGTGACGTCGAAGCGCCACCGCGGTAGAAATCGCCCTACCCAGCGAGTCCTTAGTGTCAAGTCCACATCGGATGGCATGGCGCGCTGCATCTCTCCCATCGGCCAGAGCCGAGGAAAGCCGTGCCCGGGCCTCCTCCGGGCACAGGGGCAGCACGTCCTCCACCGTATCCCACAGAGAGTGGGAATAACGGTCCAAGAGACAAGCGGTGTTCAAAGACCGCAGGCCCAAATTGAGCGAGGAGAACAGCTTTTTACCGAACTGTTCCAGTCTCTTGGAATCCCGGTCCGGAGGAGCGGATGGGAAGGAGGATTGGGAGGTAAAGGCCTGGATAACCAGACTCTCGGGGTGGGGTGTTGAGACAGAGCAGGGCGGTGGCGCCTGGCAACGTTCCTATCCACAGGAGGGACTGTGGAGGGCTTGGACCAGGTGCCCTGCAGAACGTCAATGAGGGCCTCATTAAATTGCAGCAGAGTCTCAGTGGAGCATGCGGCAGACTGAATCACCTCAGTGAGGATGTTCGTCCTCACAGCCACGGCAGGCAGCTCAAGCCCAAGGGCCGCGGCCGCCTTGCGAAGCACCACAGAAAACGCTGCACCCTCCTCCGAAGCCACAGTCGGAGGAGAGATGAATCCAGTGTCCGGTGAGGTATCCAAACCACTGGCCTCCCCCAGTTCATCTGCCCAGTCCTGGGCAAGTTGGCCCTGAAGGGCCAAAGGGTCCATGGACCCCCTCCCAGTCGCCCCCGTCATCCGATTCCTGGTAAACAGGAGGAATGATCAGAGCCGGTCGATAGACATAATGTGTCTCTAGCGGCGTTGGATGCGGCGTTGGGCGACACCGCATCTGCGTCGGGACCGGACAGGGGCTGAACCGGGGATAGACGTCGACCGGAGTCGGAGGTGGCACCGGTGTCGACGCCGGCGGAGGCGTGACGAGGTCGACCGGCGTCGACGGGGGCCCAGGCTCGGGCCCCTCGGGGACCTTCGGCGTCGGGCCGGAGCCTCCAACGGCGCCGTGGCCGGAGCCGCCGGCACGCAAGGTCGCCCAGTCGAGTCCGCGGGGCCCGAAGGCGCACCAGCGGGCGTCGACGGCGGGGCCAGGCTCCTCATGGCCGAGAGGAAGGCACTGACCTCCGCCGGCTTCGCGTCAGTCCCAGGGAACGGCGGGTATGGGGACTTGCGCGGTGCCGCGGGGTGGACTCACGCTGACCCTCGGCCGAGTCGCGCGACCGGAGTCCGAAGAGCGGTGTCGCCTCTTGGACTTCTTGGAGCGCTTCGACTTACCCGAAGACTTCGAGCCAGACGAGCGACTATGTCGAGAGCGACTATGTCGAGTGCGGCTCCGCGACCGATCCTTGGACCTCCTCCTGGACCGGGATCGAGAGGGGCGCGGAGCAGAGTGGCGAAGCTCGAGAAGCTTGCGGGACCGCTCCCGCCTAGCTTTCGAGGTCAGGGCCATACAATCGGAGCACGACTCCGCGTCGTGGTTGAGGCCCAAGAAGTACAGGCACCGGCGGTGATGATCGGTCACCGACATTAGTCGGTGACAGTCGTCGCAGGCCTTGAAACCAGGCATCCTACCGGCACCAGTCGAGAAAGTGACCAAAAAGAGTCAAAAAAGGTAGTCAAAAAATGACTAAAGGTGTAGCTCTCCCGGATCGGCGCTTACTGGGGCGGAAAAAAGAAGAAGAACTGACGTCAGCGCGCGAGAGCGGCGTTTAAGTACTCCGACGACGTCATTCCGACGCACGGCGCCAACGACGGACGCGGAGCCGCAGACGACGCCTAGCGACGCGCATGGGGTATTGCTAAAAAATCTTCCGGATCCATTCTGATGCCTGGGGATATTCTAAGGTGAGGAATCTAACTAACGTGTTTCTTTCAGATAGGGAAGATGGGGGATGACGTAGACAGATGGATACGACTCCCATTGTCTTTGGCTGGCAGAGTATCTTTATTGAAAATGGTTGTTCTACCTCGCCTACTTTTTTTGTTTCTGAATATACCAATCGTGGTCCCCCCCCCACAGTTGTTTTGCGAACTGCGGTCCCTGATGATCAAACTGGCGTGGGCCGGTAAGTCCCCGCGAGTTGCCTTTGACACGCTCATGCTTCCGTATGCCGCCGGCGGACTTAATGCCCCGAATTTCGAATTGTATTATAGAGCTGCGCAGGCTCTCATGCCTATAGCAGGGTGCATGGTCCTCAAGAATTGCCTCATCTCCACATTGAAAAGGTTGTCGCTGCCCCATACGCATTGCCTCGTCTCTTAACGTGGGCCCCTATTAGACGGAGTGATGTTTTAGACTCAATTAATTCCGTAGTTCACGCGTGGGATGCGCTTTTGAGATTATATGATGGGGCGCAACTATTTTCACCCCGTATGCACATCGATTGGTGCCAATGGTTTGCACTTCGCTCCGATAGGGGTACCCTGGATTCTCTTCACAAATTAAGTATATCAAATGGGAGATCTATTTCGTCATGGACGAATGGGCACTTGGGAGGAATTAGCAGGCACAGACGGCGTACACACTGCCCTCACCGAGTTTCACTTTTTTCGTACTCTGCATGCTTTCAGGGCAGTGTTAGGGGATGATTTGCAGGAGCCTTTGGTTATTCCCCCTTTGACAGTTTTATTAAGCGCTAAGTCCCCGTGTAAAATTATCTCCAAAATATATATTCTTGCTCAAACCGAGAGGGTGTCCTCCCTTAGCAATGTTAGGCAAGCGTGGCCTTCGGATATTGGAGCTCCCATCACAGACGACACCTGGTCTTATTGTTGCGAGGTCACTCGTAAGCTATCACTAAACGGCCGCCACCGCATTGTTGATTGTAAGTTTTTAAATAGAGTTTATTATTCCCCTTCACGTCTCTTTAGGTATGGTCTGAGGGAAACTGACAATTGTGAGAGATGCTTTGCCCCGCACGCAGATTTCTTCCACCTAGCATGGCAATGTCCGTCAGTGTTTCATTATTGGGAATTAATTTTCCAGAAGCTCAAAGATATTTTAGGGCTATCCCTTGTTCTGGATTCCCTTTTAGCGCTTCTTGGCTACACTAAACCTCTTAAGAAAGCAGCATGCAAATTGGTGGCAATGGGTCTCCTACTTGCAAAGCGTCGGTTAGCGATGCGATGGTTGAGGGGTCCGGTCCCTACAGTTACAGAGTGGGACATGGTGTACTGTCACACCCAATCTGATGTGTACAATGAATTGCTCCCCCCTTGTAATTGACCAAAGAGCTTTTGGGGTATGTTTGAGCAATATCAAACTGCTCGATCTTCACCTGAGGTTCCTGGGGACTAAGCTGTGACAGTCTGTACTCTTTATATCTTTAATGGATAAGTTCTGCATATGCAATCATCCAGGTTCTCTTTGACGACTAACCTCCACCTCCTTCGCAGCTCTTGGCGTTACCCCGGCCCTGCCATAATATCTTCCTATTGATGTACTGATTATGTACATATAAATGTAAATGTACAGGAATTTATATAGCGCAAATCACCAAGCGGTCTCTAAGCGCTTGCTTAGGGAACCCGTCCTGGTATTCCCCTGTGAGATAACCCGGCAGGGCATCCGCAAGGTGAAAGCCAGGCATCCCGCCGCGAGGGGGCCATGTGGAGATTAAGCAAGCTATTGCCCAGAGTCGCAGAGTGTGAACCCATGAATCAAGTATGCACTGGAGCGAGAATTATCGAGTCCATGGACATTTATGGACTCAAGACCCAGCCGAGCCGGGAATTGAACCCTGGTCCCGGGCTGACCTCTGCTTCCAGGTCTGCCTCCTCTAACCAGTGAGCCACACTTCTCCACGATGTGCTTAATATATATGCGCCTTCACTTCCACGATATTCGATGTCCCTGTGCTCTAGATTGCAACTTTTGACATAATATTTGTTTTTGATTTTCGTGATTCACATTGTTTGATTATGTATTTCTTTTTGTGGTTTGTCAGATTGATTTATTTTTCTGTATTTGTACTAAAATAATAAAATACAATATTTTTTTAAAAAGGCAGGATGGCCAGCAACAATAGTCTCAGCGTCCATACGCGAAGTTTTTGAATACGAACATAACGTTCATATAATTCTGAGCCCTGAAGATGTCTTCTGAGACGAAACGCGTTGGCTAAATGAATTTTTGAATTGGATTTTAACCGCTGCACATACTTGTCAATAAAGAAACTTTGAGATTATAAGGAAAAATTGGACATGGCATTTTCTTCTAATCATCGTGAACACTTGATGTTTTATGAACTCTAAATAAGATTTATAATTGATGTGTGCCGATTCCATTCCTTTTTGTGATTGTTTTTGGGGATTACCCCAATAGGAAGCGGAGAGGGGTGCATTTCTTGGCCTTCTAGCACCCTCACCATACTGTTGAGCCACTTTTAAGTGACAGGTGCAGGATTATTGCCTCAACCCTCTGTGTGTTTTTGTTCTCAGTGTTGGCAATATTGTGACTCGGTTTTTCAGATGGAAAAAGAAAATGAATAGTCAAAAATGTTATCCTGTAAAAAAGCAAAATGCAAGATGTACATTGTCAAATACGAACATTTTCAGAATTGTATTTCATGAATCTATGCTATTTATTTGAAGTTGGATATTCACTGGACAGCTTTGCTATTTATATATTTGAACAGTTGTGGTAAGAAGACCACTCAGTAAAAAAAAAAACTTCAATCAAACCCAAGTCCAAACATACTACATTTGCCAAATTGTTTCAAAAGACGATGTTAAAGCAATGGTAGGCAACAGCTACGTGACAATTGAAAGACAAGGTTACTAGGCACACTTAGACCAATGCACACTTCTAAACAATATGAAATTGAATTATTTACGGGAAATCACATTCCCTACATTTAGGAGACATTTTCTAACATTAAAATGAGCCAGTAGAAGCAGAAAGAAAACAATGCGGCATGCTTCACCCATGGTAGTCCGTGAACGTAGAGAGTCAAATTAATATTTCTTCGTCTACTCTACACAAACCCTTGCCTGATAAATTCAAGAAGTTTGATTTTCGTCGATTTCAAGAGTGAAAGTCATTAACAACGCACGCTAAGCAAAAGATAGGCGTGCGCATCACATTTCTGAACTGGCATCAAATTAACACTGTTACATCAACTTTCAGAACAGTGTTGCTGTCTAATGCTTAAAATAGATTTAATATTTCATAAACTCTTCATCCTTGATTTTCAATGGCAAAGAGCCCAGAATAAAGTAAAAAGCTGAAAAGCTTACATTTACCTCTCAAAACATGTCGGTGCAACAGTCTAACGTTACTGATATAATTTCTTTTTAAAATAAAATACGGCTCTGCTTCCATGGTGCAAGAATATGAGACAGAACTCAGTTTATCTCAACATCCCAAGTGTAGCGACTTCGAGCAACGGTAACAAACAAAGGCCAGACAATGTTAGAATGATAAAAACAATCAATGCGAACCATTTGGGAGAAGCCTTGAAGCAGTCTGTAATAGCCATTATCTCAATGCTAAAAGGCCGTAATTGCTCCGATCAGATATGCTGACCTCAACTACAATGAAAAAGATTTGGCAGTTCAATAGAATCAATGAAGTATGGGGAAACCATTAAGAGGCTTTACCATAACAGGATCTCTTTATTGTATGCTTTGTTAAGGGACAGGCAAGAGAACGTTATTTCAGCGGATGATAAATCTTGAAGTAAAAATGCAACAGCGACATTGCCCTTGATCTGCAAGCAACACTGTATGAATGGTGTGGGGAGATGAGGATTTGCATGGACCGTGGTAGGAGGTAAGGGGGAAGCAGAGGGGCTGACATTACTAGAAAGCGGTCACTGGGCACATTATTAGAAAGTTGGTAAACTTATATCAAAAGAATGTTTTGAATTTTCAGCGCAAACAGAAAACCAACAATTCGGGAGAATGAAGTCATCAATCCTCAATATATGCTGCAACATAGATACGCCATATCAAAACATTACAGAAATACACACAGTCCCTCCATGTGGCTCTTTTGGAGCGATGAGTGGTCTAGGTGAAACGGATGGGTCCCAGAATATGATGTTGTAAAAACTGACTGAAGAGAGACAAGCGAACACGCGAGCACCCACCACCACCGCAAGCACCCACCACCACCGCAAGCACCCACCACCACCGCAAGCACCCACCACCACAAGCACCCACCACCACATGTACCACCACCCCCCACCCCACCCCCTCTGTTAGACTGACTTTCATTGTCATTTTTGGGGTCCCTTTCACGGAGGAGTCCAAGAGACTTGGGCAGCTCAGCCGCCTCGGAGACCCTTTCCTCCAAGGTAACCACTCAAGATGAGATTTTGCTGCAAAGGTCTGCAATGAAACCTCTCGGACCAGACAAACGAGTCCTGCAGCAAGTCTCTCTCAGAGAGATTAAAACAGTCAACCCCTGACAAAAGGTTTTTTTTTTTTGTTTTTAAAGCTTTATTTAGATTTGCAAAATCAAACGGTACAGAAATGATAGCTGTGTGTTCACCAGTGACAAAGTATGGAGGTACACCACAACACCTCCAGCTCCCTGACAAAGTGCAACTTATGGAAGGCATCCGACATCAGAACCCCATCTATCAATCCACCATCAACACTTGTCCAACTTGAAACAGGAGAAACTGACATCAACAATCCACACCCAGGGCCCATAGCCACCCCATCCCTCCATGCACACCCTGTAACCCACTTGATGTCCGTGCCATCAACCCCCCCCACAGCAAGCGCCCCGTGGATCATACCATCCCATCCATTCCATGACGTCACCATTCACCCAACGCCCATGTCGTACCGCCTACCCCACTCCCGTTGGGACTATACCGGAATGTGTGGGTGACGAGGGGGAACCGGGAAGACCCGTGATGTATGTTTTGTAAGGGCCCCAGATGTCCCTAGGACGCGCCACCGAGGGGAGGAGACTAGAGTAGAGTTCGCTATTCGTGCTGCAAAAAGCCATGGCAGTGAGCCACGATTTGACCGTAGGAGCCCGTCTATCTCCCCAGCGCCTGGCGATTTCACGTTTGGCCAGAAGTAGACCCATAGCGGCCAACCTACGAACATTCTTAGGGAAATTTGCTGTGTAGCCCAACAACGCAACCTCAGGAGCGGGAACAAGTGTAAGCCCTAACATGTCTTCCAAGACCTTGTAAACCTGTGTCCAGAATGATTGCAGTCTCGGACAAGTCCAGGACAAGTGCGCGAAGTCAGCATGCGGTGCCGAGCACTTCCAACAGAGGTGTGGCCGTGCTGGGTCAATTGAATGTAGTCTGTCTGGGGTCATGTACCAACGGCGCAGGAATTTATAGTGAAGGAGTTTGTGACGACTGTTCAGTGACACCGTAGCAGTAACCTTACAGCAGGCCGTCCACTGTTCATCCGTAATAGGCCTACCCAAGTCCGTCTCCCACTCCGCCCGCGGTCATCCGCACAAGGGAAAAAAGCCGCACACGCCTTGTAAAGCCTCGAGACTATATGGGCCCCCATATCTTTGTCAATAATGATGGTAAGGGGTTCAAAGGAAGCAGGCTCAAGGGGGAAACCCTCAATTACCGCCCTGGCCGCGCCATAGAGTCGGCGAAGAATGAACCTATCCATGAATGTAGCCTCACTGAAACGCGCCTCTTCCGATGCCGAGAATGTGCCCTCCAGGGTATAAATCCCCCATCTTGGTGAGGTTAAATTCACTTAACGTTCGCTGCACAATCGCCTCATCTGTGCCCGGCAGTAACCCCGGGTTGCGAATAGGGAGAGAAGAGGAATATAGGCGAGGGTGAGCTAAGTAGCTCAAAAGTTTCTTCCAGGCCCAGCTGGTAGTGGACACTGTTTGAATATCCACTGGGCAAAACGGCCCCCAACTGGCCCGGGAGAACAAAGTCTGCCTCAGGGCGAAGAAACGGGATCCGAGCGTCCGGATGGTACCAGGCATAGGCATGTGCACACTGCGCGACCAGATAGTATAGATACAGATCAGGTACGCCGAGGCCTCCCCTATCTTGTGGGAGTGTAAGAGTCTTCCAGCGAATCCGGGGGTGCTTCCCGCCCCAGACCAGTCGGATCAGGAGGGATCTCAAGGTGGAAAAGAAAGACCGAGTAAGAGGAACAGGGATGTTATTAAAAAGATACAAAAATTTGGGGAGCACTACCATTTTTATGATGGCTATTCTGGCCGACATGGAGAGCGGGAGGCGCAACCATCCCTCCACCTGCGTCTCCAGCCGCGCTATCGTGCGGCCATAATTGAGGCGTATGATTTTGTCTGTGCTCAAATGTATCTGAATGCCCAAGTAGCGTACAGAGTCCGAGCACCACTCCAATGGGAACTCACATTGCCATGGGGAGGTGCCGCTAGTCAAAGGGAATATGATGGATTTGTGCCAGTTTATGCCCAGTCCCGAGTGGCCACCGAAGCGCAGGATCTCACGAATCAGGGGGGCAAGATTGATATGCGGCTCCCTCACATACAGGATAGTGTCATCTGCGTAAAGGGAGGCAAGCAATGGGCCCGTGCTAAACTGGAGACCCCTGTGGAGGTGCCGTTCCTGGAAATGCCGAATCAGGGGGTCCATGGCTAAAATGAACAAGAGCGGGGAAAGCGGACAGCCCTGCCACGTGCCACGCGTTAGAGAGAATGGACGGGATAACGTACCGTTGATACGCAGGCGTGCCGTGGGGCGGCTATAGAGGAGACGAGTCGTGGCCAGAAAGTTCGCCGGCATGCCCATGCGTTCCCTAACGGCAAGAAAGAATGGCCATTCTAAGGAATCAAACGCCTTCTCGGTGTCAAGTAGGATCGCAGCAGCAGGTGTGGCCGGGTTAATTCTGTGCAAAACAGTGAACAACGTCCGCAAATTCAGCGACGTCGAGCGACGGGGGACAAAGCCCGATTGCATGGGCGAGATAATGAATTCCATCAGCTGGGAAAGTCTGTTGGCCACTATTTTGGCTAAAATCTTATAGTCGGTGTTTAAGAGGGAGAGGGGTCTATACGACCCACACAGCGACGGGTCCTTGTTTGGTTTCGGGAGCAGAACCACGACCGCCTCTCCAAGAGTAGTCAGGAGTGAACCACGCTCCAACGCCTCCGCATAGACCTCTATGAGCTTAGGCGCCAACAGATCAGAGAAGGCCTTGTAGAAATCCCCGGAGAAGCCATCAAGACCCGGTGCAGAAGAGCTCCGGAGCACTTTAATCGCTCCCCGTACCTCAGTCACCGTTATGGGCTCCGCCATAAACTCCTGCATGCCCCTATCTAGAAACACAAGAGCAATTTCCGACAGGTAGGCGTCTCGAGCGGCCGTGGAGTCACCCAATTTAGAGGAATATAACTCAGTAAAGTAGGCCAGGAATTCATCCCGAATCTCAGCGGGCGTTGTGTGGAGCGTACCGTCCACTCCCCGCACTTCGGTTATCAGGGACTTACTATACGGCGGTCTCAGAACCTGCGCGAGCGTGCGCCCCGGCCGATCCCCCTCCCCATACCGCCGAGCCACACAATATTTCCCCAGATATAGGATCTCCTTGTCCCCAGCCTCCCGAAAGTCCAACAGTAGGCCCAAGCGCCTGGCAAACACCTCGTCGGAGGGCGACCGTCGCGCCTCCATATCAATCGCATCCAGCTGCGTCTCTAAGTGCGTGATTGTTGTGCTCAGCGCCCTCAGGACCCCAGCCTGTTTTGCAATGCAAACCCCTCTGATATAGGCCTTGAACCCCTCCCATAGTACAGCCCACGAGTCCACCGAGGCAGTATTTAGCGCAAAATAGTCTTCTATCGCTTCAGATACCTCATGGACAAAGAGGTCATCCAGAAGTGCCCTTCCGGGGAAACGCCACTGCCGCTCAAATCCCTCCGGGCGGGGAACGTCTAAACCCAGTACGACAGGAGAATGGTCAGAATAGATTCTAGGGAGGGTTCCCAATGCGCGGAACCAGAGGGACAGGCCTGGGGATAGGAGCCAGTAGTCAATCCTGGTCCAGGTGTTGTGTTGCCCAGAGAAGTGCGTGTAGGCCGTAGTGTCTGGGTTGCGCCTGCGCCATATGTCAGTAAGAGAGAAACGACTGCAGAGGTCCAGGAGCGCGCGTCTCGCCCTAGGTTTGGAATCAGTGGCCCCGGAGGTGCTATCGAGCCCCACATTCAGTAGCAAGTTGAGGTCGCCGCCAAGCAGGATGTCAGCGGGTGCCAGGGATGCCAACTGGGCAGCAAGCGCGTGGAAAAAATCCGGGGAATCAGTGTTAGGAGCATATACACATACCAGAGCGACCACATGCCCCATCAGCACTCCTGTCACAATGCAATAACGCCCTTCCCTGTCCCCCAGGAATGTCTGGCAGTGGAACGGGATCCTCTTATGAATCAGGACCGCTGTGCCTCTAGCATAGTTGCTGAAATTGGAAAAATAGCGGTGGGCGCCCCAGGAAGCTGCAAAACGGGTATTCCCCGAGGGATGTAAGTGTGTCTCTTGAAGAAAAGCAATGTCAACCCTATGCCGATTTAAGTAATGTAGTATTTGTTTGCATTTACGCTGATTGTTTAGGCCACGGACATTCCAAGACATTAAGGATAGATCGGCAGGAGCTACATTCAAACCTATCTGGGCCATCGATGCCAAACTGTTCGTAGCAGGAGCAAGAAAGATGCAGCGCCTCCATGTACCAATGAAAACAGCTCACACACAGCCAAGTCATGAAAAGCAAACTTACATATCCCCACCCCCCTCCCCCCACCCAGCAAAACCACGCAAACGTGAGGCAGACCCCAACCTAGAAGAAAAAAACATAGCTCTAAACAGTAATACCAAATGTATACCAAAAAAAGAAGGCAGAGCATCATAACCCAGAAGTACTCCCAACGGTTTCAACCAGAGGGGGGTGACGACGATCCGCAATCAACCCAGCGCTGCGTAGCAAATATATACCAATTATTCAAAAAGTCCTCCAATAACAAGAGTCAATGAAAACTAAGTTAGAGCCTGGGCGCAGTCTCAGCCGACACCGGAGGTCGCAAACAGGTCCTGGCTGCTCGCCGACCCACTGCGGGGGGGAGGGGGTAACGTCCATCCTCATCTCCCCCCGGCGGGCCCCGACGCGGCTTGTAGTTGCGACAGAATTCCTGCACCGCAGTGGGGTTATCAAAGAGCCGAGTATGGCCCTCGATCTTGACCCGGAGACGAGCCGGATAGAGCATACCATATTTGAGGCCAAGATTCCGCAGCGCAGCCTTCACACCCGTATACTTCCGCCTGGCCTCCTGGACCGTGGCCGTGAAATCGGGGTAGAAGGAAAGTCTCGAGCCCTGCCAAGTGATCTCACCCTTCTCTCCGGCTAGGCGCAAGGCAGTGTCACGGTCCCGAAAGTTCATGATACGGGCAATAAGCGGGCGAGGCGGGAGCCCCGGGTTAGGCCTCGGCCCCAGGGAGCGGTGGGCCCTCTTCACCACAAAGCAAGGAGTGAAGGCTTCTCTCCCAAAAATGTCAGTAAGCAGCTGTTCCACAAAAACATCAAGCCGGCCAGTGGCCGTGGATTCCGGCACCCCGGTGATCCGCACATTGTTGCGCCGACTGCGCGATTCCAAATCTTAGTTCTTGAAGGCCACATCTTTCAAGATGCGCTCCAGCTTGTCTACCCGCTTGGACTCCTGTACTGCTCTGTCCTCGACGGCAGAGATCCGGACCTCGGCCTCTCCCAGACGCTTGTCATGAGCCTGGATCTTGGCCCCATGTTTTCCAGCGTCCTATCCAGGGCATCGAAGCGGCCATCCAAGGCCCTGAAGCCAGCACGCATCTCCTGAAGCCAGTCCGGGGACGGGGCACCGGTCATCGGGTCGCCGGACGCCCCCTCGGCCGGGCCCGGCATGTCAGGGCGATCCCCCGCAGGCTGTTCAGGGAGTTTCTCTAAAGGCAATGTTTTCTGCTTGGGGTCCTTGCGACCCATTCCCCAAACTGTCCGATGGCCACCAGTCCGCTGCCTGTAGCGTAAAGTCGGCTCAGCTATGCTGCAGTGGTATTCCGGCAGGATAGTTCAGTCTGCCGCCAAGCCGCCCAGGTCCCCCAGGTGCCGTAGTGCCCACCGGATGCCGGAGCGGACCCGACTACACCACGCCGTCGGTCCGGGACATCACCAGATGCAGCAGGCAGGGTCCAGAATGGGATGGGAGGGGAGGGGGGGGGGGGGGGTGGGGGACCATAGCGAAGCAAACCGCAGCCGAGCCCCAGTGTAGCCAGGCAGGGCGAGGGAGGACAGCCCGACCAGGCCGTAGAATACAGGTCGCACCCAGAGCGGGCCCAAGGATAGAGGCGGAGACAGCCCGAGCGCTAGACCAGCGCAGCGTCCAACCCGCCCCCCCACACCGCAAGCGGGCCACCCCGCCGCCCCTCTCCGGTCCCCCGACCGCGCGGCCAGGGGCCCCAGGGAGGAGAACACGAGCAAGGACGCGCCCGGCGCGCCAGGCAAGATCCAGGCACCCGGTCGCCCCCCGGCCCGCAGCGGCGCAGGGAGAACCGTAGACACCCGTCAGCCCGCACCCCGGCGCTCAACGCCCCCCCCCCCCACGCCCCTCCCCCGGGTACCTGACTCACGGTCGGCCTCCGTCCTCACACTCCCGTCTGTGAAGCCTGTGGTAGCCCGCCATCTTGGGCCCTATGGCGACATGTCCTCAGCCGGTCGCCCCAATGCCACGAGCGATCCAATCCACATCTCAGCTCGCTCCGGGGCCCCAGGATCATCAGCGGCGGCGCCAGGAGCTCCGCGCCCGCATCAGGAGGGGAGGAAAGGAGCTTTAGCGCCGGGCTGATGGCGGAGCTTCAGCGCCGCGCGGCCATCTTAGCTCGCGGCTCGGCCACGCCCCGACCCCTGACAAAAGGTTAATTCTCTCATGTTATAGTTCTAATACTAGAGATGTGTTATCAAGTCATTGGACTATAAGAAACAACCAATCTAAAGAGTTCCAAACTTCCCTGCACTTGCTGTCCACGCTTAGTTCGAGGCTAGGCCTAGTATTCCCAAGGTCTCCCATAAAACCCGAGCCACTACTGACTTTGTGACCTGTTAAAGGAGCTGCTCTGTGGTCAGATCGAGTTCAGAAAGATACCAGAGGACATCTACTTCAACTGCCACCAATATGCTAATTCTCGGTTCAATTGTCAGCCGCACCGAATCTAGAAGGAAAAAACAGTTCTGCATACCAATAAGGCACCTACCCTGTCAGCCTAATCTGGGCCAGTAGGCCAGTCTTTTGTCAGGTCCATGGGAGACTTCGCAGTACATTAACACTCGGGCGAGGCAGGCACTTAAAAGCCACAAATAACTCTTGCCTCCACGAAAGAAGGCTACAAATAAACACGCTTCAAAAAACTTCGGGCTGTAAAGGCAAATTTGGAAAGTATTTGTATTATGGTTATACAGCAAGTGTAGGTTTTCCAACATTTCTGAAGGCGAAGGATTTCCTCTAACATGTGCATTTTCCCCAGGCTTCACAAGAACCATGTCAAGTGAAGATGAATGAATACATTTTAAGTGAGCTCGAGGGTGAGAGACTGACCTAAGAAACGCACAGTAAGCACACTTAGACCGTAGCTCCCAACCCAGTATCCTCTGCATTTCAGAACAAATGGAATATCTCGTGTTTCAGTCAGTCAGTTTCTGGGTCTCAATCGCCCTCTGTCTCAATCGCCCTCTGTCTAATGAGCTGAAACTTAAAAAGGCTGAAAGAGTGGATTCTCCAGCACAACAGACTATCATCTTGCTTGCCAATGAGTCGAAAAAACTAATACAACGGGATGCTTCCTAATTTACATAATTCCAACTCACAAGAAACTAAGTGAAAAAATACTTCAGCGTATTGAAAATAAAATAATTGGCGATCTCCTTTTCTAGAGGATAACATTAGAAAAACACTGCTCAAAGAGGAATTCTGTGATGAAACAGAAGTCTGAAGCCAAAGGCTGATTAACTTTATAAGCCGCAAATGGCCTACAGAACTCCCAATGGCATTTTTCATAAGGGGAGGGTACCTTATTTTTATAGCATGTAGTCACAACAGCACTCTTCCTCTATCAGATTAATCAGATGCCCTCTCCTCCGAAGGAAAGGTCTTATGGTTGTAGCCATGATGAACAAAAGTGAAATGTGCGTTGCAAAAATAAAACACAATTTTGTGCCAGATGTAAACATATTTTGATGCAAGTCACTGTAAAAGGCAGCTTTGTGGTTTAGAAAATTAAGATCTATTCATGTTGCTCAGCAGTGACGTTCAGAGGCACAATGAATTAAACATGCTGCTAGAATTGTCCCAATCATGAGATGGCTTAATTTTCAGGGAAATAAAATGCAGAAAACGGGAACTAACAAGCATTGGCATAGCCAATAGGTCTCGCATTTACACGAGTTTGAGCTATTGACATTGCAAATAATGCCTTTTATATTTGTTTTCGTTTTTAAAACATAAATAAAAGGCATTGTCATTTACAATGCCAATAGCTTAAACACGCGTAAATGCGCGACCCATTGCATTGCAAATGCTTGTTAAGAAGAGGGGACCTGCAGAGAGGGCTTGCGCTCAGTGAATGAACTATTGACTAGGGTACATGGATGCTACCAAACGCTACTTCAGAGCGAAAGGATATATTTTCACAAAGAAAAACGTAATTGTGAATGATGGTCTTCAAGATGTATTTGATGTTGTTGCCCATCTCAAAAATCTTTTTATCCAGTACATTTCAACAGGACATTACTAAATCATTGCACAATACAGCGAGGCCAGCTACCACCTAGAAATAGGAAAATTTCTTGTAGTGATTCAGAGGAAATGCAGCATTTCTTCCACCATCTCACTTACTTGAGTTTAATAATGTAGACCTGTAAATCGGTCTGATAACAGAAAATAGGTGCATGTATTGTGCACCAAGCACGTCCCGCTGTTTGTTTGCGAGGCTGAATACCAGAAGAATGTTGGACAAATTGCAGTACTGATGGAAGCCAACGCTGCAGGGAATTGAATATTGCTTTGAGAAATCTTTCAGAATGATTGTTTTTTATTAGTCAAGAAAGGTCCCAGCTTTGGTTGCAGAAAGGTTTGGTAAATGATTCAGTATACATGTAGAAGAAGGGAAGGGGAGTAGGAGCAACGGGGAAGAGATGGGGTTACGGAAATGCAGAGACAGCGGAGAAGTGACGGGAGAAAGACAGAGAAAGAGGCAGAGGAGGCTCTAAGAGCAATCACAAAAGAGAACTGAAAGGGGTGACAGTCATCCTCCTTTGGGTGAAAATTATTGCACAAGGTGGGAGAATAGAAACAATATAGAGTGGGGCGGTGTGATAAGAAGAAGAGGGAGAGGGAAGGAAGGCATAAGACGGAACATAAGAGGAAAGAAAAAGGGATCGGAGCGAGGAGTGAACAAAGGGAGAAGAGCAAAGTAGTAAGTGGAAGAAAGAAGAAAAGCGAGGATAAGAGGGTGAATTGAAAAAGGAACACATGTGTAGAAGTAACAACCATTTGCCGCACGGCAGTAAAAGTAATGCCACGCGGCCGTAAAAGCGAAAGTCATTGCGATCACGCTGAAAGCGAAAGTGATCGCGATGACGCGCTAAAGCAGCGGGGGGAGGGGCATGGTGCTGAAGGCTGGAGCAGGAAAGGCAGATGGCTGGGCGAGAAGGGAGGGGGGAATGCAGGGAGCAGCTGTGCGCGTGCACGCCATCGTGCACTGAAGCTTGTAGCCAGCACAAAAATGTGGGTAGCACTTTCAAAACCCACCTACTAAATGTCTCGCCAAACCAGGCCATGCGCTGGGTCAGGCGAGACCTAAAAATGGTTTATCCACTTAATGATCTGAAATGGATGTTGGCAGTTATGTTTTGCACAGTAAGCTGAAATATTTTAGAATGAATAGCTATGCCTATTTATTGTTACATTGAGTTTTATATCAGACACGATAGACAAGGTTTTCTATAGGAATTGCAATGTCCGTGTATGTCAGGATTCGGAGCTCATTTTCCGTTTTCACAGACTAACAGATTAATACAGATAGAAAACATCTCTCCATGTCTCCGTTCATTTTCAAATATGGGTAGAAACAGAGAGATGTAGCAAAATTAAGTACCATAAAATCGGGAGCCCTAACTAAATCATTTAATCCGTTCAGGAACTATGGAACACTCAAAAATTATTTGGCCTTTGACCCCCTAAACATTTTCTTCCTCACTCTTCCACCAGATTACAGAAATCATCCTAGGCTAATCAGCGGGTTATCTAAAGGCTCAAAAGAGTAAACTTGGGGGAGGGAGGTGGAGTAATCTCTTCAAGCATCCAATGACTGCAAGCATCCAATGACTGGAATCCCCTGCCTCCTTAATAAACTCCATTTATTCCACAAGCAATTTCAGAATGGCTCTCAAAAACAACTCTCACTTCTCCAAAACGTTACAATACTTCAGGATATCACCTCTAGTACAAATAAACCGTATAGTGAACGAAAACTGTATACATGTTTATTAACAAAAAAATATATTAACAGGACCAGACTCTACAAATTATTTCAAGGTAATCACATATGCCATCTTACAACAGTGAAAAGGGAAGCCACCAGATGTTGAGAAAACACGGACTGTTGCACATACATCCAGACAAAGTAAGGCTTAATCAGTTCTGCCACAGTATTAACTGCAACACGTAGCACAATATAAAATCTAATGTGCATTTAGAAAAAAAGTAAAAAGAAAATAGAAAAAAATTATAATTTCTAACACAAAGAAATGTGGTTAGCCCCCTGCACCCAATCATCAAGCATATAAGGGGATTCGTCAACTTACACACCATGCACTTTACATCCATAACAGACCTCAGTGGGTATTTCCCAGTACACCTCAGAGGATTATGTCCTGGTATTACAGTGGCAGGTTTCTGGAGAAGTAAGCATTAATATTACTGTTAACATAACTGATTTCATTACAAGACCGGAGGCTACATTATGCTTATCTTTTAATGCAGTCACAAGCAGCCGCATTACATCACAGAGTAAAATTGTTCTAGAATGGAATAGTTATATAGTATAAAAGGAATGAGCACCAAACAGACTGCCTCTTTTAAAATGCGGCTCACAAGCAGATAAGTTCCTTTACGTTAATTCTTTCGTGATTATTCTCTCATTTTTTGCCATAACTGCTTTGTTCTGCTAGCGACCTGAAAGGTTTTTAACCCTCCCTACCACCCATCTTTCCTTCCCTGAAACTTCTTCTACTGCCTTGATTCGAATTTATGGTCTCTCCAGCAACCGCACCCCCCGCCCTCCTTTTCCCCTTCTCCTCACCGGACTTCCTGGGCGGGCGTTCACGCATCGTGCGATTTGATTCCCCCAAAAAGACGGTCTTCCGCTTTGTCCCGCTTCTATCCTCACTTGCGGTCCGATCACGTTTCACATACTACGCGCCCCCTTTTAGGCCATTCTCAATGCCTTTTGAGCTTTAAGTATTTAAAATATAAACCGTCCAAGGGAGGGACGGGAGGGATAATGTTAGCCTCCGTGTCTTTAATGAAATCCAGATTCTCTAGTCATGTTAATAGGAGAATCGCAATTTAAACAAAAAAGCAGCAACTGCATATGACAAAATTGGCAATTTTGACTGAAAGCAGACTGTGGTGAAAGACAGAGGCACCATGAGGACCCATCAGTCATACGTTGTGCATCAAATAAACCAACAATACCTCACTGCACCAGCCACTGAGATCGTCACCCACAACACCTCATTCTAAGTTTCAAACCGAGAAGCTTTACTGGGCGGTCTGAATTCCCTCCTGTCCAGTCACTTCTGGACAACTATTGCTCATTTGCACAGGGAGAGTAGCGTAAAAAGACATTCTACAAAAAAAAAAAAAGGGAGAGAAAAAAAAACTTTCACTCAGTGCAACAGTCAAGATTCATGCATCCATCAGTAGCACTATGTCGATGAGTAAGAAAAAAGGCAAAATCGAAGACTACAACCACAATCTCTTCTTTATTAAATATACCCTGACACCACTATGAGAGATCAAAGAAAAGCTCCAAAACTGGTCCATATAGCTGCCCTAAGACCAAAGAATCTACAAATTCAATGCCTACAACCCCAATAAAACCGGGACCGCTTCCTTGCCTAACACCTTCTAAAGCCTATCCAGAAAATACATCATTTATTTAAAAAAAAAAAAAAAAATCCATCCTGAAACAAATGAATGCAAAAAGTTACGTTTTTCTCTGGACGAAGGTCTCCTCGAACCCATCTTGTGATCTTCCCACTATTACCTTTCCAACCCTTGCACTGCTGTCAATACAGATTGTGCTGCCACAGATGGATTCAACAGCACCCACCATTTCTCTTTCTTCCCAAATCAATACACTTAAAACCTTAGCAGAATCCCCTGCCTTTACAATCCAGTCTACCAAACAAACACCAGATCCAGCATTCTTTTCACTCAGACTACCACCCTCATAAAATAGAGCAAAGTAAACTAGTCAGCCACTGAAATTTACCCTCTGTGCCTCACATCCTTATTCCAACACTTACCTATATGTGCTCTGCTATACAGGGCATTACAGATTTGCATGGCAGCAACCACCTACTACTGTTACAGCTCCTTCCTGGAACTCCCTGCCTAACGCCCTACCATAGTCCCCACATTCCAGTCCAACTTATCAATTCAACCAATCTACCTAACTGGCTGTTAAAGCTGAAATGAAGTCTTCAGATAACGTAGGAGTAAGTCATATGGAATCTTCAATATCATTTATTCTACTTCTGCTGCTGGAGTGGAGTCTGAGCATTAGCCAGTAAATCTGCTTCAGCTTACAAATTATTCATCTTATATGCATTTGTGGTCATATAGGAATTAGGGAAAAACTATGATCTCAACAAAAAAGTATCATAAAAACACAAAGGTCCTTGAGAAATGCAGCTGTAGCAGGAAGATTACAGACAACTTCCCATTTATCAAGACCCAAAGAATGACCCCAAATCATCCCATAAAGTTATTTTGGTTGCTCATGCACCTGCTGCCTAATATTAAGTAGATTCCCAATGTCTTGTACACACTTTTTGCATTATCTGGTATGCAAAGGCAATAATACGTTTTGATCATCCTAAAGACTCCACCCTTCTCAGCTAATATGTCTAAAACCAACCAGTTCTGTAGAACCACCGTCCTCATAGCAACCATTTCTACCGTTATGTTTCCCAATGCTGCTGAGAAATCATTTATAGTTGGCTCCAGCAATCTACCCAATTGTCTTGTCTGAAAATAAGGGCTACGCCCAGCAACATTATGATTCCCTTTCCCAGGTCGCTAGTTTCTTGGGCAGCTGTATCCGTCTGGTCTATTCTCTTACCCCCAAGTATGGAATTAGGGTTTACCAATGTATGTTTTTATTTTAAAAAATTAGTTGGTGTCCTAAGGTAGGAAAGATCCATCCTATGAAACTGGAACCTCCCCACTCTTTTAGCAATCAGGTGTATGCTTTTTCCCCACATATAAAATACACTTGCTTTCCCAGAAACATAGGATAGCCTAATAAAGAGGTGTTGCTTCTGTTAAAGTACTGTTCACATTCACTATCTCCCATTTCTTCTCTTTCTTCGTCCACTAAACAGATGTTCCCCTTTAATCTCTGCCTTAATCCCAGAGGTGCCTGGACAGGAGGAGTGGTACCATTCCATATTAAAAAGAGAAATTTGCTATGATGTGCTGTATTTATTATTAAGGGTATTTCCTCCTTATTTCCTGATATAGCCCATTCTATACAGCCAAAAGGTATAGTAATCCGTCTATTATGTTCTAATAATAATTTTATTGTGGATGGTCTAGTCTTTTTTACACTGTCCTAAAAGTAAGGGCCCTAAATAAACACCAAAATGCATAGCATGATGCGTTTAATGGTAGAGGCATATGTAACACATGGGAACTCTTTCACCTCGGTGGGCATCTGTATACATATGCAGCAGTCTGAAACATTTTCTTAATCATATGCACTCATCATTTGTATAGCAAGATTATCCCTACACTCAGCATGATAATACTGGTGCAAATCTATTGCAGAGGAACAGTTGTTACAAACTGGACTTCCTGTTGACCGGTAGGGGGCTATTATGTCATATCACAATTTAAAAAAAAAAAGGGCCAAACGTAGCAGAATATTTACGAGCATAACAAGAGAAGGGAAACTTAATACTCTTTTTGAGCTCCCTAGTATTGCTCTTCATAATTGCAGATCCTTGTTTTCAATACTGTTTATCAAGTTTTAATGAAATGCTTGGTTTGGCATTTTTCACTATTCACTACATTCTTCACAATCACAAGGCCTCCAAAGGTTACCAGCATCTGTGAGGCTCGGAGTCCAGTCTTTTGGTTGGACTCAAAAGATTGTCTATAGGTCTTGGACACAAGCTGTATCTGGGCTCGTCGATATGCACTGTTTGCATTAGATCCGATATACACTCCATCTGTTCTTGAAACATCGGTGCAAGTGCTCTCTACATGTGGCTTGCATGGAGCCAGTTTTTATATACCTGGCATTTCACAGCTGTGTTAGTAAACAGCAGGACCTGGGTGGAGCCCTTCTACCGCTGCTGAAGACAATAGTTACGCTGAAAGTTCTTAGTGAACACCCAGTTTTTGGACTGGAGACCGAGTCCTTCAGTTTTGGATGAGGCAAGAAGGGCAACTTTCACCTAACTGCACAAAAGACTGTTTTGTGTGTCGGGGCAATGCAGTAGTCTGTGTGCCATCACCAATGTAATGTGCATGATAGCATTTCCTTGGATAGGCCCCCATATCACCATCAATTTGCCAGTCACAATCTCATGAGGGCTCAATTTAGTGGTGGCCTTTAGAGTACTGCGCATAATTAGAAGGGCTATGGGCAATGCATCTACCCAGGTCTATTAAATCTCAGCACAGATCTACGCTTTAAGAATACCATTCCTCTTCTGCACTATGCCCCCTGCCTGCGAATGGTACACACAGCGAAACGCTTGCTTTATCACCAGGGACTTACATACCAACTCTCACCACTTTATTCACTGAGTGTGGACCGTTATCTGATGAAATCCTGCATGGGGCCCCCAATCTTGGGATCAGTCTCATCAGCAAACACAGCCACCACAGGTGAATCATTCTTCTTCATAGTTTAGGCCTCAATACAACCAGAGAACATACAGATCACCACAAGTGCATACCAAAATTTGTGTGTGGGCAGAACTCCACAAAGTCCATTTGTACATGTTCAAAAGGCACCTTCGGAGCTGGAAAATGTCCTGATGTGGGCGTTCCCGTACCATTGTTAAATAGTCCAAATGCGACACCGTTCTTACAAACTGCCTCCGCATTCTTTCTAAAGTTCTTATCATACCACAATTCAGAAAAATATTTACATATGGCATCACGTCACAAAAGGGCAGGACCATGAATAGTAAGGGCCAAACAAAACACCAAAGCATTAGGCAACCTAATCGGGTCCCACCCAAACGCCATCAACCTCGGTACCCTCCTTTTGCCATTCAAACTTTTCTTCACAAGTTGCATTCTGTTGTAACAAATGGGGATCAAGGTTTATATTGCATTCTGCTTGTAACCTTTGCTCTGGTTGAGCCACGTACATAGTACTTGTATCAGCTAAGGCAGTAGATTTAGCAGTTTAATCAGCAAAACTGTTACCCCAGCTTATATAAATCGGTCTCTTTCAGATGGGCAGAACATTTAATAATTGCTAAAGCCTTGGGCAAAGCTCATACATTGAGGAGTTGCACAATAAAAGGTACCATGTTTTATTTTAGCACCACTAGAGATTAGAAATCCTTTTTCTTCCCCAAGCCTACCGAAATTGTGCACAACCCCAAAGGCATATTAGCGGTCATTATTGATGTTCATGGTCAAATCTGCACTTAATTCATGGGTGAGGGCTATTATTTCCTCTGCTTGGGCGGACAATTATGATTTTCGTCTCTGCTACTGTTTGCAATGTAGATATAGCATTAGTTGCTCTAGTTTCTCATGTTTGTAGTTTAAAACATGACCATTCACCAATAAACCTGCATCTCTTTATAAGCCTTTAGTTTGAGTTTCTGTCAACAAAATGCAATCATGCAATTCTGTAATTTGATCCTCCAGAGGCAAAGGCATCAATGCGGCTGGGTTAAAAGAAGTACAACGATGAAAAGTAATGTCAGCTCACAATAGAATCAGTTGCTATCTAGTTAATCTGGTATTCGTTAAATGCTGCATACGCGTTTAATTCTGCACTGTATCAACAGAATGAGGAACATATACATTCAATGTATTTCCCAAAACCAAACTCACTTTGTTCTACCAAGACTGCTGCTGCCCTCAGACGTTTGGGAAGTGCTCTGGATACAGGGTCTAATACTGCAGATAGATATACACAAGGCTTCTTAAGACCCCCATGTTCCTGTGTGAGGCCTACAACTTGCTTCTGTTTAAAGAAAGGTAACTCTTTAGTATAATCTGGAATACCCAATTCTGGAGACTCCGAGAACCTTTTTAATAGTGTGAAAACTTTCCTGATGTATCGGAATCCAGTGGATAGGGTCCGTAACATTTGTGTTTTTAGCTCTTGTAAAGGCTTAGAAAGGAAGGAAGAATGTGGCATTCATTGCCTGCAATACCCTGCCGTTCCTGGAAATTAATGTACTTCATATTGTGTCATGGGAGTAAGGTGTTACATTACAGCACACACATGTTTGGTGATGATCTCTCTTCTTTAGAAATCAGTTATCCCAAATAGGACACCCGTTTTCTATAAAACTGTAATTTCTTTGGGGATGCTTTGTGCCTATCAGCTGCTAAGGAGTTGAGCAAATTTATAATTGCCTACATAAACTCTTTCCGTATCCGCCGCTATAAAATTATCCCATATTGGATCAATGCCATCCTAGGTTCCAAAATATGTTTATCAAGAATGCCTTTAATATATGGAAGGAGATTCTGTATTCCCTTGAGGAGTCAGTGCCCGAGAAAAACGAAACCCCCTAAAGATAAAGGAGAACTGATATGGACTATCAAGGTGTAGAGGAATGGATAAAAATGCATTTGTCAAATCTATGACTGAAAAATAAGTGGCTGAAGGGGATACAGTGGTAAGAATGGTAGTGGGGTATGGAACTACAGGAAATCTGTGCTGTACTATCTTGTTAATCTCGAAAAGGTTTTGCACAAGACGCCATTTATCAGGTTTTGAGGGATCCTTAGTTGCGTACTAGGAGAATCTGTGAACTACAGACACTCCCCGTTGTTTCTACCAGTACTCACTCCTTAACAGGTGCTGATATTTCCTGCAATCCCATCTTTCCCTCCTGTGAAAAAGGATACTTTGGAACTCCGGGTAACACAACATTTTTCTTTTAAACATATTTAGTCTCAACATTCAATATTTTTCCGACATCTGAGTTGTTTAACCCGTTCGACGCGCATGACGGAACGGTTTCGTCATGCACGTCGGTTGCGCTGTGCGCATGACGGAACCGTTCCGTCATGGCCCCGCCCGCGCACGGAACCTTCAGCGTGGCGCGGAAATCCGCGCCGCGCTGAAGGGGTTAAAGCCCAGACAAACTTTTACATTGTTTAGCACAATATCAGGTAAACAATCCAAATCATCAGATTCAGCATCAGTAGGATGCACACATATTTCAATCAAATGCATATTCATCACAGCATTAAAAGAAACCACCCAGAGTACATTTTATGACAGCATCCAGCTTTTTCAATAAATCAAGACCCAATAAATTAAAGGTACTTTTGTTGGAAACCACAAAAGAATGTTTGTCCATAACTGGACCAATGGAAAACGTCACAGGTTGACTAATAGGGCTTGAAATGGCAACATTTGAAAACCTCACGGAGGAGTTGGTGATCTCATAGAGGGCTAAGTGGGGAACAGTATTACCTGATACTGTGGAGTAGGTGGCACCAGTGTCTATGAGAAACTTAACATTATGGCCATAAACATATCTTTGAACGCAAGGACCGGTCTGTCCAACTGACAATGTAGGCGCCGCTAGTCCCATTTCCCCTCTATAGCACCCCTAAGCTTCATAACAGACGTCACCAAAGGTGTCTTGGGCAATCATTTGATGTGGGGTCTGCGGATATCGCAGATCAAAATAATTCCTATTTATTGAACCCGACAGAGGCACTGGACGGGATGGAATTGGGTTGCTGTTGCATGGAGGGGGGAGGTTTCATTTCAGATTGGAATTGCTGAGGTTATTGGGACATTTATTCTTCCAATGATCATAAGCACCACAAATACAAAATCTTTGGTCTGACTGGGTGAGGGGGGTCCCCTGTACCCAGTCCTCATCCCCCGAAACTCTAAATCTTTATTGAGCTGCGTGTAGCCACATAATCCCCTGCCTGTCCCCTATTAATGGCATTAAACTGTGGTAACAGTTGAACCATCAACTTGGTACTAGTATCCTTTCGTTGCTACTCTTGTTGGTCCCCCTGTTTCTGACAAAACTCAAAGCAATATTGTACATCAACCAATATCTCATCATATAGTTCCACCAACCAGCAAGGAATAACTGTCTAGAGGCGTTGCTTGACAGCAGACAGTAGTTGTTGTACAAATGCATTTACTAGGGCAGAAGTAGAACCAGGGTCATCCATCACCATCCCACCACCATGGGCCTTAAAAGCCTTCCCCATTTTCTCATAATAGCAATTAAACAATTCATCTTTATTTTTATTTTTTTATTTTTTTTACTACCTGAAATATTATATTCCAATCAATACGTTTATGATATACCAATTCACTGAGACAGTCTAAAACCTTTTGTGGCAGCTCCAAAGTGTCCTGGGAAAGGGAATCCTCATCTTGTCTATTTGGCTCTTTCTGTAGCCACTCCACCTTTTGATCAGTTTTAACCTTAGCCCACAGTTCTGAATGTATAATTATGGAAAACATAGTATCAAGTTTTTTCTATGTCAGATCGCCTAATTTCAATAGTCGTTCTACCTTTGAATACCATACACTAGGGCTCTCTTGTAAATTAGGAATCTCTCTAGTAAAAGTGTGCAAGTTCATTTTGGTCCATGGGGGGGTATAAACAAAATGAAACTTCCCAGTTGCCACTCCCGGGACTTAACTCTAAGGAAGAACTTTACTAGGGATAGTGTCAGGCTGTATGACTATCAGTTGACCAGGTGCGTTTTAGAGGTCTAATCGCTAGACCGTGAGTTTGTTTGTAGCCATCTGACCTGTAACATGTGTCTGATTTTGCATCTTCAATCTAATTTACTCTTGTTGTCTGTTACCTTCCTTTCGCTTGTTCCCATTCCTCTGCCTGATCACACTATTCCCATATCTTTGGATTATAAATTATCTATCCAACTCCCAGTTTCTTCACTCCTTTAACCAGTTCCACAAAGTAATTTGCTAATTCAGTGTCCCATGCTACTACTAATATCTCTTTATCGCTAGGGTGCCGCTGAGCAAAGAAAAGAGCATCAGTATGTACTAGATATCCAAATCCTACCATCTCAAGCACCACTTCATTCATTGCTCTTTCCTCCAATACACCTAGTACCAAATCATCTTCACTTTGAAGCAGAGGTTGGGCTAACTCCTGCCATCTCGCAGTCTCTTGTGGTGTAGCTCTGAGACTTGTGCCACTCGCCTTTTTTCTTGATCCTACCTTTATCCTTAATCTATTTGACAACGTTCTCTCTTAGTCTCACTTTAGGTGGGGTGCCTTCTATCCAAATCAGCTCTGCCTCCTCCTCCTGTTGTGGAGCAGAAGGCTGTGTCAAAAAAAGTCTTACTTTCTGCCAAAGAGCCTTCGTACCAGTATTCCTTACACTTCTGCACACTCTAGACGTGTCTAAATTCCTGTAACTCCTGTTTCAATATATTACATACTTTCCCCTTCACCGGTTTCCCACATCTCCATTGATTGGCATACTTCTCCCATTCATTCAAGCACAAACTGTTCCAACCCAATCTTTTTCCGGTCTTTTTTTACCATGCAGTGCCTTAAAAACTTTATTTTCGCTAAGTCAAAGGTCCCCTCCAAGGGAAATTGTAAATAAATATTGTCCTTCGCATAATCATGCCATTAATTAAAAAATAAACCTGTTGATATAGAAACCTTTGTCATTAATTCATGGGCTGGAGACCCTTCGAGTGGCGAATGTTGGCTCTAGTCTAACCGGTTACATTTGCTTAATGCTTGATCCATTATTAAAAATAACCTTGGGCTCTTCAAAAATCCTAATAAACCCTGGGAACTTCAAATAGCCTACCCTGGAGGACCAACCCTCCAGAACTGAGGAACAACCAGATTACCTGGAGAAACCAATCTCCTTTGTACCCTTCAACAATGCCTCTCGGTCTCCTTTATCCCCGATTGCCACCCCTACCCAATGACTGAATTCTCAATAGTTCTTTGGCATGAAGCATGGGTCACTCCCCTTGTGTCTGGGTTGCTTAGCTAGTCCGCTACAGACGCTGACTCTGGAAACCAGTCCCCATATAGGAGGTGTGCACTTCAGGATACACTGGGGTCCATGCTGGCCCCTTTACTGTGGTGCTGAGAACTAACTGGAGTGTTGCTGAGAACTAACTGGAGTGGCCCCTGTTCATCACCGTATGGGCCACCAATTGCTACAGCTGAAATTAAGTCTTCAAATAACAGAGAAGGCAATCATGGGGAGGATCCAAATATCCTTTATTCTGCTTCCGCTGCAGCAATCGAGTCTTCTGAGCATTCAGCAGAGTCTGCTTCAGCTTACACATTACTACGCTTACATATATTTGTAGTCACTAAGGAAATTATTTTTCACTATGATCTCAACAAAATATAAAAACACAAAGGTTCTTGAGAAATGCAGCTGTAGTAGGAAGATTTCAGTCAACTTGCCATTTATCATGAACAAGCCGATTGGTTTCCTTCCTTTCTCACAATGTCTGGTTACACTTTAAACAAACTATTATCCTTTGCACTCATCCATCTCCCAGGTACGCAATCCCGGTGGGTAAATTATTGAGGTGGATGTGGCACATACGCTCAAAACAAATCAGGGCTGGTCGATTAGCACAATGAAATCGCCCACTATTGTGTAGGTGTACGAGTGTGTACACCAGGTCTTTTGGGGTCCATTGACCCTGCCAAAGTGCTTGAGACGGTTATGCACTTGTTGCTTTTATTATTTTTTTTACTCTGTTTTATCATACTATGTGTAATATAACGATGGCTTTGACTGCTCTTTGCATAAATGTTTTAACCTTTTGTAATTCTTATTTTTAATCTATTATTCGTAATGCTGTTATGACCTGCTCAGTCGAATAAAGCTTTTTGATGATGATGACTAAACTTACAAGAACATCTGTGCAGCATCAGCTTCCTTACCGGCTCACAGGCCCTGGTGACAGTTTACAAGACTTAGGGGCTTATTACGATGTCGGGAGGACCGTTACGGAAATGCATATGGGGCGGTCACATACTCACATTCCCCTATGGGTGCATGTGTTACGGCCATAAATTAGCCTTAGCACAAGCTCCCATAGGGAAATAGGAGGTTGTGTTCATCCCTGCACCACATGGCAGGCACCTCAGGGTGACTACCACACAGTGCAGGGATCAACAAGGGGACACCATAGGGGCCCCCAACCGGAGGACGCAAACAAAAGGGGGACCTGCTTGGGGTCCCCCCTAAACAAGCTTTCCAACAGGCTTTCTATGTCGGAAATCCCAGCATGGAAAGCCTGCCAGAAAATATGCATCGGTGTAAAACGTCATCCATATGGCTTATGGCCGGTTTCTGACTGGCCCCTTGAGCCTGTCAGGATCCAGTCAGAATGACCAGCTGGTTTCACTTCCGTCAGCCTAAATTGTAATTGGGCAGTCTGAAGTGAAACCAACGTTCTCGGTCGGAAAGCCTCCGACCTAAGGTAGGAGGTTTTACAACAGAAATAGTAAAATCGGCCCCTAAGTGAGAGATGAACTCTTAGTGATCACTGAACGTAAAGGAAAACATTTTGCAGTCAAAGCCTTTCCTTAGGCAGGTAATTCAACAAACCTTTCCAAGAACCCAGCTGCACTCAGCTAAACTAGATAAACATGTTTATACCAGGACTAAATTCACGTTAAGGATAAAGAAAAGAAGAAAAATTAATATTAAAAAGAACAAGCTCTCTCACTGGCAAGTGTATGTCTGCTGTCCACACAAATAGCGCACCGAATGCTGCCTCCCTAGGAGAATCAGTGGTCTTTTTTTTTGTAAACAAATTTTATTGAGTTTTCTGAAAATCGATACAATACTGTAGCAGTGCAAATTCAGTTGCATTTGTCCATTCCTTACTAAGGTTTACAGTTACATACCGCATAATAGGAAGGCATCCAATTGTATAAATCAACGTCTTCGTTCAATATACCAGGTACGAGGGCGTTCGTAAATATCGTGATATCATAATAAAATACTAATTTGCTTACTTGCAACTCTACAGCTCCTATATAGCAATGTTAACTATCCCCAACTGTTCCCCGCCCTGCTCTCCCACCCAGGCGTGTCACTTATCTACCAAGACTATTCCACTTCCAATTTTGTTGATCATTGGTACGAACTCAATTGGTATCTGCACAGTTACAGGGGGTATGGCGATCATGTGCTCACTACATCTGTTAAGTTTTGTACAGGGGAGTAAGTCATCCGTATCGTGGACCTCTCCCACCTGGTCCTCCCCTTCATTTTACGGGTTCTTTAACAAGTCGAGCAACGCTGCTCATGTTCTAGCTGTCTCCAGTGGAGAATCAGCTGATTTATGTTGTAAATAAATACACCAGTGTCCGAGCGGCACATCAACACCCTCAACTTGGCAACAGTCATACAGCAAACCTATCAAATAAGCAAATAATTCTAAAAATGTCAGTGCTGGCATGAAACTGTACATAAATGTAAATTGTCATCAACAGCTTCCATAGAGTTTGTGGTGTATAAATGGAGTTCTTTTCAATACACACTCTGCCAGACAAGTTTTCAATTGATCATTCCCCAACATCAAGATAGGCTGAACAAGTCTCAAATTCATATTAATAATGCAGCAGTTTTTAATAGTAACAGTCACTCAATGCACCAAGACCCAATCTAACAATCACACTGTGTCACAGCATCAGACTCAAAACAAATATGCTTCTCAAAAAGAATCAATGAAGGTATAGCGGTACATATATGCATTAATAGAAGACCTAATTAAATTATAAAAAAGATAACCAACCCGAACTAAGTCACAAAAAAAATCACACCCCCTTTGTTGGGGTTTGAATTAGAAACTGTTTTTGTGCAGAGTTTACTGCCCAACTGTACTCAAAACTAAACTCCATTATGCAGAATCAAACAATGTATATAAAAAATAAGTAATTAAAGCTCACTAAATTACATGTGTAAGACTTTTAAATATTAAGTGCAATGTTGAAGTCAATGCCGTACTTAAATAAGTTAATCATTTAATACTTGCCAAAAACAAAACCAATGACTGAGTCACAGTTTAAACCAAAAACAGTAACCTGCATGCACAACAGTGCCAATGTAGTACACTTCCGGAAGCCAAACAATTACATTTGGTTCCACAGTCCAACACAATGATGGCAACCCTAAAGTAGTACTGCATTACATTGTCAAATAAAAAAACCAAAATAAAATACATACAGACAGGCCAATCACCTGCCCTACTTCAAATTTAACAATGGCATTACGTATCAGAATCTCAGCGCAGCACTATGTGCAACTGCCGAAATGCAATACAGCACTAGGCCACAAAGCAACAGAACAAAACAATGGCAACCTGCAAAACTGCTCCAGCTCATAGAAAGTACGTTTTTTAAGTGCCAAAGACCAACCCAACACTTCAAGTGCAGCCAAAAAAGAAACATTAAGTGACCCATACATTTTGTGCTCAATTCACTAAAACACCATAACCCAATATAATTGTTACACAATATGCCGTTAACAAAGAACAGACTTTGGTAGCATAACCTGACACCAATGACTACACAGTACTCGATAGGCCAACTCAAATTAAATTATGGTATGTATGACAATTTTTATTCCAAAAATGGCACCACGAACCACAGTCCCAGCCCAATAAGGTACACTATATAGACAACGTACACCTGATCTAATTAAAAAAAAAAAATAGATCAGTAGGTGCTGCGGCATAGACCACTGCAGCATTGTGCAGCAATGTTCCAGCCCAGCCGAACAACAACACTGTCACAGATCAAAACATAAAACTACTGTTAAGCACCAAAGATCAATTCTGAGACATGAGGTACCACAACCCAAAGACAACTTCTCATTCGAATATCTATGCCATTTCCCTATGGTCAGCAACAGGGAGACACATTCCAACAAAAACATATCGAAGCAAAAAAGATCAATAGGGGGGAGTTAGCTATTTAAAATACTCCACCCAATATTCTAATACTTGGTGGTCAGAAAATCCACAATTTGTTTAACCAGTGTTCACCCATTAACTTCTGTCTCACTCACTCCCCTTCTTGCAAGACATTCTGCAGACCTTAATCAAGAGGCTTAACAAGTACATTTGCTGCCAACCATATGACCGCTGCAACATTTTTCATTACACATATGAATGATTTAGACTAAGTCAGTAAAGAAGCATCAAAAGACGGGAGCTGTCCATGACTGATTAACAACCATTACCTATTGACGGAAGCAACCTACATGCCATTCTTTTCAACAGCTCCAAGTGGTACGAATTACATGCAACCATTCACTGCTTTCCTCATCAACTTCAAAAAGCTCTCCTAGCTACTTCCTAGTATTACAACCCACACTAACTGCACAATCCCGACTCTCAACACTACACTTAAGACTTTCAGACAACCACATTGCTCTCACATCAAAAAAACTTCACCAGCGCACACATAAGAAATGTTTTCTTGCTTTGCAGGTTTTTTTTTCCTAAGGCGTTTGACATTTATGCACCAAATGTTTAAATGTCAACACCTTGAAAACTTAAAACCACAAAAACACCCCCCCCCCCACCCCCTAGAAAACATTGTAAGGTCCACCTGTGACCTTAAAACTAATATTAAGGACAATAACAAAATCAATGCCCTCTTTAAGGTTGTCAAACATGTCTTTAACCCATCTGAATTCCATAAAAATAAACATCACCATAAACCATTACTCTATTAATAAACTCCAGACAATGCAACATCTTCAACACAGTAGACAAATATATCCTTGCATCATGCCATCATTGCACTCCTCTACCCTATAGAACACTGAATTCTTAACCACCATCACAAATTACTCCCGAACAACTGCCACAATTGAAAACATCCTATCCCCCTGCAAGACCACAATCCCATCCTTCACATTACCAAATTAGCACAATTACACAGCACATTATCAGTATGTCTGAAAATAGTACAGATCTAATCGCCTCAAAAACAGCTAGATCCCAATGAGATTTGTAGCTACCGGTCAAAACCCACCGTTCACCTCCAAGGAGAGATTCTTGAGAGCTATCGCTATCTTAGCAGTGACGGTTCCATCTCGCTGTGATATTGAGAACAGGACACTAGCTAGATAGCTCATGGATAACACAATAGATCTTCCATGTTCTATTCAAAGATAATTAGTCCATTTGGGAGTCTCAAGCAAAATCCTGCACCAATTCACCTCTTCCTGTCAGAAAAATACTAGTTTGTTCAAATAGACCGCCTTCCGCAAAAGCAATCAGCCCCTCGTCTCAGGGCTCTAGAATAGACGCACATCCATTATGTTTAAAGTATATATGTACCACCCCTGTGTATCCTACTCATTCTACAAGCCATCTGCCTTCATTGACAGCCAATGACATGCTCGTGTAATTCAAGGGCATGCATCAACTCAAAAACTTGAGTGATTGGCTCCTCGCTGAGTGTTTGGGCTGACGAGCTCTGGGATGTACCTGTGCTCTTGGGGCATTACTAAACCAGAGAAGACAGCAGCATTGCCAGCACATCCAAATTTCACCTGCTGCTCTACTGAAGGCCAACCATCCTGAAACACGTGTCTAGAGATGCACATTTCTGGCTGCACCAACAATGGTGAATTCCAAAGAGACTCAACTGAAGTGAGTCTCATCATGCACTGCATTTACTACAATGCATCTGGGCAAATTGTGTGCTGGTATACCAGGCAGTGTGCTCCTTCCTCCTGTGATCACCTCAAAAACCTGTCTTGACACTATCCAAACCTGGATGGCAGTGGTCTTGTAATTCTTAAACCTAAACAATTCAGCTTATGATCTTCAGCACCACAATAAAGCATAACTTACAAAAATTAAACTCAACTGCTTCATTCCGATTCTTACTCCCTGGGAGGTATCCCACAAGGGTGCCAACCACTCATAGAAAGATCATGTGAAATCTCAATATTGCAACAACAGAGCCAAATCTTGTGCACCAGCCAGTTACTTTCTTCCGCGCACCCCTCCACCACCACTGAATTTGCATTCTTTAGCCCAGAGAGCCCTCTTGCTCCACATGTACATTTTTAATATCCAATTTCATGATTATTCCATGAGCATTGAACATCACCAAAAATCAGAGTTGCAACAGGACACAGCTCCTGGAACAACACAGCTCATTTGTAAATGGTTGGCTCCTGCCTGAAGTGGCAACTGGGCATAAAATGGACTGCAATGCCACCAAGTAACTACCAGTGGCTGAGATTAATCCAATCATTACACAGTTTTGTTTTCCTAGGTACAGCGTATGCCTGGATGTGGGTCCTGTGCTCACCGTGCCACTGTAACCAAGTTACACCCAACTCATGAGGCCAAATCCAATCTGTGGTGGCTTGTGTTTTCGTTCAGGGGCACCTGCCTGCAGTTCCTATTGGAGCAGGGCCAACACTGATCTGACTTTGGCCGGGTCCGGCCTAAGGTGGCCTCGAGTAATCATCAGAGGCTCAGATTAAATCAAGCATTCCATCCCTTTTTGTATGCCTTTGAGGTGGCATGGTGGACAAAACAAAATGGACTGGAATTCTGCCTGAGTAATTACCAGCAGCTGAGATTATTAATTCAAGTATCACACCAGCCTTTTTTTGTGTACCACGGATATGCCCCGAAGTGGGTAATGTGCTCAATATGAGCAGGCTACACTCTCCTGACAAAATCCAAATAGACAAACTGGCATGGGGTTGCTTGCGTTCCAGTTGCTGAAAAACAAAAGCATTACACCTTCACTTTTACGTTTTCCTCACATCTCCTGTAATCTGCACAAAAAGAACATTATATCTTTGCAAGACTCTAAATCCAAACGGCCAACGTGGAGCAGAAAAGGTAACATGCTTTCTCTTCTTATGCCATGGAGGGGGGGAAAAAAAACACAAACACAACACACATGCCCCTACATATTACTCTCCTATCACCTTAACATTACATGAAATAACTACACCAGTTTTTGTAGTATTCAGGCTTCCTACTGACAAACGCTACACATTTGCCACTACAACCATTCCCCCTACCCTGGATGTAGCACCCTTTGTACATCCTCCATCTATGAACACTGACATGCCTGTGTGACAGCAAAGTATGCCCTGTGGAACCAGGTGTGTGCTATAGAAATGCCTCAAAATAAAACACATAAAAACATACATCAAAAATTGAGACTGTATTCAAGGGGTTCACTAGATCCTAGAGTGAATGCAGCTTTCAAATCACACTGACCAATCCAAAGCATAGCCAAGAAATTTAAGAGGAATACACAAAACAGAACAGAGAGGAGAAAAACTGACCTTGGCTTTACCCACTTATTTCCCAGAGAGACTAACACAACATAGTTCTATACAAGAAGAGGCAATCTCAGACTGTCTTATCAGTGCCAATAGTCCTTGCGGAAGGTGGAGTAACAACTTTGAAGCAAAGTAATCTGAACTGGTTGTACGTGGGTGGAGATGGAGTGAAAGTGTTATTTCACAATGAGGATTTCAGTACCCACACTAAATGTTAACCATGTGGGAAAAACAACACTAACGACCAACATCACATTGTATTAAAGGAATGAAGGAAGAATGAACACATTTTAGATATTGAATTAGGATAACCAGCCAAAGGCATGAGAGTTTTCCATTTAGAACCTGTGCACTTTAGAATTAAACTGTATGAAGAAGAATGAGGAAGTATCTCTGTCTTGCTAAAAGACTGCTAGAGTGCCTGTCAGAGGGACATTGAAAACGGGTCCTACTTGTGCTCGAATGTTTTCTACCAATTATTTAAAGCCATTAGATAGCAAAACCAGTTTCCTGAACGGCTCCTCCATGGCTATTAGAACATCCCTATGGGTCAGGTGCCTTTATGCTATGGTAATGAGTTAAGAGGCACTGAAGTCCATGCGAGTGGATCCTGTACACTGGGCAACAGAGTGCAACTCCTATACCCAATTTCAAGATGACTAGGACACCAGAGGCAAGGCCACAAGAAGAAAAGAAAAATAAATAAAATGTTGTTGAAGTATAAAATATGAATGAACTATCATTCAAACATTTTGAGACTGGCCCTCCATTCGTATTTGCCTGGTGATTGTTTTTTCAATATGTTCCCTTTCACAGAAACTTGTACATTTCCATCCTGTGACCACAGATTGGGAGAATACAGGTGCAGGCACAGAAACCTGCCTTATCTCAGAAATTATGTTTTCATCTTAACTGGGGCCTAGAAAACTAAAAGGTAATTAGCTGCAGACAACAGATTTCCTTCCAAGATGCTTAACTGTCGTAAATGGTGCTTTCCAACTTTAATAGGGGTGACCCATTAGCTGCATGCACTGCGATTCGGCTCTTACAACGTATTTCAATGTATGGTCTCATGTATAAAAGGAACAATGCAACCCAATGAGGGGAATACTTTGGCAGTTTGGCCAACTGTGTGCTTGCTCGAACCTTGGGCAAATAAACTTAGCTCTTTATTTCATACCACGTCTGTGTGTTGTACGTTTGTTTCCTCCAGGAAATTGTGCTTTTACAGTTGTAAAATTTCCGTAAATAAACCAATTTACCTTAAAAACTAGTTTTATCGAGATACCCTCTTACACCGCGCAGACTCCATCGCCCAAATTCAGCGCGCGCTCGATGACTATCTGTCCTATAACGACAACGCCGACATGTCTATGGGCACCTTTCTAGAGGAGCTGGACTCCTTCGGGAGGGCGCCCGGGTTCAAAGTCAATATCACGAAGACCACAGCTCTAAATCTCTCCTTACCACCTCAGATGCTGGCGGAACTACAGGCGCGTCATTCCGTACAGTGGTCCTCTGACATGGTCCCTTAGCTGGGAATCCAGCTAGCCCCCACACTACAGGCGACGAGGGCGGTTAACTACAGCATCTTACACTCCGCCATTCGTGCGGACTTGCGGCGATGGAAACACTACCCTATCTCTTGGCTGGGTCGCATTGCTGCAGTCAAGATGACAATCCTTCCCAAACTCCTTTATCTTTTTCAAACGCTCCCTCTACAGCCTCCCACCAGTTGGCTCCAGCGGGTGCAGTCAGAACTCTCTCAGTTCATTTGGCAGGGTCACAAACCAAGGATGAAGCGGCTGGTCAGTTTCCTCCCTCCCGATGAAGGGGGTCTAGGGATACCCGATCTTGCGCTTTACTATAAAGCCGCACAGCTACGACACCTAGTGCAGTGGAGCCGGGCCGAGTCAGAGAAACAATGGCTTTTACGAGATAGCGGGCACTTCTTTGATGAAGATCCCTTTCCTTCTGAAGGCCCAGGGTCCCCCCCAACCTTTATGCCTCTCAAGAGACCCGCGCTGCAATGTTGGTCTGGGATCAGACGAAATGGGCCGACGACTTTTCCTTCCCCGCTCACTCCTCTTTGCCAACTCGGATTTTGGGCCTGGGATGGGTGAGACCTCCTTCCCTCATTGGAGAACCACCGGTTGCCGCTCGCTAGGTACTCTCTACGACGCAGACGGGGTCATGCCTTTCGCACAGCTACGCACGGATTATGGTCTCCCTGAATCTGAGCGCTTGCATTACCTACAGCTGCGACACTGGGCCTCCCACCCGAACGATAGATCGCAGGCCCATAGCCTTCTTACCCAATATGAGAGATGGCTGATCACCTGTTCCTCAAACAAGAAGTTAATTTCAGACCTGTATAGAATGCTTCTATCCTGCTACACTCATGCCTTCAATGCAGAGCGGCCAGATGGGAAAGAGACCTGGGTCGCAATCTCACTAGCAAGGAATGGGAAGGGATCTGCTAGAGGGCGCGACACACTGCGACTCACATAGGTCTTACTGAAACCTTTACTAAACTTGCGTATTATTGGTATTACACCCCCGAGTGCATGCACCACTTTGACAGCGCATTTAGTACGGATTGCTGGTGAGGGTGTGGGAAGGTGGGTACACTTGTCCATCTACTATGGGAATGTGAACATTTGACATCCTACTGGACTCAAGTTCTCGATGACATTGAAAAATATTAAGACACAGAGCTTCCTCGGCTTCCGGAGTACGTGCTTCTGGGGGTTCCTAACCCACTCACCTATCCTCTGAAATCCACGAGGGGGAAACAAATTGCGTTTGCGCTGGGCACTGCTACGCAAAACATTCTCACACATTGGAATCTACGCGTATTCCAACACTCACCGGGTGGTTTTACCGCCTGTGGCATACATTAGGCATGGAAAAGATCTTGCTTACTATGGCTGGCAAAGGCTCGGGCTTTAGCAAATTATGGAAACCTTTCCTAGCTTTCCTGGCACAGGACTTAAGGGAATTGACATGCCCGAGTTACTTACGCCTTCTGCGATTGGCACAGTTGAATACTCCCACGGATTAGCCACTCAAGCTAGTTTGCCACATCCTCATAGATGGGCTGTGCTGGGGGTGTGGGGGGGGGGGGGGGGGGGGAGTGAGTGCGCTTGCCTATTCCCTCCTTTTTCCTTTCTCTCTACTTCTGGGTTAGGGTGGGGGACTGTATTTTTGCTCTCAATTCTCTGGAGCGTTTTATCTTGTAATTTCATATGTCATCCACCTGCACTGGAGCCCTGTGTGGCCACTTGGTTGCACTGCTTTTCTGCTAAAACACAATGCTTTGCATTTACTTCAATAAAAAGATTTAAGCCACAAACACTAGTTTTATGGGACATCTGCCCGATTTTAAAAGGACAAGCCGTTGATGTGTGTGGTTTGCAGATACCTTAGTTGAAGCAAGATCATCTATCTGATCGAGAAGTGATCTCACTGGATAGGACCAATTCCTCTCAGCAATTTTCTTTTCCCCAAGAAATCTCTTCACCACAGTCTCCTACCAAGCTGACAACGTGGAGTCCTTAAGAGATCAGCCTACACAAGCATCCCACTGGACCCCTTAAAGATGTTAATAAACCAACTAACTCACCATGTGGATCTTCACTGGAGCCATTTGATTCATTAAATGCAGCCAAGGGTAATTGTGAGTCACATTTGTTCACCTTGTCCTGCTGAGAACTTTTCCTTTCCTACCAACTTCATCTAACTTGTCTAGATCCCTCCGCCTTCCGGGTTGGTTTTTCTTTACTTTCAAAAGCTTCAAAAATATTTTTATGTCCAAAAAAATTGAACTCTTGATCAGGCCACACATTCTTCAGTGCGACTGTGCCAGTTCATATTTAAGGAATTTGGAGGGACCTATGTTCTGTGCAATTCCCCAGAATCAATGAGCTCAGGAGACAGGAAAAGTCATGTAGACTATCACCAAGCAGGGCAAGATGATTCTGAAACCACCAAGGTCAAGAGCAGGAGCAGTCAGTAAGGAGAGAAATCAAACTCAAAAGTTGCATGCAAGATAGGCCAGACCAAAGGGAAGAAAGTCTAAAAACAACTGTTTTAGACAAGCCGCAAGTACACTTAAAACAGAACTCATACAATGAAAGAAGTTATATTGGATCCCACAGAATCTTTGAGCACACTCAGTAAACAAATGTATGCTTGGCTTATCATTCTAATATTCACTTGTATCACTAAACAAAAAGGTCAAACAAACCCCTCCTGTTTACTGCCGACAGGTCGCCTAGTAATTAAATTCTTCTAATAAAACAATACTATATAAGCCACTGGCGGTTGCCAGTAGGTAGTTATAGTTAGGACCTGTTTTCCATAGGAAATCCGCAACATTCTATTTGGAATAACTTTGGCGCCTGTTGACGAATCTTCGCGAAATTTTCAAAACTTTCGGCCAGCTTCGTTCCGCTCCTATCCTGAAAGTCTCGGGATGATTCGTGTAGTGGGGGCGGAGAAAAAAGTGGGTCCCAAAACATACATATATATATTACCTACTGGCGGTCGCCAGTAGGTAGTTATAGTTAGGACCACGTTTCCATAGGAAATCCGCAACATTCTATTTTGAATAACTTTGGCGCCGGTCGACGAATCCTCGCGAATTTTTCAAAATAGGTGGGGCGCTACGCTCCGCTCCTACCCTGAAAGTCTCGGTGGGAATCGTCAAGCGGGGGCTGAGATAAAAGGGGGGTCCCAAAACGCGTTTTTCCCATGCATTTTTCCATAGGACCTTTAGACACAGCTACAGCCCGAACGGCTGAACAGAATTACTTGAAATTTGGCAGAGAGGTAGTCCTCAGGTCAAGGAAGTGCCTTTTGTAGGTTTGGTGTAAATCTGTTCAGTAGATTCAGAGAAAATAGCCTTTAAATCAATATATATATCTGAGCCAGCTTACGGTGCGCTTACGGTGCGCTTACCGTACGCGTACGGTGGCGTGCGCGATTTTGATTGGCTGTTAGATCTTAGTAAACATTCGAATCGGTCGAAACCAGGAAGCGGCGGCCGCCATTTTCTCTCTCGCTCTCTGAGTTGGGCAGCAAAAACGATGCCAAAAAATGTCTAAAGAGGCAGTTTCTTGAGATCCTAACCACCCAGCATTGATATAGGGGCCCCAAACAACCCCCAAGCCCCAAAAAAATTTTTTTTTTTTTTTTTTTCGGAAAATCGCCGATTACGCTTAGCGTACGGTAAAAAAAAATTTTTTTTTAAATTATCCACACCCTCCCCACCCCGTGGGCAAATGGTGCCCGAAGGGCACCATTTGTGCATTGCTTATTACATGTAAGAAATAAACAAAGAATAAATTTCACAAAGATGCGCATAATATGTCCCCCATGTGCGCGAAGCGCATCGTGCGTACATGGCCCATCCTGCATAACGTGGGCACGCGGTGCGCGCAGCGCACCGCGTGACCACCGTGCGTGCACGGCACTAACTGCGTAAAGTGGGCGCGCGGTGCGCGAAGTGCACCGCGTGCTCACCGTGCGCGCACGGAACGAACTGCGTTAACTGGGCGCGCACGCCACGAATGGCGTAAAGTAACTTAGCATTTAAAAAAACGTACAAATTCACTGAAAAAACCATAGGTTTCACACACGTTATAGTTAGGAATTAGCATTTAAAAAACCTTGCAAATTCACTGAAAAAACCATAGGTTTCACACATGTTATAGTTAGCTGGACATTTTATTGATAAAAAACCAATGAAATTCCCCCGTTATAGTTAGTGCAGGCAACTATAACTCACGCGACCGCAATCTTCTGCTGATGACATATGTGTCTTTATGAAAAAAAAATATTTGTAATATATGTATAGCTAAAATTTAATGGAAGAAGACATGGGCAAATAAGTGTCTAAATACAGTATTAGCATCAGCTGAGGATTGCGGTCGCGTGAGTTATAGTTGCCTGCACTATCTATAACGGGGGAATTTCATTGGTTTTTTATCAATAAAATGTCCAGCTAACTATAACATGTGTGAAACCTATGGTTTTTTCAGTGAATATATATATATATATATATATATATATATATATATATATATATATATATATATACACACACACACACATACACACACAACAAATGTCAGGCCTGAATGGGGATGAAGAAATGTACATTCATTTATAATGAACCATTATAACTTGCTTCCGAGTCCATCAGCATGTTTAGGGCTTAAGATTGAGGCATCTGTAAGGAATACCAACAGTAGGGTTACATGCTCAGATAGTGGAGATCTAACAATAGTAATATGCATGGTTTAGCCACACATCTCATACAACTGACACCAAAATAAGGCATTCAGCCAATATTAAATACATAGTAGCACAGTCCTACAATAGAAAATACACAGTGTAAGCAGGGGTGAGCACTTTGCTCCCGCAAATTCCTAGGTATTTATGAATTGTGAGGACATGCACTGAAGTTATTTCACGCAATTAGTTTTAAGCAGGATTTATGAAAGCTACCATTCCCACAATGCCTCATTATGGATGACATGGGAGAGAGGTACTCAAGGTGAAATTAATGATGGACTAATTGGTTTACATTGATCAAGACCAGTGTGGTTGAAACGCGTAGGTGAGAGTTACTTTGCGACTCAAAGGATTTGGAAATTTCCCTGGCAAGTGCAGCGTTATTTTCTGGTTGTTGGACAATTTATATATACACACACAAAAATTATCAGATGGAAAGAAGATAAAATTTAGACCTTAGGTGTAATGGGCGGGGGGGGGGGGGGTGTGGGGGTATACCCATCCCAGTTACTAGTTAGTCTTGATATTGCCAGGTGGACTTTAGTATTATAACTACCACTACACACAACGTGGGATTCCGAAACAGAGGCAGCATTTTAAATCTTCAATATTGACAGTTGCATGGTAGTCGAAGTGCAGTGACTGATTTATTTTATTTCTGAGCTTTCTTAGTTAAGCCCCAAAAAAAGCCACATTCTGTTATAGATATGTGTCCCACAAGAACAGAAGCACAAAACATTAATCACAGACATGCAAACCACATTCTGAAATAACTTTATACGTTAAAATACACAAAATTAATTCAGAAGTGTAGGACAGAGACAACATGTATAAAATATATAGACACACACACACACTATGCAGGCCCACATTCGATCAAACCATTGTGATCAACAAAGGCCATACATCCATCTATATGACAGTCAAACAAGTCAGAGAACTAGAAAGTGAGTTTTTTCAGTACTAACACTTAAAAGCAAGCGAGTGCTAAACAGAAGAAAACACTTTAAGAAAAAGTCTCGAGGGCAGCAATTATGTGATAGAAAACCATGCACCAAGATATAAAGTCAACAAGATAGCTCAGTGGGCTCAGATCTCTTGGTAGAAAATGGTAGCCCGCTTTTCAAGATTTCAAATACTACAAGGCCAATTCAACATGGTTTGCTGATAATGTGGATAAAACAAGAATCATTTAGGGGGAATACGAATTATCTTCTACTCAACTGTCAAAAGACGTAGAATCCGAATTGTTCACGATATAGCTGGTAATTAATGTACACTAGGTCAGTGTTTTTAAGAACTGTAATAGGTAAACTACAAGGTGGAAGGCCAGTTTCATAAATATCAGATTCTTACTCTTCTCAAAGATGACTTACATAAATAATGCCAGTGGGTGTTTTTGGTCATAACATCTGAGAAGTTCTCTTAAATGCAGGACAAGATTATTTGCAATTAATCCAGGTAAACACCATGTGCCGCCTCAAGGTCACTTAATAGTACAAAGGACTAAAGAAATCCAACAGTAATTATTTATTGTTTGTTAACCTTTTGGCTCTGTCACACAGTCACAACACATCACTGAATATCAAGTTCCACCTGCAGCATTTAACTCGATGCTGTATTTAATTCTCAACTGACCACAAGACAAAAATACATTTCAATACAACGAAAAACTCACCCCAATCCAGAGTTGGTCGAGCTCTGCTAGTCAATATGGAGAGATCAACCAAACATTTGCTTCACAAAAATAGAATAGAAGCTTTGAAATGAGAGTTTAATTCACCCTCTTGTTTTGACAGCAGGGGGCTGGTAATCCCCAGAGATCAACGTCTCCGACTCTAATTACATAATTCAGATAGGGAGTCCTTAGGTTACAGGTGACCATGCTGCAGCCTGCAGAGCTGTAGTATTACCGCGAACACGTCATATTTAATAAAAGACAATTACTCCCTGAGAGCGAGCCCCGTACTTATGCTGGAGACGAGTCTGGTGTGTATTAATAGTTGGGATCTGTGTTCGCTGCTCTGCCGATGACTGGGCACTCATCCTGAATAGGCCTGGATTCTGCGGCTGTTGAAGTCCCTGGTACGTCTCCACCCTCGGCACCACACCCAACCACGGCGACGGACCTGCAATTCTATATTCATTGGGTTACTCAGTTACAGCACGAGGAAGGGCTGATGTCAGCCCACTGCTATCCTCCGGCCTCTACGAGAGAACGGCTATGGAAGGACTGGGAAGAAAACGTACTTGAATGAACAAGCAAAATGAAAAGAAGCGCCCGACTAAAGACTAGGGAAATGAAAAAATAGAAAGGGGAACCCCAAAACGGACCAAGGAAGATCTAGAGACAACACCAGGGAAAGAAAAGAGACGCTCAAAAATGGCCAAGGAAAATAAAAGAGCTTACTGTAACTGGACAAAATAGAAAACTATCGAGTGCTCGACTGGAGAAAGAATAACTCGAGAATAAACGAGGGAAAATAGCTTCCAAGTGACCAAAAAGCACACTGTCTGTTCAGTTTTGAGGACTCTATAATGTTCAAATGGAGCTAAAGGTCTTAAATGAAAAACACTGGGTCAGCTTTTAATAGATTAATCAGTGATGGTCTAATGTAATTAATGTGTCTTAAGAAAAGTAAATGTGTACATCAACGTGTCTTCGTTTGCCATGCATACACTTAGACTTAATTTACAATAATTTCCACGAATATAGAAAATCTGCCTATGACCAACTGTTCACTGCTAAAATTCTGCAATTTATTTTCAGGTACAACAGCGGAACATCGTTTTTAAAATATTTTGCATGAAAGTATGACCCAAAGCATCGTAAATTTTCAGCAGTGAAAGGACTTCTGATGTGATCAAAGAAAATGGACAAAAGGTGCGAATATTATTAAAAAAGCAGTTCAGAGGCTCATATCAGCGTCAGTCTGACTATGCAAGTCACTAACCAAAGGCTATGGGGCAATTTCTTATAATTTAAAAATAAAGTATACTAAGGACTGTAATTTGACAATCACCGAACAACAGAGCAAATGTTGATTTTTAAAGATAGATATAGATATATATATATATATATATATATATATATATATGCACCAAAAAGTTAGCTGGAGGACACAAAAATGTTAATGGACAAGGGTTAATAACTAACACAGTGGGTAATGAAACTGTTGAAGAAATTTTAGTGAAGCCTACAGATGCGGCCACACCTACTACACTTTACATTCTTTCCAAGTCTATAAAGTGAGTAATACAGGGAAACTGTTTATTTGAAGATCTAAGGCACACGAACTTTGGAGTTAGAGCTATATAAAACCAAACAGCTCAGTTCGGTTGGACAGAGTTTTAAGCTGTGCCTAAAGATAAAGGATATGTGCAAATCAACAAGAGTATATTCCACAACATAAAATCTGCAAAATGGGCATCATGTCCTGTTTTACTGCCATAAGCATTGGAAGACGCGTCTTACAGAGGAATTCCCACTGCAAATATAAGAACTCCTACAATGTCCTTATTTTTAGGTATTCAGTAACAATTGCAGTGGATTTACCGCTCTCACAGAAGTGCACTTGCAAACACAAAAAAAAAAAAAAGAAAGAAATGCGCTCCGTTTTAAACCTACACTAGCATCTGCGTGGATTCGCTAATTTTTAGGTCGAGCCTACCAGACAGCAGAGTTATATATGGTTGCAAAAGACATTGTGGCCTACCAAAAACATACATAAGGGCTTGGAGCCCACTCATTGCATACCACGGTTTGGCATTCCCGGCACTCATTTGCCTGCTTTTTATTCATGGACCAGCTTGTCAATTTCTTGTTTGACCTACCCATGGAGCATAGCCTCTTTACCATTTTTTGATTGGCTGGCTCTTTATCTTCCAATGCTTGCTTTCCATGCACAATTTTTTTCCTGGGTTAAGCATTTCATAAGAGTGCTTTTGCTTTTCAGCCATCGCTCATGTGCACTTCTCTCCCAATCTACTCCTTGTTGCTCTGTGGCCAGCGTTCTTCTCCCTCAACCCGCTCTACACTGCTCTTTCATCCATTGCTTCTCCTACCTACCCCCACCCTCTGTTACTTCACCTCACCCATGCCCACCTTCTCTCCTCTTCGCCCCACCCTCTGGTGTTGCTCATGCACTCCCACCTGCTCCCGCCACGTGACTTCCAAACCCTAGCCCTCTGTGTTACTTCTCCCAACCTGCACCTTCAGTATTGCTTCTGCCCACACTGACCCTCTGTCTTACTCTGCTAGCCGCAGATTATATTATTATTATTTTTTTTTTAATTTACCTTTCCAGTTCTGTAAATTCAAATGAAAAAAAAAAAAAAGAAAAAAAAGAAAAAAGAAAAAATCATTTTGTAGGCATGAGCATAGGTGGATTATACACTCCTTCAAAATAACATGACCGCCACGTAATAACGCCTTTTTAATTTTTTTTTGTTTCAAACTTCTTTTCCCTTAAAGTAAGTACAGTAATACTAGAATGTGGGTGTATTAACAGTTAAATAAGCTTCATCAGGAAGTCTCATCTATTTGTTTTTAAGCTCTATGATATTAATAGTCACATACCTTGGCCTTACAAGCTTGAGTGACTGCATGGATAAACACCGAATGAAGATCTAATGTTAGTTCAGTTTTTAAAAGTTAGTACAGACAGCGAAAAAGGTTACTTTCTAAATGTATGTGTAAGAGCATGTAAAAGAAAAGTGAGAGCCTTCCTTATAAACCAGATTTATTCCTCTTCATAGAACGTTAGGAAAACGGCACTCTTTCATAAAATGGACTGACCATTGATATGCGACACACAGCAAAAAGACTATGAGCAGTAGGAAAGAATAACGTGATTAAAATACGAGTAACAAACTCCCATTAGAACATTGTATAAAAGGTGTGCATCGCTAGAGTACACCCGAAATGACATACATACAGACCCACAAGCGTGGATTACCAGTCATTAGGCTACAAATCACAGTAATTAGCAGTGGAGCGGTTTGCACCGCCCAGGGCCTCTACTTCTGTAAACGTCAGTCCTGAGAGGTGTCCTGGTAGGCAGTCACTCCTGGGCCAAGTCCTTCCTATGAAGGAGGTGAAGCTTCTTCTGCCGTAAGCACTTCTTAAGTGACCCGCGTTTAGTGTTAAAATATTTGCTGAGAGCTCAAGTGAAAACCAAAAGCAAACACCTACGTGAACGAGTCGAAGCCACAAGACCTCATTACTCCAAACCCTTCCTGCACTAAACGAAGGTCTGTCAAACGGCTCTACTTCAAGTAAGCTTTGGGACAAAATTCAGAATGTTGACTAAATGTTGCTGTTAAGTTTGTTACAGTTAAATAGTTCATTTAAAAAAATGAAATGAAAAGTAATTTGAGTACAACAACGTGCATTCTACTTTGGTAGTACTCATTTGGTAGTACATCCAAAGAGGAAATTGAGATATTCTTTAGTGGGCCGAAACAAAAATGCACATATTTTGAAAAAGAAGGCGCGGTCAGGTACTCGGGGATAGAGAGATAGATATCCATAGACACACACACACACACAGGTACACTCCATTTTACCATGTATGATAGACCTTTGTTAGATAAGGAGGACATTTTTCACTGCCAACACCGACCTTTGGGAGAGGGCGCAAACAAATAACATGCCAGGTCCGCATCATAGAACAATACTGTTGGGAGACCAGCAAACCTGTCAGTGTAGGCTCACCTCACAATGTTGTTACAAACTCCAAAGTTAATTACACACTAACACTGATCATTACTTAACTACACCAGATCATTGAGAACCATAATATTCACTAGTATGCTATTAATTTAGCAAGAACAGGAATCAAGAATGAGGTTTTGCAAGATACCGCACACTCTTGCTATGTCCTCTAGCCCAGAAAAAACTGTTGTAACTCCTCAGCATCTAAACATGTTAGCCTTCTCTAACTAAGGTCCAAACATACCCGTGTATACCCAGTTAATGTGTAAATAAAAAAAATTAAAAAGGGACAACCACCACTGACATTTTTAATCTCACTGACTGATCAGCATATTCAAAAATAATAGACAAAAACATGCTCAAGACGGATCAGACTACTTGCAAGAGTAAAGTAATCTAGGGTGCACTAGCATGTTTGGTTACCACTGATAAGTTACAGCAGTGCCAGACATGATAGGCATCTGGTCTGTTACATACACTGCCAATACTCAACAACCCCATGAGTGTTTTGGAGAGCACACCAACTGTGAAAATGCCTGGAACACTGCATAGGACACATCACTGTAATCACTGGTGGATCCGGCAGGGTGTCTCCTTGTTTGGAATACCAATGTGGGTACCACAGATTCCAGTACAACACCATGGAATATCACTTACAATTCCAGGGTGGAAACACAAGTACCTTAGACAAATATGCCTCCTTATAAATTAAAACTTTAGGGTAAACTAACACTAATGGACATACATGTATGGGTTCAATCGCGGTGTACTAGCATATATACACTTTCTGGGTGGAGGGTGCCTTATTGATTTCTCTTACAACTCCCTCTCTCTTTAAAGGGTTCACAAGGGACCCTGCTTCAGACAAGGCAGCTTGGGCTGAAGCAAAGCAAGGATTTCGATTTATTTTACTTATTATCCTCTATAAGGGCCATATAGAGGGCTATATAGAGATATAAAATGTTCACAGCAGAAGAGTACCACCAGCGTTGCCCAGATATTTTATAGACTATCCATCATCAGCTCTATAAAATCACTTTTGTTACCCAATATAGACCACCACCACGAGTCCATGTCCTCTGCCTTCACACACTACCAAAAAGTCCATACATGCTCACAGCCTAGAGGTGTTGCCAAAAAAAGACTATGACATAAGGATAATGTTTACTCCAGAAAAGCCACTGCCAACACACGATTTTGAAAAACATCAAACACTAACTTCTTGAATAAACAGATACAATAGCCACAGGAGAGTCATGTGATTGCCCAAAGGCAATAATATGATGCAGATATATGGAGTATTGGTGCATCCTTCTGTTATATATTGGACCAAAATATTAATGAAACACTGCTTAGCCTAGAACACCAAATCAAAAGCATCAGCTATTGGTACAGACATCTGCTATTTTGGGCAAAATATTCTACCAATCCTTTATAAACTCTGGGATGCAAGTTGAGTAGCATCCCTACACATCATCTGCCTTTGGCAAAACGTACAACAGCATTCCAACTGGCTCTCAGAAGGTGGAAAGAGGCCAGACATAATACATACTGAAATGGTTTGAGTATGGACTAATCCAAAAAGCTCTTCCAAAATATAAAGCTTTTGAACCAAATATCTACTACTGGTTAAAATATACACATGGGTCCCTGATCGGCACCCTATTTAGAGACCATAGCCTCCTCGTCGTCAAATACATAGATGTAAACTACCTTTATACCCCTGTTACCCATCTCTGGACCTCTCTGCTCCAGCATAAGAAACAAAAAAACAAAAAACACTTACCGTCATTAGGAAAAAAAAATGGGTATACATGCCTTCCACCCACAAACCAGTCCCATGACTTAAATACACGTGAAGTTCAATTTTGAAAGGACATGGTCTAGTAATTTTGGCAAAACCGTGAATAGTGGGGACTGGCAAAGACTCGTCTCCATATGGATGGTTTCATTCTGCAATGGCAGAGAAGAGAAAGAAAATAGAATGGAATCAGACTACTTAAATACCACTAGTTCCGATTGATTCAAGCAATTGCATCCATCAATTTTGGCTGTCCAAGTCTTACATGCGATGGTATCCACTGAAGTGACAAGTAAAGAGCTCTATGTTCCTGCTTCACCTACACCATGAGCACCAATTGTGGCCACTGGCAGCCCATTACGTGATCTTAAAGGTTTAAAATCTTATAAATTAAAATTTCTAGGAAGCTCCACTTGGGATTTCGAGATCCCTACATTGAACGCTGTAAAGAGTGGCAACATACCAACATGGTGATAAACAATATAAAGGGCACTATAAATGAACGAGTCAAGATCACCAAAAAGAGCCAAGACGGCCCAATGAAACAACCAAATGGAGATGGCGATAATATTTTAGCAACACCAGACGGCGAAGTTATGCTTTTAATAACTTCAGCTCGAGTAGTATTAGCTAGCAAGTCAATGAGAGCAAGTGTTACACCTGGCCCAAATGGCATTCCTGCCGTAGTATACATGTGGGCACTGTCTAGATAGGCTGTAGTGATGGGGCCTCTACTCAAAGAATGCCCACTAGGGAGAAATATTCCTGAGATATTGAGGGGCTCACTCGAGGTTCCGATCCATAAAAAAGGCTTGCCATTGTGCCCAGGGAATTACTGATTGATTGCATTACTAAAAGTTGAAGGTAATTGCCACACCAGATTATTAAACCAAGTGCTCCAAGCTTAGGCAGAAGAAAGTGCTGCACCCTCTGTCTCAAACTGGCTTCCAAAAGGGTTGCCATATTGAGGACCACCTTATCTGCATCGCCCATCTAATCGAATCCACATTAGCAGCTAAGCTAAGGTTCCTCTATGCGGGATTTATCGACTTCCAAACTGCATTGGATAGTGTGTCACAGCCAAGACTTTGAGCAAAATTAAGCAACGGGGGCATCCCTCAAAATGTATTAAAAAGCAATCATCACCCTTTACTTGGTCACAAAGGTAAACATAAGAGTCAGAATTGGCTGGGCCACCACAAGTAAAATTCGGATACACGCTTGAAACAAGGTTGCATTTTGGCACAGTTGCGTTTTTTTTTTGCATTTGGCTGACCTCCCTGACCATCTAGCGCCAATAAGAGCATTTCCACCTAAAAAGGATGGTGTTAAAATCCAATCACTACAGTACACGGACAACATGGTCCTTTTAGACCAAACACAGACTGGCCTCCAGAGACTTTTCTCGGCACCAACAGTTTACTGCAAGGCCAATCTTCGGCAAGTGAATACAGCAAAAACAAGGCGATGATAATCTCCCAGAAGCTGTCATTGAGGAAAAGGCTGTAGAGGTGGTGACCACTTACAAATACATTGGAGTTTGTTTAGAGCACAGGGACCGTTTAGCAGCACATAATCACTGCCCGACAGGGAATAGCCAACTTCCTTGAAGGGGTATTTGTGAATTAAAATAAATAAATAAATAAATAAATAAACGATCAATGAATACTCCAGACCTATCCCCCCCCCCCCCTTCCTGAAGAAAATAGGATGTAAATTTCTCCCCACCAGTGGTCTATGGGGCACTGACATTCAGAAGTAGAATGGCCAACTGGCTAAATAGAGCACAGACATCTTGCTATCAAAGAGCATTTCTACTTCCCAACTGCACCTCACATGCTCAAATCCGACTAGAGTTTGGGATAACCTAGCAGCAATGGTTATTAAAAGCCAGGTTTGAAGCTTATTGCATGAAAGCCAACCAGGCGCAGGAGTGCACGATAAAAAATCCCATCTGAAAGTTAATAGGCAACCCAGCAACAAAAGGGTTAATGTTTTTAATGCACGCCTTGGAGTCTTTCAAAGCACGCTACAGATTCCTGTGGTGGCCAAGCTGCTGATGAAACAAGCTAGGTTAATATAAGCAGACCTGGACGCATAAGCGTTGAAAAAACTGGGGCATGGTAGTTTGGCCTCAACACTATGAGCCAGGGTCCCTACTATTCTACCTTTCCCTGCCACTCAACCTCACCATGAAAAGTCAGTTAATGGGTCTGTGCTTCAGTTTAGTCCCCCTGAGTCTTATTGGTGTAGGCTGAGGAACCTGTAGAAGGACAGGCAATGCCGCCTTTGTGCCAACGGAGAGGAATCATTGACCCATGTGCTATGCATATGCGAGGAATTGATCCCGCTAAGGAGGTTTTGGCTTCGACCAATTTGGGGCATTTCGAATATCTGCACCTGCCGAGGAGCCATAGAGGCGTGTTTAGGAGGGGAATCTGTACAATTGGCTGCTCACTTTCTGAAGTTTATGAAGGCTGCAGTAGCACTGCTGCCTGCTTTACAATCATAAGAGTCTATGTTCAGTGCAGAACTCAGCCACAGAAAAGAAATTTGATGTATTGAAACCCCCCCTTACCAGCATGCTGGCCAAGGCAGGGGGTGTGGGGGGGTGGGGGGGCAGGACAGCACGCCTATTACCAACCTTTGCTTTAAATATTTGATCTTAGCATTTTTTAATAAACGATTCATGTGTACTGTTATATTTTTACAAAGGGAGAAAATGATGGAGGGAATGCTGAACAACGCAAACATTCACACCCAGTCACAAAGTTCTGGGTTTAATCCATTGTTATTTTGCTCACCACGCCACCAAGGTTTGAACCCAGCCATTTGCAAATCAGGCTTGACCATGTGCCTCATGGGAACAGTCCAGCCCTAACTGCCAAGCCAGGTCCTCTCTGGACCGGAAACAAGCATCCTGGGACTGGTTTCGGGGCATCACCCCTCATCAGCCAGGCTAGCTTGAATCCAGAGGTGCAGTGAGCACAGGACCCACGTCTGAGCATGCCATTCACACTTAGGGAGACATATGCAAAAGAATGATGGATATAACCCAGACTGGGGGAGAATGTTTTGATTTGTTCTGCCTTCTGTCCAGCAATTGTGTGTCTTTTGCTTTCTCGCCCTAAGTGTGCCAAGACGTAGGTCCCGGGCTCACTGTGCCACTGGATTCAAGCTACCCTGGCTGAAAAGGGGTGAAACTCCGAAACTGGTTCTAGGATGCTTGTTTCCGGTCCAGGGAGGACCTAGCTTGGCAGTTCGGGCTGGACTGTTCCCATGAGGCACAGGGTCAAGACTGATTTGCATATGGCCAGGTCTAAACTGGGGTGGCATGGTGAGCAAAAGAATGATGGATTTAACCCAGATCCTTTTGACTGGGCTCAATGTTTGCATTGTCCAGCAATCCCCTCATCAATTGTTTCGTCTGTTATATTTTTATGGCAGATGTTTTTAACATGAAGGGCTTTTTGTAATTATTGTAAGTAATTGTGCAATAAATCAATCAATCAATCATCAAGTAAGAGAAATTAAAATCCAAACTTACACAAGCATCCACCGCCATAGTATTTATTGGATGATAGCCCCGTTTACACAGTAATGCTCAACTCTCACTGCGACAGCTGACACTTTCTTTACCTTCTTACTTTATTTTGTATTTCTTCTAAGGAAAAATTCTAATCCTAGATTATAAATTTAAACATACTATTGACATGCTTTAAGACCACGAAGGACACTGCCGGACGAAAAACATGTGGCAGTAACTGGGGGACACACAGATACCTGCCTCACGACCAGTCTCCATAGGTTTACATGTTATCATGGCGCCTTAAAGGGGGAGATTTCCAAAGCTCCCTCCATGCGGCAGCCATATGTTATGTGCCCCTTTGGCTCCTAGGTTCTGGGACAAACGCCACTCCCTTCTTAATTCCTTCCATGATGTGCTGGATTCTCCTAGACTTAAACCCATTCCTTTGAGTTCAGAGCAGGCTATATGCAGGAGACGAGGGCCAGCAATAAAATCAATTATATTAAACAGTACAAAACTGTACAGCTGGACAGCAAACATCATACGCAATATACCGAAATAGTGCAATAAAGGGTACAGCAAATGAACACATGCAAGATCCCAGGAGGTCAAAAAGAGGGCGGGCGGAAGCAATACAGCAGGTTAATAATGTATTATTATATGCGAGGGAGCAGCATCTGCATTTGGTTCTAGATTTGGGATACAATTAACATTGTAGTGTCATCCCTTTGATGCTGCAGGGATTTAATGGGATCTCCGATGTTCCACTCACGTTAAGGAGCCTGCACAAATTCACTGAAGGAAAACGTCATCTGTAAATGCAAATAAATAAAAATAAAACTATTCCTAACACAAGAGTGCCCCTTCGTCTATAATCTGCCCCATTTACACCACCCCAAAGACGCGATATTATGTTTGACAGGTACCCAGTTTAAAATGCAGTTTCCTTTCAGGCATGAGGAATGAAAGCCACACTGCGCAGAACCCCACCCTAGATCCAGACAGCACATGGACCAGAGGAGCTAAGCTGGCTGCAGAGGTTATCATCTATCTAGGAACTGCAGATATTGCGTTACAGTGTCCCCTTCCATCAGCTGAAAGGCATCGGACATACAGAAAGGTCTGCAGTATCCTAAAGCGTAGACCAATTATTGCCAACAGGAGCCTCCCCCTACGGGAACTCGAACTCGTATGGGATAAAAATGCTCACTGGCCCCAGGAAAAAGATGCAGGCTCTCAAGGGAAGGCTGAAACCCCTGGGAATGCGGAGTTCCTCCTTGAGTGAGAGATAGATGTTCATGAAGTCAAGCTACCCCCTACTTGTCACCGAGCTTTTCCAATTAAAGTTTCAAAACTAAAAATATTGCTTACTCCCTTATACCCCATGGTGCTCTTTCTATGACATACGATCATACAGGAGAGACCGACATCAGTATAACGTTAGTTCACGCTTAACTAGCCGAAGTTAACCAAAGCAGCAACATCATAGTTATGCTCGTCTCCACTATAAACCGGTGTTGTGAAGGAATACATCATCACCATAGTCCCAGAGTAAACCGGCACACGCTGGCGTCTCCACGTACAACCGTAGAGCACTGCAGTGTAAATCAGTGCACTGAATCCCGTCACAAACAAAGTCACATAAAGACAACAGGGCAGTGACGTCACACAACACTAGCGCCGGGTCCTCACACCAGTACCGGAATTAGAGCAGTGACATCACCTACACACTTTACTGCCGCCCCCGAAATAAATCAGTGCAGAATTGACGTCACACACAGCGCTTGCTTAATTTACAGCACCAACTGTTGTGTACACCAACGTCACACAAGCAGCTCCTTGAAGCTAATTCCGCAACTGTTTCTCACCTTGCCGTTTCCAGGCGCTTTCCCCGGCTCTGCTCCTCCTCCGTTGCTTGCTTAGCACAGCCGCCTACAGTTCAGCCAGGCCCAGTATCTCCTTCCACACAGAAGTCGTGCTAACTGACAGCACCAGCAGGCCAATGGGAGGGGCGCGAGACTTAAAAGGTCTTATCCAATTGCAAACGCGTTTCCAAAGAGAGTAGGATTCAGCGTATGACTGCCAACAAGAATAACCAATGAGAGCTGCGCTAACCTAAATAATTCCTACGTTCACATGCGGGGCGTTAGACAAGGCCGGCTCCTGCATGATCATTAAGCGCGAAACTGAGCATTAACTGACTGTATTGTTTATCCAATGAAGATTTCTCAAGCTGCAAATATTTTCACCAGTTAAAATGTACTTCTCTCGCAGGGGCGGGACAGCCATCGTTGTACAATACCATAATTAACGGACAGCAGCGGCTATCCCAAAGTATGGGCGGGTTCATTTTTCGGTCCAATTATAGACTTCCTTCTAGAAGGGGCGGGTCGGAGTGGAAGAAGCTGTCACTTTGAAGGCTCGAGAGCATAACTTTTTCAGTTTATCTGAACATGGCGTCTTCCTTGATATGTTCATCGTCTGTTTCTGGTGGGACTGGCGTTTTCAAAACTGCAACAGAAGCGGCTTACTTTTAATAAGATTGTGCTTGCAGGATTTTTTAACGTTCCATTTCAATAAGGCTATTGAAAGAGCTATATAATGTAGTACAATAATACGTTAGTGACATGAACCACTATTAAACATACAGCGGTTGCCGAAAGCTTACTTTGCTTTTTTTTTATTTCGCTAAACATCGTTTGTGTACTAAAACAAGCATCTGCAATGCAATAGGTTTCGCATTTACGCAAGTTTTAGCTATTGGAAATGTAAATGGCAATGCCTTTATGTTTCGGCTTTTAAACCATAAATAAAAGGCATTGTCATTTTACAATGCCAATAGTTCAAACTCTCGTAAGTGCAAGACCTACTGCATTGCAAATGCTTGAAGGCATCACTGAGTTGCCCCCTTCTGTTACCCATGACCCCTGAAGAGCATCCCGTTTGCTACGAGTTAAATAAACAAGCTGGTGGTCACAATTGCATGCAAGAGACCATCCTGCAGTAAGAGAAACTCTTTAAAGAAAATAGTGCTTACAGATTAAAGAAGACTACTATGTAACAACCGAAGTAAAAGTCCTCATGGGAGGTTACAAATGAAGACAAGGCGGTACTAAGGAGGGACTAACAAGCCTAATAACAAAATCAGAAGCCAGCATTTACGAAGGACAATGACATAAGCCAATGAACATTATGGGCGGAGAGTAGGCGGGGCTTTAAGTACATACTCCAATACAGCATGGCTCGCAGAGCGGCGCATGCGCTGCCCAGGCTTAACCTAAAGAGAACAAGAGTGTGTCAGTTCTTTGTTGAGTAGGGACTTCATGTTTTTTCAAAGGATTGTTGCCATAGTAGTGTCTGCCTTCTTGTACTAGACTGTGCATTGGTGTCTTTCATAACGTCGCGCAATGATATTCAGCAGATTTTTCTGCGGCAACATTAGCACCTTTGATTTCATTGCTTGGATTGAAACTGTGTTTTTCATTGCATTATCTCTGAAATCGTGGTGCCACTTTGCTTCATATTTGCTAAATTGGATGAGGAAATGCACTTTATCTTTAAGATCCACAGATTCCCCTTCTTCAATTTCCAAGTGTACTACCACCTGTCTCAGTTTGTAGCCCAGGTTTAGTATTGTCATGTGATTTGTTTCTGATGCACTACTGATAATATCAGTTCTGCATGGCAGAAGCCAAGGAGCAGGGCTACACATGGGGAGATTACAGAAGACACCAAGCTAAGTAGATGTGTGGGCACCAACCAACATTGGAAGTCAATATTAAGACCCAAACTCTGCTTTTAATTATGTCTGAGGTACCTACTGATTAAAGGAACATTTCCTGGATTTACCCTGAGACCATTTTATCTCTTACCCTCTGGATTCCTGCCATATATCCAGCTACGATTTATATAAGAACTCCCACCTTTTTTGGTTATGTTCACCCTGGTTGTACCATCATGCCATGGTGAGGATAGGTGCCGATGATGAAACCTGCTACTATTAAGTGGGTGAGGCGTCTACTTCAAAATCTTTAGATCTCCCCATAACAGTCCTTTCTGTCAAGTTTATCCTAGCTGCCCTTTTGTGTTTGTGGCACCAACCAACGTGCCTTTACAATTGCTGGATACAGGTTCTGCTTGTTGGTCACCTGTGGTGTCACGCATGCGTGACAGGGCCAGCTTCAGCGCTGGTGCGACAATGTGCTTTGGAACCCCCCCAATGACCACCTCCACCACGGATTCCCTCATTACCACCCATTCACAGTGCCCCTCAAGTCTCCATAACCACTCTCTTTCAGATGCGTTTAATTAGTTTTATAGCGTCACTCAAAGTGAAGAGTGTCAGAGCACTTTACATCACACACACATTACACAGAGAAAATCAATCATACATGTGTAAATCAGTGTATAGGAAACCTTAGGTAAGACAGGACTACACTGGGTAGGATTGGCATGCCACCCATACTGGTAGGCAGTATAGTTTAAAGGTGCTTGGTCTGGAGAAGCACAAACTCTGAATAGAAAATGCAACACCATGGTTGGGAGTTCACTTTAATAACAAGAATTGATTTACACCCAAATGAACCCTTTTTTGCAACATTAGAATAATGAAAGACTGGGGAAAAATTATAACACTCTCATCTATACCTTTCAGTCTGCCTGCAATTCTTTGATGACAGTTAATAGCTCACTGTTCTTTATTAGGATTATAAACTGCAAGTAACAAAAGGAAGTCTCTGACAAAAGCAGTAATCCACTGACCTATTTCCATTATATGCACATTGTGATGTGAATGGTACACTTTCTTTGCAGCAGGCATATTAACCCTCTGCGCTACCTTACCATGAGTCAAAACTTGCACTAGGCAAAACTCCGATCTCTCTCCAGGAAGAACATTAATCAATATTGATATTGATATGATATTTTTATTGTTGCCTGAAAACTGCTGGAGGCCAGGAATGCAGCAGCAGGTGCTTTTAAAACCATAATTTTCTCAGGTGGACTCCCCTACCCAAGTCAGCACCCGGTGCGGTGGTGCCAGTCACACCACCCTAGAGCCGGTCCTACATTGCAGCACAGGGCAGTCCATCGCCCACTTGTTTTACTCCCCACTGATTTCGCATTCTATGGCAGAGGCTGAGGCTCAGATTATGCAACTCAGATTATGCTTTTCCAGCTTTACTGCAAACATTCAGCAGCCAAAGAAGAACAATTTAATGCATAACTATAGTACCCATGGACCCCATGAAATGCGTCATTAACCTGTCACTACCTGTCAGGTAGCGTCATGACGAACAGGAGACGCTTCAACCGCGAACTCCGGCTTATTGAGGCTGGTTACGGCATATAGCCATCAATATTGGGCCCACCTTATTTTGGTTGGACCAAGGTTCATCTTGACTTGACCCCATCCAACGTTTGTGTATTCCACCCATATGAAGGGTTCTCTACATGCTCGATATAATAGCCATTTGGAAGATTAATATCCCATGCAGCAAAGACGTTCTGATCAGATTGACTTCATACCCTTTCGCTCAACATATGTGATGAGATCCTTTACGTGTTTAACAAAATAGATAAGCGAAGGAGATTATACCATACCGGCTACTACTTTAACTCCTTGGTCAAATTGCCTTCCTTCATCATATGCAAACTAGTTATGCCCTGAAGAAGTCCATGTGTATGGACGAAACGCGTTGACTGTTTAATTCATCCTGATCGTTTTTTTAACCCTGTTTAAATAAAAGAAGAACTTTGAAGAATATACCTTTGGACACGGATCTAATATATTCCTTTTTTTGGTGGTGCAACTTTGCTTTTGTTGCAAATATCTTTAAACGTGTGTGGTGTGCACTAAGGGACGCGTCGGTTTGTGATAATAATAGTCCATGTGGAAATGTATCGCCCATATTGCATAGGCTCATCTCTCACAGCAATTTCGACATGTTCCTTTCTTGCATCACTGTGAATCGCGGGTGATGATTCATGGGAAGTGCTGGTGCATATGTTGGGAGTTTATGAGAGCGTTTCGCCAACATGTGCTGTTAAATGGTAGCGGCACCTTCAGTCGATAACCGTTCAAGTATTGCCCGGCGGTAATCGCCTCTTATACCATTCGATAATTAACCAACAAAAGAGGCAGGCGCCGGAGACTGGAAGGCAGGAAACAAGGGTTTATTCTCTCCGGAGGAGAACACATCAGATCAGACAGCAAGGTATCGTCACGAGGTGCTCTACCCACATCTCTGAGGCCTGGCCTCTTATACACAGGTTTATTGCTTTATTACATGTGACACATTCTTGTTAAGACTTTGATGTACGGAAAGGCATCCTTGGAATCCCCATTTCAAGCTTGTTCCTACACATATCTACAATGGAAGTCCCCCCCCCCACCCACAGTAAGAGATGGCTATCACACAGGTGGACATTCCGCCAATTCCCGGGGGTGTGTGCGACTGGTCGGGTCTCAGGGGGTGGGGGCCTTGATCTACTGTAATCCCTTTGATGTGAGGTGTTTCCCTTACAGTGGGGCCAATAACTGCATCCGCAGGGCTAGGTGATGGCCTGGGATCGGTTCGGACAATCGTGCGCAGAGGAAGGGGGTTATCAAAAGGACGTATGACCATGTATGGGATGAAAGGAGGTGTTGGTCAGGCGCGGGATGTGGTTCCATGGCAGGGTCGCGCAGAAGGAGAGGGTTTATGGCCCATGTATGAGAGAGCGGGGGTGGCCGGCCCGCGGGGGGGGATGTTTGCAGCACCAGAGGGACGCACTGGCGATCGGCAATGAGCGGGGAGAGGGGCCGTGGTGTCTAAAATGTCCGCCGTGTGTTTCTGCGTGCGGCGCTGGAGAGAGACAAGGTGGCGCCGATTATGTTGACATCGCAAACCAGATTTTAACAGTCCTCCCTTTTCAACATATCTAGCCAGCTTGTCTAGCCGACATCCATCTTCGTTAAATTCTTAGCCACGACATTGTAAATGCTTTCATGCGTTCCTGTTTCAAAGTACAGAGTCTCAGGACAGACAGGAATAATCTGACACAATTGTACATAATTACATGTAGTTGATGTGATAGGCGAGGAGGTAGCGCATACAGAGTTACATCAGCTGCGTCATATGTCAGACCCGGAGATAGGTGGAGGGAAGCTCGCTTAAACACAAACCTGATACCGTAAAGAGTGGTCAGACAAAACAAGGAATATTACGTACATTACTTAAGGCCTAGACTTCGTGTGGATCAAACTAGACAGCATAGTCATGTGCACGGCTGGTGTTATACAAGTGTCATTATACAAAGTTAAGGTTTCTTAACTATCAGTGTGCAGTTGGAAGTGACCGATAAAAGACCTTGGGAACTTGATTGGAGGATAGTCAATTCAAAGGTGGTTGGGAGAGGAATTTCAACTCAACAGGAGTTACAGTCAGAGAAGGGGGGGGGGGGGTAATGTCCACAAGGGAGTTCTTCTTTCCAGTGTCCTATTACCGCGAGCAATCACTGGTAAGCTCTCATTGTTCTTCTTCTTTCGTTGGCACTGTTGAGCACCGGCGGTGGAGCTAAGGTCCAGCTCAAATCCAGGTTTTCACATTGCAGGGTGTGACCACTCTTTGCTCTCGGATCACAGTCCTGTTTTGTCCTGTTCCTTAACTGATCTTATCATAGGTACCTTGAGACGGGGTACCCGCATTTCGTTCCTTTTTCGTCAAGTCAAGTTCAAAATCCCATATGGAAAAGAGAGGGGGGGGGAGAGTCGGGGCGTGCCTTGGGAGGCCGAGGGAAGAGGGGGTGGAGTGGGATCGGATCAAAAAGCGGACCAAGGAGAGCAGAATCTTTTAGCACTGAGCCCATCAATCGGGCTCGACGGGCCGGGACTTCAGGCATGAGCTGATCAGTGAGCAGGGGGCTTCGGGATAGCCCTTCTTTTTATCGCTTTCCCTGCTGAGAATGGTGCCTCGTCCCGCCTCTTTTTGCTCCGTGGCTCCCCCTTGGTCGAGGCCATAGATGTTCCATGATCCGCAGCCAGGCTGTGCGTCACGTCCGACCCCTCTTCTCCGATGACCACGTGTTATCTTTGAATGAGTACAAGAAACAAAATCTTAGAGAACTGGTTGGGAAGACATTTACACACTTCATTCTCTCTCTCCCAACCCCAAGTGGTCGGGGAAACGTTTATCGGTCGCTCTATGGTGGAAGTCTATTAACTCTTTAATCATTGCTGTGATGCAGGTTTGTGAGTGTTCTTGCAAATTTCCATCATTAGGTCTGCTATGTGTTCATTCCTGTACCTTATAAGTGTTACAAGAAGTCTGACATCCAATAACTTCCTGGTCTAGCAAAATTTGAACCGGCTTCCCCGGTAGAGACTCGTTCTTCTAACACAAGCCCTGTCTATCCATATTTTTCTCCAGGGACTGCTAAGTGTATGAAAAAGTGCGAGGTGCTACTGTCATGGGCTCACAAATATCTGTTTCGGGGAGGAACACAAGCTAAACATTTTTCTTGCTGGAGACAATAGTTAACTTTTATCAGTTTTTAGGCGATGTATCTTTAAAAACAAGGTCATCAGCTGTATTGTTTAAAATATCCAGGGACGGCTAGTACAGAACTGGGACTATTCTGGAAGGACGGGGTGCTTAGACGCTCTATTTCTGTGCAATGGGCGGGGCGATTCTGAGCGATGGAGGTGGAGTCGTTAGAGCCATAAAACAAAAACCACTGACAAATAGTTCCCGTGATAAGGGCCAGATTGGGAGACATAAGTCGTCTTACCTGTCCTTTCTTTCTCAGCCAATTAAGTTTCAACATTTTACAGAAAGGAGAGGTAGTAGTGTGGTAAACTACGGTCGTTTTGCTTCTGTCAATTTGTTCGAACACCGTCGTGTTTAGGCCAATTATACATATACTGAGGACGTACTGTTTCGTCATCTATTCAAAAGAGGGCAAGGGAGCTTTCAGCGAGGAAGAGAGAGAGAGAGAGAGAGAGAGAGAGAGAGAGAGAGAGCGAGAGAGAGAGAGAGAGAGAGAGAGAGAATGACGTGCGCACCAAGTAGGCTATTTGGTACACGTACGACATAAAACGAGACAGAGAGAGAGAGAGAGAGAGACGTGCACGATAATAGGCTACTTGGTGTACACACAACATAGAGCAGCACGAGTCAGTTTTACGTCCAGGAACACAAGCTGGGGGAAAACATAAATTCAACGTTCACGTACACACAAATACCGAATAGGGTGTAACGGTACATACATCGAGCAAAGAAACCTAAGACGAAGACACAGGGCTAGTTTCGGTATCATCCGTAATTCATTTGGGGGGGGGGGGTCGGACTCTTTACTCCCCTCCCTTTCTGGGCAATTTATTGTAGGTCTCATTTAAAAAAAAAAAAAATACTCACTCCTCTTTTTCCGGTCGGACATTAGTCCAGTCGTGCTTATACTCACGGTGGAGCCCTCCAACCCCTGGGTAGGCGGTGATCCAGACTGAGGCAGAGGAGCGGTATCGGCCGGACGTTCAATGGTACAACTCTTATTTTCTAAGTGGATGGAAGATGAAGTGGTGAATCTAAAACATGCCAGTATCCCTAACTTCTGGGCTGGGGGGGGGGGGTTTGGATGAACCCCGACCTGGGGTATTCTTAACTTCTCTTATTTAGTCAGCACACAAATCGACTCACTGGTGGCACATTTGGGTTATCAGTTGGAGTCGGGTTCGTCATACCGAAATGACCCTTCAAGTTTCTGGTGTAAGTCACCCTCCAATTTACTAGCTTCCGGGAGAGGGAGAGTCGCTTCTTCAAACGAGGAGTTACCATATTCGGGCTTATTTTCCCATCCCCTTGATCGATAGACAAGCATTTCAGTCATACAAAGACGTTCTCTCCAGCGACCCAGGCATATGCAATACATACACATTCATACCGTACAATCAGGGCACGTACGCACAGTCATACCATACAGTTTTTCACGTTCCCAGTGATGGTCTGCATTCCACGCACCATCTCACAGCGGTTGTCTATTTCTTTCCCTACATTGAGCACCGAGCGGTCTATGTCCACTCCATTCTTCAGTCGGAACTCCGATGTAACCTACAGAGAAGAAAAGAAGGGGGGGGGGGCAGCATTCAAGGTACGTCAGCGCGCATAAACACGAAAAAGTTCTACTTACCACGTACCAGGCTAGCTGTAGGAGCGTTTAATACCACAGATCTACTATATCATTCCCTTTTAATATACAAAGATGCTTCATTTTATTTGTCCCTAAATTCGAGTTCCCTCGTCGTGCAGTTGTTTCTCAATCAGTCGTATATTATGGGACAGAATACCATACCTTGCATTCGGCAGATACCTTAAGCTACAGTCAACCATTTTCTAACAACTCTGGAAAAAGACAGGTGTGATGGATACAAATTTTCACCAATCCAAAATTCAGGCAAAGGGTCTGTATTATCTGTCTTCTATTGTTTGGGAATATTGGTCATTATTAAAAACCTTCGCCAACCCTAATGATTTGCTATGACGCTGATCCTATAATTCATTCGAAAACCCTTTATTGAAAAGAAATGTCAGTACACAAATACGGGCCTACAACCGTATAGGCCGGCCACGGTGCAAGAGGCGTCGAGTATCATGAGCAATACTACCTTAATGCGAAAATAAAAATAATCAATAATGAGAAGACCAGCATCAATAAGGTTGTTCGCATGCCCAGTCAGTACCCTCCCCGTCCCCCGCCCGCCATGTGCAAAAAGACCGTATACATATCCCTTAACATCAATACCAAGTAACCGGAACGCCATAAGGAGTTGTAGGTCCCTCCTACATCGGCGCCATTTTGGGGCGAGGTCGGGTGGGTCCAGGGTACAGTCTAGATGTTTCCACTAGCTAACGGTCGGACCAGAATCCCTTTCGGCAGTCCAAAAATTTCCATTAATGCCAACAGAAAGAACAGACAGCATGAATCGTGACTCGAAGGTGGGCAAAGCAAAGTTGTTTCCTACCGGATCATGCTGAGGTTCCATCAGAACTGATTCGGGTTGGTAGACTACAGTGTCTCCTGGTAATTCAAAACGGAAACTGGCGTCAGCATGAGGACACCACCATCTTGCAGCGACGCCGTGGTCCTTTCGGAGAGCGGGACAGCAGGCGTGTCTCTCCGCCGATACCCTGAATCAGTCTCTCTCACGGTACCAAACGGGGACAAGGTGGCTGCCGCCCGGGGCAAAGGCAAGTTAATGTGGAATGATCGAGCGATAGTGGCGGTTGCCTCCACTGGAAGTCCGCGGGAGTCGAGGGCCAATGACTCCCATAGAATCTGCAAAGCTGAGAGGACGTCTTCAAGGGTGGGGCTCACGCCCGAGCAGGCAAGCTTCCGAGTTCCAAGGTAGCCCAGAGCCATCTTAGTGGACCAGGCCCGAATCCGAAGAGCCGGCCGCCATTTTGAGAGTCCTGTGGCAGCAGCAGTTCTCCACCACAGCCACCAGAGTGGTTCCCCCGACCAACCAACTGTGGGGGCCCACTTCTTGGGTGGAACGCTAATGGAAAACTTGGTGCAGAAAGGAACTTCTGCCTGGGTGGTCGTCCGGCAGGTGAAACGTTTAATGGCTGCCCTGCTGCAGCTGGCCGATGAATGAAGCGTCAAGGGGTGCCCTACTGCAACTGGTGAGCCTCCACCTGGGGAGGCGGGGGAGGCCCGTTCGCGTCGCCTCCCCCCAGGGCACCCCACGCCGTCTTTCGGTGCTGCATTGTAGGACGGCCAGGCCGGCACTACAACTTGCTGGACACCACCTCGATGCCGTCCGGGTATCGGCGCATCGTGTTGGCTCCGGCCTCTTCGCACAACGGACCGTCACTGATGCCGTCTCACAGGCGGATGGATTTTGTAGGCCCTTTTTATAGCCCAAAGCCGACTAAGAGACAGCAATGTTGCTACTTCGAAGAAGGAGGGGCGGGGACTGTGTTACGCGGACGGTGAATGCTTTGGGATGGATGTTGCAGCAGGCTGCCATGTAAATAGTTGTGTTTTAACGTGTTTTACCCTGTTGGAGTGTTGCATATACCTACAAGTTATTAAAGCGTTTTAATCATACTATTTTGTTGGAGTGTGGTATATATAGGTTGGGAGGTAGCGTATGGAGGGGGCATATAGGTGATCGGAGGACCTAATAGCAATTCATCGTTCGCCCGTTGCTTGGAAGGCAACTCAGGGTAGAGCGTAGAGGGGGTCCTAACAGGGCACTGGCCTGACGTTTCAGATTCTTGTTTTTGTTTAGCTTCCTTTCTCTCCTTTATTTCTTCTTCTAACTTTCTAGCGACAAGGTGAGCTGCCTTTCGTAGTTCCTTTTCCGCTTTTACTTCTTCCCTCTTTTTCCGTTGTGTTGGTTCTTTGCGCCACATGCCGATACTGTCAAGCATAGTAGGCGTCGTTTTATTACTACGTAGGGCTATTTCTAGCGTTTCTATTTTATGATCATCAAAGGATCCCATCAGTGGCCACTGACTCTCGGGGTCCTTCTTTGTATATTTATGCCATAGTTTGCTATAAGCTATGGCGACTAGTCCATATTTAGTAAGCATGTCCTTATTAGGGGTGCCTTCCAGTGGAGCCGGATGGTTCATCTCTAATAAGCGGTCCGGGCATGACCAACTACCAATCAGTGGGGAGAAGATAGGCATGATGGGTTACAACGGGGACAAAAGTCTGCACTACTTATCTTTTCACTGCTTGCAAAGACTAGATAGAATATCTCTATTCTATGTTATTTGCAAGTAGAGAATACCTCCAAAGAACCAATATCGAACAACCAATGTTCGGACAATCAATCAATCAAATGGTGAGAAAGAGATAGGCACGACGGGTTACAACGGGGACAAAAGTCTGCGTTACCTACCCTTCACTATTTGCAAAGACTAGACAGAATCTTTCTATTCTTCGTTATTTGCAAACAGAGAATATCTCAAAGAACCAATATTCTTCAAAACAATCAATGTTCGGACAATCAATCAGTGGGGAGAAAAAAATAGGCACGACGGGTTACAACGGGGACAAAAGTCTGCGTTACCTACCCTTCACTATCTGCAAAGGAAGAGAGAGTATTTCTACTCTTCCCCGTTTGTAGACAGCGAATATCTCAAAAGGAACAATCAAGTAAGCAATACTAGTATTTTCAATCAATCAATCAATCGTTTCGCAATTCGTCGTGTTACACGACCTTACCCGTGTCATGATTTCGGCCCCCATGCGCCTGCAGAACTACACCTCCCAGAAAACCCAGCGAAAAGAGGGGGAGGAGCCAAGGGGTTAAAATCGCCTCTGATACGCGCAACGTTGTGCGTAATTGACGTTAGGAGAGTAACTGACGAGCGGATGCTCGCAGCCCGGTGTTTCCCGTGGGTGGTGTTCCACGCCGCGGATTTCTGGAGTCAAGGAGTTGGTGTTGTCGGCCGAGGACTCGGCATCTCAGCGGCAGTAGAGGATTGTGGTTGGCGAGACCGGGTGGCTGCTGAATGAAGCAGGACCGTCGGCTTTGTCGTTTCATTTTCCGTAGGAGCGAGAAAGGACGCCTCCAGCGGTGCGAGGTTTACGGACTAGAGCGGACAGATAAACCAACCGCAAGTATTCCTGAAGCTTGGCTGGCACCCGGGGGAAATGGGGCATGGGTTCTGACCTTAGTTTCCTGCCAACAATTCTAGCACGTATCTCAGCGAGTGTTATATTCCGATTGGGATTGAGTTATGAGATAATCAAAGTCCGAAGTTCATTTCGAAATTCATTTAAGTTGCATCGTTTGTTTCTAGGAGCAGCTTGACATTTTTAGGCGGATTGGCATTTAGACAGCGGCTGTTCTTGGAAGCGGAAGTCAGTTTCCGTAAAGCCGTTTTGAAAGGCAAAACTTTGTGTTCTCGTTCTGGGTACCTTCTGAGAGTAAGAGGGTACTCGGCCAGAGATCTATTTCAAGCCATACCAATATATCCACTTTATCAGGGCGGCTCATGCCTTACCAAGGAAAAAGGCAAATCAAACATCATGTACTTTGATGGTGTGAATGGGTTTAAAGTGGTGCACAACAGTAATAAAGGTTTTGGGTGTGTATGTGAGCGCCCAGATAGTATTCAGTTGTTCAGAGAAGTGAATGCAAATTAGTGAGACCTACTGAGAGTAGAAGTCTATTTACTGCATTGTATTTTTTGTTGTCTATTAACTTTCTTTACAGGTTCTACTCCCCGCTGTTCCCATCCTTCCCTTCCCTCGCTTGACTGCTCCAGTCTTCCGTGCCTTTCGTGCAGGAAGTTGGTGACGTCGAGAGATGGACCCCATATAGCGTCGCCCGAATCCTGAGGAGTATCGGACCTGGGCCTGATTCCTAACAGAATTACGCACCCACGTATTGAGACTCCTCCCGGTTCGGGAGGTGGGTAGTTGACGCAGTATGGAGGAGGTTTTAGTCGCGCTGGCCGCGGTACAGCGGGAGTTGGCGGCCTCTAGGGTCGAAACCGCAGATTTAAGAGACAAGGTTGATAGGCTGACAAGGAACCCTTTTGACGTGGGAACAGGGACGCCACCCATTCAGGTTAATGTAGCCCCACCCATTCCATTAGCTAATCCTGAGAGATACACTGGAGACCCCCACAAGATACAGGTGTTCCTCACGCAGGTCTTGATGCATTTCTCCTGTAGGCCCTCTTCCTTCCCTACAAACCACTCTAGGGTGGCGTTTGCGATCTCCTACTTGGCCGGTGATGCAGCAAATTGGGCGGTGCCGTTAGTACGGCACAACGATCCGGTTTTATCTGACTGGGACGATTTCCGTATAGCATTGGAGGGGGTGTTTGACAGGAGAGCCACCACGTTCAGTGCAGATAGGGAACTCCTAAAACTTAAGCAAGGAAGAATGGAGTTAGTGACGTATCTCACTACCTTTAACAGGTTGGTAGCGGAAACGGCATGGCCGGAAGAGAAGCGAATGTCTCTGTTTTATCAGGGATTATGCAACGACCTGAAGGATGTTATTGTTCGCATAGACCCTCAGCCCCGTACCTGCGAAGATCTCATCAGTTTGGCCTTACGCTTGGACGGTCGGATTTCAGACCGTGGGGTGAGAGGTTCCGGGGAGAGAAGGTAAAGAAGGAAGCCCTAGGGTGCGAGTCGGCGTCTGAACCCATGGAAGTGGGGGCAGTCCGTGCCCCATTATCAAGAAATGAAAGGGAGAGCAGACGAACACAAGGTTTGTGTATGTACTGCGGTAAGAAGGGGCACTATGTTCGTGAGTGTCCAGCTCGTCCCAAGAGACCAGGGGGAAATTACCGGAATCAAAAGTCGATAGCCTCCGTGTCGGGAGTGGATAGCACCGACACAAGGGGGGAAGCCTCTGAGAAAGTTGCGGTTCCCAGGTGGACTATCCCGTCCTTGGCCACATGTCAACAGGGGGCTACGGAAAGGCATATATAAATTAACATGTGGTTAGAAACCAGGTCACAAATATATCAGATTAGAGCCATGTTAGATTCAGGAGCTACCGGAAATTTTATTAATTGAGGCCTGGTGGAAAGATTAGCCGTAGGTAGGATCGCTCGAGAAATTCCTGAAGAGGTTCTAGCGGTGGACGGAAAGCCTCTCACCTCGGGATTACTCATGGAACAAACCGAAACGTTAAGATTAACGTGTAGAGCAGGAGACATGCGCCACATAGACTCGTTGGCTTTAAACATCATCGAGGCACCCCAGTACGAGATAATCTTAGGGATGCCATGGTTCAGCCTTCACAATCCCACCATAGATTGGAGAGGCCGAACCGTTCAATTCTTAGCTGAGGAATGTCAGGAGCATATGGTAGTAGGAGGGAGTTCGGGGGCCACCGTGTTGGCAAACACATGGGTAGTAGCCACAGCAGCCGAAAAGGAGGTTATACTCCCTAAAGAGTATCAGTCTTTTGCGGATGTGTTTAGCAAAGAACAGGCAGAGGAGCTTCCTCCACACCGTCCGTACGACTGTCAAATAGACCTGGTGGATGGAGCTGCTCTTCCTATGTGTAGAGTTTATGCGCTATCGGAACCCGAAACTAAACATCTGCGAGAGTATTTAGATCATTTTTTGGACCTAGGGTTCATTCGCCCCTCCCGGTCACCAGCGGCCTCTCCTTTATTTTTTATAGCGAAGGCAAATGGGGACTTAAGAGCATGTTGTGACTATCGCATGCTAAACAAAAATACCATTCGAAATCGATATCCTCTACCACTCATCCCTGTCCTTTTAGACCAAGTGAGGGAAGCCCGAATTTACACTCGGTTAGATCTGAGGGGGGCGTACCATCTGGTGCGCATCAGAAAAGGGGATGAGTGGAAGACGGCGTTTAAGACCCGCTATGGTCTTTTTGAGTATCTGGTAATGCCGTTCGGGTTGTGTAACGCCCCGGCGGCATTCCAGTACTTCTTGAATGATGTTCTTAAGGAGTTTGTGGACAGAACTGTAGTCGTGTACATAGACGACATTCTGATTTATTCGGAGGAGGTGGAAAGCCATCACGGACATGTGGTACAAGTGTTGCAGGAGTTACGGAAGCATAGTTTATTTTGTAAAATAAGCAAATGTGAGTTTGGAGTGACGGAAGTGGAATTCTTGGGAGTGATACTCCGTCCAGATGGAATGAGAATGTCAGAGCGAAAAATACGAGCAGTACAGGAGTGGCCGGTCCCCAAGAATGTACGAGATGTACAATGCTTCTTGGGGTTTTCAAATTATTACAGGAGGTTTATTCAAGGGTTCTCACAAGGGGCCATCCCAATTACTCGTCTGCTTAGGAAAGGGGTGGCGTTCGCCTGGACCGCCGAATCAACTCAGGCATTTGAGTATCTAAAGAAGGCGTTTACATCGGCACCCGTGTTGCGACACCCACAGTTGGATATTCCGTTCATAGTGGAGGCCGATGCCTCAAATGAGGCTATAGGGGCAATCCTATCGCAACGAGACAAGGACACGGGGCAGCTACACCCGGTGGCGTATTTGTCCCAAAAATTGTTACCAGCCGAAAGGAACTATAATATTGCAGAAAAAGAGCTCCTCTCTATAAAAAAGGCGTTCCAGGAATGGAGACCGTATTTATGGGGAGCCAGATTTCCGGTGACGGTGTATTCCGATCATAGGAATCTACAGTATCTAAGAACGGCTAGGCGTCTTACGCCCAGACAAACAAGATGGATGCTTTTCTTCGAGGAGTACAATTTTGTTATCACTTTCCGACCAGGAGCAGACAACCGGAAGGCTGACTCGCTGTCTAGAATGAAAAACGAGGTGGGTGCCGAAAAGGAAATCGAGGAGGCCATCATACCTCGTTCCAAGGTGATATGTGCTCTACGAGCAGACGAATATCTAGACAACATAAGGAACAATCGAAGTCCAGAGGCGTGGAACGGCTGGGCGGAAAAAGACCCGGCTCGCACGATCCAGGGGGGGCTGCCTTTTCAAAACAAAAAATTATTTCTGCCTACACAGGCACTTAAGAAAAGAGCCTTCGAATGGTGTCACGAATCTCCTTTAGCAGGACACCCGGGTATCCAAAAAACCACGTTATTGGTACAAAGATACTTCTGGTGGAACACCCTCGTTCCAGACGTGAAGAAGTGGGTATCGAGATGTGAAGACTGCGCCAGGGGAAAAACAGTCACAACCGCGCACCGGGGCAAATTGGTCCCGTTACCTACACCCGCCGCACCGTGTCAAACCATTAGCCTGGATTTCATCACGGGGCTACCTGTGGATCAAGGGCATTCAGCCATATTGGTGGTGATTGACAGTCTCACAAAAATGGGCCACTTTATTCCTTGTAAGACACTACCTACAGCGGGACAAACCGCGCAATTGCTGTTGCAAAACATAGTGAGACTGCATGGAATTCCGTTGGTTATCATATCCGATAGGGGCCCTCAGTTCATTGCACGGTTCTGGAAAGGGTGGTGCAGGACTTTACAGATAGATTCAGCACTGTCCTCCAGTTTCCACCCACAGACGGATGGACAAACCGAAAGGTTGAACCAAACCGTAAAGAAATATCTACGATGTTATGCGGAAAGTGCACAGGAGTCATGGGTGTCGCTGTTATGGATGGCTGAATTGGCGTATAATAATGCCTCTCACAGCTCCATCGGGGTATCGCCATTTGTAGCCAATTTTGGGTATCATGCTAGGATTTTGCCGATCAATACGCCAGGAAGGGTTATTAATCAGCCATCGCTCAAAGCCCACATGAACGCAGTACGCCAAGGACACACCCGAGTACAGAAACTATTAGTGAAGTCCAAGATTCACTACAAGAAATGGGTGGATAAACATAGGGTGGAGGGCCCTCAGTATCACAAAGGGGACCGAGTGTGGTTGTCCACAAAGAATATCCGGTTTAAGCTTCGGAGCGTGTTCCACCCCCGTTACATTGGTCCGTATCGGGTGCTTAAACAAATCAATCCGGTGGCGTATAAATTGCGTCTTCCAGGCTTCCTAAGGATACACCCGGTGTTCCACTGTAGCCTTCTGAAACCAGCAAAAGGGGGGGTGAAGAGGCCTACACCGGCGGTGTCCACCGAAGATGGACAGGAGTATGAGGTACGCAACATCGTGGATTCCAAGTACCGGGGAAGTAAATTGTGGTATTTGATATCCTGGAAGGGGTACACCGCTGAGGAGGATTCCTGGGTGCCCAGCGCCAATGTACATGCGCCCGCCCGGATCAGGGCTTTCCACGAGAGGTATCCGGATAAACCCGGTTCTAGGAGGCACCTGGCGGGGGACCTACTGTCATGATTTCGGCCCCCATGCGCCTGCAAAACTACACCTCCCAGAAAACCCAGCGAAAAGAGGGGGAGGAGCCAAGGGGTTAAAATCGCCTCTGATACGCGCAACGTTGTGCGTAATTGACGTTAGGAGAGTAACTGACGAGCGGATGCTCGCAGCCCGGTGTTTCCCGTGGGTGGTGTTCCACGCCGCGGATTTCTGGAGTCAAGGAGTTGGTGTTGTCGGCCGAGGACTCGGCATCTCAGCGGCAGTAGAGGATTGTGGTTGGCGAGACCGGGTGGCTGCTGAATGAAGCAGGACCGTCGGCTTTGTCGTTTCATTTTCCGTAGGAGCGAGAAAGGACGCCTCCAGCGGTGCGAGGTTTACGGACTAGAGCGGACAGATAAACCAACCGCAAGTATTCCTGAAGCTTGGCTGGCACCCGGGGGAAATGGGGCATGGGTTCTGACCTTAGTTTCCTGCCAACAATTCTAGCACGTATCTCAGCGAGTGTTATATTCCGATTGGGATTGAGTTATGAGATAATCAAAGTCCGAAGTTCATTTCGAAATTCATTTAAGTTGCATCGTTTGTTTCTAGGAGCAGCTTGACATTTTTAGGCGGATTGGCATTTAGACAGCGGCTGTTCTTGGAAGCGGAAGTCAGTTTCCGTAAAGCCGTTTTGAAAGGCAAAACTTTGTGTTCTCGTTCTGGGTACCTTCTGAGAGTAAGAGGGTACTCGGCCAGAGATCTATTTCAAGCCATACCAATATATCCACTTTATCAGGGCGGCTCATGCCTTACCAAGGAAAAAGGCAAATCAAACATCATGTACTTTGATGGTGTGAATGGGTTTAAAGTGGTGCACAACAGTAATAAAGGTTTTAGGTGTGTATGTGAGCGCCCAGATAGTATTCAGTTGTTCAGAGAAGTGAATGCAAATTAGTGAGACCTACTGAGAGTAGAAGTCTATTTACTGCATTGTATTTTTTGTTGTCTATTAACTTTCTTTACAGGTTCTACTCCCCGCTGTTCCCATCCTTCCCTTCCCTCGCTTGACTGCTCCAGTCTTCCGTGCCTTTCGTGCAGGAAGTTGGTGACGTCGAGAGATGGACCCCATATAGCGTCGCCCGAATCCTGAGGAGTATCGGACCTGGGCCTGATTCCTAACAACCCGGACCGCATGGACAGTTTCTCGTCTTCTGCCTCCAGCGCCCGATCGTCCTCTACTCTCCGTATTTGCCGCGGCACTCCTGACGGTTCCCAGTCAGGACCGTAGATCACTCGAGAGAGGTAAATGTAAATTTGATAAATTTGATACTTGTATAGCGCACTACTCACCCGCAAGGGTCTCAAGGCGCTTGTACGAATACCGCTGTGGAACCCATCCTGGCTTTCCCTGTGAGTCATCCACTCCTGGGCACCCCCAAGGTGGAGGCCAGGCATCCTTAGCGTTGTGGGGGCCGTTGTGGAGATTAAGCAAGCTATTGCCCAGAGTTTCAGAGTGGGACTCCATGATTGGAATAGGCACCGAGGCGAGAATTATCAGGTCCGTGGAATTTTTGAGCCCAAGACCCGCCGAGGCGGGGAATTGAACCCTGGTCCCGGGCTAGACCTCTGCATCAGGGTCTGCCGCTCTAATCATTGAGCCACACTTCTCCAGAGAGGTCTGTTCGGAACCAGTGAAGTTCGGATGATCGGCTGCCAGACGAGGGTCTATCGGGCAGGAGCTCTTCCCGATCGTTGCAGTCGTTCACTTTGTCGTCAGGACCTCTCCCACTGGATCCACGAGTCGCTGATGGGCCCTACGTTGGGCGCCAATTGTTAAATGGTAGCAGCACCTTCAGTCGATAACCTTTCAAGTATTGCCCGGCGGTAATCGCCTCTTATACCATTCGATAATTAACCAACAAAAGAGGCAGGCGCCGGAGACTGGAAGGCAGGAAACAAGGGTTTATTCTCTCCGGAGGAGAACACATCAGATCAGACAGCAAGGTATCGTCACGAGGTGCTCTACCCACATCTCTGAGGCCTGGCCTCTTATACACAGGTTTATTGCTTTATTACACGTGACACATTCTTGTTAAGACTTTGATGTACGGAAAGGCATCCTTGGAATCCCCATTTCAAGCTTGTTCCTACACATATCTACAATGGAAGTCCCCACCCCACCCACAGTAAGAGATGGCTATCACACAGGTGGACATTCCGCCAATTCCCGGGGGTGTGTGCCACTGGTCGGGTCTCAGGGGGTGGGGGCCTTGATCTACTGTAATCCCTTTGATGTGAGGTGTTTTCCTTACAGTGGGGCCAATAACTGCATCCGCAGGGCTAGGTGATGGCCTGGGATCGGTTCGGACAATCGTGCGCAGAGGAAGGGGGTTATCAAAAGGACGTATGACCATGTATGGGATGAAAGGAGGTGTTGGTCAGGCGCGAGATGTGGTTCCATGGCAGGGTCGCGCAGAAGGAGAGGGTTTATGGCCCATGTATGAGAGAGCGGGGGTGGCCGGCACGCGGGGGGATGTTTGCAGCGCCAGAGGGATGCGCTGCCGATCGGCAATGAGCGGGGAGAGGGGCCATGGTGTCTAAAATGGCCGCCGTGTGTTTCTGCGTGCGGCGCTGGAGAGAGACAAGGTGGCGCCGATTATGTTGACATTGCAAACCAGATTTTAACAGTGCCATGTTCTCGATGTGCAAGTGACTGGGTGTATTTCAGCCCTCAGGGAGTGCCTTCTCAGCTCCGATACAAAAGCGATCATAGGGGTCGGTTTTATGCTCTCATATTCTACTGGTATGTGGCCATGTGGGTGTAACCAGTAGTGAGCGTGTTGCGCTTGTGCACAGCAGTAGTATAGTTGCAAATCTGGTGCTCCAAAGCCTCCTTGAATGTATGGTCTGGTCAGTTCTTTCAACCCCACTCTGGCCTGCTTCCCTGCCCACGTTAGCCTGAGCATGGTGGTACGCAGTTTAGTGAATAAGGATTGCGTGACCCATATTAGTATGTTCATGAATAAGTAAAGGTATCAAGGCAGCACTATTTATTTTCTGTATTGCAATCATATCGGCGAGTGAAAGTGGTAGTTTGATCCACCTGTCTATGTGGTCCTCTTAAGCTTTGCTATAGCTCTGCCATAGTTTTTTCGTATCAACAGCTCCGGATCTCGATGTATCCAGATGCCTAAGTATTTCACAGGTTCTGCCTGCCATTTCAGTGGGTAATCTAATGTCGGGTGCGTTGTAGCCGGGGTGAGTGGGATCACCACAGATTTATTCCAGTTTATACTGAGTCCGGTATAGTGTTTGAATCTAATATATTTTCTAATGAGTTTATTTAAATTAACCTCTGGATGCCTTGTATAGAGGACCATGTCGTCGGCATATAGCGATATGCTGACTGGCCTAAACTGGAATTGTGGTGCAGTGTCTGCATGCCTCTGGCCTATCTTACATGCTAGTGGTTCCAGTGCGAGTGTGAATAGAAGTGGCAAGAGCTGGCCTTCCTGTCTCGTCCCATGGGATATGTTAATAGGTTCAGATGTATTGCCGTTCACTCTTAGTCTTGCACAGCGTTCTGTGTATAATAGCGCTATCCAGCGCAAGAACGGCTCACGGAACCCCATCCTTCTCAGCACAGTGAACATATATGACCATTCCACAGAGTCGAAGGCTTTCGCCGCGTCCAAGAAGGCCGCTGCTGCCAGCAAATCTGGGTTCAGTTGGTGAAACATTGCGAATATGGTTCTCAGGTTTTGTGTTGTTGACCTTGTCGGTATAAAGCCAGATTAGTCTGGTAACACCAGGTTTTGCATTAAGGGTTGTTTCCTCAGTGCAATGATTTTCGTCAGTATCTTGGCATCTATATTGATTAAGGATAATGGGCGATAAGACTCACATTGTACGGGGTCCTTGTCTGGTTTAGGGATGGTAATCAGCAGAGCTTCTCGTAGTGATGGCAGCATGCCTTCATCGTATGCTTCCTCATACATTGCGGGAAGATGTGGAATCAATAATTCTTTATAAAATTCCCCAGCTAATCCATCCATACCAGGGGTTTTATTGTTTGGGAGGGAATTTATTGTATGTCTGTATGTATGTATTAGGTATTTATTAAGCGCGTATATCACCCATAGGTCTCATAGCGCTAGCGGATAATCAGAGAACCATAAGGGTAGGGGCAGAGTGCTAGAATAGCCAAGTTTTTAGGGCTTTGCAGAATGTTTTATGGTCGGTTTCCAAACGAAGATGTACAGGCAGTGTGTTCCATAGTTCGGGAGCAGTTCTGGAAAAGGATCTGCAACCGTTCATTACAGTGCGGACCGTGAGAACAGTTAGAAAGTGTTTACTGGTGGAACAGAGAGTTCTGACTGGCTGGTGTTTAGTGAGTTTCTTTGCTAGATATAGTGGACCTTTATTGTTTTGTGTACTAAGCAGCAGAGTTTGAAGTTGATCCTTTTCTAATAGGGAGCCAGTGGAGGGTCTTTAGACTGGGCGCCGATGGAGAGCGGGGGGTTGATTTAAGACCAGCCTTGCCGCAGTATTCTGTAGAATCTGAAGCTTAGTCAGATGTTTTTCGTTCATGGATGCAAATAGCGCATTACCATAGTCTAAGCGACTAATGATTAGTCCCTGTACGGGGGGCATAGGAGAGCGAAGGGGAATCCATTTAAAGATTTTCCTAAGATTGCGCATTAGACCGTAGCTGGTGCGCACCACGGAGTTAACGTGGTCTGCTATGGAGAGCTTATTATCTATTACCACTCCAAGATTGCGGGCTGCTGTCTTGGGCGGCGGGTACGTTCCCAAAGAGGGCGGCCACCAGTCCGAGGTCCAAATGTTCTGTGCATCACCAAAGAGTAAGATTTCTGTTTTGCTCACGTTGAGCAATAGGTGGTTATTTGACATCCAGTCGTTTACGGTTGACATGCATTGTTTAAATCTGTGTTGAGTATTAGTGGGATCAGGTCCAAGTGTGATTAGTAATTGCGTGTCGTCGGTGTAGGACACTGTTTCAAAGCCGTGGGCTCTGATTATCTTAGCCAAAGGCGATACGTATAGGTTAAAGAGTGTTGGGCTTAAAATGGATTCCTGGGGGACTCCCTTGTCGATCGTCTGGCTTTTGGAGGAGAAGTCTCCTATTTGGACCTTGGAAGAGCGTTTCATCAGGTAGCTCTTAAGCCATTTTAGTGCGGGGCCCTCGACACCAAACTCCTGTAGGTGCTCCAAGAGGATGCCATGAGAGATGGTGTCGAAGGCAGCCGGCAGGTCAAGTAGGATCAGGATGGCAGATTGTCTTGCATCGAGAGAGAGCCTGATGTTATCGACTATCTCTACCAAGGCAGTTTTGGTGCTATGAAAAGCCTGGAAACCCGATTGAGATGGGTCCAACAGGTTGTTACTTTCTAAGTATTTAGATAGTTGGTTGTTGACCAGTGATTCCATTACTTTGCCAAACAGGGGTAGGAGGGAAATTGGTCTGTAGTTAGAAAGTTGATTAGGGTCGGCTGATGGCTTTTTAAAAATCGGTCTGACTATGGCTTCTTTCCAGTGTGAGGGTACGGTGGATTGTGATAGGGAGAGATTAAGAATATTAGTTAGATTGGGGAGAAGAGCCGGTCCGATTCTAGATAAAATCTGGGAAGAGGCAGGGTCGATCGGTGAGCCGGATTTCTTCTTCCTCTATAATTGTATTAAATTCTTTAAAGGAGTTAGTGCACAGGAGGGGAGTCGCAGCGAGTTCTGATGGTGTATTAGTCAGCTGGGGGAAGAGTTTGTGGATGTCATTTATCTTGTTTACAAAGAAGGATGAGAGTGAGTCAACCCACTCCTGAGAAGCATTATGTGTCGGTTGGCAGGAGGGGGGGTTGGTAAATTACTTCACGATCTTGTACAGCTCTTTATGAGAGTTGGAGGCCTGGTTAATTCTGTTTCCTAGGAAGACTTTTTTGGCCTTGGCTATATTATCCATGTAACATCAATGTGTTGTTTTGTAGTGATGCCTATCTGTTGTATCATTTGTGTGTCTCCATTTACGTTCTTCCTTCCTGACGGTGAATTTATCGCTTTTTAAGTCGGGGGTGAACCAGGGGGACAGCTTCTTTAGGCATTTAGTTTTTTTTCTTAGGAGCAATTAAGTCCAGGGTCGTGCTAATGGCTAGCTCGAAGCATTTGGCTGCTTTGTTAACGTCCGTCATTTCAGAGGGAGAGAGGGGAACAAAGATTGTTGAAAATGATTCTAGGTTTATCTTGTTCCATGACCTAAGTTTACTAAGTTTTATTGCCTCTTTATCTCATCCTCTGTGATATCATGGCAGAAATATTCTCGATTCTCATCCAATAACAATGCTAGGGCTACATCATCCAAATACTGGTTTATCTCAGTTGTGGACATACTCAGTTAAAGATTGCAGGAATTGCTGTTAGCATGAGCTAAAAGCCATTTTGTTCCTGGCAGCCATTTTAGTTAGCCATGTGCTCACCATGTGCTTTCTCCCTCTTCCAGAGCCTTGCACATGCTCAGAAAGACCTGTAGCTGCCAGAATGCACCTGCTCCTAGTGTAGAACTGTCAGGCTATTCTTACTGATGTAAGCAGTTTAGTCTTTTCCACTTGTTGAGCAAGCAAATTTTGTATACCCATATTAGTCAAATAGTATTCTTGTATGTGCCAGGACCTCCCCTTGGTTTTATGCTGACTATGTAACAAAGTGAAGAGAGACACAATGGTTCTAAATGGCCTAAAAAGGTCCAGGATAGAAAAACCTTAAAAAAGGGTAAACGTTTATATAAAGGTTTTTTGAACTTAATTTTGAAGAGAGAGAGCGATAGTTAATATAGAACAGGGACAAGAAGGTCAAGATATAACAGATATTTATTATACAGTGAAGTAAATTCAGATGCTCACATAATCAGTGACAGTAAGTGTGACATAAAAAAGTGAAAGTGAACTTTAAAAGAAGACATCGCATTGACAACAAGAGTTGAACCACTTTCTTTTAAACTTAATATGAGGGGTTCATGTTGTAAGCGGTCGACGACGTTTCGAACTCAGTTAGTTGAGTTCATCTTCAGGACAAAAATGAGCATCTATAATTGTCAGTGTAGATATAAGGTAGGATTTTTGTTTACTGATCACGAAAATTTCATGTGCAAGTTACTGCATCATAGTAGGGCCCTTTGTCATAGCAGGAGGCTTGAGAACCGTTCTGAATTCATTTTGCCGGGACCTCAGGGATTCAGGTGCCGGGCAGATTTAGTAATTTGTCCGATAGAATTGCATTGAATGCGAGACTCCCGGTGAGATAGAGCGAGTCCTGTTCAAGTGCTGCTTTGCGCTGTAACAAATGCCTGCTCTCTGTACTCCTTAGACTGTCTCATACAGTGGCCTGAGGGTACTGTGTGACGCAGTCTCCCTCATGTGAGGTTAATACATGCATTATTTTTATATTATGGCTTCCGTGCCAATCTCTTCTTTGTTGGGTTAAAGGACCAGGTGTATCAGTGAACCCCTAAAAAGGTTTTTATTTTTTCAAATGGCGCCCGAACGTGGACCTCATCGGAGAAGCGGCTATCCAAGGGAATGGTCTTGACAGGAGACAGGAATCTGCTGAGGAGAACAGGACAGGAATCTATTGAGGAGGTATGTTTGGAATAAGCTCGATTGGGTTTTTGTTGTCATTCTGTTGTGCAAATGTCATTGAAAGAATTACATTTTAAAATTCAAGAAATGCATTATGTAACATATGCTAAATAGCACATTGGAAGTAAAATAGTAACAAAGTCTGGATGTGCAAATTGCCACAATGGTACAGATAAATTAGAATTCACAATCAATAGGAATAAAATAGGCCTCATAGAAAGGAAGAAAAACGAAATTGTGTGCTTTACACACCTAGGACTCAATATAAAATGTTACAGCATTCTCCTTAGATACATTGTATTAGATATTAAAAGGAATTCACATTATCTGAGTAATTAGTTGCTGGTTAAATAAAAGCGCCTCTTTTGTAGAAACATTGAGAACGACAGATTTTGACTGGCTTGCAATGCCTGACTTTTAAATAGATTGAACCGTGATTAAATTTCCTGCACCAGGAAAAGAGCTTTCAAACAGCTGTGTTTAAGCTGTCTCACTGAGAAGAAGTTGTCTGACACAACAAAAGGAGATTAAACTTTTTCTGGACATTTCAGTACAGCAAAAGGGTTTTTTCCTGAGAAAGGCGTAGAAATTGACGCCTGCCGGTCAGAGCACAGCTGAGTCAATAACACATGGCTATTTTTGGTCACAAGCCACAAGGGAAAAATGCTGGTTCAACTAGATCTTAAGTTAGTGCAAACATGGTTTGAAAGCGTGCACTGAAAACTGCTGATTTTAAAAGTCAGAAAAGATAGTTTAATTTTTTTGGATAACAGTGAAAGGATTAAAAGTAGGGATTTTCTTTCTTGTTGCTTTTTACATTAGTACATCTGTGGATCTGATGGTAAAATAATCACTGCTCTTTAAAAAGTGGTACAAGCTATTTTAGGTTTAAGTAAAGCTTCTGTGCTTAGTGTTATAAATAAATGCATTTAAAGGCAAAAGGAAAGGAATGATTCTTGCTTTTCATATGTGGAAACATTAAAAGGGTTGGTGATAATTATTACAAATAAAATGTGACTATATGGAAAAAAAAGTATTAAAAATATATGCACTAAATTAGTTTTTTTTTTTTTTTTTTTTAAAGTTTTATTAAAATCAGCATTGATAATTTCATAATTACATTCATAGAAGTTTTAGTCAATACATAATCAATACATAAAGAATACCTCAGTCAGACCCAATTAATTATAGGGGCCCATAGTGCTAACCCAAATTTCTTTTTTTCTTCTGCCTTTGAGTTTATACAAAGCAATTTTCAAGTTATACAAAGCTAACAATTTAGCCTTCCAAATAGAGAAAGACAGTGAATCTGGACTTAGCCATTGGGAGGTGATACATAAACGGAAGACAGCCATACATAAATGCAAAAACCCCTTCTCAGGAGTTGAACGCTTTCTAATATTTACCCCAAACTCATATCCAAATAACACTAATTGAGGTGTAATATCGACAAACACTCCCAGAGCTGAATTCAGAAAACATTTTACCTCCTTCAGCAAAGGGGCCAGTACAGGACATTCATAAAACATATGCACCAAATCAGCTGCCCTCAAGGCACATCGAGGACAAACATCCCCCCGACTGGTCTCCCATTTAGCTATCTTCGCTGGGGAATAGTATAGATCGAAAATAGCCATATAACATTGGCTTTTGAAACTACCTGATAAAAGAACGGCATCCACCAGGCCCAGTACAAGCTGTAAGTCAATACCTACTACCCCCAACCTTCTATCCCAACGTTGCTCGAAGTGTACAAGGTCATCCTGCTGGGTTGCCATTATAAGTTTAGATAGTTGAGAAATCTTACATCTCCCCTTTATAGACTCCAATATCAAGTTCTTTTCCAGACTAATACGCCCTCTTAAATTAAGTTTATCTAAAAAACTTCGAATTTGAAGATATTTAAAGAAGTCCGAGCGTTGCAGCCCAAACTTCTCCTGAAGTGCACAAAACGACATCATTTGATTATTTAAAAAGAGGTCCCCAATAGTTCTGATCTCCTGAATATTCCATCTCAGAATAGTTGAGTCGCAAAAGATTACAGGGAGCTTCCCTGTTATTCCTAGAGGCATATAACGATTATATTCCTTTAAAATAAACTGTTTACAAACTTTGCGCCAGACTGCAGCTGCAGCCCCAAGAATCTTAAAACGGGTTCTTTTATAATAACTTGGCTCAAAAAACGTAGAAAAACTTAGAAAAGAAATACCCAGCTTCAGGCCCCATGATAAGCTCATATATAGAAGGAAAAACAGCTGGGTCTTTATACATCTGAGTACCATAAAACAATATCCCCATATGCTGGAGCATCGCAGCCCAATAATAATAACGAAATTGGGGGATATCCAACCCCCCCCTTGCTCTTGGTAAATTGAGCCGTTTAAAAGCTCTCCTTGTCCTCTTATAACCCCATATGAAACGGGAGCACATTCTTTCTATCTTTATAAAGATTGAATTGGGTAACAAAAGTGGGATCGTACGAAATAGATAAAGAAATTTAGGAAAAACAACCATCTTACTAACATAGCACCTGCCATAAAGAGACAGGTGCAAATAATCCAAATTCTCTAACATTTTATTGGACAAGGCTAATATTGGATCGAAATTTAAATTAACAATAGTTTGTACCTTTGAGGCAATTTTGATGCCCAAATAAACAGCCTCTGTCACTGTGTTAACATCTGTCAAAACCTCTGTACCCGTAAAAAGGACTTGTGTCTTTTGTAAGTTCAATTTGTAGCCTGACACAGCACTGAACTCCGACATCAAAATTTCAATACGTCTCATCATTTTGACCACGTCCCCTGTAACAACAGCCACGTCATCTGCGTAAGCTAATACTTTACCAGATTCCTGCATAGGTTTAACTGACATAATCTCTGGGTCTTGCTCGATTTTGATCAACAGAGGCTCAATATAAAGAGCAAAAAGAAGGGGAGAGCAGGGGCAACCCTGACGAGTGCCCCTGTAGATCTTAAACTCCTCAGAGTACTTTCCGGATATACGAACTGTCGCAGCAGGGCGGATATAAAGAGCTTGCACTGCCTTGATAAAGGGTAATGGGAAACCTTTCCATAAGAGAACCGCCCATAAAAAGTCCCAGGAGACCCTGTCGAATGCCTTCTCGGCATCCGACAGGGCCACCCCGATTGAAACTTCAGAAACCTAAGCCCAATCCAAAAGAGATATTATTCGGCGGACATGGTCTGTAGTGCCTCCCCCCGCTATAAACCCATGCTGACGTTGTGAGACTAGGGGTGCAATAACCTTCCCTAGCAGTCTAGCAATAAGCTTGGAAAAGATCTTGCTGTCTGAATTAATTAACGTAATTGGGCGATAGGAAGCCGGTTCAAGCCCATCCTTCCCTTTCTTTTTAAAGACTATTATGGTTGTCTTAGATCATGAATCCGGTATTATACCATTAAATGCCTGCTGAAATAGAGAGAGCAACACCTCGCGCAATTCAACCTGGAAAATACTGTAAAACTCCAAGGGGATCATATCCGGCCCCATCGCTTTCCCCTGAGGTAAAGATGCCATCGCCAACTCAATTTCTTCCCAGATTATTGAAGTAGAGAGCATATCCTTCTGGGCCGTCCCTAAACATGAAGAGGGGATTTCCCCCAAATACTCCCCCGAGTCCATAGTTTTTTCGTTTTCATACAGCTTTTGATAGAAGTTTTTGAACACCTCCCGGACCCCAGCCTCCGTTTCTTGTAATGAACCATCTCTATCCTTGATTTTATCAATCTTAGTTTGCATCTGTTTTTGCCGTAATCTATTGGCCAACACCTTCCCCACCTGCTCCCCATATTCATCACATTCCCTTCGGAAAGTCTGATATTTAACGGCTGCTTCATCAGCATAATGCAGAAAAATTAGAGACCTCCGTATAGCCACGTTATTTTGGGATACAGAAACGTCCGACCTGTCCTTAATCTTTTGAGCTAGCTCACATTCCGCCATACTTAAATCTAGAATGCGTTGTTCCAGTATATGTTTCATAGTTGTACGCTTCTGTACCACAAATCTCAAGGTTTCCCCCCTTACACCGGCCTTAAATGTGTCCCAGACCACTGTGTCTGGGGCCGAATTTTTATTAACTAAAAAGAAACCTTGCAGCCAGAACTTGATATGATCCTGGTACTCCTGATCAGATAGTAGTTTCCTATCAAAGGTCCAATTGGACATCGGAGAAGGCGCAACAGAAATTTCAAATTTTGACACAAGGGGATTATGGTCCGAGATTAGTCTCGGCAGCAGAGTAATTGTGGCTTTTTCCAATATCGCAGATGAGACCCATATATAGTTGAGCCGAAACAGTTTATTGTGGGGAGCAGAGTAAAAAGTATAGCCCAGCTGTCCTTTATTAAGCCTGCTCCAAGCGTCGTATAGACCCTGATTCCTAGCTAAGTTACACAGAGTCCTATAAACTCTTGGCTTTCTCCCCACATACGATAATCCTGAATTAATATCGACTGACTCATCCAAATGTATATTTAGATCCCCACATAGTATGACATGTTGGGGCCACATAGAAAGTTCCAGATTAAGGAGGTCATATATTTCAGGTTCGTCCAGGTTTGGCCCATAAACTGAACAAATAGTTAATACCTCCATATTTCCAAACATTGCCTCAATGATCACCCACCTACCCCACTTATCCTCCTTATATTTCTTACAGGACAGTACCCCCATCTTGCAAAGAATTGCCACACCCCTAGTATTAGTAGATTGTTTTGAGCACGCAATCAACTCCATCCCCAGTTTTTTAAGCCACGCCGTATTGGCCCAGACAATGTGCGTCTCCTGGAGACAGAGAATATCCCAAGAAAGTCCTCTAGCTATCTTTGCCAAAACCTGCCTTTTTTTAAAATCGTTCAGTCCACAAATATTTAAAGTACATAATGATATTGTTTTCATTTTGTTCTTTCAAATTTGAACATTTATCCCCCGCTACATATATGGACCCTGCCCCAGGTCCCCTACACCTATCTTAAAAAGTACAGACATAGCTATGTTGCTAATTATTTTATAAAGAAAAACCTCTTGTCTCAAACAAAATAACATAAAAAAATATATCAATGCTGATTTTTATTTACACCCCCATCACCACCCCATGCACGAGCCCCCAACACCACCCATACCCCCACCCCATCCAACTTCCCCCCTCCCATCCCACCCCTACCCATTCCATGAAGCACTAGGACAATAGTCCCGGTAGATGAAGAGTCGGGCCACCCACCTCCCCCCCCTCGGCCCCCTCCTACAATACTAGAAACCATTCCAATCTAATCGTATATCAACCAAGAAAAAAAAAAAAGAAAAGAAGAACATTCTATATCTAAACTACGCAGTTTCAATATCCCAAGACATTATAGATGCTTAAATTATAGCCAAATACAATATAGATTGCGACAAGTCCTAAGTCCGTGAAAGAAGTAACTATAGATTTTGCAGAAATTCCTTAGCAGAGCATTCTTCCGTGAACACTGATGACCGTCCCTTGACGACGACTTTATGCTTCGCCGGATTTTGTAAGAAAACCTGCGCTCCTTTTCCTTGGAACTTCGGGATGAGCTGTCGAAGTCTCCACCGGAGGTCCACCGTTGCCTGACAAAAGTCCGGACGTACAAAGAATTCGAACCCCCTGGCCTGGGCTTTCTTAGTGGGACGGGCCATATCATAAAGAGCTTCTCGTGCCAAAAAATGATTTAATGAAATTAAAACAGCACTTGGGAGGAGGTTTTCTTGACCCACCGGTTCCCTCTGATGGAATGGGAACCGGTGGGCCCTCTGGACCTCTGCCTTCCAGTCCCAGCTAGTGACCTCCGGAAAGGCCTCAGACAAAAGTTCGGCTACAAACTTCCGAGGGTCTGATCCCTCCTTCCCCTCAGGAACCCCAAGAATTCTAAGATTATTGCGCCTTAGCCTATTTTCAATGTCCGTGATTTTCCATAGGTAGTCATCCCTATGAGCATTCAAAGCTGCAATCTCTTTTTTTTGAGACACCACATCGTCCTCTAGTGTTGAAATCCGTGTCTCGGCTTCTCCAATTCTTATGGCAGTATCTGCGCATGACTTAGCAACCCTACGAAGGGAGTTCTGCACTTTCCTTAAAACATTCTGGGTGTGAAGACTTTCTGCCTGCGCCTCTGCTCTATGCGCCATAATAACATCATAGATGGTGTCCAGTGTAACTTTCCGATGCTCACGGCCGATAGGATCAGCAGTACCAGATAGTGGAGGCAATGTAAAGGGCTGAGTATTAATTTGAGGGTTAGGCGAGTTTAAGTAGGCCCAGTTTGAGGAATCATCGGACCCTTGTAAACTCCCCATGGCGGATAACTTTCCTCGAACACCATCCTCAGACATTTGCTTAGCTTCAGCTGCCAAACCATCGCCTGTCTCCTCTGCCCCTGAACTTCCCCCGTCTAACCAATCTTTCACCAGGCTTTCGACCGAAGAGCGGTCGGACAGAGAATAGAAGTCTTCTCCAATAGAGACTTTATCCAGAACTTCACTGCCGCATCCCCCAGATTGCGCGGCACCTAACGTCGGTCCAAAGTCCCCTAGAGACTCACCATGTTCTCTATCCTTCACTCGCTCGATGACCTTCGCACCCATAGAGGTCTGATGTCCATCACCGGGATCCCCTTCACTTTGCAGGGTCATAGGAATCGTGCTCGTAGCCGTCTGAGCCTGCAACAGAACTACAGCTCCCAAAATGCCTTTTTCTGGGTTCTCAACAACAGGCTCCGCGCTCCGACAACTAGCCTCGGTTCCCGGTAGCACTCACGTTAATGCCACTGGCACTGCACCCACAGTCTCGAGAACAGAACTCACACAACTAGGGGCGTCCAAGACCAATACCGAGGCAGGGGGTTGCGAGCTGCTGGGGTGAATTTCCGATGCTTTAGCTTCACCCTCCTGTAGAAGCTTCTTATTACCCCGGACTTTAAATAGAGCCGGGACTTTGGGCCGTACATCAGACGCCGGGGTTTCTTGCCACCCCCCCGGGCACCTTGACCCGCATCCATATGACATGAAAGCCCCTCCTGAGCCGCTACGGGAGTCTTTCCGGCTGAAGCAACTCCAGCTGATACAGGACGCGTCTTCACCTGTGAGCCGGTCGGCTTAGGGCGGAGAGCCCGACTCGATCCCTTAGATGCCATGGAGTTCTGTGAACGAAACTTCGACTCGGAAGGGGTCTCAAACTTTCCAGCCACACGAACACAACAACGATGAAAAAAGGTCACTTTGAAGGCAAGCGGTAGTCGCCAGAGCATCCTTCAACATTGCCCACATTCACGGAAACCAGAATCACTGCTTCTCAGGTACGCATAGCACTCGGAGGCCGAGAGGAAGAGCGGCCCGCTCAAGTGGCCAAACGCTTAGCCGCCATCTTGCTTCCACCAAACTTGCACGTAGGGTATGTACTGATGCCACAATTCGTTTTTTCTTTGTAATGTCTAATAATCATACTGTCAAAATATACAGCTCCTAGCATCAAAGTTTAAATTTGAGAAGTGCTTTACAACAATGGGGGGAGTAAAATGTGAAATTTCACTTTATCCAGGCGTATAAAAACTCATTTTTTAAGGGTGTACCTTATACATTTCTTATCCCCCACCCCTGGAATATCTAGGGAACACCCAGGGGGTCCCTAATATGCTAAGACATTGTAGGTTATCCATTTTTAAGTGCCCCTACCATCAAAGTCGAATTTGGGCAACATTTACTTTTTAAAAGCAGTTCTGCCACTCAGAGCAGTTTTCAAACTGATCCCAGGCTTCAGTAATGCACACATGCAAGTATAGAACAAGCAGCTGACCTCTAAACTGCTAGACAGCACACAACACACTGCACACAAATGAAAATAAGTATAAAGAAACCAGCAGAAGTTATTATCCTACCTTTAAAATTGTTAGACCACAGGTACGGAACAGGACTGCCTTTCAGCTGTAATTCTTCAGAGTTGCTTTGAATTGGAAAGACCGCATGGAATAGCTTTACTGACAGGGGACAACAGGTTTAAGGGTCAAAGGCCAAGGTCTGTTTTTAGAAACTGACCAGCCCTACTGAATGTGAAATTTCCACGCAGGGAGCCACTGTGACAGTCCTGATTCTCACATTGTAGGGTAAAGCACTACAGATCTGTTTTTGGTAACATTAGCTAGAGGAAATATTGCATATACTGTTAGGAGCACATGGGGATATCACTGTTTTCTTGAGCCATAATACAAGTGTAGGAGATATGCAGGTGGGGTTTATCCTATTGAATAACATTATCAAGGGATAGCAGCGTTTATAGGTCATATGCAGAGAATAGCTTTGCCATCGAAATAGCACTAATGCTTTTAGTTTAAAGATCACTGTGCATGGGCTCCAATTAGGAGGCAATGGGATTCAGTTTGCATTCATGCGCCCTTATGTTACACTAGTACAATTGCTAAAGGAATAGGTAGTTGGTTATTAATGTTTTCTAGCTAGCTCAATGTGCTATTTACCTCCTACAAGTTTGTTTGTACCCAGCTGCCAAACATAGGGATAGATAGTGTCGACAGAAGTTAACCTGTTTCAGGTTTCCTACTGTCGAAATGGGGGAAAGGAGGTTAGCTCCTGGGCATATTAAGGGTAAGCAAATTTATGTTTTCTGTCTCTTTTTCTCACTCTCTTTTGAGCCTGTCTAAGCTGTCTACGAAATGGCCATGAGGCATTTAATTGGCTATTCAGTAATACTGTTTTAAAATTGTTAGAATTAATAAAATGAATAAAAAAATACGTCATGTTACTGCCCATCCTGTCTGATGAAATTATGAGAGGATGAGTAGTCTAGATTGCAGTTCCCTTATTTGACCTTTAAGGGGAAACAAATGTTATTCTCATGCTACATAAAAGTTTTGCAAGGACATTGCTAGTCTATTATTAGTTAGTCTGTGTAATTGAACTGACAGCCCTTATTAGAGCTGGTGAATAGGGTTTTTTCCTTTGAAAATGATGTTGCATAGTCCACATCGTGAAAAGTAGAATGCATAAGGTTTATAATGTCAGGGAAGATGCCCATGTGTTCCTCAGCAAACATTTTTGAAGGAAAATATTGTTTTGTAGGAGTTTGTTTGTTACAACATGTTCTGCTGGAGAAATGTATGTACCCACTACGTTGAGTAATTTAGTTCTTTATGTAAAAAGAATCCCTGTTAAAATAGCAGTTTTAGATTTTCACGCTGCGCCTGTAACATGAGAGCATGGTCCTAAGCGTACAATGTTAGATAGATGAAGTGGTTCTTGGGTGCCTTGCTAATGTATTGGACGCCTCAAGACTAAAAGAAGTTTTCTGAAATAGAATATCCTCTCTGTTGATAGATTATTTCTGTGCCTTGTCTAAAAACCTTTTGCTCTGTCCACCAATAGATATTTGCTGCCTTACAAACATTGCCAGAGGGGCCCGGACATCAGATCCAGCCTTAGGAGTCAGCATCAGCACAGCTTGAAGCCAAGGTGAAGGGAAGCAGCACAGGTATTGCTGGCAACGAGGACCTCAGTGAAGGTAGAAGGCCGGAAGCACTGGGACGTGAAGTGTGTACCCCTGCCACTGTCTTGGGCAAAAGACGGGGTCACAAATCAGAATGGAGAAATTGTGAATGCAGTTTTGATGCCCAGCTGAGAGAGTCACAGACCGACAAGGACGGCAAGGAGGCTTTTGCTTGAGGTGACCCCCTTTGAAACAAGGGTTGCTTCAGGCCTTTGAATCCTGTTCCTAAACTGAATGAAAGTTTACACCTTTGTTTGCTGATCAAGGAATGCCTGGGCAGACTTGGTACAATCTGTGGCCCCAACGAAAGAGCAGTGTGCCAGAGGAGCAATATAGGAGTTAGGGAAGGATTTGAGTTCAGGGTACAGGTGCTGTGCCTTTGGTGCCTGTTAGATTACAGTGAAGAAAACTGGTGCACTGCCTGAGACACTGGACAGGATCGCTGAGGGCATTTGCCCCGGAAGGTGATTGCCCTATCCTGAACAAAGAAACTTTTCCCTTGAAACTGGGCCGTGATTATTTTTTTTTGAGTTGCAAGTTGTGCAGCTCCACCGTGGCCTGCCTGTGAGGCTCAAACAGACACAGGGAGAAGACTCCCCTCTGGCTGGTTGTACAGCGGGTTCAATTTCCCAAGGACTTCTTTTTGTTAGCAATGTACCCCTTTGGTCGTCCCATTTTTAAGGAGGAGCAGCCCTTTGCGGCTCCTTGTCCCAATTTCTATGGCCCCGTTTGGTCCTCCTGGTCCCCTGCAGCCAGGATTGTTTTTGTAATAATATGTCTGACTGCTTTAATATTTGCATTAGGAATAATGTTTATTCTGCAAGAGAAATGTTCTTCTGAGCAGTTGACAAATGTTACTTTGCCCTCCTCCTAAAGTATATTCAGTGATACTCTGCCCTCATAAAAAGAACATTGGAAAAGTCTATTGAAAATGTTTTTTATTAGAAATGTGTTCTCCTGATACCTGTGTATTAATTATGACCCAATGCTCTGTTCCCTTTGTACTCCTGCTTATACCTTATATATGCCCGCTTAACAATATTTAGATTGAGAAATGCCCACCTAGCAATGGATTAGAATATTGATGAATTTATGAGAATAAATGTGCAAAATATTTTGTATGTTCCTTCTAGATCATAGGGATGTCTTTAGCTCATGCTAAAAGGACCGTCTGTTAAAGATTGCAGGAATTGCTGTTAGCATGAGCTAAAAGGCATTTTGTTCCTGGCAGCCATTTTAGTTAGCCATGTGCTCACCATGTGCTTTCTCCCTCTTCCAGAGCCTTGCACATGCTCAGAAAGACCTGTAGCTGCCAGAATGCACCTGCTCCTAGTGTAGAACTGTCAGGCTATTCTTACTGATGTAAGCAGTTTAGTCTCCCCTCCCACTTTGTTGAGCACGCAAATTTTGTATACCCATATTAGTCAAATAGTATTCTTGTATGTGCCAGGACCTCCCCTTGGTTTTATGCTGACTATGTAACAAATGCATATATAAGGCCCCTGTCCTCTGTACTCCTTAGACTATCTCATACAGTGGCCTGAGGGTACTGTGTGACGCAGTCTCCCTCATGTGATGTTAATAAATGCTTTATTTTTATATTACAGCTTCCGTGCCAATCTCTTCTTTGTTGGTTGAAAGGACCAGGTGTATCAGTGAACCCCTAAAAAGGTTTTTATTTTTTCAACTCAACTTAGAGTATAAACTCGCATTATATTCCGAGAAGCTATCAATAATGGGTGGGGTGTCGAATTTGGGCTCAGGCTGCACATTTTGTATTTGGGTGATGTGGGATACTGTATGTGTGGGGCGTATCCGACTGGATAGCGGTCATCCCGTTCGCCCTCCCTCCCCATAGTTTCGTGCCATGTGCCTATGCGACATATATTTGACCCCGCTCTCTGCGAATTCATGATAAGTGTTGAGTTTTTGTCTGATGTCCGCCAGTATCTTGGGGTTCAAGGTGTTCATGTATTCTGTTTCTAGTTGTTTGATTTCTTTTCAACCCTGGACAACTGTTGTTGAATATTTTTCAGTATGCCTGCATGTTTACCTATACAGAAACCTTGAATTGTTACTTTAAAGGCTTCCCATAGTGTTTTGGCACTGCTCACTGACCCCACATTCCTCTCAAAGTAGTCTATGACGGCTTGCTGCAGTTCAACCCTAAACACCTGGTCTAACATCGCACCCTGTTGTAGACGCCAAGTGTATTGTCGGGGAGTGTGCATGGAGATTTCGAGCTCAAGGCGAACCATTGCATGGTCCGATAGTGTTTTGGGCAAATGCGCTGTTGATGTTGTCCATGTGCAGACATCATTTGTGGCTATCCAGAAGTCAATTCTAGACCATGTATTGTGGGCTGTAGATATACAAGTGCCTTATTTATGTCTGGGATGTCGCAAGCGCCATATGTCCGTCAATGCATATTCCACAATACTGTCTCTAAGCACCTTTGCGGCCTGTTTCCCATACCTGTTGTTGCTAGTGGACCTATCTATTGCTGGGTCTAGACATGTGTTAAAATCTCCTCCCCAGATTATTGCCGTCGGTGGTAATGTGCGCAGTTTAGCCCATATTTGTGCAAAGAAGGATGGGTCGTCCGTATTTGGGCCGTACATTGTGATAATAGTGAGAGCCGTTCCTCCGAAGTTTCCCTGAATTGTGACTTATCTACCCTGGTCATCTTTTATTGAGCTAAGCAGTGTAAATGGTGTACTGCGCTTAATCAGGAGCAGTACTCCTCTGGCATATGTAGAATAGGAGGACGCTAATTGGTATGTTGCCCATCTCGTGCCTATCCTGTTTTCTGTGGCGTCAGTGAGATGCGTCTCCTGTATGCAGGCTACGTCTACTTTGTGGCGATCTAAATATGCAAGGACCTTACAAATTTTCTGTGGATTTTTCAGGTCTCGCACATTCCATGTCATGAATATCAAGGTTCTAGAGGTTCGCGGTCTGTTATCCATTTTCTATTAAGTTACTGAGTGGTCTCTCTGTTGTTTGGAGGGTTTGTTACATGTGGTGCATGTGGTATCTGTCATCCTGTCACTGACCATATTTCTTACATTTTCACCCTTCTCACCCCCTCCCACTTCGCCATCCCAATTACAGCGAAGACAATCCCAATAAACTTGTTCCATTGACCCCCACCCCCAACCAATCCCTTAAAGAAACTCTATAACGTTGTGGTGCACACAGGTTGGTGGGAGCTGCCAGCCGGTTACCCCGGTGACGTCGTCACACGGGGGGTCGCCTGTCTAAATACAAAAACAATAGCACCATCATCTAATCCTGCCATTTACAAAGGGACAATCTGTCCATCAGTCTGCTCTTCAGGTCCCAATATTACTAGGGCTTATATACTACACATAAGCTTGTTTCGCACCTGGAGCGCAACGTAAATCATAAAATTATAAAGTCCCAGTTATCACTTATCTGTGTACATATGTTGCTTGAGCTGTAGTGTTCATTGACCATTGTCTCGGCATCTCCAGACAAATCGGGGGAGGCAAGTTTGTTATTCAGCGTCTGAGGTGCCTGCTTGGTCTTCTGGCCCTCCTCTGGGTGATCTCTTGTGCGCGCTCTGGGAACCTTTCTGTTGTAGGTATTTGAGCACCTCCTTGGGCTCATTGTAATTGTATTCTTGCCTCCGTCCGTTACTCGCAATTGCATATTTTGTTCGCGTAGCTTCTTTTTTACCGCCAGGAATTTCTTTCTCGCCTCCTGGACTTGCGGCATGAAATCTGGGTAAATAGAAATATCCATCCCTTCATGTTTCAGGTTGCTAAGCTCGCGGGCCCTACGAAGCGCCGCATCCCGGTCCCTATAGTTTGGAAGTTTTGCAATGATCGGCCACAGTCTGGCACCTCTCAATGATGAAGACATCAGAAAAAAATTCTTTACCCAGAAGCGTTATGAGCAAGTTTTCGATGTAGCGTTCCATATTTCCTGTGTTTGTTGTCTCCACTATTCCCATAAAACGTAGATTATTGCGGGGAGATCTCGCTTCCAAGTCTTCTGACTTCGACATTAGTGCTGTCAAAGCTTTTTCCATTTGCCCTTGTTTGGTTTCCAATTGTTGCTGTGCGTCTTCAGCATCTGAGATCCGGCGCTCCGCCATGTCTATTCTTTCGGTGTGTCTGTCTAGGCGCTCGGACATACGGTCTACATGATAGGTTAGGGAGTCTATTTTGCCATCAATGTTGGACAGGGTGGCCTGTATAGTCGGAAAAATAGAATGGATGTCTCTGGCAATTTTTGCGCCCGCAGCCGTCGTGGCTGGTTGAGTAAGAGGATGCAAAAACCAAAGGAAATGATGGACGGAGTGTTGAACATTGCAAGCACTCACCCCCAGTCAACTGATCTGGGTTTAATCCATCACCGTTCTTTAGCCCACTCTGCCACCCCAGTTCAGACATGGCCATATGCAAATCAGTCTGACCCTGTGCCTAATGGGAACAGTCCAGCCCGAACTGCCAAGCCATGTCTTCCCTGGACTGGAAACAAGCTTCCTAGGACCGGTTTCTGGCATTTCAGCCGTCTTCAGCCAGGCTTGCTTGAATCCAGTGGCAAAGTGAGCAAGGGACTCACGTCTGAGCATACCCTGCCAACTTATGGCGAACAAAGCAAAAACCAAAGGAAATGATGGACGGAGTGTTGAACATTGCACGCACTCACCCCCAGTCAACTGATCTGGGTTTAATCCTTCACCGTTCTTTAGCCCACTCTGCCACCCCAGTTCAGACATGGCCATATGCAAATCAGTCTGACCCTGTGCCTCATGGGAACAGTCCAGCCCGAACTGCCAAGCCATGTCTTCCCTGGACCGGAAACAAGCTTCCTAGGACCGGTTTCTGGCATTTCAGCCGTCTTCAGCCAGGCTTGCTTGAATCCAGTGGCAAAGTGAGCAAGGGACTCACGTCTGAGCATACCCTGCCAACTTATGGCGAACAAAGCAAAAACCAAAGGAAATGATGGACGGAGTGTTGAACATTGCAAGCATTCACCCCCAGTCAACTGATCTGGGTTTAATCCATCACCGTTCTTTAGCCCACTCTGCCACCCCAGTTCAGACGTGGCCATATGCAAATCAGTCTGACCCTGTGCCTCATGGGAACAGTCCAGCCCGAACTGCCAAGCCATGTCTTCCCTGGACCGGAAACAAGCTTCCTAGGACCGGTTTCTGGCATTTCAGCCGTCTTCAGCCAGGCTTGCTTGAATCCAGTGGCAAAGTGAGCAAGGGACTCACGTCTGAGCATACCCTGCCAACTTATGGCGAACAAAGCAAAAACCAAAGGGAATGATGGACGGAGTGTTGAACATTGCAAGCACTCACCCCCAGTCAACTGATCTGACTGGCTGAAATGCCAGAAACCGGCCCTAGGAAGCTTGTCTCCGGTCCAGGGAAGACATGGCTTGGCAGTTCGGGCTGGACTGTTCCCATGAGGCACAGGCTCAGACTTATTTGCATATGGCCATGTCTGTACTGGGGTGGTAGAGTGGGCTAAAGAATGGTGATGGATTAAACCCAGATCAGTTGACTGGGGGTGAGTGCTTGCATTGTTCAACACTCCATCCATCATTGTGTTGTGTATCTTGCCAGGATGGGGTTAACCTATAATGAGGATGACCTTTGGGAGTACACTGAGGAGGAGGTAAAGAGTTTCTGCAGAGAAAGGGGGATACCAATAGAAGACAACTTCCCCAGAAAACTGTTCCTCTTCGAAGCAGCCCGCAGGGAAGTAGTTTTGGAGCCCTGGGGGGACCTTACAAATTACCCCTCCGCATACCTAAGTGGTGGTTTAGAGGGAGGGCCTAAAAAGTCTGAAGAGGAGGGAGAAAATGACAGGGCAGGGATGCCAGTAGATGGCCAGAACCCCGTAGAGAGGGAGTCACTTGCTGCGTCCAGTGCCGGGGGCAGTGCCCCATCCCTTTCCCTGTCCCCAGAGGAGGGGGTGGATAGGAGGAAAGAAAGGGAGCATAAGCTGGCTTTGGAGAGGCTCAGATTGGAGCATGCCAAGGAGATGGGTGTGGAGAAGAAAAAGGCTGAGGTAGAGAGAGCCTTAGTTCAGAAGAGGATGGTGAAGGCAGAGAGGGCCTTCGCCAGAGGAAGCTAACTCTTGAGGATATGTCCCCTGAGTGTAGTTTTAGTGGTCTGGATTCACCAGCGAGGGTGGGGTCCACTGGTGTCAGCAATAGAAAGTCCATTGTAGGTAGATCCACTCCCAGATCGTGGCACCTAGTTCCCAGGAGGAGGGTGTCACACCTGAGGGGTATAGCTTGAGGTTCAGGGGGTGCAGGACAGAATATCAAGTAAAAAATATCGAATTGCACAAATATTGTGTCAAAAATATCGTGGGTCAAGAATATCGACAGACAAATTCTCGTGGTCAAGAATATCGATTTTAGGTTAGTAATATCGATTTAAAAAATACGTGTTTAATATCGTTTGCAAAAATATAGATGTTAAAAATATCGATTTTTTATTAGTGTTATGTATTTTAGTATATATTTTATATGTGTGTGATGTATGTATTTTTTGTATAAGAATTGTTTGTATTTTTATTATATGTTTTAAAATGTTAGTAGTTATTACTTTTTTTTATTTGAATTTTGCGTTTTTAGTTCCGTAGCGGGTTGTGGGTTTATAGGGGAATAGGGTGGGAAGTAATTTTATTATTAAAATGTATTGATTATTCTTAGTAGTTATCATTTTTTGTGTGTTTTTAGTTCTGTAGCAGGTTGTGGGTTTATAGGGGAATAGGGTGGAAAGTAATTTAATTATAATAAATATATTGAATCATTTTTATTTATTAATATTTGTTGAATTGAGATCTTATAGTGTTAAATGTGTAAAGTAATGCATTATTAATTATTAATAATTAGTTGTTAATTAGTTTTAAATAATTAATTGGCAATTAAATATGTTAATTGTGTAATTAATTTTAGGTGTGTGTCTTGGACTCATGTCTGGAGACATTGGAACGCCTTCAGGGGCGAGATCTGTGAGCCGCCAAGAGCTCGAGAAGATATTGTGGGGGGCCTTGATGTCACGTTATGAACACGGTCTTCCAGGAATTGTAGTGTGTACACCGAGAGGAGGTTTTCAGTGTATATCGTGTATGACTAATTGATTACCACTGCTGTGACTTTGTAACATGCCCTTTTTTGTTTTCAATAAAAAAATAATAATTAAAAAAAAATATAGGTGTGTGTTGTGGTGTTTATAGGTGAAAATGTTGGGAAGGAATGTATTTTTAATTGATGAATGAATTATTTGTTAATTAATTTTAATTAATTAATTACTAATTAATGATGGTAACTGGGTAATTAATTTTAGGTGTGTTGTGATGTTTATAGGTGTAAATGGTGGGAAGGGTGGGCAGTAATTTATTTTTAATTGATGAATTAATAGTGTTGCAGGGATTCTGCTTTTGCACAGAACTGTGCGCAGGAGACCAGAACCTCAGAGAATTGTGGTGTACCAGAAAACTCCCCTCAGAACCCAGAACCCCTTATCCGACTAGCTTAGTATCCCATTTGTTAGCCTAGATCTCGCTAGGCGGTCCCAATGTATAGACAAACCAGAACAAGTGACTTAGATATTTCTCAGGAGTGGTGGGAATCCGAAATACCTGTTCGTACTTATTTGTTAGTCCACAACACAATAATACAGACACGGTAAAGTTTAAAGAGTTTATTTTATAAACCTCGCGTCCTAAGATGCAGTACTTTGGCTAACACTAGCAGACTAACAGTACAGATCAGAACCATAAGCATTATTACAATACCATATAGGATGAAAGGAGCAATCATACTATTAATGACAGTGGTATACGGCCACACTCCTTTCACTATAATCTAATACATTATTATTATTAGTCTATTAGAAGGTCTCTTAGGCTAACAGGGGGGACCCCATACCGTATAGACCAGCTTAGTAGAATCACATCAAAAGATCAGCTCTCACAGCATGCATCAGCTCTTCTGTTCGAATGAATGTAAAACCAAACTGTTCTGCAATATTAAAGACGCTTGTCCTTCAGATATTGGCAGCTGTATGCATGATATGTCTAACAAGTGGTACGATCAATCTAAACACAACACTCTGTACCTTCTAGTGACCCAGACGCGTTCTTTGCATGATGTACAGACCAAGGGCACATTTCACGGTTAAGAATGTGAAACAACAGTTTGTTATCCTGTAAGGCAAAGTCGAGTCAGCATTTCTAAAATGAATAACACATAACAACAGTGTTGTGTGCAGCGCAACAGAAACGACAAGCTTGCTTGTTAACTATGATTTCGGTTATGCTAACTTAGTGTTGTAAATAGGGCGTGGCTTAATCCATCTTACACCCCCCCATGATCGGAGAACTAACCAATAGGGATACACTTATCAAGAACGCAGAGTTCAAGTGATTTAGAACGGAACCAAGGGCATATAAGGTAAGTCCGAGAATAAAAAAATGTTCGTTTAGAAAATGAAAAATGATGTGGTAAAAAAATAAGCAAAACTTTCGTAGAAAATTAACAATTCTGGATGAAAGCTGCATTGACAATGTCAACCAGTCAATCCATGAAGGTATATGCACCGTAAGTTGCGACTGCTCCCAAGAGGAAATCATTGGAGCGTTTCGCAAAAGTATTTGCCATCCAGTTGAGCAAGGAAAAGGAACATACATGTTCATCAATTATCGGAGCATCCAGCACCATGATAGGACAACTGTCAGTCTCCTCAATATAACTCCTTTCAAGGAAATCAATAGCTGCCTCTCCGATATCCCAGTTTCCAAGGACTCCGTGTGCAGCACCCAAAGCCATAAACCCGACACCAGAACAGTCAAATTCATGAGCCACTAAGGGACACATTAGTTCATCAAAATCCGGGTCAGGTGACGCCAAGTTTGACAGGCACAAGTCCAGAGCCCATTGGAAGGGACAATCTAGGCAATGAAAAACAGGTTGCACACACGTAAAAAAGGGAAACCGGAAAGACAATCCATACTTGACGCTTAACACCGCCAGTGGTAAGGTGCCGTAGAAATCAAGCATCCGGCTACGAAGATGGAGCATGCGCAGTATTCAGGGGTGGGGAATTCCTATCTCCCGACGCCCGAGACATCTAGATTTCTTACAAGGGCAAGAGGTTTTAATTTCTAACTTGTCCAAAGGACAAGTAGACAGGCTTACGGTAATCTGATACACAGCAGTTTAACCCTCTTGGTCACAGCCAGTTAATAAGGAGCTCTGAGCAGTTCATTGGCAGTAAAAGGGTCAATTCAAAAGCTGGGGCCTGCACTTTAATTTCACCAGAGCAGAACAACAACATGATTGAGCTGAGCTCAAAGTTGCAGCTCCATATAAAACATCGACAGCACTGTCAGGTAAGAGTCATTTTGCTTTCTCCCCGAGGCTTCCAGGCCCTCCTCTGGCCCTTTCCTTTCAGCATAAGATGCAGCTCCAGAACACTCACATCACTGGAATGTAAGAGGCTGGGCCTCTTGGCTCATGCTCCGACTTTAACCTTGTGACCCTCCTGCCTTTTATTCTGTGCTTCACCCTCCGGCCTCAAATCGGCCCCAAGATCCCTCCTGCTCTCGCCTCCGGGGGCCTACAGTAAAGCCCATGCTTTCTCTTCTCTTGCAGCCCCTGCACAACCCTCCTTTGCACTTTGCCTTTCCTGTGCACCTTATGTTTCACCCAGTGCCTGTACTTGCTAAACCCGCTCCCCTTGGCCTCTCATATTTTACCTAATCCAGGGCTTACATTAAAGCTCATTAGTTTACCCATGGGGAATTCATGCCATCCTCAGGCGCACCCTAATTTCTCTCCTTGCACTGGGCCTCTCCTCTCACTTTGTGCATGTACCAGGGGCATCTGAACACGCCACTGTAGCTAACAGCAGCTGTGGAGTTCTTGATGGGCATCTTCTTTCTACAGTTCCAGACAAAGGTTCATAATTTACTTGAAAGGGTTGATTGATATATACATGGATGGATATAAGGATGGATGGATGGAAGAGCGAAAGGATGGATGGAAGAGCGAAAGGATGGATGGAAGAGCGGAAGGATGGATGGAAGAGCGACAGGATGGATGGAAGAGCGACAGGATGGATGGAAGAGCGACAGGATGGATGGATGAGTGCAAGGGTGAATGGATGGATGTGGTGAAAGTGGATAGATGTGTGTGGATGGATGAGTGAAAGGGTGAATGGATGGGGTGAAAGTGGATGGATGAGTGAAAGGATGGATGGATGAGTGAAAGGATGGATGGTTGAATGGGTGGATCAATGGATGAGAGAGTGAAAGGATGGATGGTTGAATGAAAGGGTGGATTAATGGATGAGAGTGACTGAAAGGATGGATGGTTGAATAAAAGGGTGGATTAATGGATGAGAGAGAGTGAGTGAAAGGGTGAATGAATGGGGTGAAAGTGGATGGATGGATGGATGGAAGGATGGATGGCTGGGTGGATTTGAAGATTGATTGATTGATGGGTGGGTGGAAGGATGTGAAGATTGATGGGTCGGTGAAAGGATGTGAAGATTGATGGGTGGGTGAAAGGATGTGAAGATTGATGGGTGGGTGGGTGGATGGGTGGGTGGATGGATGGATGGATGGATGAGTCAAACGGTGGATGGATGGATGAGCCAAACGGTGGATGGATGGATATGAGTGAAAGGGTGGATGGATTTGAGTGAAAGATGGAAGAGCAAAAGGATGGATGGATGAATGGAGGGATGAGTAAAAGGGTGGATGGATTTGAGTGAAAAGGAGGATGATGGGGTGAAAGACGGAAGAGCAAAAAGAAGAATGGTGGGATGAGTGAAAGGGTGGATGGATTTGAGTGGGATGGAGGAGGAAAAGATGGAAGAGCATAAGGATGGCTGGATGGAGGGATGAGTGAAAGAGTGGATGGATATGAGTGAAAAGGTGGATGGAGGGGGTGAAAGTGGATGGATGGATGAGTGGAAGGAGGGATGGATGAGTGTGAATGATAGATTTGGAGCTGGAAGGAAAGGTTTGGCCAGGGGTGTTGTGAACCACTCACTTTAGCAGCTACAGTGGGTTGGAGCTCTTGATGAGCCTCTTCTGTCTGGAGCTCGGCAGACAAAAGCCCATAAGTAACGTGTAAGGATGAGTGAGTGGATGGATGCGAGTGAAAGGCTGGATGAGTGACAGGGATGTTGGATGGACGATGGATGTGTTGATGAAGGAAAGGGTGAAAAGATAGATGGGTTGCAGGGTGGATGGATCAGTAAACGAAAAGATGGATGAGTGAAAGGGTAAATTGATGGATGAGAGGAAGAATGGGTGAGCGAAAAGATGGACGGATGGATGGCTCTGTTTGGGGATGGATGGGTAGATTTGGATATGGATGGGCGGATGGATGGATTGACAAGCAGAATGGTGAAAGGCTGATTAAAGAATGAATGGAAGCTAATGTAAAGGTGAAATGTTAGATATCAGTGGGTGAATGAAAGGATAAATGTGTAGGTCTGCTGAAAAGAGGCAAAATACGGAAATCACTAGTTTTCAAATCCTCCTATACTACGAGCCTGACATAACCAGAGAGGCTATTATCCGAGCTCTTCTATAATGAGTGCTGCCATTATTTGACGGTGCACATCAAGGCACCAAAGGGACAAGTGGATTTTGTACAGGACATGTAGATTTATGAAGCTACCTGTCCCATGGACAAGTAGATATTTTACTAAATTCCACACCCCTGAGTATTCTGTCTTGCAACTCCCGGTGTGCAGCCATATCGAAGTGCGCAAATCAACAAGAGGATCCCAGCCACCAAAGCGAGGAGTAAGGGGAACCCTCCGAAGACACTTGAAAAAATAGAATGTAAAAATGCGGGGATCACACCAAAAACAGTCTGGAAAGATGTCACGAGGCCGGAGCCCACAATTTTAAAAAAATGAACAAGGCAAGGCCAGTCGTAGACGAAGCATTAAAGATAGTGTGAATCAAGGTTCCAAAATGGAGGGGGAGGTCGGTATTTAAAAGAGCTTGTACCTCAGTGCGTGTGTTTGCAACATTAAGAAGAAATGTTTCACGGGATGAAGTCAACGCAACCTCTTTTTTAGACAAAAGAGCCCTTATTCTGCTCATCCTATTGAACTCTGCGTTCAAGGTTGGAATCGCTGGCCAGATGGATATGTCGAGTCGGCGGGGTCGGGAAAAGGACGTTATTACAGCAAACTACTTTTTGTGAAACAGTCACTTTGTAAGGAATACCCACTAGCATCCCACAGCAAGCTTCACTATTTAAAAGCAAATAACTACCGTTGGCAAGCAGCTTAAAAGAAGACGTTATAACTGGCATTGGAATCCCCTTCAGGACACAAGCTAAATTAGGAGGGTGTATATTGTAAGCGCCATGTAATTGTATATGTCTGCAAACAACAGAGTGATCAGGAGCGGAATTGCATTCTTCACCTTTTAAGTAAACTTCCTTGCCATCCCTCACGCATCTGTAAGTGAACGGAAGTGACCAAACTTCATGCAGAAACGCATCACCAAGTTGTTCATATCTGCCGATAGCATAGTGTTTCATGCACGAACTAAACTTGAACAAACTGAACGGTAAAGTTACTAATCCGTGAATTAACCACACGGCTGAATTTAACTCAGCTACAGAAAAAGGTAAAGGTTCTAATTTTTCAATGTGCAGCAATGCATAAGTTGCATCTTTCATGGACATGAACTGCTGTTTTTCAGTCAAATTAAACGGAAGGAACAATGATGAAATATTCATGTAATCCCAAGGGACTTTCCCTGCCTTTAACGTTTGCAATGTCCACACAAACTCCATAATTGAACGCAACTGATTTTGACCATGATACAACACAGATACATCATCTTGCACAAAGTCTACGACAGAAGAAACAATATTATCTAATGTATAAATTCTAGAAGACAACGTATTAATACTATTATCTATCACAGCCAATACTTTTTCCATATCGGCCTGGTCAATAGCACGTAATCTAGAAGCAGCTTCAATTTGCGACAATTTCCAGATTTCATTGTAAATAGCATAAGCCCATCGTTTAGACCTGCCATTTGCAGGACCCTTAATAAAATCATTTAAATCTATTTTGTCATTTAAGCGTGATAAATGAAGCTTAACTGAAGTCAACGTGGAATGTTGCAGCCATGATTGACATAATTTACCTACAGAGTAGGTAGTCACTGTGTGTGAAGATGTAAAACGAGGGTCAACCCTAAGTTGTGTATATCCTGGAGCCAAATCCAGAAACCGACGTTGACAGGAATCTGAGCTTGTTTGCCATATCAACCAACCCTCAGGATTCAATGTCGAAATATTGAAGGTGCCATTGGAAACAAGCGACTGCAACATAGTAAGGGACAGATCTGAGTGATTTTCCCAACCAGGATAAGCACCCAGATCAGGGATCGAGGGGGTAATTAATTTTTTAGATATAGCCAATCCAAAACAGGTGGTCTGAAAAATAGATGAATTTAAAAATAAGATATGGTTTGGGATAAGACAGGCACGATGCAAAGCTTCTGTTCCTTGTACCTGCCACGGTTTAGTTCCCCAAACTGATTTAAGATCGATAGTCACACTCCGCTCCAACCCTGACCTTCTTGCATTCCGGAAAAACCTAAAGACACTGTTGTTTGTTCAATCCTATGTACCTTAAGCTCCCTCAGTCACTTCCCTCTATCCAGCGCTTGGACGCCTGCGGGCAGCAACCGCGCTCAATAAATACTGTTACAATTACAATTACAATTACAAGTAGCTTTCCATACATCATAACCTCCAATAGCCAATTCCTCCATAAAGGATTTGGAATATAATAATTTTGTGTGTGTCAGTCTGACCTTAGAAGTGGGTTCTACCGCTACCTTAAAATAAAAAGACTCAGGGGTTGACACACTAAAATCCGAAAAGTATGTGAATTTTTTCAATAAAGTGGCAGAGCTGCCAGGCATAGGGACAGGACAATGTTCCCATTGAGTGAAATTAACACAATTTCTAAAAGTATTTGCTCTGTGTAGGAAATGTGTGCCATAATGTTGAAAACAAAACTGCTCATCATAGTTTGCATTATTTAAATACAGATCTTCAGCATCAAATGCAGCATAATATTTTAAATCAGAAAACAGTGCTTCTATTGCTTGTACATCCCAATCATCTGAGCCGATGTTTTGTTTAACTACATCACCCATAGAAACACGAAAAACAGTTGGCACATTAATAACTTCGGTGGGACCATGAATTTGAAAGTTCACCGCATCCCAAGCAATCCCATCACGTACAGGCCAGGCGGTGATGTTCACAAATGTCTGGTCTCTTTTCATGATGTGTGATGAGGAATGGGGGGCCAAAGTTCCATCAATTAATTGAATTGTAGAACGCTCATTCAGGTAGTGTCCGTTGATAAGTCTAAAAAACACTACCACAAAGCCAATTGTCATGAATAAAAAAATACAAATCAGCACCAACCAGATGTAAGTCCAAGGTGCAACCAAAAAATGTCTCTTGAACCAGGCAAAAAATATAGAGATTTTGGAAGGGACAGTGGAAGTCAATGATTCAGTTTCAAAGGAAGAATGTGACTGGGTAAGTGTTCTTGTATTTAATAGGGGCAAAGCGACTTCTGTAGGATAAGCATAATCAGGATCTGCGGGCAAACCACCAGCAGTAGGTGGCGGATCTGTAACTGTAATCATCTCAACGGAAACTTCAGGCACGATGATAGAGGGTGGCAACACAACAGAGTTTCTCAGCATTGAAGGGCAGGAAACCGAAGGTGTCATACTATGGAGAATCGGCCACCCTGTGTAGCTTGACATTTTCAATTGAAATGTACCTGTTTTCCTTGCGACCAGGAAGTGGTGGTAAAACAACTGTACGTGTACCCAATACTCCAAGCACCGGGACTGGTGCCCGATAAGAGGGGCCAAACTCCTTCTTGTTCTCCACCTTCTCACGGACCAGATCACCAACTCGAGGCAGCCAGCCGACCACCGGAATCAGGAGCGCTTATTCAGATGTAGAGGGCACGTGTTCCTTAGCTAGAGTGTCTCTTGCTTCTTGTAGATTCTGTAATACAGCACAGTGGTCATCGAGGTCAAAAGTCGTGGCAGCTGCCACCATGTCTAGACCATCAAGGTCCGGAACAAACATTCTCACTCCAAAGAGCATCATGTACGGGGTCCGCCCACCCAGAGACCTTCTAGGGAGATTATTAAGTGCACGTTGGACGTCATACAAGTGGGCAAGCCAGTTCCGGCCTGTACCTAACACCTTGGCTGTCAACGATTGCTTTAGGTCACGGTTCATCCGCTCCACAACACTATTGCCCTCAGGCCGGTATGGAGACGAAAATTTGACTTGGACCCCCAAACTTCTCATTGCCTCTTTGTAAGCCTTAGAGGCGAACGCCGGGCCCTGATCAGAGTGAAGGGTACCACACGCAAAACTCCCTATAAAGACACGCAATGCATTGATGACAGTCCTGGCATCAGCACTCCTTTGTGGCCACACCCACAGAAAACGTGTGCACGAATCCACTGCAACCAAGATGTACTTGTACGCAGTAGCAGAGGTAAAAGGACCGCAGTGATCTAAATAATCACACACGCTAGTGGTTGATTAGATATATGCAGCTGCGTTGGAGGTGGACGCGCAACAGAAGAAGGTTTGATCTGCTGGCAAATGTCACAATTAAGTACATACGCCCGCGCTTGTTTATACAAACCGTACCACCAGTAACGCAGCTGCAAAAGAGACACAGTTGCTGACACTCCAGCATGCGCAGACGCAACACCTTCGTGGGCAGCTGTTATCAGATTTGGTCTGCAGTCCGCGTTGGGAATCAATCTATCACCAACGTCGTTAATCCTCACTAATGGGACGTTATCATGACTTAAGTGATAATGGTATCGAGAAGGGAAACCTCTAGGGAAGTTTGTCCCTGTCTCAGAAGCAGCTATAGCTGCTAAGATGTCTGCATCTATCTTAGATTTTGATCTTGTAACTGCTGCTACTAAATATGTTGCCACTGCTGTTTTAGCTGCCTCGTCAGCCAAACTGTTACCGACAGCATGGACACCAACTCGTTGGTGACCAAGACTATGAATTACATCCACAAGTGGCAGACTCCCTTTGAGTTCCGACACTCGAGCCCAAATCGTTTTATGCTTCACTGCGCAACCTTTGGAATCACGAAAACCATTCATAATCCAAAAAAGTATATTGTCGTTGTAAGATTGAACACAATAGTAAGAGTCACTCACTATAAGAGTAGTGACTCTGTGATCAGCAAACTCAAGTGCAAGCACCAGAGCACGAAGCTCCGCCAGTTGCGCGGTACAATCACCCAATGACTGCGTATGCACTGCATCAGATTTGAACTCTCCATTCACGAAAGTACCGACTACAATTGCGCAAGCCGCTGAATAAGCGTGCCTTGATCCAGTTGCAGGTTGCGCCGACCCGTCAGTGTATATGACACAATGGTATTCCTCGATGGGGCGCAATGACTGCGGAGCAGGATGAACTAATTCATACTCCAAACTCTCCTGAGTCTGCAATGCCGCGTCAAAGATGTATTCGACGTCAGGCGAAGCTAAGGAGGTCGCCCATTGTATCCACCTTGGATGCAAAGCCTTAGAATTTGGTACACTAGCTTTAGTGACTGCTTCAAGAGCAGGAAACGGTGTTACCACCAGCATGCGTTTTCCTTGTGATAGCGCTCGTTCTTTCAGGATCGCCATCTGAACTGCTGTCAAGACTTTTTCAACAGTGGAAAATCGCAGCTCAGCCGAAGTGTACAGATGAGATTTGTAAGCAATGGGGACTGTGTCACCCTCATTGAACGTTAAGTACGTGAAACCTTCCGCGCCTGGAAAAATTCTAATGACCAGGTTGGTGTGGTTGTCACGCGTTTTTAGATATTTAGCTGTAAGAAGATCAGTTTGCAAAGTATATAATGCCAACGAGTACTCTGGCAGCCAGCAAGATCTGGTATAAGTTGGTTGTATAAAGGCATAAAGTGTCTTGATACGCTGGGCATAATCAGGAATGTAGGATCGACCGAAATTCAGAAAACCCAGCAAGGATTGTAGTTTTTTCAGTGTCGTAGGGATACGAAGGTTTGCGCATTTCTCAAGGAACTGCGGTGCCAAGCCTCGACCTTCATTATTGAGTTCGTACCCCAAGAACAACACCGTAAATTCAGCAATGTGTGACTTCTTAAAGTTAAACTTGTAACCGAAGTCTGCAAACATAGTCACTATGTTATCCACACAAGCAAGGTGTGGTAGCAACTCATCGTCTGTCAGATAGATGTCGTCGACATACGAGTATGCTTCCGGGTCTACCATCTCCAAGAGAGAGACCACGCGAGCGGCAAAAACTCCAGGGCTGTTTTTATAGCCCATCGGGAGCCTCTTGAACAACTTTTGTTTGCCACCCGAGGTGAATGCTGTCCACTCATAACTAAGAGGGGCCAGATTATGGCAATAAAAACCATTGGATAAGTCGAGCGTAGTTTTGAAACGTTTTCTCACAAGACTATCAACGAGAGACGAACTATGAGTATTTTGTACCGCACACGTCCGGCAATGAGAGTTTAAATGCCGGTAATCCAAAACTAGGCGGTACGACCCGTCAGGCTTCGTTACAGTGAATAAAGGATTATTCATGGGTGACACACATGTCTCAATCACTCCTTGATATTCCAATTGTTCAAGGATTGACGCGACGTGAGGTCTAGCCTCGCGACGCATGGGATATTGGGGTTGAGGCTGGGGATTGGATCGCAATGGAATCTCGTGATTGGGAGAACATTTATCCCAGCCAACCTGATTACGATATAACGCAGGCGCAAGCACCTGCGCCCACTCCCCGGCCAGCCTAGTAGACTCCTCTGTGGGCACTGCATAACTTCCTCTCCCCTAGGGGCGTCCAAAATGAAAGCCGGAGGCCAATCTTTCTCCGCCAAAAGAATATCATATGTGGTGGTAAGATTATCCCAAAAAACCACTTTAATTTTGCGTTGTATGTCACCCTCAATATTAAGGACGATTTCAAATAATCTTTCCGGGGGGGCTACGCGAGTATCAGCAGTTTCAACTGTCACATAAATGTCAGTTGCTGTCGCCTCCAGAAATGGACGCAATGCTTCCCGCACTACTGTAACTTCCGCCGCGCTGTCTAGCAGCGTTAGTGCCCATGTCAGGTTCCGAAGCTGTGTCCTGACCATCTGAGGCATATCTCGCTGAGATAGCAGCAACTTTCTTTTTCTGAAACGGTGGACGCGGTCTGGCAGCGTCTTCCTGCTTGCCTTTACCGTCAGTCTGGCGGGGCTGGTCTTGACCTTGAGTGCCCCGTCCTCTTCCACGTTCTCCACCACCAGAGTGCGAAGTCGATGTTTCCTGTGAAGAACGAGGAGAGCGTTGTTCAGAAACCTGAAACCTATCAGGTGACTTAATACAAGTACGATCGCGCAAATCATAAGTGCGTTCACTATACGACTGAACTGGCGAGGCAGGACGAGAAACCTGTTTCTGTTGCTGCTTCTCTTGTTTTTTGGCTCGCCAACTTTGTTTAGGAAAGTTGGGCTTTTCGTCTTTTGTAGACGAACTCACCTTAGGTTGTTGCACTACATCGGGAATTTTGATGGTGGGTTTCACACCTAAGACACTACGTCCAACCATCCTATAGGCTTTCGCAATAATTTTTGCGAACTCCCTAGGCTTATCGGCATCAGCCACAAGCTCCATCATATTACCAACTTGGAACTGCATGGCATCTCCTTTGAGGTTGCCCATTACCATGGAACAAATCACATCGAAACTGTCGACAAGCCTTAATCCCAGCTCAATAGCTGCCTCCGCACCATGACTTTCTTGAACTTTCTTGATGACGGAGGGTAGTACAGCCATAGACGGAGTGCCGTAGCACTTCGAATATGTCGCAGCAAAGACCTTGCCCCAATTGTCACAATCAACAAGTTCAGGGACCAGGTCTTTCGGCAAAGTAATGGTGAGTATCCGGTGTAGTGTTGGGAAACACGGCTTCTAATTGATCAAATTTTTCCGCAAGCCAGTAAGGAAATTCATCCTTACTGAGGGGGCGCTTGCCGACAACCGCGTTAACCATAACAGGGCTTATCACCACCGCGTGATGGTGATCCGCCCGTGTCCAGCAACCGCAGGTGCTCCCACCTGAACTGTGCGTGACACATACTGCACTAAAGCCCTATGGACCGTAATCAGGGCTGTGTGTAGCGTACGTAAATCACCCACTGCCACCGTCATGTAGCGTGGGTGAGGAGTATATCTGGCCAGTACCGGCCATGTAGCCCCTGCAATTGACAACGGGCCCATTCTCGCCGATACGACCTCATGGGGGAGGGCGCCATTAAACCAAATTGTATGCTGCCAGGCAGAAATAGGAATTTCCAGAGTCCGATATGGGGCATAAGCCGCAGGAACAGCCGAGGCTGTATATTCGTGGAACAAATTATCGTCCGTATCCACCTCCGCAAAGGTCACCCATGAGTAAAACAACTCATACGGGTAGGTGGTATCAGCACTGACCACAAAGACTACGGACATCCCGTCATCAGGTACCCCATACGCCCTCAAATGAGCGAGCAGAGGAACCCTACTATGAGCGGGAATATTAACCGCCATAAGGACTCCTTAAAGAATAACAACGATTTTCACAGTAGCACTTGGGCTCAAAAAATTATAACCTTTTTAATTTTCAAGCTTGATAGAACCTTTAGTCTAAACCTAGGTAGGTTAAACCATCACTCAAGTTTTCCGGAAACGAGAGTGAGGGTAGTTGTGGACTAAAATCAGTACTACTAAAGCGTCTCAGACGTTAAGACCAAACGTTAGGTGCGCCATGTTGCAGGGATTCTGCTTTTGCACAGAACTATGCGCAGGAGACCAGGACCTCAGAGAATTGTGGTGTACCAGAAAACTCCCCTCAGAACCCAGAACCCCTTATCCGACTAGCTTAGTATCCCATTCGTTAGCCTAGATCTCGCTAGGCGGTCCCAATGTATAGACAAACCAGAACAAGCGACTTAGATATTTCTCAGGAGTGGTGGGAATCCGAAATACCTGTTCGTACTTATTTGTTAGTCCACAACACAATAATACAGACACGGTAAAGTTTAAAGAGTTTATTTTATAAACCTCGCGTCCTAAGATGCAGTACTTTGGCTAACACTAGCAGACTAACAGTACAGATCAGAACCATAAGCATTATTACAATACCATATAGGATGAAAGGAGCAATCATACTATTAATGACAGTGGTATACGGCCACACTCCTTTCACTATAATCTAATACATTATTATTATTAGTCTATTAGAAGGTCTCTTAGGCTAACAGGGGGGGACCCCATACCGTATAGATCAGCTTAGTAGAATCACATCAAAAGATCAGCTCTCACAGCATGCATCAGCTCTTCTGTTCGAATGAATGTAAAACCAAACTGTTCTGCAATATTAAAGACGCTTGTCCTTCAGATATTGGCAGCTGTATGCATGATATGTCTAACAAGTGGTACGATCAATCTAAACACAACAGTCTGTACCTTCTAGTGACCCAGACGCGTTCTTTGCATGATGTACAGACCAAGGGCACATTTCACGGTTAAGAATGTGAAACAACAGTTTGTTATCCTGTAAGGCAAAGTCGAGTCAGCATTTCTAAAATGAATAACACATAACAACAGTGTCGTGTGCAGCGCAACAGAAACGACAAGCTTGCTTGTTAACTATGATTTCGGTTATGCTAACTTAGTGTTGTAAATAGGGCGTGGCTTCACCCATCTCACAATAGTTAGTTGTTAATTAATTTAAAGTAATTCATTATGGTAATTGTGTAATTCATTTTAGGTGGGCGTTGTGCATATTATAGTGTCCAAGAATGTGTATTCAATGAATGTTTATTTTATTTATTAATAACTTTTTTAATTCATTATTAATTATGTTCATTATGGAAATAAATGTAAATAAAAATGATGAACATTTATGTTTTAAATATTTTTTTGTTTGTTAATATTTGCTTCTTTTAAATAAACATTGTTTATAAATGTATTAATTTATTTGAGATATATTTGTATCTTTTTGTTATATGTAATTAATATATTTAATGTTACTGTGGCTGTCTCTTCCTGAATCTTCTACAGTAGCTTCAGGAGGAGTGGAATTAGAGGAAAATGTCTGTGAGCAGAAAAGAGGGAGAAGTCCAACTATGCACTGCCGAATACTATCTTCTTGAAAGATTCCTGTCTTAGGGGCTCATTAGGATGGAGGAAGGACCGCCACCACCAGCTACGCGGTGGTGGTCCTTCCGTCCTCCGGCGGCGATTTCCCCCCTGCCAAATTAGGATGGCGGGAGTAATCTCACCGCGACAGTGGCGGTCGCAAAGACCGTCCGCCAGGAAACTGCCAAAGGCAATCCTTACGATTGCCTGGCGGAGTGGTCTTCATCAGTTAAATGGGGGCGGTGTTTAGCAGGCACCGTCTGCCAAATTATGATGTTGCCTGTAGACAGCCTTTCTGGAAAGGCTGGCGGGGGGATTGGGTTTGGGGGCCCGTTGCTGGCCCCCCTTGTGTTGGGGGAGGCAAGGGTGCATTTGGGGGGGTACCCATGGTACCCTCCTACATTTCACAGCACTACGTCGCAGACACCGTGTGGTGCCTGCCACATAGTGCTGTGAAATGCACAACATGGCATTTTAGCATTGCGGCGGGTGCTGCTGTCAGCAGCAACCGCCGCAATGTAAAAATTCAGGATCCGACCACCACGGTGGCAGTCACATTCTGATCCGGTGTGCGGGACCGCCGCATAACATGGCGGACGGTCCCGGTTTACACCAGGATGGCGAACGGACTCCAGTCCTTCCGCCATCGTAATGAGCCCCTTAGTTGGGATGACAGTGAGCATCTATCATAGAAACAAATGCACTGTTTCTAAAAGCAATGTATATACCAATGCGCTAACATTTATTGGGTTTATCATCTTGACCTTACACTTGTGACAAAAGTACATCTGACGTATCTGAGATAATCGTTGACAATCATGGGTAAAAGAAAACACTTGGCCCCTATTGGAAAAATGCCTTCCCCTGATAAGTCTCAAACGTCCCTATTAAAATACATCACTGAAGCAATGGGAGCCATCGAAAAGCAGATTTCTACTGTTGAGGAATCTTTGTTAGTAGGTGGGTTAACAGGTGGGGAAGTGAGATGGCCGCAGTTATAACAGCCCACGCCCTTGTCAATGGCCTGGAAATTCTTGGAAGTACAATAGGGAAGGGCCTCAACAGGGAGATAGATGGGGCACGGGCTTGTAGGGCTACTGAAACAACTGACTGTATAAATGTAAATGTAAATGTGTATGTACTTGTATAGCGCACTGCCACCCCCAATGGGGGTATCCTGGCGCTTTTACTCATACCGCTGTGGAACCCTTCCTGGCCTTTCCCTGTGAAATGTCCACTCCTGGGCACCCCCATGGTGAAGCCAGGCATCCCAGCGCTGCTGGGGCCGTTGTGGAGATTAAGTAAGCTATTGCCCAGAGTTGCAGCGTGGGACCCATGATTGGAATAGGCACCGAGGCGAGAATTAACAGGTCCGAGGAAATTGAATCCAAGACCCGCCGAGGCTGGGATTGAACTCTGGTCCCGGACCAGAACTCTGCATCAGGGTCTGCCGCTCTAACCATTGAGCCACACTTCTCCACAATACACGCCAATGATTTTGTTATTTCGGGAGAAACAACGTAGAAGTAATAGGGGAGGGAGAACAAAGTGGAACGGGTCAACAAGGTAAATGGTTGTATACAATATCAAGATGACTGTGTTTCCCCTGCTAAATCTAACTCCCCCCCACTTATGCGAGCTAAAAAAACATTGAGCACGCTATGTAGGCAACCCCCCTAGTAAAGATCTAGCCAGACTCAAGAAGGGTAACATCCAAACACAGGGACTAGCCCAGACAGAAGCAAGTGTAACAAAAACCCCTTCAGATCCCAATTATAACATAATTATTAGAAAATTAGACGCCCTAGCTGAGGCGTTCAAAACTCTTGACAATCATATGAATGACATTATGGGCAGAATTCGACCTAGACTAACAAAAGTCGAAACAAGAACTAATTCTTGTTTGGAACTCTTGACGATTGTTTCTGCAGGTCAGAAGGCAAAGGACCTACATAAAACAGACTCCCTCCCAATACCTGAAGCCCCAACTGGCCCCCTATGAAGACGATATCCGGTAACATAACAGCAACAGGACCTACAACTCATCCCGTAGCAATACTGCCAGCAAAACTACAAGAGGGCTGGAGGGAGACAGGCCTGGGCCAGGAGACAGTGAAAGATACAATAGCGACACTAGACCTGCAGTGGTGACACCAGCCAATAACTATCATTTTGACAACCAAGTTGAACGCATATCTGATCGTTTGGATCTCCCACCAGCAGCTGCACCATATGTAGTAGTTCTGACTAACGTTCCCTCACTCCCCACAAATAGCAAGGAGAACTGGATCTTGTTGAGGAATGAGTTCCTAAATTGGCTGGGTGATAGAACGGGCTTAACAGACCACCTATTGTATGACTTTAAAATGGTCAGAAGAGTTAAGTGGGTAGGGAGAGGGATAAAAAAAATCACAGTGGCGATTGCGTGGTCTTTACTTTCAGAAATCCACAGCTGGTGAATGAAGTTCTGAGCAGGTCAGGGACTCCTGGCGGTTATGGGAACGGTATATCCTCTTGGCCTCTGGGCTATTTCTATCACCCACCACATCTAGGAAACATTGTGTGCCCACATCCCAGCTTTAAGCCGAGACCAAGGTTTCCAAATTTTATAATTCCAACTTCGAACAGGTTTCAATGCTTGTCATCGTTGGATGGCCTAGTCCAGCTTCCAACAGGTTTCAATGCTTGTCGTCGTTGGATGGCCTAGATTGACTCAAGGCAGGGGCACATCTAAGAGGAGAGGAGAATGTGCAGAAAAGCCTTGGCACTGAAAATTCGGTGGATGTTACCACTAGCACCAACATTACACGAGGAGACGTCACAGAAACAACAAACAGTCCCCTATTTGGTTAATAGTAACGCGCGACCCCCCCAACAGATACTCATTCACAAAAATCAGCTCAATATAAAATCAAATCATTTGGATGCCTGTTTTGGAATGTGGCGGGCTTACGAGGTAAAATACAGACCACAGAATGGCTCGATTTTGTAGATAAATATAATATTATTTGTCTCCAAGAGACATGGCTCACAGAGAATATCCATTTAAACGGGTACAGGACATACTTTACATCGGCCATTCCATCAAACCACGGCAGAGCGAAGGGGTTCTGTGTACCTTTGTTGCTAATACTTTACAATTTACTAATACTATTTCCGCCACTGAAAACCCACACTATCAATTATTGGTATGTAATTCGAAAGGCCACGCTAGATTAATTATAATTAACTTTTATAACAATTCTACTATGATAGGGATAACTGAAGCCGTACAGGAAATATTGATTTAGAGCGCATTGCCGTGGGCAATGAAAATTATAGGACGATCTTATGGGGGGGATTTTAACAAGCGTCAGTGTAACGCCCAGTCGAGTAACACGTGGGGAGTGATAAATACAGAGGACGTAGATCAGCCCCACTTTACTCACAGCATATATGGCGACAAGCTAAATGAAGTGCTATTCGAATACGATCTGTCATTTGCACAGGCAATCTCCATACCTTTCGTGTATCTTAAGAAGACCTTTAATGGGGCAACTAATAACAGTATTATTGACCATGTTTTACTGTCAAATAACTGTGCGGGCTCTATTTTTAACTTCTGTACTCATTCAATATCTTTAAGTGAACACTTCCCCCTGAGCCTGCAATTATCGACGGTGCCCTTTTTAGGTCGAGGACCGCCGGTCTGCCGAAGGCAGAACCGGAAGTCGGAGATTTAATGACTTGGAGAAGAGGGGCTTGAACCCGCCCCTCTTCTCCCCTGTTCTCCATTGGCTGGCCTCTTCAATGCTGGCCAGCCATTGGAGAAGAGGTCCCATCACTCCGATCAGGCCCGACCTTTTCGGATCGGGGGGCGTGTTTTTTGCAGAAAGTCTAATTATCTCCTCCAGCCAATGGCTGGAGGAGTTAACAGCAAAACACGCCCCCGAATCCGAAAACGACGCTGCGTTTCTCCGAGGCATTTCTGCTCTGCCTCGGAGAAAGGCGGCGGTGTTCGATGACTGCTTGGAAATATGCTTTTTACAAAACGCTGCAAGTACTGAGATACCGAAGATTCTCTGTTGCAGCAAGGCACTGAGTGGCGGTAAAAGGAGTTTGATGTAAATATACATGGGTCAGCAGCGGAGGTGCAATAAGTGTACTTGCTGATGGTTGGGGGGGCTAAGCAAAAATTTCGGGGGGGGGGCTGAATCTTTAAACAGTAGGCAGAGTGGCGCTGATTTCGGGGGTGGGGGGGCTGAATCTAGGCAGAGTGGAGCTGCGGGGGTTCTTAGAAGGGGTGAACCAACAGCGAGGCCTCATTAACATGCAAATGGTCTTTTTAAAGACCTGTGAAGTGCTCGGGCGCGCCTTTGTGTCTGCCCGGGAAGCGGTCTCATCCCGGGCTGCCACACACGACGGGGGGGGCTGAAGCCCTTTGAGTTCAATGGGTGTTGCGCGCCTGATCACAGGTAAATGCGGGAGAGAACGGGGTTGTTGAGCAGGGCCGGGCTGGCTTGCCCGGGCATCGGGCGTTTCCTGTAGCAAAAGTGCTTCACGGTTAACCTCCCCCATGACCCTCCAGCTGGTGCGACATAATTGCCAGGCCTACTTTGGGGTTCCAGTTCGGCCCTGTTGTTGAGTATCCTACCCAGGGCTTTAAGTGGGATAAAAAAAAAGGGTGGGGGTGGGGGGCGGTGTTGCGCAGGGTCTATACGACTTGTATTTTGCTGTCTCTTTTGTCATTGCATCCAGGCATAATGATACAACAAGTAACATGATACCTACAACAAGTTAGGACTATTGGCTTTGTCAATCGTTGTTAGTTGCATAAGATAAATTAGCAGTAACTGTGGCTTGTATATAATATTGAAAAAGCATCCACTTGAAGCCCTAGTGACACCACGACAATGTTACTGCTCCTGAGTTTCAAAAAGAGACAACAATATAATCATGCAGTGGCTGAACTCGACAGATTAAGAAATATATCCCAAATTATATATAACAGTCGGTAGACGCATGCCTCTACAGTGTTCTCTTATATTTTGAAACCAGAATTGGTCAAGTTCGTATCCTTTCAAAGTTCCCTTTTCAAACAATCATTATCAACGCCAAGTCTGGCCCTGGCACGGTAGTGCGATTTTTGTTTAGTATTAATAAAATTTGACACTTCAGACAGCAGTTTCAGCAGAGAGGACAAAGAAGGAATGGGCATGGAATCCAAATACAGAAACTGAAACTTCTCTATCAAGGGGAAACATCACTGCCAAAGTTCAGAGCTTGTGAAAAAGCGACCAGCGAAATCACTTGCTAGTTAATGTTCGGGGGGGGGGGGCTACGCAAAAATTTCGGGGGGGGCTGAATCTTTAAACAGTAGGCAGAGTGGCGCTGATTTCGGGGGTGGGGGGGCTGAATCTAGGCAGAGTGGAGCTGCGGGGGTTCTTAGAAGGGGTGAACCAACAGCGAGGCATCATTAACATGCAAATGGTCTTTTTAAAGACCTGTGAAGTGCTCGGGCGCGGATTTGTGTCTGCCCGGGAAGCGGTCTCATCCCGGGCTGCCACACACGACGGGGGGGGGCTGAAGCCCTTTGAGTTCAATGGGTGTTGCGCGCCTGATCACAGGTAAATGCGGGAGAGAACGGGGTTGTTGAGCAGGGCCGGGCTGGCTTGCCCGGGCATCGGGCGTTTCCTGTAGCAAAAGTGCTTCACAGTTAACCTCCCCCATGACCCTCCAGCTGGTGCGACATAATTGCCAGGCCTACTTTGGGGTTCCAGTTCGGCCCTGTTGTTGAGTATCCTACCCAGGGCTTTAAGTGGGATAAAAAAAAATGGGTGGGGGTGGGGGGCGGTGTTGCGCAGGTTCTATACGACTTGTATTTTGCTGTCTCTTTTGTCATTGCATCCAGGCATAATGATACAACAAGTAACATGATACCTACAACAAGTTAGGACTATTGGCTTTGTCAATCGTTGTTAGTTGCATAAGATAAATTAGCAGTAACTGTGGCTTGTATATAATATTGAAAAAGCATCCACTTGAAGCCCTAGTGGCACCACGACAATGTTACTGCTCCTGAGTTTCAAAAAGAGACAACAATATAATCATGCAGTGGCTGAACTCGACAGATTAAGAAATATATCCCAAATTATATATAACAGTCGGTAGACGCATGCCTCTACAGTGTTCTCTTATATTTTGAAACCAGAATTGGTCAAGTTCGTATCCTTTCAAAGTTCCCTTTTCAAACAATCATTATCAACGCCAAGTCTGGCCCTGGCACGGTAGTCCGATTTTTGTTTAGTATTAATAAAATTTGACACTTCAGACAGCAGTTTCAGCAGAGAGGACAAAGAAGGAATGGGCATGGAATCCAAATTCTAATCATGCATATTAGTCTGGGCCACTGGCATTTTGCGATGCTGCAGCGTTTTCCTCATAATTATGGATTTCCCAAACTTCCCAAATAATGCTCGCATAATAAATCTCGCTTTTGAGAGTGATTAAGCTATTGACATTGTAAATAACAATGCCGTTTCTTTAAATGTTTTAAAAACAAAAACATAAACAAAAATAATGTCATGAGCAATGCCAATAGCTCTAACTTTAACAATGCCGAGACCGTTGCATTGTAAATGCTTGTTTAAACAAGGGAAGGATAAAGTGATTCCACAGGTGGCTGGGATTGAACTTGGTCGGCGTAATGGTAACACTTTGTGATGGACTCAGATCAACCAGTTAATACTTAATAAGAAAGAAGACTTTAATCTATGTTTAAACGAAAATACACCCCAAATGAAATTATCGTGGCATTCTTGGCTATCACAGAGGGCGTTAGGCACCAGAGGGAAGACAAAAACGGGGAAAAGGGTTGGTTTGATAACTTATGCTGTAAAGCCCACAAGCTCCTCAAGGAGTCTTTACATAAAACACCCAGGATCAATGGTGAGGTTTACCAATGTAGAGCAGACTACAAACAGGCAGCAAAGAGGAGAAAACTACATTTAAGAGAGACTACTTGGGAGTCCCTAAAGGAGGCTAGTACTAGTAAAGACGACAGAACATTCTGGAGGATAATTAATTCCTCACCATGAAGCACAGAGGGGCACCCTAAGATCGAGACTGCAATACTGGAGGAAGAATGGATTAAGCATTTTGTTAGTATTTATTCGGCACCTCCTATAACAAATCTACAAGAACAGGGACAAATTGATAATGAGACTGTAACCATGTTCCAAACCTCCACCATTTCCCACTTCACTTTGGAGGAGGTTACTAGCGCAATCCAAGTTAGCAAAAGTAGCAAAGCCCCAAGGAACAGATGCAATCCCAGTTGACCTGTACAAAGACAACACCAACTTGTGGGGAACCCTGTTGACCTAAGTATTAAGGGCTAGTTGTATAGTAGGATTCTTACCTTTGTGGGGAGAATCAATCATTGTTCCCATATACAAAAAAGCAGACCGTTTAAATCTAGCCTGCTATAGGCCAATCTCCTTAATTGACTCTCTAGCAAAGGTAGCGGGACGGATAATCTTGGAAAAATTACAGCAGTGGGCTGAATTGCACGGTAAATTGTCAGATCTGCAATATGGCTTCCGCCCCGGGATTGGGACAATAGAGCAGAGTCTCAGTTTAAACATGCTTATTGGTAAATATGTTAAGATTAAAAAGGGGCAGATTTACCTGGCCTTTGTTGATCTTTCATCAGCTTTTGACTGCTTAAAACACGACAAGCTCTGGTCAAAACTGAAATACATGGGGGTGGAGTTGTCAATTATTGGTTTTTTGAGAGACCTATACACGGGGTGCAGAGCCAAGGTAAAAATTTGGTGCGAGCGGTGAATGTACTGAAACCTTAAGCGTGGAGAGAGGGGTGAGACAGAGGTGCGTCCTGGCCCCCTACCTGTTTTCTTTATATATTAACAGTTTGGAGGAGGATCTCGTGGTAGCCGCAAAAGATCTTCCGTAAATTGGTACGCGCCCCAGCCCTGCCCTACGCTGATGACGCTGTTCTTATGGCCCGCACTCCACTGGCTCTGCAGTCATTGCTTACTAACTTCGTTGAATACATGAAAAAATTGGGACTCCATGTTAACCTATCGAAAACATTTATTATGAAGTGCGGTAAAAATAGCTATAAATGTAGAAACATAGCAATAAATGGAACAAAGTTTAGCTTCACTGACACTTTCTCTTATCTTGGAGTCCTATTCGACAATGACAGGCTGTGGAAGAAGGCCATTGAAAACAGAAAGATCGTTTTTAGGTCGAGGACCGCCGGTCTGCCGAAGGCAGAACCGGAAGTCGGAGATTTAATGACTTGGAGAAGAGGGGCTTGAACCCGCCCCTCTTCTCCCCTGTTCTCCATTGGCTGGCCTCTTCAATGCTGGCCAGCCATTGGAGAAGAGGTCCCGTCACTCCGATCAGGCCCCGTCCTTTTCGGATCGGGGGCGTGTTTTTTGCAGAAAGTCTAATTATCTCCTCCAGCCAATGGCAAGAGGAGATAACAGCAAAACACGCCCCCGAATCCGAAAAGGACGCTGCGTTTCTCCGAGGCATTTCTGCTCTGCTGGTGTGCTTGTTCCACATGTCCTGTCGATGTGTTGAATGAACCCTGCGTGAGCCTTTGCGTCTGCTCCCTCTGAGTAGCCGGGCCACTCGATATTGGCGTATTGGTAAATCCAGCATTTCGTCATAAAAACGGGGCGCGGCAGATGTGTTTATCCCACTAGCCCCCCGTGTTACCATGCTAGTGTTCACAGCGGAACTCGGGATTATATGATTTGCCTTTCACTCTGACCTGTTTTTCCGCCGGATTCTGCAGTATTTCTTTTATGTTCATGCCGACCGGCGCGCTGTCTAATTGGCTGATTACAGAGCTTTTCTCCTTTTACCCTTGGCCGAGTCTCGCCCCCTGCCTGTCCGCCATCGCACGAGCAGACACTGCAGCTCCATCACCGGTAGCAAAGATGGTGGCGTTCTGGAGACAGGCCGGACTCAGGTACAGAGGATGGGGTGTTCCCGGACCAGAGATTGCCCTGAAATGTTTGGGGCTTTTAAATTGAGGGGTGGGGTGCTCCATGAGTATTTGCCTTTTGGCTCAGGTACAGGGGTCGTTGGAGGAGTTGTGTTAGCGTTTGGATCCAGACAAATCTCAGTGTTCGCTACAGACATGCTGGTCTGAGATACGTACTAACCGGGTTCAGTTGGCGATCGATTTCCGGTGGACGTTTACTTACATTTCCTGGTTGAATTACCCGGAGTGGGGCAGTTCGGGATTCAGATCGCTAGTGGAGGTAAAGTTGGTAAAGATGGTATAGTTGCCGCAGAGAGCTGTCTCTTTTCCAAGTCATATACGTTCTCAGCGGTGCACTTTTTATTATTCTGGTGTGACAGTTAGCCAGCCGCCTACTACCTACTTTTACCGATTTATTAGAGTTGGCTTTGGCTCCCATAAACGCTTTTCTTCTTATCTCATGGTGTTGGCTGTTTGGTGTGTCGTTCGTCTTCCTGTGCGGTGCTTTTATTGCAAAAGTTCAAGGGCTAGCTACCCCACAGCTCAGCGATACACTGAATCCTCACACTTTAAATGCCGTATCTCTCTGGCGGCCCTCAACATTTTGAACAGGCTGGGATCGTACAGAGCCTGATGCACCCCACTCAAAACCTTTTTGAAGAGGTTGTCACTTTGTTGCCGGTCTACAGAATAGCTAATTAGTCTGTAGGGAGGCTGCTCCAAATAAAACAGACCTACTAGGTTACTGACATTTTTCGATATGTGGAAAAGTAAATCAACACAAACAAGGTTTCTGAGCGACTGCAGCAGGGTTTTGAGTGCTGTGTGAAATATCTAAGAGAAAATGGTGTCAGAGCTCACATTTTCACTCATTTATCCTCCTACATAGTCCTCTCAGTGAGTTAAGCACTCTCTCTAGAGATCTGCCTGTAAGCTACTTGTCACTCCTTAAGTGTACATGTTCTGTGAACGATGAAAGCTTGTACAAATCTGCCCTGCTGGATCTGTGTTGCTGGGAAATGAAAGATTGCACTTATTGACTTCTGATACAGAGGGAAGCTTGCTTCGCTACTGCCATGCTGTCCCTATCCAGTAACGTAGCGAAGCTTGCACTGCTACTGCCCAATTTGTAACTGCCCAGTAACGGAAAAGCTTGTGCTGATGCTACCCTAGCTGTGCCTGTCCTCTGAAGGAGAGCAACTTGCAGTGTTTGTGCCCAATGGTGTAGCTGTTATATGAAAGGGTGTTGCCATAGCTGGCATTATTTTTGTTTATGTTTTTGTTTTTAAAACATTTAAAGAAACGGCATTGTCATGAGCAATGCCAATAGCTCTAACTTTAACAATGCCGAGACCGTTGCATTGTAAATGCTTGTTAGTAAGACCTGCTGGACGCTCAGAAGTTTTGCAAGACGCTTGGGAACCAACCCGCCAGATATGATGATGAAGATATATGAAGCAAAATGCATTAGCATAACACTTTATGGGATGAGCATATGGGGACACAAGACGTGCAGAGTTGCAATAAGTAGAAAATGATTTTTTGAGACACCTTTTAGCAATCCCCAAAAGTATATCAGTATATGTATTCCACTCCGAATTTGGTGCAACTCTTCTTATAAACTCAATTAAGTTAGAACCCATCTTGCTGTGGCATAATATCTGGACCTCAGAACACACAGACCTCATCCGAGCAATAATAGCTGACTCTGACTGTCTCAAATCAATCTCATATATGTCCATTCCATGACTGGCGTATGTCCAACGGTTTTTTCATGATATGGCTCACCCCGAATATTTTGAGAAACCGGATCGGTTAGTTACAATCAGCAGAAAATCATTGAAAAGGGAAGCCATGATACACTTGGAAAATCTCAATTTGACAACTGAACTCCCCAAACCGTCTGTATTAAATAATCAATTTTTATTAACTACTTTTAACATGCAGCCTTACCGCCAATCTGCTTTAAACCCACGGCATAGGTTTGTTCCTATTCGTTTAAGATTGGATGTATTCCAAAGATTATGCAGATTCCCCACCATGAATGATTGGGCCACAAAACTGATAAAACTGCCCCTGTGATGACAGAATGTCCCAGAACACTATGCATGTGGTTCTTTTGTGTAAATGTTATTCCCAACATAGGAAGCGGTACATTTTACAAATTATAAGTTAGTTAGATTTTACACAATGTCGCCCTGCTTAGTTGTATCTACAATATTTGCCAACACTTGAAATTTGTTGTAGATTGCCATAATTTTGTCATCATTTTTATGGGACGCTTTCTATGCCAGAAAGAGTATGACTTTAGCCATTATTTAGATTTTTAGAACATGGCATTAGGCTCATACAACTCAGGGGCATAGGTAGTAAGGGCCTTGGGAAGAGGCGATATCAGAAATTAATATGAAAAATATTGCATATGTGCACATTTAAATTTTAGGATTTTATCTGTATAATCAGTAAATGAACAATTTGGTAGACAGATGTTTTTAATAATCGGATTTTAGGTTTACATTGCCTTTTTTTATGTATTGGGTCGTATGAATTACTTGCAATGAAATGAAACTGAGGTACGTTTTATATTTGTACAACTGCTTATATGGATGTTTTTTCATGACTCCGAATAAAGCGATATATGACTATGACTGACTTGGCAGGTTGGTTAGCGCTTTCACTTGCGTTTGAAGTTTCTGTTGGTAAATGGGATGAGGAAGATTTCTAGGTCAGATCTGGATAGGGCAGGTGTGTGGGTGGGGGTGAGGCGAGTCAGTGATTCTCACACAGCATTTCCCTCTGTGAGACCAGGGAGAGGTTTGTGGCAGCCAAGTGGTAGATGAGAGACGGGCTACAGATAGGTGCAGGCGCAGCCTGCTTCCAGGAGCGGTTGGTGTTTTTCAGTTCATCCGGGATAACCAAGAGACATGTGGGGTGCATGGTTAAGAAGCACTGCTGGGGGAGGATCATGTGAATGTGGAAGATATGTATATGGTTGGCAAGCCTATCTCAGCGTAACTTGTGTGCGCTGAGAATGACGCGCTGTGACCGCATATACATCCATTTCACACAATACACATGTACTGTTGGTGTGCATTGCTTGAAATTAATGTTAATACGTTGTAAGTGTGTCATTCTGGTTTGGTTTATATTTTTACAAGATGGATGGTTGTGGTCAGGTTTGCTAGGCGTGCCTGGGCAGCCAGAGTAATTTTCTATCTCCTTCTGAACTTCTCCTCTCTCCTCTGTGTCTACCTCTGTCCCTCTCTCCATCTGCCTCTGTAGCTCAAACACTCCCTGCAGGTGTGTCTCTCTCTCTGACTCACACTCTCTCTTTGGGACTCTGTCTCCCTTTTGTGTCCCCCCTTCTCTTTCTCTACCTCTCCTTATCTCTCCATGTCTCTGATATATTTCTCTCCCTTCCATTCCTTCTCTGTCTCTTTCTCCGAACCTCTGTGTCTATATTCTAACATTTTAGACAAGACAGTACCAACAAGGCAGCTGCTATCATAGTGTGCAAATAACCGCTTTAATGGGAATAGGTCAAATGCCCCAAAAAATCACTTGGCTTAATGCTTTACAAACTAACAACCCCCCTGCATTAATGCATTTTAACATCACTAATCCCCCTCCATGAAACCTCCTCCTTTCTCTCGTCATAAAAATCTGTCAAACATGAAACAGTGTCCTACTCTTTGCTACTACCTATTCCTGTCTCTTCAGTCAACCTTCATCTTCCTTAAATTTACAGAGCCTCTTGTCTCACTTAGACCACCACACTCTCCTCCTCGGAGCCTTGCGACTTATTTCTACCCCTGACCCCTTTATAAAAGCTACCTAGCCAAACCTTCCATCATCCTAGAACCTGCCTCTAAAACCATCACTACCATACTATTCATTGGCTTAAGAAATTCAGCAAACCTGTCCCCACCGGAGGAAATCCACAAAACTCCCAACTGTTCTAGCCAAGCTGTCTGGAAACTAAATGTTAACTGCATGACTCCGACGCCACTCTCCTGAAAGGGAGGGCAGGCGGGGACCTGTTACATCCCACTGTGTGTTTAGCGAAAGGCAAGAATGGGTAGGCACTCCACTACAACCCACTTAAACCCCGGATGAACGCTTCCCCGTATTACCACCTTACCTATTGTCTCCTTAGCCCCCTGCTGGACCACAGCACCTGTCTGAAGTGCCTGAAGGGGAAAATGGTTTACCATAGCTATTCCTGAATCCCTCATTCTCTCACTTGATCTGACTCTGTTTCACTCTCACTCTCTCTCTCTCTCTCTCTCTCTCTCTCTACAGTCATGTCAGTACCCAGGGAGTAACGCAGGTCCCTGCAGCCTGTGCGGAATAAGGGATCCCCCAACTCTTCATGGGGCCCCCATTCAGTCCAAGACTGCAAACCTAACATCATTGCTGTCACCGAGACCAAGCTAAAATAACACTCCTCGCCTCACATTGCTTTAGTCCTACCTACAGACTACTCCATTCACTGCACTATTTGTCCCTGTAAATCAGAGGGAGGAATCACCCTGGTTTTCAAATCCTCTTGACAGGTTTCTAAATGGGGTATCACCCCTTTCCAAAACTGCAAATCCTCAGCTTTGACGATATTCCTTAATCACTATAAACGCTGCTAGTCCTGCTCATATACTGGCCTCCGGAAGGTGCCCTTAAAAGATTTTTAACACTTGCTGTAAGAATTTACATCCTCTCATTTCACTTATTCCTCCAGCCTAATTATTCTTGGTGATTTCAAGCTCCACCTTGACAATCCCAGTGATAATCAAACCAAAGAGTTAATGTATATCTGTAACCCAGTTCATCTTTATGGACAACTCTTTGCTATACGTAAGTGAAAGGCCATACTCTTGAAATGTGTTTGCAACCAAAGACCTGGTCTCATCGTAAGGATCATAACGTTTTTTTCAGCTTTAAATCTCCCATAAAGACTAAATCCTAATGCACATCAAAACCAAATTTGGCTTGCAACTGGGCCAAACTTAATGTTTCATACCTTAAACATTGCCTTGATTGAACTAGACCTTGCCTCTCAGGCAATGTGGACCAATTCAACTCCTGGGTAAAACACGTTCTTCACATTACTGTTCCAGCTAAATTGATAAGGTCGCACAGAAGCCATCCTTCGGCCCTATGGTATAATGATGACTTACATACAGCATAAAAGATATTGCAAAAAATTGGACCGTCTTTGTAGACTTTCTTATTGTCCGTCTGCTAAGTCAGAATATAGAGCAGAACTATGTAAATACAAAGGGGCCGATTCCGATCCTGGAAAAACCGGGTACGATTCGTCGGACGGAGCGTTTTCTCCGTCCGACTCGTACCCGGGAACAATACCTTACAAACATGCAAGTACGATTCGTACGGAAACACCATTTCCGTACGAATCGCAAAAACCACCGACCGACAAAACACACACCCACAATTCCGATCCGGGACACCGCGGACGTGACGTCCGGACGGAGTCAGGCAGCGTTTCACGAACCAGCAAGTACGATCCATGCCCACGTCACTCCGCACGGGTTATATTTTACGGCAGCCAAAAACTGCCGGGAAATCAGGACGACGCGCAGAAGGAGCACCTGTATGCGACGGACAGCCATGGACCCCAACCTACGTGTCATCCTGGCCCTCATAGCAGTCCACCTGGTGTACAGGAACCGACACAGACGCCGCAGAAGGTCAGAACAACACCCAGGGGCAAAGGGGGGGGGGGGGCAGGGGCAGGAAACATAACCCCCACCTAAGTTAAAACTCATACATGCCCTGTACATACCTGACCCCCAGGGCCTGGTCACTTCGGGGGGCGGGGGCGTCTCCACCAAGGCCTGCGTCCGCCACAATGGAAGTCGACATGGACGCGAACCGGCAACACAACAATTGTGGTACGCACCGTACCCACGCCTTAAGAGCGTGGGTACGGGTCGTACCACTCCCACCCCTACGTCACCTCAACAATGGTGGTACGGCCCGTACCCATGCCTTTGGGACGTGGGTACGGGCCGTACCGCCATTGTTGGGGTGACCTAGGGGTGGGCGTGGTACGACCCGTACCCATGCCTTTGGGACGTGGGTACGGGTCGTACCGCCATTGTTGGGGTGACGTAGGGGTGGGCGTGGTACGACCCGTACCCATGCCTTTGGGACGTGGGTACGGGCCGTACCGCCATTGTTGGGGTGACGTAGGGGTGGGCGTGGTACGACCCATACCCATGCCTTTGGGACGTGGGTACGGGCCGTACCCCCACCCCCCCTATGGACGGTGCGTACCCCCACCCCCCCTATGGACGGTGCGTACCCCCACCCCGTAGGTATGGAGCGTACCCCCACCCCCGTAGGTATGGTGCGACCCCCAGCGCTACGCATGCTATGTATTCGGACGGACGGGACGGATCGTACTTGCGCGCTCGGATTTCAGTTTACCGATTCGTACGTAAAACTGTCCGGGGACATGTCGGACACTTTTTCTGACCCGAGGACGTGTCGGGGAATTTTCCCAATGCGATTCGTATGGATTTTTCAACATACGAATCGTACTTGCCAGTTTGTACGGGACTTGTACGATTCGTACGTAAAAAAATCCAGATACGATTCATACGGGGAATATTTTTAACGGATCGGAATCGGCACCAAAGTTCTTATCACACGATTCACGTGACATTTGCATCACACTCGGATCTCGAATCCCGCTAACTCTTCCAAGGAGATATTCTCAATCTTTAGATCTCCTGCATATCCCAAGGCTCTTACTACCACTCATTCTCTTCCATCAAACTTTTGTAACACTCTCCTTATTCTCTTTCATAACCAAAAATAATTATTTTGATTGACCTTTCTGTGCACCCTTCTCCTCAAATGTGAATCCATGATACTACCGCTGGACCTCCTTTGCTAAAATCATTAAGAGTCACCTCCCTGTTATATTATCTGGCTTTCCAGCGAATGTAATCCCAGTGAAAGTAGCAAAACATTTTTTTTACTACCTGAGATCCATACTATCTGCTCTACAACTCTGACATCAGGCCAATTTCCAGATTCTTGGAAGCCGGCAATTGCTATCCCTGTCTTGAAAAAGACCACACTGGACTCCTCCTCTACTTCAAACTATCAGCTAATTTAATTGCTACCATTCCTTGCCAAGATAACAGAGCAGTGTGCCAATCATCATCTAATGAGTTTCTTGGGATCTCATCCATTGCTCTAGCCATACCAATCAGGTTCCCAAACTGTTTTTTGCACTGTGACCATGATGATGGTGGCTATAAATGACATTAGACCTATCATGGACGTAGTTGACAGTGCCATTCTCGTCATTTTTTATCTGAAGCTGCTTTCAACACAGTCTCTCACCACATCTTGCCAACCAGGATGAAGGAGACGGTTGGCAAGATGACACTATAATTTTGCTTGCATTACCAACCTGGATGAAGATGAATTCCCCTTATCTTAATACAGACAAGACACAAGTACTGGTTTTTCGGCAAACATGACCTGTGGTCTTCTCACTGGTGGCCTAGTTCTCTTGGCATACCCTCTACTCTAACAGAATCAGGCAGGAATCTTGGAGTGACATTCAAATCTAGACACTCTTTTAGAGCCCATATTGCAAAACTTACCTCATCTTGTTTTTTCATGTTGAAGGTATTAAGGAAGATCACTCCTCTCCTCCCTATAAGCTTCCAAAAAGATTTTGGTCCAGTGCCCAATTATGAGCGATTATTTTAATTCCCTGTACATTGGACTTCCTGCTTCTTCGTGCATCCACTTAAAACTCTTGCAAAATGTTGCAGCTCATCTGATTTCAACGCTCCTAAATACGCAAGAGCCCTTACACTTCTTCTCTCTCTATGGGCCATATGTAGGTAATTTCTATTTACCGATTCCTAAATACCGAATTTTACCGATTCGGTATTTAAGAATCGGTAAATAGAATGTAAGTAATAAATCGGTAAAGTTTACCGATTCGGTAATATTCGGTATTACTGAATCGGTATTTACCGAATCGGTAATAAGGAATACCTTCCTATTCATTCCTATGGGCCTGGAGGCCCATAGGAATGAATGGGAAGCCATTGACTATTACCGATTCGGTAAATACCGATTCGGTAATAGGGGGAGCATATTCATGGGTGGCAGGGTGTCAGATTGACACCCTGTTGCACCCCTGAATCGTGCATGTGTGCACATGTGGCGCACATACATGCCCTAAGGGCATGTATGTCTGCCACATGGCATATCTAGCAAAGCACAAAATTGCTTTTTAAAAGGTATTCAGTATTTACCACCAACCTGTAGTTGGTGGTAAATAACGAATCCTTAAAACAAAAATGCACTCACTTGAGTGCTCCCTACATAGGATTTATGGATTCGGTAATTTACCGATTCGGTATCTTACCGAATCCTTAAAATACCGATTCAGAAAAATTACCGAATCCTTAAAACCTGCCTCCTACATCTCAAATGGCTAAATACCGGTCGGTAACGGAATATTTACCGATTTTCGGCCGTTACCGATCGGTATTTAGCTACCTACATATGGCCCTATATTGGCTCCCTATGCCAAAACGTATTATTTCAAGGCACTTTGTGTCTGTCATACGGGATTGTTCCCCTCACCATCTAAAACCTACAAGTCCACTCTCTTTGCTTTTCATACATTCACCCGTGTTCTCACAGCTTTAAACTCTTTTTCCTTAGTTACCCCCTCGATCAAAAAAAATCTTGAGCAGGAGGACGAGCTTTTTCGGCCATCAAGGCGTCTCTCTCTGGAATAATTTCCAGAATAGATTTGTGCTCACAACTTAATTTCCTATCATTCTGTAAGCTGTTAAAGATCCATCTTCTCTCTTAGTAACTCCCTCCTTTTGCCAGTTTGACACTTCTCCCTTAGCGCCAAGACACCCTAGGGTATTTGAGCGCTTTATAAAGTGACCATCATCATCATCTTATGCAAATTTATTACCTTAATTTGATTGTACAGTGTTTTTTTTTGGTTCATTTTTTATTTGAAATCTTTTTATTGCAAAGTATTTACCACGGATCAACATACCGATCAAAACATAGGACTGTTCAAGCATACTTCCAGCAATCTCATTGCAGAAAAAGAGACAATAGAATTGTAGTCACTGTAGAATGCTGAAGAAATGTGCAATAATACATTCTGCATAGATAACAAGATAACTGCAAGATAACCAGCAGTCCCAAAATCCTTGCATAGCCATGCTATTGTTACAAAACAATAAAATTCAAACAACAAAGCACAGAAGGTAGAGAAAGCTGGATGTGCAAAAGCCTGGTACCAGTGAAGACCCATGCCCTTAGGGAAAGGTAAGTGTGGGTTTAATAGGGTTGTCTAGTGAGGGGGGGAGTGGGCAGAGAGGGGAAGCGAGAGGGGCTTCAGATGCGCCAGAGTCATGTTCCAGTTGCCTAAGTACAGCTCAATCGAAGTGTTGGAGCACTTTAAGGTTGGGATGGGTGAAGCAAGTGTATTCTCGGCGCGTGAAGTAATCAAGTAAAGGTTGCCAATTGCGAACAAATTTAGTAACAGAGTGTGCAATTCTGTGGGACAGTATTTCCATGGCTAGTACATGCCTTAGATGTGTGAACCATAGAGCCAAAGGGGAGCAGACGGTTGCTTCCAATGATGAGCAATAAGTTGCTTAGCAGCGCCCAGCATGTGGCTGGTGAGGCGCCAATCTGCATGTGTCATAGCCTCAAGTTACTTGCGGTGTATGCCAAGGATAGCTGTGATGTAGGAGGTAGGTAGGGTTAAGGCCAGCACACCCTTAACATGGCCAAGGATTTCTTTCCAATCAATGCATATGACCGTGCATGACCACCATATGTTTTGGAAATTACCAGGAGTCACATGACAGCGCCAACAATGACCAGATGTGGTGTGATAAAAACTATGAAGCTGTGTCGGTGTATAATACCAACGCATCATCATTTTATATGCTGTCTTGTGCTGTGGTATACTGCAGTAGATCTTGGGGCTATTTCCCCAGATTATCTCCACTGCTTCTGAGAGATACCCTCAGTGGAATTGGCATGCCAGTGTGATTGATATGTGGGCAGACATGCTAGGCCAGAGTGTTGAAGAACCTGGTAGGTATGGAATATCAAACCTCTTGTGCCATCGTAAGCCCTGACCAGCTTTTCAAAGGGGGTAAATTGCCTTGCCACTCCCTGAACGTTTAAGAGGTGCAGCTCCCAATTGTGCAACTGATAATATTGCAGCCGAGCCGTTTCAGGCAGTTGAAATTCCTATTTGCATTGATCGAAAGACTTAATTGAGGTGCCAACAATCAGATTGCACAGGGTGCGACAATCTCTCCCTCCCAACTGTGGAATGAGTGAGGTTCCTGAGCCAGGGCAATATCCAGGTTGCAAACCAAAGGGGTGTTTGGGGAGGGAAACTTGGTGAGTTTGCGCTTTAGTGCAAGCTTGTCCCAAATATCAAGGACAGTCCTAGTTGGGGTTGCAAGGGAGGCACTAAGTGGTCATACAGATCTAGCAAGCCAAGCAAGGTACCAGAGAGGTTTGCAAGCAACTGCCTGATCCATGTGGAGCCAGTGCTTCTCACTCTCCATCACCACCCACTTGCATATAAAACAGAGATGCGCCACCCAACAGTATTCAAGAAGATTGGGGCTGGCCAACCCACCCCCCCCCCCCCCGGTCCCTGGGAAGCATCAGTACAGAGATTGAGAACCTAGGTCTATTCCCCCCACAGATGAAGGCTTGGATGTTGTAACGCCCTGAACGTCTCAGGATCGTTTAACAGACACGATAATGAGAACGCAACCACTTGTGAAGGTTTAGTTATTTTAATGAAGGCAAAAATAATACAAGGAATAAACAAAGGTTATAGTCACTGGAATCCTCCAGGCTAAATACGTTACCAGCCCACAGCACGGATGGTCCTAACCGTCCTCTGCATATACGCCGATCCCGGCGTATGCCAACAGAGGGCAGAAATGAAATGGCCGACAATGCCAATCGGTAGGCTGTGAGGGGCACGAAGAGTGTTGGGGAGAATCGAGGAGTCAGGGAAACACCCAGCCGGGGTCTCTACCTGAAGGGAGCAGCCGCTCAACCTCTTCCTCAGACTGCACTGGGACGCGGAGTCACCTCCTGGTGATGTGTCACCGATACCCCAATCACAAGCAAAGAAGACTGAACCGAGAGCAGCCGCTCGATCGATCCTGTGGACTTCCGAGTCTGTAACGCGGCAAACACCTCCTGGTGTGCGTTACAGCTGGCAGTCCCTGTATCTCTGGTCGGGCAGGGAGTTACGACTCCAACCAGCAAAAGCGCCACTGCGCTTTGACTCAGCCGAGTCAAAAAGCGAAGCTCAATGGTTATCCAGTAGAGCTTCCGGGTCCTTCACTGGTGACGATGGGGCAAGACACGGCCCAGGGAGTAACGACTCGACCTACCTCCGTTCTTGCCTTACTGGAGCACCACTCCGGAACACTGCTCTTCACTAAGCAGGTACGTCGGTTGTAAACACAATATCCGACAGCGTTGTACCTCCCGGTTCCTCCCTTTATAGGGCGTTGTTTTCCTTGAGTTATGTAACAGCTCTCCTGTTTACATAAGGGCGTGTTTTCCTTGAGTTATGTAACAGCTCTCCTGTTTACATAAGGGCGTGTTTTCCTTGAGTTATGTAACAGCTCTCCTGTTTACATAACCTCTCAACCGCTAAGCATCCTGGGAGATGTAGTCCGTTTTCGCTGGTTACCGTTTTCCTCCCCTCGCATGACAGGAATTCTTGACAGTACATCCTCCCTCTCAGCGGCTCCCCACGGGTCCAGCGCTGGCAGGAAAACGCCGATGGAACAAGGAGACCAAGCGCGGAGCATGAACCCCTTCAGCCGGTTCCCATGACTGCTCCTCCGGGCCATAGCCTTTCCACGCAACCAGGTACCACAGCTTCCCCCTGCGCCATTGGGACGCCCGTATGCCCGACACCTCCGACTCCACGCATACCGGCCTAGGTGTCCCAGACGGCTTGGAGGGTGCTGGTTTGAGCAATGATACATGAAAGACAGGGTGTATCCGCAATGACTGGGGCAAGCACACCTTCACGTTCACGGGACCCATACACTTGGTAATTCGATAGGGGCCCATGTACTTGGGATGGAACACACTGTTCTTTCGAAACCTCATGTTTCTTGTGGATATCCAGACGTAGTCTCCAGTGCGGTACAGTGGCCCGGGTCTTCTCTTCCTGTCTGCCGCAGCCTTGTATCTTCTCTTGGCCTCTATTAGGACAGCCCTTGAGCGCATCAACGTGTCTTTTATGTGTGCCACCCTGTCCGCTGTGGCGGGAATCCTGTCCTCTCTGAACGGATGTAGAAATGGCAAGAACCTGGGATGTTGGCCATAGTTGCTATAGAACAGAGATGACTGTGTGGAGCTGTGAGTGGCGTTGTTATAGGCGATCTCTGCAACCCATAGCAAGTCGACCCATTCTTCCCTGCCCTGGTCCACAAAACATCGCAGATACTGTTTGAGCGTTTGGTTCAGGCGCTCGGTTTGGCCGTCCGTTTGAGGGTGGTAGCTGGTGGACAGGGCGGTCTTAACATGCAGCGCAGTGCACCAAGTCTTCCAGAATTGCGCAGTAAACTGCGACCCCCGGTCCGACACGATCACCCCAGGTAATCCATGCAGTCGTACCACATTCTTTAGGAGTAGTGACGCCAATTCCCCGGCCGTAGGGACTCTCTTGCAGGGGATGAAGTGCCCCATTTTCGTCAAGTAATCCACCACCACCAGTATTGCCGTCATCCCCTGGTCTACCGGTAGGCCCACCACGAAGTCCAGTGATATGCTATCCCATGGTCTATCCGGGGTCGGAAGTGGATGTAAGAGCCCTTGGGTTCGGCCATGGTCGGCCTTCATGGTAGCACACGTAGGACACTCCTGTCCCCACCTCCTGACATCCACTCTCATGGTTGGCCACCAGAAATGCCGTCCCATGCTAGCCACCGTTTTTTCAAAGCCCAAATGACCTGCGCATGGAGAGTCATGGCACCAGATGAATGCTTGTTTCCTTAGCCTAGGCGTGGGTATCAATAGGCACCTGCCCTTCAGGGGTATCCCGTCCTTCAGCTGCCATTCTCTGTGACTGAGAAGCCACCTCCGCCATGCGAATGACCTGATCCCTCTCTTTATTCCCCTCAGGAAAGTATCCGGTTGGATAACCCCCAATACCATCCTCGGGGAAATGATGGAATGCTCGGTCGCAGGCAATGGTTCCTTAACTGCAGATTGACGGGACAGGGCGTCCGCCTTCCGGTTTTCCGTCCCCGGCCGATATGTGATGCGGAAGTTGAACCCCGCAAAGAAGATCATCCACCGCAGCTGTCTGGGAGAAAGGTGTCTTGTGGCCGTCATGAACTGTAGGTTCCGATGGTCCGTGTACACCGATACCACATGTCTTGCCCCCATCAACCAATGTCTCCATTCGGTGAAGGCGTCCTTGATTGCGAGAAGCTCCTTCTCCGCAATATGGTAGTTGCGTTCGGCGTCGTTGAGTTTGCGGGACATGTACGCAACGGGATGAAGCACCCCTGTGTCGTGGTTGCGTTGGGACAAGATAGCCCCCAGCGCCACATCCGATGCGTCCGCTTCCACCACGTAGGGGAGATCCGGATCGGGGTGAGCCAACACCGGTGCCTTACCAAAGGCGCTTTTCAGGGCCTCAAAGGCTTTGTTCGCTTCAGGGGACCAGACAAACTCCTTGGACTTCCTCAGTAGCTGTGTGATTGGGGCCACCAATCCTGAAAATCCATCTATAAACCGCCTGTAAAAGTTGGCGAAGCCAATGAAACTTTGGACGTCCTTCACGCTTTGGGGCACCGGCCATTCTTTCACCGCCTTGATCTTTCGTTCTGCCATCTCCTGTCCCTCTGGACTCAGCATCACTCCGAGGAATTCCACGGATGTGACGTGGAAGTCACACTTGCTGAGTTTACAAAACAGCATGTTTTCCCTCAGCTTTTGGAGCACAGCTTTGACGTGGTGTACGTGCTCCTCCACACTGGACGAATAGATGAGGATGTCGTCGATATATAGGACCACGTAGATATCCAACTCCTCTCTGAATACCTCATTCAAAAAGTACTGAAAGGCTGCCGGGGCGTTGCACAGACCGAACGGCATGACGAGGTACTCAAAAAGGCCGAACCTGGTCTTAAAGGCGGTCTTCCACTCGTCTCCGTCCCTCATGCGCACCAGATGGTATGCCCCTTTCAAATCCAACTTGGTGTAGATACGAGCTTTCTTGACCTGTTCCAGGAGTACACTGATGAGAGGCAAGGGGTACCGATCCTTTACGGTTATCGCATTCAATGCCCTAAAGTCCACACAGGCTCTCAGCTCCCCATTAGCCTTCGGGATGAAGAAGAGTGGCGAGGCGGCCGGAGACTTGGACGGGCGGATGAATCCTAGCTTGAGGAGTTTATCCAGGTACCCCCGGAGATGCACGTTTTCAGGCTCCGTCAGGGCATACAGCCTGCCGCTGGGAACGCTGGCCCCTGGCACCAGGTCGATCTGGCAGTCAAACTGTCTATGTGGTGGTAGCACTTCCGCCTTCACCTCATCAAATACATCCTCAAAACTGTGATAAGCCTGGGGGAGAGCCACATCTTTTTCTGCCGCTGTAGCCACCGTCTGACTCCCGCTCTCATCTGCGTCAAGGGATTCCGTTCCTATTCCACAATGCAGGATGCAATACGGTGACGTCAGTTCGATGCGATGTGTTGGCCAATCCACAGAGGGGTTGTGTTTCTGTAGCCACGGCAATCCCAATATGACGCCATATTGGGGCGCTCGGATGATGTTAAAATCGATTTGTTCCAAATGGTTCCTCCCACATCTCATTGGAAGGACCCCCGTGTGCTGCCCGATGGGCCCCGTCACCAATCGCCTTCCGTCTACAGCATAGACGTCTTCGGGTACAGCTTTGGGAAGAAGCACTAGCCCTAGCCTGCATGCCTCGTTGTGGTCCATAAACATGCCAGTGGCCCCTGAATCCACCATGGCCACAACGGGTATCCACTGGTCATGCACTCCCACGTGCACCGTGAGAAACAGGTGTCGTTGTCCCTTAGTGACCGAGTTGGAAAGTGAAGGGATGGATGAGTGACTCCGAGATGCCCCTTCTTTGGTCTGGGAGTCCTCTAGTTTTCCGCCGGTACGTCCACCACGGCTGTTACCGACCGGTTGGCCCGATAACGTGACGTCTTCGGTTTGGCAGGGCATTCACGTACGTAGTGGCCTTTTTTGCCACAATATAGGCACAATCCTTGTTTACGGCGTGACTCTTTCTCCGTGGCTGTGAGGCTCGCTCGTATTGCGCCGATGTCCATGGGTTCTCCCTTGGATGCGGTGGAAGTTTCAGGACTTCCCACTGTTACATAGGATGGAAGGGATTTTCCTTTTCTCCCATGATCCCCCTTTCTTTCACTTAGCCTATGTTCCAGCCGTAATACCAGGTTGATAAGGCCCTCACATGTCTTGGGTTGTGGGTCAATATGAGCCACGGCGTCCTTGAGCTCATCGCACAGCCCGTGATGGAAGAGCGCCGTCTGTTTAGCAACAGGCCACTTGGTTTCCGCAACCAGCCTTCGGAACGCGTTGAGATACTGCACCAGGTCGTTGGATCCCTGTCTCAACTCAAGCATTTCACGGTCCGCCGTGTACGAGTCAGCCCTTCTGTCGAAGACCTTCAGGAATTCCTCGTGAAAAGCACCCCAATCACATGAGATGGGGTCGTCCCTGCTCACCAGAGGTACGGCCCATTGTGCCGCGTTTCCAGCCAAATAGGATATAAGGAAAGCCACACGAGCCTGACTCGTGGGGAATGCCCTTGGTTTGCACGATAGATGTAGCGCCACTTGTGTGAGGAATACCTGCACTGTGTTAGGATCCCCACTGTACCTCTCTGGTGTTGCCAAGGGGACGGCTACCGGCATTTCCACTACTACCGCAGGGGTCTGGTTCGTGAGGGAGGTGCTGGACGTGAGCGGGTCCAATTGGATAGCATCCAGTCTGGCTTTTACATCGGCTGTTTCTTGCCTGGAGGCAGCCAATTCAATTTGCACGGTCGCTAAAGCAGCCAGCACATCATCAAGTGTTGCCATGTCTGTTATCGACCGGGAGACAGTTAGTGTTATTAAGGTCGGATATTTTGTAACGCCCTGAACGTCTCAGGATCGTTTAACAGACACGATAATGAGAACGCAACCACTTGTGAAGGTTTAGTTATTTTAATGAAGGCAAAAATAATACAAGGAATAAACAAAGGTTATAGTCACTGGAATCCTCCAGGCTAAATACGTTACCAGCCCACAGCACGGATGGTCCTAACCGTCCTCTGCATATACGCCGATCCCGGCGTATGCCAACAGAGGGCAGAAATGAAATGGCCGACAATGCCAATCGGTAGGCTGTGAGGGGCACGAAGAGTGTTGGGGAGAATCGAGGAGTCAGGGAAACACCCAGCCGGGGTCTCTACCTGAAGGGAGCAGCCGCTCAACCTCTTCCTCAGACTGCACCGGGACGCGGAGTCACCTCCTGGTGATGTGTCACCGATACCCCAATCACAAGCAAAGAAGACTGAACCGAGAGCAGCCGCTCGATCGATCCTGTGGACTTCCGAGTCTGTAACGCGGCAAACACCTCCTGGTGTGCGTTACAGCTGGCAGTCCCTGTATCTCTGGTCGGGCTGGGAGTTACGACTCCAACCAGCAAAAGCGCCACTGCGCTTTGACTCAGCCGAGTCAAAAAGCGAAGCTCAATGGTTATCCAGTAGAGCTTCCGGGTCCTTCACTGGTGACGATGGGGCAAGACACGGCCCAGGGAGTAACGACTCGACCTACCTCCGTTCTTGCCTTACTGGAGCACCACTCCGGAACACTGCTCTTCACTAAGCAGGTACGTCGGTTGTAAACACAATATCCGACAGCGTTGTACCTCCCGGTTCCTCCCTTTATAGGGCGTTGTTTTCCTTGAGTTATGTAACAGCTCTCCTGTTTACATAAGGGCGTGTTTTCCTTGAGTTATGTAACAGCTCTCCTGTTTACATAAGGGCGTGTTTTCCTTGAGTTATGTAACAGCTCTCCTGTTTACATAACCTCTCAACCGCTAAGCATCCTGGGAGATGTAGTCCGTTTTCGCTGGTTACCGTTTTCCTCCCCTCGCATGACAGGAATTCTTGACAGATGTCCTGCTGGAGGTTCACTATGTCGTCATGTGCGATGGAGGTGGAAAGTGTTTGAAACAGGTAGAGTATCTTAAGGAGGATGGGCATCTTAACAGTGTTGAACCATCCCAGCCAAGACACATGCAGGGGCCACCATCGACATAGTTCATCTAAGATAGATTTCCGATACGACGCCCAATTAGCTTTCGTCCAGGTCGATAAGGTGGAGGTCAAGCTAAGACCCAAATAGGGGATGGCATGTAGTGCCCACTGAAAGGGGGCAAGAGCTTGAATGGCAGGAAGATCTAGTATGGATACTGTGAGATTTAGGACTTGAGACTTGGATGTGTTAACTTTAATACCAGAGACTTGTTCAAAGGCTGTCAGGGCATGAACCACCAAAGGGAGAGCTGTTGTTGGTTGAGTGAGTGTAAGCAATAGGTCATCTGCAAACATACTCAATTTGTGAGCACGGCTGCCAAAGGGAATACCAACAATGTACTCTGTCTGCTGGATAGTAATGGCTAAGAGTCCTACTACTAGGGCAACCAGCAGGGGCATGATGGGGCAGCCCTGTCGAGTGCCTCTCTCTAAATGTATTGGCTGTGTGTGGAGACCATTAACCCGGATAGTAGCAGTAGGGGCTAGATAAGAGGCCATTATCCAGGATATCATGCCCAGCCCAAGACCAGTTTTCCCAAGGACAGCTCTGAGAAAAGACCAGTTAACTATAAAATTCCTTCTCCACATCAAGTGAGAGAAGACAGGAGGGGATATTATGGTGGAGGGATTTCTCCACCAGATGAGCAACCCGACGGATGTTGTCCACTCCTTGACAATTACGAATGAAGCCAACCTAGTCGGGTTCAATCAGACCGGGGAGATATGGTTCCAGGCGATTCGCCAGGATCTTGCTGTAGATCTTAGCATCCATGTTTAAAAGTGCAATGGGGTGGTAGGAGGTGCACAAAGAGAGAGTTTTGACAGGCTTGGGGATGAGAGTAATCTTTGCTGCTGTTATCGTCGGGGTGAAGGCAGTTTCTGAGGTGAATGAATTCAAAAGCCCTAGCAGGCGGTCCTGGAGAAGAAGGAGAAAGGCTATGTAAAAATCAACCAGCAGGCCATCTGGGCCAGGCGCTTTACCTGGAGGAAGATCTTTTAGGGCATGCCACAGCTCAGCCAGAATAAAAGGGGTCTCCAATAGTTCAGCAGGGATCGGATCAATAGGGTCCCACGTGCAAGAGTGGAGATCTTGTCAATTGTTTATGCATAGGCCTAAATATGAACCCAGGCTCCTGTTTGTAAGCAAGGTTGCTTGAAAGTGAGGATCTAGCTGCCTGAATCCCAAGTGTTTCAAACTCAGTTTAAAGCCAGATTACTTACATTAATCTTTATTACACTGTTAAAACAAGTGTGGTCTCCAACAGTGACAAACATTTGGTGACTTCTGTGGCTCCTGTGCTTCCTCAGCAGAGTCTCACTAACTGAAGTTTATTCTCCCCAAACAAGCCTATAAAGCATTAACAAATACTATACACATACACAAGTTCTCTCCTACCACCCCTCACTATTGAAGAAAGTGGTCGCTATCCTTTAATATCAATCTACATAGAATGGAACTGACACGAGGGCATTTGCCCTATCTGGGATGGTGGAAGAGGCACAGTATAGTTATGAGGAAACTTTAGGGTAGGATGTGATAAGGGTTATTGGTAAGTTAACTGGGGCGTGCCTCCTTATCCACTCAGCCGTTTCAGTCCTGATAATTGAGGATCTAGTAACTATCTGGGGAGGGAATGATAGAAAAACAACCAGCAGAATTGCAACCACATTTCAAACAGTGTAGTGAAGGACAACGACCAATCCCATTTGCCAAAGCAGAAAAGGAAGCTTAGGAAGAAGACACACTAAGACACCAGGCCCGAAAGGAGCAGCAGACAGGTCTAAAATATATTGTGACAACATATCTGGGAAGCACAAGTGGCAGCATGCCTGCCTCTGCACTCCATTTAGTAGGCAGACAGCTCCATAATAGAACTTCCCTGCACAGAAAATGGAAGAGGAACCTTGAAGCTTCCTGGGCCAATAAATTTAATGGCTACTGATAGATGCAGAAGACCCCAAATGACCATGACAATATTATGTTTGCATTTTTTTTATATAGCGCGTACTCGCCCCAAGGTACGGGAGCGCTTTACATGAGCACCAGTTACATTACTCAAGGACATATTGATATTTGTAGGCTCAGGGAGATTAAATGATTTGCTCAGAATCACAGAGTGTTGAGACGGCACCCAGACTCGAACCTAGTTCCCCAGGTCCAAAGGCGACATCTTTGGCCGTTACGTTACATCCTCTCCCTAATGCATGCATGGTAGTGGTCTAAGTGGGACAGTGACGTTCCTGCGCTGCCTCCCCTCAGAGAACCTGTACTTCCATTGCACTTTGGCTGCCAGTGTGCTATTTTGACAAGTAATTTCCTGCCCGGTCCCTCCCCAAAATGGAGTATGGAGATTTCCTGCATCCTTGATTTAAGCTTTGCTTTGGAATCTCCTGAATAGATTGAATCTCCTGAATTGAATTGATACCTTCCTAATCCCTGGGCCAACATCTCAGATCATTCCTGATTGCTGCTTACCTTCATTAGTGAAAGAAGAACACACAATGCCTTTGACCCTGTCTTGATGATAATCATGTGCACATTACTTAGAGAGGTTGAAATGTCGACAACATTACAACTTTGGACTATCCAACTTTCCCTTAATTAAGGGAGGAGCTTATTAATGTGGTCTCTCTAAAGCAACACCCTGACCCCCACTTTTTTGTTTAGATGCTGCACCTTGATTCGTCGCAATTTGTTGCATGTTTAATCCACTACAGCACTGCCCAGCTTCACCTTTCACAAATGTAGCAACTTTAGCAAAATAATTTATGATTTGTGACAACATAAAGTTTTTCCAGCTTGAAGCTTTGATCATGTTTGTGCATCCATTATGTGTTTACCTTTTTTTTTTATAAATCATTTGCTGTTCAGACACTCCTAAAATAATTTAAATCTATTCGGGTGGTACGGTTACATTTACTTAATATGAAGTGTAGAATTTGTAACCAAATTAACCCAATATAACAATTGTTGTGTTAAATTCAAAATCAACCCCTTCAGTAGGAATCGTCCATGTTCCTGCCATAGGGGAGATTCAGTCTTCTTCAGTGACAGTTGATCCTCGACCAACTAACAATGAAGGGCAAGCACCAGGAAGAGCGTGGAATTTGGTTCCTGCAGTGTCCTGTACTCCACCACAGACACGGTAGGTGAACTTGAAAGTTAAGTTAATTTCCTGTCTTGAAGAGAATGGCCATCAGTGACTGTACAGCTAGAGTTCCTTCATCAACGGCCTGGCTACCTGCTAAAGACAACAAGGCCATGGACATTCCTCATGACCTAATTGTATTGTACAAAGCACAGTAACCATAACAGTTAGGGCCAGATGTACAACAGTTTTTTGCAGTTGCAAACGGGTGATCGGCCCGTTTGCGACTGCAAAAAAGGGTCCTGGCATGTACAAACGCTATTTTGCAAGTCACTGACTCGCAAAATAGCGTATGCGACTCTCGATATTAGGAAGGGGCTTCCCTTCCTAATAGCAAGTCTCAATGCAATGTACTATTGTTTTGTGACCACATTTGCCGCCGCAAAACACTTGCAGTTTTCCACCTACTCCAAGTAGGTGGTAAACCACTCGCAAACAGGAAGGGGTTCCCAGGGGACCCCTTCCCCTTTCTGAGTGTGTGCAAACATATTTGTTAAGAGCAGGCAGTGATCCCAGGGACCCCAGCCTGCCCTTAAAAAATTAAACTGAAAAGTTTCATTTTTCTTTTTTAAATACATTCTGTTTTCCTTTAAGGAAAGCGGGCTGCATTTAAAAAACGACTGCTTTATTTAACAAGCTTTGGCATAGCCAATAGGTCTCGCCTTTGGGACCTTATAAGTGTTTAACCATGCAACAGTTGCATAACTAAACACTTATAAGGACTCAAAAGCGAGACCTATTGGCTATGCCAATGCTTGTTTTAACTGCTGCAATCTATTGAAGCCTCACGGAGAACATGCGATCGCGATCAAACATCAAAGCGGCCCTGCGGCCGCGAAAGTGAAAGTAATCGCGGTAAAGCGCGACGCGCGCATCCTGCGCACATGCACTGTAGGTCTAGGCTGGCCTGGTAGCATTTTTTGGAGCCCTCACACAATGTCTCACCAGCGAGACCTAAAAACTGGCAGCAGCCATGCAGGAAAGCTAGGCCCCGTGTCCTTGTGTCGAGACCTCAAACTAGCACTTAACACCCGAAGCAAGCTGAGCACACACCCCAAGGAAGGTAAACAGTGTGACATGAGTAGGAAACAGACGGAAGCAGCACATTTAAACAGGAAACTTAAGAGCACAGCGAACATCATAATTCCATTTTTTTGTTAAAAGTTGCAGTGTGAACGAACTATTAATAACACCCATAAGCATGTTTTAGTTTGTTCCATGAGGTTTGTACATGGCAGAAACTTGGTATATTTAAAACACTGCGCAGACTGGCAGATGCTGCAGGAATGGAGCGCTGGGAACAGCCACCAGCAGCAGCCATCGCTTACACTGTGCCTCTCTGTCAAACCTCTGCGCCCACAAAGTGAGATTTATTGTGTAGAGTTGTGCAGCGGGCTAAATTATATGTGTGGTCTTAGACAAAACTTGTCCTTTTGAAAGAAAATGTTATTTTCCTGATGTGAGCTACTGTTAGGATGTCACCGCATCACAAGCTGTGCACATTAGAAGCCGGGGTCCTCTGCTCCAGTGCTGCTCACACGTCGGTGTGTCGAGCTGTGAGATAGTACTTCGCAAGAAGCAGAGAAATAAAGCTCCCCCTTGACTCCGGCTGGGAGGCTCGCAGAGGGAGGCTGTTTTCTTGGGGTAAACCTTGACGCGCCGCCCCTCGTGAGTCCAAAGTGCACAGGCTCGTGTGCAAGTCTTAAGAGCACTGAAATTAAGGAAGACTCGCCCGCGAGCCGGGGTATGGACGGTATGGCTGCCGTCTGAAACGTCACTGAGCGAGCTTCCAGAAAAAAAGTCGCGCAGAAGCAATATACTAAATTGGCCATGCGTATTGTTAACCAGCCCGGCGGAGCGCGCAAAAACTTGTCCTTTTAAAAGAAAATGTTATTTTCCTGATGTGCGCTACTGTTAGGATGTCACCGCATCACAAGCTGTGCACATTAGAAGCCGGGGTCCTCTACTCCAGTGCTGCTCACACGTTCCCGCGGCCTTCGTTCCCAGGGTTTTGGATATCGAGGCCTTGCGTGAGGAGGCCGTGTGCACACTCATCCTCTTGTGAACCAACCATAACAAGCCACGTTAAAGTGATCGGGCGGAGGCAGAGGAGAATGCAACCTAATGACCCGTGAAGGAGGAGACAGATGGTGGCTGTGTCCGCGAAAGTGATCAGGCAGTGCTTTTCAGGCTGCCAAATGGTGCGCGCGCCCGGCGCACATGCACTGTATTTGGAGGCCTGAAAAGCACTAGTTTGCACTTCCAGATCCCCCTTTTACAAAAGCTCTCGCGAGAGCAGCGCTAAAACGCTGGCTCAGGCAAGACCTAAAAAGCAGTCACAGACATGGTGGTCTGCTGACCCCAGCAGGCCACCATTCTTGTGAGTGCTAGCAATTCCCAATGGGGTCGCAAATTGCGCTTGCCTCATCAATATTAATGAGGAATGCAATTTGCGACCCCATTGGGAATCGCAAACAGTGTCTGAGACACTGTTGTACATTCCATTTTGCGAGTCACAATTTTACGCTATTTGCGACTCCCAAAATGGAATTGTCATACATCTGGCCCTTAGAACTTAAAGGAAAGCACAACACATTTCCCTTCCTTATGAAAATGAAAACTTATATAATCACAGAAAATATAAAAAACATTACAGATAAAAAAATGGAATGCGAGGAATTCACAAATCAGTTCAAACAAATAAAAGGTGTGAATCAATAAGCACAGTGAGAGTAAAATTATTTATATGCAATTTAAATGGAATTAAGAAACAACATCTTCCAAATAAACAGGACACTTAATATTCCTACCAGATTCACTCTTGGTAAAAACACCTTGAATACTGCTGCTTTTGTCTCCATCCCCATCACCTTCAACCACCTCAATGGCACCCTCACCTATTCCATCTTTCACTTCATTACCAATCTCCACATGTTCATCTTCATACAACCAACTATATTTCTTCTTACCATCCATCTCCATACGGCATACTTCATCACAGCTCAAGGCACTCCTACACTTAACTATGTGAATCATATGCCACACACAACCGTCACTCAGTCTGGCTGAATTCGGGAATAAGTCAGAGGCTCATAAATCACACTTTCCACTTTTTTGACTATCATAGCTACACTGACCATATCTCCTTTTCTAAATGAATAACTTTTCACTTGTTTTGCTATACTGGAACTCATTGTAAACCGTCCCGTTTCATGCTTTTTAACATTGTTTTAACCACATCAGAATACCAACATTTTAATCTAGACTCCACCATCCAACTCTGATTATCTTTCATGAACAGTACGCTACTCCACATGTCGCTGAAAGGACTGTAACCAGTGATATGCAGGGTGGTACGACACTCCCATACAATATTATTTTATACGTACATTCAAATTCGATCTCTTACTCTTGGCAATTTGCAACACGCCCTTAATCACATTATGAAAACTTTCGATTTCACCATTACCACTGGGATAATACACTGAGGTCAATTTATCCTCAATCCCATTGCATCTCAAAATATCCTCCATCACTTCTGCCGTAAATTGCACTCCATTATCTGTGATAATCCTTTTAAGCAAACCTTCTCTCTGTAAAATTTCATCCAGAAATTTGACAACACTCTCCGCACTAGCAACACTTACAAAAGTAACTTTGGACCATTTACAGAAATAGTCTATCGACACAATATCCCTACTATCCTCCACAAGAGGCCCCATAATGTTTACTCCAATCATTTCCCTTGTCATTTCAGTACTCGGCACTGGTTACCACTGTGGTTTAAGCAACACTTGTGATTTATTAGCATTTATTCATCCATCACATTGTCTCACCACTCTCTCCACCTCAATGTCATACCCTGCCACCAATAGCTTTCCTTCACCTTTCTCTAACTTTTTACTATACTTCAATGTCATTTGTGACATACCTCTACAATTCTATTCCTTATACCTGTGGGTAGTATAGCTCCAACACCCCTCAAAATATTGTCATTTTGTAGAAACAACTTCTCTCGTACTTCCCAGAAGCTGCAATATTTACCCCACAAACTGTTACTTCTTGGCCATCCTCTCACCACAAATTTGTTTACTTCCGCCAAACCTCATCATTCAAATTAGATTACCTCCACCCTCTTTAGATATACATCCATTCCATTCACACCTATCTAAAACACAATCATTTCTTCCCAACCATCCCCTGGTACTTCTTTTAGCAGCAAGGGTAAGCAGCAAAAACAATCAGCAACCTTGTTTTGGGCTCATGGTAAATATTGTATTGTATATCTGTAATCCATTAGTCTCAAATATATCCTTGCAGTTCTTGGTGTAGCTGAAAATAAACTGTGAATACATTTTTTTTCCTGAAGTGCTCCAATCCCCAAACTACTGCCAGTGTTTCTTTTTCAATTATAGAATTGCGTTTTTGTGCTGGGTATTTAGCTCTAGAAGTAGGCACCACCATCAACTCCTTCCCTTTGATAGCCTTTTGGCTCAAGAGTGCACCAATTTCCCTCCAACTAGCATCAATTGTTATAATGCAGTCACATGTAGCATTAAAGCCATGCAAAGCCCCTGCAGAACAGGTGTCCTTTTTTATCATTTTTAAATCTTTTTGCACCTTATTAGTCCAATTAAATTCAATTTAGTTAATTAACAGTTGGTGCAAATTATACATTTTCCCCTCAAAAAATTGGGAACAAATTTGGCATAAAACTCTACCAACCCCAGAAGTTATCTCAATTCAATTATTCTTTACACTCACCTTATGACCCAAAGAATTCAATCACTGGACACCAAATTTGCACTTCGAGAAGTCTGCAGTCAATCCATGGTCATGTAACTTCTCCAAAATATAATTAACTGTTCGTGTTATTTGTTTGCCCTAATCATCAAAATATTACACTGAAATAAAATTGTACCCTCAAAATCGTTGAAAAGTTTGTGCATTCATTTCAAAATACTGCAGCTGTTGAAGCAGGCCAAGACATCAAGCAAACATAATGATAACACCCCATGGATGTCCTGAATGTTGTTAAATCCTTGCTCTGTTCATGTAACCTCACTTGATGATATGCAGATGACAGGTATATTGATGAAAATCATTGCAAATCCTTAATTAATAAATTAAAAAGATTTTGGGCAAGGAAATCATCACCAAAATGTTATTTTGGCATCTCTAAGGTACACACACAAACAAATGTTGCCATTCTCACATCTGGCCACTACTAGGGAAGACATCTCCTCTATTGCATCAACTTGTTCTACAACTCCTATTTTAGAAGTTTCTCAATCTCTTGGTTCTCCTCATGTCTCACAATCCATTGTAAAACCCTTATGTTGTGTATTTTGGGCTTAGCACCTTCTCTTAACATGCTTTTATGTGAAAACCCAACAAGGGTTCCCATTTTTCCTGAGAAAATGTCTGGAAAAGCATTATTAAATTCTGCACTGTTTCTTTCCTTTCCTCCCACCACCAATACTTGTTCCAGGCTATTGAGTGCACTTTGACCCGTCCACCCTAACACAGATGGTCCTTCTTCCACAACATGCATTTCCCCTAGTGCCTCCCTTCCTTTGAACTCAAAACACCCTTCTGTGACCAATCATCGGAATCAGTTTGTCAGTAAAACATCCAAGGATAATAATTGATTCCCAATTACTGCCACAAAATGTTTCTCCCCTACCTTCTTGTCCACTATGGTATGAGAAGATATTGAATCTCCTACAATAAGTATTTCAACCCCTCCCAATTTTATTTCGCACACTGGTTTGCTCCTTACTCATTGGTGAGAATATTTACTTTTCTTCCAAATTAGTTTTCAGTAACACCTAAAACACAGTCTGTATCCTTCCCAACATTGTCTTCATCAGCATAACATGGTTCTGAAACCCAATCTGACTTGCCTTTGACTACATTAATTTTCTTACTTAGTTCTTCCACACACTTTAGCATAATGTCCCATAGTACAGATAACAGTGCATATGTGGTTTAAACCCGGCAATACTTACCGTACCTTAGGTGATCCTTGTTCCCACATCCATAGACTTTGAAGTTCACCTACCTTGTCTGTGGTGGAGTACAGGTGGGGTACAGGAAAACAACAGTTCTCTATGACAGAGAAGGTTTCAGGTGGAACAAGGCCAAAGTCACTATGAACACACATGCTGCCATGCCCTCCAGGGAGTTTAGCCAAAAAAGATCAGGAATCTTCTTCCCAGCAAAAAGATTCTTTGGGTGAGATCTGAATTTCACAGCCCTGTCAGGCAGAAGCAATCAACTGCCCTTAAAGATGTTGAACATGGCAACAATGAATTCTTCCTGCTGATGAGGTACCAAATTGGGTTTCTTTAGATTCAGAATCTATTTGAAGAACTAACTTAAGTTGTCTGCTTCTGAGCCATATGAAGATTTGGAGCGTGTACCAACTAATCATTGAGATATGAGTTACCCTAAATCACCCACGAGTACAAAGGGAAGGGCTCAGAATTGTAAGTGTCCCAATGGAATTGGAAAAGGAAGGTACCAGTAATGTTGACAATGCACTAGAACATGCAAGTAAGCATCCTTGGAAAGTGACCCGGGACCACCATAAGAATGATCTTTGCAATTTTGTAATTTGATCTAATGTAATTTAAAATTGTACATTATTAAAAAGCATTAACACCTTTAAGAATTTTAAGGGCTTGGGCACCAAAAAGGGAACAGAATGCACCCAGTTCCAAAAATAAACATTGGTCTGATGGCCCCAACCTTAAGGGACTGGGGAAAAATAGGATGTGATGTCGGTGTCTGCTTCCTTCAATAGGTGAAGAATTGCAGAGGAGGAGCTATGTATATAGAACATATTTATAATACTTGTGAGACACCTTACTATGGAGGATTAGCCTCTGTTGTCAAGATTGTGACAAGCATAGGTTGACTTTTATCTTCTACTCACGCAGGGCATCAGCCATTGCTTTATTCTCCCTCATGTTCACAACAATACAGTGGTATCAATGTGCATTACTGTTATGCCAACCCTGATATTGAGGGAGGGAATTGGCAAGCACCAACTCAGTCTGTGTGCAGTTTCAGTGCAAGATGCACATCAATGGGCATGAAAAACGCAGAAGAATTAGTCACAGCAGCCCTCAATCTTCTAGGGGTACCGTAAGTGTTGTGCAGGCTACAGTCCTAGGACAGGGCAAAACAGAATACTTTGGTTTCATTCTTCAGGGTCTGACTATGATAGTGTGTGCTGCTTTGCAGGAAACTGAGTAGGAGGCAAGTTATTTTGGTGCCGTTTTGCTATGAATGTCTATTATCTGGGCGAGACAAGGGCAGAGGTGCAACAATCACTTGTACAGCAGGTGTAGTGGCACCGGGTGCAGAGACCTTCAGGGCCCTTTGCACTCTTTTTATTGTTTTATTTTACTAGCCATCCAGCAGTAATGGGGCCCATTTGCCTTGCTGGCACCTAGGTCCATTGGAGCAGTCCAGGGAGCATGATCAGCGGGCTAGCAAGCATGCCAACATTTTAGAACAGGAAAGTAGGGTATTTTGATAAAGATGGGGGGAAATGATTATTAGGTCGAGGCCTACCCGACGGTTTTCTAAAGACGTCGTGGGTACATTCTGAAAGCTTCCCTTGGAATGCATTCCACCTATTGATTACCATTGGCTTTATGTTTTGTAAATCACAGTTGCTTGCTTTCTATTTGCTGGCTTTATGTGTTTTAGGATGTCGAGCTTGAGTTAGTCCCTTCTGTGGAGCATAGCCTCTTTTCCATCGTTCCTTGTATTCTTCCATGAGTGCTCGCTTTCTGTATATAGGCCTTTAAACTTTGTTCTTATTTTGTTATATTTGCTATGCATTCAAAGACAAAGGTCAAATGTCAGGCTCTGTCTTCCTAGGGGACTTAGTGTTTACTTTTCGTTCTCTGACTTCAAACTGAGAGGATTTATGTGACAATCTTGCTGGCTACAGGGGTTGTGAAATGAAAGGCTTTTTTTCTTGCAGACAACAAAATTTAAATGTCTGAAAATTAACTGTGCAGATAGTTCAGAAGATATCAGAATTAGGAAAGCTCGAATTAAGCACATTTTTGTAAGTCTGAAGTGCGGTGGAAACAAATATTTTAATATGATCATCGCACATCAATACACTAGTTGATGCTCTTTCCACACATTATTGCTTGTGCACTGCATAGTTTTATCAGTAAAACTGTATGACTGCAAATATAATGGTAATTTCAATTGAAAATGTGTTGTCTGTAATGGCAGTGTGCTACTACAGAGTGCATACTCCACACTATGCCACTCCACTCTATGCCTCTCTACGCCCTTCCATTCCTCACCACTCCATGCACTCTACGACATGCCACTCTACTCTACAATCCTACACTCTATGACACGCTACTATACACCACTCCACGATACTCTAAGACATGCCACTCCACTCTACGCCCTTCCACTCTAAGACAGCCTACTACATTCCATTGTACTCTAATCAATGACACACCACTCCATGACACTCTACTCGACCCTATGACAAACCACTTGACTCTACACCTCTCAACTCTGCGCACCTCCACTCTGTCTCCTTTCACTCTACTCCCTCCACAACACTCTACGCCACTCTACCATACTCAACTTCACTCTAAGCCACATCACTATGCACAACTCCCTCTATGCCACTCTACAGCATTCTACTCCACGTCATTCTACACCCTTCCACTCTTCTCCAATCTAATCCATTCTACACCACTCCACTCTATGCCACTCCACTCTTTTCAACTCCACTCTATGCCACTCAAAGGCACCACTCCACTGCACTACACCACACTCCGCACCAATGACTTTTAGCTATGGTGAACAGCAGCCACGATTAGGGTGCAAAATGGCTAAAATACATAGGTAAAGCCAATAATTCTTGATAAGACGAGACCTAGTGGCTTTGCCAATGCTTGTTCCCAATAATTTCTAATGAAGCAGAGACAATTTCAGGCAGAAGACAGCTAAAATAAAGACATTTTTGGCTTCACAAATCGAGAGTCTCCCGCCTGCATCGGGTCGATTGACATGAATGAGATATGGTCAGGCACAGCCTGGTTCTGGATTTGGGAGGTAGGAGAGGTAAGGAAGGGTATAATCTGTTCAGCTGCTGGGATCCAGGAAGTCGAGTGGTTTACGGGCATACAGGAACAAGCAGGCAACCCATCGTTCTCTGTTTCTGGCTCTTTTAACTCTGAATATGTGTCGCTGTCTCTCTCAACAAACAGTACATTGAACCAGATTGTAACAGAGTGTAGTAACAGGAAAGATGAGGTTCCACACAGCTAAGATGAAATCAGTGAAGATTTATTGATTAAGGAGGCCCACAAGCAGCCAGCAACAAGTGTGGCTGACAAGCAGGGCAACTGGCATAGAATGCCTTAACATTCTATAACATCATATTTATACATTGATAAGATTCTACATGACATCACAATGCACTAAGCAAGTTAAAGTTGAGTGCGGTGAAAGCAAACTACAGAATACAACTAGCGTTATTGGTGATGCCTGCAATACATATACAACATCTCCCTTTTATCAAAGAATTCAAAACATAACATATTCTTTGTACTTATTAGGAAAAAAAGAAATTCTACCAGAATGAGTGGATGTACCATCAAACATATTTTGAGACAATACACTACTATCATCAGAAATACCAATGTCAGATATAACATTTGAACTTCCTGCTTCAGTTATAGGTAAACTTATAACTTGTGTTTTATCAACTTGGGATTCAGAAACATCCTTCATCTCATCATTAGAATTAAAACAGCGTCATCAGGGTAATAATTACATTTTTCAAAACGTCTGGATTTTCACAATTAGGAATGAAACAAGAATCTCTACTGGTGTTATCATTAGACTCCAAATCATGCCATAAAAATCCATCTTTCCCATCTGAAACATATCTTTTTGATTCATTAATAAGCTCCTTTTGACCAGGTTTAAGTTTAATGATATTGCTTTTATTTCTCCAACTTTTATTAGTTAAGTGAACTGAACCTCCAGCAACTTCATCAATTTCATATGGATCTGTATATTTAGATTCTCCTTTTTGTACTTTGTGAGGTTTCCGCACAATAACCCAATCTCCCTTGTCAAACATTTTGTCTTCTGCTCTGTGCACCTTGGCATGATACATTTTAGACTTAAGCTGGTTTTCTTGTATTTTATTTTTTACTTTTAGAATGTTATCAATAACCACACATTTAGTATTTTCTTTCAATTATGTCTGAATTTAGGAGTGAGTTGTGTATTACCATTTCAGCCTCTCATGAGAAAAAAGGGAGTATATCCAGTTACATTATTGGTTGTATTGTTGTAACCATTTACCGTTTCTTGTACACAATCTTTTACTGGAAAATTAGATGCAAGAGCAAGCTGAACTCCTTCTTTGATGAACCTGTTAATTCTTTCAACTTGTCCATTGGATTTAAGAGAATATAATGGTGTTTTCTCTTGCTTGATTCCATTACTTTTAAAAAATGAAACCATTTTTTCTGAAGTAAATTGTTTACCATTATCTGAGACCATTATGTGTGGTAAACCTTCAATGGCAAAACACTTCTTTAGACATTTATTCACAGAATTCATGTCAATCACACCTACAAATTCAAAATAAATCCCTTTACTGTAATAATCACTTTTACAATTATTAATCTCCAATCACTTTCCAAAAGGTTGAATGGACCTGCACAATCTATAGCTATTTTGTTCCAGGACATTTCAGGTATACTAACTATTTGCATTTCATTTACTCTAGGTTTCCAATGCTTATCTGAATTTAAACAAACTGTACATTTATCTATAAAAAGATTAACATCTGTATCCAAACCTGGCCACCAATAGTACATTTTCAACAAGTTCTTAGTTAACATGGATCCAGGGTGACTTATGTGACTCAGGTTCATTAAACTTTTTCTAAGTTTAGTTGGTGGAATCAAAAGATCTCCACGTAATAATAATCCATTTACAATACTCAATTCATCTGAAACTTGAAAGTAAGGTTTTAATTTTGATGGTAGATTCCTTACTGGTGGCCATTTACTTGTGATGTACACTTTGACTTTTATTAAAATAGGGTCACTATTACTTAAATCTAACCATTCTGTTTCAGTATATGTACAATCTGTATAATTAAAAATATCAACAATTGCAACAACACATTCTGTATCTTCTTCAATTTTTGTTTCCAAATCCATTATTGGTAATCTTGACAAGCTATCTACTGTAACATTATTTTTTTCCAGAGATACGTTTTATAGTAAAATTGAATTCTTGTAATTTAGCTAACAATCTTACAAGTCTAGCAGATGCTTTACCATTACCTCTTCCACACCCATCCATCATGTAGGTTAATGGTTTGTGATCTGTAATTAAATCAAAATGTTTGCCCCAGATATACATTTTAAGTTTCTCCACAGCCCACACTCGACAATGTTTCTCTCTCTATTGTGCTATAATAGAGTTCAGCTTTGTGTAAACGCCTGGAAATAAATGCTACAGTCTGTATACGTCCCTTTTCTTTTTGTGTAAAGATGGCACCTATACCGACTGAGCTTTCATCAACGGTAATGATATTATTGCCTTCAGATTCATAGGGAATTAAAGTATGTGCATCAACAATTGCTTTTTTTACCTCCGAAAACGCAAATTCTTGTTCCTCCTTCCAGTTATATTTTTCGCCCTATCTTAATAAGGAACGTAAAGGTTCTACCTCATCTGCATAATTCTCGATAAAACGTGAATAGTATTCACTAAGACCTAAGAAAGATATCAATGAGACTTTATCTTCTGGTCTAGGTGCATCAGAAATCGCTGTTACCAAATCATGTTTTGGTTTAATGCCATCACAACTTAGAATATGACCTAAATATTCAATTTCTTGCTTAAGAAACTTGCATTTGTTCTTAGCAACTGTCATGCCTCTTTTATTTAATTTATACAGAACAGTGTCAAGTATTTTATTATGTTCTTCAACAGTGCTTGCATGTATGAGAATATTGTCTTTAAATTTTTCAACTCCCTTAACATCTTTTAAAATATTTTCCATTATTCCTTTAAATACGCTAGCTACCGAAGCAAGCCCAAAAGGAAGTCAAATGAACCGATATGCACCGAAGGGTGTGATAAAAGTTGTGTAATCCTTAGAATCTTCAGCTAGCTTGACCTGATGGTAAGCTGACTTGAGGTCCATCAAAGAAAAATATTTAGAACCAGAAGTGAAGCCAATAATTCCTGTATTTTAGGTAACAGATGATAGTCTACCACTATATTTTTATTTAAAGACCTCAAGTCAGCACAGAGACGGATTTCTCCTTTTTTTTTTTTTTTATAATCACAATAGCAGAAACCCGTTCTGCTGAGTCTGTTTGTTCAATGACTTCTTCTGCTTCAAATCTATTAAGTAAATTCTGCAAATCACTCCTGACAGATAACGGGACAGCCCTCCGTTTGTGTTTAACAGGGATGGCAATTTTTTTTTAAACTTAATAGAATGCTCAAAACCATTTACACATCCAATGCAATCTTCAAATAAAGAATCATATTTGTTTAAAACAGATTCTAAATCACTGAATGTTGTGGAAATATGTACATTAGCAATATCAAGTTCACCAAGAACTATTGGATTATCAGCTCCCGGTTTTAAAATGATTCCCAAACTTGCCAAATCCTTCCATCCAACAATATTTCTTCCACGTTCTGCTACATATATTTTGGTAGTAACTGATCTACCTTTGATATTTAAAATGTCCTTGAAATAACCTAACATGTTAATATCAAACTCTCCAAAAGCTTTTGGATTTACATCAGTTGCCAGTAACTTAACACTTGGCCAATACTCCTCATATGTTTTGTCTGAAATTATAGTGATAGGCGATCCTGAATCTGCTATAATATTTAGTTCAACTGTGCCAATATATGCTTCGCCTAGTGGTTCTTTAACTTTACTTATTTTTTTCTTCAACAGTCAAAACAATATTTGAACAAATCTCTTCATCAAAATCATAAATACTACTAACTTTTACTTTTTGATACTGCATATATTTTACATTTCTGCAAACAGTTGCAAAATGCCCAATTTTTAAACATTTTGTGCATTTCTTACCCTTTGCTGGACATCCAGAATAGTCTGCTTTGTGGTTTTTCGATCCACATCTGAAACAAACAATATATTTAGTTTCCATATAATACAGAGGTAGCTTCAAATCTGGTGTTGCGTGCTGCTGTCATATCTCAAGAGGGTTGGCACATGCAATGTCGAACCAGTGATAGGCGCGAGACATAAACGTAGCGAAAGTACCGTTAAGGTCAGTGCCTCCTGACGATAAGCTGTTCTTTCATTCACGCTCCTAGTGTGCGGACTGCGAAGGGCAACAGCAATACAAGCTGAAACGGACCAAGGGCGGGGTTATTCGTAAGCAAGACGCAGGAGTCCAGTAAAAGAGCTGCGTCACCACGCTGACATACATTGCGTTGCCAGATTCAAATAGCAGAACTCATCTCAATATTTACCAGGTACCGCCTTTCGAACTCTAGTGTTAATGTCCTCTGTAAGATTTTGCAGAGGAGGAGCATATTTGCCTATCATAATGTAGAGAAAAGATCACTTAAGAAAGAAAATGTGTGAAAGCAAAAGACACAGCACACATATTTATACTAAATATAGGATATCGTTTTTAGACCCATACCTGTCCTAGAAACGTGATGTTGTTAATAGGAGACCAGTTAATAAAGTTGCTCCCTTTATCCTGCCCCACTTAGAGGTTGCCTGATGAGTTGTTGGACGAATAATGAATTCCCATCTAGAATCCTTTTGCCTGCTTTTCATTGGCAATTATTGCTGGTAAGTTGTTGATACATGGTTTATGCATTGGCCTGGATTTAAATCTGGTGTTACATCAAGCCAACTCGATAGATCCAATGAACACACGGAGTTCTCGTGATCGGTTAACCTAGCCGTTCGAGATCCGAGGCACAGCTTTTTGATTTATTTATTAACTCCCATGTTTCATATGGGTTATACCGGGGTGGCTCCTCCACTAGGGCGGAGGAGCGTCACCCCATTGCTTTCTCGCAGTGCGAGAAGCAGAAACTTAAAATGGTAATAACTACCATTTTATGTTTCTGCTTCTCGCACTGCGAGAAAGCAGAAGGGTTTGGTTGCGGGTGGGCAGGTTGGCAGGGCTGCTCTGCGAACAGGGCTGGGCAGGGGAGGAGTGGTCTGTCCACTCATGAGTGCGCATGACTGGTTTAGTCGGCCCTCTGGGGCCGACCAAACTAGTCATGCGCACTCTGCCCTTCTCCATGTAGGCTGCAATTGAGCCTACATGGAGAACATGGCCCGGCCATTAGCCCCTGGCTGGGCGGCGTCCTGACCAATGTGATTGGCTTAGGGGTAGGAGCCTGGCTTCCAGCTGCCTGTTCCTGCCGGAGGCAGAAGAGCAGGAGAAGAGACAACGCGGAACCTGGCCGGCGGGAAGGTAAGTTACATTTTTTTATTATTAAATTAACACCCCCGCGTGACCCCCCTCCCCCCACCCGCAAGTCATACCAGCCTTGACTAGTTAAACCACAATGACCCCAGAACAAGGGGAGAATCAGCCTGGGACGACTCTTGGTGGCCCACGTCACTAGGCACAGCCCCATAACCCACGGACCATGCACGCAACCTGGGGGTCATCCTCGACTCCACTCTCTCCATGACCAGGCAAGTCAACGCCGTCCCCGCGTCCTGCTTCAACACCCTCCGTATGGTCCGCAGGATCTTCAAATGGATCCCCCTCAACACGAGAAAAAGCGTTACCCAGGCCCTCATCACCAACAGACTCGACTACGGGAACGCCCTCTACTCAGGAACTACAAACAAGCTCCTGAGACGACTCCAACGCATCCAGAACGCCTCGGCCCGACTCATCCTCGATGTCCCCCGCCGCAGCCACATCACACTCCACCTGAGAGGCCTGCACTGGCTCCCCGTCAACAAAAGGATCACCTTCAAGCTCCTGATCCACGCACACAAAGCACTGCACAACACCGGACCCACCTACCTCAACAACCGACTCAGCTTCCACACCCCCACCCAAAGCCTCCGCTCAGCCAACCTCGCCCTCGCCACAGTCCCTCGCATCTGAAAAACCACCACCGGCGGCAGATCCTTCTCCTACCTCGCCGCCAAGACCTGGAACACTCTCCCCACCATCCTACGACAGACCCAGGACCTGCTGGCCTTCAGAAGACTCCTCAAGACCTGGCTCTTCGACCAGTAGCACCCCCCCTCCCCAGCGCCTTGAGACCCTCTTGGGTATGTAGCGCGCTTTACAAATGCAGTGATTAATTGATTGATTGATTGATTGATTGATAGTAGTACCGGGGCCACCAGTCATTGCGCATGCGCAATATTACAATATTTTAAACCAGGCTTCTCCGACGATTAGCTTGTGAGCTACTGGTAGCTCTCCAGCTGTCCATAACTCATTCTCCTGTGTGCAACCCAGTCTAAAAAATGATAAGCTTTTGCTTGCTTGAATTAATATATGTATACTAAAATTGAAAATTGAGCATTCCAGACAACAATGTGTGTATTTTTAGAACTCTTGAGCTGATGTTAGAGAAGACATGTTACTAATATTAACTTGGTACAAGGCCCCCTGCAGCTATGGCTGTTATACATAACCCATGTAGAGGCATTCCACATTACAAAGCATTTTTTACATTACTGCTGTGAACCCTATCAGATGCACTGAGCTGATTACTGCTAATGACCTTGAATATCGTTACTACATATGTAATCTTGTCTGATGCGATCAGTATTAAAACTCTAATTATATTAGTAGCTCAGGATGAAAGTCATTAACATAAGTAGCTCTTATTGCAGAAAAGGTTGGAGACCACTGTTCTAAATCGTTAAATATGAAAACTCAAAACATGAATTACAAAAATACCACATTAGGCAAGTCTACATTACACCAAACAGTCTCTCTAACGCAGAATGGAACAGGGTCCATCCATAGGTCATAGTGCAGATGCTGAGAGTCATGGGGCACAAAAGAAGTTGCACACCTACTTCCATCTAGGTGCCCGGACCCTGACGGATAACTGTGAGGCTCATCAGATGATGGGGACTATAGTTTAAATCAAGTTTACTTCCTAGGTCAGTACTCAATGTACCGCTTAATCTGCGGCCACTCAGAACCTCTTGAAGGAGCTTAAGATCCTTGTTACTGTCTTACTGACTTGGCAAGCCATGATCATCCTTCCTTGGATTCAGATCACTTACCATGGAAACAACTTAAATGGCAGATGCTGGCTTTCAAAGATGTCTGTCTTTAACAAGAATCCAATCTCCTATGCTAATAGAGCACTGACCAGCATAGCGACGGTTACTGCACTGTTCTTTTCGTCTGTTTTTGCAACTCTTTATCTGATCACCATACGCGGAAGACAGACACCATTAAGGGTGGTGCGGAATCACATCAGACAGTACCCAGCCAAAACACATGTGGCTGGGTGGGTGACCTGTGGTAGCATGTGGTATTTGCCAGTATTCCTTGGGAAAACATAAACGGCCTACTCTTCATTTTGGCTGGTGGTATGGACAACTCGGATGAGCTTTACAATGGTTCTCATAAACAGCGTCCTCATCACTTGCCTGTGACCAGCAAGGCTTAATTTTCCATGTTTGATAATGAGGGGTCCTAAATAGTCTGCAAAATCTTGCTCACAAAAGGGTTGCCTATTGACAGTCCGACGTTCTACCGTAACCCTTTGCGTGATATTTTTTTCTCAAGCTTGGAGATAAGTTCTTCAACTGACGTGATGTTAACACTTTCCATCTCAATATACTTGGACTAATCATCCATCAGTATGTGGCAACTATCTGGAAGACTCCCAAAATCAACACTACTTCTCATCCAGGGACGAGGATGAATATCTTCAGTAAACATGGGTGCAGGGGGATTGGGCAGGGTCTCTGCCTGACAGTAAGGGCGTTCCCATACTATGTATTCCACAAGCTTATCCAGCACATGGAACACAAATTTGCTACAGAGTAGACTCTTGGTCTTGACTTCCCACTACTGTACATGGCCTAACTGAACAGCCTTCATTGTGAGCTGTCTAGAAGTATTTAGCATCACCATGTTGCACAATAGCCACCCTTAGTTTCCTCAATGAAGTAAGTCACATCTGAATAATAATGTACAACAGTTCAGTGGATACATTTCTCACAATGATCTCATCACGCCACTGGTACCAGTTAAGAATATTTTCATCTTATCTGGATTGAGTCAGGTTAAGTATCAGGCTATCTAATTACGTAAGTTCAAGAGGTACTTTCTTTGAGCACAAATGTTCTGGCTAGAGGAGAACTGTAACAGATTTGAGCATTGTCTGCATATTGATAACTATACAGCGTGGTCATGGCCGCAGGGACGTCCAAGGCTATTACCTGCCTCCATCGAAGGCTGTCGATGGAGCGCTTGCTGCCCCTGGACACGTTGAAGGTTAAATGGGAAGCGGACCTTGGGAAGCCCATCCCCGAGTCGACATGGTCAACGCTGGTGCGGCGGGCCTGGAAGGGAACGCGTAATGCCCAGTTTCAGCTAGTTCAGTTTTTTACACTGCACAGGGCTTACCTGACGCCAGTTAAGATATTGCAATATTTTGGGGCACGCATTCTCAGTGCCCGCGCTGTGGGGGAGATGGGGCTGATTTTCGTCATATGTTTTGGTCATGCGTGGAGTTGGGTAGTTACTGGGAGGACGTCATAAACTGCTTGAATCAAGTGACGGAGCGCACCATTGCTTCGGAGATGGGGGCCTGCCTGTTGCTTTGGTTCCCCCACACCCGCCGTACGAAGGTTACTAGTAAGTTCTACGACTTAGGGTTGATTATGGCCAAGAGGGAGCTAACCATGCATTGGAAGTCAAGGGTGGGACCTAGCTTTCTGAGGTGGAGGACGGCGTTTGCGAAATGGGCAGGCGCGGAGGGCACACTTCGTTTGTAATTAGCACATAGGAGGAACGACGACAAGGCATTAGCGACGGCCCGTGCATGGGAGTCATTGGTGGTTGAACTTCAGGGGCTGGTGTCTGACGGTGGAGGGGAAGGGAGCATACCTGACCGACAGGAGGAAGCGATACGCGGGGAGTAGGAGGGGGGTCACGATGGTGGGAGGACGCATCCGAAGCGGCTGAAGCTGGGGGAAAGCCCAAGCTGCCAGAGATAGGTTTGAATACACCTGCACGAGTCATAGTAATAGGGGGGGCCGCATCTGGGGGAGGATAGGCAGACGGGGGCGCACTGACATGGGTTGCGGGTGGGAGGGGGAGCCCAAGCGGGAAGGGTAACCTTTCCCATGTATACACAGTTGAAATGTCGTATGTAACGCTCTTCGGTGGGGTGCTGGGGCTCTTGTGGGAATTGTATTGGGATGTTGGTATGAAAATAAAAAAAAAAAAATGTTTAAACATTGATAACTATACAGCGTCGTCCACCAGAATTCCAAGCTATTGCATATAAAATAGAATAACATAGGCGCTAGAATGGAGCCTTAAGAAACACTATACACAAAAGCAACATGGTAGAAGCTGAAACTATCTATCCTGACCAAATGTTTGCAGTTTGCCAGGAAGGAGGAAGATTAGGCACTAGGGGCCTCATTTACACATTTTTGACACACAGCAGCACAGCAGGCCTTTCTGCTGACATCCTTGTGTCATTTTGCAAGGGTGCCTGCTCTGAGGGGAAGATTGTTTTTGTGCAGGAGGGGACACTTTCCTGCACAAAAACAACCAGTAGGGGTATTCTCCGCTCTATGAGGAAAAAACAAGAAGAAATGTAAGTATTTCTCCTCGTTGTGCCTCCTTACGCCTCCCCTGGGGAGGCGTAGGATTCTGACATATTTCCAGGTTTACAACATTTTTATAAATCTGGGAATGAGTCAAGTTCCATGGATGTTACATGGGAACATCCACAGCAACACCCATGGAATGCGGTTATGCATGCGTGAAAGGGAAACATATGTACAAGGCCATGAAAAGTCATGCAGGGTGATTTTACATAGACTAGTAAATATGGGGAAGCCCATTGCGCTGCCGGTGTGTCAATAAAAGTGACGTACCAGCGGCGCAATGGGCTTGTAAATAAGCCGCTAGATGTTTGAGGGGTTGCCATCGGTTGTATCTGTGCAGGATTTTTAGTAGGAGCATGGAGGACCACAATTTACGTCTCAATAGGTTATTAGTAATACGCAAAACTCAAGGAGCTATATTAAAGAAAGGTAAATTTAAGTTTAGATGGAATTGTGTGGAATATCTAGGACATATTAATTTTGAAGGTGGCTTCCACCACAAGGACTAATGAAGGTTGCAGTGGAAGTACTCTCCCTCCAGATCAAAGAACAATTGTCAGCTTTCTTAGAACTGTGTACATTTTATTCGAAGTGCTTGACGGATTTTGACATGAAGACTGAATTTTTTAAAGGAACAAATTCACTTGAACCTAATGGAATGCACTGTGTCGAAGTTAATGGCAACTTGTTTGTATTGTAACTTTGCTCAGGCAACTATTTGCAGTAAAGGAAAACACTGATGGATTTGCCTTGCAGACGTTGCAGCAGATTGAGGGGTTATACTAAGCAATCAAAATAAACTTCTGGGGTAAGGGAAATGTAGGAGTTATCTATGGGATTGAGGCTTAAATGAGAATGACCACAACCACTGTTTTTTATTTCACATAGAAGTTGTGCAGAATTCAGTCCCAAGCCTCTCCAGGAGGGTGTCTAAATTGCTTTAGAATGAATTCAATGCAGAATTCCTTTCTGGGGAAGTAATGTGCAAGCTGTTTGTCAAGCTGACCTCTACAAGACCATATTTATAAGGATAATCTGAATGAAGAAGTGTTTGATTGCTCACATTGATGTGGAAGTTGACCGAGGGTTATTGAGGGAACATGGCTACTAGCTGTAGAATCTGGTCAAGCGTTGCAACTGGTAAAAAAAAATCATATTCGAGGAATTTCCACGCAAACATTTTGTCACAAGTTGTACTGTCATATGTGAAGATCAAAAAAGAACTGTTTATTGAAGATGGGTAGTGCTGGGTAGAGGTAAGTTTATTTCATTCCTCATTGACAAAGGGCATGAGGAACATTTAGGAAATATAGGTCGGAGTTCTGGTGGCATACTGTGGATGGGAATATTGATGCACATGTTAAAACAAGTGTGGTCTCCAACAGTGACAAACATTTGGTGACTTCCGTGGCTCCTGTGCAACCTGTAAGTTGCTTATTACACCTTGGAACAAACTGGCAGTAGACTTTATTGGCCAATTTAACAGGTTACCTGCTCATCAGGGATTCACCCTGGTGTTGGTTGATTTATAGAGAAAATCGGCAGAACTGAAAGGAGGTAGCCACTATATTGTTAGTTTGCAATGCAGCTAGTCGTCTGTCAATGGCCTGGCTGTGGTGATTTAGATGCACACAACTACAACAGGCAGGGTGCTGTCACTTGGTGAGAATAGTTTAGGTTGCCTTTGACATGAGTTTTGGGTAGAGACACAGCTAACCTCCTTGTCAGCCATCGAAATAAGTGGGTAGAAAATCTGGTTGCATATAGGTTGAGTAACATCATCTCATCCTACCGGTCTTTTCAGTTGTCCCAGTAGATGTTCGAAGATGTCTCAGGGCTTGTGGGGAGGGGGAGAGGGAGATTGTCTGGTATTTGCCTACCCAATAATTGCTTGATTTACAAAGTTTTGATCTCAGTTCCCAGCACAGTGTGACTAAGAATGGATGTTCAGCTATGTCCATGGCTTTCAGCGTTTCTCCATGGTTTGCTACACCACTCTTCTCATCCAGAGGTTCAAGGACCAGATCAGGAGAGAAAAGGCATTTGTGGAGTAGTTGTGCCATTCCTGAGTTGTGTGACACCCTTTCCCCTTCTAGGTAAGTAGGCTATTGCTTCGGATTTGTTTCCTCCAGTCTTCCCTTTACATCTCAGTCTTGGATATTGGGAGGGTACATTAGGAGATAAAGGGTTTCCTTCTAGATTGTCTCTGTGGGTGAGGCTTTCCAATGTGGATTCATGTGGTGTGCATAGAAACATGACTGAGATTGGTGTGACAAGAGGAGTTGTACTTCGTGGAACTTTAAGCGTCAGTGGGTTTTACAGAGAGATTAAATAGATAAAACACATTTTGAATATCTTAGTGGAAAAGAATTTGGACCTTTATGAAACATTGGGGAGGTTTGAAGCCCTATAACTGATGTCTCTAAGACTGGATTTTGTTAGAAAGCCCAATAATAGGAGCCTTGGCCTGGTTTCCGACTTGACCTTGGTTTCAGTAACTCTCCCTGGGATTCCCCTTGGGCCCATCCATGAGGCTTCTTCTGCCTTTTTTAAATGGACGTTTGCTCTTGCAGTATTGCCGGCTAAACACCCAAAGATTTGGATTCTTTGGTGACTTGGTCTCCTCATTTCTGTGCTTTTCTGAATCGTGTTATTTTGTAGTTAGTGGCAGATCCCCAAGGTTTTTGCAGGACTGTCTCTTATTGCTTATGTAGAGTATTTTTTGCCAGATAGTCTGTTTGTGAATTTCTGCCATGGGGGTACAGTAGGTTGCCAGTCAAAATGTACACTCAGAAGGTAAATCAGATAAGAAAATGTAAATGGTAATTGTCTTTTTACGTGTGAAACTCCTTCTTGAACTCTGGGGCACTCTAGATGAGGTATGGCTGAACATTGAGTGGTTGCAGAGGGAACCCTGGAAGATACTTGCAGCACTGCAACTTGTTGTTTGTTTCAGCATTTGCCACACACTACACTCTAGAGGAAGGTGAAACCTGGAATGTTGTTTTTGGGAACAGGGTATTTTCTGTCCTTGCACTAATTTGAGCCATGGGAAATTAATCCCTGGTTTTGGTATTTCCAAGATCGCTGGTGCGTGTGTATTTTGTTTATGTCCGTATTCAAGCAGTGTGTTATAACTTGGCTGCATCCTCAGGATGACTCGGATGAGAACATGGATGCAGAGATGATGTCTTGCATACTTACCAATACTCTCATTACTCAGATACATTTTTCTTGTGCCAGCACTTACTGCTCTCCCTGTCTCCAAGAGGTTGGTGCTGCTTTGATGTGTTGCATGGTCAGCCATATCAAAATGTACTTTATTTTACCATCTCCTTTACAGGGCAGGAGGCAGGCTGGTTTGCTTATTTTTAGAACAGTGAAATATGTTGTTAACAAAAAAAATAGCTTAACCAGCATTGGCATAGCCAATAGGTCTCGCTTTTGGGACCTTATAAGTGTTTAGCCATGCAACACTTGATGTTGTTGCACCATGGATATTGTGCTGGATAACTAAACACCTATAAGGTCCCAAAAGCGAGACCTATTGGCTATGCCAACGCTTGTTAATAATGGGACCAATCAAACCAATGAAGAGAATACTGATGGAGATGAAGGTATTGTGCCAGGAAGTGAAACTACCCATGATGAGGACGTGCAAGTTGATGATGGTAAACATTAAAGTGATGTTACTTGTGGCGAGGATGCACAAATTCCTACTAATGCGGGAAAATCTACTCTGTTGGGTAGACAAGTAACCTTAATCCACAAATACCATGGATTTCTTATGTGATTTACTTACGATAATTTGATGGATTTTGAATAGTTCTTTCTACTGTACCTTATTTATGTATGGACTCTACAGCTTAAAATATTTTAATTCTTGTAGTATTTGTTAAGAGGGATGATGCGTGGTGTTGTTATGATCTGTTGTTGGTTGCCAAGGTAGATGTCATAGGTCTGATATCTCTTGGGTTCTACGACGGAGTGTAGAGGGAACCGTTGGTGCCGATCTTGCTTAAGGAGGACACACATTCCTGTTCTCCCCATTGGATGGAATAAACCTGCTGTTTTGCCTTTCCTTGGTGTGCGACTCGTCCCTACAAATATAACAAGATGTCCTGCAAGCGACAGCCAAAGCGCTGTCTCAGAGAAACCTAAAACTATTGGAGGCAAAGAAGATCAATGTACAGTAAGAGCACATGCAAGACATGTTTTTGTGAAAACATCTTTCCTGACTACCACCAATATTCTTCAAACCCCGAGGTATGAGAGGAATTTAATTGGACCTCGTATAATTCTTCAGATCCTGCTTCCATTTAAGACTGGAGGAGGAACATGGATGGTGATCTCAGGAGTGCTGCGTGGAGGACATTTTGTGGTGGGAGGTAGCAATGTGTTTGAAAGGCCATCTTTTCCATATGCTTTGGAAGGACCAGGATTTTTCTCTTAGCTGAAAGGCTTGACACTATTTAATAAGGCAAGTAGCAAAAGCAAATCCGATCAATAGAGACATCACGTATGGTAAGGGTTTCTTTACAATTCATTCAATCGGATGTGTTCCTTTTATTTTGTAAAATTGTTCCTCGGAATTCAGATATTCTTAGTAGTTTAAGTTCTAGTCACTGAAAGATACAGATGTACTCCAAAAAATAAATATACTGTGAACATCCACAAAGAAAACACAAGGAGAGCAAAAAAATCATTGCTCCTGGATTTGAAGGTGTCCATCAGAGAAAAACCCAACTCCACAGCACCACACCACCTTATATCTTGAACCCATTCCGTATATCTTGAACCCATTCCGTTATGTTAGCACATCTTGTTGAAGCCATTTGCATGACTCGCTTTGACAGACAGTAAGTCAAGTCAATGGAATTGTATTCATATTTTAGCAAGAAATCCATAAAGCACAGCAAACCAAATGCATACATTCAAAACTCTCGTCCACAGCCAGTTTAAAATATTACAAGATCATAAATAACACAATAGAAACCAAGATGGGCATAACATTATTTTTTTTAAAACAAAAAATATATCAATAGCTTTAAAATCGCACTCCTAACGCCATAAGCAATTTGTAAACGTGAAAAATACTACACACTCCATGTGAGCTCGGGAATGCTAATATTCGTTAAAGCACAACAGAATTAAAGTGGTATAAGCAATCCCCTCTCAATTAAATATTAAAAATAATTATGGAAGGTATAGCAGAGAAAAATAATGAAACACCCTCCAGGTAAAAAAGGTTATTTTAAACCCAGTGTTCGATCTGGGGCGACACACGGGGCCTTACGTGATAGTTGTGTAAGCAGACAAGGGAGTAGGCTTAAAGATCTGGGCCCATTAGTTCACCTGCCTCAGACAGAAAGAGTCTGTAGACTGTGCACGCGCAACAGCAATGCTCCAATACAATACAGCATCTCTTGCCCATCCATCTCGCCCCTTCTCCGATAGGACTGCTATCCAGCCGGCCTCATCGCCGCCGATCGTTATCCTCATTTCAGTTTAAACCCGCTTTCCTTGTCCACACCTTGGAGATAGCGCTCTCTGTCTCACAGTTCTACTCAAGCACTCAAATGCAGCCTGTTTAAAGCAACGCGGAGCTCTACAAAAACTTCATGTAAAATCATAGTTGCCCCGGAAGGAGCAAAGCAAGGCAGGCAGGCGTGCGTCTATTTGTTTTTGAGGCGAAACGCAGCGCGGAGTTCAACGCCTGCTGTGAGTGCGCACTCGGTGCACACTGCCTGCCCGTGCAGTGAAATCAGCACAGGGTCCCGAGTAAGAAGGGGCTGTGAAATTACTCAACACATGAGCAGCGGGATTGTGACATGGCCAAGTTAGGGAATTTTCCACTGCGGTTACTTCCGGGATAACAAAGCTGCATTTGTAATATGTAAACAGAAACTCGTCTCGAGATGCACTAAGTGTTTCTCTGGCGTCTTTTTTTTTTTTGTGGGAGCTACACTCAGGCATGCGCAGCGTGAACGGAAAATGTGAGGCAAGGGCACATTACAGCTTTTCCACTGCGCCGTTTCACTTTTGAAGCGCTCGGGGACTTTAAATAATAAGACTTTAATACATTTGGATCTCGTCTCTGAAGTGCTAATTTCGGAAAACTTTACTTAACTCAAAGTAAGAAGCCTTTGCCTCACGTGGTACCACCACGCTGGTTTTTCCGAAGAGACATGCGCGTCGTCAAATACGAATATTTACTTTAGTAAATGTGCTGATCCGTTTAATGCCCTGAGAGTGATTCTAAATAAGTGATCTGTCCCTCCGATGACCCGCCCTCCCTCCCGCCCAGGCGCCTGCAGAGCCCCCACTGCTCCCCAGTCTGCTTTCACTTTCGTCCTTTACGAAAGCTTTTCTTGTCTTTATGGGGCCATATGTTTGAAACACATGGCCCCATAAAGATAAGAAAAGCTTTTACCACAAACGTAAAGGAACCGAGCCAGTCCAACTGGGACGGCTCTAAAAGAGAAAAGTGTACGTCACTAGACGCTCTTTTCCAATGGCTGGCCACCGTTTAGCATAAACGGTGACGCCAGCCAATGGAAAAGAGGGGCGGGGCTTAAAGCCCACTAGAGAAATCTCCTCTAAATCATTCAATCTCGCCAGCGAGACTGCGCATGTCTGCGCAGTCTACGCCAGGCGAGACCTAAAAAAGGGCTTAGAGCTTGCCCATTACTAACCATTGGTTGACTTTCACATCATTCTCGTAGCATCATATCATTGCTTCTGATTGGTCAGCGCCTTCTGCTCATTCCTGGTTCCTTCAAGAGCTTCCAGTTTTTAGGTCTCGCCTAGCGAATGCAGCGCAGCTGCTTGGCTTGGCAAGACTCTATTGTTATCGTTTTCGTTCCCGAAGGGAGACGACACGCACGGACAGGAGATGTGCACACGCCGGACAAGAGATGTGCACACGCCGGACAGGAGATGTGCACTCCGTACGCGTGCACATCTCCTGTCCCCGGAGGCTGGCGTTACACAGCGCGCGCATCTGGTGCGAATAAGCTGTCGGCTGATGGCTGCCTCGCCCTCTGTTGGGGGCAGTAAGGTATGCGAGGAGTGCGAGCAGTGGGCGTCACGCGCGAATGCAACGTCCCCGTGCCTGGAATGTAATGTATTGTTGTACGCTTTTAGTGTTTTGCTTTATTGTAATTCTCCAAATTAAAGAAGACTCAGGCAGGTCACTGAAATGCAACTAAAGCTAAGTGTCAGAGCTGGAGAAACCCATTTTCAAAAAAACTTTGTTGATAATCGAATTTTATTTGACCAGTGATATCGAGTTATTTCCTGACTGGCAACGGGAACTATGCAATCATTTTTTCGCCATGCATGCTGGTCTTTGTAACTTTACATTCCATTCAAGAACAAGTCATGCAAGTACCAGAAGCAAGGGCTGCACTGGACCGGAGAAGTTCCTCGAACTTGACATAGGGTTGGACTGGGTTCTTGATGAATATTCGGGGGAAATATCCTTAATTTTCACCTGATTCTTAATGGCTCAGCTGTTCTAGGACAGTAAAGTAAATCTCTGCTTAGTTCGGCCGGCTCACGTGGATGCGACCCGTACAAGGGGGCACCAGCACTCCCACCTCTTTTATAAACAAGGGTGCGTTTCCCCAGTTTTCACATTATTTTGGTCACTCACTGTTTCCCTTAAGCACACGATGAATCGCTTCCCTCGACCTCCATTATATTATTCCACCCTCTTTCCCTCAATTACCCCAAATCTTTGCTGCACCTGCAGTTGTATGGTGATGGGGACATGCCTGCACACCCATTCCCCCCCTCCCCCGGTGCCACAGCTAATCGTGCTCGACAGGAATTACTGAAGAGTCATTTCCGGGGGCACTCGATGTGTCCCGCAGTGTAATGATGGCGGGGGGGGGGTTATGTGCCCACAACTGAACATCTCTGACGCATGGATTGTTCTGGCAACAGTTCTGTTGATAGAATTTGTGTGCGTCAGGAGAACGGTCTACCCTAGCCAGGCCCGCTTTGGGTGGACTTTTCCCCCCAAGACTTCACACCTAAATATCGCACGTGGGTTACTAAATTCCAGGATTGTGGGAGGACATGGGAAACAGGTCAGATAGGCCTCCTCCCCTGCCTTACCCAACTCCATGTGGCTGTCTAGTGCTTGGCACAATAAAGGTGTTGTTTAAACCGGGGCATTGCCTAAAAAGTGGTTTACAAAAAAAAAACTTTTGTCTCCAGCCAGGCTGATGTGATTTGGGTAACTGGGCTGTATTTTGACAAAGGTTGGCTTAATAAATAATCTGATTGTTTTATAAATACAAGTTTATCAGGGAGTTTTAGTTTGAACAGAGGGGCTGAGGGGGCTGTGTTCCTCTAGTTGACTGTTTTAAGCCAGAGTTTTATCTGGACATATTGACAGATGGCTGAAGACCCTACGAGCATCAACCAGGGCTCGCAGAGTGTGGATAGGATGTAACAAGGGTCACCAAGGAATGGCCTCGCCTAACTGAGAAACGTCCCAAGTGGCCACTAAGAGCTTAGAAGGACAGATCCGTTCCTGGCTTCAAAACCATTATCTGTATAATGAACAACGGTTTTGGACACATATACTAATTTGTTAGCCGGATATCATATCACATTGAGCCGTTCGGCACACACTGTTGTATTTAACTGCCATAAACTTCTGAGTGAAGTGACTGTTGTGGACATATTTGAAATGCTGTATTTGCTAGTTATGAACATTAAAACTCAACAAACAGATTTAAACCAAAACAATTAGAAGGGCAGATCAAAAGGTCACTAGTGCCCAATAAAGGGGACAGGAGATGTGCACGCGTACGGACAGGAGATGTGCACTCCATACGCGTGCACATCTCCTGTCCCCGGAGGCTGGCGTTACACAGCGCGCGCATCTGGTGCGAATAAGCTGTCGGCTGATTGCTGCCTTGCCCTCTGTTGGGGGCAGTAAGGTAGGCGAGGAGTGCGAGCAGTGGGCGTCGCGCGCCCATCAGAAGCGCAGTAGCGCGCGAATGCAACGTCCCCGCGCCTGGATGGGCAATTCTACCGTGTTAATGAGCTGTGACTGCCGTAGAGCGCGCGCTCCTGCTCTCTGAACCCCATCGGACTTATTTTCGCATTGAACTCTCTCGATGCAGCAATAAAAATAATGGATACGCAGTGTAAATGCCATGAAAGCCGGAGCTCCAGCTGTGCACACACACAAAAATAAATACATGGGCTCTCAGGGGCAGTTGCTGACCAGGACCAAACTCGAAAACGTGTGTGACATGCACAAGTTATGTCGAATGTTAATGCATAGAACACTATTGAACAATTTCTTGGCCTCCTAGCACTGCCTTCATGTCAGAGTTCTGAACAGTCGTCAGAGTCAATAGCATGAGTCATTCGGTCTTGGGTTTGGTAGTGTACTGATCTGTCGGTCTGCTTGTGTGATACAAACCAGTCCCTGGTGACCACACCCAAGTGCCTGGAGGATGGCAATGAATGTCAAGTTAAAATCACTGTCATCTAAATGGTGTGTTTTTACTGAAAACAACGTTGCAGGGCTCTAAAGTTAGTGGGGTTTGGCCTTGTGATCGTCATATGCTCTCATCTTGTGGTGCAGGGTCATGTGGAAGTGTGAGGCTAGTCAAATAGCGCGTGTGTGTGCATGTGTCGAGGTGGTTCGAGGTCCTGGGTGCTTTATTCTGTGATCTTGTTAGCTTGTACTTACTTGGGAGAGGTCAGTGTGGTGCGATGCTGCTGCATTTGTTTGTGTGTTTGGATGTTTGGGGGAAAAGGTTGCTAGATTGTACTCACTCGAGAGAGGGCGATGTGGGTGTGTTGTCGGTCGTTTTGTGTGGTTGAGTGTCTTGAAGAGGAGGGTGTAATGAGGTGGAGGTGTGATGTGCCCAAAAGGTGATTCAGTAGAAAAGAGATTCCAAGTGTGTCATTCCTGAACCCAGACTCAGTGGTGTAAGCCCTAAAGCAGTACTTGCATCATTCACATTAGAAGGATGTTTTGCCATGTTGGATAATATTGGTCTGTGTTGTATTAAGTGATTGCCTATTCCATAGTCCACAATCTGCCAACAGCATGGTCTGAGCGATAGGTATTCTGGGTGATTTTCCAAACGGTTACTACATATATCTGTCTATCAGGTGATTGATAAAGCACAAACCTACACCCCAAAAGAGGTCTCTTGGCACTGAGAACTTCTGAAGGACAAAATAAACATGAGATTCTGGAGGCTACAAAATAGGAAGTAAGAAAGTCGAACGTTTAGCATTTTCCTCAACTTTAGGAGGTTCTCTAAATTTTAAATAGAGGTTTCAATAACTGACCGCAGTCTGATTCGGCTTGTGACGATGCGTAGGTGGGAGCGATCTTTTGATATGTCTTTCAAATCAATGGTTATGTCCTATTTAAAGTTTGTCTAACAAGTGAAGGCTTTACTGATTGTGAAAGTGTTGTCTACTATGTGAGACCAGTTATTTGCCTGTTGTGTGGTTCTGTCTGACTCTATCTCAACAGCCGGCAGACCTTTTGCTCACCTACCAATTTTCAATAGGCCACTTTTTTTCTGTATAAATAACAATATGCTAAGTTTCTATTTTTTTGGGGGGGGCAGCTATGTTGAATTTGTTAAGTGTTGTGTGTTCTCTTATGAAAAAGTATACTTATCGTTGCAACTACATATTGTGAAGCTGAAGTGCGTACATTCTGGTGTTTTTCAAAAAACTTTAACGTTCCAACGCAAGAGCTATTGTAATAACACAATTGCGCAGTAGTAAATAAAAAGATGAACTCATCATAATATAGTTTTATTATATTCTCTATAACACAAAAGGGCTTCTCATAGTAGTAACACCGTACGATTACAAATGAGCTGACTGGAAAAAAATCAAACATGGAAATAATATTGATTATTTGTCTGTTACTATTGCAATGTGTATCGTTTACTGTTCCAGGTTTGAGATAAATATTGTTTGCTGTTTTTATAGTTTGCTATGTTGTGAAAAGACTCCTGGCGTCCTGCATTTATTAGTATTCTTTCTGGTGGTCAGTCGGTATTTTGTACTATTGTAGTGATAACTGGATGACTCTTTGTTTGTTGTCAGTCATGAAACATCTTCATTTCAGAAGCCTCTTTGGAACATCTTGTTCATAAATTAGATGTTCTCTTCTCCAGTCCATTTTTCTATATGTGAATTAATACTAACAATATATTCGAGAAGCACACAAATCTGTCCGATAGTGGAAATGAAGACCAAAGAAAGGAAATGACTTCTAGGAGCACAATATTTAGTGAAAAGATTGAAGTAAGAACTTGAGCTCAGGTTTGGAGATATAAAGGTCAGAGATTTATTTTCTCAATCTTCTCAACTTGGTGCGAACCTTGTTGCAGGGCCATTCGCTGTGAGGTGGACCTTTGCAAAGTCTGCTGTCCCTCCGAAGGGTACAGTGGGCACTGTTAGAAGATCCATCTATAAGCAGAAGACTCTTGCTGCAGTCTTGGGCCATAGCCACATAGTCAGCAAAATACACACATGCATAATAAAAGAAATAACAGAGAAGTGGCAACCACTGAAAGCAGCAACCCTCTAACAAGTTTGCCATGCAGGCATGCAATCTGCAGCTTCCAATCCTCTGTGCGACTCAAGCCTTCTGCAGCGCAGACCAAGCAATCTGAGCAAACTCAAGGTGAAACACCTTAAAACAAGCATTTGCAATGCAATAGGTCTCGCATTTACGCGAGTTTGAGCTAATGACATTGCACATAACAATGCCTTTTGTTTTTGTTTTTAAAACATAAATAAAACGCATTGTCATTTACAATGCCAATAGCTTCAACTCACATAAATGTGAGACCGATTGCATTGCAAATGCTTGTTATCCCTGCCATGGGGCATGGACCTAGTCAGTTTCCTGTCTGTAGCTAGTGTCCTTCCACTGGCTAAGGACTCCTGCAGGTACTTTTTTTCTCCTACCTTTTTTCATGAACTCTCGAAGAGTGAATGTGTTTGCAGCCCGTCTCCCTCCCCCGCTCCTCCCTCATGCTGCCTTCTCCCCACTGTCTGTTATGACGTTGCTCCCTCCGTCATCCCCTACACTTCTTTTGTGATACTCGTTCCCTCCCTCCCCCCACTACCCATTGCTCCTTCCTCGTGTTGCCAGGTTCGGCTTTAGTACTGGTGGCGCCCTGTGCGGCAATGTTTGTGGGCGCCCCCCCCAATGACCACCTTCACCACGGATTCTCTCACTAGCACCCTAGTGACCAAGTCACCATAACCCCGCATTGAATTAGTTATATAGCGCCACTCATACCAGTGTAGGGTTTCCGAGCACTGCATCACACACACATTACACAATCATACGTGTGTAAATCAGTGTATAGGAAATGGTACATAAGCCAAAACTAAAAGTGTAGGAGTCACATGTCATCCATACTGGTAGGCAGTATAGTTTAAGAGTGCTTGGTGTGGAGAAGCACAACCTCAGAGTCGAAAAAGAAACAGCATAGTTGGGAGTTCTCTTTAATAATAAGGATCGATTTCTAGCCAAATTAATCCTTTTTGCATCATTAATCAATGTTCTAATAATGTATACTTTGCAGTGTGTATGCAGTTCTAGGATGAAAGTTAATAGTTCACTATTCTATATTAGGACTTTAAGTTATAAATTGCAGGTAACAAAAGGCTGTCTCTTTTAAAAGTAGTAACCTGCTGATCTGTTTACATTATATGCACTCTGTAATTTACTTGGTACACGTTCTTTGCAGCAGGCATATTAACCCTCTGGACTAACTTCACATAAGTCAATACCTCAACTATGCAAAATGCTGATCTCTCTCCAGGACGATAATTAATCACAGGAGTTATTGTGACATTTATGTGAGGCCTGGTACTGGGGGAAAGAAACGCTGCGGCAGGTGCTTCAAAAGCATAATAAACTTTCAAGCACGGCGCCCCCAGGAAGCCAGCACCCGGTACGGTGGCACCGGTCGCACCGCCCTAAAGCCGGCCCTGGGTGTGGAGCGGTGTGTTGAGGCGTAGCTTTGCTCAACCGCAGGGCCTCGTGGCCACTATAACTGTCCCCAGTGACAGCAGGTTGCATGGGCTCCTATCTCCAAAGGCCGCTGCGACTTCTCAGATGGGAGAAGGGGCCCCCCACTGCAGCGCCTACGCCTTTCCAGCGCTGCCGCCGCTCTCCTCCGCAGTGCTCAGGGGCCGCCAGGACAGTGTGGCCGTACATATTGTGTCAGCGTCACCTAGTCCGCAGCGTCCTCCCCCATATCGGCCCCAGATTACATCACTACTTTCTGCTGGTATTAGTACTGGCTGCGGGTGTCCTAGGCCCCGGCGCTTGGGGGTGCTCAGCTACCAGCTCGTCTCCACTAGGCCACTGACCCAGTATTTGTTCGGCGTGCCCACCATTCACCTGCGGTGGGGTAGTTTCACCAGGGGCTCCCAGTGCGAGTGCCATGCGGCCGCCCCCACCTCTTTCGCCGCAGGCGCTCGTGTGCTCAGTTTGCGGGAGCAATACCTCAAGCTCCTGGAGGCTTGATGTGCGCCCCCGCAATGATCCAGATCCCGATTGAGAGGAAGGTCCTAGGAATGATCACAGAGTCCGAGAAGCTCGCTTCACTCTAAGTCATCGTGCCAGTCGGAAAGGCCTGCCACAAGAAGAAGGTTCCGCAGGTGTTGCCAATGGTTCCGGGGGAGGCCCGTGCCATGATCTCCTTGGCTGTTGCTGACTGGAGGGATGCAGCTAAGTTCATCATTAGATGTGAATTGCACACCACAGACTTACTAGGCAGAGCAGTCTCATCAACAGTGGCCCTGAGTTGCCACTCCAGGTTGAAGACTGCTGGCTTTTCTGGGAATGCTCAAATATCAGTCATGAACATGCCCTTTGATGGCTCCCGTCTCTTCGGAAACCAGTCAAATTCAGTGCTGAAGTGCTTTAAGGATAGCAGGACTATGACAGGCCCCTCTGCCTTTTTTTTGGACACTTGTCACCTTCAATCTCCCGTTTCATGGCTACGGAAGGGGCTTGCAGCCGCCTCTTTACCTACCCAGGCATCGCAACACAGATTCCCAGCCTCTGCGTGGCTTTGAATGCGGTACCTACGGACCCCGTGGGTCAGGCAGCCAGCAGTCGGGTCAGTCCATCACCCCTGGCAACCACAGCCTCCAAACCCTGCTGGCTTGCCCATTTACCATTATAGACACCCAGTGGGTGGCATGATCCGGCCTCACCTGCCCCACTGGCAGCCCATAACATCGTACAGGTGGGTTTTGCAGATTTTCCAATGGGGCTACACCCTCCCCTTTGAGACTACCCCTTCCTCCATGCCACCTACTTACAACAGGCTGACGGAGGACCACCTATCCCTTCTTCGCCAGGAAGTGACAGCTCTTTTTGCCAAATGAGCCATGGTTTATTTATTTTTATTTTTTATTTATTGAGTTTTATATAGCGCTGGCTAGACCCGGAGGTATCAGAGCGCTTTACATGAGGAACATGGTTACAAAGTTAGATCAGTTTCTGGAGCCTAGTTACAGGAATTACATGAGTACAAAAGCATAGCACAAACATGAGGAAAAAATAGGCTAGGGGAGAGAGGAAAGGAATAGGGGAGGTAGGGGAGAATAATGGAGGGAAAAGGAGGGGGAGGGTATAGGAGGCACAACAGGGAGACGAGGAAAAACAGTGTCCGACGTCCGGCTGGGTATGTGACGGCCGAGGTGTGAACCAGAGCCAAACTCCTCTATAGCTGTGTGGGACAGCGCCACCGGTCATCGGCTAAAGGTTGCTTGGGCACCGCAGTACATACAAAAAGGATATAGTTTCCGCCTAGGGGGAATAGTCCAAAAAGTTCCATCGAGCGCGCCGGTCACGGTGTACGGTGCTGTGCTCCCAACGGTAATGGGGTAAAATCCCAGGCCTCTGCTGTGTGAGACTCCCTTGTCGCTGTGGACTCTCTCAGAGGGGTCTTTGAGACTCCAGGGTATAAATGCTGGATCCCTCCCCAACAAGGGGAGAAGAAGTGCTTTGGAAAGGGGCCCACTCATGGTGGCCATTATTAGAACATTGGTGTGTCGGATGTCCCCAGAGGCGGCCATTTTGACCTAATTTCGCTTCAATAGATCGGACTAGCTGGTCCGGCCATTTTGATTCTTAGTGAGGACCTTAGAGACAGGGATTTGACAATGAGACACTCCTTCCAAAGTAGCCCGTGCAAGATGATCCCTGTAAGAGAAATGTAGTCCCTGGCATATGAAATCTAGCACCAGTCTTGCAGAGACTGAAGTTCTGAAACAAATATAAAAAATATCAAATCGCTGCACCTCCAGCGGGACTTCTTAACCCTCCCACTGGCCTCTCGGAACCAACGGGCGCAAAGATTCTGAGTCAAATAAAAGTAAAATCATAAAATCAGTTAAAAAGCATTTAATAAAAGGTACATCTCTGGCGAGCATTGAACACAGCTCCAACAACCAGGAAGGCAGCACTGCACGGTCGCGACAGCGTGCCTATTTGTAAGTAGCGGCTAAAACAACTAGCCTGCTAACCTCGTAATGGCTGCCCCCGATTCCCTCAGGAACAGAGCAGTTCCCGGTGAGCAGCAACAGTCAGTAAAGTGCCCTGTGCAATATAAGCAGCAATTAAAATATCCTAAGCAGCAATTATCTGAACATATACAACGGCACCATAAAATCAGTTAAAAAGCATTTTAAAAAGGTACATCTCTGGCGAGCATTGAACACAGCTCGAACAACCAGGAAGGCAGAGATGAGATAGTGAGAGTGCCGCTGCCAGAATCGGGTCATGGCTGCTATCCTCCCTACTTTCTAATGCCCAAGAAGGGCGAAGGCCTTCGTCCTATTCTAGAACTGCGCTCTCTCAATTTTGTTACTCAAGAAGAAAAAGTTCAAAATTCTAACTATTGCTCAGGTCTGCCCTGGTCCCAGGAGACTGGATGGTAGTGTTAGACTTGCAGGATGCATATTTCCAAATTTCCATCCTGCCTGCCCACAGGCATTAATTGTGGTTCACTGGTGAGCTACTTTCACTTCACTGTGCTCCAGTTTGGCCTCACCAGTGCTCCTCCGGTGTTCACCAAGGTGATGGCAGTGATTGCAACACATCTGCAGAGATCAGGGGTGCCAGTTTTCACCTATCTTGACGACTGGCTGTTGAAGCTGGGCTCGCCCCAGGCTGTCATTTCAAACCTTCAGATTACGGCAGACCTTCTGCATTCACTGAGGTTCACTATCAGCATGCCAAAGTCGCACCTGACTCCCTCTCAGATGCTCCCTTTCATCGGATCTGTTCTGGTCATGGTACAGTTTTGGGCCTATCCTCCTGAATGGGAGTCAAGGATATTCAGGCTATGATACCGATGTTTCAGCTTCTATCCTGGATTTCAGTGAGACTGACTCTGAGGCCTCATGCAACCTACTAGTGATGCATACTGTTTGCCATATGTGGGCCCTGAAGTTCCAGTGGGCTGAGCATCAGGGGAATCTCTCTGACATTGTCCAGATCATGGAGGGATCTGCAGTAGTGGTTAACAAACCGCAATTGTGCCAGCGGCAGACCCCTGTCCCTTCCCCAACCAGATCTGACAATGGTGACAGATGCGTCATTCCTGGGATGGGGCAACTATCTGGGAGAGGTGGAGATCAGGGGTCTCTGGTCTCCAGCAGAATCTGCATCAACCTGTTGGAGCTCCGGGTGATCGGGATGTCATTAAAAACCTTTCGACCCTCCATCAAGGGAAGGTTAGTGGAGGTGTTCACGGACAACACCACTGCCATGTGGTACTGCAACAAACAGGGCAAGGTGGGGTCATGGACATTTTGTCAATAGGCTCTGGACATGGCTGGAATCTCAGGGCATTTCCCTGGTGGTTCAACATCTGGCAGGCTCTCTGAGCTCTACAGAGGACAAACTCAGCCAAAGTTGCCTAGCGGAGCATGAATAGCATCTCTATCCAGAGGTGGTGCAAGGTATCTTTCAGCAGTGGGAAGAGCCCTGGTTAGATCTTTTCACCACCAACGAGAACGCGCAATATCAGAAGTTCGGCACACTGGAGGGTCCAAGGCAGCTCTCGCTCAGAGACACTTTTTGTCTCAAGTGGAGCTCAGGCCTCCAGTTCACCTTTCCGCCCATACCACTCCTGCCCAGAGTTCTCAAGAAGATCAGGAACAACCAGGCCCAAGTTAAATCTTGTGGCTCCGGATTGGGCACGGAGAGTATGGTATCCTGAGCTGTTGAGCATGGCCATCGGTTCACCAATGAGGCTGCCCCTTCGGGAGGATCTTCTGTTGCAGCAGCAGGGGAGGGTTCTCAACCCAAATCTGTCAATGCTCCGCCTTCTTGCGTGGAGATTGAGCGGCAAAAGTTGACAGCTTTTGACCTTTTGCCCAAAGTCTGTGGTGTTATCTTGGCAGCCACGCGTCCCACCACCAAGATGGTTTACTCCTGTCCTAGGGAAAAATGTGTGGCGCGGTGTAAAGAAAGAGAAATTGATCCCCTTTCTGCTTCCCTTTCTCAGGTTCTCCTTTTGATCCTTTCCCTTGCCACGCAGGGCTCTGCTCTGGGCACTCTAAAGGGCTATCTCTCTGCTATTTAAGCTTTTCTGGGGTTGCCTGATCAGACATCCCTCTTCAAATCCCCTATTGTAAAAAGGTTTCTAAATGGTTTACAGCATTTGTTCCCAACTTCTCCTTTCATTATGCCCCAATTGGACCTTAATCTTGTCCTCACCTTTCTTGAGTGCGCTCCATTTGAGCCCCTGCACAATTGTTCACTCAGGCTCCTTACCATCAAGACGGCCTTTCTTGAGGCTATAAAATCTGCCTGGAGGCTCAGTGAGCTTCAGGCATTGTCATCCAAGCAGGGCCGGCTTTAGGGCAGTGCGACCGGTGCCACCGCACCGGGTGCTGGCTTCCTGGGGGCGCCGTGCTTGAAAGTTTATTATGCTTTTAAAGCACCTGCTGCAGCGTTTCTTTCCCCCGGTAATTACCAGGCCTCACATAAATGTCACAATAACTCCTGTGATTAATTATCGTCCTGGAGAGAGATCAGCATTTTGCATAGTTGAGGTATTGACTTATGTGAAGTTAGTGCAGAGGGTTAATATGCCTGCTGCAAAGAAAGTGTACCAAGTAGATTACAGAGTGCATATAATGTAAACAGATCAGCAGGTTACTGCTTTTAAAAGAGACAGCCTTTTGTTACTTGCAATTTATAACTTAAAGTCCTAATATAGAATAGTGAACTATTAACTTTCATCCTAGAACTGCATACACACTGCAAAGTATACATTATTAGAACATTGATTAATGTTGCAAAAAGGATTAATTTGGCTAGAAATCGATCCTTATTATTAAAGAGAACTCCCAACTATGCTGTTTCTTTTTCGACTCTGAGGTTGTGCTTCTCCACACCAAGCGCTCTTAAACTATACTGCCTACCAGTTTGGATGACATGTGACTCCTACACTTTTAGTTTTGGCTTATGTACCATTTCCTATACACTGATTTACACACGTATGATTGATTGTCTCTGTGTATTGTGTGTGTGATGCAGTGCTCGGAAACCCTACACTGGTATGAGTGGCGCTATATAACTAATTCAATGCATCTGAGTGTGGGGTTATGGTGACTTGGTCACTAGGGTGCTAGTGAGAGAATCCGTGGTAAAGGTGGTCATTGGGGGGGGGCACCCACAAACATTGTCGCACAGGGCGCCACCAGTACTAAAGCCGAACCTGTCCACACCCCTCGATGCCACCTGTGGCCCTGACATTGTGAGGCACTGACAGCCGCCACCTTGTTGGAAGACTAGACGCCCCACCTTACACGAAGGCTGTCAGTGTTGTGACTGTACACAGACCAGCGGGACACAGCGCGGGCTCTCGTGACCAGGCAACCACGCGAGGCGCGGCCACCAATAGCAGCCCAGCCTGGCCACATACCTTCAGTGGCTTACGCCCCTGGGATAGCCAGATGCCTGCACAGAGTTCTCGTCGTGGCACCCCACCCGTGTCACCCCTCGCGCGAATGCCTATGGCGCAACAGCATGTCATGGGGCGGAGGCGCGCCAAGATGCAGCAGGGGCCCCCACGCACGGGTAGCCTGGACTCCTCACGCGTGAGAGCTGAGGAGGTGACAGAGCCAATGACCACAGCCCTGGCGGCCAAAATGGACTCCGTCCTGGCAGCGGTGGAGAAAATAGGTGTCGCACTAGAGCATACCAGAACATCTCTGGAGACCCGGATTGACAAGATTACCCCGGATTTCACACTCTTACATGCGGACCACCATAAACTGGCTGAAAAGGTCACTGCACAGGGCCAAACACTCAAGGATCTCCAGCCAGTCACGCAAAGCAACACAGCGGTGCTGTCGGACATGATGGACCGTGTACATGCCCTGGAAGATAAACCGGAAGATGCGGAAGGGCGTTCCCGCCGCAACAACATTCGCGTGGTGGGTGTGCCGGAGGGAGAGGAGGGAAGACATCCAGAGCAATACATAGAGCGCTGGCTGCGCGACCTCCTGCCTCAGGAAGCATTGTCCATGTACTTTGCGGTTGAAAGGGCACACAGCGTGCCGACACAGAAGCCCCAGCCGGGAGACAGGCCTTGCTCGTTCCTTTTCAAACTACTCAACTATAAGGACAGGGATGCGGTACTGCGCGAAACACGCAAGATGGAAAGCCTCAAAGTGGGCGACAGCCAGGTAATGGTCTTCCCGGATTACACTGCCCTTGTGCAGCGTCGCAGAGGCAACTATGCAGCAGTGAAGCACCAGCTCAGAGACCTAGGGCTGAGGTACTCACTGTTATTCCCTGCCCGGCTGAGAGGGGTGGTGAAAGGAGGGACCCGCTTCTTTGACTCCCCTGCGGAGGTTTAGACTGGTTGGAGGAGTCAAGAGCTGTGGACAGGCACAAGACCTTCGGATCCGGATGGCGACAACCCTACAGGCAGGAGATACAGACGATACAGACGATACAGACGACACGGACGACGCAGGGTAGTGCGGAAGGCGAAATCAGAGACTGCAGCCCGAGCCCAGAGAAAATGATAATGCAGAGACAAGATGCCCTGGAGGCGGTTACATCCTTCGGAACTCCGCACACCGAAGAACGCTTGCACTCCTATATACGGGACACAATGGTGATCAGTGGCTCCTCGTCACCATCAACTGAAATATCCAACGACTTCTGCCTGTCAGTGGTAACCCCACAGACTGCTGATGATGTCATAGGCTAAGATAGGGATACGTCGGACTCTATCACAGGCGGCTCACGCAAGTAGAACGTTGATTGTTATCATATGTGTTCTTATATTGTGCTAGACTAGGGGAGGTTGGGTCTACTGCGTTAATTGCTACACACACTTCTTTAGGCGGTGCTGTGGAGGCGCCAGCGTGCCCACGACTGGACACTTTGTGCATATTCCCATAGGGATGGGGCGTACACGACACGGTGCCTGGCCCTGTACCCTGCTGACCTGGGACACTAATCTGGGTGGCTACCTAGATGGCACACTCCGTACACAGGAATGGGGGGGGGCAATTGCGACAACGCATTACCTGTGCACGCACCCCATTAGGCAACACGCTGACCTAGATTGTACTTCTTAGTTATTAGAGATGTTTGGACGGACACAACGCATGCTGTTCTTAGTTTAATTATTGTTTTGTTGCAGCAGGCCGATACACCCGCGTATGCCCAATCCCTGATTCCACTAATTGAGAAATCGGAATACCTAGGGCGGACACATTCCGATAATAACCCCATGAGTCTCCAGCTCAGCTGGGAGGCGGATAGTCCCCCCATACCCACGTGGCACCTCCAACCGCCCCCACTAGAAGATCTTGAATTCCGCTCCTCACTAAGGACAGCTATCCTTACCTATTTCAAACTTAATGAAGGGTCAGCAAGTAATGCATTGGTGGAATGGGATGCCCTAAAAATAGCAGTCAGTGGTCATTGTTTAGGTGCCAAATAGAACATACAAAAAACAACTAGCATTGTCACTCACCCGCTTAGAATCCCAGTTGCTCCAATATGAACGTGAGGGAGAGGGAGGGGACAGACACTCGGGCTGCCTGGAAAAACTTCGGGCACAGCACGCGGAGCTTATGGAGAAATTGCAATGCCACAACTACCCGGCTCACACAGCATGCACACACGCCACAGCGGATAGGGCAGGCCGCCTGCTTGCCTGGCTGCTGAAACAAGAGAGCAACCACACTCCAATTTGAGCCATATGCACACCTGAGGGGACCCTGGTGTACACGCAGTGTGAGATCCACAAGGTGATGACAGATCATTACACGCAGCTATACCATTCCAGGGGAAGTTGCTCAGGTCCTGACCTAGAGAGATTTCTAGAACTTGTCCAGCTACCCGCAGCCTCAGAGGCACACTAAGAGGCACTCAATAGTCCCTTCACCTTAGAGGAACTCAGGGAAGCGATTGGGTCTGTGTCATCTGGGAAAATGGCAGGGCCGGAAGGCCTGCCCGCCGAATACTACAAGGCTTACCGGGAGTATTTGGTACAGCGCCTGCACACCCTTTACACCACAGCTCTGGAGGAACGCACACTACCCCCCTCGATGCGTGAGGCCTACCTAGTGTCCTTGCTAAAACCGGACAGGGACCCCACAGCCCTAGGATCTTATAGGATCCTGGCGCTACTCAACGCGGACTATAAGATATTCGCTAAAGCTCTGGTGGAGCGATTACCGCTGGTAGTACCCGAATTGGTTCACGGCAACCAAAATGGATTTGTGCCCAAGCATAGCACATCACTGAACCTGCAAAGGTTTTTCAGGGTGGCGTCGGACGGTGTGCGGACATGGCCCAGAGCATTGTGTTAGACCTGGAGAAGGCCTTTGATTGCTTGGATTGGAGCTATCTATCGGCTGTGTTGCTACGATATGAGCTGGGCCTGGGATTTCTTCAAATGGTCGACCTCTTATACAAAAATTCCACAGTTCAGGTGCGGCTGGGGCCATATATCTCCGATGCCATAACAATACGTAGAGGTACCAGGCAGGGGTGCCCGTTGTCACCCCTCCTATTCACATTGGCGATAGAGCCCCTGGCGGCGGCGCTGCGTGCAATGCTAGGAGATGGAATACCCCTAGGCGATGCGGTACACCAGGTGTCGTTATATGCAGACGACCTCCTGGTCTACGTGAGGGACGTAGAGAATATACCGGCCCAGCTGGCACATACACTAAGCGACTTTGCTGCCATCTCGGGACTCAGGGTGAATGCTGGCAAGTCCTGTATTTACGCATTTGGGGAGGGAAGTCAAGACCCGGGTTATACGCTGAATGGTACGAGGGTGCAATGGCGGGAGGACACCTTTCGATACCTGGGAATCCAGATATACCATCAGCCGACTGACCTATTCGATGGCAATCTGGGCAAAGCCTTAACTGCAATCAGATTGCAATGCCACTTTTGGAACACGCTCCCCACTAACGGTAACTGGCAGGGTAGCACTATCCAAGATGGTGCTACTTGCCGTCTCCTGTATTACTTCGCTAATCTGCCTATATATGTTCCGGCACCCTTTTTTGCTACACTTACTAAGTTACTCAGGGATTTCCTCTGGTGGGCCGCTCGTCACAGAATGGCACTAGCAAAACTATATCTGCCCACTGACCAGGGGGGTCTCGCTGCGCCTTGTTTTGAGCACTATTATTTAGCTGCTCAACTGCAGTGGATAGCCCGCTGGCTTGCAGATAGAGGTCACGTGGACGCTGCAACCACACAGCCTCCTCATTCCCTGGAGCAAATAACCAGACTTTTTCATCCAGCCACCTAAGCCGCAACGCCGGCGCCACTCCTCCTAGCGGTGGCGTACAAATGCTACAGTTGAAGTCTTTATCTCACCAGAGTGCTGGTCCCATATGCGCCGGCCATACCATAAGAGGGTTCGCCTAGCGGGTCTGGGGTACTCACATCTCTGGCACTCGCAGATTGGCGAGAAGCAGACATACATACTCTGGGAGATCTGTACCGGGATGGCACGCTCATACCATATGAATCCTTAGTTGAGGAAGTGTGACTGCCACGGGGGCAATTCCTGCAACACTAACAGCTAGATGGGGGGACATGACCATGGAGACGTGCCAACACCTCACTATTCAATACCTCCACGTTATGGGGAGAGGCAGACGCTTGGTCCGCTGGTTCGCGGCGTCACTCCGTACACATGCAGCGATAAGTCGGGAACCACTCCGTCGCAAATGGGAGTTGGACCTAGGGCGCCAGTTGGAGGGCAGGGAATGGGAAAAGATAATAAAGTGCCCAGTGCGTATACCTAGGAACATGAGGTTCAGGCAGATACAACTGTTTATAGTCCACAGAGTATACCTTAAACCTGAAGCGATCAACATGTACTTTCACTGTGCAGAAGCAGCATGGCCTTGTTGTACTGATCCAGGGGCTGGACTAATACACATGTTGTGGAGCTGTACCAGACTACATGCATATTGTCACGCAGTCAGCGGGCTATTACCCGCATGCACAGGCCGCGACGTATCCTTTGAGTGGCCGGTTTACTTATTGCACCAATTCCGTAGAACCCCGACTACAAAAGTAACATCTCGGTTTCTTGACTTGGGTTTGTTGGTCGCTAAGCGGCTTCTAACTAAGGGGTGTAAGGCACGGGACCCGCCGCATATACAGGCGTGGAGTTGCTCGCTCCTAGCATGGGCCGAAGCAGAGGGAATCGCCATCCTGCGGGAAGAAACAGTGGGGCTACGGAAGGAGCCCATAGCTGCCCAGTGGGAGGGTCTACTTCAGACCCTGCAGCAGACGGAGGAGGACAGCCCTGGGGGACAGTCTGAGGGTGGGAATAGCAAGCCCGTGCTGGGTGACAGGCGCCCCGCCCGTAGGCAGTCATAACACCATGCGCATGCACACATATTACTCGACGCCCAGGGAAGACACAGCCGCAACCCGCGAGTAGGGGTGACTGTTAGGCTGATGACACGAGGTGGGACGTTGAGGGGCTGTGATGGGGAGATGGGGGGCAATGTGAGACATAATTATGCTGACACCGGTCTATGCTGCGGTTGTTGGTTTTGTTTTGTTTGATTTTGACCATAACATCTGTTCTTAAGTCCACGCTGAAGGATCTGGAAGAACTTTTTACAATGGATTAATGGAACTATGCAATTGTTGTATTGTAACTTCTACCCTTGATGAAACGGACGAGCTAGTGGGATTAAACTCGCCTCTAACCTAATGATGTCAGAGATATACATGTTATGTTTAATACCCACTCAACCATGCTGTCTCCCGAATATTGGTGGATGGTTCAATGTGTAGATGGCATTTATTACAGTCGGTTGCCTTCAGGAATATGTACGATTAAAATCAATAAAAACAGATTTAAACAAAAAACAATGTTGTTTGTAGGTTGGACAGGGATGGATGCAATGCTCCCAGGGTGGGGGCCAGCAGAGTGCCTGCTCTGCTTTGTGCAGACAACGCTCTCCTGATTTCTAAATCACTACGTGATTTGCAACAGCTGTTGGATGATTTCAACATTTTGTGTCTGGAGCGGGGATTATAACTTAACAGTGCCAAAACTAAATTTATGGTCTAAAACCAATGTGAGAAGTTGGCCTGGCATATGCTGTCTCCTAGTTATAGGGACACCTTGCACCAGTCCAATTCGACTCTTATTGATGATAGGTTTAAGACAACCTTTAAAGAAAGCTATCCTAGTGGTAGCTGTGGAGAGCAGCCTTCAGGCTAAGTCTTGAAGGAGTGTTAAGCTTATTGTTTTACCATAATAACCTCTTGAATAACCAAATGAAAGAGTAGCCCACACAGGTATATATATACAATATATGTATTTATTCTAGACAGAATCCCACAGTCTCTTTATGAGGCTAGTGGCAAAGTTACAATTCAAACAAGCATTTATAAACACAATAAATAGCACAGGAATCACTGGGCCCCAGGGGGGGGACCAAACCATATATCAAAAAAGTGGTATAAGAACCACAACAATTCTACAGCCAATGCCTAGGGCATTTAGGAACGCTGGCCCCTTAAGAATCCACCCCAGGTCATGAGGAAGGGGACCCACGGGAGGCGCGTGCAGCGGAAATAGCTGCTATCGGGATCTCTATTATAGTCTACGGAGAATGTCGCGGTTGAAATTACACAGATTAAAGTCACTTCTAGCAGGAGTACAAAGTTAAAACTTTAGACTTAAGCTTTTGAGGAGCCCACTACCACGAGAGTACCGAGGTACCACTGTTACCTGCCCCAGGGAAGCCGGGTGCATAGGTCGATTCTGGTGTCGGGTCGCGGGCTGATTTTCTATTGGAAAATGTTCAAAAGTGCTGCTAGCCAAAAGCGTCGATGATGCCGTGAAGATCAAAGATGTGAAGATTGTAGAGAAGAACCTGAAAGCAGAGGGGACAGAGTCTGGGTCACGGCAAAGTGACCAGGAGGCTCAAAGCAAAGAGCCCTTCGATGTCGGGTGCTTCAGGTGCGAAGTGGTGTAGCTTGGATCTGCAGCCATGGGCTCCGGGAGGCTTCAAGGAAGGCCAGCTTCCGGAGGGCGACTGTCCCACGTCGGATGAGGGTCGCTGCGGTGTTAGTGTCCGGATTGGATCCACTAAGCCTTCGCAACCGCAACCCACGAAGAATAAACAAATCGGCTACAGTGCAGACCCACGAGGTCTGGGAGAGGTCTCCTTTGGAGAGACTGTAGAGCAGGCCTGGAGCAACCAGGGGAACTCTTGATTGTCGAAATAGACCTCCGCTAAGGCCCACAAGTCGAGAGACAAGGGACCGCGGGAGGCGGCAATTTGGAGTGCGTAAAAGGCCACCCACGGGCCACCGGAGGGGGCTAGGGCGCTGATCTTTGGCACAATTGCTGTAGAGTGGTTGGCTCAAAAACGGTCAGGGTCGTGTGCTACGCAAGAGGTGGCCGGTGTCCTGGGGTATTGGGGATCTCGGCACCCACGCGGTCCACGGTGCCCAAACTCGTTGAGCACACTCACTGGCCTCTGGGATGCACTGGAAACCCACCTCAAGGGTGCTGGAAGTCGTCGAAGTCCGTAGGAGCAGCGAGGTTCCAACCGGGTCACTTGCAGTGTTTCAGGTGCCTGCCAAGCAGGGGGATAACTCCTTTATCCCAAGGGAGATTTCTTCCGTCAGCTGGGCAGCAGCAAGTCGAAGGTCAAGACTGTAAAGTTCACGATTAATCTGAGGCTCTGGTGCCACGTTATTCACCTTTATCTCCAAGATTAGGGGAGTGTCCAGAGTAGTGTCCACCAATGAGAGGTGAGGCAGGAAAGGGTGGCTACACCCTCTCCCCTTTGTGTGTTTCCCGCCTGGGCGAGGGGCAGGATGCCCCTGAACCGGTTCCAAGCGGTGTATGCAGAATGAGGTCTCTGCAGCTGCCTACGTGCAACTCTGAAAGGACATTTGGTGCACCCACCCTGTTCCAATCCACATTATCCTGTCTGGGGAGATGCTAGCACCTCCCTGCCACAGGAGCCCTATTGTCCAGCTGGCGAGGCTGTGGTTTTCCCCAGCAACAGCCAGCCAGGGTCGTGTAGGTGGCGGGCAGTAGCCATTTTGTGTTACTTGTGCACTTTTAAATTGGTGTCTAAATTCTGCCGCTTTTCCCATATCGCCTCTCTAGCAGGGGGGAATCGTACCCTCATGCCCATGGCTGGACTGGGGGTATGATTCCTACATGTTTGACATCAAACACGATATGGTTCTGTGTAGCCATTCTCAAGTTATCGCGATAGACTTATAATGCGGTTAAGAATATATGGTATGGCTACACTACAAACAACCCAGCAATGATTTTACGAGGGTTGCAGAGAGGCCCTACTCAGGTAGGGATCCCCCCTCACACATATCTCAGCACCCTGCCCTGTAGGATTAGCAAGGCATGCTATAGGGGTGACCTATGAGAGTACATGTGTTGTAATGGGGTGGGATATAGGGTACCTATATCCCTGTAAGGGCTGCTAGCACCACCTTACCCAGACTACAGTAGTGGTCTGGTGGTGTCAGTTTGTATGGCTGTCCCAGGGTGGCACAATAAGTGCTGCAGCCCTGGTAGGCCTACTGAGGGACCCATGCCCTGGGTACCTAGGGTACCACCTACAAGGGACTGTCAGGGCACCCTCAGCATCCAATTGGTTAGTACCTAGGGTACTCACATCGTTTAACAGAGGAAGCAGATAGGCTGGGGTCCTGGATAGCAGGGCCACAGCCTGGCTAAAGTCATAAAAACAGTCAAAACATCAGCAAAAAGTTGGGGGCAACTATGCAGTCGATGCCACTCTCCTACAGATGATTTCAACATTTTGTGTCTGGAGCGGGGATTATAACTTAACAGTGCCAAAACTAAATTTATGGTCTAAAACCTATTGTTGCAAACTCTCTGCTGGCACAGTTACAATAGAGCAGGTATCACATTTTTAATAATTAGGGCTAAGGCTAACTCCTAGCCTAGATTGGCACATGCAGGTTTATAAAGCCAATTGCTCGTAATTACATTATTCATTCAAACTGCTAAAAACAAATAACAAAACCCTTTCAGTATCAGTATCAAATCAGCTTTATTCGGTTTTCATTTAACACAAAAACCCATAAAAGCACAATTTTGTAACACTTATAACTTATGAATATTATTCTATAGTCATACAACAGTTAATTTAAGCACTAACATAATTTGATATTTCCATTTCATCGCCATTGTACAATAAAATTAGTAAAAATTGATTATGAAGTGAAAACAAGGTTTTTACATCCAAAGAATTATTAAAAGGAAAAGCCTGGGAATAAACTCCAATATAAAACATTGTTCAGAGATGCTTTCTATATCTAATAGAGCTTTTCAAGAATTGTGCAATATGTCTCGTAAAGCAATCCGAGTCTAAAAACTGCAATGCAAGGTAAGCGGGACGGCCATTTCAAAGAAGGCTGCTCCAGCAATTGAGATTTATAATAATATTAAGGCTTTGGGAGCAGCTCTATAAGGAGCAGAGATCTGGGGCTACGCCAACTTTACCGCCCTCTCTCACTCCTAGAGTAGGTTCATTAGGCAACTTTTTGCACTTCTACAGAGCACACCATTGGTCCCAGTATACCTAGATCTGGCACTCAAGAAAAATCTCTTGGAAAGCTGAGTTATGTCTCTAACTGTATTGGCATAGGATACGGACCTCAACTGCCCTGGATGCTTATGGAGACTCCCTCAAAGATGTATTAGCCCATCCCGGCATCCAGAACATACCGTGGCTCTTGCACATTAGGTCCTTGCTTAGGAAATTGGGTTTGGAAAGTTTTTGGGCAGCACCAGAGGCCCTCACTCCTGGCTCCAAAACGTCAATAAAGTCGACCTATTGGCAGATGGTACATTAAGAAGTCATAGGTAGCCGTAGAGGCACTTTGACCTTTGAATTTCTGAAGTTTAAGCTGCTCCCTAGTTATGAGGATACGATTGATGAAATCACTCCCACTTTGGCCAGGAAACCGTTTTTACAATTTAGATAGCAATCTCCCTCCTCATTATGGCCTTCTGTGCTAAGGGGACAAATGCAATTCACCAGAGCACAGAATGCTCTGCGTGCAAGGGGCCTAGAGAAGATTTATATCCCTTTTTACTCTTCTGTCCAGCATATGATGCCCGAAGGAGAAAATGGCTTCTATCCTTGTGCAGATCCTTGGGTGTTAGGAGCTACTTGGTTGCCACCAGGCTCCTAAGAGCTGACACCTCTACGCCGGTGGTGTTTGCGGTTGCAAAATACCTCCAGGCAGCCCGGATATGGCGATCTAAGTGCATCCGTGCAATTGATGCTAGACGAGAAGCATTAAGGAGGGCTCTGAGGTCTTTGAATGTGCAAGGCCAGAATGGTCCCAGCTCAGGAGATTGATTGTAAGACGTGCTTGAAACATAACAACCCATAATATTCCACTGAAGGGATGTCCCACACAATAGAATCTTATTTTTTTTAAACTTAGATCATTGTTTTAAAATACAATTTTAATTTTAAAAATGTTCTATGAATTTTCAGTTTTACTCATTCACTTTGTTGCTTGGCAATTTGCACCATGCACCTTAATTACTTGGTGATAGCCAGCATATTTAAGCACCTCCTATGGATTTCAGCTCAGTTTGCTGTATGGCATAACAGACCCATCTGAAGCTACTTAGGGCTTTCTTTGGGGCTTTTTGCTTTTCTGCCACTGTTTTAGTATGCAGATATTTTATTTTATTGGGGTAATCTGTTATGTCCATCAGCCACTTGTGCTAAAGGATGTCATCTGGACTTGAACTTAAACTAGTCTACTCAACGGTATTGCAGCAACTTGAGTCTTGCAACTAATTGTGTATTTTTCTTGTATTTGTTTTCATCTGCTTTTAAACCGAAATAAAAATAAAAATGATGATGATTAGAAAGTGTGTGATCTTATTTGTCGGCAAAGCCAGGAGCCTATCCCATGTTTCCCCTTCAGGATTCCTCAGGAGGAATGCGTACAACCCTGCCTGCTATCTTTGCCGCCCAGCATTTTTATGTTCTTCCATAAATGATGCATCGCGCTTGAATATTAATGCTGCACGTTCCCTGAGTCTGCCGAGAGAGAGCGTCCTTCAAAGAGGCCATACATGTTTCTGCAGAACCTCTCCGGAAATAACTGTCATCTTTACGAGGTGCATCCGGGGGAAGGAGGAAGCTCCACTAGGCAGGCACTTTCAACACCAATTATAAATTATTCAAGTTAATATCTATATCACTTACTTCAATAGATAAAACTTGTTGAGCATGACCAGGTTTGAAAATATTTCCTAGACATCACTGATGACGCCAACCAAGAATGTCTGGTCCACATTGTAAAACATAAAGTTTTCTGTGCACCACCCACCCCATGAAATTAACAACCATTTAAACAAAAAAAACTACAAAATCAATTTTAACACCACTGTACCATTGGAGAGTTATATCAGTTTGAGACAAAATTTGTTTTACATTTTTGTTGTCAAAAGTCTCCTTAGAAATAATGGTAATTTTAGATCCAGAACCAGTTAGTGGCGGAATTTGTGCCTCACCAACGAGAACATTTTCAATAGGGTCATTATATTTTGAAATATAATCCTCATCTACCTGACATTTAAAAGTGAATCATCCATATTGTCTAACAACTTTTGCTCATTCTCTTCACTCACAACATTGACACAATGTTTCCATTTTACATGTAACACACCCTGGCAAAATGGCCATAACTCCACACTTATTACATTCTTTGCCCAGAGCAGGACACTGTTTAAATGAGCAAATACTGAGAGAGAGCCTCTTATATGACCTATATTGCTTTTTAGTATGGCCTCCTAGGGCTCATTTGCAAAACAGATCCCCAATATCAGTGTCATACACCAAGATTAATTCAAAAAATATATTTTATTATTTATATTATTCATATAAAGATATTTTATACTTTTATATATTTTTTATAGTTTTGCTACTATTCATTGCTTATAAAAGTTCATTATTTACAAATACATATAACAATTAGACAAATAAACAAACAATTGCCAACATACCTTCAATGCCTCTAACCTTTTAGTGTGTGATAATTCTCCAGCATTTTAAACATTTTTTATTAACACATGAACAGTGGATTGGATTTGCATAGCTGCAGATTCTAACAATGTCTTCATCTGTAACTGTATTAGAGGCAAGGAAACCGGCAATACAAATTTCAAATCAAAATACATGTGATTTATACACAAATAACCCCACACTCAACCATCAGCACTTCATTCTCACCTGTCAAACCATCTCACCCACACTAACATTCATACACAAAAAAAGTTAAATCATGTCGGAGAGCCTGAAAAGATTATCAGAGACAAGCTATCAAATTTTTTGTGGTGCGTATATCTCTCATCAGTTTACTCTGGTGTATATGTCTCTGAGAGGATTCCCCATATATCTAGTAATGGTCAGCGCACGTTTCGGCGGACCATCGATTAAACCACCTTCGTCAGGACCATAATTGAGTCATCTAAATCTCAAAGAAAGTGGACGGGGGTTATCTGTGAAATAATGACACAAAACAATAGTTTTTAAACACTGAGTGCGGGGACTGTTGCAGCTAATAACAATTCGGAAAACGTTTTTAACAAAAATGCTTAGAAACTGTTCTAATTTGTCTGACAGCGGTGACTCACATTATGTCATCAAATGTGGTCTTATATATGTGCACAACGTGCAATCCACCAGTAAGCATGCCACCTCATGCCATGCGGCCAAGTGAGGATAGACCAAAAAGTGACCAAAGATCAAAGTGAAAATAGGGAAAAGCCTTCACCAAGCATCAGATCGTTAAAGTGTTCTATAGATTTAAAAGTGATATAGCAGGCATAATTGCTCTGTTAATGACTTTCTGCACCTTACTCTTGCCAAAAGGTATTTCTTTAATTTGGAACGTGTTTCCTTATAAATGGCAGGACAGGTCCACAAGACCATTAAGGACCCTGTACTAATACTTCCGCCAAACAACGTGTTAGTTCTTTCTGAAAAGAAAAAGTGAAAATAAAATTCAAATCCGAAGTCTATCATAGGGCAGCCGTTCCATTGACATGTGTATATGGACTCTTACCCTGTTTGAGATACAGGTTATAACAGGGACTACAGCCGTTGTCCAAAGTTATAAATATAATAGCATAATTTCTTCTTTCCTAGTAACCTTCATTGATTAGTTGAACATCTGTGACAGAAAAGAGAAACAATAAGGACTTGTTGCATAACGTATTTGAAGTCATATGGACATAACTGGTAACATGCGGCTCGCTGGTATATCATATTTGTAAAAAGAGTTTACTCAAAGCCCCAAATATCACAGAGTTCCTATATATGTTACAAAGTCAGATTTAAATGAAGTATGAAGCGGTCAGAGAACTCTACTACGTAACAATAAAACTGTAATGCACATACGGCCTGCCTCATTCTGCTTAGAGCGGACTACAAGATAGTCTACATGATAATTCGGGTGTACGGCCAATCGGTGAAGGGAGATGGAGTCTGCAATGATACTAGTTATGGTGACAAACCATAGTTAGATGAACAGCCTAGCCAACCCGTTGAAAATGGTGATTTCGCCTGTATTGCAACTAATTATAAAAAACACTATCCCTCAAAATTTAGGAAGAGTAACTTATATCCGCTCCTACATTCACCTTGTCTAAGTGACGAAGACCGCGATCTTACTGTGTATCCGAGCAAACGGTGGCCCGATATGTACTTTCAATACGGCCCGCACTACTGGCTTTTTCACTGTCACTGTTTAAATGAGGCCATGTGAAATTTTGACCCACGCTAATAACAAATGTTGTTCCCGTTCACACCTCTTCTTATTAATTGGTTTGTTAACAATATACCTTGTCCTTTTAATAACTTGGAAAGCTTTGTCAGACTTATCAATCTCCTTAATCAATTATCTTGGCTGTTGAATAATATCAACTAAGTCAATTACTTATTTGAGAGTAGCATTTCTGGAGATGAGTAATCTTTCTTGTATCTTATTGTTGGAGCACCTAGTAATGGTTGTATGACATTACCACGCATTACTTTACCATGCATGTTTTTACAACGCAGATTTTCAAACGCATACCACTACCACGCATTTAAATTCACACACATCTGACATACCTTTACCATGCAATCCACTACCAAGCACACTTTTACCACGCTTACAGCTACAGAAAAATCCAGTCACAGTCTAACACTGCCACCTACTTTTAAAAATTATACAATAAATCGTAAAACAATGTTGTAAACGAAATATATATATTTAAAAAAAATTACATTTATGTCAATTAAAGTTTACTTTTTGGTGGGAGAGCCCCCAAACCCCCCTTTTTTATGACCCTTAAAATATATATAAACTAAATACCGCATTGTCACAAATACAAACATATATGCTTTGCAAAGACCTGGGTGGTAAAGACGAGTGTGGTAAAAGTCATTCCGATGTAAAAAAATGCGTTGTACTTGCATTTCGTGGTAAAAACTTTGAGGTAAAGGCTGTTCCCCTAGTAACCAACTGATCTCTAATTAGTTGGTCAGTAAAGTTTCCAAATCCACATTAGGCTGCCAAATTCTTTTGTGAACCAACATACATGTCTGCCATCTCAGTTGCTGTTTGTTCTCTTAAGAAGAATTTATATCTTAAGAAGAATTTATGTCTTCTTAAAACTAAGGTCGGAGGCTTGTAGAACTGTTTCTCTAGTATTTGTACAGCCTATTCATATTTGTTTTTCTTCTTCTTCATCTTCTTGTGTGAAAGTAGAAATATGTGAAAAGATTTCCTGCAGTGAGTCCCACTAGTAAACGATGGAAGGGGGAATTTCTCAAATGGGCCACCAGTGAGGGCGCGCTACGGTATCAATGGGCGCGCAGACGCAACGACGATAAGGCGCGAGAAGCAGCTGCTGCGTGGGAGGCGTTAGTACAGGCACTACGAGAATATGAGCCAGGCGCTGAAGGCGAAGACCGGGCCGGGCATGAGGGGATAGCCCCGGAACAAGCTGGGTACATCACATAACTCAACACATAGATATTCCTTGAACTGTAAGATACAAGAGGACAGTGACGGCCACCTGCGTTGTTGGTGAGGATTGAGGGAGGGGGAGGGAATTTATCATTTTCATAGTGTTTAAGGGTAGGGGTTTTGTTACAAAGGTTTTTGGTTTGTTTGATGTATAGCTCTGGAAGGATTTCCATGACCTTGTATTAGGTACAGTATGCTTGACGGGGGGCTTGTGATTAATCCTCAGGGTGTATATTGAAGAATATTGTACGGATTTATATGTGGTTGTACAAAAAAAACAAAAACAATAAACTACGTATTTAAAAAAAAAAAAGGTGAAAAGATTTCCTGACCCTGCAGACCCAAGGTATGTTGTAACATCCATTTTTAGGTCTCGCCTGATCCAGCGCATGCGCTGTCTGGCGAGACTTTTAGGAAGGGCTTCAGAAAATGCTACCACTGTGGCCTAGAGCTTGCGGTTACGCACGTGTTTACGAGCAGAGGTGCCATCTGGCTGTCCTCTCTCGTCATGGGTCATCAGCTTTCAAGATCAATTAAACATAGCATTTGTAAAGCGCACTACATACCCGTGAGGGTCTCAAGGCGCTGGGGGGGGATGCTGCTACTGTTCGAAAAGCCAGGTCTTGAGGAGTCTCCTGAAGGATAGAAGGTCTTCGGTCTGCCGTAGGTGGATGGGGAGGGTGTTCCACGTCTTGGCTGGCGGGCGGGGGTGTAGAGGATGAGTCGTCTGTTGAGGTACGCTGGTCCGGTGTCGTGGAGTGCCTTGTGTGCGTGGGTGAGGAGCTTGAAGGTTATCCTCTTGTTGATGGGGAGCCAGTGCAGGTCTTTCAGGTGGGGTGTGATGTGGCTGCGGTGGGGGATGTCCAGGATCAGGCGAGCGGAGGCGTTCTGGATGCGTTGGAGTCGTTTCAGGAGTTTGGCCGGGGCTCCTGCGTAGAGTGCGTTGCAGTAGTCCAGTCTGCTGTTGACGAGAGCCTGGGTGACCGTCCTGCTAGTTTCGGTGGGGATCCACTTGAAGATCCTGCGAAGCATGCGGAGGGTGTTGAAGCAGGAGGAGGAGACGGCGTTGACTTGCTTTGTCATGGAGAGTGTGGAGTCGAGGATGACCCATAGGTTTCGTGCGTGGTTGGTGGGTGTAGGGGGTGCTCCTAGTGCCGTCGGCCATCAAGAGTCGTCCCAGGCCAAGGGGGTGGAGCCGAGGATGAGGACCTCCGCCTTGTCCGAGTTCAGCTTCAGTCGGCTGTTCCTCATCCAGTCGGCGACGGCCTTCAATCCTTCGTGGAGGTTGGTTTTGGCGGTGTGGGGGTCCTTGGTGAGCGAAAGGATCAGCTGGGTGTCGCCAGCGTAGGAGATGATGTTTAGGTCGTGTAGTCGGGCGACGTGGGCGAGTGGTGCCATGTAGATGTTGAATAACGTTGGGCTGAGAGATGAGCCTTGGGGTATGCTGCAGATGATCTCGGTGGCTTTGGAGCGGAAGGGGGTAGGCGGACGCTCTGGGTTCTTCTGGAGAGGAAGGAGGTGGTCCAGTCCAGGGCCTTCTCTTGGATTCCGGCGTCGTGGAGGCGTACTCTTAGTGTGCGGTGGCAGACTGTGTCGAAGGCGGCTGACAGGTCCAGGAGGATCAGGGCCGCGGTTACTCTGTTGTCAAGCATGATCCTGATGTCGTCGGTGGCGGCGATGAGGGCAGTTTCGGTGTTGTGGTTGCTGCGGAACCCTGACTGGGATGGGTCTAGGATGTTGTTCTCTTCGAGGAAACTGGTTCGTTGTTTATTGACGGCCTTTTCGATGACCTTCGCCGGGAACGGGAGCAGGGAGATGGGTCGGAAGTTCTTGAGGTCCTTGGGGTCCGCCTTGGGTTTCTTTAGTAAGGCGTTGATCTCTGCGTGCTTCCAGCTCTCTGGGAAGGTCAAGATACGAGAGCTTTCTTTCACATTCCTGAAGTTGATAGCTTCCTTGTCATTTGCGTTACTAAGCAATCCTGGGAGGAACCAACTGTTTAGTTAAATGAATCACGTTATTCGTGTTTACAAGCATCTCCTGAGAAACACGGCAAAACTTTCAAACGACTCCATGGTTTGAAAGTTTCGCTGCGTTTGTCAGGAGATGCTTGTAATCCGCTTTCAAGATAGGAGAGCTTTCTTTCACATTCCTGAAGTCAATAGCTTCCTTTTCATTTGCCTATATATCCCTACCTCTCTTCAACCCCTCTACCTCTCCTCTACCTCTTTTCTACCCGTCTACCTCTCTTCTACCCCTCTACCTCTCTTCTACTCTACTACCCCTCTACCTCTCTTCTACTCTTCTACACCTCTACCCCTCTTCTACCCTTCTACCCCTCTACTACCCCTCTACCACCCCTCTAGCCCTCTTCTACCCCTCTACTACCCCTCTACAACCCCTCTTCTACCCCTCTACACCTCTACCCCTCTTCTACCCCTCTACCCTACAACCCTTCTACTACCAATCTACTTCCCCTCTACCTCACTTCTACCCCTCTACTCTACCTCTCTTCTACCCCTCTACCTCTCTTCTACCCCTCTACCTCTCTTCTACCCCTCAACCTCAACTCTACCTCTCTTCTACCCCTCTACCTCTCTTCTACCCCTCTACCTCTAATCTACCTCTCGTCTACTCTTCTACCCCTCTACCTCTCTTCTACCCCTCTACCCCTCTTCCACCCCTCTACACCTCTTCTACCCCTCTACACCTCTACCCCTCTACCCTCTACTACCCTCTTCTACCCCTCTACCCCTCTACTACATATCTACCCCTCTTCTACTTCTCTACCCCTCTACTACCCCTCTACCCCTCTTCTACCCCTCTACTACCCCTCTAGCCCTCTTCTAGCCCTCTTCCACCCCTCTACCTCTCTTCTACCCCTCTACCTCTCTTCTACCCTACTACCCCTCTACCTCTCTTCTACACCTCTACCCCTCTTCTACCCCTCTACACCTCTACCCCTCTACTACCCCTCTACTACCCCTCTACCCCTCTTATACTCCTCTACCCCTCTTCTACCCCTCTACCCTCTACTACCCCTCTACTCTACCTCTCTACCTCTCTTCTACCCCTCTACCTCTCTTCTACCCCTCTACCTCTACTGAGGAAATATGAATTTTGTGATCAGTTATGTCCCCTATCGTAGACCCCGACGGCTCCATGTGCATGCTACAAGTACATGTATGTTCCCTCCAGTTCCAGCTCTGAAGACGCAAATACATGTGCGTCCACCGTCAACATGTCCTCTTTCAGATCCACCATGAATGGGTCAGATATTCCATTCCTAAGTATGAAAGGCCACCGACTTTATGTGGTTCACTTTCCACATTTTACAGATTCAGGCGAGTAGGCCCTGAATTCCGTCATCAAGCCTTTTCCTGCCTTCTGCCTCTGAAAGCTCCAGTCTGAGCCTGCATCTGTATCCATGAACTTTGTCCTACTCCCTGCGCGGCTAACGGTGCCTGATCCAGCCAGTTGCCTGCCAAAAAACTGTATTTCACCTTCAAGATTATCTGCTTCGCTCCTCATCCGATACATTCCTGTCTAGCAGTTTAGGTAAACATTCCTCCAGCTACCGTGCAAAGAGGCCAGACCTCACTGTCCTCGTGCAAGTAATTCATAGCCCCGTTACCATGGAAGATTCCTGCCCCCTCGCATCTCATGTAGACACTTAGACGCCTGTACACGCACTAACAGTCAGTATAGAATAGATTCCGTCCGAGAGACCTTTCCTTTTGTGTAATACAGTTCTTTAAACATAGGATACTAGATATGATTTGGGATTAGGTTGACATGACCCTCAGACTTCTGTCTCCACATGTAGAGCTAAATGTCAAGTCCCCTTCACCCTCTAGTTGCACGTCAATCACACGTCATGCGGCTGCGCACGCATCTCTGCCAAATATTTCTGCTGACATTGCAGGATTCTCCTATGGATCCACCCATTTGTGACATCATGTTTAATGACGTATTTTAGTTACACCCATGTTTACGCCTTTTTTTGGTTACGTATGCATATTTTATCTCTCTTATCAACTGTTACGCCTCCTGCATCTGTCACACTATAATGTAATTCTTATAAAACTGATTACCTGTCAATAATGTATCGCCTTCCTTCCTGAACTTTCGAGGTGATGGAATAGAAGCCTGTAATTCGAATTACATTCCTTTGTATAGGAATAAAGCCTTTTTAACCCTCTAATACCACGGATTCTGCCTCTTATATTTACTGAGTTATTCTTCCTAGACTTTACCGCATAAAAAATAGTACCGGTAATGAAATATTTACCACATAAATTGGCGCCCGAATAGGGACACTTTCTCATCTCACGCGCCGGAGGTGCGTTGCAGGCCCGGTCTCCTGCCACAGCTGAACGGACAAAAACGCGTACCTGCAGGATTTCCTGTATCTCCCTCCGGCCAAGCGGGGGTGACTGAGGCTGCGATCAACACCCAGACGAGGCGGTGAGAAGTGCGAAGTATCCCGACCAGAGCCTAGCTGAGAGAGCAAGATCCGAGGTATACAGAGGCCCACCAGGTTCCGAAGTTCCGAGTCCAGTCGAGTCGAGTCCAGTCCGGTCCAGTTTCAGTTCCGTTCCGAGGCCTTCCGTTCCGAGCTACCCGGTGAGTACCATTACCGGGGAGGCATTTAACGTGCACATAGTCTGTGCCGGTCAAGACGGGTTTGGGTACACAAATCCGGTCTGCACTGTTTCAGCAGTGTATCTGTACTGTTTAGCAGTATATATAGTATGTCTTGCATATAAATAAGTATTACCTAGTGTCAGTATTATGTCAGTAACTAGTTTTCTATTAGTTATCATTGTTCGTTAAAAACTGTTAAATGTTAAATGTTTTAATACGTTCTATACATTGTGGTGTGAATGACTGTTCATTATTGTGTTTACTGTATTAAGTGTGTTCTAATAATAAGATCTAAAAATGCCGCTCTTTTCGAAACTAAGACAGATCAAAACCAGAAAAGGGGTACTCGAAGAAGCTGTTCCCATTCCACCTAGGGACACTCCAGGATACTTTATGTATCACAAGCATGGCCTAGACGCCGTATTATTTCTTGATTTATGGGTGGACTACACCAAAGAATTACCAGAAAGTCAGAGATGGCCCGCAGCGGGGACCTGGGATGCAGATTGCATCATGAGAGTAGAAGAAGAATTATGGAAAAAGAAAGCCAGACAGTCACAGAAAGATGCCATTGAATTATGGCGTAAAGAATCATACAGACGTACAGAAAAAGCACTCAGACAGGACGAGAAAGGTAGAGAGAATTCAAATAAAACTCGAGAAAATCTATTACTTGAGGAAGGAAACCGAGTAAACTCAGAACAAATAGATAGACAAAGAAACACTCTTATGAATGGTATGTATCCTCTTCTGGCCGAAGGGTTACCTAAGGCTATCCCGGAAATACCAAAAGACTTAACTCCTCCATTGCTCCCGATAAAAGCACATCCCAAAACACATCCCAAAACAGCAAAGGACGTTTTCCTTTCCTCCTATTTAGATGACGTAGCTCCCGAGTATGCTAATGCCATGCCACCCACACCGCTTGCCGATGGTGTTCAACACCAAGAGCATCCGTCTGTATCCCCGCAACTACAAACTCCTACACAAGTTCCCACAGGTCCGTCCGTCTCTACAGTCTTTCCCACATCCACAATCTCTATCCTACGTCCAACGAATCCTTTTGTGCCTAGCGCCTCAGATGGTGCTACAGGAGGTACGACAGACATGTTTGCTACCCCGCCAAGAAATAAACAGACCCTTAGAGATTTAGCACTCCAACGTACACCCCAATTAGCGACATCCGACATGTTTAAAGAACAGCTTGTGGATTGTAGATACGATCCAGTACCAGGTAGACAGGACAAATTGCTCATATCATCACTACGTATACGACGAGCTACATTATATTTAATGACGATACCAGGAATGGTTGAACACCTAGACAATATATATCGCTTTGTCCAAACAGGGCGAGGTTCAGAAAGTCTCAACGAAGCTATGGAATACCAGAAAGTGGACGTACAAAGACAACTACTACGTTTTTTCATAAATTGTGTAATTAGGAATCAAGACAGGCCCGGGGCAGATCACGATACCATGCAAAGACTTGTCAAATGGGGTCAGAACATATCAGAAGAGAAACATGATAGACAGGCGTGTATAATCGCCATGTGTCGAAAAATCCGCAAGGAAGTAGAACGTATACATAAAGAAAGACGAGAAACAGACAGAGTAGAATCAGAAGAGGAGGAGGAGCAAGAATCAGTACAAATAGAAACGATAGCTTATGTAGGTAGAGGAAGACCCCATAATAATACTAGAGGTTTTAATGATCAGATACGTCCAATACGTCCAGAATATAATAGACATTTTCCAAATCCTATGTTAAATAGAAAATCCCCCGAACACCTATTCCAAGCCGCGGATAAATTACTCCGAGATCGAAGGGGGTACCATATGCTTGATTCCAGGGACGAACAAGAATTAGCCAGGTCAGCAGTACAATGGGCTGACAGTCCCAGCGACTACAATGATGATGTACTTGCACACACGTTTCTGAATCTTGACCCATACGAACAGCGTTTAGCTAGTATATACATGATTCAACACCTCCTTATATTATATAAAAGCCAACACTCCGATCCAGGACCCTTACCTGACATATTGACAGAACTACTCACGAATATATGGAGAGGGTCAGGTACTGATTTGATTAGGGAAATTTTAGAATTCCGAAATCAATATTTAAATTTCGTATGCCCAGAACACGTTCCAGCTCCCATCATAGGAAGAAAAATGTATCACATAGATAGGTAGAACCCGTTACGCGAAGTACACCCAATCAGAGGTGACGGTAATAACTTTACACGCGTGTTTGTGTACACGCCTATAACTAAACTAGAATTATTAGAAATGAAGAAAGTAGTACCCAGCCATGACAAGGATCCAGCAGGTTTCCACCGTGAAATAAAAGACATGTTACTCATGGGAGAGTATACCTATCCCGACATTATGAAGATATTAAAAGTCCTACTACCCGCCGGTGTTTATGAGAAACTCAAAGAAAAGGAATGGGAAGTGGGAGACCAAAAGATAGATTGGACAGCATTAGAAAACGAAGAAAGGGCCCGAGCTGCAGGAGCAGGACTTGGGGAAAAGACTACAGCACTAGCAGGACTACTAGTGCAGGTACTGCCACGTTTATTAACTACGAAAAAGGAAGACTGGGGTGCAATCTCAGCCTGTAAACAAAAACCAGATGAAGACACTAGTGATTTCTATTCCCGATTTGAAAAATGTTTTGGTATAAATAGTGGTATAAAAGCCAGTAGTGAGTCATATCCACATCTGTTTGTGACAAAATTAGTTGAAAATTCCCTGCTGCAAGTTAAGAATAGAGTATTGAAATTCGAAAGTACCTGGCAAGGAAATACCCCATCACAGATGTTACAGATGTTACAATATCACCACAATAGAATTAAAGAAGAACAAGAACACGAACAAAGACGTATGAAAGATACAAAAATGAAAATGCTTGTTGCTCAGTCAGTCCCAGCTAATGGTCATCAAAAGGGTGATCCCGCAGGTCCTACGAAAGGGACATGCAACTATTGTAAACAACAAGGTCATTATATACACGATTGTCCAGTCCTGAAACATAATATTGCTACAGGTAGAACCCAGGAGAGACCACGTCCACCTAGACCGGATCAGAATCAACAACAAATCCCTCAGCATGCACAACCTAGGTTAGCTCCGCAACAACTAGCTCCGCAACAGGGAGCTCCACAACAGACCTTAGCACCACCAGCGCAGCCTATTGCTGCAACACAAGCAACAACACAACAGATGTATCAGTATGCACAAGCAGATTATCCTGATTATCAGCGATATACATGACATAGCCTAGAGAGGGAAGTTGGCTTACCCCTTATTGAGGTTCCTGTAGACCAAGAGGGACCTTATGTACATAGTGAACTATTAGGGGAAGACAGAAAGTTTTTACTTGATACAGGGGCAAGCAGAACAACTATAAGACGCAGTGAAGTTCCAGGGGCACCCCTCTCAGGCTCACAAAATATTTCCCTTGGGTTTTCAGGAAAACCTATAATAAATGACGTAACACAACCTCTTCCACTTACGATTGGTCCATTGAAATGTACTACAGATTTATTGCTTACTAAATCCTGTCCAGAAAACTTGTTAGGTATAAAAACATTGAAAGCTCTAGGAGCCATAATATGTTGTTCTCCGGAAGGAGTACGACTATTTCTACGTGACTTCAAAGGTCACTACGTGTCCAGAGACATAGATCACCGACTGCAGAACTTACCTACACATTTATGGGCACAAGGCCCCACTGATGTTGGTTGCATGAATATTACACCATATCGTGTCACACTAAAAACAGGAGTAATACTACCACGAATGCGACAATACAAGTTACCACCCGATGCTGTTGTGGCTTTGCTGCAAATCATTGACGAACTCATTGCACAAGGAGTGGTTGTCGAAACCGACTCCAATGTATGTAATGCCCCGATAATTCCGATTCTTAAAAGAACGGATCCAAAAGCACCACCAGTATATCGATTAGTTATTGACCTGCGCGAATTAAATAAATGTATTATACCACAATACCCTGTGGTCCCAGATATCTCTTCATTATTAACAGCTATTGACTCGGAAGCAGCGTTCTTCACTGTAATTGATCTCAAAAATGCTTTCTTTAGCGTCCCAATAGATCCGGAAAGTCAATATCTGTTCAGATTCAGTTTAAATGGACGAAGTTTTAAATTCACACGCGCACCTCAAGGATTTACAGAAAGCCCTAGCATCTATAGCCAAGCACTGAAACGAGAACTTGACAGTATCCACATGCCAGTTAACACTGCCTTACTACAATATGTCGATGATCTGCTGATCACCGCCCAAAGCGAACGTGAATGTGAAAATGCGTCACTGACGGTTTTAAAATTTTTGGCCGACAAGGGGCACAAGGTGTCCCCTTCTAAGCTGCAATTCTGTGTCCAGCGAGTTGTTTACCTTGGGCACTCGCTGTCCAAGGAGGGAAGGCAGCTTACATCTGACCGTATCCAGTTAATCGCTAACATGCCACCACCCAAGACACAAAAGGAGGTGCGGGCTTTTATAGGTCTCACTTCATACTGTAGGCAGTGGATCCCTCAATATGCATTTCTAGCAAAACCACTCATCCAGTTAACAACACAGGAGGCAGCCACATCGACTGTCCTCCCTTGGACTCAAGAACATACACATGCCTTTGAAAGCTTAAAGAAAGCTTTATGCCAAGCACCTGTTTTAGCAACACCATGTTACAGTAAACAGTTTACACTCTTTGTTACAGAACGCGAAGGTACTGCTTTGTCAGTACTCACTCAGGAACAAGCAGGATCACACAAACCATGTGCTTATTTCTCTAGTACATTAGATCCAGTAGCTCAGGCTCTTCCTGCGTGCCTGAAATCGGTGGCAGCAACAGCTTTAGCTATCAGACAAAGCGATGCCATAGTGTTAGGACACCAATTGACAGTACAAGTACCACACGCAGTAGAGGTTCTCTTGAACCGCACACAAACACAACACTTGACTATAGCGAGACTCACCGGTTACGAATTGACATTATTTCAGCCACATATAGAAATCAGACGTTGTAATACGTTAAATCCTGCCACACTGTTACCAGTGGGCGGAACAGATCCATTGGCACATGATTGTGTCGAAGTCAATACTATCACGACGAAACCCAGACAAGACTTGACAGATATCCCTTTGTCAGATCCAGACTTGACATTGTATGTAGATGGGTCATGTATGAGAACAAGTACAGGAGAGTTAGTGGCCGCTTACGCAGTCACAACAGACACTGAAGTCATTGAAACAAATCGTATTAACACTTTGTCAGCTCAAGCAGCAGAGCTCATCGCTCTGACACAAGCCTGTATTCAAGCCAAAAATAAGAAAGTCAACATACACACAGATTCACGTTATGCATTCGGAGTCGTCCATGACTTCGGCGTACTGTGGCGAGAGAGAGGTTATTTAACTTCTCACGGTGCCCACATCCAACACGGACCCCTCATTCAAACCCTATTAGACGCGATCCATCTACCTACTGCAATATCGATTATGAAATGCAAAGCCCATACAAAAGTTACCGATATCATTTCTCAGGGTAATGACCTAGCTGACAGAACGGCTAAACAGACGGCTCAGAATCAGACTCACACAATTGGCGCGAGAAAGACAATAGTTCCGACACCAACACATTGCATGACAGTTAAGGATCCCACCCTTGACGTGATTGACATACAGACACATGCTACACCAGAAGAAATAAAGAAATGGACTGAATTAGGAGGGATCCAAACGGATCAAGGATGGATGACGAAGGAAAAATCTATATGGTTTCTTCCCGACTCTATGGTTCAAGTCATCATTAACACAATACATAGTCCAGCGCACCTAGGAGAAAAAGCTATGCTAGACAGCATTCAACACATTTGGTTCAACAAACACTTGCGAGCAGCAGCTAAACAGAAAGTTCGTACCTGTATGATATGTTGTCAGTTCAATCCAGGTAAAAGCATCCCCGTAGAGCAGGGTGGATTTCAACCTCCCGATCATGCTTTTGAAGTCCTCCAGATGGATTATATCCAGATGGAACGATGTCGAGGATTCAAATATGTTCTCGTAGTTGTCTGTGCTCTTTCCCGTTGGACAGAAGCTTACCCGGTTTCAGATTACACCGCCCCGACTACTGCCAAACAGTTAGTTCGAGAATTCTTCCCACGATACGGTTTACCACGTGTTGTCTACTCAGATAACGGCCAGCCGTTCTCATCCGAACTAATGAAACACGTTTCCCTTTTGTTAGGCTACCAATGGAAATTCCACTGTGTCCGGCATCCCGAGGCCGCAGGTCTCGTGGAACGTCATAATCAAACTCTGAAAATTAGATTGTCCAAAATATGTAGGGAAAAAGGTGTCGATTGGATAGTAGCCTTACCAGTTGCACTCTTTTACATGAGAATGGTAGCACATTCTCGAACAGGGCTATCCCCGTACGAGGTGATCTTCGGTAGACCACCAAATATGTGGGGGACGCCTATACCTCGTAAAATAACTGATGTTGACTGTAATATGCTGACAGATTACCTGGCTTCCTTGATGTCTGCACTACAATCTTGTCGTTCACAGGTAGCCGCAGCTTTTCCCGATAATACTGAGGTGAAGCCCCATGACGTGGTTCCTGGTGACCTGGTTTTGGTCAGGAATTTCGACCGGAAGACCCAACTGGATCCTAGGTGGAAGTCGCCTAAGTTGGTTCTACTGACTACAAGGACTGCCGTGAAGATTGAGGGTCGCAAAGGGTGGTTGCACTCGAGTCATATCAAGAACTTTTATGGACTACCATCCAGTGTGAATACTCAACCCTGTATTCCCTCACAGACAGACTCAAAGCTCCCCTTGGTTGAGCAATCAAAACCAGAACTGTACAAACTGAAATTGAGGTCTAGTAAGTCAGACAATTTGATTGTTTAAGTCCTCTCCAAGGTGAATCGGTTGAATTTGTCTCTGACATGTATCCTCTAGACCGGAATAGAGAAAGAGATCAACAGATACAGCTTAAGAAGCATGCATATTGTAAAATCACTTCGTAGTCACTGCACAGTAACATTATTAATTTTGTTTTTTCTAAGTCTTCTGATCATTATTTTCAGCATACTATTGCATATGTATTACCCTATTCTTAAGCGTGCTTACAATGTAACTGCAGAACATTCTTTTAGCGAATTACCTCCGCATGAATTGTCCTATAGATTTGCGCTGCGCAACAACACATTCATTAGTATGTTACATCATTCCCATCAGACCAGCAATGCCACAAATTGTTGGATATGTGGCCGACTCCCTCCCTATCAAAACTATAAGGGAGTTTTGCCCCTCTTTCCCTATCCGTTCACACACAATGGCTCCTGTGGAGCATGGTTTAGTTTGATTAATTCCCTAGATTCAAATTCCGCAGTTTATCAAGACAACTGGGTATGGGGAAACCTGAACCTAGTTTGCTACCCTAACAAGGAGGGACTTCCCAAAAGAACAGGAACTGATTTAGAAAATGAAGTATATGGATTAGGTAATTTTACACTTAACCTCATGATCCTGAACGTTGAATCTGAAGCTACACCAATCTTGCCCGCCATGTCAGTATTCCCAGTAAAAGGGGAATTATGTGTACAAAAGAATGGTTCCATACACATGGGCCATAGTAAATGCAACACTGTAATAAAATTCAGTGATCAAGGCAAGTCTACATTTAGAGCTTCCCATCATTCCTTCTTCATATGTGGCCAGACCGCATATATATGTCTACCTTTAGATTGGGATGGTACCTGTTACATAGCATTCCTTCTGCCACCTGTTTTCCTAGCTCCTCCTGATTATCATAGAAATACCCATTTAGTACACAATAGACAACAGAGAGATCTCCCAATTGTCGATTACACTGAAACAGCATGGGAAAAATACACAGATTTCAATAAAGGATTCTTTCCCTATATAGGTACAGTCACTAATAGTAAGCTGATACGTAGATTAACCAGAACCCTTGAAGCAGTAGTGAACGAGACTATTTCCGCCTTAGGCAATTTAACAGAAGAGCAGTCTGCTATGCGGATTGTTGTGCTTCAAAATCGTCTTGTCCTTGACGTCATCCTGGCCGATAGGGGCAGAGCTTGTAGGGTCATCGGATCAAGTTGCTGCATTTTCATACCAGAAAATTCGCCATCAGTATATAAAGCCATAACCCGCCTTCATAAGATTATAAGCCAGATACACCAGAGTCCAGGCACCTGGACTTGGTCCGGTTGGTTCTGGGGCGTGTTGTCAGCCTGGGGATGGAGAATCCTATCCTTCCTAGGTATTGGCTTTCTCATACTATTCAGTTGCTGCTTATGTCTACAATGTGGGCCAGCGATTTGTGGCCTGTGTGCCACATCGTGTATCCCACCTCCAAGTTTTCATTCAAAATCCCGGAAGAAGAAAGAAGAACAAATGATGCTATATGAACAGATCGATGGATTGATGAAGATCGATATCTCCTGAGGGTCCGTAGGGGACAAGGAGGGAATGAGGAAATATGAATTTTGTGATCAGTTATGTCCCCTATCGTAGACCCCGACGGCTCCATGTGCATGCTACAAGTACATGTATGTTCCCTCCAGTTCCAGCTCTGAAGACGCAAATACATGTGCGTCCACCGTCAACATGTCCTCTTTCAGATCCACCATGAATGGGTCAGATATTCCATTCCTAAGTATGAAAGGCCACCGACTTTATGTGGTTCACTTTCCACATTTTACAGATTCAGGCGAGTAGGCCCTGAATTCCGTCATCAAGCCTTTTCCTGCCTTCTGCCTCTGAAAGCTCCAGTCTGAGCCTGCATCTGTATCCATGAACTTTGTCCTACTCCCTGCGCGGCTAACGGTGCCTGATCCAGCCAGTTGCCTGCCAAAAAACTGTATTTCACCTTCAAGATTATCTGCTGCGCTCCTCATCCGATACATTCCTGTCTAGCAGTTTAGGTAAACATTCCTCCAGCTACCGTGCAAAGAGGCCAGACCTCACTGTCCTCGTGCAAGTAATTCATAGCCCCGTTACCATGGAAGATTCCTGCCCCCTCGCATCTCATGTAGACACTTAGACGCCCGTACACGCACTAACAGTCAGTATAGAATAGATTCCGTCCGAGAGACCTTTCCTTTTGTGTAATAAAGTTCTTTAAACATAGGATACTAGATATGATTTGGGATTAGGTTGACATGACCCTCAGACTTCTGTCTCCACATGTAGAGCTAAATGTCAAGTCCCCTTCACCCTCTAGTTGCACGTCAATCACACGTCATGCGGCTGCGCACGCATCTCTGCCAAATATTTCTGCTGACATTGCAGGATTCTCCTATGGATCCACCCATTTGTGACATCATGTTTAATGACGTATTTTAGTTACACCCATGTTTACGCCTTTTTTTGGTTACGTATGCATATTTTATCTCTCTTATCAACTGTTACGCCTCCTGCATCTGTCACACTATAATGTAATTCTTATAAAACTGATTACCTGTCAATAATGTATCGCCTTCCTTCCTGAACTTTCGAGGTGATGGAATAGAAGCCTGTAATTCGAATTACATTCCTTTGTATAGGAATAAAGCCTTTTTAACCCTCTAATACCACGGATTCTGCCTCTTATATTTACTGAGTTATTCTTCCTAGACTTTACCGCATAAAAAATAGTACCGGTAATGAAATATTTACCACACTACTCTACCTCTCTTCTACCCCTCTACCTCTCTTCTACTCTTCTACCCCTCTACCTCTCTTCTACCCCTCTACACCTCTACCCCTCTTATAACCCTCTACCCCTCTTCTACCCCTCTACTACCCCTCTACCGCTCTTCTACTCCTCTACCACCCCTCAACCCCTCTTATAACCCTATACCCCTCTTCTACCCCTCTACTACCCCTCTACCGCTCTTCTACTCCTCTACCACCCCTCAACCCCTCTACTACCCCTCTAGCCCTCTTCTACCCCTCTACCCCTCTTCTACCTCTCTTGTAGCCCTCTACCTCTCTTCTACCCCTCTACCTCTCTTCTACCCCTCTACCCCTCATCTACCCCTCTTCTACCCCTCTACCACCCCTCTACACCTCTCTACCACCCCTCTACACCTCTTCTACCCCTCTACATCTCTACCCCCCTCTTATAACCTTCTACCCCTCTTCTACCTCTCTACCCCTCTTCTATTCCTCTACCCCTCTACTACCCCTCTACCCTTCTTCTACCCCTCTACCCCTCTTCAACCTCTCTACTAGCCCTCTAGCCCTCTTCTACCCCTGTACCCCTCTTCTACCCCTCTACCACCCCAGTACCCCTCTTCTACCCCTCTTCTACCCCTCTACTACCCCTGTACCCCTCTACTACCCCTCTTCTACCCCTCTACCTCTCTTCTACCCCTCAACCACCCCTCTACTACTGGTCTACTACCCCTCTATCCCTCTACCCCTCTTCTACCCCTCTTCTATCCCTCTACCTCTCTATTACCCCTCTACCTCTCTATTACCCCTCTACCCCTCTTCTACCCCTCTACCTCTCTTCTACCCCTCTACCTCTCTTCTACCCCTCTACCTCTCCTCTACCCCTGTTCTACCCCTCTACCTCTCTTCTACCCCTCTGCCCCTCTTCTCCCCTCTACCCCTCTTCTACCACTCTTCTACCCCTCTATTAACCCTCAACCCCTCTACTACCCCTCTACCCCTCTACCACCCCTCAACCCCATTCTACCCCTCTATCTACACCTCTACCCCTCTTCTACCCCTCTACTACCCCTCTACTACCCCTCAACCACCCATTTACCCCTCTACTACCGCTCTACTACCCCTCTTCTACCCTTATTCTACCGCTCTTCTGCACCTCTACCCCTCCTCTACCTCTACCACCCCTCTTCTACCCCTCTACCCCTGTTCTACCCCTCTACTACTCCTCTACTACCCCTCTACCTCTATACTACCCCTCTACCTCTATACTACCCCTCTACTTCTATACGACCCCTCTACCCTTCTACTACCCCCTCTACCCCTCTTCTACCCTTCTACCCCTCTACCCCACTATCCCTCTTCTACCGCTCTACCCCTCTTCTACCCCTCTACCCGTCTATCCCTCTTCTACCCCTCTCCCTCTACAACCCCTCTTCTACCCCTCTACTACCCTTCTACCCCTCTTCTACCCTTCTTCTACCCCTCTACTACCTCTCTACCCCTCTTCTACCCTTCTACCCCTCTTCTATCCCTCTTCTACCCTTCTGCCCCTCTTCTACCCCTCTACCACCCCTCTACTACCCCTCTTCTACCCTTCTACCCCACTACTACCCCTCTATCCCTCTTCTACCCCTCTATCCCTCTTCTACCCTTCTACTCCTCTTCTACCCCTCTTCTCTTCTACCCCTCTATCCCTCTTCTAGCCCTCTACTACTCCTCTAGTACCCCTCTACTCTTCTACCCCTCTACCACCCCTCTATCCCTCTTCTACCCCTCTACCCCACTACTACCCCTCTACCCCTCTATCCCTCTACTACTCCTCTACCCCTCTACTCTTCTACCCCTCTACTACTCCTCTACTACCCCTCTACTCTTCCACCCCTCTTCTACCCCTCTACTACCAGACTACTACCCCTCTAACCCACTACTACCCCTCATCTACCCCTCTACTACCCCTCTACCACCCCTCTGCCCACTGCTACCCCTCTATCCCTCTACTACTCCTCTACCCCTCTACTCTTCTACCCCTCTTCTACCCCTCTACTCTTCTACCCCTCTACCCCTCTACTACCCCTCTACTACCAGACTACTACCCCTCTACCCCACTACTACCCCTCTTCTACCCCTCTACCCCTCTTCTACCCATCTACCACCCCTCTAGCCCTCTACCACCCCTCTACCCCACTACTACCCCTCTACCCCTCTTCTACCCCTCTTCTACCCCTCTACCCCACTGCTACCCCTCTACCCCACTACTACCCCTCTACCCCTCTATCCCTCTACTACTCCTCTACCCCTCTACTCTTCTACCCCTCTACTACTCCTCTACTACCCCTCTACTCTTCCACCCCTCTTCTACCCCTCTACTACCAGACTACTACCCCTCTACCCCTCTTCTACCCCTCTACCTCTACTGTACCTCTCTTCTGCCCCTCTACCTCTCTTCTACCCCTCTACCTCTCTTCTACCCCTCTACCCATCTACACCTCTACTACCCCTCTTCTACCCCTCTACCCCTCTACTGCCTCTTTACCCCTCTACTACCGGTCTATGACCCCTCTACCCCTCTTTTACCCTTCTACCACTCTTCTACCCCTCTACTACCCTTCTACCCCTCTACTACCCTTCTACCCCTCTACCCCTCTTCCACACCTCTACCCCTCTTCTATCCCTCTACCCTACTACCCCTCTACTATCCCTCTACCCTACTACCCCTCTACTACCCCTCTACCTCTCTACTACCCCTCTACCCCTCTTTTACCCTTCTTCTACTCTTCTACCCATCTTCTACCCCTCTGCCCCTCTTCTACCCTTCTACCCCTCTTCTATCCCTCTACCCCTCTTCTACCCCTCTACCCTTCTACTCTTCTACCTCTCTACCCCTTTTCTACCCTTCTACCCCCTCTTCTACCCTTCTATTCCTCTACCCCTCTTCTAACCCTCTACCACTCTTCTACCCCTCTTCTACCCTACCCTTCTACTACCCCTCTACCCTTCTACTACCCCTCTACCCCTCTTCTACCCCTCTATCCCTCTTCTACCCCTCTAACCCTCTTCTACCCCTCTACTACCCCTCTACTACCCATTTACCCCTCTACTACTGCTCCACTACCCCTCTACCCCTCCACTACCCTTCTACCCCTCTTCTACCCTTCTACCCTTCTTCTACCCCTCTACTAACCCTCTACCACCCCTCTTCTACCCCTCTACACCACTACTACCCCTCTACCCCTCTATCCCACTTCTACCCTTCTACCCCTCTTCTACCCCTCTTCTACCCCTCTTCTACCCCTTTACTACTCCTCTACTACCCCTCTACCACCCCTCTATCCCTCTTCTACCCCCTTCTACCCCTCTGCCCCTCTTTTACCCCTCTACCCCTCTTCTATCCCTCTTCTACCCACTGTAACTAGCAAAGACACTGTGTCACTGCAGCATCACTCAGCGCCACCACAGCATCACTCAGCACCACCACAGCATCATTCAACGCCACCACAGCATCACTCAGCGCCACCACAGCACCACCACAGCATCACTCAGCGCCACCACAGCATCACTCAGCGCCACCACAGCATCACTCATGGCCACCACAGCATCACTCAGGGCCAACACAGCATCACTCAGGGCCAACACAGCATCACTCAGGGCCACAACAATATCACTCAGCGCCACCACAGCATCACTCAGCGCCACCACAGCATCAGTCAGCGCCACCACAGCATCAGTCAGCGCCACCACAGCATCAGTCAGCACCACCACAGCATCAGTCAGCACCACCACAGCATCAGTCAGCGCCACCACAGCATCAGTCAGCGTCACCACAGCATCAGTCAGCGCCACCACAGCATCACTCAGCACCACCACAGCATCACTCAGCACCACCAAAACATCACTCAGCACCACCACAGCATCAGTCAGCACCACCACAGCATCAGTCAGCGCCACCACAGCATCACTCAGGGCCACCACAGCATCACTCAGGGCCACCACAGCATCACTCAGGGCCACCACAACATCACTCAGGGCCACCACAACATCACTCAGGGCCACCACAACATCACTCAGGGCCACCACAACATCACTCAGGGCCAGCACAGCATCACTCAGCGACACCACAGCATCACTCAGCACCATTCAGGGCCACCACAGCAACACTCAGCGCCACCACAGCATCACTTGGCAACACCAAAGCATCACTCAGCACCACCAAGGCTTAACTCACGGCCAACACAGCATCACTCAACACCAATACAGCATCACTTAGCACCACCACAACACCACTCAACACCACATCAGTATCACTCAGCATCGCCTTTGCAATAGTACACCACCACATCATCATCACTCAGCAAGACCTAAGTATAATTCAGCATTACCTCAGCATCGTCTCAGCACCAGTCACCACCACCATCACTACCACCTCAACATCAGTCAACACCACCTCAGCCTGCTCTCGGAATCTGCCATCTGTTGATTCTCCCCTAGCGTCTGGCCGCTGCTAGTGTTGTAATACAGGTACTAGTTCACAACCTCCAATTGTTTAAGCACCCTCAAAAAAAAACTTTAACAAACAACTATTGGAATAGGCAAAAACAAGTTGCCAGCATTGCAAGAACAAAAGAAAAATGTGGAAATGTTTTATTGTACATACATTTTTTAATATGGTCGTTCAGTTGTACATAATGCCTTCTTGGTCATATATAAGGTAACAAAAATGCTTCTGGCACTTTTTTTATTACAACTTTTCAGCATGCTGCACAGCAGCCACACTTCTCTACAGCACAGCTTAAACACATTGGCAAAGTCAATAGCTCTGCCTAAACACTTAGAAGGCCCCAAAGGCGAGACCTATTGGCTATGCCAATGCTCGTTTCCTTTCTGGTTTAAACTTCAGACCATCAATAGCACTGAGAAAGAAACTATGGGTGGCTCGCCCAGTGAGGGTAAAAGGGTGGTAGACGGTTAATAGTTTCATAATGGTAAATTGCTAAATTGCACTGGTTAAACCTTTGAATAACACAGATGTAGTTACCTTTTAACGTTTATATTTTAAAGACGAAATGCAGTATTTCTTTCACAGTGCTAAATAGGGAATAACAAAACACGATGTGGTAAGGCTAGAACGGTAGAGCAGAAAAAGGAAAACCAGGAAGTCTCAGCAAAGTGTATCCAATATGCCTGACTGTTGTGTAAGACAGGGTCAGGCAACACCCCCAATAGCCACCAGGTGTAGAATGAGATGTGACGAGTGAGCATCAAGGAAATAACAGCAGAACAGTGAGTGAATCACCGACATGGCATCTTCAAACGTTGAAACTCACACATCAGCAGAGCAACGCTAGGCGCAGAAAAAGCTACCTGAAGATGCAACTCAAAGTGCATATAGTATGAGTCGCACTTCATTTAAGTCACACTTACCCCTATTCGAGAAGAGTGAGCAGTACAGAGGCAATCATGCATGAATCCTCAAACTCCATGAGGTAAGGAGGCGGTGCAGATGAGAAAAATGGCTTAGGTTGATTTAAATGAAGAAGCAGAGAACAAAGGCAGCTGGCCAGAAGATGCAAGAGGGGAATGAACCATCTTCTCTTCGCCACATCCCCCTAGCTCTGACTGGATTGTCAAAGAACAAAGACTCCACATTCTATCACAGCAAACTGCTAGAAGCCAGAGAAAAAGCTCAGCTCACAACACATTTAAACACATTTTGTTGCACTAAAAGGAGCTTCTCTTGCATTAAATCGCAGACAGCCTATTTTTGTGGACAGGAAATCAAGGTTATGTTTGTGTGAAAAGGTAAACTGAAATGTAAAATGTATCTCACTTCAGGACATAGATTATATGTTCTCTTCGTAAGACATGTTTATGAAGTAGTTTCAGCATCTACCATATATCAAATCCATTCTGAAGTATTTCTAGCACCAACTACATACACGATTTTGCTTCTTGAAAAATAAATCGCTTTTTTCATTTATATTTTGTAGCTAGTGGTATTTAACAGTGTTGGTTTGCTGTAGAGAAAGACTACTGTGTTGTGATATAAAACAACAAGGGGCTCATTCACAAACTACATTTTGTAGCACTAAAGTAATACTAAACTAGTTCTATTCATTCACTATAAAATGTTCTTCACAAGTTTATGGGGGGAGACCTTCACCTCTACTCTCTTTTCTTAGAGGAGATCTACACCACAGTGGAAGAGATCTTGGCACACATAGGTATACATTTCAATAGTAAATGTGGGAGGGATCAGGGGGAGTGGCTGGACAATGGAGAATACTTACTAATTGGGAGGGCTTTAGGTAAATTTAAGGAGGGGTTTTGGGAAGGACATGCTAATGTACACTACCCAAAAGAATAAGACCATTGTTATTTACAACCTACACTTTTAAAACCCCTAAAGATGCCAAAACAGATTTACAGTAAGTCAAGCACCCTATGTGACCACTTGAAGTTTAAGTGTTCATCAATTATTATTATAATATACATATACCTTTTTTAATGTTAAGATATATCTATAATTACTAAATAATCATTTTTTTATGTGAACAGTTAATAAACTTAATTTAATAACAATAACATTAAACCTATTTAAAATGTACTGCCTATTATTGAAAAATAGATAGCGAGAAAATGATTTTTTAAATATTGCTTGAAATTATTATTTGTACATCGAATTAATATATTCAAATTGATTATTTAACACATCTTTAATTTGATGAGTTAATATGCTGTCATATTTTACTTTATTGGTCCTAGGTTACAAAGAAGTATTTGAAATTAATTAAAATGTATGTTTTACATTTAAATGTTTTTGTAGAATATTACACTTTAATAATTTTCCCATAGGGAAACCTGTGCAACGTTGGCTAAGATTTTAAACTAAGTATGTAAAGTTACTAGTACCAGCTTTATACTTGTAAATAATGTTGTAGGAGACCCTTCCCCCTGATTCAAGGGAGTGGGTACATGTAAGTTTACAGATAGGTGTAAACCAACACTCAGAAATGATCGTATTACTTATCCGATAATCTCAATGACCCTGAGTTCTAGTGCTCCTCATTCCAGTCCTGAATTAATGAGGCAGCCATACCCACAAGACAGGCCTTTAACCCAAGAACTCTTCATTTCAAAGACCTCTCATGGAGCAGTCTTTCTTCTGTTTTTTAACCAATGTTATTGATTTTTAAATTAGCATAGTCAGTATTAAAATATACCAGCATGATAATGGAATCAACAAAAGATTACATATTCCCATTGGGTCAATATACCACAGACAATAGTGGATATTACAGCAGGAGGCATTGGTTCATTTTTACATAATCAACAAACAACACATAAAACAAGGTCAACTGACAGGTCATAATGATTACAAACCGTCAAGATCTCTGTACAAGTGGTATATCATCTGTTCGGCACTGGTTGACACAGCCATGGGATCAAGCTTTAATCACGTGTTAGGAAAGGAAGAAAAGCCCCTCCAGCATAGCAATACAAAGTCTGGCATTGCGTATGGACCAAGGTTTGGTGAGGCAGGTATGAGCTTATGAACAATGAAAGGGGGAAAAGATGAGAAGAAGGAAGTCCTAGGCGACTTTTGTTGCTTGGTGTGGTATGTGTTAGGCGGTGACGATCCCCCATTCAACACGTCATCCCCAAGCTCTTCAAAGAGCTTCTGTAGCTCATGTAAGAGCATATCCCATTCTAGTGCAATAGGGACTTTGCACAGGCCTCTAACCTCCTCTCTATGGAGCGCCACCAATTTGGCTTTACCCCACTTCAGAGTTTCCGCAAACCAATAGGGTATACCAGCGAGGTGGGCATCCTTCCACATCACGGTAATGGTTCTCCTAGCTATAAGTAGGGCCAGGTCCATTAACTGTTACCTTTACCTCTTTGTTCTAAAAGCCCTCCTCGCTCCCCCTGGTGACCTACAAGTAATAAGCAAATAAAGTATTGGAGGTGCTAAGAGTGGAATTGGGAGAGAGGGTGTTTTAAGGACTGGGACAAGGAGCACTAGAACTCAGGGTAATGAAGCATACCAGTAAGTAATAGACTCATTGCCCATTAGTCCTCATCACAGTTCTGACTTAAAGAGGATATACCAAAGCTCTTATAAAGAAGCATGAACATGCATGAACAATATTATCTATGTTGACTGCTAAAATCACTTAATTGCTGATTGCCAAACAGCAAAATCAACAGACTCCTTTTACCCAAATTCAATCTAAAAAGTGAACAAAGTATTTTGCGAGGAAAATGTGCCTGCTCTGCAAATTAATGCAATGGTACTTGACAAGACTTCTAGAAAATGGAACCCCCTCTAAGGGTCAATTAGGTCTGGGAGAAAAGGGGGACAACCACAGCAAACATGATATTATGCAAACCTCCCACTTGACCTCTATTTCTTTAACATATGAGCTAAATCTGCTCCACTGGGCTATCCATATATATTTGAGACATTATATATACAACACCATCTTTTTATTCAGAAACATTTTTATTGATTTTCTAGACACGTGTACTTATTTACCATTTATAATATCCAAAAAGCAATTTTTTTAAACATACATATTAGTATGAAATCTTTTTATCATATTTTTCCTCTATCAACGAAGTTGACACTACTTTAGTTGAGCGACCCTGTGTTACAATGAATGTAGAACATGAAGAAGGCCTAGCATCAAAGAAAGACATGTACTGATGTATGTGATAAAGGAAAAATACAGGCCTAAGCTGTCTACAGTAGCAGAATAGAAAGCACAAATGAAGTCAGGACCTGAGGGAGGGAAGTAGATATGAGCTTTAGTAGAATAGAGAAAAATAAATAGACACCGCAGAAATGAAAAGTCACAGACCCGTAGTGCAAGGACACGTCTCTGAGAAAATATGTAGCTAAGGCAGCACAGAGTCACAGAATAAGTGGGAGGGTAGGCCTTGCAGAGCAGTAGACATGTAGGGAGTAGAGCATTGCTAGGCTTCAAGGCATGAGACAAGTCAAGGACACCAGTAGTGCAGTGGTTGTGTGAAAATGTAACAATAACACATGCACATGAGTCATATTCCATAAACATGTGGTTAGATGCTTTTGCAGAAAGTATTCTCGTTTGATATTAAAAGATACTGTTATGTATTGGCGGGAGGGGGATGCCTGGATGAACACCGAGCGCTGCTATCGAGTTCTATTGTTGTTTTTCTGCAGGGGTGTTAGTCTCCCGACTGCCTAGTTTTGTTCTTCAAAAAAAAGTTGGTTTTCTGTTTATGATGGACAACTGTGGGACTGTAAATGAAGATGTAATGCCTCCACATGATAGTTCTCCACATGGGGGGTGATCCCGAGATACATAGCGATTTAACAAATGTGACCATGGCCGTTGGGGCCTTCAGTATGGACATGGAATAAGAGTTGCTCCCCATTATTGCAGCCAACGTTGTATTAGCATGTGCATTCTCATGTACACCAATTGTAACTGTACATTATCCTGCTTCGTGGTATGACATATGTCATCATCTAAACTCTAATAAACAGATTTCTAAATAAAATAAAAGATACTGTTATGCTTGACCAAACGATTGATTTAGTACGCAAATGTATGACATATTTTTGGTTACACAGGTACTGAATAAACTGTCCTTCACATTATAAGTTGAAGTTCAGATTCTAGTTCCACAGAGTTTCTGCAGGCTTTTTAGAAACTCTATACTGTATTGCCAACAGAAGTCATGATGTCTTTTTCTTTCACCCGGCAACACCTGCAACATTATTTTGGCACTTCCTTATCTGTTGACATGTATGCTCGTGATATAGCCTGCCAAACCCACCTACTTAAAGTAGCACTTGTTATTTTCTTACCCCTATTTGCCACACTAAGGGGAAACAAAAACCTTTTGTTTTAACCTGAGAAATTAGCAAAGTGCGTGTTATCTCCAACGCCAAAGAATTGACTCTGTAGAAATTTCAACACAAACTTGAAGGACAATTTCTTGAGACACATGAAATTGCTTCTGAACCTCTGGACTAAATCATGGATCTGGTCTTAACACCACTTATCTGGGAAAAGACCTGAGATATGGATAGGAAACACGTTAGTCCTCAACTCTCCAAACTTTCTGGCTGATGTCATTGGTACTAAGAATGCTACTTTTGCTGAAAACCAATAAATTACAGCTGATTCAAGTGGTTCAAACATTTTTCTTGTATGTCTTTTAAAACAGGGGACAAATCCCAGGTAGCTATTAAGTTTAGCACTGCTGTTTTTCTTAATTTGAACCTTTCAATTAATCTGAAAGAAACTAGACTAAATTGAAAAATGTCAACCTGAGAATCTCTGAAACCCCTGATCATAGCCCACTGCACTGTCAAATGAACAGTGCTAAACCTTTTAAGAACCATTTCCCCAGAAATTCTAGAATTTTTGTATAACAAATTTGATTGATTTTTGATGTAGGTTTCTTCATTGCAGTAATTCTAGAGTTTGTAAGGGGCCACAGGATGTAGCTGATAAACCCTTAACTCTGCACCACTTTTCAAAGTTTCTCCGACATTTGATGCTAGTGTTGATGGCTTCCTAGAAGCCTAAATGTAAAAAAACCCACTATTTCCAAGCACTGTAATTAGTGACGGGCAAGCCTCTTAAACACCATGCCATGAGACGTAAGTTCACAAATTATATCTGAGGCAATATTGGAAAATGTAAAGGAGGAGGATGAATTGGAAGTTAGAAGTACTGCTCCAACACAAGCTGTTTTAACAACGGAAACCTGTGGCGGCACAGTCAGAAGTGGGCTTTTAGAATTACTGTGTCTCTTCCTGAATCTTCTACAGTAGCTTCAGGAGGAGAGGAATTGAAAGAAAATGTCAGTGAGCAGAAAAGAGGGACAAGAGCATTGGAACAAGTACAACCATGCACTGTATAATAAGATATATAAGAATGTATAATATCATCTAGAAAACATCCTGATTTACCGACCGAATCGGTTTGGGAATGGTTTCCGACCGACTTGGATTGGGAGAGTCCGACCGACAAAGTACAATGCATCTGGATGCTTCCAGATACGATTCAGTCGGACTCCTATTGACTTCAATGGGAGCCCATGTTCCGACCGAATGCAGAGGCTCCCATTGAAGAAAGGGGTGTCTGGGGAAAATCGGGCACCCTGTGGCGGGCACACCCTGGTGCCTGCCACACTGTGCATGGCTGGTAAGGGGGGACCCATCAGTACCCTCACGTGCTCGATTGGGAAGGCTCTGGGTGCAGGGGGTCCTCTACGAGCCCCCAAAGTCTTATTCGGACTGCTGATTCGAGTTGGACGGCACTATTCAGAAAGGCTATCTGAATCCAGCATCGTAATCGGTCATTCGGAAACACGGCCCGTAGAGACGTACGAGTCTGCTCTGTATGGCTCGGTTATTCCAAATGCCGTCGGGTTCGGATTGGGATATTCTGAACACCTAACTTGCATCGTACTCAGTCGGTCGGAAAACGTTCTGATTCGGTCGGAAAGACACGTTCTAGATCTGATTCGGACGGAGCAAATGCCGTCAGGATGCCTACCTAACCGCATCGGAATCAGGCCCTTAGTTGGGATGACAGTGAGCATGGAATGATGCGTCTGAGGCTGCCTGCATGAACATCCTCCCTGCTTGGTATATACATTGCTTTTAGGGACAATGTATTTGTTTCTATGAGCAGAGTAGCTGGTGAATCTGTTAGAGTGTGAGCTCTCTCACTCGAAGGTAGGAACTGAGCACCAGCCACGGCACGTATAGGGTGTGCCACCGAGCGGTGACGTGTGGCGGTGGAGGGGCAGGGTGGGGGGTTATAAAATGGGGCATACGGACGAATTCAGGTAAGTAACGGAAAAAAAACGAATTTCGTTGCGCGCGCGGCATCGCCAAATGCGATGCAGCGCGCACAACAAAATGCATTTTTTTTTCATTACTTACCTGAAATCATCCGTATGCCGCATTTTACAACCCCCCACCCTGGCCCTCCCCACGTCACCGCCCAGTGGCACGCCCTATACGGGCCGTGGCTGCTGAGCACAAGGAAGTCTAAAGGTAGGCTAATGACATTAAAATAGTGTACAGTGGCGATCTTGCTCGCCATATGTTTAATTCTACATCTTTGTCTGTTTGGATTGGGATTAGGAGTATGCAAAATATATGTAATGAGCATTTTTATAATTATGCAGTTTTTCAGAAATTTTGCATTATTATGTGTCTCTTCGGAGGCAGCCTTGCGCTTTATATATTGTATTGTAAATTCAAAATCGACATTTGGTGCTATATCGCACAAATAAATGCGTGGATGTATTGCGTGCTAAAATATAAAACCACAAGCACATCAAACAGCAGTTTCTTGCATTCTGTCCTTTCCCATGCACTCGCGATAAATGTTTGCCAAGAACACTTAATTACGCAATACGGATCAATAGGGTAATTTCGGGAATTTCACATCAAAAGCATATCACGAAATTACCGATATTATGCGCCGGCAGAACAGAAATTTCTCGCATGCCTATTTGTGATTCCTAGAGCACAAACTAATAGCTGGGAAGGAACTGTATCACTCCAGTGAATGTCAGTCAAATGACGCTTCCTCCCCCGAGATTCCTACGCCCTTGGTTCAGTCCCAAGGACAGGCCAGGGCCTAAAAGGTTCTTCTCTTCTTCCGCTTTAATGAGCGTCATTGATTCTTCTGTGCTAAACTGTCCTGAAAATCTAAAGCGTTTGTTTGTGTAGCATTTTCCTCTCGTAAGAGCACGGCTCTACTCCCATCTGCCACTCTGCCTCGGGCCCTCCCCTACAGGCCACAGAAGGGACCAGAGCCCTGATGAGGGAGGGAGAGGGGGAAGGGAGGGGGAGGCTGTACAGGGAAATAAATGCACTATTGCAATGGAAAGGCCATCTGTGGTTGTTTACCTTGGCGGAGGCCATTTGTGCATTATAACATTTTCATGTAGGTGCAGAACTGCATCTATATCCGGAGATATTTAGTGAAGCACATTACCTTAGTCAGCAGGGGGCATATGTATCAAACGATTTTGTATTCGCAAACGCTGCGAATCGCAAAAAAACAGCGTTTGCGAATACAAAATCGCAAAATGAGATGCATGAGGCATTTCAGCATCGCAATCTTAAGGAATCGCCAATTCAGCGATATCTTAAGTTTGCGTAAGCATTTAAGAAATCGCAAATAGCGATTCCTTAAATGCTATGTAACACGCACCCAAGTTGTGCGATTTCTCCTTAAGAAATCGCAAATTACCACCAACTTCAAGTTGGTGGTAATTTGCGATTTCTTTGAAAAATGCACTTTTTGGCATTTTTCAAAGTGCCATGTGGCGCACATACGTGCCCTTAGGGCATGTATGTGCGCCATATGCGCACACATGCTCATTTCAGGGGTGCATCAGGGTGTCATCATGACACCCTTGCACCTTTGAAATTATTCTCAATTTGCGATCAGCAAATTGCGATTCGCAATTTGAGAAAGACTTCCCATTCATTGCTATGGGCCTCCTGGCCCATAGGAATGAATGGGAAGGTATTCCTTAATTGCGATTTCGCAATTTGCTAATCACAATTAAAGGAATTTTAAGAAATCGCAAAATTTGTGCGAATTTTTTGTTACATCACGTTTTGCAATTCTCAAATAGGGATTCTCAAAAAATCGCTATTTGAGAATCACAAATGGAGATTTTGATACATATGCCCCCAGGTCTCATGCTGATGGCTGCTTTCCCCGGAAGGAGGTGCATATACTGGAGCAGGTTTTTTTTTATGTAAGAATACTGGGCATAACATGGTACAACACAGCAAACAACACCCTGCACAGCACAACTCGCCACAGAACAGGGGATCACACCCACTGCTTAAAATGGAAAAATAGAAGTGCAGTTACCTGCTTTTTTAATGAAAAGTGCCGGTACTCTTCAATCAAAAGTATTAGGCATTGTTGTTTCATGGACCTAGAATAGCTATTGATAAATTCAGGCGCTTTGTTTTTCTGAAAATTGGATTGTTGGACCTTCGATCAAGGTATTCCTTAAATCCAAGTTAGAATTTACATGAGACCCAGAAGGGAGGTAGCGGCCCTAAGTCACCTGGGTGTGTGTACTGGCGATCTGGTTCCAAGTTTTCTTGCCTCCCTTTTCTCATAACCTAAATTCACCTTCTTTTTTCCCAGGTTCATTGAGAAAACTGGCAAATGCCTGTAATACACAGCTGATGTGGTGCTGACACAAGTACACTCTATTTGGATTACAATGATCCATAATTATATTTTGCATAATAGCAACGAAAAAACATCATATTCAAGATCCAAAAAAGATGTGGTTAAGACATGTAGAGCAGTACCAATGAGCAATGTTAACTAACCCATTAAACTGTGATTTGCGCATTGGAGATAATCCCCCGTTGTAATTTCCTACACCATATGAATGTATATTAGAGGAAATTTAGGCAAACGTTTTAGAGAAAATATATTTGTTAGAAACGGGGGTCTCTAGTTGGCAGAGGTAGGTACCTTTGTCCAAATATGGACCTTAGTTTCTAGTCAGGGTAAGGGGGATACACATTTTAGATAACCCCTGCTCACCCCTGGGTAGCTTGGCACGAACAGACAGACTTATCCCAAAGGCACTGTGTGAAGTATTTGTCCTCAAAACACACAGTAATACAGTGATAACACCACAAATGGACACCACGCCAGTTTAGAAAAATAAAGTATCTTTATCTAAATTCAACAAGACCAAAACGGAAAAAAATCCAACATACAAGTAATAAGAATATGACTTTAAAAAGGTTTCAAACAACTTGGCCCATAGAAAATTATGGATGCGTGATTTCTCTCAAAGTACCTGTAGTTGCGTCAAAATTCACAAGGCCAGCAGAGCAAGAAAGCATCGAAAAACAAAGAGATGCGTCAGTTTCTGAGACCCCGGGGAGGCGATGTGACACGCAGGAGAAGTGATGCGTCGAATCCGGTCTGTAGGGGGAAGTGATGCGTTGACTTCTAGATGGTTCTGGTCCGCTGGTGATGGGTCAGGAAATCTTACCGCACAGGTACGTTGCGTGGATTTCCGGGATGCGTCAGTGATCGATGCAGTGTCGTCGAACGATGCTGCGTCGGTTTCTTCAGCCACGATCCCTCAATGCGTCAGTTCTAACAGCTGCGACAGGCGCTGCGTCGGTTTTGGCAGCGGCACAGCGGTGCATGGACATTCTTCTCACACAGCGGTGCTGCGTGGGAAAACAGCTGCAAGAAAAGTGATGCGTCCATTTTCTTGTAGTTACATTACTTTTCCAGCTCTGAACAGTAGGAACGACCTCCAGGGGCCCAATACAGTCACAGGCAACTCTTGGCAGGTCAGAACTCTCAGCAACGAAGTTCAGGGGAGCTGGGGGTGAAGTCTTCGTGTCCCTGAGACTTCAGAACAGGAGGCAAGCTCTACTCAAGCCCTTGGAGATCTTCCTCAAGCAGGGGGAGACAGCACACAGCAAAGTCCTTGTCCTTTCCTTGGCAGAAACAGCTACTTCAGGCCTACCCTAGACAGCACACAGCAGAGGGGGAGTACTCCTCCTCTAGTTTCTCCAGCTCTTCTCCTTGGCAAAGTTCCTCTTGATTCCAGAAGTAGTCTAAAGTGCTGGGGGTTTCGATCTATTACTTATAGCCCAAAATGTCTTTTTTCTCTTTGTGCAAGGGTCTCTCAGCCCAGTCCAAATCAGTTCTGTCCTCACTGGTGCAGTATGACCACAGGGGATGGAGACAGCATTATGCAAGGGAGACAGGCCCTATTCAGGTGCAAGGAAATCACCTCCCACTACTCTAAATTCAGTCAAGGTCTATTCAGCTCAGCTCTGAGTCCTCCAGGAAGGGACAGGCACCCCCTAACCCCCCAGTGGCTGTCTACAGTGAATACACACCCCCAGCCTCTGTCTCTCTAAAACCAGGCAGTCAATATACAAACAGGGGGAGGCACACAGAATGGTTAAACAAGAAAATGACCACTTTCTAAAAGTGGCATTTTCAAACACACAATTTAAAAACCATCTTTACTAAAAGATGTGTTATTAAATTTTGAGTTCAGAGAGACCAAACTTTATTTCTCTATCTTGTCCCAATGGGAATTTATAATTGTAAGCTGCTACAAAGCATTTCCCATTCTAACCCAAGGGGGCAAGATAGCCTTTCAATAGTGAAAATACTAAATTGCCAGTATTTCACTATCAGGATATGTCACACACACCAGTCCATGTCCCACCTTTCACATACACTGTACCCTTCCCAGGGGGGTACCATAGGGGTGCCTTACATGTAAGAAAAGGGAAGGTTGGGCCTGGCAAATGGGTTCACTTTCCAGGTCGACATGGCAGTTAACAAACTTTCGCACAGACACTGCAGTGGTACGTCTGAGAAACCTTTTCAGGGCTTCTAAATTGGATGGCACAATCAGTGCTGCAGGCCCACTAGTAGCATTTGATTTACAGGCCGTGGCACACTCAGTCACTCAGTGCACTTTACTAGGGGCTTACCAGTAAATCAAAAAAGCCATTCAGGGGGGCGTGGCTAGGCAAGCCATCATGGCGGATGTAGCTTAGCTTAGCTCCGTCCATCCACGCCGTAATCCAATTTATATCCTCCAAAATCCTGCCCAGAGACGACTGACCTAGCTGTGCCGATTGCCCCTACTGCCCTGGAGAATGGGGATCCCTTCACTGGGGTGATTGACTGGGCTGTTGCGGAGATTTCACCGGATCCCCGAATTGGAGCGCGCCGATTGCCGCACCCGCTGTCGTGGCCTGCCCTGAGCCTGCAGAGTGGGGCTGCGGTGCGGGCCCTGCTTGGGGTCCAGAGAGTCGATTTCAGAGAGGTAGTGCCTTGTGCCCTCCAGTGAGCCGCATTGCCGGGGGGGCCTGTGCCGGCGGGGGGAGATCGGCACCTCTCCCCCTCCGCTCCGCCATCTTCCTGACGCGGTGCCGGAGGTGCAGCTGTGCCTGTCCTGTGGCGCCACCGTGGTCCCTGCCAAGAGGGCCGTGGTGGGATTGATGCCCCTGGAGCCAGCGGAGTGTGGCTTTATCTTCTGCTGCCGGCGAGATCAGGCCCCGGAGGAACGGATCGAGCGAGGTTACGACTGGTGACCCGAGGTCGGGTCGCGACCTCAGACGGTGACCGCTCCTGCTGATACCCCTCTTCCTCCCGCCGTCGGATCTGCCCTGCCAAGAGGCCAACTTTGGAAGCACCAGAGCCCCTGAGTACCTTGGGGGAGGACCTCAATTGCCTGGGTGTACACGCTGTGGAGACGGGTCCCCCGACTGTCACGCTTGGGACCCCGGGGACAATCTGACTGTACGAAGGGTTAATTTAAGCTGACCCCCACCGCCTATCCCATATTGCCTGCCGTGGGCTGCGCGCTGCCCCGAGTGGGAGGTGATCTGCGTTCCGGAGCTGCGGAGTGCCTACATCTGACCGAGATCCGCTGTCCCTGCTGGCGTCCCCCTTGTGCTTGGCCCGGTGTGCTAGGCTGTGGTGGCTGCCCTCCCTGTTGACCGACCCTGACTAACCAGCCATATCCTCTGTCCACATCCGGTGCAATTCCGGGGGCTGTGCCTCTCCGGCCTTGGTCATCCTTGTCCCGCTTGGCGAAGCGGCTATCTGCCTAGGTGGTGTGGGCTCATCACCACTTGTGTCACTGCACTGCCCGGGGCCTTCCTTCCAGATGGGCAAGGGCGGACCAGGTGGGGCTGGCCCCAAGCAGGGCACCATTGACCAGTTCACTACGGCTACTGGGGGTACTGCGAGCGGGGATGGGAGCAGCTCGGCTCCGGACAACGCGGCCCTCCTGGTGGCGATCAACAGTGCCCGAGACATGCTGGATGCAAAAAATTGGCGCGGTGGGGTCCGAAGTCTTCTATCTCCGCCAAGACCTCCGCAAGGCAGTGGATCGGATCACCGAGGCTGAAACAAGGGTCTCAACGGTGGAGGACTCTGTGACCTCCCTTCAAAAGAAAGTGAATAAGGTCACGTTCGTGACACAAGAACTGGCCTCTAGAGTGGAGGATGCGGAAGGCCGCTCGATGGAACAATCTACGCTTCGTGGGCCTGCTCGAGGGCTGAAAGGGGGTTTCCATGACGAACTTCATCACTAAGTGGCTCAAGGCTATCCTACCTAACGATCTCCTATCCTCGGCCTTCGTGGTAGAGCGGGTGCGCAGGGCCCTGATGCAGAACCACCCCCCCCACCCGGCGCGCCCCAAGGCCTGTCATCGCAAAGATCATGAACTATGCTGACCGTGATGCTATTTTGCGATTCGTTAGGTCACATAAGGACATTTTTGTACATGAATCCCGCTCTGTCATGATATTTCCGGACTATACGCGCCTGGTCCAACAGCAACGCCAATCCTTCATGGCTGCGAAGCGCAGACTTAGAGAATTGAATATACAATATATGCTGCTGTAGCCAGCCCGGATGCGTGTAATTTATGACTCCAAGTCCTACTTTTTCGACACCCCGGAGGCGGTCTTCACTTGGACAGATGAGCACCCACAGCTCCGAGCGAACTCTCCATCGGCCTTAGACTCGGACTCCTCTCAAGTCTCAGAAGTGGCGAGAGCCAGGGTCGGACAGGGTGTCAGCAAGCCCTGAGAGACAGCCCTGAAAGATCCGGACTATCCCACAGACCACGGCAATCGATAAGACAATGTAAATGTTTGAATTCACGTTAGTAATGTTGTTCTCTGGGCGGGCGTGGGAGCTCGGCCATGGGCTGCTAGGCCAAGGACTTATTACACTCACCGTTTTCTCCGAGTTATAGGGAGGAGTGGGAACACTTGGTGCGATATCTGGGGGTCCCCCGTTGGGGGTCCACTGCTCTATGCACCGCAACAGATGCTCCTTGTTTCTGGTAGTGTCGGGTGGGGGGGCTTTTTTCAAGGATTGTAGTTTTACAGTGTTTATACGTTTTAGTTACATGCAGACAGGGGTTATTCTTCATATTTTCTTCCATGCAGATCTACTTGCTTTATCCAACTTCTACTTAGGACTTAATGATAGCCGGTGAAGTAAACCACCTTGGAGACCTAACGGTGGTCTCATCGAATGTTCGGGGATTATTGAATAAGGTGAAACGAGGCGCAGTCCTATGACAGGCGAAGAGGTATGGGGCAGACATCCGGCTTTTACAAGAGACCCATTTACTGGGAACAAAAGTCCTGTGCCTTGCCCGCTTCGGCTTTTGTCACATTTATTATGCAAGGTTCACAAGGAGTTCCAGAGGGGTGGCTGTTCTTATCCACCGCAGGGTTCAGTTTCAATACACAGCACATAGGGCAGATCCCGGGGGTCGATTCCTTTTCGTCACGGGTACGATGTATGGAGAACAGATTACCATTGGCACTATTTATGCTCACCCTCCATTAGGAGCTACTTTTATTGACAAACTTACAGGGGGGAATGGGGAACCATTCCAACTGGTTTGACCCTGCTGGGGGGCAACTGGAACGACTCCATTGGGCCTTTAGACCAACAGCGCAACTTAAATACCCCTCAACCACTCGGCCCGTCTAAACTGCATACATTGGCATCGACATTGGGCTGGGCAGACATATGGCACGAATTCCACCCTACAGAGCGGGATTACACATACCTTTCGACGGTCCATGGGTCACAGTCCCGACAAGATTATTTTTTTGTCCCTCGGGTGTTTCTCCATAGATTTTCGCAGGTACAGCATCAACCCCGCGGATTGTCCGATCATTCCCCGGTCACAATACAATTTCACACATGCTCACGCAGGCCCCCATTCCGTTGGAGAATGTCCCCTTGGCACCTCCGTAGTCCAGCCTTTCAAGACATTCTCAATACGGCGATCACTACTTATTTAGCAGACAACGGTCCCTCCGCCCCCTCGAGTACCACTCTCTGGGAAGCCCTCAAACCGACCGTCCGGGGTTCTGAAATTAGCTATCGCACAGAAGAGAAACGGACACGCTGCGACCAGCTTGACACCCTAGAAGCGCGCCAGGCGACCCTATCTTCCCAACTCAGCTCTAACCTCAGCCCCATTCTTCGCCGAAATCTGATCCTCGCACAACAAGAACTGTGTTAATATCTATTAAATGAAGCCAAGGAGATCTGGGAGGCGTCACAATATCGGATATATCAATGGGGTGATAAATGCAGTAAAATGCTCCATAGACTGTGCCAAGCAGATGGTACCCTGGCCGTTACGCCTACTATTCGTGGTTCTGATGGGTCCCTATACACGACACCGGAGGGGGGTGTGGAGGAATTTGCGATGCACATCACATCTTTATACGCCCGGAAGGAGCAGCTCTCTGCCGAACTCATTGCGGAATTCCTAGTGAACATTTCGTCTCGCCGGCTTCCCGATTCTGTCCGGGAACGGCTGGAGACCCCAATCACATTGGATGAACTGACCGGCGCCCTCAATGCGCTACACCCGGGTCGTGCCCGGGGTCTAACGGGTTCCCCATGGAATTCCTCCGATCTCACATGCCTCTTCTGGGGCCTCATTTATTGGCGACCATCGCAGATGCGACAGACTTGGCAAGTCTACCAAGGGACTGGCGACATGCAGAGATTGTGCTTTTTATCACACCTGGCCGACCTCCGGAGGACCCATCTTCTTACCACCCCATTTCCCTTATCAGTTTTGAACCCAAATTACTAGGGAAAGTCCTGGCAGATCGCCTTATCACGAACTTGATTCACCCTGATCAGTTTGGCTTTATGCCACAGAGAGCCACTAGGCACAATATCAGACGTGTCCATAACGTCATCGCTGCTGCCCCTACCTTGGGCCGACCCGCTGCCCTATTGTTAGCCGATATTGACAAAGCATTCGATTAGTTGAGCTGGGTCTATTTTTTTCAACTGCTCGAGGCGATCAATTTTGGAGCTCGCGTTTTGACATATATACGCCTGCTACATACAGACCTGACGGCATCAGTTCGGGTTGAGGGACACCGCTCTCGCTCTTTTCCGATCCAGAGGGGTACCCATCAGGGCTGCCCACTATCTCCATTGCTGTTCGCCCTAGCAGTCGAGCCTCTGGTGGCCTGGGTCAGAAGCGACCCGGTGCTCATGGGGTTCGATTGGTCCTGATCACAGTTAGATCGTATAGCATTATACGCTGCCGACATCCTCTTTTTCATGATAGACCCGTGGCACTCTGGACCCCGTATATATGAAATTCTTAGGGTATTTGGTGACACCACGGGCCTCCACGCTAATCCCGCTAAATCCATCCTCTTCCCAGTGTGTGGACACCAAGGCCGTGAATCATGGGCCACACAGCTCTCCCGGGCCACAGATGGGCTCAAATATCTGGGGATCTACATCTCCCCGTGCCCCAAGATTTCATGGACACACAATATTACCCCATTGTTAATCAGTCTCAAGAATGAAACATCAATATGGTCTGCTCTCCCTCTTTCCCTCTACGGGCGTTCAGCCATCTTTAAGATGGTTTCTTTGCCTCGGATCCTATATCGTCTCCATAATTTTTCTTATCCTCTCCTTCGCGTTTGGTTTGCACAGGTAAATGCAATACAAAACAATTTCCTCTGGGGTGGTGGAGCCGTTCGCGTGGCGCTCCGCACTTGTGCACAATCCACGTATTGTGGGGGGATAGCGACAGCTGATATCTATTCCTATTATGTTGCGTCTCACATCCTTGTAATTAACGAATGGTGGTATAATTCTCCTACAGATCCGGCATATGCTATTGAGCACGCCGCAATGGAACAAGTCCCTCTGCTCCATTTATTATATAGCTCCACACGGCTAGACCATTTAACACCGTCTGGCAGAGTAGCCATACAGTTATGGAGGGCCAAGACCAGACAAATGGGGTGGAAAGGGAAACTTACTCGACAAACCCCCCTGTGGCACGGTACACACCTCAGAACAGCTACCACATTGAGTGGGTTCTGGGGATGGGACCTGGTGGGGATTTCGACCCTTGGGGGTGTATTGAGGGGCACTACCTTAAAATCATTCCAACAATTACAGACGGACTTTGACCTCCATAAGTCACAATTTTATACATTTTTACAGCTCTGTCACGCACTCTCCCCCCAGATCCGAAATATAGAGGCTCTCCCCGAGTTCCATCCCTGGAAGGCCGCCTGCTAATGCGGGACCTTGGTCTACACAAAATCATTCAAGTATATCAAATACTGACGACACACACTCCCACCACTCTCGACAAAACCCGACTGGCCTGGCAGGCAGACATTCCTGAATTAACAGATGATGATTGGGCTGAAACGATTGCCAGCCCGAGAGGCGCGGCAGTCTCCACACGCTACAGGCTCATCCAGTTAAAATATTTACATAGATTATATTACACTCGGGTACGAATGGGGGTCATTCAGACCCCAGTGTGTCTACGGTGCGGCAGGGAGTATGGGTCCTTCTTACATATGGTATGGAGCTGCAGAGCTCTGCAGCCCTTTTGGAACAGGGTTCGGTTATGTCTTAATGAGGTGCTGGGATGGATGCTTTCACTTGACCCATGGCTGTTTTTATTACACTCCACTGACGACATTGAGGGGAACCGATACAAACAGCATCTGCTGTTCCTTGCCCTTACTATCGCCAAGAGGGATATCGCACAGGGATGGAAGGCGTCATCTCCCCCGAACATAGGCAAATGGAAGAACGAATTAGATAAATGTATGGGAGCCGAGATTGCAGTCTTTGAGGCCCGGGGTTGCCCCAGGAAACATTGCAAGATTTGGACACGGTGGGCGACATATCGTGGAATTGACCTGCCCCCCCTACCCGAGGTGGACCCATGAGTGGCACCCTCTGATCCCTGATGTGTATCACCCCATGCTATATCGTTTGATTGTATTATTGCTTTGCTGTGATGTATATCTCGAATCTGCTGGATCATGTGCTGTATTACGGAGATGGACAACTGTCTGCATAATGTTTGTATTACTGCTTTACCTGCATGTTTGGCAGGTATTGTTCATTACCATGAAAATAGTTATCGATGCGAATACTATCCCTATGCTCACACGTGTCATTGTAGGGCTTACGCCCGTTATACTGCAAAATAACCAAATAACATTTGCTTTAAATAAAAATGCCATTCAGGGGAACACCAATCTATAAACACACTTTTACCTGAGAGCATATGCACTTTAACACTGATCAGCAGTAGTAAAGTGACCAGAGTCCTACAGCCAACAACAACAGGACAGGAAAAAATAGGAGGAAGAAGCAAAACGTTTGGGGATAACCTTGCAAAAAGAGCCAAGTCCAACTATATTGTTATCAATTTAGAATTTCCTACATAATTTGAGGATTTTCCATTACCAACTTTGCAACTTTTGGGGCCGACCCTTGACTATACCCTATTGCCTTGCATTGATCCCTGGCATCTCAAGGACCAAAGGTTCAGGGAAAAGTTAAGGGACAGGACAAATCAATATTTCCTGGAAAACACAGGAACAGTTGACTCACCCTATAGCCTGTGGGAGGATTTCAAAGAAGTGGTTAGGGTGTTGTGTGCAGATTTAGATTCCGTATATAGGTTTCCCGATTTATGCCCTTATATAGGTACAATTCACATTGCCCTTATTTGGACATAGAAATCCGGCCCTTATTTAGAGATTGTCCGTACAAACCAAATACAGGCATGGCCACCTATATCTGTCCATCCACGTCACAACAAATTCTTGAAAGACCAGACACTTAAGCCTTTAGGAATTTCCCTCAGCTTGAATATTGATTTCTCTACGAACTCATTAAGTAGGCATGAACATCTATTCCTTAGGGGTTCATTCATGACGTTCCTCTGCCCGACTTTTACGTCAATACAGGCATTCCTAGACACCTTCAACGTATAAATATACCAGCACTTGCCTTGGCAAATTGCGGTTCCCGAAGGATTCGATCCAACCCAGACTACGCGGTTTACCACGGCAAGTTCGGAAGGAGATCGAGTTCCAGCCTGATGCACTGACCTGACGCTGCCATCCTCTTCGCAGAGAATCCAGCTCCAGTGCTCTCTGACTTCCCTTGCGGGGGTTAGACTATCGAGTCCAGAAAAGAGATTCCAACCTCTCTCATTCTCAGGTATGAAGCTGACTAGAACTTAGAGAAACCTTTGGCAACTTTTGGCTAAACTAAAATATAGCTAGATATACTTTAGAAATAGCACCTACTTCAAACCTCGTACTGCACTTAGGTTAGGTACACTGGGGTAGAATAATTTAGAAGCATCAGATGAGTATCACATTTTAGCATTATGTTATTTATGTATGTATTTTGATTAATAGATGTCATAGCTACAAACCATCCTATTGCAGTATTATTTTATCTTGCTGCTAACCTCGTACATAGTGTACATCGCAGTCTGTCTTACGATTGTAGCAATTCATATCTCTTGCATGAGAAATAAGACTGTTCAATAAACCCTTTTATTGAAACGCCCATCTCTCTATTTCTGTGCAACTCTGTAGAAACGAAGCATGCACGATTGACTGAGTGAAACTGTTATCTATTGTTTCCACGATTCTGAGACTCTTCCGATTCTAAAGGGAAACACAGTTGACATGTTTATGCGGTTGTCAGAGACTAATCCCTTGTATATTCAAGAAGTTTCTAGTGACCTCTGAGTTAGCTGGCACACACAAGTAATTAAGTTTAATATACTCGATAGAGACATACTGACCTTAGTCCTAGGTCAAATCTATAGCGTATGTTATTCCAATGTGCAGAGCCTATCAGGGATATAGGAACTACACTCCAAGGGGCTAATCTCAGACGGTGATAGGAGGGGCACAGAAAGAGCAACACTCCCAGTGTAAGGCCCAGGAAAGGGATGTCAAAGCGCTGGAGTCCAAAATGGAGCGTGAGGGGGACCCTGAACACTTAATGGGACACCAATTGCGACTTAAGCAGCGGGAGCTGAGAGATATAGAAGAAAATTCCGCTTGAATGCATGGCATCGCTATGCAACGGCGTATATATGATCTGGGAGAAAAAGCAAATAAGCTGATTGCATAACTGGAGAGGAGAGATCAGGGTAGGAACTTGGTGCTGGAGCTTAGAAATCCAGGCAAATATTTATGCACCACAGATGGGACATAGCTGAGGCTTTTGCAGAGTACTATGAGGCGCTGTATCAATTGGTTGCAGACAGATCAGGGGATGACTCTGCTGACCTGCTCAGAGATATCTCCCTGTTAGAATTAACAACGGGAGACAGAGAAGAACTAGACAAGGACCTGATGGTGGAGGACATAGGGCGCACAATAAGAGACATACAGTCTGGTAAGGCAATTGGCCCGAACGTGCTGCCCATGGAACTGTATAAAGGTGTAGCAGACAAAGTGGCACAACCAATGCTCAACATGTTTCAGAAGGCAAGGGAGAACGGGCAGCTGCCTGAAGATGTCAGACTAGCCACCATAGTACAAATAATCAAAAGAGGTACCCTCTATAGGAAGGAGGAGGAAGGGAATAAGAGTGTCTTTCCTTGCAGAGAAACAACTGAAAAGAAAATATTTTCTTTTTCATAAAACCCTCACCCATCCCGGTTTCCCCTTGGTGGCATGCTTCATCATACGGTCCATCCATGCCCTCTACAACAGGGGAGTGCTACGACCTACGAATATGCGGGAGCACTAACTTGTAAAATACAGGGGTGTCCTTATACACCTAACCGCTTATGATGAATCAGAAGGGAGTGTTTTTTTTATGCAGAAGTAGAAAGTGAAGTTCGAAAATACCAGTTTAGGTAGGCCAAAAAAACGATTTTATTTCTTACCCCCAAAAAGGTATGCTAAAATCTGGGGACGTGTGGAAAGACTCTAGGCATGATTACCTAATGTTTCCCTTAGTGGTCAACTAGTTTCATGCCTATCCCCAAGGCATTTCATCAGGAGCTAGAAAAGAGAAAATGATGTTTCCACTCCAAGTGTTATTTTAAACACAATATTAATAAAAATACAAAATAAACATACAGCACCTAATTGATCCGTGTTAAATCAAAAAGACTTAAAGTGCGACCATCATTGGACCTCATGAGTCCATCGCAGAGTTTAAAGGTTGGACGCCTATAGTCAAACCTGTCCGCACTTCCCCGGAGCCTCGGGGAAGTGCGGACAGGTCCACTGTAAGGGAGTAGCCTTGACCAGTTTCCAGTGAGTTGTCAGAAGATGCAGCGCACTCGCTGCTCTAAATCTGTGCTCCACAGATATCCTAAGGCTCCCCTAGCCCACAACTCTGCCGGGCACAAGCTCATGAAGCCTCCCACCCAATAGGCGGACACGCAGGCACACCTCCAGAGTGTAGCCCTAAATTCGGCTCCACCAATTAGTACATAATTCCAGACCAGATACTTGGCTTAGAGTTCACCTTCACCCATACCAGCTGGGACGGAAGTACAACCGGCGGAGAGACTGGCAACGCTCTTTCAACAGCCTTTCAGCCCTGAAGTAGTCTTGGGGTATTCCCCAGACGAAACACGTGTTGGCTGAGCAATCTCACAAAATAAAAGAAGATCAAACAATACTCCAGTGTGTTCTTCTACATGTATAATTGATTGTATAACATTGTATTTCCAACCTGTTGAAACTTGACACAGAGAAATTGCTCCATACACACCATTGACGTGTACACTGGCCCATTTTTGCTTTATCCTGTTCAAGATGATGGCCCTCCCACATCTATTGTATGTGCTCCAGAATACCCCATACGAAATTCTGACCAACGTCTTCCAGATGATCGATTCTGAACATGGTAACTTGCTGTGGGAGGGTGCTACCCTGCAAATAGGGCTGCGCAAACTTCAGCACGGAGTATACAAAGGCAGTTTAGCGGTTCCAGACCTCAGGTGCTACTACTTGGCATCCCAATTGATAAACATTAACGGCTGGGTGTTTACAGACACCACAGAGCCAGCATATTGGCTAGACCATTATGCCATGGGATTGACAGGCTATCCTGCAGCGCTCTATCAGAAACGCCATGAGAAAGAGCTCCTGATCCATACGCAGGCAGTAGTGCGAATGTGGCAGGAGGCAACAAATCTGTTGGGATGGAATAACAAACTGGCAGCCCATACCCCTCTCTTGACCTGTGATGGGCTGTGAGAAGTGGGACACCTACAGGGCTACTGCCGCTGGAGACTAATAGGTATTGATCACTTGGGGTTATCTGACAAGATGGGGCAATAATCTTGTTTGACGAGCTAAAGACCGAATACCAGATGGCTGATACAGAGTGCTTCCGGTATTTACAGTTGCGGCAAGCTCTGCATTGCCACCTTCCAGAAGGGGAACGGATACCCGAGTACTCTTCCCTTAAGACCCGATGGAGGAAAAAGCCATCTCCTATACCTGCCGAAAACCTATTAACAATCTGCCGGACCCTCTGGGTCCTCTGAGAGAAGCGTGGGAAACAGACGAGGGGGCTTCGAGAGGTTGATGATTGGGTGGAGGCACTGCAATGCCCTAGGGAGATTGCCATCTATTCGCACTTCCGCTTGGTTCAGATCCGCATCTTGCATAGGTCATACGCCTCTAGAACACTCCACTGCAGGTGGGGCCATTGCGACTCCGATCGTTGTGCCAGAGGATGCGGGATGGTTAGATCCTTCTTTCATATCATATGGGCCTGCCCCAATATCAAGTGCTATTGGGAGGAATTGGTTAGGGTTATGGCTTCAGCCACTGGTCCCCAGGTCCTACTAGAACCAAGTTGGGATATCCTGGGAATAACGGGGGAGGAGCGATGGCCCAAATACTGTGGAATTTGGCTTATACAGGCTTCGGTAATAGAGAAGAGAAACATTACTCAGGCATGGGGAGCAGCGACCCCACCAAGGGTGAGGGACTGGGAACGGGACATAGATTGGTGCCAGCTGGCAGAGAAGGTTGTGTATCAAAGCAGAAGATGTCCTAATAAATGGGAAAAGATCTAGGCTCATTGAAAGGAGTAGACACATAGTTAGACGTCATTCGGGTACGGGTGATATGAAGGAACTAAAACCACTGGGTGGGAAGGGGCAACAGGAAATGGTATGTTTCACAGGGAAAGACCTCTCACTATGTAATTATCCACACAATTCATGGACAGTTTTATACCTCTATATTGGTAACAAATTCTATTGGTGTGCCAAGCGACTGTTCAATAAAATGAGTTTAAAAAAGAAAATCTGAAAGGTAGGCATTTGTCACAATTTATAGCGTAAAACTGATGCATGGATATTTACGACATTTTAGAAATGCGAAGCAGTGGTGGCTTTAGTGACGCAGGGGTCCAGTACCATCAAAAATCCTGCACCTGTGAAGCTTATGCATAGGAAATGACGCATTGACTTTGCTTTATAAAGAGAAGTTGGACAGGACAGCATTGCAACCATAACTACACCATGGAGGTAGTAATTTTGCAGCTGGGTTTCGCAAGGAGACAACCACTACCATCCACCTCCCCAACCACGCACATCACCCCCCCTCACCACAACAAAGGCAACGAAGGAAAAGGGAGCGCATTTATCGCTTGATGAACTACTCTAATAGGACTCAGGGAGGAGGAGGTTATCACCTTATACCGGCTGAGGAGGCAGTCCATGTAGACCTGCTACACCTGATTGCCCCAAGGCTACTGCCAACAGCTGACAGGGCTCCCAAATCCCTCCTCTGGTGAAGCTCATGGTGGTACTACACATGCTGGCATTGGGGTCCGCCAGAGTGGCTGGAATCTCCCAGCCATCGTTCTCATTATTCCTTCCTTCCATCCTGGATGCCATCATTCATCTGACTCCCCGCTACCTCCTCTTCCTCAACACCCATGGACTGCAGCTGGATATCAAACAAGGCTTCTATGCCATCGCTAGGTACCCACAGGTGTTTGGTGCCATTGACTGCACACATGTGCAACTTGTACCCCCTGCAGCCACATCCCATCTGTACAGGAACCGTAAGCACACACACTCCATTAATGTCCATGCCATTGTGGCCATCAGGGCCTCTTCACCGACGTGCTGGCCAAGTACCCTTGGAGTGTGCATGATGCCTACATGTTCAGGCACTCCATCATAAATGACCGGTTCCAGAATTGACAATATGGAATGGCTTACTTGAGGGTAAGCAATACTCAAATACTCTAAAATACCCACTTTACAGAAATGGATGACATAATACCCATCACTGTGTCTGTTGACACAGTTAGGAACATAAGAGGCGTGTGGCTCATTCATGCACCGTGCATCATGGTACATGCGTCAGGCAAACCCACTAGTTACCAATGTCATGACACGCAAATCGCAGAAGCACATACATTGTGCAACATTTCATTATGTTTGGGAATGGAAAATTAACAAAAATTGCTTGAGTGTTCAACATGAGAATAAATGTTTGAAACCATTACTTGTCTTTGCGTTAATATCACAGTCCCAGGAAACATCTACATACACACATTTCTACTAGAAGCAGCCCTCAGAAGTTTACAATTAGGTTGGTAGCCAGGCATCAATGTCAAAGCCCCAGAAACAATGCACTGCGCATTGCCATAAGTTGTGTGTCACTTGAGCCTTGCCCATTTCCAAAGCAATGTGTCAGTAAATCAACATGTTTGAGTAGGAAAGGTGACACTCTAGTAGGAAAGTGGACACTATAGTACGAAAAGTGACACTATAATTTGAAGGGTGACTTTACTGTAGTAAATGTGACTCTTTAGCATGGAAAGTGAAGCTTTACCACTAAATGTGACGTTGGAGTAGGAAAGGTGACTCTATAGTATGAAACATGACTTTACTGTACTAAACACAACTTTTTGGTATGGAAAGTCATGCATTACCACTAAAAAGAACATTTGAGTGGAAAGAGTGTTTTTATAGATTTTAATATTTATCTGTTTTTAGGTGGGGGTATGGGTGGTAGGTTAAGTGGGTGGGGGGTTGATGTTTAACCTGTCTATTGTGTTATATGTGTAGAGAAGGCTAAGTTAAGGTTAGGTAGGGTAGGTTAGTTTTAAAGTAGGATAGTCTAGGTAAGTCAAATTAGGTTACTTTAGGTATAGTTTAGATAGGTATAATGAGTAGGTTTTAGAATTTCAGATGTTAAGATTGGAAGTATGGGGAGGGGGGTGGCCAGCAATAGGGTGGAGTAGACATGCCGTCCCAGAGCTCTGGCAGGGCCGACAGTTATCCTGCTTTAATCCATGGCTGTGGAGCCTCATAGACCCCAGGATTCGCCCTTCATGACCCCCAGCAACATCCCGCACGCTGAGGTGGCTTTCAGCTGATAAGGAGCCGCTGTCGGTGGGATTGAGGAAGAGGAGCCTGTCGCTGACTGACTTCAAAATAGCGACCATAAAACCTGGAGACACTGTGGCTAGGTCCAGAGTCTGACCTGAGGCGGCAACTGCGGGCTCCCTAGAAGTGTCCCGCCTGCACCTAGCATCGTGCTGGCCGTTTGCCTGGTGAGAACCCTGGTGGAGGGCCGTACACCGAGCTGGGAGCATCCTTGTGGTGTGGTGGACGCACAGAGTGATGCAGCGGAACTACTGTCGATGAGTGAGTGGCCCTCTGTGATCGTGCCCTGAACCAGGATCCTAGCCCGGTAAGTCCTCCCTCCCTCGATATTGACGTGTGGTGGTCTGGTGGGGGTTTCAGAGAGGAGGGGGGTGAAGAGAGTGACTGCTTGTTTGCGGCCTAACTCTGGAGGCAGAACTGCTGGCGGCAAGAGAGGTGTGAGATGGCAGCTTGCACCCCCCACGGGCAGTGCTACTGATCTTGCAGTCTGCAGCAGGACCACACCTAGAAGACTGGAATAGGAAGTGGTGTGGAGTGGCTGGGGCAGATAATAGCCGGTGGGGAGAAGAAAATGGAAGCACTGCAGGTGACCGTGTGCTGCCATGGGAATCGGAGAACTAGTGCCATATGCCCTTGCTTCCCACCTGTAAGCGGGCCTTCTGAAACTGCAACAAGCCAGTCACCAGTACGCGCTCTGGACTGACACGGTCAAGTGACTATAAATATTCCTTGCCCTGGCCTGCACTACTCAGCGTACCTCACCTGGACCAAGAATTGATGAGTGGGGAAGAGGCAGGGCTGGGGCTCAGTTGCGGATACCCACCAGTAACCAAACCAATATACAGCAGACTGAGAGCCCCACAGGAATAGGATAAGTGAATTAACCCTAGAGGAATGATTGACATACCAAACGTGGTTTTGAGTGCCAATTGTCACAGGGGACCTTGGAAACGCCATTCTGCTAATTGGTGACACACAGTTGAACCACCCCCCTGGGGCTCCAGCGCTGGGTGATCCCTGCTTAGGGGTGGCGGCGAATGGTTCGGTCCTTCCCTTGTGGCTTGGCGATATCCTTGTAGTGTACTTCAGACTGCTCCAGCGCACCACAGACTCTTCATCGCAGTCTCACCAGACAACTCACAGAGATAGTGCCGGAGGTGACACACCTTCGGACTATGGCGATAGACAAAGATTCGAAGCCGCCTCGCCTGAGGAAAATAGACGGTTACGCTAAGTTGGTAGAGACAATGCTTGGCCTAAATGCACCACCCGAGATGCCTGATATCACAGACCTCCTTAGTGCCATTCATCTCTCGAGGACAGCCCTGGAAACTAAGATTGGAGAGGTACAATCGGAGGTCTCATTGTTGCTACAAGAGCTCCACAACGTGGCAGACCGAGTGTCCAAAGCTGAAGAGAGGGTATCTGAATTAGAAGACGTGACACAAGACTTGCACAGCAAAGTAAGAGAACTGCAGAAGGTGACCAAGGACTTACTTTGGAGAGTGGATGATGTGGAAAACAGGGCACGACCCTACAACATAAGACTGGTGGGCTTTCCAGAAGGGGTGGAGAAGGTGGTATGATGGGCTTCTTCAGCCACTAGATTCAGTCCATATTTAGTACTGAGAAATTGTCCAGTTGCTTTCTGATAGAGAGGGCTCACAGAGCACTGACAGCCAAACCACCACTGTAAAACACACCAAGGGCCATCATAGCCCATCTACTGAATTTCCAAGCTAGAGACAAGATCCTTAGAGAGGCAGGGCAAATGGGAGAAATCAAATACGAAACGTCCACTATCATGACATTTCCTGATTATTCACATGAAGTACAAAAGCAACGGCAAAGGCTTGATTAGGCCTAGGTGAAACTTTGCTCTCTACATCTACAGTACATGCTGTTCTTTCAAGCAAAATTGAAAGTTCTCTACAACAAGTCACACTTCTTCAACATGCCAGAAGAAGCGTGGTGCTGGCTGGAAGAGAGACCACAACTTAAACCTACACAAACACTTGACCCTTCTCACCCGGACGGATGCAGACTGGGTGCTAGACCCAAGCTCTGGTCCTCGATTAAACATAAAAGCACCCGCTCGAGAAAAGTGAGAGACTTACTGCAGATGAGAATCCCCAGAGGCAGACTCAGTGGCGGAGGATCCTTGATTCCAAGGAAGATGTCTGCCGAACAGAGAATCGGCGACCACGTGATGCTGAGGATGATGAGGTAAACATTGGAGAGAGAGAGAGACACTGCAGTGGCACATAGTGACTCTGAAACTCAGGAGCTGGAGGCTTGTCAGCAGGAATATATTCAAGATGATGCTAAACATCCTGCATCCCGACGGGATGAATCGGGGGGGGGGTAAGATAATGGGGGAACAAGTGAGAGACTCTGACGGAACAGTCAATGGACTAATGGCCTGCAAGGAGTTCGTCCGGGGGGCAGGACATGCTTGCCGCCCCTCCCATCTTTGGGCCACTGCAAGTTGAGAAAATGATGGGGGGAGACTGTACGTGTGAAAGAGGTAGAATGAGTGTGTGGGTTTCTGAGTGAGATTGAGCATGGATGAATGGTGGTAGGAGTGCATGGAAGGAGTGGCTAAACGTGTATATGTCAGGACTGGAAGTAGGGTAACGGTACGAGGTGAAACTGAGTGTGATTTGATTGGGTGAGCAAGAGGAGGTGATGATTGCGAATTAAGTGAGTGACACAAGTGAGTGTCTTGGTTTAAATATAGTTATAGGCAGTGCTTTAAATGGAAAAAAATGTGGTGGGGCTAGGGGCAGCGCAAAGGGACCCGGCCAGGGCCACCATTTAAGCATTCATGTACGCAGACAGGGCATTCAGTACATGTATTGTTGCCCTCATTACTAAAGCTTGATCCCACGTGCTGTGCTACAGCATCAATATCGCCACCTTCCTTCTCAGTCTGGTTGCAAACAAGTGCTGGTGTAGTCTTCTATACCAGCAGGAAGCCTTCTCTTCGATTTCCCGAGAGTCACGAGACCAGGCCCTGCTCTCACACCTACGGTGCTATGGACTACACAGAGCCTTAGGGGACACTGTGTCAGGCATCACAGTGTGAGTCTGGCCCCTCCCAAACTTCCTGCCAACTCTGAATGAATGCCTACGGGCCACGGCCCTATTAGCACATTGAAAGGGGGGATTAGCACTCGATCAGAGTGCTTCAGGAAAACGGACCCACTCGCTGTCAGCTGTGTTGCGCTTTTTTGTAAATGCCAGTTTCACTGAGCTTGGCTTACATCCCCATGAGTACCGGTACTCTCTTTGGACAAAGAGATGTTCCGGTACTCAAGCGCCGAAAATTTAGAAGTGCCAGTACTCAGTACCGGTGAGTACAGGCCCATTTAAAGCACTGGTTATAGGTATTCTTTGTTAACCTGTTTGAGAGGGAAGGCTTACAGACCTCCCTGGCCATCCCAGTGGCATAGTGGTCTCAAATAGACATGGAGATGTTAGCGCTCGGGGGCAGCGGGGTGGGGCAGGGGGTAGGTGAAAAGAGAAGTTGTAATGTTGTTTTAAGAGTTGTTCACTATTCAGTCACAGGAGTCAGGCTGACTGGAATAGAGGTGCATTTTGGTTGTGACCAGGACAGGCAGTTCGACAAAATTCATATACAGCAATGGCAGATAGTGAGGGATTAGGGCAGGGAGGGTTATCTGTTCTATCATGGAATGTAAACAGATTGGGTGATAAAGTGAAATGAGATCTGGTAACTACCTATATCATGAGGCTGAAACCAGATGTAGTCTTGCTACAAAAGAAGTATCTCATGGGGGCTCGGATTCGGTTTCTCAACAGAGGAGCTTACACCACACTAGCTCAGCCCAACTTCACCACTGGTTCTCAAGGAGTAGCGATCCTGATTCGAAAGTCACTCCCCTTCAGATTACTAGGGCAGACAAAATCAGAAACACTACAGACTGTATTATAAACCCAAGCGAATGACAGGGTATTTGCACAATGGGACTCCACAAGCTCTGGGCAGCCTATTTCTAAAAAAAGGATGGCTTTTTTCCAGGATGGATACTATAGTCCACGGTTACTCATAGTACGGCCCGCGGACCTTGCAGACATCCTACCTGTGTTTAAAAAAATAAAATTAAATAGTGTTAGCAAACACTGCCAGTTGCAGCAGCCCAGATTTTGAGACTCTGCTCTGTGGGGGCCGGGGGATTCCAGTGATTGTCAAAGTGGAGATGCAGGGGCGCTAAGAGGTGAAATACAACAAAGCTTTATTAACATGTAAATGGTCTTTTAAAGACCTGTGAAGTACTGGGGTGCGGCTGGTGTGCGCGCTGGGAAGCTGTCTCAGCCCGGGCTGAGGGCTGACACACACACGACACACACATGGGGTGAGATGACAGAGGGTGACGGAGGGAGGGAGAGGGAGACAGAGGGAGAGGGAGGGAGACAGAGGGAGAGGGAGGGTGATAGAGAGAGGGAGACAGAGAGGCGCAGTCTGGGGGAGGGAGGGGTAGGGAGAGGGAGGGAGGTAGAGGGAGGCGGAGAGGGAGGGAGAGGGAGGTGGAGGGAGGGAGACTGAGGGAGGGAGACTGAGGGAGGGAGACTGAGGGAGGGAGAGAGACAGAGGGAGGGAGACAGAGGGAGGGAGGAAGACAGAGAGAGACAGAGGGAGGGAGACAGAGAGAGAGAGACGGAGGGAGACGGAGGGAGGGAGACGGAGGGAGATGGAGGGAGACGGAGGGAGGGAGAGGGAGACAGAGGGAGAGGGAGAGGGAGGGAGACAGAGGGAGGGAGACGGAGGGTGACAGAGGGAGGGAGACAGAGGGAGGGTGAGGGAGGGAGAGGGAGACAGGGAGGGAGACAGAGGGAGAGAGACAGAGGGAGAGGGAGGGAGACAGAGGGAGGGAGACAGAGGGCGGGAGACAGAGGGAGGGAGAGAGACAGGGAGACAGACAGGGAGGGAGGGAGACAGAGAGAGAGACGGAGGGAGGGAGACAGAGGGAGGGAGGGAGATGGAGGGAGACAGAGGGAGGGAGGGAGATGGAGGGAGGGAGACACAGGGAGACAGAGGGAGGGAGGGAGACGGAGACGGAGTGAGAGGGAGGGGGAGGGGGAGGGAGAGGGAGACAGAGGGAGAGAGACAGAGGGAGAGGGAGGGAGACAGAGGGAGAGGGAGGGAGACAGAAGGAGAGAGAGGGAGAGAGAGGGAGAGAGACAGAGAGGGAGGGAGACATAGGGAGGGAGAGAGACAGGGAGGGAGACGGAGGGAGGAAGACGGAGACAGGGAGGGAGACAGAGACACGGAGGGAGACGGAGACAGGGAGGGAGACGGAGACAGGGAGGGAGGGAGACAGGGAGGGAGGGAGGGAGACGGAGGGAGGATAGAGGGAGGGAGACAGAGGAGGGAGGGAGACAGAGGAGGGAGGGAGACAGAGGAGGGAGGGAGACAGAGGAGGGAGGGAGACAGAGGAGGGAGGGAGACAGAGGGAGGGAGGGAGACAGAGGGAGGGAGACAGAGGGAGGGAGACAGAGGGGGAGACAGAGGGGGAGGAGGGCGACGGAGGGAGGGCAATGGAGGGAGACAGAGGGAGGGAGAGAGACAGGGAGGGAGACGGAGACACGGAGGGAGACGGAGACAGGGAGGGAGGAGGGAGACGGAGGGAGGATAGAGGGAGGGAGACAGAGGAGGGAGGGAGACAGAGGGGGAGACAGAGGGGGAGACAGAGGGCGACGGAGGGAGGGCAATGGAGGGAGCGAGACAGGGAGAGAGACAGGGGGAGAAAGACAGGGGGAGAAAGACAGGGAGAGAGAGACAGAGAGAGAGGGAGAGGGAGGGTGAGGGAGGGAGGGAGAGTGAGGGAGAGGGAGAGGGAGGGGGGAGGGAGGGGGAGGGAGAGGGAGGGAGAGGAAGGGGGAGAGAGGGGAGGGGGAGGGGGGGAGGGGAGGGAGAGGGAGGGAGAGGGATGGAGAGAGAGAGAGAGAGAGAGCGAGAGAGATGTGTGTATGCCGGGTCTGGTGGCTCAGTGGACGAAGGCGTCTTCTGCCGGGACCTGTGTTCAACCTCATGGTCACAATTTTTTTTTGCTTTAGCCCCGCCCCTCCCCCTCTGACCCCACCCCCACCGGTGCGGCCCTCGGCCACAAACCACACTGTAAATTTGGCCCCCGAGAGAAAGTTTGTGAGTACCCATGCTATAGTCCACCACTAGGGGCATATTTACAATGCCCCTTAGTCACTTTTACACCGCTGGAGCGTCACTTTTGTGACACTCTGGAGGCGCAGTGTGCCGGTCCATATTTACAAGATCAATCAAAGCCACCATGTATGACTTTTCATGGCCTTGTATCATTATACAGCACACATAGAATGAGTAAAATGCCTCTTTTGTTTGTTTTTGTGCAGTAAAGTGTCCTTTCCTGCACAAAAACAATCATGCCAACGACACAGACACCCTTGCACCATGGTGCAAGGGTGCCTGTGTTGGGGCACGGCTGCAGTTTGAGCCCTGGCAGACAGGTCAAGAATGCACCGTATCATGTAGATACAGAGAATCCCTGCCCTTCTCTTTTGACGTAGGGCACCACGCTGCCTTTATTTAAGGATCAACCCTTTGAACAAGTGAGACCAGCTTTGGTATACTTACAAATGTTGAACAGCCCTCTTATATGTTTTAACGTAGCACGTTTCTTGATAGGGGCTCTTTGGATCATGAAGAGGTTGCCTGACTGATGTGATGATTTTATGCCTGATACGTCATGAATATGTTTCTGTTCTAATGCAATTGTATCTGCTTTTAACTTTTGTGATAGTGTATTTTTATGAGCTTGTATTCATCATATGTTTGCTTTTATGACTTTTATTAGTCGAATAAAGCTGATTGACTTGACTGCTGCTTTAAAGGATAGTTTTTGGCACAAGATGCAGGAAGTGTAGCAAACATAGGTAGAGATTGCATGTTAATTTTCCTCTGCTAGGCTCAGGTAACATCTTCAATTCACAGTGGATAAGAATTATAAAAGATTTGCTCATACCTCCTTGAAGTATGAATGCTGCCAGAATCTGACAAGAAGACTGTTATTGGAGAAACAATGTACCTAAAAAAGGACTGAGGAATGAAGCCTACTTCCTTATGAATCCCAAATTCTATAAGATATTTGCAGGGACAAGGAAGCTAGCACACAGACTGTACACGGAGAAGATAAATGGCGTAACTTTGCATGAAGAACCAGCACACCCCCTAATATTCATGGTGTCGTCCTATCCCAGGAACAGTCCCTGTAATGAACGGGGATATTTTGAAGCACTAGAACTAAATGTTTAGAGTTTTAGCAACTAAGTTCTGAGAGTTTGGTCATTCATCTGTAGTAGTTGCTCTCACTAACGTTTGCTGCTAGTCAGCTAATCATATTTTTAAGAAAAGCTCATCATTTTTATGTCGAGCCTGGGCAGCACATGCGATGTATGCCGTATTCAGGTATGGCCTTGAAGCTCCACCCACTCTCTGCCGACATTTTTCATTGGCTTGTGTCATTGTCCTTTGTAAACTGTGGCTTTTCATTGGTCACATAGGCTTTGTTGTCCCTCCTTATTACCGCCTTGTCTCATTTTGTAACCTCCCATGAGGATACCCACTGTTACATGTGTTGCTGCTCGGTAGGCTTTACTTACAGCCTTCGAGCACTATTTGATTAAATGGTTTAGACAGGCTCTCCCCCAACGCCTTGTTTTTGTTTTTCTTGTAGGGCACACCACACTGATACAGTGTTGGCCGTGCCTTTAGTTTATTTGCAGCCTGAACGAGGATGCATGTTTTTTTCCTCACTATTCAGTTTTTGGATTACAAGCGCCCTTTCACTTTAATGTCCGCCACGCCCCTTTCTTTAGACACAGCTCCTCTAAAGAAAGGTGCGCCACTGCCATTAAAGTGAAACTGTGGCATGGGGCAATTTTACAAAAAAAAGCGTTTGTCAAATTTAAAAACAGATGCTTTTTTTGTAAAAGTCCCCCATATCACGCTTTAACTTTAATGGTGGCCGCGCCCCTTCCTTTAGACGGGCCTAAAGAAAGGGGCGTGGCCGTCATGAACGTGAAAGCCGTCATTAACGTGAAAGCCGGCATGGGGCGCTTTTCCCAAAATAGCATTTGCAATGCAATAGGTCTCGCATTTGCGAGAATATAAGCCATTGGCATTTACAATGCCAATAGCTCAAACTCTCGTAGATGCGAGACCTATGACATTGCAAATGCTTGTTCTAAACACCAAACAGCTTTAAAACCTCGCTTTGAAGGGCTTTGCTTTGTTTCAGTGCTGAAAGGACCTACATTTGAAGGCATTGCTTCGTTTTAGTGCTAAACAAGCATTGGCATAGCCAATAGGTCTTGCTTTTGGGACCTTATAGGTATTTAGTTATGCAGCACAATATCCTTGGTGCAACAACATCAACTGTTGCATGGCTAAACACTTATAAGGTCCGAAAGGCGAGACCTATTGTCTATGCCAATGCTTGTTTTTCTTGGTTGTAGCAGGACTATTCACCAAGACCTCTTCCCTGTGAATCAGGACATGACACAGATCCTCAGAAATGTTTAAACGTGTTGTAAATCAATGGAGTTAAACCAGCAAATACTTTGGACAAAAAACAATATTTTCGAGTAAAAGATCACATATTGCAACAGGGCAAATTTTTCTGTTTTGCTGAAGTTTTTAGGGGATAACTGAATATATATTTGTTCTCCCTGTCTTTACATGCTCTCTTTTAAAATACTTCTTCCCTTGAAGAAGGGCATGAACAGTAACCACAAAACTTTACAATTCACTTTAGTACATTAAGGATAATTTTGGACAAAAACCACATACTACTAGGTAAAGATAAGACTTTGCGAGTGAGCTACATTTCTTTTATTTGGAGGTGTTGTGTGTTTTATTTCTACAGGTGACATGTAGATATTTCTTTCCTTATTGTTACAGGCTCCATTCTTTGGAGTCCATCCGAGTGAATCTGGACATAGAAATGATTTTCAGTAAAGCGAGAGCGTTTGGTTCATAGACCCACTCGCCAGCAGAGAGAGCCAAGTGAAGACCTCAGAGAAAAGATGTTCACATTCAGGTCAAAGAGCACAAATTGCAATGTATTTATATGGCTTGGTTTTGGTATTTTTGCAGTTTGTGTGCGATCTAATGAAATATTGTTTCCTATCTCTGTTACCGATACTAGATTACAAACAGTGCTTTATTCGAGGGTTTGCATATAGCAATAATTAATGTTTAATGCTGAAACCGACGGAGATGGTCCTTGGTAAAGACTCTCTAATTCGTAAATTTATGATCAATCGGGAAGAAAATTATACTTCGGAGTTACAGTTTAAAGGCTGTCCAATATGCTGCCTGTCCATCTGAGAGAAAACAAACTTGCATCTTTCCGTAAACTTCTATACACTTGTTCAGATCAGATATGTTCGGAAAAACTGTTATGGCAGTATTGTATTCCACTAAGTCCCACCTAGCTCTTTTTCATGGCACAGAGAAACCCTGCGTGCATTTCGTTATATACGTAACAGTTTCGCTGGCTTTAAATCACAGGGTCACAGCAACCTGGAATGATGCCAGGAATCTACGAGCAACTGGTAGAGTGGTTGTGCAGGGAGAGCAAATTAAATAAACAATTTTAGCCTTCTTTTACTTGAGAAAGCTAAACGTTTACCCTGCTGCAAACAAACAACTAATGGTGATGGATTTTACTATTAACTCCAAGTAAAATCAATCTAACTTTTGCCCAGCAGGTGGCGCTTGTGCCTTATCTATTGCACGCAAACTCTAAAAGCTGCTAAAACACTGTAATCTTCGCTGTTTAAACAGGACAGAGCACTGGAGACCCGGTTAACCGATATTCCCCGCCGTGATTTCCATTATTATCGCGCTATTGGCCATGATTAGGATTTAGGCACTGAACTGGGAAAGACAAAAAAACCAAGCATTGGCATAGCCAATAGGTCTCGCGTTTGGGACCTTATAAGTGTTTAGCCATGCAACAGTTGCATAACTAAATACTTGTAAGGTCCCAAAAGCGAGACCTATTGGCTATGACAAGCGGCCGTGCGGCACGCAAAAGTGAAAGTGATCGCGAGCCAACATCAAAGTGAAAGTAATCGCGGCGCGCGCGCCCGCGCACATGCACTGTAGCTCCAGGCTGGCCTGGTAGCACTTTTTGGAGCCCTCTCAATAAGTCTCGCAGACCTGCGCATGCGCTGGGTCAGGCGAGACCTAAAAATCAGAGCCTGCAGAATAGCATTGTCGTATCGTGGCCTAGGCCAGCTGGCAATGATGACACACGGAGGTCAGTTAACATTAGTGGCCAGCGAGGGGAGGAGCCTAGCGCGCATCCAAGATGGTCGCGTGAGCACAGGGCTCCCCGGACCCTCTCTGCTCCTCGGAATTTATCCTGAGAATATCCTGACGTGGCTTATGGAATCTGGGAGATAAAGACCAGCTGAGCGTATATCTCTTTTCAAAACTCAAATCGGACCTGGGAATCCTGAGTTGTCGTCGTCGGAACTTATGGGACCCACCCGACGGAGGTGACCGGGGTGAAGGTGACCCGAGGGACCGGGCTGCAATTGAACAACAGCGGCTTCAGCGCGGTGCCAGCTGCCGATCCACCACTTTCGGTTTCGGTTTTGCACTTCAGGAGACCGGCAGGGAGGTGCGCTCGGGGTGGAGAGGTGCTTCCTGGGCCTCTGCATGAGGTTTTCTTTCATCTGCCACTAGAGCGCCTATCGCCTCGGACCCCCTATACCGACATTTTGTGGTCTTCTTGCTGGTGCCTTACACCTCTTGATTGGAGGTCCCCTCGGGTGACCGTGTTCACATGGGGGGCAAAGGGGGTCCCGAGGGCCGCAAGACCAAGGCTTCCCTCCGCGGGGGGGCAGTCCAGAGCAATAACATGGACCGCTACACCCAGGGCAGGGGGCCCTCTGGCGCTGCTGGCCTCCCCTCGGATACTGCGGAAAGAGGCGCGACCGCCACTACGGAACTATCCTTGCAGGACATTATGGGCGCCATTGATGGCATCAGGGAAACCATCGCGACGCAATATGAGGCCCTGGCCCGTAAGATTGACACTATCGCGATCGATGTCACCCTGATCCGGGCCGACCTCTCCAAAACTAACGAGAAGGTCCAGGCTCTCGACGCACGGACCTCCACCCTCGGTGCGGATGTGTCGGATCTGCGGGCCGCGCTTGGAGACATCAGGGTGGTTAACGACCATATGGCCCGGCGGCTTGAGGACTTCGAGGGACGGGCCCGACGCAACAACATCCGCGTCATAGGTGTACCGGAGTCCTCTGACGGCCGCCCGGTTGACCTCGTGGTCGAGGAACTTATCCTGAAACAGTTGTCCTCGGCTGGCCTAAGTAAGTTCTTTGCCGTGGAGCGGGCCCATCGAGTTCCGGGCGGTCGGCCACGGCCGGGGGCCCCCCCGAGGCCTATCGTGGCCAAACTGTTCTACTACAGGGACCGCGACGCTATTCTGCAGGCCTCACGGACCCACGGCCCGGTTCGTCATGAGAACTCGACCATCAATTTTTACCCGGACTTCACGCAACTGGTCCAGAAACAACGGATGGGATTCCAAGGGGTGAAGCGTCGTCTCCGTGAGCTGGGCCTAAAGTATTCGATGCTCTACCCTGCAAAACTCCGAGTGGAACATGGGGATCGGACAGCCTTTTTTGACTCTCCTGTGGCTGCAAGTGACTGGCTGGACTCTCCGGACGGAGGTGGCCGTCCCGGACCCTCTGCGGGCACCGCAGGTGATGGGTCCCCTTTAGAATGACTTTTGGTCCTTGATTTTGCCTTTTTGCACTGTACAGTCGGGTCTTATTTCATTTGCATATTGTGTTTTACCAGGACCAGTGAGGGGGGCGGGCGGGGACGGGTCCCTTACCTCCTCTGGGTTCTTTTCGTAGAATGGGGTTAGTGGGGCGACAGGCACACTGCAAGTTGGGGGGGTTTTTTGGCCCGCAGGGGTGCAGGGTGGGGGGAGTTGATCCTGGGGTGGGGTTGGGGGGGAGGAGGGTTTGTTTTGCTGTGTGTTTTTTGTTTACAGGGCGAGGTACTGATTTTTGTCCACATTTGGGAACTGTGCTGCAGGCTGGGGGACCCTTGATCTATTGGGGGGGATGGGGGGGGACGGGTTGAGGCTTATGTCATGGAACGTCAATGGGTTGGGGGACCGTATCAAGCGGGGTGTAGTACTGCAATATTTGCGTCGTTTGACTCCTGATGTGGTGTTTCTCCAGGAGACGCATCTGGTTGGCAATGTTTGTCATGCAATGAACAGGGGGGGATACCGCCTCGTGGCCCATTCTGGTTTCACAACTGGTTCCAGGGGGGTGGGCATTCTGCTGCGAACCTCACTTCCGGTGGAGATCACTAAGATAGTCTCGGATGACAGAGGGCGCTATGTGTGTTTGATTGGGAGGTGGGAGGGGCAGCCCCTTGCCCTGGTTTCAGTTTACGTCCCCCCGGGCCTCCAGAACTCCACCTTCACTGACTTGGGTCGAATGCTGCTTGACCTTCCGGACAGCCTCCTGCTCATGGGCGGGGACTTTAATTCTGTGGTTTCGGGTGAACTGGATCGTCACCCACCAAGGACCCTCCCCGCTGCCCAGGCATGGCTGGGTGGGATGCTGGAGACCTTCGGCCTGGTGGATAGTTGGAGATTAATGCATCCGACCCAATGTCAATTCACCTTTCACTCGGGGGCGCATGGGAGTCTCTCTAGGTTAGACTACTTCCTTATGCCCGCGGCGCAGACTGGTCGGATTCGAGAGGTCAGGCACCTGGCGCGGGGTATCTCCGACCATTCTCCGCTGTGGCTTGTTTTTGACACCGGGCCGCGGTCTGCAGGGCGGATCGCTCCCATTAACCCATGGTACCTGCGAGACCCTACGACTCGTGACAGCCTGGTTAAGGCTATGGACCAATACTTCCTGGATAACGAGGGGTCGGTGTCTTCTGCAATGTCCCTGTGGGAAGCCTTTAAAACCGTGATCCGCGGACACGCCCTTTCCCAGATAGTGGTGGCTAAGAGGGTCAAGAGTGAGGCAGTGGTGAGGCTGGAGACTGACATCCTGGGGCTGGAGTCGGCCTTGGAGGCGAATGTTACTCCGGACGGGCTCCATGCCCTCAGCCTGAAACAGTTTGAATATAGGTCCCTGGTCACTGACGCGGCCAAAACTATGTATAGGGAGCAGCAGGGTCGACTGTACGATGCCGGGGACAAGGCGGGAAAGTTGATCGCGTGGCTGGACAGGAAGGAGAGAGTGAATCGTGTGGTCCCGGAGTTGCGTGCTGCGGATGGTGTGTGTGTGACGGAGCCTGACGAGATTGTGGAATGTTTTGCCGACCACCTCCGGGCTGTGTACTCCCCAGTGACTGACAGGGATGAGGACGACTCTCGCCTTCTACTGAGGGATATCGCCTTGCCCTGCCTGTCCGTTGAGGACCGTGAGCGGCTGGACGCCCCCTTGTCGGTGGATGAAATAGCGACCGCGATCCGCTCCCTTCGCTCGGGCAAGGCTATGGGTCCTAACGGTCTGCCCATTGAGCTATATAAATTGCGCCCTGACAAGCTTGCGCCCTTCCTCAGTCGCATGTTCCGTGAGTCTCTGGCGGCGGGTTCCCTCCCGGCCGATCAGCGTTTGGCCACGATAGTCGTTATCCCCAAGGAGGACAAGCCGCGAGATCGCTGTACTTCTTACCGGCCTATTTCACTGCTAAATGCGGAGCCTAAGATCCTGGCGAAAGTCCTTGCCAATCGTCTGTTGAGCGTCGTGTGCGATCTGATTCATCCGGACCAATGCGGATTCATCCCGCATCGTAACACCGCTCTTAACTTGCGGCGTCTTCATGGCGCCCTTGCCAGGGCGGAGCTCCTCTCCGAACCGGCCGTGCTGGTTTCTTTGGATGCCACGATGGCTTTTGACACCATCGAGTGGCCATTCCTCTGGGCTGTCTTGGCTAAATTTGGCTTTGGGGAAGGATTTATTGGCTGGGTGAAGCTTCTGTACACGGGACCCATGGCCCAGGTGGTGGTGAACGGGCGGGTCTCTCGGCCCTTTGCCCTCGGCAGGGGCACGAGGCAGGGATGCCCGTTGTCCCCTTTGCTCTTCGCTCTCGCCCTGGAGCCACTCGCGGCTTGGCTCCGCTGGGAGCCCTCGCTTCGAGGGATCCGGTGGGCCCCGGGCTTTGAAGATCGGGTTTCGCTGTATGCGGACGATATTCTCCTATATCTCACCTCACCGCGGCAGTCGCTCAACGTCCTCTTAGACGTTCTGACTTCCTTTGGGAATAATTCGGGTCTCACGGTCAATTGGTCTAAATCCTGCGTCTATCCGATCTCCGGTGGTCCTCCACTCCTACCGCCTCGGCTTCCGATCCAGGTATCACTGAGCGGCTTTAAGTACCTGGGGATATACGTTTCGCTGGACCCGGTGGCTCGCTATGAGCTGAATCTCCTGCGTCCGCTTCGGCGGTTGCGAGAGGATACGGCCCGGTGGTGCAGGCTGCCCCTTTCCCCGCTGGGTCGGGCCGCGCTGTTCAAAATGATGTCCCTTCCCAGGTTCCTCTATGCACTCCAGAATTCCTTCGACGTCATCCCAGTGGCCTACTTTCGGGAGGTAGAGAGCCTGCAGAGGAGACTGGTGTGGGACGGGCGGGCGCGTATTGCTCTTGCTAAGCTTACTCTCCCCTGGTATGACGGGGGCATCGCGCTTCCCGACATTCGCAGGTATTATTGGGCCGCGCAGCTTTCGGCCATCAACCATGCCACGTATGCGCCTGGCCTGAACCCGGCGTATGAGATGGACAAGTTCCTGCTTCCCGGCGGGGACTATAACAGGGCGCTGTACTCCCGCTCGGCTGGCCGGACCCTTACGGGTCCTACTAAGATTGCTGTGCGGACCTGGAGGGCCGCCACTGCGGCCACGGGCTGGGGTGAGCGACTGACATGTGCTACTCCTTTGTTTGCCTCCGATCGCCTGGGGAGCCTCTGGACTACGAAGGGGTTTGACCAGTGGGACACGATTGGTATCAGCAAAGTGGGAGACCTGTGGCATAAGGGCGCGGTTAAGACTTTCGCGGCTCTTCAGGCCGAATATGAGCTTACGGACAGGGAGTTCTTCCGCTATGCCCAGGTTCGACACGCCCTGCTCTCGGTCTTTGGAGAGGGGACCACGATCCCGGTTTCCTCGCCCCTCGAGGACCGCATACTTGATGGACATGTCCCGGACAGCACTATTTCTTTAATTTATAAGAAACTGATTAATCATCGGGCTGACCTCTTGGTGCGCCTTCGGGAGGCTTGGACGGGGGATGGGGTGGAATTGGACGACGAGGACTGGCAGTCTGCACTGTCGTCCCCCAAAGAGGTCGCCATTCCAGCCCGTCTCCGGTTGGTACAGCTTAAGATTCTTCACCGGGTGTATGTGACGGGTCCTCGCTTGGTCTCGATGGGATATTCCGACGATGGGCTCTGTAAGCGGGGTTGTGGGCTCAGTGCCACCTTTCTTCATATCCTGTGGGAGTGTCGCGAGGTGGCGGACTACTGGCGCCGGGTACATACGGTTATGGGACAGGTCACTGGGGTTGTGCTGCTGCCGGAGGTGCGTCGCTGTGTCCTGAATGTGTGGGAGCCCAATGATTATAGCGCGGCTCAGACTCGGTGGGCGGCCCTGGGGAACATGATTGCCAAGAGAGATATAGCGCAGCTTTGGGGTGCCCAGCGGCCGCCCACCGTGTCAGTATGGAAGGAGAATATGGACTGGTGTATGTTCAGGGAGAAGACTGTGTATGTTGCCCGTGGTAAGCCGGGGGCATGGGGCAGAATCTGGGGGCAATGGAATGCTTATCGCGGGGGTATCTGTACGCCCCCCCTGGTGGACACCGATATCGCCATGTCCCCCTGACCCTTGACGGTTCCGGGCACCTTTTGGAAGGACTACATATTGACGTTCAGTTCCCTTGGCCCCCCCCCCGTCCCCAGCCTCCCGGTACTCCTTCCTTTCGTGTGCTGCTTAATGGTCTGACCTGGAGTTCCCTGGAGGAAGCCTGACCTGCGCCGTTTGTCTTTATGCCTCGCCTTTGTTTTTCTTTTAGTTTTCTGTGTTTGTTTGATCTAAGTCTCCTGTGCCTCTAGAACTATCCGGACTCATTACGGGGCCGACCCCCGGGACCCGACTGCAGCTTTGATACATGTATATTTCATTCTGTACTTAGCGGCCGGCCCTGGTGGTTGTAGGCCCGTGCTTGTAATCGAATTATTGTTCAATAAAAACTTTTAAAAACCAAAAAAAAAAAAAAAAAAAAAAAAAAAAAAAAAACATTAGTGGCCAGCTACGAACTGAGCCACGCCCAGAGCCCTGGGCTATTTATTGATACCTACCACATTGTCCCAGCGTGCGCCAGGCCAAACCATTCGGGGACGCTCACATGGGCGGTGGCTTAAGGGGGCCACCCCCCAGCACAGTAGGAGGGTTGTCCACAATCTCCACAACATTACAATCCTCCTTTACCAGGAGGGACATGTTAACAGAATTTAAGCACTAAGCAGAAATGCGAAACATAACAAAATGGAATGTGCAATCCAATACACACTACTTCTAGGATGAGATACAAACGGAACAGTCTTACTTGGTTGTCTTTTTCAGCAGTTCACTCAGGCTGCGACCTGCCCCTCAGTCGCCGACTAGCCACTGAATACATAGGCTTTGTACTTCTGGGATGGCTTTGGACAGGGCCGGAGGTGATACCTGTTCTGGCCGCTCTGCGGCTGCGATGCAGGGGACTGTTCCACCGGGCTGTTGCAGGGGGCTGGGTTCCGATCACATTCAAGACCTCGGTCATGGGTCGGTGCAGCCACAGGACTGGAAGATGGATCCACGGCGGCAGGTTGATCAGGTTCAGATGATTCGCTGTCAGGACTTGAGAATCCCTGGCCGGAGGCTTCACTGCACTCATCGGACACTGGGAAGTCGTTCTCTTCTTCAGATGGGACTCTTGTGAAGAAGGACACATTGCGAGTTACCTTCTCGGACCCTTTTTGGGCAGTCACCATGGTGCCTTTTACTGCCGTGACAGTCCAAGGTTGAAACTCGAAAGGCAGACGGAACTTTCCTGCGGGGTGGCGATCTTGCACAAGCACCTGGTCACCCACAGCAATGGGGCTTTCTCTGGCATGTCTCTTTTGGGACTCTGCTTTGTTGCTCTTGTCTCGCCGGTAGTCTGACTGGTTTGGGGGGGTTGGGCGTCTCGGCCCATATCGGATGGTGTGTAATGGTGTCTGTTACAGTCCGGCCGAAACACAGTCGACTGGGGGATATGCCAGTAGTGCAGTGGGGGGTAAGCCGGTACTCCCTCAGGAATTGGTACACTGCCCGTTCAAGGTTGAGCCCATCAGCTATGGCGATTTGAATAGTTTTGTTCAAGGTCCTCATTAGACGCTCAACTTCCCCATTGGCTTGGGGCCATCTCAGTGTGATTTTGCGGTGCTTTATTTTGTGGGAGGCAAAGTATTCGGCTATTTCCATGCTGGTGAAGGGTGATCCATTGTCTGTGCGGAGTTCGCCGAAGAGCCCGTGGGTTGCTATCAGCTTTTCTAGCTTGGGGATTACCTCCGCTGTAGACGTAGATGTAATAAACTCGACTTCTGAATACCTTGAGAAGTTGTCTACTACCACCAGCATGTACTTTCCTCCTGGCAGACTGCCAAAGTCAGCACTCACTCTCTCCCATGGGGCGCTCGGAGCTGCTTCAGTGATCACGGGCGCCGGTTTGCTTGGTAGACTCGCTAAAAGGCACACTGGGCAGTGCTGCACCACTGACTCTATCTGTTGGTCCAGGCTGGGGAACCAGACCTTGCTGCAAAGTCTGTTCTTCGATTTGACAATTCCCTGGTGGGCACCATGGACCAGGAGGGCTGCCTGTCTGGTGAGGCTCTCCGGCAGGACAAGGCGTGGGCCTCGCAGTAGATAGTCGTCGGCTGATACCGATAATTCATGATGGACCTGGTGCAGAGACTTCAAGGTTGCCTGGGCTGCAATGGTCCGTAGAGATGAAAGGTTCTGTAGGAACCTCCAGTCACCTGAGGAAACCGCCTGGATCGCGATTTGGAGGCAGGCATCATCCAGGGTGGCTGCTATGACATCTTGCAGGGACATAGGGAGGGGCCGGGACCTTTCCACCACCATTCTCACGTAGTCTTCTGTGGCTGCTGCTTCAACCACTTCTGGAGGGGTGGCTGGCCGGGCCTGCTGCAACAGAAAGTCAGCTGGATTCCGGGTGCCAGGTCTATATTCTACGGTGAGCTGGAACTCTTGCAGCTGCAGGATCCATTTCTCTATTCGCGGAGGAGGACGAGACGAGGAGCCTTGGAACAGCGGGATCAACGGTTTGTGATCCTTGATGACTGTGAACGGATGGCCGTACAAATATATGTGAAACTGGCGGCACCCCAATAGGATCGCGATGGCTTCTTTCTCGATTTGAGAATACCTCTGCTCGTTAGGTGTAAGGGTCCGGCTTGCGTAGGCAACAGGTGCCCATTCACCACAGTCTTGTCATTGCGCTAGGACAGCACCTAGGCCTGTGGGGCTGGCGTCGACTACAAGCTGGGAGTCATGTCGCAGATCAAAGTAGACTAGCGTGGTGTCCGCGGACAGTGCTGTATTCGTTTGCTGGAATGCCTTCTCTTGCTCCGGACCCCATGTCCAGTGGGTGGTGGTTCTGGTGAGATCTCGCAGAGGGCCAGTCAGATCTGAGAGGTTTCTGATGAAGCGTCCACAGTACGTGACCATACCCAAGAAACTGCGGACTCCTGATACCCATGTGGGGGCTGGCGCCTCTTGGACATCCTTCACTTTGTCTGGGTCTGGCCCGATGCCTTTGTCCGAGAATCGATATCCAAAAAAACTGATGTCTCGCCGCAGGAATTCGCATTTCTCTCTGTGCAGGGTCAACCCACAGTCTCGAAGGCAAGTGAATACTTGTTCAGGCGTAGGATATGTTCTTCTAGGGAGAGAGCGTGCACTAAGATATCATCGCTCACGTTGAGCACCCCCTCCAGCCCTTGCAGGACGGTCTTGATGATGTTTTGGAACACTTCAGCCACGCTTGAGATTCCGAAGGTGAGGCGTGTGTAGCGCCGGAGACCGGCATGGGTGGAGAAGGTAGTGATTGGGCGAGAGTCCGGGTGCAGAGGGATCTGATGGTACCCTGAGCGGAGGTCCATTTTTGAGAACCACTTGGACCCCGCAAGTTCGCCAATGATGTCGACTACCGTGGGTGTCAGGTGGCGCTCCCGTTTGATGGCGAGGTTCGGGATCCGCATGTCCACACAGATGAGGACGGTGTCAGGCTGTTTTGGCTTTTTTGCGACCACGATGGGGGACACCCACGGGGTGGGGCCGCGCACTCGCTCAATGATTCCAGCCGCTTCCAACAGACGGAGTTCTGCCTCGACCTTTGGGCGGAGATGGAATGCAATCCTCCTGTGCCTGAGGGCAATCGGGGCTACGGACTTCTCTATGTGCAGCTGGCCAGCGAGGCTTTTCAGCCATCCAGTCCCTTTAAATAGGGGTGTGAAGTCGGTCAGCAGGCCTTCCAGGTCGTGAGCCAGCACGGTAAAGGCAAAATGGATGAGACGAAGGTCCTGTAAAGGTACGGCAGCTGAGTAAGAATCCAGACCCTTCTTGGGAGACGTAGATTTTGGACCGTTGGTGAATTTGGTCGTGAGATAGGTCGGCTTGGAAGACGCCGCATATTCTGAGCGGGGTGTGGGTACCGAATGCATACACTTGGACGTTGGTGTTGTGAAGGGCCGGCAGTTTGGGCACAAGCTTGTAGACGCTGGCAGCCATGAGGTTGATGGTTGCACCAGTGTCGATGAGTGCTGCTACTGGGTGGTCTTGCACATTTATAGTGCACATGGGTGCTGCCTGCGAGGAGGCAGAGAGGGCATGTAGCATGTGTACAACATGCACAGTGGCGGCCTCGTCTTCGTCCATGTCGCCGCTTGATGAGTCATCTGGGAGAGGTTCGAGTGCACGCACCTGGCGAGGTGGGCCTCGAGTCTGCCGCTGTGGCTTCGAGCGGCAGACCTTGGAAAATGGTTGAACTTTCTGCACGCACTGCAGGGCTTTCCTTGGGCTGGGCAGGCACCGTCGTGTGGGAGTGGGCCGCCACACCATTCACAGAGGCGAGTCTTTGGGCTATGTCTGGAGCTTTGGGTTGAGGACCTCCGGGGTCTTTGTCGGGGTTCACGGGTTTCTGGACCAATGGCACAGACTGGTTCTTCTTTGACGGCCGCTGTAGCTTTGAGCTCCATGTGGGCTCCATGTGGGCTGCCCTGGTCTTGGATAGTTCCTTGGAGCGTCCTAAGGTCTGGATATCCCTCATCGACATGTTGTGTTCCTGTAGGACGCGCTCGCGTAGCTTAGAGGAGCAGCAGCCTTGGATGAATTGCGCCCGGATCTCGTCATCCTCATCAGGAAGGGTGCACGTGCTAGCTAGCTCTTTTAGGTGGGCGTAGAATACATCAACGGACTCGTCTGGGAGCTGTTTTGCTTGGCGGAGGAGGAAGCGCTCGTAGTCCGGGTTGGCATAGGGCTCAAAATGGGCTGTGATGGCGTCACGCATCGAGGCATAGTTCCTCGGGGTCTGACTTCGCTGACAGTCTTCGCTATTTTGTGGATTTCCGTGCCACCAAGGTGGAGGAGCATGGGTCTCTGCTGTGGGGCAGGGATGTCAGGGGCGTCGAAGAATTTCTCTAAACGCTCCACCCATGCTTTCCACCGCGCAGCTTGGGAGGGCGGCGGCCCGGTGACCGTAAAGGGCTCCAAAGGCAGGATGGACGCCATGCCGGCCAGAGAGACGGTAGAGGTGACAGGGCGAAGAGTGCGCGCCTAGCCGGTGCAGGAGGCTGTAGGCACCACCGAAGGCAGGGTGCGGCAGAGCGTCTGTCGTGTGGCTGGTGACTGCGAGTATATGCCAGCGCGGGCAGCCAAGAACAAGCGTCTGGGGCCTAGGCTGTGAAGCAAGAGCAGGGAGTGTGTACTGAAGGAGCAGGTGGCCAGGTCTCTGTAGGAACAGGCGGAGCATGGCAGGTCACAAGCGTCAGCCCTGGGAGCAGGTTGAGGCAAGAGGAGGCCCCCGGGGGGCAGAAGACTCCCTGAGCAGAGGTATCTGAGGGCCTCGCTGGTGCTGCCTGCAGGGTGCACCAAGTGTGGACCAGGATTGGCGATGTGAAGCTGGGGGGCAGGGAGCAGCAGGGCTGCGCAGTGCGGCTTACCAGGAGTTGAGGCAGCAGGCTGTGTCCAGACTCCGCCTGTGGCGTAGAGCCACGCGGGGCTGCACGCATGCACGCGCACAGTTGGGCCCACCACAGGAATCTGGGCCGGGGCGCCGGCAGAGGGCTGCGGGGTCAGCAGGCAGGTGGAGCCGCCGCCAGTGGGGCCGCGCAGCTGTGCAGGCTGGGCCGGCCATGCGGCAGGGGCACGCCGGGCAGCGGGTGCAAGAGGCATGGCAGGAGCGCTCTCACAGGGGCAGCGGCGTGCGGCACAGTGGGTGAGAGGTCGGACAGCAGGAAGCTGACACCACCTCGTCGTCAGTGTCGTATCGTGGCCTAGGCCCAGGACAGCTGGCACTGATGACACAAGGAGGCCAGTTAACATTAGTGGCCAGCTCCGAACTGAGCCACGCCCAGAGCCCTGGGCTATTTATTGACACCTACCACGTTGTCCCAGCGTGCGCAAGGCCAAACCATTCGGGCACGCTCACAGGTGCGGTGGGTTAAGGGGGCCACCCCCCAGCACAGTAGGAGACGTGGAATGTTCCACAGTCTCCACAACATTACAAGCATGATGAAATGCTGCGTTTTTCACAGCATCCCAACCAAATAATAACGAACAATAAAGGAAGTAAAGGGTACATTAGTTGAGATAACTATAGCAACTTTAGCAAGCAAGTACTCTGTCATTTAATATTCACTGAAAGTTTGCAACTATAAAGAGTTAAACACCGGAAACATAAATTTTGACAAACAAATACATATATATATATATATATTTATGTGCTTCGTAGTGTAGACGTCACCGGTCAATAAGAATGATACTGCATACAATAAAATCAGTTTAGCATTATGCCAGTTCCAGGCATATTAACAGAAAAAGGGGTGTAGCATCCATTGGTGCAGCAGGTGCAGTGGCACCGGGGCCCAGAGGCCGGATGGGCCCACTGAACCTGACTATGGCTGTTTTTACTGTTGAAACAGCAGCCGGGGCCCATTTACTTTCTTTCACTAGGGCCCACGACACCCTGGCTACGCAACCTGAACCCAATGTCCTTTCATCCTTTGAAGTTTAAGGCAGGACTAGGATTGTCATTTTGTCTGACAAAATTTCAGCCACTGAATCCCAATGAAACTCCAGACACCTCCTGCCTAGACTCCCATATGTTGTTTTGAAGAACACTTTGCTAACCCTAATACATTTTAATAATGAAGTCTACAATTCCAGTCGTAAAATCGTGTACTAATTATTTTCTTATTATAATGAAGCATGTTGCTTTTACAAATGTTTGACTTCATCCCTTCAGAAAACCATGCACAGTTCAAACTGCATTAGTAATTGTGAGTAATAAATGCACATGCATGTCTTAAACCAATAAGCTTGATTTGGTAGTGCCTTGGCAGGAGGAAAAGATGGCGGCCATTAACTGACGGCTGTTGGATCACAATGCCTGCTTCATTGTGTGGTTACTCATGGTGCTCTGAGCCTTTTACTTCCCAGCTATGTGCATTGCCTAGGAGGAAACTTTCTTTGTCTGCCCGTGCACAATATTCATATATCTGTCCCTATTGAACTAATAGCTGAGTTTTTTACTCTTTTTACAGTTACACACAATCCGGGCCATCTGCGGCTTCTGTGCCAAGGCTGCTGCCCTGAGTGCAGTAATAGTCAGTGTGGAACCACCACTGGTGCCAAAGCCAATGATGTCAAGAAGTTCCCTACACTGAAGATTGGGTGACAGTGTTGGATTTTTTGCTGAGCTCACCTAGCAGTGTCTCCGCTGTGGTGGCTTGGGATGGAAATGCAGCTGGGCTGTTGGAAACTGTGGCAAACTCACTCATCGAGGGGCTCCTGGAAGATGTGGTGGTCTTCCTGAGGCCTGAACTCCCTCTCGTGCCGACTCCTAGATCTCCCCTGGATGCGGAACTCTCTTAGGGTTGAGACCGGCTGTGGCAGCACTGGTCACGGTGCCACAAATGATTGCGACGAAACACAAATTAAGGTAATGGAATCAAATGTAATTTTGGATAATCCTGCACTTGAATGTTCCCCATTATGTGCCATTGAGACAGCTGGAGAACTTGATCCGTCTTAAACTCATACATACAGCTTAATGCGCTCATAATTGGATGCTGGCCTTCCCATAATGGAGATGGGTTCAAGGAACTGAACACTCAGCTAATCTCTTCAGAAGGGGGGAAAGAAATATATTTATTTGTGGCAAATACTGTAGTTATCAATAATTTATTTGAGTAAGAGACTCTTTCATTTGTACCACCAACACTGGGCCCTGTCTGTTATGAACCAGAGATTCTGGAAATGATATCAAGACAGACTTCTTTAAAGGTGTTCAATGGGGAGGTCCTCGATGGTGGAAATACCCAATCCGCTGTTAAATCACAGAGTCAACAAGGAAAGTCACAACCACAGAAACTGCAGAAGCCGCTCAGAAATGGTAGCACAAAGACACCGTTTAAGTCTCTACATTACTTGAAACTTGACCCAACAATCCTATGGGTACACCTGCTGGTTTATTAAAGCTCTGAGAATGACTAGTTAAAGGAAATTATAGCAATCACCTTCTTTCTTCTCGTAATAACAAAAATGGACATTACAGTCATGTTACATCCCATGGGGTCACTTTCGGACCAAACTTAGACATGCAAACACTTTGACATATTTTGCTGTGGTCAAAGTACAGGCCTCCATTTATTTTCATAAATGTAAGATAGCTAAGATGGCTCTAGATTCAAGGACCGGTACTTTTAATGGGTAGGAAGTTGGTGATGATTCTCCATTCCAGATTTTACTGGATTCTTACAAAACTAATTCTAATGTATATTCATCTGCTCCTGATGAATCAACATGTAGGCATGGACTTGTTGAAACATCTGAAACTTCTTAAGGGGCTATCTTTCAACCACTACACACTCATTGATCTGATGCACAATATCATTATAAAGAAGTCAAAGCTGACAACTTGAAGAGACAGCATTCCACCCATAGAATCGGTAACACTCTTAACCCTATCTCTTGCTGGATGTTAAAACTTGAAAAAAGAACTGCTGAATATGAAAAAAACAACAACTTATATGATGGTTCATTTGGACAAGCAAATTATTTTGATACCAGATATAAAATTGAAGATTTGGAGCATAGACATCAGAGTAACAATTTCCATATAATAGGGATTAAGGTATTGTTGAAGGCAAAGATCCTTGCAAAATTATACTTTTCAAAAAGCTTTCCCTGACTTTTAACACTAGGATTTTTGTTCTCAGATTAAGCATACCTATCAGCTCCCATTTTACAAAAGAGTTAAATCTGAGACACAACCTCGATCAATTTTCAGTTATGTTGGCAATTTTTCTAAGGCTTGATCTTCAACCCCTGTCATGGTTGGCACAGCTGCATTTTCTGCTCATTGTAATTTATGTCACTTTACTGTGGAATGGAGATGTCCCTTGTGCCGAATGACACAACCTGTGCAAGAGTTTGGGACCTGGTTAGTCTCCAGGAGCCTGCTACATTAAAGGCAATGAGACTGTCAGGAAGACGATTGCCTGCATTCTAAACTACTCATCTAGACAGAGAAGACTCCATTTTGCTCTGTAACCTCAGTGGTTATTCCAGCGTTTACATTCTAGGCTGTTCCTTCAGAAACTGTTGCATAGACTTGCCTGCATTGACCTTTTCAGTCTCTCAAGATGGCGGCTGCCATACAATCGGAGAAAGCGTTCTAGCACTCCTGCTTAGTCCTCGCGCTGTAGTGTTTCTTACTGCACGCGTGCCTTTGAAACCGTGCACTACAACTGATTATCTGAAGAAGAGAGCAGTGTTCGGTAGTCGCACCTGCTCTGATGAGAATTTCTTTCGTTCAGCTGTTTCGTTTTTGGGCTCTGCCTTCAGCGGAGCGGTGTTCACACCAGGGGTTACTCCCCCCTTGGAGACAAGTGTCTAGTTTTGTTTTTTGAGTGTCCAGGAGTCTTTAACACGAATCCCAGAGATCGGAAAGCCTTCTTCAGTAATACTCACCAGAGGAACAGTAAGACTTTTGGTTCCTGGACGTTGTTTTCGAAAATCTCCTTCCAGTATCAATATAATTGATTTATATAATTCATATCCAATTACTTTTTGAGCTCTAGGATCTAATATTGTGTATATATTTATTCACGCGACTCTCAGAACTTTAAAACGAGGAGTCCAAAGAACTGCTCATTTTGGTTGTACTGAACAGTCCTATTGTTGTACTGCACAAACTATCCTGATTAACCTTTTTTTCCAAGGAGTTGGGTTCTAGAATAGAAAAGACGTAATACCAATTCCTCAAACAGAGAGGGACTAGCCTTTTCTAATGATTCAGGTACACAGTGAGATAGAGTAAATGAATTAAATGAGTTGTTAAATGATCTTAGGAGAGTTGTTTTAATCATAGTGACTATTTATTTAAATGCAGGTTCTGCTTGGAGCTCTAACCAATCAATTAAGACAAATCCATCATTCCATTCAAGATTGTGGAGGAGGCGCAGGCAGACTTCTTGAATTCAGAAGCAGTTTCTCTTTCTCTCCCATTCCCCTTTCCCCCATGTGGGTGTTTGGCGCAGATTACTAATTTTCTGTGCTCGCATTTGCAAGGGAGATTAGGGAACTAGCAACTGCTCCTGTGGAACTTTGGCACTTTCAGGTGAGTTACCTGACAAAGACATGGACAAATGTATTTGTGCAATGCAAATGTCAAAGCCTAAGACTTGCTGAGCCTGTAGTAAAAGGATAATATTTCCAAATCAGACAAACATACGTGCCTTTCTAGCGATGTTGATTTGAATTTTCATTGTATGGGCTGTTATTGTGTTGTACTGGGGCACTATTAGTATTATTGTCACAGTTTTAAACATTAATATGACTGTTTATCAGTTACAGCACTGGCTTTGACTTTATGATAAATGAGAAATCTCTTGCTTCTTCTTGAATGGTTTAAGGAGTAGTGACCTGTGATGATTGTGGTCCTGGATCTGCAGTAATTCCATCCTCTGGCCCATATGGGAATAATTTCAATTATTTCTCTGTGTTTAGGCTGGTTCGTGTGATTCAGATTGGGGGTTGGTAGGGTGCACTGTAAGGGGGACGCTAAAAAAATTAGCAAAAAAGAAAAATGTAGAATTGTAAGCATAAGTAGGAACACATGATTAACATTCATCAGAACACAAAATTGTCGTTTTGGTACATTTGTAGCCCTATTGCTGTTCCGGGTTACAGAACAATTGGATCTGTCTGCAACAGCACAGCAATATTCCAGTACTCATATTAACATTTGTATTTTTGTACTTGATGCGGTGAGCAGAAGGCCTCTTATAGGATGTCTTAGTGCTTTTTATGGAAAGTTATTGTGGTCGTGGGATTTTGTGAATGATTTATTCTGCATGTGTAGGCCTTGAATGCTACTCCAACCACCAAGATGATTTTGATGGGTCTGGTATCTAGCTGGTTACAGTTTACTCATGGTGCGCATTAGGGGTTCCCTAGCTCTCCAGTGTTATTTGCTATCTTGAGCACATCTTAAAACAAATGAGCAAATCACCTATTGGGCTTAAAGGGATTGAGAGTAAAATCACAGTTTACACTGACAACGTTGGTGTTTCTTGCTCTGTGGTTAACCAGGTCATTTTCCTCCACGAGGAGGAGGCTGAGTGCTTCAGGGAAGTATGTGTTAATAAGTAACATTTTGCTAAAACCCAACTGATTGGTAATTTTGCATCTGAACGGTGAGATAATCAGGTTATTTCGAAGATGATGTATTTAGGAATTAAAATGTGTAGTGCTGACAGACAGATGGCCCGTTTTAATTATAAGGCTTTTCTCAAACAATGCATCAGTCAAATGCGTCACTGGCACGATTACGGTTGCCTGTCACTATATTATTAAAAGTGAATATTCTCCCTAGATTTTTGAATTTATTTCGCTCAATTACTCTGCTACCGTCCAAGTCCTTCACGTTCAGACTTTCGAAGCGACTATGATCTCCCTCAGCATAGGTTTTATAAATGTATGTAGATACGGACTTTATTTGCAAAAAATTAGACCCTCATTATATGTGCATGGACCATGCCGACCTTTAACACCTGCTTAGTGCGCGCGCAAAAAAATAAAACAATTTACACAACCTATGTCCACAGATGTTGATGGCTTAGGTAGGCTGGAAAATGGTCTGACAAACTTGGGTCAGAGACCCCCTCGCAAGAAATCATGAACACTTTCAAATTGGCACATAAAACTTTCAAAACGACTAATTTAAAATTACAGCTGCTTACAGTTGTTAGAATGCTGTACTACAAACCCTACAACATGTTCAAGTGGAAGATCAGGACAGATTCTAAATGCTGCAGGCGTGGGTCCCAGAATACGCATGACTTGCAAAAGCTTGTAAATTGTCACTATCTACATTAATTTTTGGATGGCTATTGCTTGGCAATTGTCTGCAGGTCCTAATACGAATATGGTATTTTCTATGTAATGTATCAAATTGGGTACTGATGAGGATATCCTATAAATATTTGTTCCCCTTGTATTCCCTGCTATCACCATAGCTAGGGTATGCTCTGCTTGTGTCTAGATCAGTTCCACAGTCCCCAAGATGGATAAATGGTGCAACTATATGTGTCATTGTTTTGGAAGTCAATATTTCTTAAATTAAAGGGCCAGTGGGCAGCAGGCCACTATGTAGAATAGAGGGACCATTTTTTCTGTCATATTTTTTTCTGATTGCAATAGAGGTGTACAACAGGGTTTCAAATGCAACAGTGAATCATAGCATTGAATGGTGCAATATAAATTAAACACGTTGGGGGAGGAGGGATGGGGAGGAGCGGGGTAGGAGGGGGCGGCTGGGGTGTAAGGGAGAGGACGCGGGTCAGGTCAATTTTATTTTAATGTTCTAGGATATGCTTGAATGGTTGCTTGAATATTTTGAAGATCTGCCAATAATATTAACAAAGGTTTATTAATATTTATGTATTTATGAAGGAATGTATTTATTTTTTATGGTAAATGCAAGTTTATGAATGTTTTCTTGCAATTTGTTCACAGCAAAAACGAAAAAAACTTTCAACGCACTGCTGGGAGACAAAGCAAACATCCCTGCGTAATGGTGGGAGCAGTGACAAATTTCAAACAGCATTTGCACAGTGGGCTGAAGCTTGTTCTTCTTTAGCTTAAGTGCACACACTTTCTCAAATAAATTAGTAACACCTAAATGTATGTCCCAGACATACAACACCCATGTGACAGTATATACATGCATACTTATGATTAAAGATTTTAAAGACATTTATGTTGGAATCGGACATCATCTAGAGATTTGACATTAATTGAGACCATGCAAGACATATGTAATTTCATAGCTCCATGATTTATTCTCATTGCTGCATGTATATTGGACAGTGTGTCCCATGACAATAACTTTAACAATAGAAATCTTCGTAATTCCCATTCAAGATTATGACAGATATTAAATAGACAAAGTAGAATGATCAAACAATATTGACAATAACATGCGCTTCCTTTGGTCACAACTACTTACATTGTTCCTTTATTTTGTTTACTTTGCTTGTCCAGCCACAGATGTAGAACAGTTGAACACACAGGCGTCCCCATTGAACTCCTTGGACAAGCAGACAATATATTTAATGCATTAGAACCCGAACAAAGAACATACAACTCTTACAAATGAAGCAGTGATAGGGTCTTAAGGACCCACACCAACTTGCTGTTCCACTGGCTCAAGACCACATAGGCAGCCATTGGACTCTGGTGGGGGGGTTCTTGGTTTGAAAAAGTGCATAAACAACACTCAACAGAAATGTATAAATTATGAAAGAGGATCTGGTAACAGTACATGGCAACATGAAGGGGCTTACTGACAGCCTGAAGGTGGGCAATGCTGCCCCAGAAAAGATAGTAGACCTCTACACTTTCATCCATGGCATGGATGTATATGGATGGATATGCAGGAGGTTTTGGACAGGGGGCTGATTTTCCTTACTATAAGGTATTATATACTGTAGCACTGGTAATGAGCTGCCAAACTCAAAATTAGGTCCAAACTTCCTTAGTTAGGTGAACTATATATCACTTTAATGCCTCCATCCAAGATTCAGTCCAGGTCGTCAAAGCTGAGAACCTGACAATACTTCTACAATTGGTTGACTTAGTAAATGGCCTTAGGAAGATGACTAAGACCTTGTGAGACAGATAACTTCCTCATTCACTCACATGCACATTTCTGATGTGAAGAAGGCAACACGGACTACCTTTTGAATCTAAAGTGTGTTTCACACACAGTCATCGCAACCTGTGCCCACCACCGCATCCACAACTGAGGTGCGTGTGGACACATGAGAAGATGAAAATGTGTCAATGCGCTGCGTGTTCTACTATGTAACTGTAATCTGGATCTTTGTGTGCTAAAGATGCCATTGTTCTGTATTCTGTCTGTTGCCAATTTTTATTCACACTCTTCCACAATCATATGCTAAGAGTTACTGCATTTACCATGTGGAAAATGCGTATCCTCAAAGGTGTTTTTATGGTGAAGTAGACTTTGATATGAGGAACAATTCATTCTCAAGAATTGGCATCTCAAACAACTCCAATTCCTGCTGCTTGAACTTCAACATCCGGCCACCGCTATTAGAGAGAACTCAAAACCTCTATTTAACTTAATTATAACGCTCATTAAATTAAATTTTTCATTGTATATTTTTTAACTAAACACTTATTCACAAAATCCGACTACAGATCTGTCCTTTCTTTATATGTGTGTCAGACGTTTGTCAAATATGGACATTGGCATTTTTGATGTGAGATATATGCCTTACAGTGCAAAAAGGCTGCAAAGAATGTAACACTCTCCAAGCACTAAGTGAGCTGTGTTTTCTCCAATCTCTTAAATCATGATCTGTGCAAACTCGTCATTTCACTTTTGTGTTTATATATATTTTTTTTTAAGTGGGACGTCATAAACTCGTTACCACACAAATTGCATAGATCACTGATTAATTAATTCATCTTTTTTCGGCAACAAGCTATAAAAGTACATAAAAATCATAAACTTATTGTTGGTTAAAAACAATAAATGTGATACATGAGTAGATAGAAATGGTTAGCTCCATTGCAACAGTACAGTATACTAAAATACAGCAACAAAATTAAATACAGGGTATTAGGCAAAGTCAGGTAAACGGCAGAGGCAGTATAACTATACTACAGGTTTATGGAGCCTTAATCTCCACATATATAACAGAAATAGTGAGACTGAAAACACTATAGGTTGCCTTGTATCACTTCGTAAAATCTTAATTGCTACTCTATAATCTCGTATGCCCAAAAACGACAAATTGGTATAATCCATTTTTTACAATGTCCCATGTAAGTTAAACAAAAAAGTAAAACATGCTTGATAGTCTCGATGATCCCAGCGAAAAAGGGACTGAACCCTTCCGAATCCCTAGTTACACACTGCCATTCAGAAGTAAAAGAACATAGAGGTAAAATCCTATAATGAAATGTCAAATATAGTGTCTTTGCTAAAGGGGGCTCAACCTCATCAAGGACACAATCCACATTAAAATCTACTTCAAAATCAAGAAATGCAGAGGCTAAGGAGCCTGCTCCCGGTTGCCCAATATATGTGGATTACTTATAATGCCGATCCAAATCCTTTAAAGCAGCCTTATACCCCCCACTAAGATCTATGGTAGGTAGACCAAAGGTTCTCACAACCAAGCTGGATAAAGGATTGCTTAAGATGCCTAACTCATGGTATTTTTAAAGCACCAGGTAACTTAAGAACATCCTCTAAACCCTGCCGATAGAGGAGCAGATTAGGGGTCACCCAAATTCTGCACCAATACTAAAGCGGTCTAAAACCTATTTTTGCACTGAGCGCTCTCAATCCCAGGTCTATACGCAGGGGTATGACCGGGGTACTAACAGGGATATTGGTCAATGAACACATGAAGCGATTTTCTACTTTTTCCAACACACAGCATTCTTGGTGGCCCCAAAGTTCTGCACCATAGAACACAGTCGCCACAGCTTGCATATTATAAATTTAGAGGACTGGAGAAAAATGGCAAAATTAAGAACCCCTTTGAGACCTTATGATTCCACCGGAGTACTGTTTAAGCTTTAGCCTTTGCTTTACAATGTGCGGAGGCCAATCCAAATGTTTGGTAAGTGTGACCCTAAATAATCGAAGTTTGTAACTCGCTCCAAACGTCTCCATGGAGTTCAGGACTGGGCCTGGATATTGAACAAGGATTACAAATCATATACTTAGTCTTGCCGATATTGACCTCTAAGCCCCTCTGTTTGCAGAAGCACCCAAACTGAACCAGGAGCTTTTGGAGCTCCATTGGAGATCTAGAGATCAGGAGGGTATCATTCGCAAACAGAAGGGCCAGGATCCTAACATCAGCAAGCCTCGGTGCGTCATTCTTGCAGTTATTTAAATACGCCGCCAAATCATTGATAAATAACAAAGATAAGATTGGGGCAAGGACGCACCCATGTCGGACTCCCCTATTAACAGGGATAGCATCCGTAAGGTCACCCTGAGACCCGCAGTGAACCTTTGCAAAATTACCAGTGTGTAGCCTAATCAAGAGATACTTGGGGACACCAATTCTTTCCAATACTTTCGAGAGAACATCCCTAGATATTAGGTCAAAGGTGGTCAACAAACATCACGTATAGACTTCCCCCAAGTGCAACATATTTCCAGTACAATAACTGGAGTCGGAACACTTGATCAATGGAATGTATATCGTCCCTGAAGCCAGCTTGTAATGGTGTCAATATAGCAACGTCCATAAGCCAATCACGCAACCTACCCAGGATAACTCTACTAAAAGATTTCTGCATACTATCAATAAAGCTCATGGGCCAGTAATTAGAGCTGAGGGACCTGGAACCCTTTTTAAAAATCGGAATAATCTCTGCCTCTGCCCAGGTAAGAGGCACTGGTGCACCTTTCAAGACAGCATTAAAAAACAAAACTATGGATGGGCACCAAATTTCTTTTTCAGCCCTGAATAAATCCCCTTGGACTTTATCCAAACCTGGGGCTTTGTTTTGGATAATCCAATTCAGGACAGTCCTAACCTCGGTAATAGTAATACGATTGTTGGCATAATCAGAGAGATCTAGTTGAGGATGAACTGGTCCAACACCTGCCGGTCCACAGCTGGTTATGGAGGTCTCAGGAAAAGCGGAAACAGGAGAATAAAACTCAGAAAAATGGGCGACCCAATCTGCTGCCAAGATGTTTTCAAAGAAGGAACAGTGGTCGCTTTCCTTGATGGCATGAAGCATGGATGCCTAGCTATCATAGACCCAGTCTCTCTTAGCTCGAGCTACAGTAGCCTTGTAAGCCTGCATGGCTTCTAATATCAATGGCCTACCCTGGTCCCGAATAGCTTTAGATAAAGAGCATCTAGCCACTGTACATGACTTGTTATGCCATGATTTCGGAGACTTTCTTTGTAGGTGTTTTCGACTCCACAAATAAAATATCCCTCAGTGATGTCAACATAGCCTTATGAACAGAACAAATGAACTATACCGTGAACAAGTCTTCCTGGGATTGAGCCAGAGATTGCACAGCCTCAAACCCTGTGGCCACTATGCCATTAACCTCTTTGGTTACAGCAGGGGAACACGCAACGGAAGGAGTAGTTTCTTACCTGTAACTCCAGTTCTGTAGTAGGGGTATCTCTGTTATAGTCATAATCTATGAATAATCCCCGCCCATGTGCGGGGACCCCGGAGCAATCAAAAATATCTCTTAAGCTGTCCCGCATTTGCAAACCTGCAAAGACACTTAAGAGACAGACAAAATAATACAGCCTAATCACAACAAGGCTGCACTGGCCAGCACTTCCTCTGAAGTGAACACAAAAGCCAAAATAAAGTTTAAATGTCATTTTTATTCACATCTGACATCCTCCTTTATTACCACACACTCCCTTCACCAAAATCCCTTTAAACAATTGAGAGGAAGGGGTGGAGAGACAAGCCCTATAGGCTGTCATTATGTGTCTGCTAAAGGGATACCGTGCCTTTAAGAAACTCTCCAGAGACCCCCGGTATCCCAGGATGCACAGCCAACACAAGTTACTTTCAGTTCTTTTTGAAGGTGTATAACAACAGGCCTGATACTATCAGGTTACTCCACCAGGGAGGAGGGAGGGTCGCTTATGACTATAACAGAGATACCCCTACTACAGAACTGGAGTTCCAGGTAAGAAACTACTCCTTCTGTAGTAGGGGATCTCTGTGTATAGTCATAATCTATGAATAGAATGGCAAGCCCATCCCAACCAACAAGCAGCGGTGGAGTAAGCCCAACCACCAACAAATCACTGTGCAAACAAATTCCTCAGCGAAGCCTGTCCAACCTGCGCATCTGCCCTAGCATCAGAATCCAGGCAGTAATGCTTCGTAAACGTATGGACCGACTTCCAGGTGGCAGCCTTACAAATGTCAGCAATGGGAACATTCCTAAGCAAAGCTGTAGTAGCAGCCTTGCCTCTAGTCGAATGTGCCATAGGCTTACCCCCCAATGTCTTATTAGCTTTTTGGTAACAAAGCTGAATACAGGAAACAATCCATCTGGAAATGGACTGTTTTGAGGTAGCTAAACCAGTTCTTACCGAACCATAATTAACAAACAGTTGATCCGACCTGCGGATATCTTTTGTCTTATCCAGGTAGAATTTCAGTACCCTATGTACATCAAGTGAATGCAGAGACCTCTCCGCCGGAGAGGAAGGATGCTGAAAAAACGTAGGCAAAGTTATCATTTGATTTACATGGAAATCTGATATCACCTTAGGCAAAAATTTAGGATGGGTACGCATCACTACTTTAGAAGCATGGAAAACAGTATACGGCTCTTGACAACACAGAGCCTGAATCTCACTCACCCTCCTGGCCGATGTAATGGCCACAAGGAAGGCAGCCTTCCAAGACAAATGCTGCAACGAAGCCTTATGGATAGGCTCAAAAGGCTCCCTCATCAATCTAGATAACACCACATTCAATTCCCATGGTGGAGAAGGTCTTCTAACAGGGGGAAACACCTTACGCAAACCCTCCAAAAAATCCTTAATCACAGGGATTTGAAAAAATGAGGTTTGAGAAGGGCCTTTCCTATACGCAGTCAGAGCTGCGAGATGAACCTTAATAGACTGAAAATTAAGCCCAGACTGAGCTAACTGCAGCAGATAAGGCAAAATAACATCTTCTTTACAGGATTTAGGGTCAAAGTCCTTTGCCTTGCACCATAAGCAGAATCACTTCCACTTATAGGCGTAGGAAGTCCTCGTAGACGGTCTCTTCGCCTCTTTCAAGATCTCCATACAGTCCTGAGGTAGGTTCAAGTGTCCATACTGTACTAGCTCAGGAGCCATGCTGCCAAACTCAAGGACGAGAGATTGGGGTGAACCATCTGTCCTCCGAACTTCGTGAGAAGGTCCGGCCGACACGGCAGGCGTCTGTGTGGCAGAACAGACCGGTGAAGAAGGTCGGTGAACCACCATTGCCTCGGCCACTCCGGAGCAATCAGGATCATTCTGGCTCTGGATTGCGACAGCTTGATCAGCACCGCCGGGATCAGGGGAATGGGTGGAAAGGCGTAGAGAAAGCTGTTGGACCAGCTGATCCATAGGGCATTCCCCAGCATCCCTGGTTGGTAGTACCTGGACGCGAAGTCGCGGCATTTGCTGTTTTCTGCAGTAGCGAACAGATCTATATCCGGAGTGCCCCACTCTGCGAAGACGTCTCTTAGCATGTCGTCGTTTAGCACCCACTCGTGGTTCTCTTGAACGAGCCTGCTGAGCGCGTATGCTTGGGCATTCTGCACCCCCGGCAGATGGGTCGCCGTGATCGTCAGGTTCCTGGCCACCAGCCAGTTCCAGATCGCCTGTGCCTCCCGAGACAGGGTGCGTGAACGTGAGCCCCCCTGCTTGTTGAGGTAATACATGGTCGTAGTATTGTCCATCTGAACCAGCAGGAAGTTCGTCCTGAAGGAGGGATGGAACGCCTTCAAGGCCAAGTGTACCGCTCTGAGTTCCAAAAAGTTGATATGGTAAGTCGTCTCCCTCTGCGACCATATCCCCTGAATCTGAAGAGGGCCCGAATGCGCTCCCCAGCCCTGGAGAGACGCATCGGTCACTATGGTCTGGACCGGAATATCCTTGTGAAAAGGAGTCCCCTTGCAGACATTCTCTGGGGCACACCACCATTTCAGAGACTGCCGAGCGTGTTGAGACAACTGGATCTTGTCCTCCCAATGCCCCCGCCTCTGGTCCCATTGGTCCTCCAGACATTCCTGGAGGGGCCTCATCTGCAGACGTGCATTGGGGGTGAGAAAGATGCAAGAAGCCATCGACCCCAGTAAGGAAGACACCGTCCTCACCGTAGGAGAGCGGGCTGAGATGAGATGCCGAGCCTTCCCACGGATCGATAAGCGTCTCTCCTACGAAGGACACACGCTTGCGTTCAAGGTATTGACTGAGGCCCCCAAGTACTGGAGACACTGCACAGGGATCGGCACTGACTTCGACATGTTGATGTGCAGTCCCAGGCGATGCAGCAAGGCAGCTGTCCTGTTGAAATGGCACTGGGCTTCCTGGTAAGTGGACGCTTTGATCAACCAATCGTCCAGGTATGGATACACAAACACCTTGGTCTTCCGCAGGTGTGCCGCGACCACTGCCATGCACTTGGAGAACGTCCATGGTGCAGACTTCAGGCCAAACGGGAGTACTGAATACTGGTAATGGTTGTTGCCTACCAGAAACCTCAGGAACTTGCGATGCTTTGGTGCGATCGGCACATGAAAGTAAGCGTCCTGCAGATCTATGGCGCACAGCCAGTCTCCTCGATGCAACTGAGGGTAAATCTGATGCAGGGACAACATACGGAACTTTTCTCTGCGGATCCACTTGTTTGCTTGACGCAGATCTAGAATAGGCCTGAACTCGTTCTTGTCCTTTTTTCTTACGAGAAAGAACCGTGAGTAGAGACCTCTTCCTTTTTGCTGCAAAGGAACCGCTTCTATCGCCCTCTTTTTTAACAGAACGTCTGCCTCCCGCTGGAGCTCCCTCACCATGTAGGAGGAGCGCACTGGTGGAATCTGTGGAGGCGGGCTGGTGAAACGAAGACAGTAACCATTGCAAACAATATTCAGCACCCACTTGTCCTGCGTTATTGTCCTCCACTCTGCCAGGTAGTGTTGAATACTTCCCCCCACCGGAGCGGGTAACGGATGAGGGGGAAGTAACTTTTCAGGGCTTCGACCCGGCCGGGCCTTTGTTCCCCGACGAGGACTGATGCTGTCCTCTGCCCCTCTGGCGCTTCTGAAAGGACTGCCTCAGGAACTGCTGTTGTTGCTGGGGCTGTTGTTGGTGGCCCGACTGACGCCCTTGATCTCTCTGCTTGGCGTAGCGCCTGCCCGAGGATCGGAAGGACCTCCTCTGCTCCTTGGGCCTCTCCAGCCCCACCGCCTTCAGGGTTTCCGCCTCAGCCTTCATGCGGGCCATCTCGTCATCCGCATGCGACCCGAACAGCGTCGTGCCAGAGAATGGTAAATTGGCGATCTTCTGCTGTGCTTCAGGCTTGAGCGGGGTCAGCCGCAGCCAGGAATGCCTCCTCATGTGTATGCCGTGGCAGTACCCATGGGCCGCCAGCAGCGACACATCCCCCGCCGCACTGATGATCTGATTAGAGACCATCATGCCCTCGTTCAGCACCTCCTGAAAGTCCTCCCTCTTGTCTCTAGGCAGGGAGGCAGCGAACTGTTGCAGGGAGTCCCAAAGAGACCTGTCATAGCGCCCCAACAGAGCGGAGGCGCTAGCGGCCTTCATCGTAGTGGCCGACGTGGAGCACATCCTCCTCCCCAAGGAGTCCATTTTGCGACTCTCATTATCCGGAGGAGCCGTGGATGAAGGCGTCGTAGAGTGTTGTTTACGAGCCGCTGCCACGATAACAGAGTCCGGCGGAGGATCCAACCTGAGGAACGCCGGTTCCGAGTCAGGAGCCCTATACTTTTTTAGCAGTCTCGAGGGCGCCGGTTTCACCACGGCCGGCGTCAAGAACACCTCCATTGCAGGTTCCTCCAAACCCGGAACCAACGGGAGGAGGGGGCGCGAAAGATGAGCCTTATGCAAAGTTTCAAAGATCACAGAAGTAGTGGGAATAGGGGTAGTGACTGAGTTCCCCAACTTCGCCGCCCCTCTCATCAGCACCTCCTGGAACGTGGTAATGTCATCCACCGGCGAGACGCGGATAGGAGGCGTCTCCGACAGCGAGGGCGAAAACCGTCCAGTCCCAGAAGAGTTCGTGCCCCTCGAGCCTCTGGAATGAGACCGATACCTCCGTCGTCCATGTCCCGAGCGAGTGGACGATCTGCGCCTACTCCGTGATCGCCTGCGAGGGCGAGAGCGAGATCTCTGCCTGTGAGGAACCCTCGGGGGCGGAGGCGGTGGCTGCGGTGGAGATGCAGGCAGCTGAGGCACGGGCAGAGGCAGCGGAGGAGGGGGAGGAGGAAGAGGAGGAGGAGGAAGATCAGGCACCGGTGGAGGAGCCGGTGGAAGATCGGGCGCAGGAGGCAGAGGCGGCTGCTGGGTACGCAGCGGGGACAGATGTTCCGAAGCCCCATCACTCCTTGCAGGAGAGCCCGCACCAGAACTGTCCGGGCTCGCGGCCACTCTCCTCTTCTTGGCGGGCCTGTCCCGCGTGGAAGCCACCGACGGGGAACGTCCGCGTCTCCCCGATCCCCGACTGGAGATCGTAATCACTGAGGACGTGTTCCCCGATGTCCGTGACGTCGAACTGTACGTCGACCTCGTCCGGCGTCTGTTAGCCCTCGACGTCGAACGCCGTCTCGCAGTCGAGCGTCCCCTCAACGTCGAACCATGCCTCCTCGACGTCGAACCATGCCTCCTCGACGTCGAACCACGCCTCGACCTCCGTCGCCGCGGCGTCGACTTCTGCCTCGACGTCGCCTTCTGGTGCTTCGACGTCGAACGCTGGTGTCTCGACGTCGACGTCCGGTGCCTCGACGGCGACCGGTGCCTCGACGGCGACCTGTGCCTCGACGGCGACCTGTGCCTCGACGGCGACCTGTGCCTCGACGGTGACCTGTGCCTCGACGGCGATCGTCTCTGCCTGGACGGCGGGCGCCGGGATCTCGGCGTCGACTCCGTCAGCGTTGAGCCGTGGGTCGACGGCGAAGGTGGCGAGTGAAGTCTTCCATGGGGCTCGATACGACGTCGATGGGGTGTCGACGTCGACCGTGACACCTGCGACGGCGACCCGGTCCCGGGTCTCGCCGGCCCCTCTCTCGACGTCGAACGCCGAGGCTGCCGCGACCCAGAGCCCTGGATCGACGGTGAACATACCGGTGCCTTCTCCCTCGCCGCCGACGTCGTCGCCTTCGACGTCGAACGCGACCTACCAGCCGGTAGGCGCAGTTTCTGCCCCCTGCTCTGCCCAGAGGTCCCTCCAGGGGCTGAAGCATGGGCGGAGGAGGGAGAATGAGACCCTCCATGCCCCGAAGTCCCACCGGTCCTCTGCTGCTCCTGTCCCTGAAGGCGAATCTTCTCCCTGTCCCTCAGGGTCCTCTTTGAAAAGGTTTTACAGATGGCACATGTAGCTGGGACATGTGAGGGCGACAAGCAGAGGATACAAACATCATGTGGGTCCGTCTTGGCCTTTTTCCTCCCACACTCAGGGCAGTTATCGAACAAAGCCATGCTAAGAGTGGGCCAAAACTGCTCCAGATTGCAGGCAGTAGTAGACAAAGGCTCTAGACGTCGAATGAAAACACTATTTATCCAAAAAATCCAATTTTAATCAAATAAACCACCCAAAAGGGTAGAGCTCAAGCTCCAGGGTCCTGCTAGCAGGAGCCGGAAAAAAGAACTGAAAGTAACTTGTGTTGGCTGTGCATCCTGGGATACCGGGGGTCTCTGGAGAGTTTCTTAAAGGCACGGTATCCCTTTAGCAGACACATAATGACAGCCTATAGGGCTTGTCTGTCCACCCCTTCCTCTCTATTGTTTAAAGGGATTTTGGTGAAGGGAGTGTGTGGTAATAAAGGAGGATGTCAGATGTGAATAAAAATGACATTTAAACTTTATTTTGGCTTTTGTGTTCACTTCAGAGGAAGTGCTGGCCAGTGCAGCCTTGTTGTGATTAGGCTGTATTATTTTGTCTGTCTCTTAAGTGTCTTTGCAGGTTTGCAAATGCGGGACAGCTTAAGAGATATTTTTGATTGCTCCGGGGTCCCCGCACATGGGCGGGGATTATTCATAGATTATGACTATACACAGAGATCCCCTACTACAGAACTTCACTTTAGTTTACGCATAATATTAGAGAGACTGAGCAACCTATCGAAGGGTTCAGTACAAGTACTGACCAGGGCGGTCTCCAATGAACTTAGTGTTAGGTCTAGTGCAATGTGATCACTATCCTGTCGGGAGACAATGCACATATCGACCAATTTGGGCGAGGGCCAAAGGTCCAGCAATATATAACCAATTAAACAAGTATAATTTGGACGATTGAATGTGTGCATCCCTTCTTTATCGGAAGGGGCTCTCCAGTCATAAGCTCGAAGGCCTTGATCTAAGGTAAGGGCATTTAGCTGAACTACAATTGCTGACCACCTCTTAACAGAGAAGAGAGTCATCCAGGGGATAACCCACCCTGGTATTCTTCACATACAAAATCCTCCTCAGCTTTAGCACTTAAATGCTCAAACCTATAAATAAAGTCACCAGCAACGATTGTATGAGCATTTGGGGAAGGGTTGCCAAGTGAGTATTCGGTGTATCACTAATAAGTTACTCTGATCCACTACCCCATGGCCTTCGATATACGTTATAAACATAATATGTCACTTTGGCGGAAAATTGCAGGCTAACACATATAATGTCAGACAATCCCACCTCAACTACAACAGAACAGGGTAAGGTGTTTTTCACCCAGGTAGTCAACCCACCAGAGGGACAGCCCTCCCCACAGAAGTGTCAGCCTTAAAAAGTCAGCGTAACCAGAGCAAAACAAAGGAGAAAAGGACCAAGTCTCCTGGAAAAGACAAATGTCAAATTTCCCAATTAACTTGCACCACTCAGCACATGGAGTTTGGAGGCTAGGCCTGCAGTATTCCAAGAAAGAAACTTGATAGAAGGCACAAGTACATCTTCATCAATAGGAGAACAAGAATGGATTGAACTTACTGCCACAGGGCTACTGATAACAGAAACAGGCTGAATAAGACCCTCCTGTTGAAGCCCAAGCTCTACTACGCTGGGGTCGGTGGAGTCCCCAGCAATCCCCAGTGGGAATGTTTCTATAATGAAGGAAAGAGGATGAATTGTACTTACCACCACAGAACTGCTAATAACAGAAATTGTATGCATTAAGGTTGTCCCCCTGCAACCCAAGCTCTGCTACAACCAGTAAAGTTGGTGTGTCAATCAACATCCGAAAAGTCAGAGAGAGGGAGGAAATTATTGGAGGTGGTAATGGTAGGGATAAACAACTGAACAGGTCTAGAAAACACAGGCATTTGCCCCCACCCCCTCACAGATTGTAAATGCTGATAGAAATAACCTAGTGGGACAATATTGATTGCACCTCCCATCGTGTTCCTAGTAGTATCAGTTGGTATTAGGCGTTTGCCTAAGCCGGGATATTTGCAGTTGATAGCAACACTGTCCCCATTAAGTTGTGTTTTTTGCAGGGCTAACCCAACCAACCCGCCTGACAAACAGGATGTCATTAAACTCATCCAGCTTGAAATCAGAGTTACAAGACAGCCAGTGACAAACTTTGTTTTTATGTTCCAAGGTATGTTCCTCTCTAGTAGTTTGCAAATACGGTATGCCAGTTAGCACAGCTACATACAGGCAACATTCAGGTGGAAGGTTGAGGCAGGACTTAGTGGGAAAGGCACTAATGCCCGAAGCAATTCCAGCAGGAGAGGGCTGGAAATCATTGACAGATCAAGCTCCTTGCAGGATGGTATGTTTAAGGGCGGGGGCAGTGCTCAGGGACGATGACCTAGCTAGGTCGCGTGCAGATGTCTGGACAGAACTCGGCTGGGTAAAATACTTAGTTTGGGACAGGGATAGCTAAGCAATAACGTCCTCCAAGTTCTGTAGCCGAATCAATAAAGGGTAAATACAGTCTGCCACTGTAGATTTTATATGGTCCAACAACCTGGTCTAATTGGGGTAAACAACAGCACCAGCATACCAGGGGTAAGGGTCACAGTTGAGCAACTTGAAACAGACTCTGTCGTAATGGACTCTGATGGCTTGGGAAGACCCCATTGTGGTCTGTCTAGTTGTGTAGGAGCCCCTAGTTTGATGTTACGCTTCCTTTTGACTAGGGGGTCACTAACGGGAGAACAGTTAACAATGTTGCTTATTAGGACAGGATTAGTCAACATAACAGACCCATCGGCTGATACTTGGTAGACCAGAGTAATAGACCGCTGTTCGCATGGCATAGACTCTGAGCAACCTTGTACATCTGCTACCAAATGGTTCGGCTGATCCACTGCCAGTGGCAGCTCCTCCACTAAGGCTGAGAAGCGTCGTCCCACTGCTAGGAGCAGCAAAGAAAGGAAAAAATAAAATGATAGTAAGGAAATGTTATTGTCATTTTATTTTTTCCTCCTGCTGAGGCAGTGCATTGGGGGGCAGGGCGGAGCAGCAGGGGAGGAGTGGCAGACACTCCAGCACGCAATTACTTTTTGGTCGGCCTTATCTGGCCGCCCAAACCAGTTATGCATACGCCAATGCATTGCAGCCTGCATGGAGAACATGCCCACCCCTACAGCCCCTGGCTGAGTGCTGTGTCACAGAGCTCAGACCAATCACAACGCTGCATTAGAGAATTGTGATTGGCTTAGGGGTGGGAGCCTGGCTGCCTGCTTCCTGTTCCGACCTTAAGTCGGATACAGGCAGCAGGAGAGAAGATGCGGGACCTACCTGCGGCAAGGTAAGTCTTATTTAATTAATTTGTTTTTTAAAGCATCCTGCGAGCCCGTTCCACCACTGCCCCCCCCCACCCATGAGCCGTGCCGGCTGCCCCTGTCCACAGTAGGAACAAGGGTGGAGCTAAGATTCTCTCCCAAGTTGAGTGACGTCACTCAGCAAGGTCAAATTCTTTTGCAAGAACACCCGCTGCTCGTCTTAAAAAGGAATCAATTGTTAACAGTTCCATCAACTTGCTTGGCATTAGCATCCACCCGCTTACGTTCCCCAGGAAGCTTGCGCTTTACCATGACTCTACTAATGGACACAAAAGTCAGCATGTACAATGAGAGTATAGCACTCCATGATCTTCACAGCACAACGGGACGCACTATATAGCTGGGGTCCAACAAGATGAAGAACTAAGGGGGTGGCACAGCCTCCTCTGCTCACTGACGGGCGTGGGTGCCTTATGAAGAGCCACAGATTATATACAGCTGGCTAAGTAGCAAGGGATTATGGGGCATTAAGTCTCTTCAGCAGCGGCGGCTGGTTCAGCTGCAGCTTACCCCAGGTACAGAAATCATGGCAAAAGTCCTTCTTAGCTGCAATCAACCAGGTTCAGGTTACGTGTTGCCTTTGCTTTTCCCACCAATGCAGGCACAACCCCAAGGTGCGGGACTGCGCAGCCCCTTATGAAGCGCCATAGAATAATTAAAGCTGGTAAAGGATTATGAGGCATTAAGTCCTCCAGTAGCAGTGGCGGTCGGTCCCACCGCAGCTTCCCCAAGGCACTAAAATCCCGGCAAATGTCCTCCTCAGGTGCAACCAACAAATCGCCAGGTTCAGGTTGTCGCCTTTGCTTCGACCACTGATGCAGGCACAGCAGCAAAGAATGTAACACTCTTAGGGCCAGATGTAAGACCCTTCAATTTTCGGAGTCACAAATTGCGTTGTTTTACGACTCGCAATTTGTGACTCGCAAAATGAAATGCACAACAGTGTCTCAGACACTGTTTGCGATTCCCAATGGGGTCGCGAAAGACTTGCCTCATTAATAGTCATGAGGCAGGTCGCAATTTGCAACCCCATTCCTTAAAGGAAAACGAGATGCATTTAGAAAACAGAAAAATGAATCATTTTTGTTTCATTTTGTAGGAGTAGGCATGCCTGCTCTTAAAATATATTTCCGCTGCCAGTCACAAAGGGGAGGGGTACCCTGGGAACCCCTTGCAGTTTGCGAGTAGCTTACCGCCTTTTTGAAATAGATGGTAAACTGCGAGTTTTTTGCGACCGCAATTGCACATAGAAGTGAGACTCGTTATTAGGAAGGGATGCCCTTGGCACACCCCTGCCTAATAGCGAGTCGCATACTTTATTTTGCGAGTCAGTAATAGATTATCGACTCGAAAAATTGGGGTTTGTGCATTGCAGACCTATTTTGTGGTCGCAAACGAGCCAATTTCCCGATTGTGACCACAAAAAAGGGTTGTACATCTGGCCCTGAAAGCATTGAGGAAGTTGTGTTTTCTTAAATCTCTTAAATCATGATTTGTGCACACTTGTCATTTCATTTTTACGTTTATATATTTACATTTTGTAAATGGGAGGTTATAAACTTGCTGGTCTATCAAAAAGTACGAGAGGGGGGACTAGGAGCTGGAAGGAAGACCAGTGCCTGTGCTCATGGGGTTGAGATAAATGCAAAAACTAGGGTCACTGTTCCTAATAGTGAAAAAGGACAGGTATAGCCAGATTGAACAGTTTGAACAAAGATTGGGCATATGTAGAGTGACAGTCAACAAGGCTGTATCATGTTGCACTCACACATCCTTAGGGATGTCATGCTTCATCATAGGGCTGTTGTTACTCGTTGGGCTGGTGCTTGAAGTAGGTGGTAAACTGTGTGTGTTTTGCGGCCGCAAATGTGGTTGCAAAACAATAGCACATTGTTTTGAGACTCGCTATTAGGAAGGGCCGCCCCTTCCTAACAGCGAGAGTCACAAACGCAATTTTGTGAGTCAGTGACTCGCAAAATAGCGTTTGTACATGCCTGGACCCTTTTTTGCACTCGCAAACAGGCCAATCTCCTGTTTGCGACCGCAGAAAACAGATGTACATCTGGCCCCAAATTCATAATGTACTACCTCACGTCTGCATTGCGTTTAGAGAGTAGTATATAATCAGCAAATAATTCTATCTTATTTTGTTTTCTCCCATAAAGCATTCCCAAGATCTCTGTGGTATTTCTTCACATGGTTACCAGCAGCTCAGAGGTGAGAGGCGGCAACCCTGCTGCATCCCCTTCGCCAGTGGAATCCCCTTTGATCTGGCTCTGTTGTCAATTACTTTTGCTATTGGCTGTTTATAACTAGGTGCTATCCAGGTTAACATATGGGGACCTATGCCGATCGCTGGAAGAGAAACACCCAGCTCACCCTGTCAAAAGCTATTTCAGCATCTAAGGAGAAGACAGCAAGGGGGATCTTTCTGAAGCTAACCTTTCCAGCTAAATGGAGCAAGTGCCTTATGTTATCCACCACTTATCTTTGTGGAATGAATCCCGATTGGTTCGGATCTAAGAGGTGCAGCAAACTTGACATTAACCTCTAAACCGACACTTCAGTAAAGATTTTGGTGTCAGAATTTAGATGGGGTATAGGCCGGTAGGCCTCAAATTTATTAGCAGGTTTGTCTGATTTATGTATGAGAGTAATATTTGCAGTAGCCATTGAAGGCCTTACCTACTGGGACTGAAGGAAGACGTTTAACAGCGTAACCAGGGGTGGAGTCAGTTCTGACCTAAATAGTCTCAGAGATTTATTGGGATACAAGTACGAGATTGCCTTTGAGACCTCTTCTATTTAGGATTAACACTTCCAATTTAGCACTATTGACTGCAGTCAGTTTTTGGAGGTGGGACTCTCTAAGAAAATTCTCCACCCAGTTTAGTTGGATTGGGTCTTCATGGTAAAGGATGGCATAAAAGTCTCAAAAGGCTCTTATTCCTACTAAGAATGCAGCCCTCTCTCCCTGTAAGGGTTGGGATTTTCCTGATCGCTGTTTTCTACCAATAGTGAGCCGGTCTTATTTGCTTGTTCATGAAACCCTTGACTTAAGTATAACAAAGCTTTTTCTGATTTCTCCCCGGCCTGGAGGTCAATCTGGGCTTTCAAAGAAGTCATATTTCGCAGGGCTTTCAGGGTGGGTGCCCATAAGTCCATTACAACCTTCAGTTCTGCTTCCAATAAATCTCTATAGGCCTTTCTAGTCCGGCATTATTTTGCACTTTCTACTATGCAGCTTTCTCAGCAAACCGCCTGAAAGGCATCCCAGAGTATGTTCAGAGAGTCAGCACCTGAAACGTTCTCCATCAAGTATTGTGGGATCATGTCCCTTAGACCGTTAGTGCTTGTATGCTGAGCCAATCTTTGAGTTGGACTTTGTCGAATTTCCATGTAGTGCTCCTAGTAGTGTCTCGTTCTGGCTCCCCTCCCACATCAACATTGCATATCTGAGAGTGCTATTGTGCAATGTGTGATAGAGCATGTTGTCGTCACCGACTCCTAGATACTCCACATTTTATCAATCCTTAAGTAGGATCTATGGACATGTGAGAAAAAAGTGGATTCCTTTCCGACCAGGTGTTTTGCTCTGCATAGATTAATTAGTCCTAGGTCCATCAGTTCTCACTTCAGCCCCTTGGAACTGTGCCCTGGGAGTACCTATTGTGGTGTATTCTGATGCAAGGAGTCAAGATGGCGTCTGAGCAGCCGCCGCCAGTCCGACCCTCAGATGAGCTCTAAGCCCTAATTTAGCGCCTCAACTGGCTGTTTTTTAAAACAGTAGACACATGGAGCAACTGCAGTACCTGTTTTTCATGGTGACGGGTGCTGGGCGGGAAAAACGAGTTACGATCCAAGTAACGTTAAAGCACTCTCCCCAGCCATCAGCGGTCTCTGCTCTAGCATCCGCTGCCCTGCGGCGTGATTCACCGGTGACGCGATAGCTGGAGATACTATCGGCAATCTACAGAATCCTGCCTAGCTGGAAGAAGCTAACAGCGACTAGTAGGAACCGCAGTGCTCTCACGACGATTTCCAGGACACGGGAGATACATTGTATCCAGCACGCCGGAGCCGAACAAGTAAGGATGGCAGGGCGGGGGGCGAAAGTGAGCAAAAACAAAAGTGCGCCATTGGCAGGCTTTGTGGGGAATGAATCATTGCAGATTAATCCAGCAGCTGAAATTCACCAAAAACGCTTGGACACACGTGGACCAAGAAATAGGGGGCAGAGTGAAAAGACTGACTCTACAGAAAGATTGAACAGGTTGTGAAGCAGAAAAAAAACACACGCAAAGAATACTAAAGGGGCTGATATCGGCCAGTCTATCCAGAACACCAGCACGGGACAACCTCTGATCTCTAATATATTTGCCCCGATTGATGGGAAAGTGCAAAATGCGCTACTGGAAGAAATGGTAGAAACAGAGGGTCTGACTGACCAGGCTGGTCAGACTGGATACATTGAGACCACTGAAACCGTGGCACTCTATGAAAACGCACTGGGGATGAAAACACCTATTTTTCAGTCTAGCCCAGCAACCAGTCTTGAGATTGCACAGGGAGAGATCAACCATAAATCTCTAATCTCTTGCCCCACAGTAGATATACGAAACCCTAAGGATATCGTAGATGAGAAAGGTGTTATAACAAACAAGGACATGGTGACTCAGTCAAAATGTTAAAGAAAAGATTCCCGGTCTCACGTTCAAAACGCCTGACAATATGGATACATTTTACTCACTCACAGATGAGTCGAAGATATCAGATGGAAGTGTATCCGATGATAGTGAAGGAGAGAGTCAGAATTGGGACAGCAGCACAGATTCGGAGGTATCCACCAAAGCTTCTGTACAAAAGAAAAAAGATTAACAAAATCCTGAGGAGAAAACTCAGTCGACATAAAAAATGTGAAACCCCCAATCAGGGCAGAGCGATGGATCTCAGATGGGATTACTCTGCCTCTCAATTATCAGGTCTGACAGATCCAACGCTGTGTTCAAGGGAGAGTCATGCACCCTCAGGAAGCATAGACGATGGAGTAATTGACTCCAACAGCGAACCTACTTTGGCAGTAGTGCTACAATCTATCAAGAGCTTCCAAGAAGAGGCCAAGCAAGACAGTAGAAGATTGTGCCTAGCCACACAGAAGCTCCAAGGCACAATTAGAAAAGTGGGCAAGACATGTGCTGAAATTGCGGATAGAATTGCCACAGTTGAGGTACGCACTGAAAACCTCGAGAAAGATATTGCCACGCTGAAAACACAAGGTGATGAACATGATGGCATAGTTAAAGATCTTATGTTTAAAGTCGAGGAGCAAGAGAATAGACTACGTCGCAAAAATCTACGCATTCTTGGTATTCCGGAGGGACCGGAGGGAAACAACCCTAAGACTTTATGATTACACTTTTCAAGGGAGCTTTTCCAGATTTACACACTTGGGATTGGGAAAGGGAAATACAACAAGTTCACCGCTTTCCTTTAACACCATCTAAATGACCTACCTCCTCCCCGCAATATCCACGAGCTATGTTAATCTACTTCGGTAATTTTCTCTTGCGACAGCTGCTTTATGATCTTGCAAGGCCAGCAAACAAGAAAGAATTTAATGGCATTTCCTTTTTCACCCATCCTGACGTTGCTCATGCCACTGTGGAGTGCAGATGGAGGATGAGACAACTTTTTGCGTCATTTCAACATCTAGGGGCAACAGTTTATCTCCAAAACCCTGCTCGCTTAAAAGTTATATTCAAAGGATCCACTCGTAGCTTTGTATCGAAAATACAGGCCCAAGCATATTTGCAAGAGATTTCAGAACGTAAATAGGATAAAACTAATGACAAGATTTAAGACTCAAGACTCGAGACTTAAAGACCAAGCTTTAATTAGTTTTTGTAGAAATGGATACACTTTATAGTTCATAATTCTAGTATCTCATCTTCTTCTTTCCTTTCTCAAAAAATATATAACAAAATGGTTGGGGGGAAAGAAAAGAAACCCTTTGACTAATTGAGCGAGAGAGAAAGAGAGACTGTTTATATGCTGGAATATAAATTATAATAATGACTGCCACATTGAAATCAAGAATTAGTGTGGGCAGAATTATAGAGGGAGTTTGAAGAAAGAGGGATCGGACTGGGGAAGGGCGCGGGGTCATGACTGCCCAGATTCCCTCATCCTGGCTCAGACTGCGCCAGGTAACCACAGTGGGTGGTGGGGGGTGGGGGTGCTGGGTGGGGTTTAAGGAGGGGGGGTAGATGTAGGGTGGTGGAAGGGATTGGCACCCAGGGGTTTAGTTTTCTTTTCAAGCATTTTTCTTTTCTTTGGTACGGACTATATGAGCCCGAAAAACCTGCTAACCGCAATAAGTAAACTAAGAATAGCTACAATTAATATCTGTGGCCTTAACAACCCTAATAAACGGTGGAATACTGCTGCTGCGTTTCGGCTGCTTAAAGCTGATATCATTTGTATGCAGGAGACGCATATTGAAAGAGCCCAGATTCACCTTTTAGACACACTTGGATATACAGTTATAGGGGCCACGACGCAAAAAACAAGGACACATGGGGTAGCAATTCTTTTGGCCAATCGATTGGTCCAATTTGCACACACAGTAGCTGATCACAATGGGAGGTGGGTTATCACAGAATATCGTAGAGAGATAATGGAGATTTATTCACTATAGCTACAATATATGGAAGCACCCTGGATGATCCGGTAGTTTTTGATCAAATGAATAATGAATTGGCCACATGGCCACTACCCATAATTATTTGCAGGGATTTTAACATTAACTTACCGCCAATAAGAAGATCATTTCTGATTAAAATTGGATCTATAGCGGTCGGAAACCAAAGGTACTGAGAGCCCTGAAGACATTATGCCAAGAACAAGCAGTCACTGACGTCTGGCATTCACAACTTCCCCTAGACCCTGGATACACATTTTATTCCTTTCCACACAACAAACTTGTAAGACTAGATTTTATCTTTGCATCTCACTCTATTCTTCATACCTGCTCAATAGAGAAAGCACCTTGTATAGTTGCAGATCACAATCCCTTAATAATTGAACTTAGAGGGGCAGGGCCTGGAAATAAAAGTATGACCAACTGGAGCTTTGAACGATCTTTACTCCCAAATAATGAATACTGCACACACAGGAGGGTGTGGATTCCCCAGTTTCTTAAAGAAAACTTGGGAAGCACAGGGGTCGATGTAGTATGGGACACACTGAAAGCAGCAATCCGAGGAGAGACACTCAGCTTTTCTCTTTCTCTAAATAAAGAGAAACGTCAACTGCTAAATGATAAGCAGAGTCGTTTGGCTGCTGCTGAAGAAGAGTTGATTAAAATAATCCAGGACGGGGGGGGATCTGACAGACGCGCTTGCAAAAATAATGACAGCTAAGTCGTTTATCATGGAGATTATACCTAAAAGGGCAGCAGATAGATCAGCTGCATGGAGGCAGGAAGCATATGAATGTAGCGAGCAGGTCGGACATCACCTAGCGATCAGAGCAAGACAAAAAGCTACACGGAATTCAATTGCAGCAATTAATGATCCCACAGGAGGTAAAGTCACAGATCCAGAAGGCATTCGGAAGGTGTTTTATCAGTATTATCAAGATGTATATCATAAAACCAACTCTGATCACTCTAATGATACTAAGGAATATCTTAATCAAATCCCAGTTATACAACTATCCCAAGAAGATCAGTTACAGCTTGACGAGCCCCCCCAGTGGCTCGATACTTTACTCTGCATTAATAGCCTCCCTAATGGCAAAGCTACTGGCTTAGATAACATTCCATTAGAATTTTATAAGAAGTTTTCGACTGAGCTGAAAGTGAGTATGCATCAGCTAATTGAACATGTATATAAGGGGGGGGAGTCCGCCTGAATCATGGTCACAAGCAAAAATAATAGTCTTCCTGAAAAAAAATAAAACCGCATTAGAACCTGGCTCCTATCGTTCCATAATCTTAATAAACGCAGACAGCAAGATTTATTCTAAAATATCAGCTGTTCGCTTGGCGGGGGTATTCCATAAAATTATCTCACCTAGACAACATGGATTTATTCCAGGACGTGGCACTACAGACCACATTAGAAGGGCTATTTCACTCTTTGATGCCGCCAATGTTTCCAAAGATCCAACAGCACTTATCTTGCTAGATGCTGAAAAGACCTTTGACAGGGTCTCCTGGCCTTTTTTATGGGAGACCCTGGCAAGGGTCAGAATAGGTCAGGGATTTTTACAGGCATTTAAAATGCTTTATTTTCAACCTAGAGCAAGATTATATTTAAATGGAAAACTCACAGACCCATTTAATATAACTAGAGGTACCCAACAGGGCTGCCCAAGCTCGCCACTTTTGTTCGCACTTTATATAGATCCTTTTCTTCGACAGTTGGAGGCTAATCTAAATATCAGCCCCATTGTTTCCCACGGATGGGAAACTAAAGTGTTGGCTTATGCCGACGATATTGCTTTAGTAACCTCTAATCCGGGGGTATCTATGTGTGAGGTTGAGACAGAGGCGGTGAGATTTGGTCTAATATCAGGTTATTCCCTCAATAGCACTAAAACTCAAATTATTTGCAAGAATGTCAGCATGGGCAATGATACCAGACAGTTTGACAAAGCCATGTATCTTGGAGTAGATATTATGGCCAATGTAGAAAATATCATGGACGCTAATACCGACCCTCTGATAGCTAAAACTAAAACTGAGCTAGTAAGACTGCATCATTTACATTTATCAATAATAGGTAGATGCAATATAATTAAAATGCTTTTTTCCCCCAAGTTTTTGTATTTTTTAAGGGCAATTCCGCTAGATTTTACCACCAATTGCTTGAAGAAAATTGAAGATTTGTTTTCTCGCTTTATCTGGGTATATGAAAAGCCCAGAAGAGCTTATAAATATCTATCTCTGCCGAAAGAAAGGGGTGGGTTGGCTCTACCAAATGTAAGGCTTTATTATTGGGCAACCACTCTTTTGTGTAATTTAACACTTATCACAGACAAGCCAATAGATAATCCTCTAGAAAACATACCGACACCAATTGAACTTATAATGGGCGAAGACGGATGGGTTTGGAGATTTTTAAATGATTGCCACTATAAGAAGGTACGCTTTAAAACTCTGGCCGGTGGATATAGAATTATAAAGACAATTCGCAAAATGCTCGGATTGGGCCGTCTGAATTATTATACACCGCTCAGTAATAATCCTAATCTGCTGGCAATTTTTAAAGACTCAATAGTTAGAAAGTGGCAGGATAAAGGACTATCTAAGCTTGGTGATTTTTACTCTCTAACTGGTATAGTTTCTTTTGAAAATCTTAAGGAGAGCTATGAATTAGATCGCAGGGATTTTTACAAGTACCTCCAAATACGCGATATTTTGAGCAAAAAAGGCGGTGGCCCATCTGGCTTTGCTAAAAACCATATTATTGATAACCTGAGAAAGAGTAGACAATTATCCATTGGAGCTGTTTATAACTCTTTTAATTCATTAATGCCGGATGATATGGAGGCACGGGCAATGAAGTGGAAAGAGGACATAGGAATCTCGGAAGACTTTTTATTCAACGGAGCTAGCGCAAAGATTACTAATTCCGGCCCGGCTCCAAGCTCAGTATTATAAATCCTGTTTCTCACTCTATTATACTCCGAAATAGATTGCGAAATGGGGGACAGGGAGAGGGACTCTATGCCCCAGGTGTTCACTATACCAGGCGGATCTAAACCACATTTTTGCTTCCTGCGACGCTTTAAGCAATTTAAAACAAGAGATTTCGATCTTTTTTAAAGAGGTGCTTGGAAGCAATCTTTTTCTATTGCCATCCCTGATTGGACTTGGGGTGGACCAGGAATTGCAAGGAAAGCCAGGAGAAAAATTGGTTTTTATAGGTATGGCGATATTACGCTCATGTCTGGCTTCAGCATGGTTAGATCCAAATCCCCCAGGTTTTCACCAATGGCTGTGTCGCTTGCTGGCTAATTATAATTTTGAAAAAGCTATTTATGAACAAAGAGGGTTACGGGCCCAATCAAAAGGCCTAAAAATCTGGGAACCAGTGACTAGATGGCTCGAGCGGTAGAGAAAGCCCCAAACATCTTTCAGACTTCGGGGAGGCTTTATCGTAATTTTTATTTTTTATTTTCACTTAATTTATATTTAAACCAAAGAAAAGCGACCATGCCCAACTCCTGGTGGGAGGGATGGGGGGGTAATGGGTGGGTATAAATCAATAAAATTGTGCATGATGATCTTATTATTTCTCTTCCTCTTTTCTTCCTTTTTTTTTTTTGAAGAACTAAGTTGATAGGTGCTACCTGTATTTAAGAAACAGATGTTATGGATATGTTTTTATTAGTTCTTCTGTGTAAGCGCTAAAATAGCTATTGATGAACTTTAACACATGTAATTACGACATCATGCACTAATAAATAAAAAGGGAGTACCTATTGTATGGGTGTCTATCTAACAAAGGGTCTGGTGCAATATTAAATCTCGTAATACAAATAGAAGGGGGGACCGGGAGCGTTATTAGAGAGAGGTCCAGTACCCGTGCTCCCTCAGACTACAGTGTATGTACTAAGAGGGTAACTGTTCCTAAAAGACAAAAATCTAATGATTAGATATGTGTGTCTGGTAAATCAGGTCGGGTGAAGAGTGGATGTGGGGAATTTCTCCTTTATAATATAGTGCCTTCACACACCCTTTCGAGTGTCATGCTTCATCATCGGGCGTTGCTCCTCGTGGGGGTGGCGCTGCAGTCCCTCACGGGCCCCGCGAGAGGGCTCTTTAATGGAGACGCCGCAGTTGTGCATGCGGGTGTGTGGGCCTATAAAAAGGGAGGTGAGTGAGTGCGTTAAAAAATGCTATGTGGAGCCCAGAACCTAAGTTTTTATTCACGGCCCCTTGGAGCACCAATTAAAAATAATCCTGGAGCTCCTCTTTGGAAAAAATGAATGAGGGCAGGTGTGTAGATAACTGCTGCTCTCAGGATAAGTGAGTGGGAATCCTACGAATATAGGGTCAACATGTTTCGCGCATTAAAGCTGGTCCTTAAGGGATCTGTTTGCGCTTCGTCAGGACCGGGTATAAGGTGTGAGAAAAGATATATATACAAGAGAAGATATTCTGAAGACAAGGTTCCAGGGAAGTGCAGTACTGTGAACCTATGATACCTTATTATTACAGGGAAAAAAAGCGTCCTCGCGCTGATAGGAACTCCTTCTTTTAGGAACCTATACCCAACCCTTCAAGTACAGGGAATGGGCTCCGTCGGCGCCTCGGTGTTGGCAACCAGAGAAAAAGTGCTCGATTGACCAAGGTGTGAGGTTTCCACACCTTGGTCAATCGAGAACTTTTTCTCTGGTTGCCAACACCGAGGCGCCGACGGAGCCCATTCCCTGTACTTGAAGGGTTGGGTATAGGTTCCTAAAAGAAGGAGTTCCTATCAGCGCGAGGACGCTTTTTTTCCCTGTAATAATGAGGTATCATAGGTTCACAGTACTGCACTTCCCTGGAACCTTGTCTTCAGAATATCTTCTCTTGTATATATATCTTTTCTCACACCTTATACCCGGTCCTGACGAAGCGCAAACAGATCCCTTAAGGACCAGCTTTAATGCGCGAAACATGTTGACCCTATATTCGTAGGATTCCCACTCACTTATCCTGAGAGCAGCAGTTATCTACACACCTGCCCTCATTCATTTTTTCCAAAGAGGAGCTCCAGGATTATTTTTAATTGGTGCTACAAGGGGCCGTGAATAAAAACTTAGGTTCTGGGCTCCATATAGCATTTTTTAACGCACTCACTCACCTCCCTTTTTATAGGCCCACCCACCCGCATGCACAACTGCGGCGTCTCCATAAAAGATCTCCGATAAAGAGCCCTCTCGCGGGGCCCGTGAGGGACTGCAGCGCCACCCCCACGAGGAGCAACGCCCGATGATGAAGCATGACACTCGAAAGGGTGTGTGAGGGCACTATATTATAAAGGAGAAATTCCCCACATCCACTCTTCACCCTACCTGATTTACCAGACACACATATCTAATCATTAGATTTTTGTCTTTTAGGAACAGTTACCCTCTTAGTACATACGCAATATTAAATCTCCCAAGCTAATAAAGGTATCTGAGCTCCATTTTCTGATTTTAGCCAAGAGGTTAAGTAAATACTGCTCCTGGCCTTGAGTAGGGACATAAACATTAAGAATATTATAGGCTTCCCTATGTTATCTGCCTTCCAAGACCCTTTGTAGTGTCACTTATCACTTTGATTTCTTCACATTGGAAACCTTACTGAGTGGGTAAAGCCATTGTTTAATTGGTTAAGCATCAAATGGTTTCAGATGAGTCTCTTGGAGGCATACAACATCTGGTAGGAGCACCCTTATCTATCTCCATATCTGGTGTTGCATGACTAGAGAATCTAAGCCCCTTCAATTGTGTGTTATAATCTTAACCATGAGGTGAACATTACACCTAAGCACCTGAATCGCTGATATGCCAGAGGCTGACCCCTAGGAAGTACACTAAAAGGTTAAAACACAATCAAGGTTCCATAGATTTAAACTGTACAAAAAATTCAGTCATCCACCTTGAGATACTGTAAACACCCTCCTTAATGCCTACACTCTCCCTTCCCCTCCCCACAATCCCTTCCTCCTCATACCTCACCCACAGCAGAAGGATCATCTACATCCTTCATGCAATGATGAGTCGTGTTATAGCCTGCTATTCTCCCCCCTCTGCCCTCCAGTTCCCCCTGCTTTTGCACACAACATAACTTTTACATTTACAATTTCACATACATGAACAACATCAGTTGTAACCAACACAGTAAGCCCCTCACCACTGGTAATACTCAACATATTTTGTAACAGCCACTGGTCAATTTGAATGCTATTTCAGATACCATTGAAACCTCACTTATCCCAAGCACTCACAGATTTACAATGTAGGTTATGTTTGCTTCAATTCAGTGAATTAATAAGTCAGATGTATCAGCCCGAAAAACCTGCTTCTTTCATGTATCCTTTACGTGCCGTTTGACGAGGTACTTTGTTTTTTCCCAATTTTTTCTCGGTTTCCACAGTTGGCTATTCTCTTCTCTAGTTGGTGATCAAGTGCTTTCCCTTGATGGCCCAAACATGCCTGTGCTTCCTCCAGCGTGAATAACCGTGTGTGACTTTGAATCCATCTGGAACCACAGAGCAAAGGGGAACGTCCATCTATATCGGATGTGCTTCCCACGAAAATCTGCAGTGACAGATGACAATGTCTACTATTTAGTCAAGGTGGCTTGGTAAACGGTATGAAATAAATTGATGGATTATTGTTGAAGGAGTAAGTGGTCAATTTTCCTGGCCTATATCATTATGTTGTCTTTTAACTGAGACAAGCCCAGCTTAGCTATTCCTTTCGGGAAGATTCCAAGTGAGATCCTCAGCACCCCTACTTTATGCACCTGGATTGAAGGGATCTCATAGGTATGACTCTCCTTGAGTACAAACCTGAACAAGGATTTGCAAAACTGGGTGATATCATCCCCTTCTTCCTTTTCTTTAACATTACTGATCCGCACATTATCTCTTTTCGACTGGTCTTCCAAGCTATCTTCTGTTAATTTCTCTCACAGCGATTAGATCTCTTCTTCCATTTTGGCCTGATAATCTTGCATTTTCTCAAAATCCCAGCTCTTGGTTACAGTATCCTCTTTGTTGGTTGCAACATGATCTCTCAGGCAGGGCTTGTATTTCCTTGGGTACATCACAGAGGCCTGACACCACGGCATCCTTCAAGGCCCACATTTCGGTGATGACCATGTTTGAAATTTTATCATGTAGGTTTCCCAAACAGGTTGGCAGATCTTCCTTTGTAATAGATGCCCGTGTGTTTTTTTGTTTTAGACAAGATTGTAGCTTGTTAATGAGTGGTAGTCAATCTCCAAAGTGGGGTTGCTGGAGACTTACATAGTAGTCCTCAGAAGTTGACAATTCTGTTTTGCAGAGTTGGGCACTTGTTTATTCACACTTTTTGGCCAAGCCTGTATGCAGGGCGGCTAGCAAAGGGACTTCCACATGAACATAAGGTATTCCGATCCCCACGGAAAAAACTTTAAAATTTTGATTGCCTGTGGGACAGTAAGCAAGACTGAAGGAGATGCTTATGACCTTTGCACACCGAACATGGCAATCACTGTTCATGTGTCTTAAGAACCATTGGCTCTTTACATGTGGTGAGCCCCTACACGTATTAGCCTGTACAGAGCTCAAGTTACAAGCTGTAGGTGCTCTGGCTGTCTTCCCCCTTCCTCCACCCCCAAATATTGTGAGGAGTCTGTTAGGCTCCTAGGCTGTGGCACATGGCTTCCTCGTCATGTGTCTGTCTATGTGAGTGAAGCCCAGTGGTAGACGGGTTGTTGTGTTTAAAATCCACCATTTAAACCACCTTCTGAAATGTACTGATGGTGCCGCTTTCTCCTGTGGCTATTGTAATGTGGCCTTTAAGTGGTACCATGTGCTTCCCACTGCGTCCTCATTGCTCAGGTTCCAACCACTTGCCACTGCCGGGCTACTGAATGTATGCAAAATCTGCCTCTCTTACAGGTTTACAATCACTGTGAAGGTCGCAAAATGGGCTCCGCCCTTTTCTATTCACGATTGTGTACATTCATCGGCACTCTGTGGTCTCTAAAATGTAAGGACGTACTTGCATGCCTGATGCTGCCTTTAAATCTCCCCGGCCTGTTCTTGTCAATCTACGGTGCAAGGATGTCTCTGAGAACGGCCTTTAAAGGGACCCAGAGCTCACCAATCGGATGCCATACTCGTCCTATCAGGGACTCTATTTGCTGAAATTATATCCTGGGCAGAACTATGTAGGAATATCTTTCAAAATGAACATTTTTGTACTTTTATGTCAATCTCCACATTTCTACAATTATAAATAATTTCTGTTAAAAAACGACGAACACATTTTTTATGAAGAAATTAATTTAGTGTCATGATTATATTATGTCTTTTCATGGACAAACGTTGGCCTTTCACATCTGTTAAACATTCACCCCATAAATATATGTATATATCAGCACTGAACTGACAATACTTTGATATTACCAAAGTGAGCAAAGAAACGAATATAAACTCCAATATCAAAATCTCAGTTGTGTCTTATTCACATGTTTCCAAATAGCAAAGTTGTGTGGAAGTTAAGAGTCATCGTTGAGCATACAAAAGAACAATCACACTGGGTCTACCCTATTAAAAAAGGTAATCAGTTGCAAGGTGTGAGTGAGAGACACCTCCAACATAAAACCAGCAGCATGATACAGGAAGATCATGTTGTAGAGGACCAGGACACATGTTGCATGTGCTAAAATTTGAGTCATTATATTGCATATATATTACATTAATAAATTAAAACAAACTTGTCAGGTCCTAGCCCTTCAAATCCAAGGAGGTGAAGCTTGTCCCCTTCCTAGGTCACATCATCAGCCTAGTAGGTGTGAACTTGTTGCAGGCTCCTTTCTCAGCTAATTGCCTGACCAAGGGATGATGACAAGCATGCTTCCACCTTGACTATCTCGTGTGCAGGAGATAACTTTGCCCCGCTCTGCAACCTGCACCCAACATACAAGTTAGATGATGCAGCCATGTTAATTTACGTGTCACACAGAACACGCTTTGAAGGCAGGACAACAACCAAAACAGTAAGAGGAGTTCATGCAAGGTACAAGCAATGCATAAGCAACTAGCACGGAAGGCTCATTCTTACTTTCATGTGATAGTTGTCAAGTTGTTTATATACTCTGTAATTCAGGGTAGTGTGGCTCCTTGAAAAACAATAAAGACAAGATTATATGCTCGCCTGAGTAATATGAATCATGAGACAGTGAATGTATGGAGAGGGCGGACAGTGATGAAGCGGGGGATGGGAAGGGAGATCAGCCACGTGGGGAACATACGTCCAGGGTTAGGGACCTTGGACCAGAGGGTGGCGCTGGCCCGGGGGAGGGGAACTATTTGAAGGGTGAGGGGGCTATCGGAACCCCAGTAGGCCATCTCCGTGCCTGGCCATGCATGGGTTGTAATGGTTCACTGGCTTGGGCATGTATGCGATTGGCCCACCTGCGGCCCCTTCTGTCCTGATGGATGGTGCCCCTTGCGCCCCGGTACCACCTCTGTAACCCCTGATGCTCTAAATACCACCCTGCACATATAGCGGTTATTAGTTGAATTAGTTACGTTAGAATATGGGAGGCATCCCCGCAGCAGCTCCTTTCTCACATAGAATAGGCCGTCTTAATTATATACATGTGTTATGAATCAATGCACCAACATGCCACTTTATGACTGAAGAATTGTTTGCCTGTAATTGTCTACATGCTGTTGATCAAAATGCTAATAAAAATATGTTTTAAAAAATGCCATATTATAGAGGGCATTGGCGAGGACAGGCAAAATAATATGCATTTGCATTATAATGTGCATCCATTGAACACTTATTATAGTTAGTGTGAGAGCGTAGATATCTCCTATAGATTTAAGCATTACTAATGATAAAAGCTGTCTTGAGCTTCAGACATAAAACTGCATTTAGAAAGTGGCACTCAGACATTTGGTGCTAGAAAAAATGAAAATATGAGGCCCTAGCTGGCACGCAAACATTTGGTGCTGGAAAAGTGAAACCAGGAGGCCCAGTCAGAAGCATTCTGTTTAATGAATAATGTAACACCATGCACAATTCATTCATGGTTGACTTAAATGTGTTTAGTTTAGATTTGACCTTACTATAGAATGTAAATTTAATTTGCAAAATGTGTTTTGAACTTTCAAAGTAGCATATATTTGTATTGTATTAAAAGTGTAGAAAAGCTGGAATACAGCTCGTTTTACTTTGGGAAGCTTCAACACTGTCTGTGAGATAAGAATGGAATGTTTGCCCTTTCCTGTTCTCCATGAAAGAAGCTTCTTATAATTTACAGCCTGTAACTTGCTTTTATCAGTATTCAGTTGCTTAAAACAAAGCCTCATTCATTTAATAACTAGAGTAACTGCAAAGCACACATTTTTAAGTCGAGCCTAGCGCAGCGCGTATGCGTAGCTCTGCTCAACTTTATGTAAGGGCTTTTGAAATCTCACCACATGCTCGCACATGCTCGTGCGTGTGTTTTTGGTTTAGTCCCAGGCTATTGGCCTTTGCGTGCGTCTTTTTAACAAAGACAGCACGCAATTGGGCAAAGGTGGGCGCATGTCCCGCCTTTGCTCCGCCCATGGCATATTTTGTGCGGTTACCTGCACAGGCACCATCTGGTTTGAATTATAGTGCCCAGACGCGGGCGCGATAATTGAAACCAGATGTGGCGCGCACTCACCACTCTCGTGCTTGTTCCTTTCTGTTATCCACCCATCGCGATAAATTTTAAAAAAGTAAATGCTTGTGTTATAGCTTTTTTTTTTGCTTTAATAAGCGCGGCGCACTCTAGGCACACCGTGCTCATTTTGTACTCTGTGTTTCTCTGACAGAGACCCGCAGGCAGGACTAATGTCTGCAGCCCTCTAGTGATCGCACCGCCAGACTGCCTGCACCATTTTGCCTCTTCCAGCTCTCTACTTCCCCTGGGGCGACCATGCCCGCTGCAGCCCGCCTGTGATCACTCCTCAGGACTCAGTGCGCTCCCCCCTGCCCGTGAGCGCTGCTGCCGCCGCCTCTCTGCACACACCCAGCGACAAAAAAAGTAAATGCTTGTGTTTTAGCTTTTTTTTTTATTGCTTTAATAAGCGCGGCGCACGCTAGGCACACACCGCTCGTTTTGTACTCTGTGCTTCTCTGACAGAGACCCGCAGACAGGACTAATGCCTGGATCGTTTTGCCTCTTCCAGCCCCCTACTTACCCTGGGGCGACCATGCCTGCTGCAGCCCGCCTATGATCACTCCTTAGGACTCAGTGCGATCCCCGCCACCCGTGAGCGCTGCCGCCGCCTCTCTGCACACGCCCAGCGATAACCGGCCTCTTTCACAGCCTAGTTCCGGACATGCACTATAAACAGGTGACCTCCAGCAACTACCACAGCCTTCACAAGCCGCAGAAGTCGCCCACGCTAGCGGTGTCTACTGCCATGGACAGCAGCTACTATACCAACCAGCAGCACTGTAGGGGCGGTAGCTCCCCCTTTGGGCAGCTGGGCTCCTACCAGTACCACCCCGGCGGCCTGAGCTCCGTTCCCTACCCAGCCAAGCCCTACGAGATGGGCTACAGCGGAACTGACAGCTCCTACGGACCCTACGGTTTGAGCCCACCCCCCACCAACAACAAGCCAGGTGAGTGCACCAGGAAGTGCCCGGAGACCTCTGAACTCAAGCCACTCTCGCAGGGCCACAGATACTCTGCATTTCTAGTTAAAGAAAGCACCCCAAGCCCCATGTGTGCGGTGCACGTCGGGGTCTGACCCACGCACTAGATTACGTGTCTGCACTGCACCACGGCCCCCTTGCCCCAGATCCCAAATGTACTCCCACGCCCCTGAACCCCAGAGTACTCTGTGTCTTTGCTTCACCCACATTTCCAGACCCCACGCTGATTCAGGATCTCTGTCCGACTCACCCTCCCGGGCCTTCTTTTTACTCTCCATCTGTCTGACTTAGCCACCCAGACAACAGTTCTGTCTGCTTATTAATTTGGCCGACATTCCCCGGATCCTCTGTAATCGACCCGCCTCCCCCAGGGCCTCCCACATGGTCTGTCTCTGGGCCATTGAGCCGTCATGCTGTAAAGTATTACCTGTGTGCATGTATTAAGCGCAATATATCATGCATGCACAAGTTACTGCACTCCAAGCCTGCACTGAAAACCTGTAATACCCCTACTCCAGGGTATTCCACATGCCCTTTGTTACTCTGTTATTCCAGCCTTACCGGTGCTACGCCATCCATGCATATATTATTACCCATCGCCTTTCTGCTCTGGCGCTGCCTTTGTGCATTATGTATAACACTGGCCAAAGCGCCCGAGGACATGAGTACATAATTTTTTTTTAACAGTGGCTATCTACATTAAGCACTACATCGGCTCTTTAGGTGCAAGCTCTTTAAATGCCTGACATGTTCTTTAAAAATCAGAAAGTCTCTTGAAGTGGCAGATAACGGTTCACTTTCTCGTTGAGTGCGACGTGGATTCTTGCAAGTTGCAGGGACGCGTTGTAATCACAGCATGGGCCCCTGCAACCTGATTGATATTTAACTAAGGAATGAAGAGTCAGAGAAACAAAGTTTCATTGGAAAGTAAATCCCTTTTAAAACTACTCACAACTCTCATTATTGCCTACCATATTTATTTGCATTGATACGCTCATGTTTATTTAGATGCCCTCTTGGTCATAACACAGTGGAAAAGATCTTTGCCTTGAGTGGAAAACGAGGGTAATGGTACTTTTGCCAGGAGAGATTACCTTGAGATTTCCGCTCCATCAGTAGCGATATAGTTTTTGAGGATTTTAATGGTTATGTGTAAATTATTAATGAAAAGGTGAAGTATGTGGAAAGCTGTATGGATATTTTGAACATATCTTGAATAAACCAGCAAGACATGCTTTAGTCATGATTCTTGTGTGTGATCAATAGTCATGAAAGCCTAGTCATGTATGTGTAGCATGGGATATATGTGTAGGGTACTGTGGATATGTGAGAAGGTATGCAAGTTCAATGAGTTAAGTGTTAAAGATGGCTATTTTTGTAATATGTAGGAAAAGAAAATGATCCTTGGAGGTAAATCACATTCGCTTCCACTCTAAAACCATTCACCCAATCGGTTCTATGATACCCCTATTCACATCAAGACTGCCCAATGCTGCTTATGTTTGGCACACAAATTAAACCCCAAACAGAAATGTAATGCTTACAGTTTTATTTAAAAAGAGATTTTCTCCTCTCATATATATATTAAAAATCACGGAAGAATCCGTAGATGGACACAAAAACAAAAAATTTAAAATCACAATTCATACACTACAGTCATCATTTATCAACATATTAAATCACTAAAAAACATAGACCCAAAAAAGAGAACAGTCAAAAATGTCTGTTTAAAATTAGTATGATCCAAATACAATACATAGTATGTGAGGGGCCTTTAGTAAAAAGATTTCTTTCTTATCTAAAATGTCCCTTGTTTGTTTGGATTCTTAGTTGGCACAAGCGTTGACGCGTTTCGCTGGTATATTGGCTTTATAAACAGAAATCACCTTCTTCAGGACACCAACTGATAAAGGGTCACTTTTCTCCACAATATAGAGATTTATATCTATACAAAGAAAAAACAAATATCAACCAGAAAAATAAACAATACATAATCTCATAAAGATTAAGACATTCATTGTTAAAAAAACTATGTACTTTAAGTCCAGCAAGCATTACAATCACACAACTGTTGAAGATACCTCTATCCTAAATGCACTTCAGTTCAAGTTGGGTTTGGGTGCCAATCCCTTAAATATCAAAAACCCCTGGAGCCCCCCATTTTTATAAAAGGAGAATAGACCCAAAAACATAGCATTCCCATACATTCCACTCACACTCCTGTGTTATTTGAAGTTCTGAGGCTAGTACTGACCTTAAAACATGTAGGGTCATACTGCTCGACAGGAATTCTTGTTATCCTTTCGTAGATCCTTTTGTTTACTGGATCTGTTACAGGATATAAGGAATACTTGTAAGTCACATTGTTATTATGTCCTTAATTGACTTCTTATCTACATTTGTTTATTGCGGATTATTACCTCCGGATTTATCATTCGTGTCCTCAGTCGTTTCTTCTCTTGTTTAATGTGCCTGGCCTTATGTTTTTCCTCTTTTTCTTTTTTACTTTTTTAGGCGGCACCCAGGATGAATGGCACACTTACAACCACATATAGCAACTGCAATAGATGGGGACACAGTAGCCAATTAAACACTTATTTATTTGGTTTCTATTTGGTTTTAGATGGTTATACACGCCCCCTCCATGTTTCTCGTAGAGGCTTACCTTCAATACGACAATTATTACTCGTATGTAGAATTCGTAGGGATGTGGGAGTCTTATTCTGCCCGCACCTTATTAAAAAAAAAACGGTAGACTTTTGATGCGTCTAGCAGGGCGTTCCACAATACCAGCAATCTGAAAGTTACGCGAATGGAAAAAATGTTTATTTCTCATCCTGGTAATTCCTTTAGTTTCTTTCTGTTGTTTTAAACTATTTATATTAGTCTCCTCATGTGTCACCTTGACCCATATATTTCTCTATATTTAAGACAGTCTTTTTCGCTGGTCTCAGGAGTATGGCTAAACCTATTTATACCTATTCTAGCCCGTACCCGATAACTGCCTACTGGCTTACAGCTGCCTTTCTGGGGTACCTATCTTGCGACTAATAACACCTTGTTTATTATTGTTTTTTTTTTTTTTTTTTTTTTTATTAATGTTCCACCAACCATATCATTACAATAAGTAAACAAACATAAAACCAAGTTAAACATATAAGCGATATACACAGCTGTTCTGTCCCACTACTGGATGTATACTCTGCTATGTCTATCTGATGGTTGTGTATGATGGTCAATGTCTGGAATATGAAAATGGCAATAAAAATAAGTTTAAAAAAAAAAAAAAAAGTTAAACATATATATCGATGTAGCCAAGTTAATCATAATATTTACTCATCAAAATAATCTTTTAACGGGCGCCAAATAGTAAGGCCAAATAGTCTTTTACGTGTTTTTTTTTAACATATACATACTAATTTCAAGGTTATACAGATTAAATAGCTTAGATCGCCACATATCAAAACTCGGGGCTTGTGGTTGCAACCATGCTGTGGCTATAGACAAACGAATCGTAGCTGCAATAATAAAAAGAAAAAAGCGAAACTCATAAAGAGGATGCCCAAGAGTGGCTTCCTCTCCAATACCCAATAGGATTAAATTCGATGACAATAGAACAGATTTACCAAGCACATAACCCAGAAAATGTGATATTTGATTGAAAAAAGGTGTTAAAGAAGGACAAGCATAAAACACATGTACTATGTCGGCTTTACAGGCTTTGCACCAAAAGCATTCCCCCGAATTAGAATATAAAGAAGAGCTACCCCATTTCATCATCACCGCCGGAGTGCGATATAAATTAAAAATGGTTTTATATAATTGGGCTTTTAATGACGCAGAGTAAAGAACCATATGGGCCATTTTAACCCCTTCGGTGCCACGCCCTTTCCCTCTCCTGTGCCGGGCGTTTCCTTAGTGGGCGGGTTTCATGACGAGATAGTCTCGTCATGGGCACAGCGCGACCGTGCTCCATGACGAGACTATCTCGTCATGGGCACAGAAGAGGTTAATAGATTCTTGTATTTATTATTATTATTGTTTTCTATTGCTCCACGTAATTTTATACCACGTACGGGCAATATCCTAACCTAGGGGTCCTCCCCCACCCGGACGAGTACTCCACTAAGGTTAGTTATATGCAAGGGACATGGCTTAACAAAAGTCTTTTACACATATAAGCAATATCGTGGCCTCTCCCCCTAAAGAAGCATAGAGTCTCCTTTGTTCTAATATGATATCCATTACTTCTGGCGGTGACCTTACCTCGGCGTGACGGCGTCTTGTCTTCCCGTTTTGGCATGTGGGATTATATTCCGTTTCCCCGTTTTTATCTGGGTGCCAATTACCAAAGCCGTGTATCAAATCCCGCGAGACGCCAGTACTAGCGAGGTAGCTTTCTAACCCTGCCGCGCATGTCTGGCGGCCATCTTTAAAGGGTCTATTTATATTTCTCGTGGGGTATCCGCCACATAAGTTTCTGGCCTTATCCCACGAAATGCCAGTCATGACGCTGGACGCCAGTACTAACGTAGTTGCTTTTTACCCCTGCCGCGCATGTCTGGCGGCCCTCTTTGTAGGGTCTATTTATGATTCTCGTGGGGCCTCCTCCACATACATTTCTGGCCTAACCGAACATATATGGCGGTCATCGTTCAAGGAACTCTAGGTGTTTCTCCTACCTAAATGCAAGGAAATAAAAACCTCACACATTAGTCCTTAACTGTTATCTACATGGTCCAGCGGCCATATTGAACGTCCTAGCAAGTATCTGGACTGATACTCTCTATCCTCGCCCTGTATTGTTAAGTGGCCAAGATAGAGATATCTATATGTGTCCCAATCTGAGTCTTTCGGTAAACGAATATATAGATCATTTTATACATAGAATAATCTACCCTCTCCCCTTGTCTACATTCGGTGAGCTCCGTGTTTTAACTCCTCTGTAACTCCTGTTGCACAACCTAAAGTTGTTTCATCTCAATTATAAACAGATTTTATATATACATAAACATAAGGGGATACTATACTGGTAATAATTTTTTGTCTTTTATCTTATTTCCAGCCTTCCGTCAATAGCCTTGATTTATACGACTCAGACAGTCTGGCTAGGTTTTATTTCTAGATGATAGTTTCCCAGTCCTCCCTACTATTTAAACCATTCTTAATGGTATCAAATTTAATCATATACCATTGTTCTTGGTGTTTTCTGTGCTGTACACAGTTCCCTATTCTTCTTTGCACTGTAATCTTCTCTAGTATCACCCATCTCATGTCATTCCCATTGTGACCCTTCTCTTTCCAATGACTCACCAGGGGTGCATTCTCTTTATTAGTATTAATCGCTGACCTATGCTCACATATTCTTAATCGCAGCTCCCTTCCTGTCTCACCTATATACCCCTGCCCACATTGGCAGAGAATTAGGTAAACCATGTTTCTACTCCTACAATTATTTAGTGTTTTGATCTCAAATTTTACTGAATTCAGAGTAATGCTTTTCGTAACTAGACATAGGTCGCAGATACTACAACTGCCACACTTGTGGTTTCCCATGGCTCTACTTCCTGAGATAGTTTGTTGTGTCTCCCCCCTGTCCTCTCTGTAGGTGTGCACTAGGGTATTGCGCAGGGTTTTATTTTTTCTGTAGGCAAACATGGATTTCGGCAAGTTTATTTCCTCGCCGTCATTTAAGATCTTCCAATTATGATTAATAATGTTCTTCACTCTATTGCTTATATTGGAGAACTGACTCACCATTGCAATTTTTTCCCTATTGCTTTCTTTCTTTTTACTCATTAGGAGACTCTCTCTATTGTAAAACCTCACCCTTTTTAAGGAATGGTTGATCAATTTTTTAGGATACCCTCTCTCCTTGAACTTGCTCTTGGTCTCTTCTGCATGCTTATAAAAAACTTCTACTGATGCACAATTTCTTCGAAGTCGGAGAAATTCACCGAATGGTATACTGTCTTTCTGACATCTTGGATGATAGCTATTATAATGCAATAATGTATTGCGATATGTTTCTATTGAAAATAGTTCTACCTCCAGATATCCTTCCTCATGTTTTATACTGATATCCCAAAAATTGACCTTGCTGTTACTGTACTGGGCTGTAAATTTTTAATTCCTGCCTCCTAGGTTTATCCATTCGAGGAATTCTGCAAGCTCTTCCTCTGGCCCGTCCAGAAGAAAAAAATATAATCTATAAACCGGACCCAGTTGCGTATGTTCTCATAGAAGGGGCACATCTCATTATATATGTGCTTCTCCTCAAACGCATTGACATATATACATGCAAAGCTCGGTGCACGAGTCGCACCCATGCTGGTCCCTTTCTGTTGGATAAATAGATCTTGTTTAAACAGAAAAATATTATTAAGGAGCACCATTTTAAAATAAACTCCTTATTAGCCCCTGTAATTTCAGTTGTTTCTTTTTTCTTTTTTTTTTTTTTATTCTTTGATATTTTCACAGTTATATCCAGATCAAAATAACACCAAAGAAAAGAAAAAAGCCAGTTTATATCCCACGTCTTCCTCCCCCCCTCACCCTCCCCACCCACGACTAAATACATATATTCTAGATGTCAGATACCAACAATACTTGATACAGAGACTATAAAAGAAAAAAGAAGAAACATTGAAAAAAGCAGAGTAATATGCAATCCATAAATTCATTATTATTCATTCATAATAGTCCAGTTATGTAAAGGGGCCCATATTGCTAAACCTTTAGCTTTCAATTTACGGCCTTTCCTCGCATAAACGGCTTTTTCAAATCTGTATATTGTCTGAAGCCTTTCTAACCATTGATGACCAGATGGAGGAGTAGAATCAAGCCAATGAGTAGCTAAACATAACCTAAATACTGTAGAGGCAATAAATACAAAGGAATGATTTAGATTCGAAGAAAGAGGATCTTCTATCCCTAACACAATCAATTGAGGACTGAGTTCAATTTCTATACCAAGCATGCTTGTTAAAAAAACCCTCACACTGCATTTCAAAGTTTCGAGCATAGGGCCTGTCGCAAACATATGAATAATGTCTGTTGCTGGGTACTGGCAGCGGGGACAGGTAGAGCCTGTTTCTCTACCCCATTTGGCAATCTTAGCAGGTGTTATATACAAATTGAACCATGTTTTAAAACATTGGATTTGTAAATTAGTTGCAATAAAAGATGTCTGCGCCATGTGTAATGAGTCCTCAATATCCCCAGCTTCAATCTCCAGCAAATTGTGCCATCGATCTATATGTTTAATCAGATCATCAGATATTAAATCAATAAGGATTCCATACAATTCCCCCAAAGTACTTGACTCTTTAAATAGTTCTTCAATTACTTGCATCCTGGAGAAGCCAGAAAATCCACCAGCTTTTTTACTCAAAAAGTCTCTTAATTGAAGATATTTTAAAAAATGGCAATTATCTAGCCCAAATTTATCTCTTATAATATCAAACAGTAACATATCAGATCCAATTATAAGATCTCCGATAGTTCGTATTCCTTTATCATACCATTGCTTCATATAGCCATCATTAAAAATATGAGGAAAAAGGTTATTTTTATGTAGAGGCTTATACACATTAAAGCGCCCTAGCCCGAGTTTTTTGCGAACCATGGTCCAAATCTTAAATGCACTAATTACAGTTTTAAATTACGCGTTTATAATAGTTAAAATCGACATGCCGTAGGAGACAGCCCTAAGCTTCATTTCCTAAGATTAGTTCAAAAATAGAGATAGAAGAGTCATATCTTATTACATCATTTTTTCCATTAAGCAATAACTTCATGTTCTGTAACATTGCCCAGTGATATTGATCCAGCGCGACGTCACACTAGCTCATTCACACACGCAATCAGTTGTGGGGCCCATAACACCAACACTCATACGTTTCCTCTCACAAGTCTGCACACAGGAGGGATGATGATTACGCGCTGGACATGTGGGTGGGGTACCTTATAACCTATAGTGAAAGAAAAGTTACTTTACAAAATATACATTAACATACGCCACCTATAGATTCCTAATCCTAAACATCAAGGCACTCCGCCCACAGGAGGAGGTATACAAAATTTTGCACTACCTGCTCCATCAATATAATTGAAGATTGGGTACCGCCCACCCTTCTCTATCTCTAGGTAAAGTTAATAGTCTAAAGACTTGGCGAGGGTGGCAGTTTGCCCAAATAAATCTAGAGAAAAGTTGATTCATCGAGGTTAGCCACGTCTTATTGATAAGCAAAGGTATGGCTCTTAAAAAATATAAAATCTTAGGGAAAAAATCATTTTAATAATGTTACATCTCCCTACCAGCGTAAGTTTTCAATTCTCTAAACGTGCAAATTCAGTTTTAAATCTGGCATTTAAGGGACTTAAATTATTCTCCATAATTTTGGACACATCAGCTGTAATTTCTACACCCAGATAAACCGCTTTTTGGACTACACGATAATCATTTATTTGAAGGCTGTTGCTGGTCAATATCTGAGTTTTAGTCTGATTTAATCGATAGCCTGAGTGTTTTCCAAATAGATCTGCTTCTTTCTCGATTTCTCCTAAGGCAATCAAAGGGCTAGGTGTGACGATGGTAAGGTCATCAGCATAAGCTAATATTTTTGTGTTCCCCCCCGATATTCTGTACTCCAAGAATCAAATTGTTGGCTTCTATTTTCCTGACTAGAGGGTCTATGTAAAGCGCAAACAATAAAGGTGAACAGGGGCACCTCTGCCGGGTCCCTCTGTTAATTAGGATTGGGTCCGACATTTCTCCCATGATAGAGATGCGGGCCGTCGGATTGTGATACATAGATTTTAAAGCTGTAATGTATTTCTCACCCAATTCTCTATCCCTTAAGGTTGCCCATAAAAAGGGCCAGGAGACACTATCGAACGCCTTCTCTGCATCAAGAAGGATAAGTCCGATAGGGTCCCCTGTAATGCCAGCTACATCAAAAAGGGTAATAACCCGTTGGATGTGGTCAATTGTACTGCGTCCAGGTACAAACCCATGTTGTACTGGTGAAACTAATCCCTTAATGAGGGCTGCCAGACGAACAGCTAATATTTTAGCATATATTTTGTTATCGCTGTTTATTAAAGTAATCGGTTGATATGACCCCATTTCACTAGGTGGTTTTCCTTTTTTGGGGAACACCACAATATTGGCGTTTTCCCAAGATTTAGGGACCGCCAAACCATTCTGAGCATTCAAGAATACTTGTTTCATTATTTCTAGTAATGGTGAAGAAAAGATTTTATAGAACTCTCCAGGAATAGCATCTGGTCCAGCGGTTTTACCACTAGCCAGTGAACTAATAGCATTCCAAAGTTATTTGATCTTCTAAAGTTAAATTCTCTGCTATAATTCCATGTAAAAATCCTAACATTGCTTCTTCATCATTGCTACCATAATTGCAAAAGAGTTTCTGTTAGAAGCCTTGAAAAGCAGCCCGGATTTCGCTAGGTTCAGTGGCCGACCCTCTCCCCGGTTCTTCTATCAATAAAATATTTCCATGAGTTATTCGTTGTCTTGCCCGCATCGCCAGTACGTGGCCTACTTTTTCCCCACATTCATACAAGCTTGAGCGCCAAGCAGTGTATTTTCCTGCTGCTTTAATTGTTGATGTTTCTATAATACTCGATTTGGTAATAGCAACTATATTTAATGCCTGTTCTATTCCTTGCTTGCTAATAATGGCTTGAATCAATTGCGTTTCGGCTATAGTCAATTTCTGATATTGTTCGCATAAAAGCTTTTTCTCTTTCGATTGTGCAGCCCAGCCATATCCAGTTGTTTCCCCCTCTAATCCCGGCTTTAAGTGTATCCCAAATTGTCTCAATAGATGCACTTTCTTTATTCTCTTCTAAAAATCGAGGAATCCACTCTCTCATGTGTTGTATATATTCATCTTCATAAAATAATGTTCTGTTGAACGTCCAGCGAGAAATTGGAGATTTTCTAGTTTGTAACAGAATTTCTAAAACTAGTGGATTATGATCTGACATCACCCGTGGATATTTCTGTATATTAGATTTTGATAGTATTTCTTGAGATACAAAGAAATAATCGAGCCTAGCATGAGTCTGGTGTGGGGCAGAGAAGAAGGTATAACCCATATCATGAGGATTAAGCTTGGGCCACGCATCCAAAAGGCCATGATTATGACATAAATTGGATAGAGCCCTGAAAACCTTGGGTTTGCGTCCCGTATAAGATCTTCCACCGATTATACCAATTTGGTTACTTAGATTTATATTGGCATCACCACAAGTGACAATAAGAAGAGGCCAGCTCACTAATTCAATGTTTAGACAGTTAAATAGAGCCGGATCGTCTAATATCGAACCGTACAAAGAACATAACGTAACAGTATAGCCCTGAATAAAACATTGGGTAATAACCCATCTACCGTACGAGTCCGACTTAGAACGTGTAAACTTTAAGCCTGAATTTTTTTTCATCATGATTGCTACTCCTCTAGTACGGGTCCCCTGTGTAGGAGCTGATACTAAATGATAACCTGTTAATTAATCTTAATTCTGCTAGCCTCAATATGAGTGAGTCTCTTGAAGACAGATTATATCTGCTTTCAGGTTTTGTACATCTATATTGATCCTACGCTTTTTCACAGGATTATTCAGGCCGCAGATATTAATTGAAGCTATCCTTAATTTATTTAATACCATTTATAATATATAATCTTATCCATTCTGCTTTTTTCCTTATTTAACATCCAGCCCATGAGACTTGCAACTTCCGACATCTTCAACATAACAAATACAATAACTGTGCTGTCCCCCCTCCCTCCCTTAAGTGTCCCATCCCTTCCAACCCCTGGCAAGAAAGGTCCAAGGACCCTCATGATGCCTCATGTATAGAGTTGCTTCCCCCACCGCCCGTCTATTGACTCCCCTTAAAAGAGAAAAATCAAAATAGAAAAATAAAACCCCTCCACTCGTCCCCCCCCAGATTATCTCCGCTATGGTGCTAAGTAATCAAAACTTTTAACTTAGATAGGGCCAATTTAATCCTAAAAGAGCCCCTCCCCTGCTCCTTCTCACTTCTCTTCCCCTCACTTCTCTTTCCCTCCTATCCAGCCCTAGTATCAACAAAATATCTATTAATCATCCTTGGTAGGTTCTTCAATATTTCTCAGGTCACCATGATGTCCTTCAGATACTCTTGGGCTTGAATTTCCGAATTAAATACTCTTATAGAGCCCTTATAAATAGTTTTAAGTCTCGCTGGACTGAGTAGGAAAGCCTCTGCTCCTGCTTTTTGGAAAGGAGAGATCAATTTGCGTAGCCTCCATCTTCTCTCTACCGTGATATAGCAGAAGTCTGGTCTTACGAAGAAGGAAAGACCCTCCGCCGAGCGTCGTGATTCAGGCCTGGCTTTATCAAACACCGCTTGACGTAGTAAAAAATTGCCAAAAAAGATTAATATAGCTCTTGGTTTAGTGTTAGGATTATTAGAGTCGTGTTTCTTCTTAAGCATGAGGGGAAAATGGTGTACTCGCTGGATTTCCTTCTCCCAATCCCACTGCCCGAGATCAGGAAAGCTCCCTTTCATTAAACGCAACACAAAACCTCTGATGTCGTCGCCCTCAGCATGTTCAGGAATACCTAGGAGTCTTAAGTTATTGTGACGGTGACGAATCTCAAAATCCTCAAGCTTCCACATAACATCAGTCATTTGTGTTTCATTTGAAACAATTTGTCTAGCAGAGATCTCTGCACTTGTTTCTAGCGTTACCACTCGGTCTTCCAAGGCAGTGGTCCTTTCTGCTATCTCAGTGCAAGATTTATTCACCTTGCGTATTGCACCCTGAAGTTTTTTTGTTGCGAGATGAGCTCGTTTATGTTCTATTCTTGCTTCCCCTTGCATTTGTTTCAAGGTATTATAGATCAGAGTCATGGAGGGGGGGGACTCATCGCCAGATTTATCAATTATTTTTACAGCCTCAATGCCAATATCATCTTTATCCCCCAACAGCTGGGTAGTTGAATAATCCCATCTTAGTTGGCCATGATCCGATCCTGATTGCCCAGATTCATGAGCAGCGCCATTATCTTTAGTTTTTCTCCTTCGTTTGATTAGAGAAGGGAGTTTTTTTGTGTGTTAGGATTAGAAAAAGGACTGTCGGAGTCAGTCCCAGAGTTCTCAAGCTCCGAAATGTCGCTGATATTGGACAGTTCAGAGTCTTCATTGAGAGAGAAGAATTTTTTCCAGTGTTCTGATGTGTGTAGGCATTCCTCTAGCGTAACAATAGGCAATATTTTAGGGGGTATGGCTAAAATCTCTTTCTTGCCCATATCTTTGTCATTATTCACATTATCTTTGCTTGCTGCAGCTGTCACCCCTTCATTGTTTATGTTCTCAGAGCCTCCCAAGCTTCCCAAATCTACTAATAAAGGACCAGGATCAGTTAACTCTATCACATTGGTAGAGTTGTTATTAGTAGCGGTTGTAGTACTCACAGTGTCTCCCATAGTGTCCTTCTCTGTCATTTCATTTATTTCTGTAGCTCCAACAGTTCCTAATTGCTTTTTAAAAGATGCTGGTGGTGTCTCCTTCCCCACATTTTTCGATTTTGTGGGAAGTTTACCCAAACCAGAAAAGATTCCAGGAATTATTCTCTGTTTGGCCTCAACTGTCATTTCATTGCGAAGTTGTTCGCATACCTTGGATTTCAGCGTTTCTCCCTCATTTGAACATGCCGCTGGAGCGGCGTCTCCAATTTTAGTTCCATTTCCATTTTCGCCGTTAGTTTTCCGCAGAGCAGCCCGCCCCGCTGTAGTCTCGGCAGCAATGCCGGACTTGTCTCCGCGGTCCCTCCTGGGTTGCTTGGGCAGCATGCTGGATCCTTCCCCAGCCGTCTCAGGCGCCGCTGCTGCAAATGCCCTCGTGGCCTCCCACAACAATCTGCCGGTAAGACGGGAGAAGTGTTGTCTTAATTTCTAAATCGGGTTGCGTCTCTGCGTTGTAAACACAAATACCCAGCACACGCTATTTATTAAGATGAAGGGGGCTAGTGGAGAGGTTTTAAGTCATTGAGGAGCTCTAGGCGAGCGGCGTCCCCAGCACTCTCACAGCCATCTTGCCCGTCTCAAACAATCAATTTCAGTTGTTTCTAATGTACTCCTAATAACCTCTATAGTATCCCGCTGCGGTATGTTGGTATACAGTGCCTCTATATCGAGGGTCACCATATACTCACTGTTGCTATTGAACTCTATACCTTCCTTTTAGTGATCATATCTGTGGTATCTTTTATGTATGATTTCTGCTTTTGTACAATAGGTTTTAGGAATTTGTCCGCATATTTGCTAAGCGGTTCCAGTGTCGAATCAATGGAAGCTACTATTGGCCTAAGGGGTGGGTTTTCCAAGCTCTTATGGACTTTAGGAAGTCCGTAGAACGCAGGTATTTTAGGGTTATTGGTGTTTAGGAATTTGTACTCATCCTCACTAATCTCTTCATTGTTCTTTGCTGTCTCTAGTAGTATTTCTACCTTTCTTTTGAGTCCATCTAATCTGGCTTGTGATACCCTTAGATAGTGTTGTTCATTAGACAGAAGTTCCAATGCCCTGCGGTCATAGACTTTTGTATCAAAGACAACTACTCCTCCCCCCTTATTCCCCGGTTTTATAGTGATGGTGTGGTCCCTTGACAGAGAGGCAATTGCTTCTCTTTGTATTTTTTATATATTGTGTGTCTGGAATTGTTTTTCTGTGAGGAGGAGGTTTCCCACCTCCATTTTAACCATTGTCTCAAACACATCAATATTTTTTCCAACCATCCCCAAACTCGGGGTGAAGGTTGATTTGGCTCTGAGACCTGAATCTTGTGCCGCCTCTCTTTCTGGCCTATTTTCAAAGAACCGACTAAGTCGTACTTTTCATCTAGAAATAAAACCTAGCCAGACTGTCTGAGTCGTATAAATCAAGGATATTGAAGGAAGGCTGGAAATAAGATAAAAGACAACAAATTATTACCAGTATAGTATCCCCTTATGTTTATGTATATATAAAATCTGTTTATAATTGAGATGAAACAACTTTAGGTTGTGCAACAGGAGTTACAGAAGAGTTAAAACACGGAGCTCACCGAATGTAGACAAGGGGAGAGGGTAGATTATTCTATGTATAAAATGATCTATATATTCGTTTACCAAGAGACTCAGATTGGAACACATATAGATATCTCTATCTTGGCCACTTAACAATACAGGGCGAGGATAGAGAGTATCAGTCCAGATACTTGCTAGGACGTTCAATATGGCCACGGGGCCATGTAGATAACAGTTAAGGACTAATGTGTGAGGTTTATAGTTCCTTGCATTTAGGTAGGAGAAACACCTAGAGTTCCTTGAAAGATGACCGCCATATATGTTCGGTTAGGCCAGAAATTTATGTGGAGGAGGCCCCACGAGAATCATAAATAGACCCTACAAAGAGGGCCGCCAGACATGCGCGGCAGGGGTAAAAAGCAACTACGTTAGTACTGGCGTCCAGCGTCATGACTGGCGTTTCGTGGGATAAGGCCAGAAACTTACGTGGAGGATACCCCACGAGAAATATAAATAGACCCTTTAAAGATGGCCGCCAGACATGCGCGGCAGGGTTAGAAAGCTACCTCGCTAGTACTGGCGTCTCGCGTCAGTACTGGCGTCTCGCGTCAGTACTGGCGTCTCGCGTCAGTATCGGCGTCTCGCGGGATTTGATACGCAGCTTTGGTAATCGGCACCCAGATAAAAACGGGGAAACGGAATACAAACCCACATGCCAAAATGGGAAGACAAGACGCCGTCATGCCGAGGTAAGGTCACTGCCAGTAGTAATGGATATCATATTAAAACAAAGGAGACTCTATGCTTCTTTAGGGGGAGAGGCCACGATATTGCTTATATGTGTAAAAGACTTTTGTTAAGCCATGTCCCTTGCATATAACTAACCTTAGTGGAATACTCGTCCGGGTGGGGGAGGACCCCCAGGTTAGGATATTGCCCGTACGTGGTATAAAATTACGTGAGCAATAGAATACAACAATAAACAGGGTGTTAATAGCCGCAAGATAGGTACCCCAGAAAGGCAGCTGTAAGCCAGTAGGCAGTTATCGGGTACGGGCTGGAAGAGGTATAAATAGGTTTAGCCATACACCTGAGACTAGCGAAAAAGACTGTCTTAAATATAGAGAAATATATGGGTCAAGGTGACACATGAGGAGACTAATATAAATAGTTTAAAACAACAGAAAGAAACTAAAGGAATTACCAGGATGAGAAATAAACATATTTTCCATTCGCGTAACTTTCAGATTGCTGGTATTGTGGAACGCCCTGATAGACGCATCAAAAGTCTACCGGGTTTTTTTGAAAAAGGTGCGGGCAGAATAAGACTCCCACATCCCTACGAATAATAATTGTCATATTGAAGGTAAGCCTCTATGAGAAACATGGAGGGGATGTCTATAACCATCTAAAACCAAATAGAAACCAAATAAATAAGTGTTTAATTGGCTACTGTGTTCCCATCTATTGCAGTTGCTATATGTGGTTGTAAGTGTGCCATTCATCCTTGGTGCCGCCTAAAAAAGTAAAAAAGAAAAAAAGGAAAAACATAAGGCCAGGCACATTAAACAAGAAAAGGAGGGACTGAGGACACGAATGATAAATCCGGAGGTAATAATCAGCAATAAACAAATGTAGATAAGAAGTCAATTAAGGACATAATAACAATGTGACTTACAAGTATTCCTTATATCCTGTATCAGATCCAGTAAACAAAAGGATCTACGATAGGATAACAAGAATTCCTGTCGAGCAGTATGACCCTACATGTTTTATGGTCAGTACTAGCCTCAGAGCTTCAAATAACACAGGAGTGTGAGTGGAATGTATGGGAATGCTATGTTTTTGGGTCTATTCTCCTTTTATAAAAATGGGGGGCTCCAGGGGTTTTTGATATTTAAGGGATTGGCACCCAAACCCAACTTGAAATGAAGTGCATTTAGGATAGAGGTATCTTCGACAGTTATGTGATTGTAATGCTTGCTGGACTTAAAGTACATAGTTTTTTTAACAATGAATGTCTTAAGCTTTATGAGATTATGTATTGTCTATTTTTCTGGTTGATATTTGTTTTTTCTTTGTATAGATATAAATCTCTATATTGTGGAGAAAAGTGACCCTTTATCAGTTGTTGTCCTGAAGAAGGTGGTTTCTGTTTATAAAGCCAATATACCACCGAAACGTGTCGCCGCTTGTGCCAACTAAGAATCCAAACAAACAAGGGACATTTTATATAAGAAAGAAATCTTTTTACTAAAGGCCTCTCGCATACTATGTATTGTATTTGGATCATACTAATTTTAAACAGACATTTATGACTGTTTTCTTTTTTTGGGTCTATGTTTTTTAGTGATTTAATATGTTGATAAATGATACTATTTTGTATGAACTGTGATTTTAATTTTTTTTTTTGTGTCCATCTACGGAATCTTCCGTGATTTTTAATATATATATGAGAGGAGAAAAACTCTTTTTAAATAAAACTGTGTAAGCATTACATTTCTGTTTGGGGTTTAATTTGTGTGCCAAACATAAGCAACATTGGGCAGTCTTGAGGTGAATAGTGGAGGAGTGTGGCTCAATGGTTAGAGCGGCAGACCCTGAAGCAGAGTTCTGGCCAGGGACCAGGGTTCGATTTCCGCCTCAGTGGGGCTCGGGCTCAATTTCCTCGGACCTGTCTATTCTCGCCTCGGTGCCTATTCTAATCACGGGCCCCACGCTGCAACTCTGGGCAATAGCTTGCTTAGCCTCCACACCGGCCCAAACAGCGCTAAGGATGCCTGGCTTCACCTTGGGGGTGCCCAGGAGTGGACACTTCACAGGGAAAGCCAGGAGGGGTTCCACAGCGGTATGAGTATCAGCGCCAGGAAACCGCAAAAGGCGACACCGCAAGGTGGCTGTCTGGTGACAGTGCGCTCTATAAGTACCTTGACATTTACATTTACATTTAACATAGAACCGATTGGGTGAATGGTTTTAGAGTGGAAGCGGATGTGATTTACCTCCAGGGATCATTTTCTTTTCCTACTGATTTAAAGTGCCCTGATCCTTGGAACGAGTTGGGCCATCTCTCTTTTTGTCTACCTATTTTTGTAATATGTCCTGATTTTGATGTGTTTGAGGTGCATAATGTTAGATGAAAAGCAAATTAACAGTTTCTGCTCTAAAAAGAAATGTTGAATATAAAGTGCTTTGCCTATTAACTTAACAATTGGTAGATAATTTTGTATAGAACAATTGTACCCCTACACATGGGCTCAAACAACAAAGCACAAATTGAAAATTATCAGTCATGACTGAAAATGTATAAAATGCTCAAAGAAATGTTTCATGTGACACCGACAATTATGTGGACAAGGATATTTTGCACATGTGAATGATGCATGGTTCCATTTTTCTAAAACATATCCAGATGTTATACTGCATAACACTTTTGGAACATTGATGGAAGACCAGGGAATATTCACCCAAACCCTACCTACTTACTGCCTTTGGCGACGCCTCTTCCCCGAACCCCCGACCACCGAAACTGGAAAGAAAACAAAGACAATATCACAAAATTGAAGAAGGACTCGCCTTGTTCCGTGCAGGGGAAAGGTGGAACCAAATACCCAAGGAAACAATCGGAGAGCGCAGACAGGGGATAAAAGGAAACTGACGAATCCAGAGGGAGGAGAGAGGAAGACGGACGCTGGAGGTGACCTTGGAAGACCTCAAAAACGCAGACAGTGGAGAACCTGGGAAAAAGAGACCAGAGAAAGCCGAAGAGAACGAGACCACAGGAGAAGCCCATACAGGTGACTCAAAGACTGAAGACATCGAGGCCCTGGAAGAGTGGAGCGAGGAGTGGTAGACGCCCATAGTGGTATTGCAAGTCGCTGCAACTAAGGAGAGTTGCAGTAGTAGCGGTACGTGACTGAAAAGAGGGGGTGGGGTATACAAGTTTATTTATTTTTTTCTCTCTTTTTTCCTCTTTTTCTTTCCTTTCCCCATAATTTCTTGGTTATATAAAATCGATGCTTGATTTAAGCCGACCCTAAGTAAGGGGATCTCTTGCTGAGTAGGCATACCTTCGATACTAGCTGGCATTAGGAGTGAAGTTGGCACTGAAGAGAGTAACCCTGAAAAAATGGACAAGCATACCAAGGAAATAAGGAGTCTAACTAAATTATGTAAAACCTCCTTATTAGTGGGTAATGGTAGTCCACACAAAGCCAAAAGGATTCCCTCTCTTATTTGTCTCCCTTGTTTCCCAGGCATATTCTGCACCTCACCAGGGTTATCCAACCAGAAGGCATACGTTGAAAAAGACCTCCATCAGGAAAACCTTGACCAATTTATTAATATCTTTTTTTGACTAGAGTTACTTATTAGAGAGATGGAACTCAGGACAACCCGGGGTGTGGTGAAGCAACCTATCCAAACTTACTTAAAGCAAATACTCATACTTACCGCTGCCTTTTTCTTTTTGCCTTTCGAGACTACGGATGGTGCCCTCCTAGAAGACGAAGACCTATAAGGAGAAGAACAGAAAGAAGATCAAAAAGGGACTCTTTTCTTATAGCCTGATATCAATGATATCTACAGTTAACTATCCTGAATAAACTAACGCCAACATTAAAAGATATATTCAGTCTCCTCGCTTCTTTTTCCGCCCAGACCTCCCACAAGGGCACCATGATGCTACACTTTCATACAAAATTTGTTATGACATACTTGATTATATTTGTTGCTTTTGGTTGGTAACATCTCATAGGGTCTCTCTAAATTAACACTACACTTGATGTGACATGATATGGAACTGTATTTGACATTTACTTTCCTTGCAGTTCCTTCCAGAATTGTGCGCCCTCTGAGCTGGGGTGGGACTACATCCCCAAGCAACACCTGCAGTGAGGAAAGGCAGGGCAAGAGACAGTGCCTGAGTGTTAACAGCACACCCCGCAGCCCGAATTATTTTCATTACGGTTCCTTCCAGGATTTGTGTGCCCTGTGTGCTGGGTGGGACTACATCCCCAGCGAAGTCCACAGTGAGGAAAGGTGTGGTAAGAGACAGTGCCTAAGCGCTAAAAGTGCGCCTCGTAGCCGGCTGTACAGGATGCGCCTGGGCCCAACTTCGCCCATCATCGGCTGGAAGGGGCAGGGCTGGGCCAGCTTATTTGACTCTCAGACTGACATTTGCCTTCGTGTTGGTGAGTCCCTCTAAAATTATGAAACTTTCCTCTTGGGGCTATGGGAAAGCATAAGATGGCTCCAGGGAAGGAGGGTGGTCTTTCTAATTTTCATACTGACACCACACTGGACGCCTTTGTTGTTTGGGCTGTCAGCGTGGTCTCAAAGGAGATACAGCTGGCAGAGAGATGGTTATCTCTACAATTGGGGGAATATCTCACAACAATGCTCAAGAGTATCACTTCTTAGGAATGATCCTACCATACCGGCCACTATCCTGGGTCCGGTGGGAGGGGGTCAAGTACAGCTACTGTTACACCTGATACCTTGGCGAACAGTAGCATGTGTAAACCTGCAGCAAAAAAGAAAAGGGAGGCAAAGCCAGGTCCTGTTGCAGCAAATCCTAAAAACTGGGGTCTCAAACTCACTTGATTAAATCCTGGAAATATCAAGCAACAGGTCACATTATCTACTCAGAGTACAGATCTGAATTTGAGGGAGTCAAACATATCCTGGTAAGGGATATTGGACCAAGAGAAAAATATTCTTGCCGCTGCTTTTGCACCAATCATTGATAGGTTGTTCACTTTGGAAGTGACAATCAAGGAATTAGCAACCACAGTAAAGTATTGGCCAATAGTCACAGGTCCTCTACCACCACAAGATCAAACATCTAACCCTCTTGGCCAGAACACCAGCAGAACCATTGGTAACCATAGCCCCAAGACGGCAAATGCAACCTCCGTTTTACTTGCGAATAACCCCGGGCCTGTCGCATTAGAGAGACTTCAGCCAGTGACTCAGAAACATCAGAAGTCTACTGCTCTTGCCGTACCTAGTAACGAATGGTCTATGAGCTCTCGGGAACCCCTCATACCATTGCTCCTTACAAGTGCAACAGTCCTTAAACTTGCTGCCAGATTGCTGTCCACATATAGCAGTATTAGTGGAGGTTCCACCAGCCTCAGATCATAGTGCGGAGATCTTTAAAGACCTAAAAAATAAAGGGGCATATTTACAAGTCTCTTTCGCCACCGGAGCATAACTTTTTCTGACGCTCCGGTGGCGGAGCACCATTTCACATATTTACAATCTACACCACCTTGTAAATATGCCCCTTACCGCCGCAGTCTGCTGCGGCAAAGGGGTGGGCAATGGGTGTTGCTGTGAGCATTCCACCACAACACCCATTGCTTTTTGACGCTGCACCAGAATGCTGGGGCAGCGCCACAAACTAAGACCAGGTAATACCTTGTCTCAGGATGGCAATACAAGGAGAATTACAAATGTCTCCTCGTTTTATGCTCTTTCTATGTGTGCTGCATTCTGCAGCACACATAGAAAGAGCAAATTGCCATTACTTGGTTTTAATAAACTTTTTTTATTGATGAAAAAAGAAAAAGCATTGATACATAGCTGTATTATGGCAAAGTACAGGGGTCAGTTGCCAACTCGCTGGACATCACATTTGCTATTTTTACAAGAACACATACATATATCACTTCTCCATTGCACTGACCAACCGCTCTCCTTTCAAGTGGCATGTATCAATTAGTGGTGGAGTATATATGTTACCCTCTATACAAATTCCATTTGCCCCACACCTGTTACCATTTCCTAGGCAGGGTTTTTTCAGCCGACATACACCAGTCCATATTGTTCTGCCAAGTCTGAACCAAAGGCGCCCCAGGGATCCCCCATGCTCGCGCTATATTTTGCTTAGCTATTGCCATTCCAAGCATCGCCCAAATCTTTTCTTTGCTTTTTAGATCCACCCCCATACATTTTAGAGGCACCATTTAGCCTCTGGATCCAACTTCGTCCCCAGTACCTCCCCTAGACAGTCCACAACCCTCTCCCAGTATCTTTTGATGTGGAAACAGGACCATATTATATGAAAAAATGTGCCTTCCTGGTTACATTGTCTCCTGCATTTTGAATCCTCCCTAATGCTCATTTTGGCCAGGGTATGACATGAGTAGTACATTCTGTGTAGAATTTTAAGTTGTACAAGCCTGAACCTGGAAGAGATCGCCACCTCCACTATGAACTGGGGTGACAGGACATCCTCCTGGTTCAGTTCCCGCAGCCAGCGTTCAACGTATGTGACCAGGTCTTGCCCCTCCTCTCCTTCTGGAAGGCCCACCACTCGTATGTTGTTGCGATGCGAGCGGCCTTCCGCGTCTCCCAGCCAGTCTTTGAGCATGCTTACTCTGACCCTGTGGCTCATTTCCTGCAATCTCCTTATGGAAAGTCATTGACAAGAGTAATGTTAATTAATAATTAGTTTTTTGTGTCAGAACTAATGGGTGATCATTCAGTGAATCTTCCAAATTTTGTGGGGAGGGGTAAAGGCTCTTAATAATTGCAATTTTTTCTTTTTTATCACAAGCACCCTATACCCAAAAAGATTTTTGCCTATAAGTTATTCAACCAACCAAGGGGTGCGAAGAAAATGGCAACATGTTGACCCACACAAAAGGTTTGCAGACTTGATCACAATTAACTATGCAGAGATCTTGAGCTGCCTCTCAGAAAATGCAGACCCTGTGTTTGTACAGGAAATTTTTACAAAGATCTGTAAATCAATCTCTGACATGTTATCATCAGATAAGCCATGGATGGCTCGCCCGGAGCATTCATAATTCAATCCTGAATGTGAAAATGTTCACAAAATCTTTGAACGAGTAACCAACACAAATCCACGAGACTTAGCGATGGTTACAGCATCAAGATGTGACTATACCCAAGGACTTGAAAGAAGAAAGCATGAGTTAGGACAGGGAAGATTTGGAATGTGCAGCTTCCCTAAAGGGTAATGGGACTTTCTGGTAGATAGTTAATCATCCGTTCTTCTCTGGAAAAAATGCCCTCAGGCACTGATTGTCATATCCTGGAAAAGGTTAGGGCTCTCCATTTTACTAGCATCGGCTGGTATGGATGCTACTCCCATGACCCTAGCAGAATTTACTAAGACACTTTCTGTGGGGTAGTGAGAAAAGCGAATGTTAGTTCTGCGACAGGAAAGGCAGCAGGCCCAGATGGGGGTCCCAGCAGAGTTCTTTAAGCATAACCTAGACTTCTGGGCCCCCCTCCTTGCAAATGTTTTTAGAGCCTTAAATATTAAGGGACCAATTCAGACTTGGGCAGAATCGATCATAGCTCCTATCTATAAGAAGAGAGACAAGAACAATCCCTCAAATTATCGGCCTATCTCGTTCCTTGACTTCTCTGTGAAAATATTTGGGAGAGTGACAGTGGCGAAGCTGGAAGCCTGGGTGGAAGATAGATCCTTCTGTACAGATGTTCAATATGGGTTCCACCCAGGATTGGGCACATTTAAGCAAGCATTAAATTTGTCCCTTATTCTAGGCAAATACGTCAAAGCCAGGAGAGAATCCATCCACATGGTTTTCGTGGACCTCTCCTGTGCCTTTCACCTAGAGGATAGAGACAAATTGTGGGACGTCATGAGGCGTGCAGGGATTGATCCCCTTTTTTTGAATGTTTTAAGAAGTCTGCACCAAGATACTTTTTATTTTTATTTTACATTAATGCCCTAGATACTTTTTTAACTGCTTCTACCTCTGATGTACCAAACTGGTTTGTGTACGGTCTCCGTACTAATGTACGCGGACAACGCAGTGCTCTTAGCTCCAACTGCTAATGGCTTACAAGCACTTTTAGGTGGGTTTTATAGTTGAAGCTTCAGGCCAATAATACTAAATCCTATATTTTGACTTGCGGCCCAAAGAATACCCGTTCCAACATTTTTTATTGGAGATATCCCAATTATGAAAGTGTCGGATTTGAGCTATTTGGGTATTTGACTCAATGCTAATATGAGTTGGGAGCGTTTAATAAACCACAGGTCACAATCAATGGAGGCAGCATGTGAAACGTTTTTCAGGTTTGCCAAGAAATTGAGTCATAAGCACTCTTAAGAAGATGGTTATGCTGTTTAAAAGCAAATGCATTTCGGTGGCCACATATGGAGCAGGAGTGTAGGAGCATTCTTCCACGAAAACCCTACAGTCTATAGAGAATAGATTTTTGAACACACTCTTAAGGTTACCCAGATCTAAAATGAGCCTCATCTCCCACAACGAATTGGGGATGGGTTTTTTAGAAGATCTGGTAGGACTGACTCTCATCTTGTTATGGGTCAAAATATGGGTAACACCTGAATTAAACTTCACCCGCAGGATAGTGAAAGATTGCTTAAATCTAAGTAATGCACAAGCCACCCGCTGAATTAGTTGAATAAAAAACATCCTACGAGACATAAGATTGAGTAATCTTTGGGAAAATACAGTAAATATCAGCTAACGTGCAGGTCAAGAAAAAATACTTAGAACATAAGGAAAACCTGAGACTCAGGAAAGCACTTGACATGGTAACAGTCCAATCTTATATTCCACTTTCAACTAGCAATGGCATGGAGCCCCATTGAATATGGGCTAAGAAAAATACGCTGAGCCCGCTCTGGAGGCAGCTCCTTCAGGCTTCTGGGAGCCCAAGCCTGGAACAAACTTCCAGCAATCCTCAGGTCTATTTCTGACCGGACGGTTTTCAAGAAACTGTTTAAAACCTGGGTATTTAGTTGTTAGGGATGTCCCTGGTAAGTAGTGAGATGGAGACTGCAAGTGCCAGGACATTCGTTTCGAGTAGCCACGCGCCCTACAAATGCAATCATTTATTCATTCAAAGCGGAGTACAGGTTTTACCTATCCAGGTTTAGAGTCAGCATGATACACTTTCTAATGGCCTTTCCCATCACATGATCCTGGTTTGTTTCTTTACAGAGCTGTCCCTGCAATGGGATCACCTGCCAATTAACAGAGCACTTTGTGTTGTTTTGCACACTGTACTCGTTTCCTAGGCTATGTTCCTTAGTCCTATCCTTAGTAGAAGATTTTCTAAAACATTCCACGAGGTCCTGACTTTGTTACACGCCTTGAGTCCTCAATGATGTGTTGTGCAGTTTCAAATTAAGTAAGTAAAGTTTGTTTAGTTAGTTAAAACCATACGAATTTTAACACATAGATCAATTGTGATTAAAACCATGATTTAAAATCATTTCAACAATATCAAGGTAAATTTAACACACAGTATTGTGAAACATCAATTGTAGATCAATTAATGTCATAAAAACATCCTCTAGTGTACATCTAGTTTGCATAGGCCGTTACTCTGACTCTCGTGTTTCAGCTAATCGTGTACATTAAAATAAAATTACAACGCACATTTTTAAAGCACTAATTGTCGGGTCTCAAACTTGTCCTTTGCATTTCTGATTGGGAGTGATTTTAAGGTTTATGAGTCTCTGAATCCCTTAACTACCGGATTGACCAGTCAGTGACCCTATGATGAGTCGTATGTGTTTGCTGCTGGATATATATATTAGTGAGCTGTACAGCCTCCTTCTTCTTACGGTGATGATCTTACAGGTAGAGTTACTATTGGCGTTTCTCCCCCAATGAGAAAACCTCTTTGATTGGCCTTAGCTTTCACAACCTGATCATGCATTCGGAGGAGCTTTATCAATTTACAATTCATTTGGGTGTCAGATGGATCTAGACCTTTCATAATGGCAGACCTGCAGGTTTGTATTCCTCTGTCCAGGAAGACTCTCCTTAATAAAATGACTTGTGTTGGTTGTAGTTTCTGATAAATACATATCAGATTAATAGGATCTTTTTGACTGCCGCAGAGGCGCGACACTTTTGAGTCAATATTTTTCTAGTTTGGAGCGTCTGCAAGGGAGGGATACCTTCCGAACCACAGTGCTATTAATTGTGTTTTTAAATGGACAGAAAATGTATGATCTAGGTAATCTGCCGGTTTAAGAACTTTATAGTTGTTGATCACTGTCCATGAATGGGATCTTGGACTAAAAATGCTTTTGTCCAATATTAACAAGTGAAATTTTACAGCTTTGTTTATTGCTAGCATAAATGTTGGAAAATGCATATTTTTATTCCAAAGATCAAAAATGCAAGTCGATTTAAGTACTTGTGCAGGAATTGATTAAAAAGTGATTATTTTTATCTTTTTGAAGTTCAGACCATAGTGCCTAATTAAGGCTAGAGTTCTCTGTGTTTTGTTTAATTAGTTACCAAACCTTTATAGAGGTATAGAGTCTGCCCAATGTTTCGTTCATTAGCCCAAATTCCAGACTCATTTGCATTGGCGAAGCAGTCCAGGAAAGTTGAAAAACCCTTTTAAAAATGCTGGTTATTAGGTTGTCATGGAGGACTGAATCTTTACTGAATAAGGCAGCACTAGCATAAGTTAAATTTGGGAGTGTTTTGGCTGCTGTTACCGAGAGCATAGGTCTAAATGATGGACCCTCCAATTTTTTTGCCAGCGACCTGTAAGCCAAAGTTAGTGCGTCAGCACGCCGTGCCATATACTTTTCTGCTCACAATGGGGTAGTTTGTTATCTATATACAATCCTAGATAGTTATAACTAGATATACGCTCTCCAGACGTTTGCCTTCTAGCCTGATGTTGTGGTGTAGGGCTGACCGATTGCCAATAAGCATTGTTTTTGATATGTTGAGTTCTAACTTATTTGCTGTTAAGAATTCAGAGAGTTCGGTTAATAATCTGGTCAGAACAACCTTGGTTAAACTTAGAAGGATGATGTGATCTGTATAAGCAAGATGTGAAAGTGGTAACGGACCTAAGTGTGGTGAGTGGGAATTGATTTTGTTAAGCTTTTCGGACAAGACTGATATAAATAGATTAAACAAGTGCGGGGTCAACACACAGTTTTAAACTTTATAACCCAGGTGTTGATTATCAGGAAAAAGTGTGCATCATGAAGTTACATATTGGTTGTTGGGCGATAGATATGTATATTAATATCTGATTTATGGTCATAAAACACAGTAGGAAATGATATGGAACTTAAATACATTGCTCGTCAATTATTTCACACTTTAAGGCATATGTTACATATTTTTGCTGGTGTTATATTTGTTGACAATGATGATGGTTTAGTTGGTACAAGATGTGGCATACTTAGAAACTTAACTGCACATCACCAAGATGACCAATTATGAATGGCAGTTAATGATGCCTACAGGGGATGGACTTAAAGAAATATTTAAATAAAAATATCTCAAATTACTTATTGAACGCCTAATCATAACGTAAGGAACCAATTCAAAGTAGAATAGTCTATGGGCCAGCTGTACGACCCACCCATTTGCGGGTTGCAAATTGCGTTGCATTTGCAATTCGCAATTTGCGACTCCTAAATCGGGATACCCAACAGTGTCTGAGACACTGTTTGCGATTCCCAATGGGGTCGCAAATTGACTTGTCTAACTCAATAGGCGGTGAGGGCTAGGAGGTGTGCGCATTGGTGCGTAATACCGGTTAGTCCATTAGGTAGTTCATCGACACTCAAATTTCAATGGTCCCACCGCCACTGGGCGACTAATCAACAAGAATTCATAACCTATCCTGAAAGGAGCGCCTCTGTTCACAATTTTCACAAATCTATTATTTAAGTAATGGTTTCGCGAAAAAAGGCAGTCTTTGATGAATTTCAAACTCTGGTTTATTTAAAAAACCTTTCAAATTGTTAGATCCACACAATATAGTAACAAATCAATCAGCCAACGTGTTTCGTCCACACTTGGACATCATCAGGGCTCCAAATTATATATTGATAATTTGCTCCGAATTTCCTGTTCCAAATGGCGGGATTTATCGAACCAGCCGGGAGAGAAGGCGCTCTGGATTTGAACACTCTATTAGTCAGAAGACTTCCTCATTGATGGGATGGATGGAACAGGAAATTCGGAACAGATTATCAATACATAATGTAGAGCCCTGATGATCTAAACTCAGCCCATCATCTAAACTTTAACAATAATAACGAAGGAGAGAGATGATTAAAATGCACAATCCATTCAAAAACACAACCCTGGGCACTTGATAAGGTTCTATACTTTAAGTGCCACCACAGTTACACAGCATACTGTCTGTTAGCAGCAGTTTCTCCTCTGTTCATCTCTGAAGGAGCAAATAATGATCCAGGCCCCACTTTATTTCTATCCACAAATTAGGTTTACTTGCAGCTTGGGTAAACTCTAGGTAAAAACAAATTGCCATTATATCTAAATGTGGTAGCATTTCCAGACTTTGTATCCAATCTGAATGATTTCTTGCTTACATAACTATAACCTTCTAGCCATTCAGTTAAATTTTTATCAAACCACAACAACATTAGATTGAAAACAACAATTAATGTTCCTGCCAATAGTACAGTGTCATCTACAATCCACCTTGATCTTAGCCAAATATTCATATATGTAATTTATGAAAAACTGGACTAAAATAGCCAAGAGGCAGCCTAGATAGCAATTTGAATGTTGTGTCATCCATACTGACTAAAGCAGACTGACACTAATTATTCAAAAACAATGTAAAAATTATTTCAATTAGACTTTCAAAAATCTTACATTTGTCTAGGACAGACCGTAGGAGAAATCTATTTGCAATATCAACCCCCCGCTTGGAAAAACTAGAAATAGCCTTCTACCTCACTGCTGCCGCCTCCAGAAAAGATAACACATTTCATAGTGAAAATGAAGGTGTTACACACACTCTGCCCCCATACGGATGCCTGCAAACCAGCGGGTAATCAGGGTTCTATATCCTCATCGTCCCTCCTTACCCGTTGTGGGAGGGCCTGGTCCTGGCTAGTGGAGTGGTGGAGAAAGAAGGATGTTTCCGGGTCTGCACAACATTCATCAGACTGTTCTGGCCAGTAGCGCGGTTCGCACACTGATAGAAGATTCAAAACTACAAGTCCCATGAGGCAAAGCGGAAGTATCCGCGTTTGCCTGGGACCATCTGCACGTGAACCGGAAGAGGAGGACAGGTCAAAGGGAGCCTCCGGGGAGCACAAAGCTGCTGATAATTCCTTCGCCGAGCAGCACTCACACGCTGCTATTCTACGGCTCAATTCTGTGTACGGTAAGGGTGCACTTGCACCGTCCTTGATCGGGGCCTTCCTCGATACTTTGGAGATGAGCTGGAAATGACTTTTGGCATAATTATTAATTCACAAGAAGTTCTGTCTGTGCCATTGTTACTAATGAGGTTTTTGCTGTTAGCAAAGAAACTCTATTTTAATGCTCAGTTTATGTTTTGGATATACACCAACCTAGAGGATTAAAGCAATATCCTATAGGTATTTAGGAACTACGGATAAGGATGAGGAGATAAGTGGATGTGCATATATATATTTTGACATGTGATAAATGCATACAACGTAAAGAATCAAAAGAAGCATTTTGGTGACTATTGTTTGTTTAACTCTAACGGGGGTTCAAGAGGCGGCCTTCTGCTCTTTCCCTGTGACGTGGAACCTTTTCTGTGTGCTGGTGTGTATGGGTCTATGTTATATGTTAATGTGAAATGTACTAGTGGATGCTACCATAGATCATGGGATACAGCCTTCAAGATTACCTTGTGCTTCTATCCTTTTCTTAGCGCAATTCCTATCCTTTCTGATCTAGTTACAGGAACGTTGACTCTTTCCTCTCAAAATAGGATGGGGAATGGTTTGTTTTAAAGGTATGGACAGCTCGAATAGTTAGCTGTAGGAGGGACATTGTACCCACCAACACTTACCATCATTGTTTTGCCTTTCAGATCTCCCTCCCTGCTGACCCCTTCCTTTTCCTTCCCCCGCTTGATCATCCCATTCACCTGTGCTCTTATAGCACTCAGGGTTGGGAGTGTCGAGAGGTGGACCCCTTTTTGGCATTAAACCGTTCCAGAGGAATCATCGAGCTGACAGAAGGCTCTACTTCACAGTTCCCATCATCTGACGAAATCCTTTCCGGCGGGGTTTGATTGTGTTATACTCTACCAAGTAGGTCTGTATACTGGAAACCAGGATTTTTTCCGAAATAGTTTCCCACTCCATCTAAAAAAAGATATGGTGGGAAATGTAATGGGCCCAATGTATTCCCTTTTATGTACATTGTAGCAAACAATGTAGGCCTCCATGAATGCAGTAATGGGCCCAATTCAACAACTCTGTTGAATTGTTTTCAACAATTCAGCCCAAATCTCTGGTCTATACATTTAAAAGTCAATCAGTATCAGATCTGGGTTCCAGCGCCTTTCCATTTTTTGAGACATAGTGCTAATTTTATCTTCACATCAATTGATGATTCCCAGTATGAGGTATGATCTATCAATGCCCCAATTAGAGGTTCTATTTAATTCATACTTGAAGTAGATACACCATTACTATATGAACTGGAATGATGTAATGCTAATAGTCCGAGTTAATATGACAGTTGGGGAACCAATATCCAATATTCAGGCTGTTTCTTAGCATCCCCTCAACTGGACCCAGCCATTGCTCGAAATTGGATCAGATCAGACAATTTTTTTTTACTTTGAATACATTGCGTGTTCTCTAATAGAATATTTTCATACGTGGCTTGAAAGACTCATGGGTTCTATATTTCTTATCACCATTACAAAGTTCCTCTTTACACATCTACTTGCCTCATCAATTCATCATGGTTCTGTCTGTTTTATAGAACTTCTATATAGGTGGGACAATTCCTTTGTCACTACTTCAAGGGGTGAATTTGGGAACATTATTAAAAGTAAATTAGTCTTTTAGGAGATCCAAGTTAAGAATTATCTTAGTTATCACAGCTGGGTGTTTCTCTTTCAACCTGCTTTCATTCCAACTTATCTTTATTTCTCTACCCAGTCTTTAAAGTCTCTTGAGTATCAATTACCCTACCTATGTACACTTCATATTCCAACCATATCTTCTAACTATTAATTCCAGAGAATCGTGATCACTCTGAAGTCTCTTACCTGCACTCATCTGTCTAAAGAATCCATATTCAAGATATTAACAGAAAAATAGCCAAACCCATATTAAGAGCTGCCTCTCCAGAAGTGATGCTTGCTGGCATATCAGACGGAAACATGTTAGTTGCTCTAAAGCCAGTTAGTCATTTCAAAAACCTGGCATGAGGTTTTTTGTGCCCACCACCTTATAATTAACAATTATCTCAGGGTTGTTCAAACCAATGTCTACGTCTCAGATTTCCATCTGCAATTAATGAGTATCTTCCGAAGGGGATTTAAAATGTCCTTCTATAAAACTAGTTACATTATACACTAGGTGTATTGCTTCGCCCTCCCAAATATTAGAACATACTGCACCCCCACACTGAGGCACACACAAGGCAAAGCAATAAAAACACCTGGAAAGGGATTTCACTCTCAAAATGAGGCACATCAAAAGACCGTTTTCAGAATAAAGCATGGGGGTTTTATTTGTACAACACTCTCTAACAAAAAGGCTTTCCCAGATGTCAAATGATAACAACATATAAATGTGTGTGTATATATATATATGTTTGCAAGCTATAATAACACACTTATAAGTAAGTAAATGCATCTGTAAATGCATGGAATAAAATACAAGCAGATAATATTGATAATAATACTGGACGTCCACCGCAAGAAATCAGAACGATATATACTCTAAACACATCAGATGATTATAACCACTAGAGGCCTGAATGTGCACACAGACACACTCGCACATCACAATGTCAATAATCAAAAGAAAACACCTCACAGATTGCTCTTTCTCTGAATTCTTGCCAACTCGGCTGGAGGAGCCCTTGACAGCCAGGCAGAAGCTTCAGTCGGTACCCTAAAAATAAGTTCCCTGTGGCAACACGTCTGTTCCTCAACGAGCTCCCGTCTGGGAGCTAAGATTTTCCGCCTTTAATAACTTTTACTCAACCTGAGAAGAAGGTTCTAGAAACCTCGCCCCCTTTCTTCTGTTATGAAAAACCGAGCTGACTGTACTGGTCTGTGTCAAGGTCTGACTGTATGCCGGCGAAACGAGAATAGATGTTGGGATCCGTATCGCGGCGAAGTACCACGGAGACATTTGAAGCGCTCCATATTTGAAGTTGGTCTCTTTCAGCCCAACGACTTGGATTGAGCACCAATCTACTGACAGTGGCCACAGCAGGGTATTTTTTAGTCTGGAATACTAGAACAGGAGACCATATTATGACAAGAGAAACCTTGTAAAGGGACCCTTTGACGAAGAGCCTTTAATGAATTTTTCAAAAGAATAACCTTTAACAGGATTGAAGCTGGTGACAAATATTAATAAAGAGAGATTAATATATGATGTCTTGATAAAGATGGAACTATACCAGTAAATCCATTGAAACGCGTCAACGCGCTCTTCACATAATCCATATGGTATCAAACATTAGGCCGGTTCAGGACCCAGTTACAATATTGTGCAAAGGGATATGTATTCTTAAATGACAAAGTATATTGTCTGTTGTCTCTCTCTCCTTTCTATGTTTGTGATGTAGTGTTTTTAGAAAAATTATTTTTTCTAATTCATTTTTATGATACCTTGTAAGATTTTTTTTACTTGAGTCATTTTTAATTGTGTCACTTTTTATTGTGATATCTGTTTTTTGTTAAACAATTTTTAATAAATAATTTTGTGATAAAATAAAACCTTTTTTAGTTTTCAATGTACTTTTTTGACTTGTCTATTACATGGACTGTAGTTATATGTTGTAAAATCTTCTTGTGGGCCCTCATCATAAGTAGACTTCATGTCTATATGTATATATAACAACCAGGGATAATTCATTTTTGACTAGACAGAAGCTGGCCAGGCCCCTGTATTTTGACTCTGAGACAGAGCTGTACATTCCACACATTTCTCTGGCAACAACAATCTCTGTTCTGAAAGGTACCAAGCACGCATCCCACACATTATCTCAGTGAAGCTTACGAAAGTCTCCAAAAGTACAGAAAACAACCTTCAACGTGAATAGCCTAAACAACTTGAGTGATCTGGGGGCCTGCCTGTGTGCGCAAAGCTCAAGCTAGACAGTCAGAGTCAGAACTGAAGATGGCATGAAGGCATGCCAAAGCCATTAGTAAGAACTTCATAATACTTTCAAATGTACAACACAATACACATTTGTGCGCCACTGCCTATAGCACTACACACTTCATCTCCAAATGTACAACATAATGCACATTTGAGCACCTCTGCATATAATTCTATACTCCAAGACCAAGAAGTACATTTCACACCTCTCTCTCATGCTTTCAAATGCACATCCCACACGTTCTGTTCCTAGCAAGGCTGTAAAAAGGAAACACTACCCCTCTGCAGCTACAAGGAGACACAAAAGAAATCTTCAAGGAAGAAGGCACATGCAGGAAACATGATGTTGTACATTCAAGAAAAAAAAACTAAAGTCAATTAAAACAATATCAATGGTCATCATGTGGTTCCAATACATGGGAGTGCCTCTAGCACTACACTGGGATACCTTTCTCCTCCTCAAAAAGGTTGACTATTGTCTTAAACACCAAGGAGTTTTTGTTCATTAGGACAAGATAACTGAATATATTAGCTAAGTGATATTCAACCTGTCAAATCTGTGAGCTTTAGAATCTGGATATAACTTCTACCTCAAGTGTCAGTGCCATTAGTACAAATGAACAATTTCTTATTCAGTATAATGAGTTCCCTGCTTCCCAACCTTTTACTTCTAATTGGCGATTTAGAAAGGGTCCTTAATCTATTCTTAAATACACCTGCGTCCACCATAGTCTCCAGGTAGCAAAACCCACAAACTTGCTTAAGTAATCCTGCCATTACCCATCCCTCCACTTATTTTGTAAGATTGCGATTAAGATTATTCCCCCTTATGGGGAAGAAAATGTCACGCTCTATCCCAGCAAACCATTGGCCATTCTTCCCTTTATATGTCAGTCAGCTAAGAATGGCAAATCATACTAGAGTGACTTTCCCTAATATAACGATCAGGGGACTGTCTCAAGGTTTACTAAAAACTTTATAACTGTAGTTTTGGTTTCTACTAGATGCAACTCAATAAAAAGGGTGCCCCAGTGTACTTGAACTGCAACAGCACATGGGTTAACTGTTGATATGAAAGCCACTTCCCTTCTGGGAATCAAACTGGATTCTCAGTCAGATTCAAATATTTTCTAACGTAAGGTGTCATTTGTAGCAACAGCACGTGTAGACTCTTGGCAAACAAAAAAATTATAATATTTTTTGCACCTTAGTAATTAACAGGGAGAAACAGCCTATTAAAAGATTCTCTGTATCTGGAACATCCAAGTTAATTACAGCTTGATGAATGTTGCTGGGGTGGGGGGGGGAGGAATGACTTCTTTTTTACCACATCCATGAATCCCTTTCACTTATAAAACTTCTTTGTTGGATCATTGTGCATTTGGCATCAAACAGATCATTCAGGACCTTGAAATGGGCCATGGATTTCTAATTTCTAATTTCATGTGCAAGGATAAACAAATCTAGTTTTTATAAAGTTTGAGAAAAGTTAATGTTGCATTCTTCTGTTACATCAGGAGTTCGAATGATCTGAAATTAATATCAACCAAATTAGGGGACTTACCAATTAAGTGTGCAGCCGCATTGCTTGCAACATGATTTATTGCATTTGTTTTTAATAGGATGGCAAGTTTAAGTCCTGAGAAAATAACTGACAGTCTATTCAAGTCTATCCACCAACTTCAATTTTTCTCAAAGTTTTATATGGTGCCAGTAAAGGGCCAAATTTGGACTTGATAAGAATCCTATGTGCCCGAAGATAATTTGTGAATTTCCTTCTTTGGACCGGTACCCAAGTGTCATCCTCAGAACTAAATTCTCTGTATAGATCTCTTTAATTCCCTGCTTCTTCCAAGCACTACCTCTTCATAATATTGCACTTCCCCTTCTCTTAAAAATTAAAATATCTCAGGACACTTTAATTCTTACATTGACAAGATCAACATTTCTCTAGTTTAGCATTTATGTAGCTTTGAGTTCTCTTTGGAGTCAGCGCAGGGACTGGTATTCTTAGGTTTTTTAACTAGTCCCTGTCCCCTCAAGTTGAAGTCTCTGTAAGTACCACTAAGGTCCTAGAAGCGGAGTCCTTCGCTTGACAATCACAGGGCCTATATTTCTCTCCTTATCTCCTATGTACTCACCATTAATTCTTGGACTTCCTTTTCGTTCGGGCCTCAAATCTCAAACCTGTTGGAACCACAGATATGAGGAAGTACCCTCAGGCAAAAATGAGGTACAAGCTAAGTACTCTCTCTTGGGTCCTTGATTTGGGATGAGGTATTCTCCTTATAGGGCAGGAAAAGGGTTTGGCTAGGATTTCAAGCATGTGCCCCTTCACCGCCAGAAAACCTTACTTGATTTGGCACCTGAGAGATTTAAAGTTTGTTGTCATTCACTGAGCTCTTTTTGAAGTGGTCATTGAACATCTTATTCTAAAATTAGTCTTTGGGTTAACCCAGCAAACTGTTCCCTAATGCCTTCTAAGGCATGCTGATGGCTTTAAAAAAATATATATTTTTGAGAATAAAGCCTATGAACCTTCTGTCACACTTGGAAGACTTATGCAATGCATATTTGATTGTACTCTGCGTGTGTCCCAAGCTCTCTACACAAACTAGCACTTCTCTGTTCAAGATCAGTGTGTTTAATGGGGTGTATTATATGTTATAGCTGTGCGACCTCACCATGTAATACACTTACCAACCCCTTTAGGATTAGTAGTTTTGTTTTTCAAATTTTCGGCTCAACCCTGGGCAGCTGTGGCTCTGAGCAGAAAGGTTTACAAAAAGGTGCAAGTGTAAAGCAGTTAAACAACACCAAAACAATTGGAGAAGAAATCGACAAGACTTTCAAGAAACCTGACGCCAATTAAGAAAAACAGAATGTATTTTAATTAATTTTTAGACATCACAACGAAAAAGATTCATCAGAGAGTTCCGGAACTATAGAATTTACAAGGTATAGTAAATCAAAGCATTTCAACAAATTAAATTAATTTGACACTTAGAATCTTTTTACTAAAACCTTGGGCTAGTGGTATGGGGGTCACTTAGCATCACTTTAGGCAAACAACTCCAGTAGGGAACCAGTCAAGGGGACCAGCAAAATCCTCAGAAACCATTACCTCAAATGTAGAAGCAATCCTCAGCCAGTTCCAGACACTTTTATCCATTGCAGTGGTTTCCTATGGAAGCGGTACTGATGCAAGGGATAAAGAACACTGGTGATCTGAAGATTCTGGGCTACCAACTTGCCCCAGCAGTCATCTCAGCTGTTGTAGCCCCGTTCTGTGAGTAAGAGGTCAGCCAGCTCACTATTGGAGTTTTTTTGCTTCCCCTCGGCTCTGGAGACTACTTATCTTTGAGCAGGAGACAGCAGGCACAGTCCCTCTTCTTTCTAGCAGCCAGGTTCAGGAGGTTTAGTTTACGCAGGTGCAGCCACTCTTTGGCGGTTCCACGATGCAGCAGGGCAATCCTCCTTTGGTCCTTCTTCCATTCCAGATGAGTTCTGGGTGCCAGAGGTGCCCTATTTATGATCAAACAATACCCTCAGTGTAGACGCAATCATTAGCCAATGGGCTACTAGGTTCCTTTCCTACGGATGACTACTTCCTGGGAAGATGCATCATTCTGCCCACTCCCAAGATGGCAGAACTACCCTCTTGGGGTCCACAGCTCTCTAGCCCAACCCAGAGGTGTGGCTATCCAAGGGGCTACACGGCCCTGAAAAAACAGTTTGACAACAGGTTTTCTCTCTCCTTCCCAGGTGCCAGCTAGTCTTCCTAAACCCCAGTCTCCCAAGTGTTCCCCATTTGCTCCTCAGTGTCAGCTTCAGTTTTGAAGCTCGCCTTTTGAGTCAACATCTGTGTGGCATCCTGCAGGAGGAAGGGAATATCTCTCTCCAGTGCAGCCCTTTATTTTCTCCCTTCCTGGGAGTTGTTAGCACAGCAGAAAGCTGTCTCGGTTTTGGCTCCATGTGCAACAGTTAAGGGCACAGGAGATTGAAGGCAATAAAGTGTCAACTTTGTAAAAGTTGCACACTATAACTTCGTACATTAATTTTAACTTGAAAATCATTTTAAGCCTAATGTAACAAGTTGTTTGATACCTTGGACTATCAACTTTGGTCTCACCTTTCAGGAGTTAGCACATCTGAGGGGTCAGCGTGTAACTCTGTACTCACTTACAGGGCGACCAAGTCTTTCCACAGCAAAAACAACTGTTTCACATTTTTACTGCGAGAACATGTACAATACATGTTCTGCCCATTAAATATGCTGCAGCCAGCCTTAGGGCTTGGTAGGTCTGCCATGGTGGTGAATTGTTCATGTTTCATGGGGAGATTCGAGTTTTCCTTGATTTAAATAGCAATCTCGGGCTAGCAGTTCGAGACTGCTCATCCAGTGCTCAATGGCGGACTGGGAGACTAATTTTACCTTTGTGATACCTTTGCTGAATAACTTACAGGCCCCTGTTACTCTGGGTACCATGTACTAGGGACTTACAGGTAAGCTAGCCTATACCAATTAGGTGTAGTCAATGTAACGTGTGTTTTGGGGTTAGGGCACTGGCACGGAGGTCTAGTTAGCAGGCCTCAGTGCACTTTCAGAGTCAAAAAACCAGTAGCTTCAGTCAAAAAAATTGGGGTGACCATACAAAAAACAGGCATTTCATTTCAGTGGGCTATTTTATCAAATCTGATTGTACGTTTTGTGAGCTGATAACTCCATGAGCCTTGTCTAACAAGTGCATCTACATCAGATTTAAGCAGCTGAATTTGCATTCATAGAGAAGCTTTGTTTTGTTTAGCGATTGAAATTCAAATCTCTATCTATGTTAGACTTTCTTTAGAGCTAAACCGGTATATAGATCAATTATCTTATTTTCAACTAAGGTCCTATCCAAATAGTACTATACATTTTTATATTCCTCGTGTACTTTACTCTCCAAAAAGTATTAGGAGTTTGGTTCCACTCTTCTGTGAGTTCAGTCTGTTTTTTAATTTGCTGTTCAATGACGGTCGTATTCGTGTATATTCAAGTTAAGTTGGATAATATCTACATTCTGCTTTACGTTAGGGTTTTAAAGTATAAGTTTGCCCGCTTGAAACTTTTTCTAAGCATGCACAGGTTCTGAATTTCTACATCTTTTACATCTAATCTATTTCGCTGTAGGTTAACTTCAAAACAAAATTCTGCATAAAAATTAAACATTTTAGTTCACAATGGTATGGTAATTTTGGATGAATAATTGTGCATAAGATTTAGATCAGCACATTTTCCACAAATATGTTTTGACATATTCACCATTTCAGATGTCAGCTGAATTAGCCGCTATTCACGGGCGTGGCTTCTGCAAGTGCCATACAAGTAAAAGTTGTGGAGAGGAAATGCAACAAATTATTTGTGGCCATATTTAATTGTATCGTATCGCTTAGATAGCGACAACTTTACAACACAATTAACTAAGTCAATCGGGTTTGAAAAAAACTTTTCATTAACTGCCAAAGACGGCAACCAAATTACCTTCTTAGTACATGCGTGAAACCCGTAAATGACTATCCATTATATCAGTTTGTAAAATGGGTAGTATGTGACATGCTATAATAGATATCCCTTAGTGAAAACCCCCAATTAATAAGTTGGAAAGAACGGACGTTACTCATTCAGGATACCAGCAATCACCTAAGTCAATGTGTAATCTGGGTTCCAAACCACTCAACAACCAAATACAGACTACTTGTGTAGAAAATGTATTTACTATCCAATTGTTCACAGAATGTTTCTCTTTTAATGTTAATATCTCTAATCGATTATTTTTAAACCCAATCTCACTATACTGGGTCACAAGTATCGTTTATTTCAACTAAACAAGTTAATTACCTTCGGTACCACTCTTTCTGGTAGAGACTATCTCGACTCAGATTTCTCACCTGTTTTATATTCCCCAAGTTGAGAGACTGAGTGAGGAAATGTTTCAGTACTACCTCTGTGCACCAGTAGGTGGGTCCATATGGCTCCTCGCGGAAGCAATTCTGCTCCGGAATGATGTGCAGGGCATATAAATATAAGCACCACTCGCCTATGCCGATGTCAGTTGCTTTCGAGACTGTACGTGCTCCCTGACGCAGAGCCCCAAAAGCATATTAGTGGTATCATTGTGCAGGTTCCTTGACTTGTGACCTTTTTAATGGATAGGGTCCAAGCACAGAATGGGGTGGATGGGAGGGTTGGTGAGGAATTTGCAGCTTGATAGTCTCTACCAGAAACATCATTATCGCAGGTAGGTAACTTGGTCTTCCGATAGAGACTTCTAGTTGATTCCTCTCCTTTTTAATAGATACCAAAGCAGTACCTACAAGAGATGGGTCTGGGCTGGATTCACACTAGGAAGTTCTGCAGGACTGAGTGGGCAAAATGCCCCTCTCACAGAAAGAGACTATCCAGACCATATTGCTTCAAAATCTTATGAAGGGATGCCCACATAGCCGCCTGGCACATGTCTAGAGCAGGGATTCCGTGCTCAGCTTTGGTCCTGGATGAATGAGCATGCAGCCCTTCTAACGGCAACTTTTTAGCTAAAATATATCAGATTTTAATGCAACTAGGAAGGGTAAACTTCAGCACCGCCTTGCCTTTCTTGACTCCAGAGAAACCCCACAAAGAGCTGATCAGCCACTATGTGTTCTTTGGTATGATCTGTAATTACTTTTATTTTTTCCGTACGCTCCCTATTTGGGTACCGGCGTCGCTATTCTGCAGGCTCATGGCCATGGCTACGGGCTTTATCTGGGGAACTGGCAGGAGGCGGGTGGCGCTGGCCACTGTACGACGGCCCAGAGCTGAGGGTGGGCTGGCAGTACCCGACTTTGAGTGGTACTATCTGGCTGCCCAGTTACAGTGGCTCACGCTGGCGGTGGCTCGGGAGTTTAGAGGGCCTGAAGGCCCACAGGGCAGACTAATCCCGCGCCATGTGCTTTCCTTTATTGTCTTACAACAACGTCTCGATCTGTCACAGTTAACACTGGAGGAGCGCACGCTCCGGATGTGCTGGAATCGAAGCCTACGGAAGACCGGCACGGCTGCTGGGTGTCAATATGTGGTTATGGCAGCGGGCACAATTAAGGCCATTACGTGCCTCTACCGGGGACTGACGACAGAACACCTAGCCCCTTTGAACGCCCTGAAGGACAAATGGGAAATAGACATTGGGAAACCTATCCCTGCATTGACGTGGCCCACGCTACAGAGGCGGGCCTGGAAAAGCACGCGTAATGCCCGGTTTCAATTAGTGCAGTACTTCACTTTGCATAGGGCATATTTGACGCCAGCTAAATTATGTCAGTACTTCGGGGGCCCTACACCACGATGCCCTAGGTGCGGGAAGGAAGGGGCAGACTTCAAACACATGTTCTGATCCTGTGGGTCACTAAGTTGCTACTGGGACGAGGTTATTGCTTGCTTAAACCAGGTGACAGGGCGGGACCTGGAGGTGGAAATAGGAGTTTGTTTGCTATTGTGGTTTCCCCACACCCCGCGCACAAAAATTACGAGCAAGTTTTGCGATTTGGGGCTAGTTCTGGCCAAAAGAGAAATCACCCTGCACTGGAAATCGAGAGTCGGTCCCAGCTTTGCGAGATGGAGAGCGACTTTCACCAAATGGGCAGGTAGTGAGGGCACCTTCAGGCTACAGTTGGCGCTGCGGGGCATGATGAAAAGGCGCTGGACATGGCACGTACATGGGAGGCACTGGTGATTGAGCTCCAAGGGTGGGTAACAGAAGGCGTGGAGGACGATGCTATAACGGGGTAGCCAGCGGAAATGTAGTAATAGAGATATACCGGGTAGAACATAAGCGATGGAGTGAATGCACTACATTTAATTACGGAACGGAGCCTGGCTATTGTAGGGGGGAGTAGCCCGCAACCAATGACACGGCAGTTTAAAAGAGAGAATCATCCTTATACCTTGTATTATGGCACACTGACATGGGGGAGGGGGGAGGGTGTTTATGCATATAAGAGCGCTGATGGGCACAGATTACCTGAATGACAGCGACTAGGATTGTATACTGTATTGATTTCTGGCAATCGGATATGTTCATCAGCACAAGAGTAATTACTGCAAGGTGTTTGTAAATGAAAATATGCAATAAAAACGTTTTTGCAAAAAAAAAATGTGTTCTTTGGTATGATCTATGTAGAAGCTCAGCGCTCTCTTGAGGCCAAATGATGGTGTCTCTCACCTCCTTAGAGTGATGATGCGGAGCACAAAGACACTGGCAGGGTGAAGTTTTGACCAATGTGAAACAGTGTCACAACTTAAGGGAACAAGGATGTCCAGGTCTGCAGAACCAGTTTGTCAGGAAAGAAGGATGTCACAGAAGGTGAAAACAAAGAGCTTGAAGCTCACTTACAAGTTGCACTAATATGATGGCGATGAGGAACAGTGTGTTGATTGTGAGGAGCCACAAGGAACAGCTGTGAAGTGGCATAAAGGGGGTGTGCATTTGAAATGCAAGGATCAAATCAAGGCCACACTGCAGCATGACAAAGGGAGAGTGAGGAAACAAATATTGTAAACCTTTTAAAAAGCCCACAACTTGAGACTTAAAGTTGGGTGATCCTGCAGCCCCAAAAAGGCTGAAAGATAACCTTTAACGGTGCCCAGAGCAATGACCAAGGACAGTGGCGGCCAGTGACTTTTGAAAGTGGTGAGGCATTAATGTAATGTGTGACAGACCCACATTCAAACTACCTTTGCAATAACCATGGTGGGACAACAATAACTCCCGGCTCGTTGCTGTAATGTTTTATTTGCCCCAAGCGTAACCTGCACCAGGCAACATCACAGGGTGAATTTTTTGTGCCTGTATGGTACTCTGTCGCCTGAATGGGCCATGGTTGGTTTATAAGTACATAGAGAATATGGCAATTTAAGACTGTCCATAAACCAAGTAAGCAAGAACATAGTTGCTGTCACACAAACTCCAATCCTGTGCACACGCTATTAGATTAGTAAACATGACCCTGTTCAGCCAATTTCATGTTAAATCATAACCATATATCACACATATATTCTTATTGACAGAGGTTTTTACGAAATGTTGGTTTCTTTTATTCAGTTTGAATGCCCAGCCAACACGTGTTTCGTCGTGGGTGATTGCCCAATCGACTTCTTCAGGGCTACAAGAAAAAACACATGTACATGTATGGTATCAGCCGATCCACTGTGGGTTCATTGGTCAACATCAGTGAACAAAATTCACCCAGTGACTTGCACATACTTAGCTTATAAAATATTAGTGACTTTCTTATAAGGTCAAATGACCTCCGACTAGTGCTGACCTATACCTTAAACCCCTATTGTGAGAGCATTTCTATTTGTGACCATGTAGTTAAACATAATGTTGGTACATAGATTCCATGTTTTCACTATGTATTCATTTTGTTATGTCTATCTTATAGTATTCTCGTGGGAGGGATGTGCAAATATTTAGTAAAAGTATAGCTTATTCAATAAATGTACAAACTGTTATTTGTTTGTTACTGTTTAGATTTAGTGGTGACATTCATAGATAAATTAATTTGAAGCTTCCTATGCAACTTGAAGACATGAGCCCTACCTGTAGGAAAGGTGAAAGTTAACTTTGGTTCTGTAATGAGAGAGACAGAACACAAGATTGTTTAAATCTAATGTTGACTTGATTTGAAGGTGTAGATTTTTATACAATAACTATATCAGGGATGGTGGCAGTACACTCACCTCCCCACCGGTTCTACTTCCGTTCCGGCTGTGTTTTGAGTGTGTCCCCCGTTTCAATATTTTAAAGGTATTGATGGATGCTTCTATCCTAAAATGTAAGATTAGATATAAGTAGCATGTCGGTACTCCTAAACACACCCACCCCTTTTGTGTGAATATGTTCTTACCGGATAAGTACGCTGTATTGCTTTGCTCCCGCATGTAATCGTCCAATTCGTTATTCTTTCCTGTGTATGTAGGCATCTGATTATCTAGAAACAAATTGAGTCGAGGATGTGTCAGAACTATTAAACTTGCTGCCAACTAATATAAGCGAACATGTATCAGGTTTCGAAAAGCACTCGCCTCACAGCGAGTACGCTAGAGTTCTGACCGTCTCCGTGCGTGCGTGATGATGAACCGGAAGGAGACGCAATTTTAACCCGGATCCTTTTAAGCCAGTTACACGCTTCAAGTCCAAACACTAGACCGCGCACTATTCCGTTTGTGTAAACGAGTGTGTTGTCGGTAGTTGGTTACGTGATATGTTTACTATGCCCATTATGGCTTAATTCATTGTATTTGCAAGTCGGGGACACCGTTATGGTATGTTGCTATCTGTACATCTGTTATTATACACAAAGTGGCATTATGATCAAATTGTTTGGTTCTGTATTCGGCATTGCGGAGTATGATTTACCCCTCAGTTATTTCGGAATAATGATTTAAGATTTAACCATTGTTATGCCGCATAAGATTGCAACATGCGAGAGGAGCCTAGCGCGCAACCAAGATGGCCGCGTAGGTGCGAGGCTCCCGAGGACCTCCGCAACCTCCTACGTTTATCCTGTCTTCATCCTGCATCGGTTGAGGGGACTGTGTCGGTGAGCCTGAGCCGAGGTGGTACCCGTTTCCGAATCGGACCTCGGGTGCCGGAGTGAGCACCGATTGAAGTTTGCGGCCTGCTTCTCTCCTGACCCCGGATTCGCGTTTGGGGGCGACCCGGTGGCAAAGTGAACAACAACGGCGGGCTGGGCCTGGCGAGTCGCGTACCCCGCACTTTCACTTTCACTTTCGCGCCCCCTTGCTGTCTTTGCAAGTGGGATCGCGGCGCTCTTTGTGTTGGGGTGGCCTCGCTGGGAGACCCTGCCTGCCTGCCTGCTGTGGCCCGCTCCGCCATCCTGGGGTGGCCCCCCGGAGCTCGTGGCCTTGATTGCTTGCTTTTTACTGCGTGGCTGGTGAGGGTGTGAGACCCGCGACGATGGCCACGAAACAAGATGGAGATCGGTTGAAGGCCAAGTCGACCCGGCGTGGCGCCGCACATCAGGCCAACATCATGGACCGCTACACCCTCCCGAAGGGATCTCCCGGTGGACCGCACAAGTCCTCTGAGTGCCCCCCGGATGCCCCGGATTTGCCCACAGATCTGACTCTGCAAGACGTCATGGGCGCCATTGCTGAGATGAAGGCCTCGGTGGGCCAGCGGTTTGACACTTTAGCGCATAAAATCGACGCGGTCCTCGTTGATGTCAACCTGGTGAGAGCTGATCTCTCGAAGACTAACGACCGGGTCGATTCTTTGGCCCACACCGCGTCGGGCCTCACGACTGAGGTGGCGGCCCTTCAAACGGAGGTACACCGGCTTCGTCAGGCGAGTGCGCTCATGGATCGGCGCCTGGAGGATTCCGAGAGCCGGGCCCGGAGGAATAATATCCGCATCATCGGAGTACCTGAGGGACGGGAGGAGTCGGCGGCGGATCTTTTTGTGGAGGACCTGATCACTACCCATCTCCAGCCTCGGGGACTGAGTAAATTTTTTGCCGTGGAGAGGGCTCATAGAGTTCCCGGGGGAAGGCCGAAGGTCGGAGCCCTTCCGCGGCCTCTTATTGCCCGTATTTTTAATTTTCGGGACAGGGATGCGATTCTGCAAGCCTCCAGACTGCAAGGGCCGATTAAGCTGGAGAACATGGAGGTGAACTTTTATCCTGACTTCACCCAAGCGGTCCAGAAGCAGAGACTGAGCTTCTTGGGCGTCAAGCGGCGGCTTCGGGACATGAACTTAAAATACGCCATGCTCTTCCCGGCCAGGCTGCGGGTGGAGGTGGATGGTCGCACTCACTTTTTTGACCGTCCTGAAACGGCCGGGGACTGGCTGGACACTTTGTCAGGGGGTCGGGATCGGGATGGCGGGGGGGGGGCTGCGGGAGGAGAAGGCCCACTGGACCGGGACTGAGGTGCTGATACTGGGACTCACTCTGGACGAAGATGCTGCTGCTTTCGGCCAAGCTTAGGGTCTCTCGTTTTTTGTACTCGTTCTCCCTCCTTTGTAGGTGGTGCGGGGTCTCGAAGGGGTACTCTTTCCTCCTCTAGGGGGTTTACCTAGTTTCAACTATATAGGGGCGACAGGCACACTGCAAGTTGGGGGGGCTGTTTGGGCTCATGCAGGGGTGCAGGGAGGGGGGAGTTTTGTTGGGGCGGTTGGGTTGGGGTGGGGTGTTGTTCATTTGTACCACAAGGCAAAAGTATCGTCGTGCTATTCCCAAAGTGCTCTCGGGGGGACGAGTGATTGCTTTCGTTTATGATGGGGGGTAGGGGACTGAGTCTTTTGTCCTGGAATGTTAATGGACTGGGGGACAGGATAAAACGAGGTGTGGTCCTGCAGTTCCTGAAACGAATTTCACCTGACATAGTTTTTCTGCAGGAGACGCACCTCATTGGCAACTCCTTTCGTGCTATGAACCGACGGGGCTACCGCCTTCTGGCCCATTCGGGCTTCACGTCTGGTTCAAGGGGTGTGGGCATCATGGCCAAGACCTCGCTCCCGTTGGAAGTTGATGAGGTGCTCCATGATGACAGGGGACGTTCCACGGTTCTGGTGGGTAGAATGGAGGGCAGAGTGATTATTTTTGTTTCTGTCTATGTCCCGCCAGGGTTGCAGACGACCACCTTTGCGGATCTGGGGCGCCTCCTCCTTGGCCTTCCGGAGGGGATTCTGGTGGTTGGGGGGGATTTTAACGCTGTGGTGTCCGGAACTGAGGACCGTCACCCCCCTAGGGATCTCCCCCGTGCCCAAGCGTGGTTGTCTGGCCTCTTGGATACCTTGGGGCTGGTGGATTGTTGGCGTTTGAAACATCCTACGCAGAAACAGTACACCTTTCATTCCGGGGCCCATGGCAGTCTCTCAAGGCTAGACTATGTCCTGGTGCCGGCGGCGCATGCGGGGAGGAACGGGGAGGTGCGCCATTTGGCGCGGGGTATTTCAGACCACTCCCCGCTCTTATTGCACTTCGATATTCTCCCGAGGGGAGAGGGTAGGGTAGGGTGGTCCCGATGAATCCCTGGTACCTGCGTGACCCCACCATTCGCGCAGAGTTGGTTAAGTCCCTTAAGCGATATTTTGACGATAATGTGGGGTCGGTGTCATCGGCGGTCTCGCTATGGGAGGCATTTAAGACGGTGATTCGGGGGGATGCCCTGTCCCTTATTTCCCATTCCCGGAGGCGCGAGCGGGAGGAGGTGACCCGTGTTGAAACTGAAATAACTGAGTTGGAGGGCGACCTCGAATGTGGGGTGACGGATGACAAATTACATGTTCTCCGACTCAAGCAGGCGGCCTATAAGGCCCTCGTCACGGAGGCGGCCAGGGGCCTCAGTAGAGAGCAACAGGGGAGACTGTATGATGTGGGTGATAAGGCTGGGAAATTGATTGCGTGGCTGGATAAAAAGGAGAGAGCGAGTCGAGTTGTCCCGTCGATTGAGAAACTGGATGGTGTGTGTGTCACTGAACCGGAAGAAATTGTCGATTGCTTTGCAGAATATTTCCGTGGGGTGTATTCCCCGGTGTCCTCCCGCTCGGAAGAGGATTCCCATGCCCTGCTTAGGGATATCGCGCTGCCTTCCCTTTCGGAGGAGGACAGAGTGTTGTTGGACGCCGCCCCAACCTCTGAGGAAATTGCCCTCGCCATACGCTCGGTCGCTTCCGGCAAGGCCATGGGTCCGAATGGTCTTCCCATCGAATTGTACAAGCTGCGACCGGATACTCTGGCGCCACATCTCCGTGCGATGTTCCTCGCGGCCCGTTCGGCGGGTTCCCTCCCGCTAGACCAGCGTCTGGCTACTATCGTGGTTATTCACAAGGAGGGGAGGCCGCGGGACCGGGTCACGTCCTACCGGCCTATTTCGCTGCTGAATGCGGAGCCCAAAATTCTCGCCAAGGTGTTGGCTAATCGGCTGGTTGGCGTGGTGTGCGATTTGATTCACCAGGATCAGTCCGGCTTTATCCCTTATCGCAACACTGCGCTTAACCTGCGGCGCTTGCATGGGGTGCTCGCGCGTGTCCCGTTTATACGGGAACCGGCCATTTTGGCATCCCTGGACGCCACTATGGCGTTTGACACACTTGAGTGGCCATATATTTGGGCGACACTGGCGAAGTTTGGGTTTGGCCCGGGATTCATCGGTTGGGTGAAATTGTTGTACTCTGGACCGCTGGCACAGGTGGTTGTGAACGGTAGAGTGTCGGCTCCGTTTGAGCTGGGCAGGGGCACGCGGCAGGGCTGCCCATTATCACCGCTCCTCTTCGCGCTTGCCTTGGAGCCCCTGGCGGAGTGGCTGCGGTGGCATCCTTCTATTCGTGGTCTCCGATGGACCCCCGAGTATGAGGACCGCGTATCTCTTTACGCTGATGATATTCTTCTGTACCTGGCTTCCCCACGTAAATCACTGATAGTACTGGTTGATGTATTGCACTCATTTGGCCTCAACTCCGGCCTGGTCATCAACTGGGCTAAATCGTGTGTGTATGTCCTCTCTGGGGAGGATCCCATCCTTCCGCGGGGTTGTCCTATCCAGATCGCCCCGCGGGGATTTAGGTACCTGGGTGTCTTCATTACCCTGGACGCGGAGGCCCGATATAAACAGAACTTGCTTCCCCCCCTCCAGCGCCTGAAGGAGGACGTCGCGCGTTGGAGGCGCTTGCCGCTCTCGCCGCTCGGCCGGGCGGCATTGTTTAAGATGATGTCGCTGCCACGTTTCCTGTACGCTTTGCAGAATACAATGGACGTTGTCCCGGCGCGCTACTTTCGCGAGGTGGAGAGTTTGCAGCGCCGACTGTTCTGGGAGGGTAGGCCGCGTATCGCCCTGGCGAAGCCGACGCTCCCGTGGTACGACAGGGGGGTTGCCCTCCCAGATATCAAGCGATATTACTGGGCCTCCCAGCTGGCTGCGATCAATCACGGCCTTTACGGGCCCGCCCTAAACCCGGCCTTTGAGATGGATAAAATGTTACTGCCGGGTGGTGACTATAATCGGGCGCTTTATTCTAGCTCGCATGACGCGCGGCTGACGGGCCCCACGAGGGTCATGGTACGGGTGTGGCACACGGTTAACGTGGCGATGGGGTGGAAGGATCGCTTGACACGGGCGAAGCCACTATACGCATCTGAGCGGCTGGGCTCCCTGTGGACCTCGAAGGGCTTTGAGAAGTGGGACATGATAGGCATCAGCAGGGTGGGCGATCTCTGGACGAGGGGGGGATTCAAAACGTTCGATGTGCTGCAGACAGAATTCCAGCTGCAGGACAGGGAGTACTTTCGATATATGCAGATCCGTCATGCGTTGTGCTCCGTATTTCCGGACGTTGCCTCCATCCCGGAGTACTCCCCTCTGGAGGATAGAGTGCTAGATGGGCATGTCCCGGACGGCACGATTTCATTAATTTACAAAAAGCTCATCAATGACCGTTCGGGACTGCTGACCGGCCTTCGTGAGGCGTGGGGGGCTGATGGATTGGAGCTGGATGACGAGGACTGGGTGTCTGCGGTGGCCTCCCCGAAAGAGGTGGCCATACCGGCCCGCCTTCGCTTCGTCCAGCTCAAGATACTCCATAGGGTCTATGTTACGGGGCCGAGGCTGATGCGTATGGGCTATGCTGTGGACGGGTTGTGTAAGCGTGGGTGTGGTTCTTTGGGGACCTTTCTCCATATTTTGTGGGAATGCCCGGAGGTGGTGCGATTCTGGCGTGGTGTGCATGAGGTTTTGCAGGTAGTTACGCATGTGCCGTTGTTGCCTGAGGCGAGGAGATGTCTTTTGAATGTATGGGAGCCAACCGACTACTCAGTGCCGCAGACGTGGTGGGCGACTCTGGGATATATGGTGGCCAAACGTGACATTGCGCAACTGTGGGGTTCCCAGAGATCGCCGACTGTCTCGGCGTGGAAGGACAACATGGATTGGTGTATGTTTCGGGAAAAGGTGGTGTATGTTGCGAGAGGTAAGCCTGGGACATGGGTGAAAGTATGGGGCCCCTGGAACGCCTACCGTGGGGGAATCTGTACCCCGCCGCTACTGCCTGATCCGTCACCGGCCCCGTCTCCTTAGCCTGTTTGTCTTCCCGGTTCTGGGCAATGAGTCTACTTAGTCCCCGTCCTGACCTATTCCCCCCCTCGATATTCCTATGGATCGGTGGAGTCCCCCCCCCTAGGGGAGCACATGCTGTTGTTTCCGACTGTGGGTTGCCTTGTGGACTTGTTTTTTTGTTGTTATTTATATAAAAATGAAACCGTTGTGTGGGGTCCGGATGGTGTGGCTGCCAACGCCTCTTTCAACTCCTGTGAATTCCCTTCTGCCGCAGCGTGCGTTCTACTGTCTGTATTATATGCTCCTTCTGTTTGCTAGCGGCCGGCCTGAAGGTTGTAGGCCCATCTTTGTATATTTTTTGGATTCTGTAATAAACGGTTTCAAAAAAAAAAAAAAAAAAGATTGCAACATGCACAGCGTTTTATAAGTGTGCTTCACTAATCACCTTATATCAAGTTTTTTGAGAGAACGTTATCATGAATGTCACCAGAAATTCATACAGTGCCCACCATCATTTAGGGCAGCTAAGAGATACATTACTACATACTAGCGTATGGGACAAAAGGTCAATACTGTTTTTTTATACATATCCGTTACTAGGAATCTTATATTATCCGTATGTTACTGTGATTGGGGCAATATGTCCAGGCTCATTTAGGAATGGGGACATGACATTAGGAACATATATATCACGTAAAATACAAAACATCACTCTGACCCCTATATTTGTAATGCAACATAAATGCTTTCAGGCATAGTTTTCGGGTTCATTTCGCTTAAGCATCTAATATCCAAGGTATTCCCAGCATCTAGATCTCCTCAATTGCCTAAGAAATATTGCATCTCGTGATCGGTATTAAGACCGTCTTCCACCGCCCTGATGCGCATAATCCAGATTGCTTCTGTGCGACGCAGTGCTAATTCTCTGTTGCCCCCTCTTTGTGTCAGTGGAACATGGTCGATGCCAAAAAAGGTGAATTACTTGTACAATCCCTGTGATTCACATATGTTTGCATGTATAGCCATAGGATATCTCTCATTGTTTTGTTTCAGCGCTCTTGCGTGTGCACTTATTCTCTCTTTTAAACTTCTGATCGTACTGCCTACATATATGCGTTGACATTTGCAGACAATTATATATACCACAAATTTTGTTGTGCAATTGATTTTGTGTCTAATCGTGTATGTTTGACCATCATGTCCTCTGAAGCTCTTTTTCTTATCCTGTGCCCATTTACAAACTCCACAGGATCCACATTTGTGGAAACCTAATGATAAATCAGCTAGCCAATTAGACTTTTTTCTGCTTTCTGGGAAGCTAGGGCTGAGAATGTTTTTCAGCGTCTTGTTCTTTCTGTAAGTAATCAGAGGTTGTGTGGGGACAAATTCATCTAATGTTCTATCTGCCTTCAGGATTCCCCAGTGTTTACTCATGATTTTTGTTAATGCTTTTGAGACATCATTAAAGTTAGTTATTAGTCTCACTGGTTGTGTCGTGTTATATGGTTTGTTTTTGTCTCTCAGTGTATCGCTCCTTGGTGTATTTTTAATTCTATATTCTGCTCTTTTGAGTGACTGTTCCTTGTACCCCCTTTAATAAATCTTTTTAAGCCTGAAATGAACTCTTCATTCTCACTACAGTTTCTCCTTAATCTGGTAAATACCCCAAACGGAATTGCTCTGACCTGATGTGGTGGATGTGCACTTCCTGCATGCAGGAGTGAACTGCAGGCAGTGGGCTTGCGGTATAGTCTACTCTGGAGGGTGTTGTTGTGAACATACAAGTCAATGTCTAAAAATTCTATTTGTTTTTTGCTGTACTTGTTTGTGAATTCAATTCCCATTGGATTAGAGTTCAGATGTTGACAGAAATCTAAAAGTTCTGATTCTGTTCCGCACCATAGTAAAATGCAATCATCGATGGATCTTCCCCAATAGATGATGTTATCATTCCACTTACTGCCTCTCTCTCCCCATATCCATGTCTCTTCTAAATATCCCATGAAGAGATTTGCGAAAGATGGCGAAAATTTAGAGCCCATGGCCACACCCCGTTTCTGCCTGTACCATGTGTTATTAAACACAAAGACATTGTTGTTTACAATTATGTCCATCATAGCTAGTATAATTTCCGTATATTTCCATAAAGGAGTAGGTCTTCTTTCTAGTAGTTTTCTAATGGCATTATGTCCCAGCTCTGATTGGATGCTGGTGTATAGTGCCACCACATCTAAAGTTACTAGAAACATGTGTTCCTCCCAGGTCACATCCAATAGGATGCTTAGGATATGTTTCGTATCTCTACTGTGTGAAGAGAGGTTTTGTACTATTGGTTGCAGGAATAAGTCTATATATTCCGAAAGTCTCTCTGTTGGTCCTCCAATACCTGAGATTATAGGTCTACCCGGAGGAAAAGGGCTGTCCTTATGTACTCTGCACCTCACTAATATCCAAGATAATAAAACAGCGTATATTAGGGAGGCGCCAATACCTCACTTCGAAAAATACCCCAGAGGCTCTATAAATAGTTGCTGTCACATCCGTCCTTGAGGACAAGTCTACAATGTGCATGTTATGTGCTATGCTTTGCACCAGGTGCATTGACCCTCTGTGCTTGCTGAGTCAAACTTGTGATCATGCTGCGCGGTGCACACAAATCACCCTAGCAATTGCACAAACAAACATCAATTCACTGCTATTATACCCTGGGACTTCTGGGATGTACAATGTTCTCTTCAGCGGGTGCATTACCCTCATAAAATATTTTATAAAGCAATCGGTCTGTAAACAAGCCAGAATACCTTTGCTGTTACGTTTGTCAGTAGGGGCAAAGTTTGTAAAAACAGAAATGCATAAACTGACAGTCATTGTCTGCATTGCCAGCACTGCTTGCCGTAGAGCATGGTCTGCGGCTCTAGAATGTAAGCATCATATATTCAGAGGTGAGACCAGAACTCTTAGAAATTAATCTTGTACACCGACACCAGAAGTGCAAGTCAGTGCACACTAAAGCAGGTGCAGCATGTACTTCCAACCCCCATAGATGTGCCGGTACTGTGTCCGTCATAGTGACCGTACCCTCCGAGCCTCAAGCACGCTGAATAGCCCAACAGCAAGTGAAAGAAAGCACTTCAACAGACCGAAAACTCTTGAAGGGCCGGCCTTGGACCTGAAACCACATGTAAGCAATAAACAAACAGGCACGGAGTGGCGCGCTTCCATGGCAGAGGAGGCCTGACAAACTTTAATATTACGGGCAAACGCCATCCGTTATCAAAAATAATCACGGGCAATGGGCATTTGTCCGAAATAACGACCATCTGGTCACCCTTGAGCCCTCACCTGCTACCGAGGTCGCAGGGGCTGTGAAAACCCTAGAGCTGGGAATCTGCCACTGGAGGCAAGCAGGAAGACTCCGCACATTTGTTATAATTAATGGCAGCCCCGAGACCCAATTCAGCTCTCGGTAACTTGGAAAAACAAACTGCTGCGCGCTCGTTTGATACCACGGCTGCAGGCGCCTTTCTTTTTTAAACAACTGTGTCCCGAAAATAGGAGCTGCCAAACTCATGCATAGCCCACTCTCCTAAACTCACCTTGCCCAATTAGGAAGCCTAATTCGAGGAGGTGAAAGGAGTGCTGAAATTGTTACCAACCCCTGCACTGTGCGCCAGCCCTGCCCCTTCCCATTATAGTAAATGACGCTCTACTGACCACGCCTTGGGCCAATTCCTAAGCGCCCCACATGAAATCCATGCACTGCTGCTTTATGCGGCCACTCCCACAAGCTGATGTCACCCGCCTCCTCGCTTGTGCCTCGAGGGTGAGAAATATTCCTGGCCCAAGCAGGAAGGCATGGAGCACAAAAAAAAAGATCTTACATTGTTTCACGGGGAGCACCAAGCATTGAGCACTTTTTAAACTGCTCTATGGTGTTCATTCTCACCCTTTTTCCTGATGCTGGTAGGTAGGGCAATGCTCCCTCCGCTCTTTAATACCAGCCACCACTGCCCAAGGATGACAGGAGGTTTGCCCTAGTCTGGAGGTGTTTGACGACTGCCTGGGATGAGCCAGCCTTCAAGCGCCCATTATTGAAGTAGGGGAAGATTGGCACCCCTGACCTCTGAAGCTGCCATGCCACGACTGCTATTACTTTCGTGATCATTCAAGGAGTACTGGTGATCCACCACGAACCACAGGTAACGCTGATGGGCCTGCAGGATGGGTATATGGAAATGGGTGTTCTGCAGGTCCGACGTCACCATCCAAGTCTCAAAGGTCGAGGGTAGACAAGACCTGGGCCAGTGAGAGCATTTTTCATTTTTCCTTTAGGAGGGAGGAGTTGAGGAGGTGCAGGTCTAAAATGGGTACAAGGCCTCCATCCTTCTTGGGCACCAGAAAGTAGCAAGAATAGCAACCACCTCCTACTTCTAACACAGTAGCACTCTCAGTAGCCCCTTTGGCCAAAGGGGCTTATACTTCCTGCTGGAAAAAAGAAAGATGGTTCTCTCTGTCGTTGAGAGGTGGAAGGTGCTGCTGCGTGGAAAGGAAGGGTAAGACATAACCCTTCCAATTTGCAGGACCCAGTTGACGGATGTTAAAGTCTAATAAACTGGCAAGAATTGTTGGATCCTTTCTCCCACCGGGTGGCTGAGCCCCACAAAGGGCACACTAAAGGGGATTGGCACGTGAGGTTTTGTGGGGCAGTGTAGTGGAAAAAGTGGCCCATTGACCTTAACTATGGGTGGTGGTAGGCACCACAGCCTCAACCGCTGGGCGCCATATCCGAAAACCCCTCAGTGCAGCCTTGCTCTGGACAAGCCAGAGAACGAAGGCCCAGCAATAGGGTCTAGTTACGCAGGGTCAAAATTGGACTAAAAGGAACTGGGATCAATCATCCAAGTGAGCAATCGCTTTTTAGGGCATGAAGTGGATTCAGCACAGCTGGTCTTGAGGATCAGCGAGGCAGTCCTGGGCATTCTGTATAATTTTAAACAAATTTGCATTTGCAATTTCAATGCTTCTGAAAGGTGCACGGGCAAGCTTTGGAGCTTCTTCCGGTGAGCTTGGGCACAACTCGCATACTGGGCTTGATTTTGTGGGCCATTTCATGTTCTCCTCAGCATCAGTGGAGTGAGTATTGGCTTCTTAACTCATTTTTGGTAATCCTTTGTTGGAGCCGGAATGCAAGCTCTTAAGATAGATATATTAGTTTGTTTGCCAATCCAATAGCCGTCCCTTGGGGTAAATATATTAGCTTGTATGAGGCAGATAAATTACCTTGTCTGTTTGCCCTACAGATGTGCAGGGGCCCTAACATCCAGTAAAACATTTTACCTTATGTCCCCATTCCTCTCAGAGCAGCCTTGCTCCAGACAAGTCAGCGAACGAAGGCCTAGGAATAGGGTACAGTTACGCAGGGTCAAAATTGGACTAAGAGCAACTGGGCTCAATCATCCAAGTGAGCAATCGCTTTTTAGGGCATGAAGTGGTTTCGGCACAAGCTGTCCTGTGGTCTTGAGCATCAGCCTTGCAGTCCTAGGCATTCTGTAGAACTTTAAAGAGATTTGCATTTGCAATTTCAATGTTTCTGGAAGGTGCACGGGCAAGCTTTGGTGCTTCTTCCTGTGAGTTTGGGTACTACTTGCGTCCTCCCTTTGATTTTGTGTGCCATTCCATGTTTTACTCAGCACCGGTAGAGTGAGTATTGGCTTCTTCAAGTTGTGTATTTCCTTACGATACATAGGATCTGCGCATTTAGACAACATAAACTAAGGGATTGGTGTCCAGACTGATTCCAGACACCCCTAAAGGATATGTTAGCCTTTAGTCCAGCTAGCTCACAGTGCCACTATATGCCCCATAACCTTATCAAGGAGCTAATCATTTCTGGCAGCTATCGAACATGACACCCCTTGAACCTTCAGGGATGGTGGAATCATTACAGTACGTTTCGTTAAAACACTTGTACTCACTCCTTCTCAGAGAGGTTTACAGAATAAACATTGGGACTTTTTCAATAAGCATTTTTTTGAACCAGCATCATTCTAGTATAAAACACATGTGCTACGACAACCATTAGACTGAAACAGATATATACAATTGAAAGCACCGTCAGAGTAAATAAAAGGTAGAGTTTTACCATGGTGCTAAAACAGTGAATATATGCAGGCATATAGATACATAATAATCAAGCATACTCCCAAGATGCTCACCCTAGCTAAGTGTAACTAAGTGTACCAAGCTTGTATGCAGGTGTGAAGCCAAAAATCCTCCTTGAAAAGAGCCAAACCGATTTACCTGATGGGAAAGAAGGAAGGACCCCGTCTTGGTCTTGAGTTGGACACCCTTCAAGGGATATCAGAACACTGCGTGCTGGAGTTTCTGCATGTAGGGACTCCAGCATCTCGTGTCAGCATGGAAGCTTCTCCTCTGGTGTGCCCAGCAAATATGTGGTGCTTATATACCCAAAAGGTTCGCCCAGGGGGTATACCTAGATGTGTAATGGTACTGTGGGCCTGTCCTCCAAGGATGACTATAGCGGTGACTTTTGTACAGAGTTATTATACAGAAGATGGTAATCCTGTAGTAAGATACTAAGAATCCTCATGCATAATAAATGAGGCTAGTTTGGGGGAGAAAACCACACATTTATTTGGCACATAACTAGGCAAAAGGTCAGTACCAAAGCAGTTATGTAGAGCAAGGTAGAACAAATGTAGGAAAAAGGTTGTGCAGCTACCTAGGCCTATAATGGGGTACTCTGGGGCTCTTGATATTTCATTCCTTGTTGGAAATCCTTTGTTGGAGCTAGAGTGTGAGCTCGATAGATAGATTAGCTTGTTTGTCACTCCTATCGCTGCCCCTTGAGGTAGATATATTAGCTTATATGAGGTAGATATATCAGCTTGTCTCGTGGCCATTCAGCTGTGCATGGATCGTAACGTTCAATAAAACCCTTCCCCTTAAGTCTCCTTTACCCCAAGTGCAGCCTTGCTCCGTACAAGCCATAGAACGAAGGACCAGCCAAAGGTCCAGTTACGCAGGGTCCAGATCGGACTAAAAGGTACTTGGCGCTTAATCACCCAAGTGAACAATCACTTCTTAGGGAATTAAGTAGTTTCAGCTCCAGCTGGGCCCAAACTCACCAGGATAAGCACCAAAGCTCGCCCATGCACCTTCCAAAAGCATTGAAATTGCAAATGCAAATCGCTTTCAAGTTTTACAAAATGCTACGGACTGTGATGCTGATCCTCAAGTCAATGGGACGAGTTACATTCCCCCTTTGATTTTCTGTGCCATTCCATGTTGTGCTCAGCGTTGGTAGAGTGAGTATTGGCTTCTCCATTTGTTGGTAATCCTTTGTTGGCGTTGAAATGTGAACTCCTAAGGTAGTTGTAGAAGCTGGTTTGCCAATGCGATCACTTTACCTTTCGGTAGATATATTAACTTATAAGAGGTAGATATATTAGCTTGTCTGGTGGCCCTACAGTTGTGCAGGGACTTTAACATCCGGTAAAACCCTTCACCTTATGCCCCCATTCCCCTCATCACAGACTTGCTCCAGACAAGCCAGAGAACAAAGGCCCAGCGATAGGGTGCAGTTATGCAGGGTCCAGATTGGACTAAAAGGAACTGGACTCAATCATCCAAGTGAGCAATCACTTTTTAGGGCAGGAAGTGGTTTCAGCACCAGTCGTTCCGTGGTCTTAAGGAACAGCGTCGTAGTCCTGTAGAACTTTAAAGTGATTTGTAGTTGCAATTTCAATGCTTCTGGAATGTGTATGGTCAAGCTGTAGCGCTTCTTCAGGTGAGTTTGGGCGTTTGATATTGTGTGGCATTCCATGTTGTCCTCAGCACTGGTAGAGTTTTGGCTCCTTTCATTGTTGGTAATCCTTTGTTGGAGCCGGAGTGTGAGCTCTTAAGGTTGATATATCAGTTCCTTTGCCAATCCTATCACTGTATCTTGAGGTAATTGTATTAGTTTATATGAGGTAGATTTATTAGCTTGTCTGGTGGCCCTACAGCTGTGCAAGGACTATAAAGTCTGGTAAAAGCCTTCCCCTTATGTTCCCTTTCCCCTCCATGCAGCCTTGCTCCAGACAAGCCAGAGAACAAAGGTCCAGCAATAGGGTCCAGTTAGGTAGGGTAAAGATTGGGCTCGAGAGGGCGCAGTTTACCTGGCCTGAAGATGGCCGCACTACCTATCCTGAAATATCCTGCACAATAACCAAATTCCACATAGTGAGATAGGCGGCTTCCAGCCTCGTGAAGACAGATGCAGCGGAGGTGACTCGAAAAAAACAGCCTGAAACAGCATGCGGCAAAGCAGTGTGACAACGGCCTGCACAGGGGACGGGGACGAACAGGAAGACCCGTTAGACCGACGTAGAGTGTGGGCATCGCCACAGTGAACAGTGAGCGGAGGCCGCAACGCTGCAAGGAAAGAGGGTGGCAGTCGTAGCTGCCTGCGAGATCACTGCCGGTGACTGGAGCGAAGTTGAAAGCTGTGTAGAGGAAGACCGGATATTGGACCGGAGGCCAGAGTGGCGCGAAGCCTGGTAGGTGTGCGCTGCTAGTTGGACACTGGGTGAGGCTGCGTGGGAGACACCGAGCTTGGCCTAGCTGCGAAGCACAGAACAGAGTGCAGCCCGCTTGCCTCCGCTTTCTCCACCATCGCTATTGCTACTAGGGGACTTCAGCCCCCACAAACTACTGTGCCCAGAGGCGCCACCTACACCGTCACTGGGGAAGCGCCTGGGGGTGCTTAAAGCCGGCATGGGTCTCTCACGACGTGGGGCGTGCCCAGGCCGTGCCTGGGCCAAGCGCAGGCCCATCTGCACCCGTCATCGGCGGGGCTGGGCCACCTCCCTTGGCGTTGCTGTAGGACGACCGTCCCAGGTTCAACGGACTAAATTAGATACTGGTATTGTAGCCCTTCGTTTCATGTTTGATGCCCTGTTTTGAAGCTGCACAGCTATTTTTCATCTACTGTTTGGCATTTAGCCCCACCCGTCCCTTTTTATTACCGTGGTAGTAAGGGCCGAAATAGAGCCTTTGAACATCATCTTATATAAGTGTAGTGACGGGTTACTATTATTAAAACAAGCAACTAGGGGACTCTGAGGAAGATTGGAAAGAGGAAAAACCACGATAAGGTTCAGGGCATGGTTAGCTCTAAAAAGAAGAAGTCTCTTGGCGCTACTTGCCATGAGACTATGAACAGTACTGAGACAATACTAGTGTCAAGAACAGACTCATTGAACTCCCCTATTCAGGTGGTCAGAACAGCTAAACTAGCCAGAACTAAAGATGAGGTTTCCTCAACCCCTTTAGACACCTCACCTAAACCAGTACAAGGGAGAAAATCTGGCAAGGGAATTCCTCACATGTTCAAACGATGTACTAAAGGGACGAGCAAGGGTCTGAAAAAACGATTTTCCAATCTGGAACTGGACGCGATTAAGTTTGTGCAATTGGCCGAGACAGGCGGGTCCCCTAGTACAGCACAAGTTATCCAAATTGAATGGCGAAATAGATTTTATGTCCTTGCCCTTGAGGAGGTAGGGTGCTCGGGAGTGGGACCAAAGATCTCCAAAGTGTCTTGTAATGTCCATGCCCCTGAAGTGCTTGAACTGAAGTCGCTGCTTGAGTCACAGAGATGAGGTGGCTGCCCTCAGAAGGGAGATTGCTACTCTGAGGGGGCAGCATGCAGGAAGGAGGTGTACCACGGGCCACTTTAAACTCCCTTCAGTAGTACAATTCACAGCAGAGGACCGGGGCACAGGGCCTTACTCTCGGGAGATTGCACAGCTACCAGATAATGTCACCCCGCACAGTACCATACACCAACCCCCAGACAGCCCCAGGAATCACCATCTAAATCTTATATATCCATTGGCAACTAGAGACACACAGACAGGTACTGTCCATGTCAGGGCCCGATCTAGAGCAATAGATAGAGGTGACCATAGATGAAGGCCATATTCCTAGCTCAAGGTGTGGGGAGATATGAGAAATGGTGTCAGTAAGGGATGGTATCTACACGAGGCAGTGTGTTCAGGATGCCCAAGATATGGTTTACCTCACTGAAGTGCCCAAACTCCTGGGTCGGGTCTGAAGATCATGACTCACTAAAAAAATAAAGTCATTTATTGGCTGAGATCCACCCGCCATTGTTATTCGATAATTAGAGACACCATTAAATATGCAGGAAGACTCTCCTTCCCTGGGGCTGACAGGGACATGATTAAAGTCTGGTTCTTTGATAAGAACATGGTCATTGGAATATTTGGCGATAGACTCACGTACCATTCCCCCGGCCAATACCTCTATCTCTATTAGGTATAGATGCCCTTCAAGGTTGGAGCTAGTGCCCCATAGACTTACCAGGGAAGAATCATGTACCGGACCTTCTCGAACAGGGTTTGGCCAAAGGTGACTACAACCCAGTGAAAAATCTAGGTGACTCAGAGCCCTCGTTGAATTTGCCCCCATTAGAAATGTTTATACCTAGCAGTTCAGCATATAACACTGAGCATTACACTGGGCCCCAACTGTAATTAAAACCACCAGTACAGTCCCTATTGGTGGCACGCCAGCAGAAGGTAGGGCCTCTGTTTATTCTCAAGAAAGGGGAGCCCCTGATCGCCAATGAAATCTGTGGTATAGCCCCTAGACCCGCAATAGAAGATGGGGTACCTGTCTCTTCTAACCTAAGTGTTCTAGTCTGAAATGTGGCTGGGATCCTAAAGCTGCAATTAGATCCAGATTGGTGTAGCTTTGTGCACACCTTTGATGTAATCCTGTTTCAGAATACCTGGAGTTTGACCACCCCTTTTAGAAGCGGGTTTTCTGCCTACGCTATTGAAGCTAGCAGGAAAGAGCAGGGTAGACCCTTGGGGGGGGGGGGGGCGGGGGGAGGGGGGGGCTAGCAGCTTGGATAAAGAATGCATTGGGGTCCAAAGTTAAACTTCTTTGTGTTGATTCACAGGACATCTTGGCCCTCGAGCTGACCCTGTTCAGTGGCTGGAAGGGCAGAAATGTTAACGTCTACAATAGAGAGGAACGTGCATCGGAGCAAACTAATACGATTTATATATTAGACCATGCACTGGCCAGGTACACCGATAGTGTTCCAGTATTGGTGGCAGGTGATTTTAATTGTACTTTTGAACCCCTTGCCTCTGCCCCTCCAGACCTGACTGAGGACTGGGATCGTGAGTGGTCAATCCCAACCTTAGATCTACCAAAAGTAAGGTGGACGAAGAGAGGAGGCCAGGTGCTTGCCCTTACTCTACAGCACGAATTAAGAGCAACAAATGGTAGAACTAGGTTGCGCACGTGAGGTGCCTCCTTGCTTGCCACATATTTTTTTCCTTTCGCTGTTTCTCACTGATATTCCACGGTGTGGGGTGTTGTATCCCTGTGAGTGAACTATTTTTATCACACACGTCTTTATATATATAAAGAATATATATAAAAAATTGTTTTTAAACACAGTGACTGCTGCATGGACTTAGGGTTCCTGTGTAACCTTTTTTTTAAATTAGTACAGTACCTGGTAAATTGGGAATCCACCCCATAGTTTCAGCTAAACAGGGGTTGGTTTTGAAGAGGTTAATCCGATACCTCTCGATTCCTTTTGTTACACAGTGTATAAAACAGTCCTGTACTGAATAGATTGGGTCTTTGTTTGTTGGAGAACTAGGTCGGACCCAAATGGGGAACGCACTTTTAATAGACCCGGTCACACCAGTAGAATAGATTGTTAAATTACCCCCAATCTTTGGCCCTTAGTGGAAGTTATGGTAGTGGTGAAAAGATCAGAGAGTGACCACAACGCACTAGCTTTTGTCCTTACAAAACTTGACGCCCCCCCCCCCCCCCCCAAGATAGCCAAAATGGGGTGCCCTGATTTGGGTGTGCTCTCGGTCACAAACAACCAAAGAGCTGTTAAGTGAGGCTGGGTGGAGGTGCATCCAGCAGCTTTAGAAGCAGTGAAGGAAACAGCAAGGCAGTTGATCAAGGAATTGGTCAAGCTACCTGCCAAGGATGCAGTGGAGAGCCTGAGGCCCCACCACAAGCGGTACTTTAGCGAGATCAGGGACACACTTAGCCGGTCACCCATAGTACGGGGGAAGGGAGGACAATGTAAAGACCCGCCGCAAGACACAAAGTCGTTGGTATAACCAGGATTGCAGGAAGGCTAAGTGGGCACTTATCGGTGCATTAAAACTTAGGGTATGTGCGGAGATTGCATCCTGTAGAGCTGAGTATAAAACGGCCATTGCAGAGTGTGAGAAAGTGCCATCTTTCTTGCATGGTATGCCCCCACTTTTTGCTGAATGTACTTTGAGTGTGCCCTGGAATCCTGCCAATCAAGTGCCCAGGGCATATGTTCCTTCCCTAAACCAAAACCTCCAACCCAAATTGGCAAACCCTGGCCACATATCAGCCCCTGGTAAATGGTACCCAGGGAAGGCCTCTAAGAGCTGCAGCACTCATTTTGCCACCCTTAGAGGCCCTGTACCCTAACTAACACACACACACACACACACACACACCCACACACACACACACACTCTCTGCAGGCTGAGTGTCTGGGTACAGGGCAAAACAGAGTCAACATGGCACACATCCCTGTGTGCCATGCCCACCACCTACACTGCCCTGGCATACATCAGCCATCTCTCTAGCTGGGTGCCCTATGCCAGTGGTGTGGGCACAGGAGCATGAGCCCTTTGCCCCTACAGTACCCAGGTCCATTCCTGGGCCCTGTAAGTGCAGTGCTGCCATTTAGGAGTACATGGTGCTGGGAGCTTGTCAAACACGAACTCCACAGCACCATACTGGCAACACTGAAGACTGAGAAGTTTGGTATCAAACTGCTCAGCACATTAAACCCACACTGATGCCAGTGTGGGATTTAATGTACCAAGCACCACAGAGGGCATCTTAGAGAGGCCCCCTCAAACCTAACCTACAATCCACGTCTGGTCTGAGAGGCTGCCACACAGCAGACATGTTGCTGGACCCCTGGGTAGGAGAGCCCCTGCTCTCCTGGGTCTGCACCAATGCACATCCTGGGCGAGGTGCTAGATCTCCTCCCCCAGGATGGGCAGGGGAAAGCTTCAAAGGCATGCCGCCTCTGTGAGCTTCTCCAGGCCACTTGCAACCCCCACTCTGGCGGGAAGCTTGACCGGAAACCCCAAATAAGGACAGGGGATGTGCCAGCTTGCCAACCCCACCCCTCAGGTGGGGGAGGCGAGGTGAAGCACATCTCCGGGCGCTCGCCATCTTGAAGATGGGAGGCCCTACCCAATCAGGACTAGGCTACTGCCCCCCTCCCACAGGAGAGTGGCAGAATAGGGGGTGTACCCACCCCAGAGACCCATTGGTCCCTGCCCTTCACCTACCTGTAACGCCCCTAAATCTAGTATTTAGGGGCACCCTGAACCTTCCTTCCCCAGATTCCGAAAATACAAAGAGCAAGAAGAAAGAAGACCTGCCCTGCAGCTGCTAAGAAGAGGAAGACACCAACTGCTTTGGCCCCAGCCCTACCAGCCTGTCGACCCTCGAACTTGCTCCTGCTACAACCCAGCACCTCTTGTGGCCAGCAACCTCACAAACCCCAGAGGACCTGGCTACCTTTTGGCTCTAAGCACCAGGGACTCCCATGAGTAGAGGCTCTACTCAAAATCTGCTTCCAATCCCTGGCATCAGCCTGGAACTGCGAACCCTGCACGCTCTGCACTCGCCAAGCCTGGCCTGTGCCGGGGTGAACAAAGACCACGAGGACGACCCCACAGCGACTGAGACCCCGAGTCCGGCACCCAAGGACTTCCCTCGATGCTCCTGACGACGCCTGCAGCCTAAGAACCAGGTACCCCCCCAACCGCGATCAACAGAGGGTAAGATTTCCCGACACCAAAAGGCACCCCTGCACAAGGCGCCCTGCTGCCCCCTGTGCCCAACTCCTGGGTACCTACCTATCCTCCAACTACCCAACTTACCTCTCGAAGTGGTGATGGCACCTGAAGAATCTTCATCCCCGAGCTTGCAGTCTTTTTCCAAACCGGAGCTTTACCATTGAAATCAATTGAGCACCCGAAGGCTCAAAAGCACCCTGCACCCAGCCGCCCGAGTGGCCCTGGCAGTGTAACCTCTACACCTATCTACTTCCCCATTTGCCCTGAGCAAGTGACCAGGAGCCCAGCTCCCACAGCCGCGTGGCCTGCTAGTCAGCTGCCACCAACCAAGGCCCCCCTGCCTCCCATAGGATAACATTGGGCCTAACTCTCTCTGCACCCGGCTGCCCCTGTGCCACTGAGGGTGTAACAACTATACCTACCTGATCCTGGGAGACCCCTGAGTCTATGTCCAGAACCTTAACTCTGCCAGTCAAGTACTTACCTTAAAGCCGATAACTCAATTTCCTCCATAGGGTAACATTGACTGGTTTCTTCTGAAATTTCTTCTAAGTGTGGAGTTTTCAAAACTTAAAATATTCACCTAATATCAGCCGAGTAACGAAAACGAAAATACTCACCTGCTATTAGGTGAGCTCCCAGTGCTGGATCTTGGTGCCCAGCACGGACTCTGAAAAATATTCACAACTGTACTTACCAGTAACCCAATTTTCTTCCATAGGAAATCATTGACTGTTTTTCTGTGAAATTTCTTCTAAGTGTCGATTTCTGCAAACTTTAAATATTCTTTAAAAATCGTATAAATTATGAAAAAGTAATTACTTACCTGTTTTGGATAAAGGTCCCTGTACTGAGTCTAGGCACTCAGTACTGGATTACAAAAGTAACGAGAACATACTATACCTGCACCTTGAATTTTCTTCCATAGGGAATCATTGACTGTTTTCTATGAAATTTCTTCTGTCAACTTTTAAAATAGTAAAATATTACTTAAACATCCTAGTAGTAACTAAGTCGACTTTTATCACTTGTTTCCAAGTACTGCCCCAGAACTGAATCTAGGATCCAGTCCTGGAATCACAAATAATCCTGAAAGTAATCTATTGCAAATAACTAGAAACTTCCATTGAACTCAATGCATTATGGTGTTTAAATCTGTGTTGCCTATTGCAACAACTAGTAACATTCTACAAAAGCCAACTGCATATTGCAAAAGTATTTATATAAAGCATCTCATTCTGAGAAAGTATATTTTAATACCTATTGTTGGTTCTAAAATAAAACAGACTTTTATATAAACCATTGGCCTAGAGTTCAATTATTGAGTGTGTGAAACCATTTTGCTGACTGAGTGTGTACAACAAATGCTTTACACTGTCCTCTGATACTGCCTTACTGCTCGACCAAGCTACCACTTTAGAGAGTAAGGTTATATCTAACTTTAGCCTCTGCCAAACCTCTGGGGGCTGTGGACTCTGTACACACTGTACCTATTTGGGAACAGTATATACAGAGTCACTTTCTCACACAGAGCTAAAACGGTTTAGGATGGTTCTCTCTGGGCTTCCTTACATACTGCGCTGATGGATAAAGACCTCAAGGCCTTCTGGAGACAGGCAGCATACTGGCTAAAGGGGACAAGTCAAATCCTGGAATTTGCTGTCCAGCCCAAAGAGTGGGTTGCCTACTTTGGCCCACTCTATTGTAAAGGTACAAACGAAGGTAATGAGACTAGCGAGATGAGGGTTGAGTCTCTGGGAGGGGAAGGTGAAAGTTTGGTCATCTCCATGGAGGAAACTCAAATAGCAATCTCATCTTGTGTGCCAGCAAGATCCCCGGGTACAGACAGAATACCTAATGACCTGTATAGAGAGGATAAAATGCTCTGGGGTTCATATATTAACTAGGTAACAAATTTGATCTGGTCTGGTGTCCCTATTCCATCATCATAGTAGATTGCTGAAATAGTGCCCATCTACAAAAAAAGGGGATAGATCCAAGCCGATGAGTTATAGGCCGATAAGCCTCAGACTCCCTTCAAAAGATTTTTTGTAAACAGGCTTTAGGAAGGATACAGGACTGGATGATGGAGGCTCAAATCCTGAGCGATTTCGAGGCAGGGTTTCGTACAAAAGTCAGTACCCTGGATCAGGTCTTCCGTCTTATTTGCATTTACTGGAAGGAAGTAGTCGTTAAGGGGGGCAAACTATGTGGCTTTCGTCGATTTGCGCACTGCATTCGACCTAGTTCCCAGGGCTAGGCTTTGGAGGGTCTTAAAAGAGATGGGCCTCCCTGCTTATCTTTTAAACATTTTAATTAGACTCCATTCATCCAACACAACACAGGTCAGGATGGGCGCGAACAACCAAGTAACAAACTTTCTCTGTCCAACGTGGAGTGAGGCAGGGTTATGCGTTGGCGTCCACCCTTTTTACTCTTTTTATCAATTGAGTTGTTGATTTTGTAGACAGGGACGGCTATGATGCCCCTAAAATTGGTGTTAGACGAGTACCTGCAGTGTTTTCTGATGACACGCTTCTAATATCCAAATCGCCGCAGGGTCTCCAACTCCCGAACGATTTTATAAGGTTATGTGATGACAGGGGCCTGATCATAAATGAGACAAAAACCAAGTACATGATTTTTAATAGAGGGAAAAATAAACCAACAACTAGATCTGTGTGGGCTGGTAGTGCCAAGTTGGAGCAAGTACAAGTCTGACTACTTGGGCATCCGCCGGACTCCATCGATCAACTGGGGGAGGCACATATGGAAAAAGCAAAGTTACAATTAATCCACCAATGTGCCCACATCAGCAAAATACATAGGAAGACTGTAGCTCCCCAAATTGCCACAGCCCTCGAAATCTACAACACCAAGGTTTTGGGAAGAGTTCTTTATGGTGCTGAGCTATGGGGCACGGGCAATCAATCACCCCTTACAATTGTCGAAAACCGCTTCCTAAGATCGCTGGTTGATCTTCCTGTTGGTTCCCCTTTAAAATCTCTGTACTTGTACCTTGCCCATAGGCAGTTGCAACATAAGTTGAATTGTAAATTGCTAATGTTTTGGTTTAGGCTATGGACAGTGGAAGAGCTGAAAACTTAGAGAGACTTTGCAGGATCTCCTAAAACTTTCCAAGGCACCATCAATCAGGTGGTTCATCTCCTTACGCGAATTACTGGGGAGGCTGGGGATGGAGACCTTGTGGACATATCTGGAAAGTATGGTGCAAATCTCGAGGGGGAAGCTGAAAGAACTGTTTTGGGAAAAGACACTGGCAATGGCCCTGGCAGAACCAGCGAATAGTTTGACTAAAGACTTTCTGCTTTTTAAATCGGTTCCTTTGTTTGAGTCAACTATAGATGAAATCATTCCAACGGTGGCACACAAAATTCTTGCATTTCCACTATAAGACTCTGCCGACCAGATTATTTTGCTTTAAGTGATGTTGTAGTGGTTCTTTTGAGGTCTTGTGCCCTGCATGTAAAGTTCGCCCAGAATCAATTGTCCACCTACTTTTCTTTTGCCCTTATTATTTATCCCTGAGGAAAAAAATTATTTTTCCATTGTGTAGACTTGTTGGCCCAGGTCACTATCTTGAGGTAATGAGAACATTATGTATTGATACCCGTAGACCAATGGTTTTTGGCCTCTCAAGATTCTGGTACGCACTGTGGATCAGGTGCGTGAAGCTACTTGCATGACGCACTTTATTCTTCTAGGAATTGCTGCATTTTGCTTTTTGCACATCTACCTATTCAATCATTTGTAAAGCGCACTACTCACCCGTGAGGGTCTCAAGGCGCTGGGGGGGCGGGTGTGCTGCTACTGCTCGAACAGCAAGGTCTTGAGGAGTCTTCTGAAGGCCAACAGGTCCTGGGTCCACCGTAGGCGGATGGGGAGGGTGTTCCAGGTTTTAGCGGCGAGGTGAGAGAACGATCTGCCGCCGGCGGTATCTCGACGGATGCGGGGGACAGTGGCGAGGTCAGCAGAGCGAAGCTGGTGATTCGGGGTGTAGCAGGTGAGTCGTTCGTTGAGGTGCGCTGGTCCGGTGTTGTGGAGAGCTTTGTGAGCGTGGGTGAGGAGCTTGAAGGTGATCCTCTTGTTGACAGGGAGCCAGTGAAGGTCTTTCAGGTGGGTTGAGATGTGGCTGTGGCGGGGGATGTCGAGGATGAGGCGTGCAGAGGCGTTCTGTATGCGTTGTAGTCGTTTCTGGAGTTTGGTGGATGTTCCTGCATAGAGAGCGTTCCTGTAGTCCAGTCTGCTGCTGACGGGGGCCTGGGTGACTGTCCTTCTGGTACCGGTGGGGATCCATCTGTAGATCTTGCGGAGCATGCAGAGGGTGTTGAAGCAGGAGGAGGAGACGGCGTTCACTTGCTCAGTCATTGACAGTGCGGAGTCCAGGATGACTCCCAGGTTGCGTGTGTGGCTAGTGGGCATCGGTGCAACCCCCAGTGCGGCCGGCCACCATGAGTTGTCCGAGGCGAAGGAGTTGGATCCGATGAGGAGGACCTCAGAGTTCAGTTTCAGGCAGCTGATAGTCATCCATTCAGCGATGGCCTTCATTCCTTCGTGGAGGTTGAACTTGGCGGTGGTGGGGGCCTTGGTGAGGGAGAGGATCAGCTGGGTGTCGTCGACGTAGGAGACTATGTTGAGGTCGTGTGATCTGGCAATGTTGGCGAGCGGTGCCATGTAGATGCTGAAGAGTGTCGGGTTGACGGATGATCCTTGGGGTACACCGCAGATGATCTTGGTGTCTTTGGAGCAGAATTGGGGGGGGTGGATACTCTGGGTTCTGCCGGTGAGGAAGGAGGTGGTTCAGTCCAGTGCTTTGACGCGGATTACTGCGTTGTGGAGGCGGGTGCGGAGGGTGTGCTGGCAGACTGTCGGGACTGGTCCAGGATGTTGTTTTTTTACTGTATATTCTTAAATGTTTATATTCCTGTTTTTATACTTGTGCTGTGTACTTTTTAGGATCCTGGTGATAGTAATAAAGTTTTTTGATGATGAGTGCAGCACACAGGGGAGATAGGCTGCAAGTCAGACGCGTTTCGCCCAAATGCACAGGAACCACCTGGAAGCAGGGGGAAACCCCATTTGACAGCTTGGAGAGCAAGAGACAATATACTAATCTGGTGTTGTAGGCCACAAACATTGGTCCAAAGCAAAAGGAGACAAGACACCAGCAGAGGGAAAAAAGGCAGCAAGGAGAAATAGTGGAAACATGTGCCAACGCTGGTGAGCGCAGGCCCCAGGGAGGAATAATCTAGACCATGTGGCAGGCAAACAGTGGGCATGTGCACCAAGCTCCTAACAGGCCTCACCCTGCAGGAACTGAGGAAATATGAATTTTGTGATCAGTTATGTCCCCTATCGTAGACCCCAACGGCTCCATGTGCATGCTATAAGTACATGTATGTTCCCTCCAGTTCCAGTTTTGAAGACGCAAATACATGTGCGTCCACCGTCAACATGTCCTCTTTCAGATCCGCCATGAATGGGTCAGATATTCCATTCCTAAGTATGAAAGGCCACCGACTTTATGTGGTTCACTTTCCACATTTTACAGATTCAGGCGAGTAGGCCCTGAATTCTGTCATCAAGCCTTTTCCTGCCTTCTGCCTCTGAAAGCTCCAGTCTGAGCCTGCATCTGTATCCATGAACTTTGTCCTACTCCCTGCGCGGCTAACGGTGCCTGATCCAGCCTGTTGCCTGCCAAAAACTGTGTTTCACCTTCAAGATTATCTGCTCCGCTCCTCATCCGATGCATTCCTGTCTAGTAGTTTAGGTAAACATTCCTCCAGCTACCGTGCAAAGGGCCAGGCCTCGCTGTCCTCATGCAAGTAATTCATAGCCCCTGTTACCATGGAATATTCCTGCTCCCTCGCATCTCATGTAGACACTTAGACGCTTGTACACGCACTAACAGTCAGTATAGAATAGACTCCGTCCGAGAGACCTTTCCTTTTGGATAATACAGTTCTTTAAACATAAGATATTAGATATGATTTGGGATTAGGTTGACATGACCCCCCAGACTTCTGTCTCCACATGTAGAGCTAAATGTCAAGTCCCCTTCACCCTCTAGTTGCACGTCAATCACACGTCATGCGGCTGCGCGCGCATCTCTGCCAAATATTTCTGCTGACATTGCAGGATTCTCTTATGGATCCACCCACTTGTGACATCATGTATAATGACGTTTACTAAGTTACGCCTATATGTCCGCCTTTTTTAGTTACGTATGCACATTTTATCTGTATTATCAGCTGTTACGCCTCTTGCATCTGTCTTAATGTAATGCTTTCCATATAAATACCATTACCTGTCAATAATGTATTGCCCTTCCTTCCTGAACTTTCGTGGTGATGGAATTTGAAGCCTGCAATTCGAATTGTATTTCCTTTGTAAAGGAATAAAGCCTTTTAGAACCTCTAATACCACGGATTCTGCCTCTTATATTTACTGAGTTATTCTTACTAGACTTTACCGCATAAAAAATAGTACCGGTAATGAAATATTTACCACATAAATTGGCGCCCGAATAGGGACACTTTCTCATCTCACGCGCCGGAGGTGCGTTGCAGGCCCGGTCTCCTGCCACAGCTGAACGGACAAAAACGCGTACCTGCAGGATTTCCTGTATCTCCCTCCGGCCAAGCGGGGGCGACTGAGGCTGCGATCAACACCCAGACGAGGCGGTGAGAAGTGCGAAGTATCCCGACCAGAGCCTAGCTGAGAGAGCAAGATCCGAGGTATACAGAGGCCCACCAGGTTCCGAAGTTCCGAGTCCAGTCGAGTCGAGTCCAGTCTGGTCCAGTTTCAGTTCCGTTCCGAGGCCTTCCGTTCCGAGCTACCCGGTGAGTACCATTACCGGGGAGGCATTTAACGTGCACATAGTCTGTGCCGGTCAAGACGGGTTTGGGTACACAAATCCGGTCTGCACTGTTTCAGCAGTGTATCTGTACTGTTTAGCAGTATATCTAGTATGTCTTGCATATAAATAAGTATTATCTAGTGTCAGTATTATGTCAGTAACTAGTTTTCTATTAGTTATCATCGTTCGTTAAACTGTTAAGTGTTAAATGTTTTAATACGTTCTATATATTGTGGTGTGAATGACTGTTCATTATTGTGTTTATTGTATAAAGTGTGTTCTAGTAACCATCTAGCCAAAAATGCCGCTCTTTTCGAAATTAAGACAGATCAAAACTAGAAAAGGGGTACTCGAAGAAGCTGTTCCCATCCCACCTAGGGACACTCCAGGGTACTTTATGTATCATAAGCATGGCCTAGATGCCGTATTATTTCTTGATTTATGGGTGGACTACACTAAGGATTTGCCAGAAAATCAGAGATGGCCCGCAGCGGGGACCTGGGATGCAGATAGCATCATGAGAGTAGAAGAAGAATTATGGAAAAAGAAAGCCAGACAGTCACAGAAAGATGCCATTGAATTATGGCGTAAAGAATCATATAGGCGTACAGAAAAAGCGCTCAGACAAGAAGAGAAAGGTAGAGAGAATTCAAATAAAGCCCGAGAAAATCTATTAATTGAGGAAGGTACCCGAGTAAAATCAGAACAAGTAGATAGACAAAGAAACACTCTTATGAATGGTATGTATCCTCTTCTGGCCGAAGGGTTACCTAAGGCTACCCCGGAAATACCAAAAGACTTGACTCCTCCATTGCTCCCGATAAAAGCGCATCCCAAAACACATCCTAAAACAGCAAAGGACGTTTTCCTTTCCTCTTATTTAGATGACGTAGCTCCCGAGTATGCTAATACCATACCACACACACCGCTTGCCGATGGTGTTCAACACCAAGAGCATCCGTCTGTATCCCCGCAACAACAAACTCCTACACAAGTTCCAACAGGTCCGTCCGTTTCTACTGTTTTTCCCGCATCTACAATTTCCGACATGTTTAAAGAACAGCTTGTGGATTGTAGATACGATCCAGTGCCAGGTAAACAGGATAGATTGCTAATATCATCACTACGTATACGACGAGCTACATTGTATTTAATGACGATACCAGGAATGGTTGAACACCTAGACAATATATATCGCTTTGTCCAAACAGGGCGAGGTCCAGAAAGTATTAACAAAGCTATGGAATACCAGAAAGTGGATGTACAAAGACAATTACTACGTTTTTTCATAAATTGCGCGATTAGGAACCAAGACAGGCCTGGGGCAGATCATGATACCATGCAAAAACTTGCCAAATGGGGTCAGAACATATCAGAAGAGAAACATGATAAACAGGCGTGTATAATCGCCATGTATCGAAAGATCCGCAAGGAAGTAGAACGAATACATAAAGAAAGACGAGAAGCAGACAGAATTGAATCAGAGGAAGAGGAGGAGCAAGAATCAGAACAATTAGAAACGATAGCTTATGTAGGTAGAGGAAGACCCCATAATAATACTAGAGGCTTTAATGACCCGATACGTCCGATACGTCCAGAATATAATAGACATTTTCAAACCCCTATGTTAAATACAAGATCCCCTGAACACCTATTCCAAGCCGCTGATAAATTACTCCGAGATCGAAGGGGGTACCATATGCTCGATTCCATGGACGAACAAGAATTAGCCAGGTCAGCAGTACAATGGGCTGACAGTCCCAGCGAATACAATGATTATGTACTAGCACACACGTTTCTGAATCTTGCCCCATACGAACAGCGTTTAGCTAGTATATACATGATTCAACACCTCCTTATATTATATAAAAGCCAACACTCCGATCCAGGACCCTTACCTGACATATTGACAGAACTACTCACGAATAAATGGAGAGGGTCAGGTACTGATTTAATTAAAGAAATTCTAGAATTTCGAAACCAGTATATAACTTTCGTATGCCCAGAACACGTTCCAGTTCCCATTATGGGAAGAAAAATGTATCACATAGATAGACAGAATCCGTTACGCGAAGTACACCCAATCAGAGGTGAAGGTAATAACTTTACACGCGTGTTTGTGTACGCGCCTATAACTAAAATCGAATTATTAGAAATGAAGAAAGTAGTACCCAGCCATGACAAGGATCCAGCAGGTTTTCACCGTGAGATAAAAGACATGTTACTCATGGGAGAATATACCTACCCCGACATTATGAAAATGTTAAAAGTCCTATTACCCGCCGGTGTTTACGAGAAACTCAAAGAAAAGGAATGGGAGGTGGGAGACCAAAAGATAGATTGGACAGCATTAGAAAACGAAGAAAGGGCCCGAGCTGCAGGAGCAGGGCTTGGGGAAAAGACTACAGCACTACCAGGATTACTAGTGCAGGTACTGCCACGTTTATTAACTACGAAAAAGGAAGACTGGGGTGCAATCTCAGCCTGTAAACAAAAGCAAGATGAAGACACTAGTGATTTCTATTCCCGATTTGAAAAATGTTTTGGTATAAATAGTGGCATAAAAGCAAGTAGCGAGTCATACCCACATCTGTTTGTGACAAAATTAGTTGAAAATTCCCTACCACAAGTCAAGAATAGAGTATTGAAATTTGAGAGTACCTGGCAAGGTAATACCCCGTCACAGATGTTACAGATGTTACAATATCACCACAATAGAATTAGAGAAGAACAAGAACATGAACAAAGACGTATGAAAGATACGAAAATGAAAATGCTTGTTGCTCAGTCAGTTCCAGCTGATGGTCATCAAAAGGGTGATTCCACAGGTTCGACGAAAGGGACATGTAACTATTGTAAACAACAAGGTCATTATATACACGATTGTCCAGTCCTGAAACATAATATTGCCACAGGTAGAACCCAGGAGAGACCACGTCCACCTAGACAGGATCAGAATCAACAACAAATCACTCAGCATGCACAACCTAGGTCAGCTCCGCAACAGGCAGCTCCACAACAGACCGTAGCACCACCACAAGCGCAGCCTATTGCTGCAACACAAGCAACAACGCAACAGATGTATCAGTATGCGCAAGCAGATTATCCCGATTATCAGCGATACACATGAAATAGCCTAGAGAGGGAAGTTGGCTTACCCCTTATCGAGGTTCCTGTAGACCAAGAGGGACCTTATGTACATAGTGAACTATTAGGGGAAGACAGAAAGTTTTTACTTGATACAGGGGCAAGCAGAACAACTATACGACGCAGTGAAGTTCCAGGGGCACCCCTCTCAGGCTCACAAAATATTTCCCTTGGATTCTCAGGAAAACCTATAATTAATGACGTAACACAACCTCTTCCACTTACGGTTGGTCCATTGACACGTACTACAGATTTATTGCTTACTAAATCATGTCCAGAAAACTTGTTAGGTATAAAAACATTGAAAGCTCTAGGAGCTATAATATGTTGTTCTCCGGAGGGAGTACGATTATTTCTACGTGACTTTAAAGGTCACTACGTGTCCAGAGACATGGATCACCGGCTGCAGAATTTACCTACACATTTATGGGCACAAGGCCCCACTGATGTTGGTTGCATGAACATTACACCATATCGTGTCACACTAAAAACAGGAGTAGTACTACCACGAATGCGACAATACAAGTTACCACCAGATGCTGTTGTGGCTTTGCTGCAAATCATTGACGAGCTCATTGCACAAGGAGTGGTTGTCGAAATCGACTCCAATGTATGTAATTCCCCGATAATTCCGATTCTTAAAAGAACGGATCCAAAAGCACCACCAGTATATCGATTAGTTATTGATCTGCGCGAATTAAATAAATGTATTGTACCACAATACCCTGTGGTCCCAGATATCTCTTCATTACTAACAGCTATTGACTCAGAAGCAACGTTCTTCACTGTAATTGATCTCAAGAATGCTTTCTTTAGCGTCCCAATAGATCCGGAAAGTCAATATCTGTTCGGATTCAGTTTAAATGGACGAAGTTTTAAATTCACACGCGCACCTCAAGGATTTACAGAAAGCCCCAGCATCTATAGCCAAGCACTGAAACGAGAACTTGACAGTATCCACATGCCAGTTAACACTGCCTTGCTTCAATATGTCGATGATCTGCTGATCACCGCCCGAAGCGAACCTGAATGTGAAAAGGCGTCACTGACGGTTTTAAAATTTCTGGCCGACAAGGGGCACAAGGTGTCCCCTTCTAAGCTGCAATTCTGTGTCCAGCGAGTTGTTTACCTTGGGCACTCGCTGTCCAAGGAGGGAAGACAGCTTACACCCGACCGCATCCAGTTAATTGCTAACATGCCACCACCCAAGACACAAAAGGAGGTGCGGGCTTTTATAGGTCTCACTTCATACTGTAGGCAGTGGATCCCTCAATATGCATTTCTAGCAAAACCACTCATCCAGTTGACAACACAGGAGGCAGCCACATCGACTGTCCTCCCTTGGACTCAAGAACATACACACGCCTTTGAAAGCTTAAAGAAAGCTTTATGCCAAGCACCTGTTTTAGCAACACCATGTTACAGTAAACAGTTTACACTCTTTGTTACAGAACGCGACGGTACTGCCTTGTCAGTACTCACTCAGGAACAAGCAGGATCACATAAACCATGTGCTTATTTCTCTAGTACATTAGATCCAGTAGCTCAGGCTCTTCCTGCATGCCTGAAATCGGTGGCAGCAACAGCTTTAGCAATCAGACAAAGCGATACCATAGTGTTAGGACATCAATTGACAGTACAAGTACCACACGCAGTAGAGGTTCTCTTGAACCGCACACAAACACAACACTTGACTATAGCGAGACTCACTGGTTACGAATTGACATTGTTTCAGCCACACATAGAAATCAGACGTTGTAATACGTTAAATCCTGCCACACTGTTACCAGTAGGCGGAACAGATCCCTTGGCACATGATTGTGTTGAAGTCATTACTATCACGACGAAACCCAGACAAGACTTGACAGACATCCCTTTATCAGATCCAGACCTGACATTGTATGTAGATGGTTCATGTATGAGAACAAGTACAGGAGAGTTAGTGGCTGCTTACGCAGTTACAACAGACACTGAAGTCATTGAAACAAATTGTATTAACACTTTGTCAGCTCAAGCAGCAGAGCTCATCGCTCTGACACAAGCCTGTATTCAAGCCAAAGATAAGAAAGTCAACATATACACAGATTCACGTTATGCATTCGGAGTCGTCCATGACTTCGGCGTACTGTGGCGAGAGAGAGGTTATTTAACTTCTCACGGTGCCCACATCCAACACGGACCCCTCATTCAAGCCCTATTAGACGCAATTCATCTATCCTATGGAATATCAATTATGAAATGCAAAGCTCATACAAAAGTTACCGATATCATTTCTCAGGGTAATGACCTAGCTGACAGAACAGCTAAACAGACTGCTCAGAACCAGACTCATACAACTGACGCGACAAAGACTATGGCTCCGACACCAACACATTGCATGACAGTTAAGGATCCCGCCCTTGATGTAATTGACATACAGACACATGCTACACCAGAAGAAATAAAGAAATGGACTGAATTAGGAGGGATCCAAACGGATCAAGGATGGATGACGAAGGAAAAATCTATATGGTTTCTTCCCGACTCCATGGTTCAAGTCATCATTAACACAATACATAGTCCAGCGCACCTAGGAGAAAAAGCTATGCTAGACAGCATTCAACACATCTGGTTCAACAAACATTTACGAGCCGCAGCTAAACAAAAAGTTCGTACCTGTATGATATGTTGTCAGTTTAATCCAGGTAAAAGCATCCCCGTAGAGCAGGGTGGATTTCAATCTCCCGATCATGCTTTTGAAGTCCTCCAGATGGATTATATCCAGATGGAACGATGTCGAGGATTCAAATATGTTCTCGTAGTTGTCTGTGCTCTTTCCCGTTGGACAGAAGCCTACCCGGTTTCAGATTACACTGCCCCGACTACTGCCAAACAGTTAGTTCGAGAATTCTTCCCACGGTACGGTTTACCACGTGTTGTCTACTCAGATAACGGCCAGCCATTCTCATCCGAACTAATGAAACACGTTTCCCTTTTGTTAGGCTACCAATGGAAATTCCACTGTGTCCGACATCCCGAGGCAGCAGGTCTCGTGGAACGCCATAATCAAACTCTGAAAATTAGATTGTCCAAAATATGTAGAGAAAAAGGTGTCGATTGGATAGTAGCCTTACCAGTTGCGCTCTTTTACATGAGAATGGTAGCACATTCTCGAACAGGGCTATCCCCGTACGAGGTGATCTTCGGTAGACCACCAAATATGTGGGGGACGCCTATACCTCGCAAAATCACTGATGTTGACTGTAATATGCTGACAGATTACCTGGCTTCCTTGATGTCTGCACTACAATCTTGTCGTTCACAGGTAGCTGCAGCTTTTCCCGATAATACTGAGGTGAAGCCCCATGACGTGGTTCCAGGCGACCTGGTTCTGGTCCGGAATTTCGACCGGAAGACCCAACTGGAGCCTAGGTGGAAATCGCCAAAACTTGTTCTACTAACCACAAGGACAGCCGTGAAGATCGAGGGACGTAAAGGGTGGTTGCACTCGAGTCATATCAAGAAATTTTATGGACTACCGTCCAGTGTGAACTCTCAGCCCTGCATTCCCTCACAGACAGACTCAAAGCTTCCCTTGGTTGAACAGTCAAAAACGGAACTTTATAAACTGAAATTAAGGTCTAGCAAGTCAGACAATTTGATTGTTTAAGTCCTCTCCAAGGTGAATCGGTTGAATTTGTCTCTGACATGTATCCTCTAGACCGGAATAGAGAAAGAAATCAACAGATGCAGCTTAAAAAGCATGCGTATTGTAAATCACTTCGTAGTCACTGCACAGTAACATTATTAATTTTGTTTTTTCTAAGTCTTCTGATCATCATTTCTAGTATACTACTGCATATGTATTACCCTATTTCTAAGCGTGCTTACAATGTTACTGCAGAACATTCTTTTAGCGAATTACCTCCGCATGAGTTGTCCTATAGATTTGCGCTGCGCAACAACACATTCATTAGTATGTTACATCATTCCCATCAGACCAGCAATGCTACAAATTGTTGGATATGTGGCCGACTCCCTCCCTATCAGAACTATAAGGGAGTTTTGCCCCTCTTTCCATATCCGTTCACGCACAATGGCTCCTGTGGAGCATGGTTTAGTTTGATTAATTCCCTAGATTCAAAATCCGCAGTTTATCAAGACAACTGGGTATGGGGAAACCTGAACCTAGTTTTGCTTAAAGTCTGCTACCCTAACAAGGAGGGACTTCCCAAAAGAACAGGAACTGATCTAGAAAATGAAGTATATGGATTAGGTAATTTTACACTTAACCTCATGATCCTGAACGTTGACTCTGAAGCTACACCAATCTTGCCCGCCATGTCAGTATTCCCAGTAAAAGGGGAATTATGTGTAAGAAAGAATGGTTCCATACACATGGGCCATAGTAAATGCACCACTGTAATAAAATTCAGTGATCAAGGCAAGTCTACATTTAGAGCTTCCCGTCATTCCTACTTCATATGTGGCCAGACCGCATATATACGTCTACCTCTAGATTGGGATGGTACCTGTTACATAGCATTCCTTCTGCCACCTGTTTTCCTAGCCCCTCCTGATTATCACAGAAATACCCATTTAGTACACAATAGACAGCAGAGAGATCTCCCAATTGTCGATTACACTGAAACAGCATGGGAGCAATACACAGATTTCAATAAAGGTTTCTTTCCCTATATAGGTACAGTCACTAATAGTAAGCTGATACGTAGATTAACTAGAACCCTTGAAGCAGTAGTGAACGAGACTACTTCCGCCTTAGGCAATTTAACAGAAGAGCAGTCTGCTATGCGGATTGTTGTGCTTCAAAATCGTCTTGTCCTTGACGTCATCCTGGCCGATAGGGGCGGAGCTTGTAGGGTCATCGGATCAAGTTGCTGTGTTTTCATACCAGAAAATTCGCCGTCAGTATATAAAGCCATAACTCGCCTTCATAAGATTGTGAGCCAGATACACCAGAGTCCAGGCACCTGGACTTGGTCCGGTTGGTTTTGGAGCGTGTTGTCAGCCTGGGGATGGAGAATCCTATCCTTCCTAGGTATTGGCTTTCTCATACTATTCAGTTGCTGCTTATGTCTACAATGTGGGCCAGCGATTTGTGGTCTGTGTGCCACATCGTGTATCCCACATCCAAGTTTTCGTTCAAGATCCCGGAAGAAGAAAGAAGAACAAATGATGCTATATGAACAGATCGATGGATTGATGAAGATCGATATCTCCTGAGGGTCCGTAGGGGACAAGGAGGGAATGAGGAAATATGAATTTTGTGATCAGTTATGTCCCCTATCGTAGACCCCAACGGCTCCATGTGCAGGCTATAAGTACATGTATGTTCCCTCCAGTTCCAGTTTTGAAGACGCAAATACATGTGCGTCCACCGTCAACATGTCCTCTTTCAGATCCGCCATGAATGGGTCAGATATTCCATTCCTAAGTATGAAAGGCCACCGACTTTATGTGGTTCACTTTCCACATTTTACAGATTCAGGCGAGTAGGCCCTGAATTCTGTCATCAAGCCTTTTCCTGCCTTCTGCCTCTGAAAGCTCCAGTCTGAGCCTGCATCTGTATCCATGAACTTTGTCCTACTCCCTGCGCGGCTAACGGTGCCTGATCCAGCCTGTTGCCTGCCAAAAACTGTATTTCACCTTCAAGATTATCTGCTCCGCTCCTCATCCGATGCATTCCTGTCTAGTAGTTTAGGTAAACATTCCTCCAGCTACCGTGCAAAGGGCCAGGCCTCGCTGTCCTCATGCAAGTAATTCATAGCCCCTGTTACCATGGAATATTCCTGCCCCCTCGCATCTCATGTAGACACTTAGACGCTTGTACACGCACTAACAGTCAGTATAGAATAGACTCCGTCCGAGAGACCTTTCCTTTTGGATAATACAGTTCTTTAAACATAAGATATTAGATATGATTTGGGATTAGGTTGACATGACCCCCCAGACTTCTGTCTCCACATGTAGAGCTAAATGTCAAGTCCCCTTCACCCTCTAGTTGCAAGTCAATCACACGTCATGCGGCTGCGCGCGCATCTCTGCCAAATATTTCTGCTGACATTGCAGGATTCTCTTATGGATCCACCCACTTGTGACATCATGTATAATGACGTTTACTAAGTTACGCCTATATGTCCGCCTTTTTTAGTTACGTATGCACATTTTATCTGTATTATCAGCTGTTACGCCTCTTGCATCTGTCTTAATGTAATGCTTTCCATATAAATACCATTACCTGTCAATAATGTATTGCCCTTCCTTCCTGAACTTTCGTGGTGATGGAATTTGAAGCCTGCAATTCGAATTGTATTTCCTTTGTAAAGGAATAAAGCCTTTTAGAACCTCTAATACAATATGGGGAAGCCTGACAGGAAAAAAGCCCAAAATGAATTTTGAGCAGCGGAGGACTCTCAGCATACGCAGGGATGATCAGGCAGAGATAGAACCAGAAGCAGAAATGGCCAAGTCTGCACTGGGGGGGGGGTACCTGCGTAAAATTTTAACTGCAATGCAAACTACCTTGACCACGATAGATGGCAAATTAGATATGTTAACATATAGGGTGGACAGGCTATCTGAGAGAATGGATAAACAGGCGAAAAGAATGGACTTGGAGCACAGAGAATCAAATAATAAAGGCGTACAGGGCAAGCCGGAGGACTCCCAGAGACAACAGGAAAAGGCGATAGTGCTACAAGCCAAAACAGAATTGGAGGCACGCTCAAGAAGAACCTTCCCTAGAATTATAGGCGTAGTTGATTCCAACAACACTGGCAATATAGAAAGGTTTGCTGAACAACTACTTGCAGAGGTACTGGTCAGAGAGACTTTTTCCAACCGGTTTGTAGTAGAAAGAGCGCACAGATCTCTAGCCCCTCATACGCCACCAGGAGCGAGGCCGAGCCCTATAATAGCAAGAACCCTCCACTATAGGGACCGTGATGCAGCCCTGAGGCAGTCCAGGGAGTTCAAGACGCTCAGATATGAGGAGCATGTGATCTCACTATACCCAGATTTTACTCCACAAGTTCAGGAAGCACGGATAAAAAATATTTCAGCAAAAAGGAAGCTTCAAGACATGAATATACCCTATGCCATGCTATATCCCGCACACCAGAAAATAACTGGACGGCACACAAAAAATATATGGAGATCCCAAAAGCCTACAGCGCAACCTACAACAAGAGTGGGCAGGAAACAGACGCAGATCGCCGCGTGGGGTTAATGAAGACCAGGAGGGGCGTTCCAACCTAGATGACCAAGAGTAGTCGAAACCCTGCAGCCTGTGATTAACGCAACTTAGACAATTGGTATATCCCAGAACGATAACACCGTATGATGAGATTGTATAAGGAGATACTGTATAAATGACAGAAAAACAACGGCCAGAAAGATGTCTTAACTGCCTCCAGAAGGAGGGTTGGACAAAGAAAGCCAGGTGCAACAGGAGAAGGGTCGATTAAAATGCAATCAGTTTGACCACTAGAGGTGCAAAGTTGTGCATGTTCTGTTCAGTGCGGCCCCCTCTGTATGATGGGCAGAGTGGTTTGGTGGGCTACTCATGCTCCAGAGTGTGCACCATGGCATAGATGTTAAGAGGGGAGTTGTCTGAAGCGAGGGGGTGGGGGATGTCAATGGGAGGGTGTGTACCAGGGAGCTGTCTTTTATCTTAGGCGCAATTGGGGCACCACAGTGGGAGGGGTCGGTTTGAAGAAAATAGGATGTACCTAATGGCAAAATGTAGCTCCCATGACGAGAAATGCTATAGAGTGTGAGACACGCATCCAGACATGCTTCAGGATTGATAGGCAAAAAGATGGCGCAGATGCATAGATCTCTGACCCTAATGACATAGAATGTTAGGGGACTGAATAATCATCAGAAAACGAGACAAGTGCTTGCATATCTAAACAGGCATAAAGTGTAGGTGGCACAGCCACAGGAGACATCTTATCAAACACTCCGAGGTAAGCATTGGTGCCAGATGGGCAGCAATGTGTATAGCTTCCTCTTACTCCTCATATGTGAGAGGTGTAATGCTATTAGTAAAGAAGGGGACTCCGTTTACAGCACAGTACACCAAAACGGACACACAAGGACAATATATAATAGTTCAGGGCGACTTTAGTGATACAACTCTCACACTAGTCAACATATATACTCCAAACATAGACGCTCCGGGCTTTTCTGTGTGCATATGGGTGTTCGCACCAACTGCAACCATATGGGTGGTGGGAGGGAAGACTTCAACACGTGCATAGATCCAGTGCTGGACAGAGGCACACAGACTACCAGACATGATAAACAGGCGGTAAGAGAACTGAGGTAAGGCATGGACAAGCAAGGGTTGGTTGACCTACGGAGAATAAAGCATTGAAACGTACAGCAGGGCACGTGTATCTCCCTCACACACAACTCTTGGTCTTATATAGACTTCTGGCTGGGAACTAAAGTAGAAAGCAACTGGACAAAATTGATAGAGCATATACCGAAGACACTTCCGGACCATGCCCCGGTCCGATTGGAACTTATATTGCCAATACACGCCTTACAGTTCACATGGCGGTTCCCATCAGAGGCACTACTGGACCTAGTGTTTAAAGCTGAATTCCATGTTGTCCTCAGCGTTGGTAGAGTGAGTATTGGCTTCTCCATTCATCGTTGGTAATCCTTTGTTGGAGCCAGAGGGTGAGCACTTAAGGTAGATATATTAGCACGTTTGCCACTCCTATCGCTGTCCCTTGAGGTAGATAAATACACTTATAGGAGGTAAATATAATAGCTTATCTGCTGCCCCTACATCTGTGCAGGGACTGTAATGACTGGAAAAATCCTTCCCCTTATGTCCTCTTTCCCCTCAGGGTAGCCTTGCTTCAGACAATCCAGAAAACAAAGGCCCATCCAAAGGTCTAGTTACACAGTATCCAGATTGGACTAAAAGGAACTGGGCTCAATCATCCAAGTTAGCAATCGCTTTTTTAGGGAATGAAGTGGTTTCGGAAGAAGGCGTCCCAAGAAGGCATCGAAGAAAAAGAAGGCGCCCAGGAAGAAAAGGCAGGCGCCCAGGAAGAAAAGGCAGGCGCCCGGGAAGAAAAGGCAGGCGCCCGGGAAGAAAAGGCAGGCGCCCGGGAAGAAAAGGCAGGCGCCCGGGATGAAAAGGCAGGCGCCCGGGATGAAAAGGCAGGCGCCCGGGATGAAAAGGCAGGCGCCCGGGATGAAAAGGCAGGCGCCCGGGATGAAAAGGCAGGCGCCCGGGAGGAAAAGGAAGGCGCCCGGGATGAAAAGGAAGGCGCCCGGGATGAAAAGGAAGGCGCCCGGGATGAAAAGGAAGGCGCGCCCGGGATGAAAAGGAAGGCGCCCGGGATGAAAAGGAAGGCGCCCGGGAAGAAAGGCAGCAAAGAAGAAGAAGGTGTAGAAGAAGGCAGCTAAGAGGAAAAAGGAGGCGAAGAAGGCGGCAGCGAAGTTGTAGAAGAGGAAGGTGGCAAAGAAGACGGCAAACAAGATAAAGAAGTGGGCGAAGAGGAAGGTGGCAAAGACGGCAAACAAGAATAAGAAGGTAGGTTCCTCCCCCTCCGCACAGCTCCGCCTGTGTGCCCCTGCCCCAACTGCCGCTGCTAAGATGCAGCCCGTAAGTGTGCTTCTGTGCCCCAGTTTTCCCCCCTTTGCTGCCCCTTTTTTTGCCTTCTGTGCCACTGTTTTTCCCCCTTTGCTGCCCCCGTTTTTTTGCCTTCTGTGCCACTGTTTTTCCCCCCTTTGCTGCCCCGTTTGCCTTCTGTGCCACTGTTGTCCCCCTTTGCTGCCCCGTTTTTTGCCTTCTGTGCCACTGTTTTTCCCCCTTTGCTGCCCCATTTTTTGCCTTCTGTGCCAGTTTCCCCCCCCTTGCTGCCCCATTTTGCTTTGTGCCCTCGTCTCCCCCGCCGCTGTGCACCCTGCGGCCAGGCCCCTCCCGACTGCCCACTGCCCATTCGCGGATCCCGCCTCCCAGCTGCTCCTCCCTCCCACCTCCCCATATATGCCAGACGCTGTGCGGCCGTGCCGAAGGCACGCCTAAGGCAAGCCCGTCTGCGAACAGCGCCAGGAACCCTGGCCCACGCACACACCACGACGCCTGCCTCCGCTACAACTCCAGCACCCTCCACGCACTCAACGCCAGGCAATCACGCACCTGCTGCCTGGCCGTCCCGAAGGGCACCCAAGGACCGTTCTCCTGCCGGAACTGCAGCTTCTCCAGTATCCGGCCCTCCAACCCGCCCAACTTCCTCACATGTATCCTGCTCAACACCCGCTCCGCCCGCAAACATGCCATCGAACTCTGGGACCTACTCGACACCACCTCCCCAGACGTCGCCTTCCTGACGGAGACCTGGTTGCCATAGCCATCCCGAAAGGCTACAAGATCACCCGCAAGGACCGCACCAACGGAACAGGAATCGCCATAGTCCACAGGAACACTCAAAATCTCGACACACACCGACGACACCCTCCGCACCACCGAACACCTGCAGTTCCAGATCCACACCGACCCAACATCACCCTCAGAGGCACCCTCGTCTACAGACCTCCCAGACCCCGACCGCAGTTCAGCGACTCCATCACCGACCTAGTCAGCACACGCCCTCCACGGACTATATCCTCCTCGGGGACCTGAACTTCCACCTCGAGAACAACAACGACGACCCCAACTCCTCCACCGTGATCGACAACCTCGGACTCAGACAACTCGTCACATCACCCTCACACTCCGCCGGCCACACGGTTGACCCCATCTTCTCAGCGAGCACCCACGTCTTCTTCGACCGCATCACCGAACTCCACTGGACCAACCACCGCTGCATCCACTTCACCTTCCGGAAACCCACCACACACCACCACACCCAGCAGATGCCTCGCCGCAGCTGGGGCAAGATCACCAAGGACCAGCTAACCGCCGCCCTCGCTCAGAGCCCACGCACAGACCCAACGGACCCAGACGCCACAGCCCGCAACCTCAAACAATGGATCAACGACTGTGCCAACACCCTCGTCCCGCTCAAGAAACCCCCCCCAACACCCACACCAGCAAGAGAGCCAGCTGGTTCACTGAAGACCTCCAGGCCTCCAAGCGAACCTGCTGGAAACTAGAAAAAACTGGACCCGCGAAAGAACACCGGAAAGCTACACAGCCCACAGGAACGCCACCCGCCGACATCAACTCATCAGATCCGCCAAAAGGTCCGCCTTCAGAGACCGCCTCGACAACAACGCACACAACAGCAATGAGCTCTTCAGCATTGTGAAGGAACTCTCCAACTCCAACTCCAACGACATCCCACCGTCACAAGAACTGTGTGAGTCGCTGGCCATCTACTTCCACCGCAAGATCACAGACATCCACGACAGCTTCGACGGCATCACCACCCCGACAACAGCCGACACGCCCGCTCCCACGACCACCACCCGCACCAACCGCCTGCTCGCCTGGACCAACACCAACGACGACAACACCATCAAGATCATGAACACCGTCCACTCCAGATCCCCGGAAGACCCCTGCCCACACCACATCTTCAACAAAGCCAGTAGGACCTTCGCACCCCACCTTCGGAAAACCATCAACATCTCTTTCGAGACAACGACCGTCCCGGAGAGCTGGACGCACGCAGAGATCAACGCCTTACTAAAGAAACCCAAGGCGGACCCCAAGGACCTCAAGAACTTCCGACCTATCTCCCTGCTCCCATTCCCGGCGAAGGTCATCGAAAAGGCCATCAACTAACAACTGACCAGCTTCCTCGAAGTGAACATCCTAGACCCATCCCAGTCAGGGTTCGCCGCCACCGACATCAGGATCATGCTCAACAACAGAAACCACGGCCCTGATCCTCCTGGACCTGTCAGCCGCCTTCGACACAGTCTGCCACTGCACACTAAGAGCACACCTCCACAACTCCGGAATCCAAGAGAAGGCCCTGGACTGGATCACCTCCTTCCTCTCCGGAAGAACCCAGAGCCTACGCCTACCCCCCCTTCCGCTGCAAAGCCACCAAGATCATCTGCGGCATACTCCAAGTCTCAACTCTCAGCCCGTTATTCAACATCTACATGGCACCACTCGCCCACCTACACGACCTAAACATCATCTCCTACGCCGACACCCAGTTGATCCTCTCGCTCACCAAGAACCCCCACACCGCCAAAACCAACCTCCGCGAAGGAATGAAGGCCGTCGCCGAATGGATGAGGAACAGCCGACTGAAGCTGAACTCAGACAAGACGGAGGTCCTCATCCTCGGCTCCACCCCCTCGGCCTGGGACGACTTCTGGTGGCCGACAGCACTAGGGGCACCTCTTACACCCACCAAACACGCACGAAACCTAGGAGTCATCCTCGACTCCACACACTCCATGACAAAGCAAGTCAATGCCGTCTCCTCCTCCTGCTTCAACACCCTCCGCAGGATCTTCAAGTGGATCCCCACCGAAACTAGGACGGTCACCCAGGCCCTCGTCAGCAGCAGACTGGACTACGGCAATGCACTCTACGCAGGAGCCCTGGCCAAACTCCTGAAACGACTCCAACGCATCCAGAACGCCTCCGCTCGCCTGATCCTGGACATCCCCCGCCGCAGCCACATCACACCCCACCTGAAAGACCTGCACTGGCTCCCCGTCAACAAGAGGTTAACCTTCAAGCTCCTCACCCATGCACACAAGGCACTCCATGACACCGAAACAGAGTACCTCAACAGACTCAGCCTCTACACCCCTGCCCACCAGATCCGCTCCGCAGACCATGCCCTCGCCACCATCCCCCGCATCCGAAGAGTGACCGCCGCGGCAGATCATTCTCCCACCTCGCCGCCAAGCCGTGGAACACCCTCCCCATCCACCTACGACAGACCGAAGACCTTCTATCCTTCAGGAGACTCCTCAAGACCTGGCTCGAACAGTAGCAGCATCCCCCCACCCCCCCCCAGCGCCTTGAGACCCTCACGGGTATGTAGTGCGCTTTACAAATGCTATGATGGATTGAAAGAAGGCGGCAGCAAAGGCAGCGAAGAAGAAAGCATCGAAGACGGCGGCAAATAAGACTACGACAGACACCGTTGAAGAAGACATCGAAGAAGAAGGTGTCCGAGAAGGCGGTGAAGAAGGCAGCATCGAAAAAGAAGGCTGCGCTGAAGAGGGAAAAGAAGGCATTGAAAAAGGCACCGAAAAAGAAGGCAGCGAGGAAGAGGAAAGCGTGAAGAAGGCGGCAAAGAATTAGGCAAAGAATTAGGCAAAGAATTAGGCAAAGAATAAGGCAAAGAATAAGGCAAAGAATAAGGCAAAGAATAAGGCAAAGAATAAGGCGGCGGCAAAGGTGAAAAAGCAGAAAGCGGTGAAAAAGGCGAAGAAGAAAGTGTCGAAGAAGAAAAGACGGCAAAGACAGCCGCAAAAAAGAATTAGACGGCAAAGGCGGCGGCCAAGGCAAGGAAGATGGCGAAGGAGAAGGCAAAGGAGAATGAGGAGAAGGTGAAGAAGGCATCAAAGGTGTAGGAGGAGAAGAAGGTAAAGGGGTAGAGAAAGGCGGCGGCGAAGAAGGTGGCGGCAAAGAAGAATCAGCAGAAGGCATCTAAGGAGGCAAAGGCGTCGGCAAAGAAGAAGAAAAAGGTGGCGGCGACGGCAAAGAAGAAAAAGAAGGCGTCGTCGTCGGCAGAAGGCGTCGTCAGCAAAGAAGGCGTCGTCGGCAAAGAAGCTCTTCCCTAGGAATGAGTAAAACGAGCTCTCTACTTTGTAAATAGGATTTCTGTTTTGCTGGTGTCACCTGATAAGTCGAAGCGCCAGGATACCCATAGGGTGGCAGTCTGTGCTATACAAGGCTATGAAACAATACAAGAAGGTGACGACAAAGGCGGCAGCAAAGAAAATGAAGGCAGCAAAGAAGGCGTTGGCAAAGAAGGAGTAGTCGGTAAGGAAGGCGTAGTCGTTGGCAAGTAAGGCGTTGGCAAGGAAGGCGGCGTCCGCAAGGAAGGCGTCTTCGACACGGAAGGCGAAGTGGCATCAGAGGCAAAGCAGAAGGCGGCGTTGGCAAGAAGGCGGCGTCAAAGAAAAAGGCGGTGTCAAAGAAAAAGGCGGTGTCAATTTCAGCCTAGAGTTTGCGTCTTTTCCTCTCGACCTCTAGCAAGCATTTGGATCGGTTGTCGAGGAGAGTTTCCTCTTTGGGTCAATAGGTTCCTAGTCCTTTGCTTCCTTGTCCTTTTCACCCTGCTTTGCACCTGCTCTATGCCAGCTGGCTTGAAAGTTTGCCCTGATCGGTGTCCTCTGATCGGGACCAATGTTCCCTCTGTGTGCAGCAATGTAAGATCTCTGTGCGCTGCAGACAAGTCTATGTGCACCAAGGAAATTATCATGCATGTGAGCGTTGCAATCAGGTATAAAAATCTGTGGCAATCACCACTCCAAGCTTATTTACAAAATCAGCAAACAGGTGCATTTCACATATACAGCTACCTTTAATAAGGACTTGTGACAGTTGTGCAGTGTAGATACACTCCAATATATGAATTGTTTACTCTAGTGGCACCTACACCCTAGGTTTAAACAAGGACAGGACTCAGAAGGTTGTGCCATCATAGGATTTTACTGAAGTTAAAGTAGTGTCCTGGTGACTATAACCTGGAAGGATTACAGCTGGTTAATGGCCTCAGAAGAGGGGGTTTAAGTGGTGGTATTAGCTTCTACAGTTTGCAATAAGAAAACATACCACAAAGCAATCCTAATGGTGAACAAGCCATAAGGCACTGACGGGGGGGGGGGGCATCTTACCTGGAAGAGTGTAAGCCTCTTTTCCATGGGGTTGTGGATATTCAGTGTGATCATGGCCAGGTAGGTGTATAGGTCTTGGCACAGAATCAGTTATTTTCTTCCACTTAACTTTCTGTTTCTGGCCTTGCTATACATGAGTCTCGCCCCCCCCTTTCACACATGAGCCCCCTCTTATAAGCTCTCCCCCTTCATGGAATTGAGCATCTCCAAGTGTTCTAGGTCAGTTGACCTTGATTCCACATTAATTTCTTATTAAAGTGTCCACCAACACAATCAGTGTCCCAACACTCCTGAAAAGACACACTAAACCACTCAGTGGCGTTGCTATCTGCGGATCCACCAGGAATCGGGGACTGCGGGTGAATGTACATTTCTCAGCACACTGGTGAGTCCCAAATAGGGCAAACTTGTCTGATTTTTTAACAATTTGAAATTGCTTTACTTGGGCTGTCAAAGTAGAATTTAAACAGGTACTGGTATCAGACTGACATTGAGTGCTTTTGAATGGAATCATTGAAGCTAAAAATTGTGTGCTCCTAATTCACGATATGCATAAAAGACAGCCTCTGCTTGTAAGGGGTAAAATGGAGAATGCAGTGCGTAGTTAGTAATGAGAAGTGTCATTTTATACCCTCACATTAACAATGGATGAAGTTGTTTTGCTCCAGTACTCGCCCACTTATTGAGGTTGGTTGGTAAATGTGAATTGAAGGAAATTGGAATGCTAGCACCCAACTAGAAAAATACATATTAATTATGTCCCTCTTTACAGTATCACAAACATGATTTAGTGTAAAATTAAAAAGATTCAGAATGCATTTGAAATACAGCCGCCAGACCTCACTTCAGACTTAGATCTTTCCGGCACTGCTGTTAGTTCTCAATTCTCCCTCCTGCAGTTCCCTGCCATCCCCATGGTCCAATCACTATCCATTATGAAGTCCTTGAAATCGGGCTCACCGACCGACCCCTGTCCTGCCAGGGTGTTATCGGCAATTGCTGAGGCTATTAATCCTATAGTGAATCGGATTTTAAACAACTCCCTGCAAGAAGGATCTATGCCTCTGTGTTGGAAACATCCAGAATTCTCCCTCTGCTTAAAAAACCCACTGCGGATCCGGAGGAAGCAGGTAATTACCGTCCCATATCATTACTACCTTTTTTTGCAAAGGTGTTGGAGAAATATGTCAACTCCATTCTCACGGAGTACATTGAGACTAAACCATCTTTTGCACCCTAGCCAGTCCGGCTTTAGGGCTAATTTCAGTACCGAAACAGCCCTTTTAGAAATATCTGAGACCATTAAAGCCACGCTCGACAGGGGAGGCAACGCGGTGTTGGTCCTTTTGGACCTCTCCGCGGCCTTTGACCCCGTGCCCCATGCCAGACTGGTGCAAAGGCTGGTCAAGGGGGGTGTAGGCGGTACGGCACTGAGTTGGATCAGGTCCTTTCTCAGTAACCGTCTTCAAACCTTATGGTCCCCTCCGTTTGCAGCTGCCATTCCACCTTTGAATGTTGGGGTCCCGCAGGGCTCTATCTTGAGCCCTACTCTGTTCAATCTTTACATGATCCCTATTGCCTGCCTCGCTGAACAACACGGGGCAAAGATTGTATCGTACGCAGACGATAGTCAGCTGCTTTTCACCTGCGCGAAGGGCACAGAGTTTGATAGCCTTGCAATAAACTCCTGTCTCTCTGAAGTCTTCTCGTGGTTGAAGGAGAACCAAATGAAATGTAATCCTGACAAATCCGAGATTATCTTCTTTGGCCACCGCCCTTGTGAGACCTGGCTTAATTGGTGGCCGCGGGATCTGTCCCCCCTGGGTCGTCAGTGACCGTGGTCAAGAATCTCGGAGTCAAGATGGACTCCTCGCTTTCTATGAAACCCCAGATTCAGTCAGTGGCAGGGACTTGTTTTGGGATTTTAAGAATGATGAAGAACTTCCTACCTTTGCTTTCTGTCTTTCACAGAAGAATCATAGTCCAGGCTCTGGTCACCTCACGTCTGGACTATGCTAATTCTTTGTATTTGGGTCTCCCTAGCTATTTGATCTCCCGTCTGCAGGTGATTCAAAATGCGGCGGCCAGGGCCATTTTTTTGGTCCCCTCTATTACTCGGACTTCTCCGCTCTTGTCATCCCTGTACTGGCTGCCGGTTCAGATGAGAATTTATTTTAAAGCCTTGGTTCTTGTGTTTAAAGCTTTCAATCAGTTTGGAGCTCCTTACTTAAGACATAGGTTCCCTCGCTATATCCCTCAACGTACTCTGAGAACCTCGTCTCAGCTCCTGACCTCTGTGCCGAAAGTTACTCTTGCGCGGGTCGGTGGTCGCTCTTTTCAGGCGACTGCATCCGGCCTTTGAAACAACCTCCCCCTGCCTTTCCGCCAGGCTCAGGATCTGCTTGCTTTTAGAAAAATGCTGAAGACATGGCAATTCCAACTGTAATTGGCTCTACTAGCAGTTTGTTGTCTGGCACTTTGGTTCATCTCTGTTGTTCGGGTGCGGGTTCTTTATTCTTAGCGCCGGGACACTCTTGGGAGTAGCCGTGCGCTCTATAAATACCCGACATAACATAACTTGTTACACACACGTGTTGTTCCCTAATGGCAAGTATAGTATGTAAGAAAATGTCATTCATACAAACCACCCTAGGCATTGTGCTAAGTGTGACACAGTGAGGCAGCATTTTCTATGATCTGATTTTTTGTTTTATGCTCAGATTTCTGCACCCAAGCAAGCTCAGGTTTTAGGTAGTTGTTTATAATGGCCACAATGTAGAGTTCTGGAGTGGAGGTTGATGGAGGTGTGAGATTCGGACAACGCCCGTCAATGGGTCCAAAAGTTGTTCAGAAAACTGTCATCCAATTGTTGGTCCTTCTGCAGAGCACACAGAGCAATGGTACCATTGCAAAAGTGTTTCGCTGGGGATACAAAACACCTTAAACAGCGAATAGGGCAAAAGTAAATTAAAACATATTTCTTACAGGTAAGGCGGTGATTGCACTACACCTTCAACAAACCCCAGCAACAGTTACACTCCTGTTTGCCATGACCCTTTGAGAGGGTATTTCTTTCCATCCCACTTGAAGCCATGGTGAATAGTATGATTGCTCCTTTCATTGGCAGCACACTGGGAACATCATAAAATAGACTGATGAGCTGACACTGTGATGGAAGGGTGGGAACAAAATTAACTAGTGCCTGCAGCCCACAGCAAAGTGGGGAGTGAGTAGAGGTGGGCAGGCAAACGAATTAACAGGAAGAGCTGAGCCAAGTGCTGGCTCTGGCTCTAACATCCCGTTCACAAGCCGAGCTCTGAAAATATTTGACATCTAAATCTTACAACATCACAGAATATGATAAGTTGTCTTCAATTTTTAACCAACTTAAAAACATTCCTGCCCATACCTGGTGACAATGCTTTAAATAAACAAAGAGGCACATCATTTGTCATGCATGCAGAATACATGACCTCGATTCTCATTATAAATGGTGCAACTTTATAAGCTATTTAATCAAACACAAGAAGTTTTTTTGTGCAGCGTACATCCTGAACTGAAGTATTTGAAGATACTCATGTTTTTTCTTCCCCCCATCGGTTCATTGAGATGCTCTCATATGTGATAACGACCAAAAAGGATGCTCAGTAAAATAATGTATTCGCATAGGATCACACTATTTGACCAAGGAGGGATTTTCTAGTTTTACGCCATACAATTTAACCACTAGATTGGTATTTATTTATGCCAAGGGTTAATGCTTTGTGCTTTCTTAAAGGATGTGAATAGATTTTGGCGATAGCCAGAATCCTTATTTCAATTTGTGCAATTTTACACAGCACAAACTTTGGGCAGTTCTATCCTGCGTGTTACAAGACTCCATATATTACTATTTCGGAGTGCCACTGCCAACAATACATCCATTCCTGAATCCTGCAGCTACTGAAACCTGGCAAGAACTCCACCCGACACTAATGGAGCAAGCAGCAGAGTTTTGTTATCTGTGGCAAAACACGTGCAGACAAGAGGAAGACGCTGCCTTTTACTCGCATTGTGCTCCTCCACCCGGCCTTGTAAACCTCCTGCAAATGCACTTCAGCTCCAAGAAAGTGACCATTTTTGCCCGCTCTGCTGACAAATGGTCACTTCGTCTCAAAAGGAGCCGTGAAGTGCATGCTTTGTGAGAGTATGTGGGCACTGAGGAAAGGCAGTCTGTGCGCCTGCGCATGCTACAAGGAAAAATGGTCTGGACCCTTGCAGCTCTGTGGCAAACTACGGTCATGGAGTGTTTAGACCTATCTCTTGGATCTATTACTATCTTCTGCCGCTTGGCCTTTTTGGTGTCCATTGCTGCCATATTTGCAGCCTTTGCCTGCTCGATGCGCTCTTCTGCATTTGACTCTCCTCGCTGTGCTGGCTGAGCTTATTTGACGTTTTCCTAGTCGTCACGGAAAACGCCCAGGTCGTTCGGGGAGTCTTGCAGTCTGGTTGTGAGAAAGTCTTGAGCCATTGGCATGAATTTGGCGCAGGCCTCAGTCTTCTGCATTGTAATCCTTTGGGAGGCACAAGTTACAGACCTTGTGTGAATACCCGTGTGCAAACCTGTGTTGGCAGATGGGACAGAATTTAAAGAGGGTGTTCTCCATAACTTAGCTGCCGCTCTCATGCATTCTGCAGGCCACATGATTGTCACCGATAGGATCCCCTGTCGCAGTCAAGGCAGCTCCTTTCCTCAGTTCAGTGTTGCTCGCAGACTCCAGTGATTTACAGTGCTTTCGGTTGACCTCTCCTCAGCAAATAGTTCAAGATTCGTTGGAGCGCCAAATAGCGGATGTAAGAATCTGAAGACGGCAATCACGCACAGGAATATCCAAGGCACCGTCTGATGTCACAAAGGGGATGGACTTAGCCCCAACACAAAAAAAAAAAACCAAAATGGACGGGACACTATTAGGGACCCAACCACTAAATGGTGGAATAGATGTACAGCAAGTGAACCCATTCAGAAAAGGATTCATTCTGTAAGAAGATGGTGACTTGGAATTATGCCAGGAGAGATTACTACTCACTTTGTCCTCTTTGGCTCAGGCCATGAAGATCTTTGCGTCGCACTCCTTTACGGCCCTGGGATGCATGCTGCAACATGAACAGGCCCAGGAGTCGTGGTCAGACCCCAAGCACCAGAGGCAAACATTGTGTAGGGCTGTGATGGACATCTGCCTCTTGCGGTCCCTACAGGGTTTAAACACAGACTTTTTGGCTGAGGGCATAATTTGCTCAAATTTTGCGTGAGGAAAATGTCTTCAAAGTGCAGGTCTATATCTGCATCTAAAGCATGGAAAAAGGGAACCAACATTTACGCCAGGTCGGACGCTATATTGAATATGCTACTTACCAGTATGCATCTGTTCTTGGCATGTAGGGCTGCTGACATTCATATCTGTGCATAGATCGCCGCCTAGTGTTGGGTCCGGATGTTTGCACGTTGTTGTCCTGGAAGAGTCTTCGAAGTATCCCGAGATAGGTGACTCCTCCCCTGGACCATAGTGCGCATGGGCATCCTCTCCATCCTCAGATTGTTTTTCGCCATTGTGGCAGTGATGGAGTTGATACAGAAAGTGATGACCATGCTTACAGTAATTCTGAGAGCTGCAGCTGCTACAGGCGCCGGGGAGGAGGGTGGGCGATATGAATGTCAGAAGCCCTACATGCCAAGAACAGATGCATACTGGTAAGTAGCATATTCAGTTCGAGGCATGTGGGCTGCTGAATTCATATCTGTGCATAGAATACATAGCAGTACCCTCTATTAGCGGCGGCCACCAGTGCCAGCTGCAGCGGTCTGAAAAAGAGTTTTGAGAACAGCCTGTCCTACAGCTGCCTGCTGTTTTGATTGCACATCTACACAATAGTGTTTGTTAAATGTATGTGTAGTGGACCAGGTGGCTGCTCTACATATATCATGCAAAGGAATGTTTCCCAGGAAAGCCATGGAGGCCCCTAACTTACGTGTTGAGTGGGCTCGTGGGGGAATCGGTAATGTGCGTTTAGCCTTTTGATAGCAAATTTGAATACATTTAACGATCCATCTGGCTATACCTGCTTTGGAGATGGCGTTACCTTTGTGGTGTGGGGCAAAGGCAACGAAAAGTTGTTTTGTTTTCCTGAAGACTTTAGTCCTGTCTATATAGTACATGAGGGCTCTCTTTACATCCAGTGTATGGAGTGCTCTTTCTGCGACAGTTTGTGGGTTTTGAAAGAAAACAGGCAGTTCAATAGTTTGAGTCATGTGGAACTGCGAGATCACTTTGGGCATGAATTTTGGGTTGGTACGTAGTACAACCCTGTTTGCGTGAACCTGTATGAATGGCTCTTGAATGGTTAGTGCCTGGAGTTCACTAACTCCTCAAAGAAGTGATCGCTACTAGGAAAGCTACTTTCCAGGTGAGGAACTGAATCTCCCATGAGTGTAGAGGTTCGAAGGGTGGACCCATCAGGCGTGTGAGGACCAAGTTGAGGTTCCACATTGGAGCTGGTGGGTGGCTTGGAGGAATTACTCGTTTGAGTCCTTCCAAGAATGCTTTGATGGCAGGCACTCTGAATAGAGAGAGGTGCTGCCTGGTCTGGAGATAGGCTGATATTGCGGTCAAATGGACACGTATTGAGGTGTATGCCAGATTGCATCGGTCGGTATAGGTGTAAGAGGTAACAAATTATGTTTTGGATGGATGCATCTAGCGGGTTAATGTCATTGTTATTGCAATAAATTACGAACCTTTTCCATTTGGCTGCATAGCAAGCTCTGGTAGTGGGTCTTCTAGCTTCCTTAATGATGTCCATACAGTCAGGTGGCAGATTCAGGTAGCCAAACTCTAGGACTTCAGGAGCCAGATTGCCAGGTTCAGCTGTTGCGGATCTGGGTGCTGAATCTCTCCATGGTTCTGCGTCAAATGCGCGGGTTTGATCCGCAGCCTTTGATGCGGCACCACGGAAAGTTCGAGAAAGGTGGTGTACAATGGTTGGCGTGCCCACGTTGGAGCAACCAGGACGAGTGTCAGTGAGTGTTGTCTGAGTTTGCGCGCCACCAGCGGTATCAATGGTGCTGGGGGAAAAGCGTACGCAAATCTGCCGGACCAGTTCATCCATATCGCATTGCCCTGCGACTGCGGATGTGGGAACCTGGCGGCAAAGCTTTGGCATTTTGCGTTTTCGCTTGTGGCGAATAGGTCTATGTCTGGATGACCCCACTGCTGGAAGTACGGTTGGAGTACTGATGGGTGTAACTCCCACTCGTGCATCTGGTGGCTGTGTCTGCTGAGCAGATCCGCCATCTGGTTGTCCCTGCCGGGGAGGTGTTCCGCCATGAGGAACATGTTCCTCTGAATGGCCCACTTCCACATGCTCTGAGCCAGATGAGACAACTGTGGAGAGTGTGTTCCTCCCTGCTTTTGTATGTAGTACATGGCGGTCATGTTGTCCGTCCGGATCAACACGACCTTGTTGCACAGATGTACTTTGAATGCCTTCATGGCTAGGAAGATTGCCATCAGTTCCAGAAGGTTGATGTGCATCTTCTTTTGTTGTGTAGTCCATAGTCCCTGCACTGTGTAATTGAGTACATGAGCTCCCCATCCCTGGAGAGAGGCGTCCGCTGTCAGTATTATTTGTGGAACAGGCTCTTGGAACGGTCGGCCCTTGCAAAGGTTTTGTGGATTCCACCAATGCAGAGAGTTGTATGCCCGACCGCTCACCAACACTAGGTCTTTTAGTTGCCCGTGAGCCTGATTCCATTGACGTGCTAAGCACTCCTGAAGCGGGCGCATATGTAGTCTCGCGTGTGGGACTATGAAGATGCAGGAGGCCATCATGCCTATCAACTGCATGAACACTCGGGCAGGAAGGGAGTGTTGTGGTTTGAACTTGGAAATCAGCATTTGTATGCTGTTGATCCTCACTAAATTTGGCTGAGCTGTGGCTGCCAGAGTGTCTATGGTCGCACCTAGGTACTGTTGTACGTGTGCGGGTTGGAGATGTGATTTTGGGTAATTTAGTGAGAACCCCAGACTGTGAAGAAGGTGAATGGTGTGGGACATGTGGCTGGCACATTGCTGGGCTGACTTTGCCTGAACAAGCCAGTCGTCCAGGTAAGGGTAGACGTGAATGTGTTGCCTCCGTAGATGTGCAGCCACAGTAGCTAGGCACTTTGTGAAAACTCTGGGCGTTGTTGTCACGCCGAAGGGGAGAACCTTGAATTGGTAGTGCTGCCCTTGAATAGTGGACCTGAGATATTTTCTGTGTGAGGGGTGAATGGGTATGTGGAAATATGCGTCTGAGATCTAGCGTGGCTAGGAAGTCTCCCTGTTTGAGCAGCGGGAGGAATTATTGTAGGGTGAGCATGTGGAAATGCTCTGACAGAATGTAGCGGTTGAGGGGTCTCAGGTCTAGTATAGGTCTGAGTGACCCGTCCTTTTTTGGTATTAAGAAGTACAGGGAGTATATCCCCATGCCTTGCTCGTGGACGGGTACGACCTCTATTGCGCCTTTTTCCAGCATACTTAGTACTTCCTGCTGTAAGAGCGCTAAGTGCTCTGAGGACATAGGATGGTGTTTTGGCGGTATTGTGGGTGGAGTGGAGGTTAATTCTAGGCAGTAACCGTGTTTGATAATATCTTTGACCCACCTGTCCGTGGTGATGGAGTTCCACGTGGACAGGAACCTTTGTAGCCTTCCCCCGACAGGTGTTATGTGGTCGGGAGGAAGGGAGAGGGCGTCACTGTTTGTTCTTGGGGGAGGACCTGGTATTGCCGTATCCGCGTCCTCTGCCCTTTGTGCTGGAGCCACGATACCCACCCCGGGTGTTTTTATCGTAGGTACTTTGTGTGTTGCCCTTGTTGTAGGTTTGCTGTGACCCCCTGTCCTCTGCCTGCTCCTCTATTCCCGGGGCGACGAAAGGAGCCACTCCGAAAGCTCTGTGTTTGGAGAGCCCCCATGGACTTTGCAGTGTCTGTGACCTTTTTTATTTTCTCTAGGGTGGCGTCAACTTCCGGCCCGAATAAGTAGTCGGGGTTGACCGGCTGATTGAGAATGTTATTTTGAACCTCAGGTTTGAATCCGGAGATTCATAACCAGGCGTGTCGTCGTAGTACGACGCTGGTGTTTATTGCTCTGGCAGCTGTATCTGCGGCATCCAGTGCACACTTAATGGATGCGTTTGTGAGGAGTTGTCCCTCCCTGATGAGGATTTCTGCTCCCTCTTTGTATTGGTCAGGGAGATGTTGGAGTAGGGTTTCTAATGTGTCATAGTGTGCGCGATCGTAGCGAGCTAGGAGCGCCTGTGTATTGGCAATACGCCATATGTTAGCTGCCTGGGCTGCAACCCGTTTGCCGGAGGTCTCTAGCACCTTGGACTCTTTGTCCGGGGGAGGAGCATCCCCAGTTGTTTGCGAGTGTGCCCGTTTGCGAGTATTTGCGACTACGATGGAATCTAGAGGCAACTGGCCTCTAATGTACGTAGGGTCCCCAGGCGCCGACCTATATTTTTTGTCGATCCTGGGGTTTATCACTCTTGCCCTGGTGGGGTCTTTGAAAATGTCCTTTGCTGGTTTGAGGACACCTTTTAGCATGGGTAGAGTTTTGATATTCCTTTCTGAGGATGCGAAAGTATCCATTAGAAAATCGTCCTCGATTGTGTCAGAGTGGAGTTGCACACCATGATTTTCCGCAGCACGTTCAATTAGGGCGTTGAATGCGGCAGTGTCCTCTGTGGGAGATGTTTTTGCGCCATAGAGCTGCGTGTCCTGTGTATCCATAGGTGCACCTGTGTCTACAGGGTCATCCCAAGCCTGGTCAGGGTCCTGTTGGCCCTCAGGGTCCATCTCTGTTGGGAAGGGGACGTCGTCACCCATATAGTCCTCCAAAACGTCGGTTTCGGAGTGTGTCGGGGAGAAGGACTGTGGATCTGGGTAGGAGGTATGGAGACGTTCGTAAAGAACTGGCTCCGAATCTGCTGGCAGCTTTTACTTCAGCGGGATCCGGTAGGAGTCCAAAGCGTGTTCGGAAGATATTCTCCGCTTGTGGAGCATAATTCTGCCGGTGTCGGCATCGATGATGTGAGATGGTGACGTCTCCGTAGGAGAGCGTTCGGCAGGTGTGATCCTAGTTTGGGTGACACGTGTTCTTATTTCAAACATTTTGGGCGCCGTGGATGGCGGCAGGCCAAAAGTGATATGAGGTGTTGCTGGAGAAGCTTTTTGAGCTTTTTTTCGGCTCTGGTCCCGACGTGTCCTGGAGGGCTGCCGTTTCTTTGATGCGTTGCAAGGACTCTGCAACTTGTCGCACCTGGAGCGCCGACGGTTGTTTGGCGCCGAGCGGTTCAGTAGAGGCAGGCGTGGGCTTCTTCGGGGCCACGGGGTCATCGAGTCGAGGAGAGGCGGTAGCCGTTGACGGCGTCGATGATTGTGCCTTAGGTGCTGCTTTCGAAGTGGTGTGCGACGCAGCGGCCATTTTGACCTTCGTGGCCGGAGCCGATTGTTTCGGTGCCTGGTGCCGAGGCGGTTTGTCGGTGCCGATGGCCTTTTTCCGTGTGTCGGCGCCGACGTCTGCTGCTGCGAGTTCGGCACCGAAGTCCCGTTTGGTGCGGTCGGTGCCGACGGGTTTTGCTGGCGTCGAAGGTGTAGTGGGCTTCGATCCGACCAGTACCACTTTCAGTTTCGGTTTCTGTGGAACCGACACGGCTTTTGGTTTCGGTTTCGATGAAGGGAAACCAGCCGGTTTGGGTCCTAATGGCTGTCGCTGAATGTCCGAGGCCGGGCCCGAGGGCGGGGCCGAAGAACTGCAAGATAGGTCTTGGGTAAGGCCCGAAGGCGATCCCTCGACCGGAGCCATAGACTGACGCACTGGGATATCCTCCGTCTGTACGGGTAGGCCTTGCTCGTCACCGGAGCCACTTTCTTCGGCCCCTAAGGCCTCATCGTAGTCTCCTACCTCGGTGTCGTCTTCATCTCTGTGAAAGAGTTGTTCTTCGATGTCTTCCGATCCGGAATCGTGTTCGGAAGCCGGTCTGGAGGGTAGGTTCTCCACGCCTTCTACATCTTGGTCCTCGGCGCTGAAGATGTTGGTCGGGGCCGGTGCCGCTTGCTGCGCTTCAAGTCTCGCCGCTCGTCGATTCCGAAGGGTCTTCTTGGATCGGAATCGGGCACAGGCCATACATGTGGATTCGTCGTGATCCGGTGAAAGGCATTTGTTGCACACCGGGTGGACGTCGATATGGGGATATTTCGCATTGCAAACAGGACACCGCTTGAATGGTGTCCTCGATTCCATAGTCGATGGTGTCGATGGTCGATGCGAAAAAGTTGTTTTAGAAGTTAATAAACTAACAAGTAACTGTCGATACCGATCGGGAACAGTACCGACGCGAACTAAAGGCCTTTTGGCCTGAAAAAAGTTTTTCCTAACTTGAGTCAAGATAAGCACATCCGAACCCAATGGCGGAAAAAAACAATCTGAGGATGGAGAGGATGCCCATGCGCACTATGGTCCAGGGGAGGAGTCACCTATCTCAGGATACTTCGAAGACTCTTCCAGGACAACAACGTGCAAACATCCGGACCCAACACTAGGCGGCGATCTATGCACAGATATGAATTCAGCAGCCCACATGCCTCGAACGGCTTCGGTGATGTCACATGGTGCCACTATAAAGCCAGCGCCCCTCCCTGCGCCATGAGAGCTTTGAGGTTTCCAGAAGCAGTCTGACAAATGTGACTGTTCTACAGGGGAGGTATCTGCAGGTAGAAGTTGCAATCAGAAACAAAAAGCTTATTAAATTACAATTGGGTCTATCCACCACGGACATTTACACACAAAACACCACCCAATCTATGAATTAAATTCAGGGGGGGGGGACCATATCAGTTGGGGTTCCTGGATGAAAAAAAAGGTCTCAAAGAGCTTCACATGGAGCCTGTTGTGTTGGCACATCGAGCACAATAAGAAGCATAACCAGATGAAGCATACCAACTTGGTTGTTGAAGGTCATTTCATCTTTCAGACCAGACACTTCATGGCTCAGATGCAAGCACTCCTTTTCTTGGAGCACACTGCTCGGAACACCAAGTCCGTTTCTGAATAAGTATAAAATTGGGCGAGGTGTCATGGACAGGTAAAATACCTTCTTGCTCCCCCTTTTTATAGAGATTCCTCAATGCACGGTCAACACAGTATGTTCACCACATTCCCTTGATGAAAACATGTACCTTTTTGGGTTTTTATTTTTAAGACCTATTTTCATTGTTATGCACAGAGCGTGAATGCTCAGCACCTTTGGCAGTGCCTTTTCTGGGAAAGACTAACCCTCAGATTCCTCACCTTCTGGCTAATTCAATTGGTCACTCACTCCCTAAAGTTTACATGAGTAGATTGCATCGCACAGCTCCACAATGGTGGCGTTCCAGTCCAGGAGTGACTAGCAGAGTCATATAGATGCCACCCATGCGCACTGAAGTAGGTGCTTTCAGAGCAGTCTGTGCCCTCAAACACACAGCTTAATTACAGATTGGCTGGGACCAGTCTGCAGATCTCTAAAGAGGGGCCTACTTAGGTTATCATTTTTCACAATAAAAGTACAAGCACAAAATAATTTTGTTTAAATAAAATGCTAAATCAATTCTTGCCTGTGTGGAACTGGCAGGATTTTTTTTTGTACTTTAAAAGATGGCTACAGAGTAAATAATACAAATTCCAGGTAGCATTTGCAATACCACAGACCGTTACTTTGGCGCACCAAAACCCATGTAGGGCATGTTAGAATTTCCGCTGCACACTGGGTAGATTATATATATATTTATATATCAAAGCTACAAAGTTCCCAAAGGCAATGACGAACTCGGACAACAGCTGGCTTAAAAAGCCTTTAATTAAGGTAAAACTGGAAACCAGCATTCCGATTCAAGTATCTGCTCTGATGTCGATTTCGGCCCGACGCGTTTGAGCTCCTGCTCTCTTCAGAGCCAGCTGTTCGAATGAGTCCTTGCCTTTGGGAACTTCGATCTCGGTCATTCTCTCCCCCTCCCTCTATGATATATATATATATATATATATATATATATATATATATAAAACTATTGGTCTCATAAGAAATTACATTAATTTTAAAACACTCGTTATAAAATGCAATACCATTTACACATATTTTGGGGTTCAAAGTTGTTTATTTTCCTGTGCCTGCCAGCAAAATGATGTTACAAAGAAAATACAGAGGGCTTGCAATAGAAAACCCCCTTTACTTCAAATCTTGGCTTCATCCATCCCTCCACCCCCAACCTCCACTTTGGATTCCTCCTGAAACAAATGTGCAAATAGAAAAGTAACAAAGGATCACGTCCCACATAAAAACATCCCCTGCTCCTTTACCAGATTTACAATATAAAAGGGAAATAACCACAGCAGTCCAGATCTACCATCACTGTCAAAATCTTTTCCAGAATGTTCTCAGCAGCACAATATACAAGAACATGCGCATGAAGCCAGTAACTACAATATCAAAATACATTGCAACCAGGATCAACACGCATTAAGTTCTGTTACAGATTTTTACCATAACATTGCCAAGTCAATTGATAACAAAGTGCAATGGCGCTGGTGACAGTTTGGCACAATAGGAAAATACTGCCCAAAGAAAGTCGCCAAGATTTTAATTATCCCTCAAGTCGCTCTCCCCCTCTTTCTGTGACCTTTAAAGCCTTATCAACAAGAACGTTTCCGAGTCACAGAACTTTAGGGTAACGCGGTACTAATCGATCATGGGGGGATGATAAACCTGGCATTCATGATGACCCAGAAAAGGTAACCCTGCTCCGAACACCACTTAATACCATGATGGGATTCATAGAATATTTTCCATGCATGGATAAGTACTAATCTTAGGTTTGTGTTTCTACAACGAGAAACTGAACATAGATTTTCAAAATTTAAGTGAATCAATGATTCAAAATAAAAATCTCTCAAATGTGAGAAATTATATAAAACTGAAAGATGTAAGGTTGTCAGCATGTCAATCGACAAGGGTGAAGGCGTGTGCTATATGTTCTGGTTTGGTATACTGAATAAAATAAGAAAGCATAACTGAACCATTTAGTAACTGAAAGGTATAGGATTAAAGATTTGTTAAAGATGCGCTGAAAAGTGAAGATAAAAATGGAGTGCACAGATGTACCAGAAAGCAGACACCATTTAAAATCTTTAAAATAGAGCAAAAGAATGGGGTACGTTTAAGATGAATTAAAAAGGCAACCCGCATAGGACTACACAGGCTACACCAGAACCATAATCACAAGTGCTTAGCTTTGGTAATTGAAATTCTAGGCCACACAAAAAAATGTATTGGCAACCTGCAATGTTAACCCCAAAAAACAATCTACTGTATGAGAAAATTGTTCCAAAGCCTAGTCCTTGATACTATGGGAAATCAGAATCAAAATATTAAAAACAAAAAACTAAGAGGACATGCCTTTCGATACGGGGGTGAGGTGTACAGGACTGGGGTTAAGCTGTTCACGCCCCAGAATCAATCTTAAAATGGAAAATCACAGACGGTATGGTGGAACAAATACAACATTAAGTAAAAATGTTTACCGCAACTCCTTCGAAGCCAGGTGCAAAACTGCTATTTTGCACATTCCCTTTTCAAAGAAAGCAGAATGTGGCCTGCTAGAGAATGAGCTCCAAACATAATCCCATTCTAGGTGTTAAAGCCTAGTACAGTGGCTAGAATATATTGTTTTGCATCATCGTTTACAGTCCGTTCATAAAACTGCCACATTATCAACAGCAGAATCTGCTGGGTACCAACAGAACAGTAACACCTTCAACAATTGAAAAAAACAGTTGGAAACGTTCACAGCAGACTGCAAATCAGCCATTGCAGAGATTAGATGGGTGCCAACCCCCATCCTTCAAGTTCAACGGAAAGACGTTTCTGTAAAAGCAGTAAGAGAATCGTACTCTTTAAATGTTTGACGTGACTGCTCTATATTCAGAAACTTTTTCAGTATACTCGAAAATGTCAATGCCCAGCAATAATGAAATATCTGCATGAATCTAAGCTTGTGCCAGGCTCAGTGTGCCAACTGCTTAAAGTTTCTTCAGGCGACTGTACAGTTCACGCTTGCTTTTCTCGCCTGCCCATGTTCTGCTTCTTGTGCGAAACCGGCGAAGGTCCTCTTTGAAGTCCTCATGATTCATTGGCCGGTAACTCTGCGGTTCGCAAGAGTCCTGGAGAGCAGAAGCAACAAAAAAACATTAAGCCATGTAAGCAGAGGCCTCAGTTGCACAATCGGCATTCCATCTGAATTTGAAAGGTTATGAGTTTCTGCCTCAATGCACACGTAAATTTGTTCTGATGAAACTTCCTTTTCTACAGTTTGATGACACCAAAGGGAAGAAAATCATTTTTGGAAAAAGGGTGGTTACTTACCCTGTAAACATCTGTTCTTGGCATGTAGTGCTGAAGATTCACATGCTTGCATACTCCGACCATCTAGTGTTGGGCTCAGATGTTGGCCAGTTTTTCTTGGACTAAGTCTTTCGAGTCACAAGGTAAGGAGACTCCTTTTGGTAATAGTGCACATGGTCATCGACTCCATTGTTAAGATTGTTTTCCTGCAAGAGGATGAGTGGAGTATAAGTGAGTGTAAATACAGATGTCCAGGCAAGTGAAATATAGATTAGGACTACAACGACCATAGGTGTCTGGGGAGGTTGGTGGGCACATGTGAATCTACAGCACTGCATGCCAAGAACAGATGTTTACAGGGTAGGTAATCCGTTCAAGGCATGTTTGGCTGTAGATACACATTCTTTGCATAGACTGTATAGCAGTGCCCTCCAAAAAGTGGTGGCTAACCAGTGGATGCTACAGTTTAAAAAAATGTACGTAGCACTGCCTGCCCTACATTAGCTTGCTGGCGTGCTAAAATAGCCATACAATAGTGCTTGGTAAATGTGTGTGGTGAAGACCATGTAGCCGCTTTAAAATGGTCAGCTATAACAGTATCTTAAGAAAGCCATAGATGCCAGTATTTTATAAGTAGTGTGCTTAAGGGGGTATAGACAAAGTTCTTTTGGCTTTGGCTTTGGCATGGCATGTTTGGAGACAATTAATGATCCATCTAGAAATCGATTTGAAATAGGTTTCCCTTTATGAGTGAAAGCAAATGCAACAAAAAGTCTTGCTTTACGAAAAACTGTTGTCCTGTCAATATAATACACGGACGCTCTCTTAACATCTAATGTATGAAGAGCTCTTTCAGCTACAGAATCTGGTTGAGGGAAAAAAAACAGGTAGCTCAACTGATTAATGTGAAAAAGGAAACTAATTTTGGGTTGGTTAGAAGAACCACCCTACCTCTATGAAACTGGAAAAAAGGTTCTTCTAAAGTTAGTGCCTGTAGCTTACAAACACGACAGTGAGGTGATGGTAGTTAAGAAAGCAACCTTTGAAGAAAGAAACGGAGGGGGCAATTATGTAATGGTTCAAAGGGTGTACCCATACTTCTTGTTAGAATATTGAGATTCCACATAGGTGCATGTGGGACCCTTGGTGGTATCACTTAAGCCTTCCATGAAAGCCTTAATTACTGGCACTTCGACTAATGATAAGTGGTGTCTGTTTTGAAGATGGACAGCTACAGCTGCCGGATGTTGACGAATAGAAGTGTAAGCAAGACTGGAGTGTTTTAAATGCAGCAAGTAACCAATAATGCTTTGCATAGATGCATTTGGTGGTTTTATAGTTTTGGTTATTACAACAATTAATCTTTTCCACTTCGCTGGATAGCAAGTCCTAGTGGCAGGTTTTCATGGTTCCTTAAAAATTGTCATGCATTCTGCTGGTAGATTTAGATATCCAAATTCTAGGACTTCAGGAGCCAAATCACCAGGTTAGCTCCTTTGGGCGTCTGATTTCTCCATGGTTCTGAGTGAGAAGGTCTGAACTGAGGTGAAGCTTCTGATGTGGGACTATTGGAGTTCTAAGAGTGTGCTAAACCATGGTTGACAAGCACATGTAGGAGCTAATAGAATGAGGGTGAGACATCTGTCTGAGCTTCCGAACCAGAAATGGAAGAGTGAGGTGAAAGGCATAGGCAAATATTTGACCAATCCATCCATACGGCATTACCTTTGGATAGAGGGTGTGGGGACCAGGAGGCGAAGTTTGGCCATTTTGTGTTCTGTGCTGTCACCAAAAAAGTCTGTGTGTGGAAACCGCCATCTGTGAACTGTGGGGGAGAACTTGGGGGTGGAGTTCCCACTCGTGGACTTGTTGCTTCATCCTGCTGAGGAGGTCTGCAAAATTGCTGTCCGTTCCTGGGAGGTGTTCTGCTGAAAGATGGATTTTGTGATTTGTCCAAAGCCAAATGGTCTGAGAGAGGCGTGATAACTGTAGCAAATGTGTCCCCCCGTTTCTGTACATAGCTGTCATATTGTCTGTCCGGATGAGGGCAACCTTGCCTATAAGGTAAGGTAGAAATACTTTCAGCGCTAGGTGAACAACTTGAAGCTCTAGGTAGTTGATATGGAGATTCTGGTGTTTGACGTCCCAAAGACCATGAACTGTTGGATCTTGTAAATGAGCACCCCACCCTATGAGGGATGAATCTGCTGTTAGCACAATCTGTGAACAGGGTTGATGAATGCCCCCCCCCCCCCTTTCAACAGGTTTGTGGGTTCCACCACTGCAGAGAGATAGGAGTGCGGCTGTCAACCAGCACTAGATTGTGGAGTTGGCCCTTTGATCGAGTCCACTGTGGTGCTAAACATTCCTGTAGACTAAGCATGTTTAGTCTTACATGGGGCACTATGACAATACATGAAACCATCATCCTAGGAGATGCATGAAGGTCTTGATCTAAGTATAGATTGTCTTGGAACTGTGCTAGCAGTGTTTGGAAATTTTGAATCCTGGCTGGATTTGATTAGACTAGACCTATAAGAGTGTTGACCATAGCTCCCAGATATGGTTGCAGCTGGGAAGGTAGAAGATGGGATTTTTGAGCGTTGATCGTGAATCACAGCTGATGTGGAAGATTTATGGTCATTTAAGTGTGTTGACACAGTAGGTTTGTATGGACTTATAATGGTTTAGATATGGGAAGACATGAATGTTTTGTCTTCTTAAATGCTCTACCACTTCTAAGCAGTGGTAACTTTGAATGGAAGGACTTTGAATTGATAATGTTTGCCTGCTATAACAAATATGAGATAGTTGCGATGTATTAGGTAAATAGGGATGTGAAAGTATGCATCCTTTTAAGTCTAGTGCTGACATGGTCTCCTTGCTGTAGAAGTGGAAGCACTTGTTGAAGTGTGACCATATAGAAATGTTCTGCTAGTATGTAGTACTTTAAAGGCCTGAGATCTATAATAGGCTGTAAGGAGCCGTCCTTTTTGGGAATCAAAGTACAGGAGTAAACCCCTGATCCTTGATCTTGTATTGGGACTGGCTCTATAGCTTCTTTGAGTAATAGAGCTTGCAATTCCTGTTTGAGCAGTTGAACTTCCAGAGAGAGATTGTGTGCGCAAGGTGAAATATTGGGCGGATTGCTGATGAGCCAGGAAATAACCATGTTGGGCAATGTCCAACACCCACCTGTCTGATGTTATCAACTGCCAAGTGGGAAGAAACTGCTGTAGTCGACCCAGACAGGTGTAGGATGATCGGCGGAATGAGTGAATCACTGCTTGCTGGTGGATGGGGAAGTACAAGTTGGTTTACCTCTACCCTGTCCTTTGGAGTTGCTACCCCTGTAATTGCCCTTGAAATAACCTTGATGGAGAGGATTGATTTTGTGACCTGTATGAAGACAGAGGCATCTGTGGAAGTGGATTTGGAACCTCCTCTTTAGGATGAGCGGCGAAAGAAGCCTCTATTGGTAGGCGTTTAAAATACTCCCATAGATTCAGCAACTTTGGTATCTTTTTTCATTTTTTCTAAGGCCTCGTCCACATGTGGGCTGAAAATATGCTCCTTATCAAAAGGGACACTTAAGTCTGCTGAACTTCTGGCTTAAAACCAGATATGAAATCAAGTATTCCTCCTAGGAGGACACTAGTATTGATACTTTCCGCTGTGGTATCAGCAGCGTCTAGTGCACATCTGACGGAAGAGTTGGAAAGGAGTTTTCCTTGCTGCACTAAACCTTGTCCCCTTTTCATATGCTCTTCTGGGAGATATGCGAGTAGCTCCTCAATTTAATCCCACTGTGCCCTATCATACCTGGCTAACATGTCTTGTGTATTTGCAATTCGCCAATGATTAGTATATTGAGCAGCAACTTGTTTGTATGAGGCATCTATGAGCTTAGAATTTGTCTGGAGATGGTGCATCAGCTGTAGTTTGTAAATTGCAACTAATGAGTCTGGTGGAAGCTGACCTCTAATAAAAACAGGATCAAATTGTGCAGGTTTATACTTTTTATCCACCCTAGGGGTAGTGTGTGCGTGCTCCTGCAGGGTCTTTAAACATCTTTTGCATGGCGCTTCATACCTTTTAATATTGGCAGGAACTAATGTGTGTGGTCCCTAACGTCTCGAACAAACAAGCATTTTCAATGCAATAGGTCTCGCCATTGCAAGATTTTAAGCTATTGGCACTGTAAATGATAATGCCCTTTATTTGTGTGTTTTTCTAAGCAACACATATGAAAGGCATTGTAATTTCTAATGCTAATAGCTTAAACTCTCGCAAATGTGAGACCACTTTAACAGTGGCTGTGCCCCTTTCTTTAGCTGGTGCTCGCCGTATTTTGGGATACAGTGAGCAGTGTCTAAAGAAAGGGGCACGGCCAACATTCAAGTGAAAGTGAATATGGGGTGCTTTTACACAAAATGGAAAAATAAAGGAAGAAATCTTTTGTAGCATGGCTGCTAAAGGAAAAGTGATTGCGCTGCAAATTAAATGAGCTCGGCCGATAAGATGAAGAGATCAAGCAACAGGATTACACCTGTATACCCAGTCGAGACCTGGGTGATGAATGTATGTAAAAAAAACAATGTCTTAACAGATCATATTTGTTAGGCCATTAAATAAACATGCACATATAGTTGCATACAGAAAGAGCAGTGAGACCCCAAGGTTAAGGAATGTGCAAGGGGCACTATATATTCATAACATGTAAAGGTATCAGCACTGTTTACATTGAATGTGCGTGTGCCCCGAAAAATGACTGTGCATGACACAAGGTGGACGGCACAAGTGACAGCAATGAGCAGCAGAGTAACAAGGGTTAATTTGTGAACCAGAGTATAGCGCTAACTTCTGGCGCTATACTCTGGTTCACAAATTAACCCTTTGTAACTCCTGTAAATAATTATTTGTGAACCAAAAGTACCTTGTAAATATTACTTTGCTCACTGTGCCGTCCACCTGGTGTGTCACGAGCACTTATGTGCACAAAGTCTTTTTTCGGGTTACACTCACATTCAATGTAAACAGTGCTGAAACAGTTGTTTTCCCTTTACATGTGCTGAATATACAATTCCCGTGGCACATTCCTTAACCTTATTCTCCCTGCTCTTTCTTTTTGCAACTATACGCTAAAGTGAAAGCGGCCCGCGCTGCAAATTAAAATAAGCACAACTGCAATAGTTAAAGCGGACCGTGCTGGAAATGGAAAAAATACATGACTAATAATATTAAAGGTGGCGGTGTGCTGTGACGTTGCGGTGCAATAGGGAAGATCATTAAAGAAACTAGTACTCACTGACTAAATAAAGCAGACTAACACCACAAGGAGAAAGTCCAGTTGTTATGGCAGGTTACAAATGTAGACAAGGCGGTACCAAGGAGGGCCTACTAAGCCTATTGACGAATGAAAAGCAATGATTTTGAAAGAACAGTAACAGGAGCAAATTGAAAAAATGGCCAGAGCTTCCATGCCATACCTCAATACAGCATGCCTTGCAGAGCAGCACACACATTGCCCAGGCTCGACCTAAAAATCTTCCTCCAGAAAATCTTTATGTGACCCCATGATATTGTGCTATCCTAGCTATCAGCTACTGATATGGAGAGACTTATCAGAAGGTGAGGGTTAAGCAGGATATAGGTCTGGGTCGGCCTCCAGGAGGGTCTATATATTGTAATCCAGCTAGGGGTCTGCTGGTGCCCCATAATTATCTGCCACATCTGCATCTAGGTGTATCTGGAGAAAACTGAGCTGTGTTGTATAAAGGATTGTATGGCGAAAGAGGTACATGTAATGGAGATGTAGGATGAGGTGGAGAAAAGAGACCAACAGGGTGCAAGGGACTGGTAGCTAGATCGTTTTTCTTCCTTTTAATAGGTATTGTATGAATATCCTGTTGGAAGAGGTTTTCTTCTTAGCAGAAGGTTTTAAGGCAGATTCTGTGACAATGTGGCTAGTCTCTGGGTGTATATGTATCATTTTCTGTTTAGGATAGTGTTTTTCTTGCATGGTCTCTAAAATCTGTTTAAGGAGTGTTCCAGGAAGCAATTTGTGTTTCAGTGCCGAACTTTGTTTCACTTTCTGAACCGGTGCGGTGGAAGCCGAAGAGGTATGTCGGCTCAGTGCAGAGTGAGAAGGCTTTGTGTGCACTTTTGGTGCAGAGCTGTAGGGCGGGGAATGATGCCTACCACAGCCAGATAGCAGTGGTGGCCCAGAAGCCTTTTGTTTTAAGGGAACCGAAAGTTTGTTTGTGGGTGGTGAGGGCTTCTGGGTACTCACAAAACCTTGACAAGGTGGAAGACCCTGTGACTCCAGATCAATCTCTAGGTCGGAGTTGGAATCTTGCACTGAAAAGGCCTCTTCTTCGGCAGCTGAGGCTTCAAGACTTTACTCTTTCTAGTTGATATCTTGCTGTCCGAAGAGATCTGGCATGTGTTCGATGTTCTGCCTCAACATTTCTCTGCATCGAGCCAGACAGTCCTGCAAGGCCTTTTTAGATCGAAACAACCAACAGGCCTCACAATCTTCTTACTTGTGCTAAGGGGAAAAGCACAGGTTGCAGACTTTGTGCAGGTCAGTGCGCGGGTACTAGGAAAGGGACAGAGGGCAGAATTTGAATGGAGTCCGCTCCATCAACAGATCAGTGTGGATGGAGTTGGTAGTATGTATTAACTATCCCGAACAGGCTAGGCCCGAAGGCTGCGGTTGGAGTTTTCCAATCTGATAAAGAAAGTCTTCAGAATTGCGACACGCAAGGGATGAAAACTCATTCGAAAAATACCTGCAAGGGTAGAGTGGATTAGGTACCAAAAGAATCCCAAAAAAGGTCTTGGAGCGCTGTAATACATGTCTGAACCAGATGCCGGAAAGAAAATCTAACAATGGAGTCCATGCCCATGTGCACGGTTACCAAACTGAGTCACCTTACCTTGTGACTCAAAAGACTTCTTCGAAGAAAAACAACTTGCAAACATCCGGACCACACACTAGATGGCAGGAGTATGCAAAGCAGGTGTCTCTACAGCCACACATGCTTTAAATTATTTTTTTCGTTCTCTATCCAGTTTTTCAAATTTAAGTGTGGGTTCTCCTTTAAGTCCCCTCAACTCCCATTCCCTTTAATACCTTTGTCTCCTACCCTCCCGCTTTACTCTTATTTTAATTTGACTACTTCCCCGTCCATTCTGTTTACCCATCCTATTCCCCCACCTGCTACTTCAAACATACATCTTCTACCCTCCTACTTTCCTTTAGTCCACTTTCACTACTTCCTCTACCCGATTTAACATTTACCTCATCCTATAAACCCTTTTACTCCCTTCTATTCTTTTACCTCCCCTTCCTTTAATACCCCTACTTCTACCCTCACATTTTGCCTTTTTAGCTTTACTTTTATTAAATCTAGATTTTCCCTATTATTTATACCCTCCACCTCAGATTTTTTTTTCCTGGTAAAGAAATGTAGCTATTTCACCATCATGTAATTGAGCCACCCGATTTGTGAGGCTGACTTGGTGTAGGAAACTGGCTCTGTATATATTATACCAAAGTGAGGTATAGTGTGCACAAAGTCCAGTGGAACCCCAAAGGTAGGCAGAGGCAAAGTTAAATCGCACCTCACTCTCTATTTGTGGTAGTGTGGTGGCGCAGTAAGGCAGTATCAGAGGACAGTGTTAAGCATTTGTTGTACACTCAGTCGGCAAATCAATTCACGCACTCAAAGACTGACCAATTGTTTTTGTATGAAAATATTTGTTATTTTATTTTCTAGAACCAAGCAAGCCTGGCACAGGTAAGCAATAAATACTTTACAGTAGTAATGCAGTTTGTAAACAGTTTGAATTGTATATGCACTTTGTTTTGACTTACAGTATGGTTTCTGAGAAATGCAATGCTTTTTAAATAAGGTACATAGACTTGAAGGGGCTTTTCATTTAAATTACAGGTAAGTTACTTTTGAGATTACTTTTCTTACTCAGAGTAGTATACCTGGATACTACTCTGCGACATTTCCTTTAAACGGGTAAGTAAAATCGTTTTTGTTAGTTAGTGCAATTTTGAAGAATTTCTTTAGGTTTTCAAACTCCACACTTGAAAACTTTTCCAAGAAAAACAGTCTATGTCATCCTATGGAGGAAAATAGCGTTAGCTTTTTTGAGGTAAGTATTTGGTAGTGAGAGTTGAAGTTCTGGCGGTAGACTCAGGGGTCCCCCAAGGTCAAGGATGCACTCTAGTTACACCCTCAGCGGCACTAGGGGGGCCCGGGTGCAGAGGCCTAATGTTATCTGATGGGGGTTAGGGGGCCTCCGATTGGTGACTGCTGACAAGCAGGCCACTTGGTTGTGGGAGCAAAGCTCCTGGACTTTAGCTCCGAGCAAATGGGGAAACAAAGTAGCACCAAAGGTGCACCCTCAGCAGCACTAAGGCAGCTGGGCGCAGGGTGCTGTTTCGACGTCGGGCACCCTGTTTGCTATGGGGAACCTCCGGTTTACAAAGGTACTGCAGGCTTGGGGACGAAGGTCCTCTGGGTGCGACCACCACTTCGAGAGGTAAGCTGGGAAGTTAGAGGTTGGTTAGGCACCGTCTGTTTGACCACCCAAGGCCGTGCAGCATTTGGTGCAGAGGTGCCTTTTGGGGTCGGATCTTCTTACCAGCTCCTGGTCCCGGTTGGGGGGACCTTTTGGATTTAGGCTGCAGGCGTCTGCTGGAGGTTTGAGGCAGGTCAGGGTTTGCCGGATCTCGGGTCAGGATCGCCAGGTGTGACCTCGTGGTGTTTGCACCCGCTGTCCACAGACCGAGGTCGTGTGAGCAAAGTGGGGCGGATTTGCAGTGTCCGGCCGTAGCCAGAGGTTGCAGATGAACAATTCCGGTGTTCACAGGAGACAAATTCTTTGGGGTTGAAGGCAGGCAGGTCCTGCAGGGTTTTCGAGGTTGCTGGCTGCAGAAAACACCGGGATTTCACAGGAGCAGGTTCGAGGTGGAGACAGGCCGGTAGGGCTGGGGCCAAGTCAGTGGGAGTCTTCCTCTTGTTAGCTGCTGCACGGCTGTTCGGTCCTTTTTCTCATAGTTTCTTCTTGTCTGAGGAAGCTAGATTTAGGGGCGTTACAGGTAGGTTTAAAAAGCCTAGGCCTGTCTGGTAAAGACATGAGGACCCCCCCCCCCCCCCCCCCCCCATGTGTACTGCTGCATTACTGTGAGCTAGGTGGGGACACAATCTAGGTAACAAGCATTTGCAATGCAATAGGTCTCGCATTTACGCAATTTTGAGCTAATAACATTGCAAATAACAATGCCTTTTATTTTAAAACAAATAAAAGGCAGTGTCATTTACAATGCCAATAGCTTAAACTTGTGTAAATGCGAAACCTATTGCAATGCAAATGCTAGTTTTTATTGTCTTTTTTTTGCACTCATCTAACGGTTTTATTTAGTGGCGCCAAGAACCCAACCTGGTGTACGTGCGCTCTACATATAAAGTCGAACATAACATTTTATTTGTCTTGTAGTATATCTGTATGTAAGCACTGCACAGGACTTTTATCGTGTGTATCCATGTGTTTACTGCTGAACCATAATGTCTTCATCTTGACAGCATACAACTGTGCAATGGTTATTACTAACTATGCGTAAAAAAATAAACCTGATACTTGATTGGATGGAAACGCGTCCTCAAGAAGTAAGTGTACAGGAGCAATGAGATATGGACAAAAAAAAAAAAAAAAGGATTAAAAGTAAAAGTCTACAGAACAAAATGAAAGAATACAATGATTAGACTTGATTACTAAGTAAAAGATTGTGATTGGCAATTTGGTAATGCTTAAAGATGTGAGATCTAGAAAATCCAAGGTTGAGTTTCACTTCAATGGTCCATTTAAAGTAATGAAAGCTGATTGAACAGTTGTCTGATGGACGTTGGTGGTCAAAAACAATGTAGTTCCACTATTTGAATTTCAAAAGTATGTTATAATTAGAAAACTGACAACCAGGTATCCTTGTATTGTTATAAGAATGTTATGTTGAGAGCGTTCCCACATCGGATTGAATCCATGCGTTCTAGCTCAAACATTCGGCTTCACGGCAGTTGACTGTTAGAGCTTGACTGCTAAATTGCGAAATAAACATCCTATGAATTCACCATATACCAGTAACGGCATGTTATTCTACTATATATTGACATAAAAGGGGGAAGGTTGAGCACAAACACCTGCAATAACTTCTGGTGTTCAGTGTCCTTGTTTGCACCGCAACCATGCCCCAGCACAATGATGTGCGAGGTGCAATCGTCCACTGAGTGAGTCTAGAGCGGACTCCAAGAACAAGCCCACAGAACACGAATGACATCACAATGCTAACTTGGCACTGAAGAGAGAGCAGGAACGCGAACAGAACTCTGTATAGGCCTAGCCATAATGGACACACTCCCCACCACATACATTCCCCCGCAACACCCCAGCAGTTTCATGACACCGATCGACCCCTGCTCTCCACGGAGAGAGAGCTAGACAGCCGAGCATCATAAGAAGCCCCAACACAACTGAATCCCTTGAAAAGCTGTCGTATTCCCTTATGCGACAAGAGGTTGCAGACCTACTGTGCTATAGCACTGGCTAGAAGACCAAGGCCCCGACTTAGTCAAACTTTGTCTTCCACCAGAAGCGGACAGCCTCCATCCATATCCTCTCAAACGCTCTCCGCCCATGCAGCTACAAGTAGGAAGATCACTGTGCCATTTTAAACCAGACAACCACCTTATGGCATGAGAGACTGGCAGACAATATGGGCGACAGTGACCCCACTAGAAGTTGGCTGACAGTGTGCCACAAGAGAGGATGCCAGAAACATAAGTCCCTTCAAAGGATGCAAAAACAGTGAGCATCTTTTCTTACAGACAACCAGTACGAACCACCCTTCACATATGTTAAGGAAAGTAACAGTTGTTCACCTTGGGTTAGTCCCTGCAAACCGCAAGCCTGTAGCACTTCCAGCAGCGCCGCTTCATGAACTTCAGACATTTGCGCTGTCATCGCAGTTAGAATAAACGTGCCAAAACCATAGATCGAAATAAACCATTCCAGGCAGTGCGCGACTGTGACTTACTACCTCTGTCAGCGGGTTCCAGCATAAACGACACCTCTGTCAATGGCGACCATCTTGAAATAGGTCTTTAGTAACGATTGACTACGGAAATAGTGTGAGAATGCAAATATCTTTCAGATAGTATTGTTAGCTCAGAAAATATTGCTAAACTGTAACAAGGTACTACAAGAGCAGATAATAAAAGTGATGCATTAAATTGCCTTCAATGGCAAAGATGTATACCTTTTGGCGTGATTTTAGTATTTGTATTTTCTAGTGTTACTTATTTCTCTACCCATTTGTACTTGGAGTGTCCCAATTCGCAAACGCATGAAAAGGTAGCGACCTGGTTATTTACGAAGGCGTGGTTCTATTGGAATAGTATAGAAAGTCAAATGCACTCAATTTAGGAGAGCAGTGCGCCCGAGCCGGCCGGAGTCATGAACGTGCACATCGCCTGTACGGGCGCGTGCACAACGCGTGAGGGGAGGAAAGCAGCGCGCCCGAGCCAGAAACGTGCTGTGCACATCGCCTGTCCGGGTGCATGCACAGCTCCAGTCTCCCTTCCTAACACAAATCGGCAACAATAGATCTCGCCAAGACGAGCAGCGCATCGCTAGGCAAGACCTAAAAAGGAAAGACTCCCTTTACAGAAGGGAGATGGGGCTTACAAGAGAATCATACGAGTAGTGCTGGGGTTCTGGGGGAAAATGAAAGTAAGTGCTCAATTCAAAAGAAGTAGAACCCCAACATAAATCTTCAAAGACCCAGACCCTCAATTACATTTAGTGTCTGGAAAAGTACGATAAGAAGGAGAGGTTGAGTCCCCAAAAATGTGTCATCTGGCAAGCAGCCAGACAGGCTGAGGGAGAAGAGGAAGCTCTACAAGACTGATCAGGACGGGGGGCTAAGGCCGGCCAGTCTCACTTCTGAGTGAGGGGACATCACCCAGGGAGCCTTGAGCACCAGCGCCTGGCTGCCAAGACCAGTGTGCCCTGTGAAGAAGAGGAGTGTTGGAGGGCGAAAGGTCCTATGGGGATTACCTGTGCAATGTGTAAGGATTCGACTGAGCACCCATTGGGCTGTCACCCATGTGCAAGATTGTTTTTACCGACCCTTGTATGTCAGATGAGGCCTGCTGTAGACGGAGATGTGCATTGAGCGGTGTGCAGGTCCTGCTACACCCATATCACCGCACTGACCCCGTATGCCAGAGGGGGCCACTGGTAATCTACCATCTCAAGGACCACCAAAACTTGATTATGGGCTGGAGCGCTGAGGCTGGAAGAACCTGCACCCATATCACCATGCACGTCAACCCCAGATGCCAGGAGGCGCTGCCTGTACCAGTGTTGCCAAAGGATTCAGGTCGTCGCCCAAAGGACAGACTGAAGCTACTCGCAAGGTTGGACACACAGAGCGAGGAAATTGCCCCCGACTCACCACAGACACACAACATTGCATCCTTGCTGCCAGTCGGGATCTGAAGAAATGATTCTCCACGCCCATTTAACAAGAAAATCAGTTACTTACCTGTAACTGTAGTTCTCCAGTATTGGAATCTTTCTTAGATTCACATGCTAAAATCATTCACCATGGTGGAGATGGGAGTCCCCAGTATCTTAAAAAAATTAATGTCCTAAGTAAACATAGAACCGAAGGCTTAATTGCTTAGTAAAATATCCTGGTCCTTATTTGAAAAAAAGACCAAACTTAGAAAACAGCCAATCAGATGACACCACCCTGTAAAACCTTACTGAGAAGCTCCAGTCGCTCAGATTTTCCAAACACTAGTGCGTACAAATAGAAACAGAAATATAGGTGAACCTCTTAAGGGGAGACAGGTGGGTCGCATGTGAATATGAAAGATTCCAATACTGGAGAACTGCAGTTACAGGTAACTTATTTTCTTACTCCAGTATTGGAACTTTCATAGATTCACATGCTTGAATCAGAGTAGAGAGCAGTTATTAGGACATTTTCCTTAAATAAGACATTATGGGCCATATGTAGGTAGCCTAACATTTACCACTTCATAAATACCGAATTTTACCGATTCGGTATTTATGAAGTGGTAAATGAGATGTAGGTAATCCATCAGTAATATTTACCGATTCGGAATGGGTCGGTAATTTAGAATCGGTATTTACCGATTCGGTAATGATGCATACCTTCCCATTGATTCCTATGGGCCAGGAGGCCCATAGGAATCAATGGGAAGCCAGTTACCATTACCGAATCAGTAAACACTGATTCGGTAATGGGGGGAGCACAATCAAGGGTGGCAGGGTCACAGTGACACCCTGTTGCACCCCTGATTCCTGCATGTGTGCACATGTGGCGCACATACATGCCCTAAGGGCATGTATGTCTGCCACATGGCACTGTTAGTCCAGCAAAATATTGCTTTTTGCAATGTATTCGGTATTTAGCACCAACATATATTTGGTGCTAAATACCGAATTATTTTCCCTACACATCACTCAATTGAGTGTCACCTACATATCATTTCAGGATTCGGTATTTACCGAATCGGTAAAATTACCGATTCAGTAATTTTACCGATTCGGTAAATTACCGAATCCTGAAATGTGCCCCCTACATAGCAAAAGCCTAAATACCGGTCGGTAACAGGATAGTTACCGAAAATCGGCCGTTACCGACCGGTATTAGGCTTCCTACATATGGCCCTATGTGAGCAATGCAAAATACTATTCCGTGCACATAAAAATACACACACACACATAGATATATATATTCCACAGAAAGAATCACGCTGTCATCCAGCATGAAATACAAGCCCATCCAGTCGAGAGGTCAGTAAATTAGATTTTATTCAGCAGGCAGCGTGGAAGTAAAAGCATAACGCGTTTCAACACAAAGGTGTCTTAATCATATGCAGCTGTGGGGAACAAGTGACTTGGAGTTTAAATACACTTAGTTGGTAAACAGTGAAGAGGGATTCTAGTATGCAGAGTTCAAAGCGCTGGTCACAGCTAATTTTTCATTTTTTTGCTGCTTTTTGCAGTTAGGGACTGCATAGTACCATTTCAGCATAATACCTTCGTTTTGTACATTTTCATGTTTAAAACAATGTCCCAATTTTAAGGTTTCAGTCCCAATATTACTCATTATCTGACTACTGTGACCAGCATGCACCATAAATACAGCATTGCGTCCTTCTTATTTAAAGTTCATTTTACTTCAAAGGTCATAGCTTGCCCACCTTCGTGCTTCAAAGGAATCCGTTCCATGTTGTGCAGGGGGGCAGCCAATGTTTATTTTTCCTCACTCAAGGCATTGTTCACAAAGTGAAAGTAGAAGGTTCCACTCTTTTCCTAGCTGTCCGCATTTATTCAATTTCCTTGCTCTCGAAGTGCCGGGGAAATCCACAGCAAACCCTGGCTACATACATTGTTCTGAAAGTTTTCAGCCAGCAAGCCTCCCATAGCGATAGTGGCAGAACCTCCTATTACAGCGGTGGCTCCGCAGAAATCCATCCTTCATTTCAGTGACTGCAACCGGAGGGCGTCCTTCACAAAATTCATATACAAGCTTTGACGAATTGTGTTGAAACGCGTTATGCTTTTACTTCCACGCTGCCTGCTGAATAAAATCTAATTTACTGACCTCTCGACTGGATGGGCTTGTATTTCATGCTGGATGACAGCGTGATTCTTTCTGTGGAATATTTGGGCGGTGACGTCGCCAACAAGCCCCGACCCGCTAGGAAGAGGCGTCCAATTCATCAAAGCTTGTATATGAATTTTGTGAAGGACGCCCTCCGGTTGCAGTCACTGAAATGAAGGATGGATTTCTGCGGAGCCACCGCTGTAATAGGAGGTTCTGCCACTATCGCTATGGGAGGCTTGCTGGCTGAAAACTTTCAGAACAATGTATGTAGCCAGGGTTTGCTGTGGATTTCCCCGGCACTTCGAGAGCAAGGAAATTGAATAAATGCGGACAGCTAGGAAAAGAGTGGAACCTTCTACTTTCACTTTGTGAACAATGCCTTGAGCGAGGAAAAATAAACATTGGCTGCCCCCCTGCACAACATGGAACGGATTCCTTTGAAGCACGAAGGTGGGCAAGCTATGACCTTTGAAGTAAAATGAACTTTAAATAAGAAGGACGCAATGCTGTATTTATGGTGCATGCTGGTCACAGTAGTCAGATAATGAGTAATATTGGGACTGAAACCTTAAAATTGGGACATTGTTTTAAACATGAAAATGTACAAAACGAAGGTATTATGCTGAAATGGTACTATGCAGTCCCTAACTGCAAAAAGCAGCAAAAAAATGAAAAATTAGCTGTGACCAGCGCTTTGAACTCTGCATACTAGAATCCCTCTTCACTGTTTACCAACTAAGTGTATTTAAACTCCAAGTCACTTGTTCCCCACAGCTGCATATGATTAAGACACCTTTGTGTTGAAACGCGTTATGCTTTTACTTCCACGCTGCCTGCTGAATAAAATCGAATTTACTGACCTCTCGACTGGATGGGCTTGTATTTCATGCTGGATGACAGCGTGATTCTTTCTGTGGAATATTTGGGCGGTGACGTCGCCAACAAGCCCCGACCCGCTAGGAAGAGGCGTCCAATTCGTCAAAGCTTGTATATGAATAGATATATATATATATATATATACATACACACATATATACATACACATATATACATACGCACGCATACATACACACACATATATATACACATACATCTAAATACATATATACATACATATAGATACATACATATACATACATCTATCTATCTATCTATCTTCTATACAGAATTATCATAAAAATGTGCACAATAAAAATGGATGGTGGGAAAAAAGATGGCTCATCTTTATTCAAAGATGTCCGAAAAAAGCTTGTCCTACTGCCGCATACTGACGCATCTTGCATGACCGAGTCCAAGCAGTAGTGCTCAGAGAACGTGTGCGGCGTTTTCCAGGTTGCTGCTCTGCAGATATCTGGTAGGGACGCGCCTGCAAACAGCTCCATAGACCTAGACATGGCTCCGGTGGAGTGAGCACAGACCTTTGACGCCAAAGGTTGGCCCGTTTGTTGATGACAAAACAATTGAACTTGATATCCACTTCGAGATGCTTTGCTTTGTGAGAGGGAAGCCCTTTCTAGGTGCATTATAGGCTACGAACAGCTGGTTGGATTGACAAAAGGATTTGATTCTGTCCAAATAGGATTTTAGGCACAGTTTGACAGCCAAGGAGTGCAAAGCACGTTCGGCTGATGTTTGAGTATTCGAAAAAAATGATTTTAGATCAGTTCGTTTAGGTGAACGTCCAAAGGAACCGTAGAGATAAACCTAGGGTTCATGTGTAGACTAACTATTGTGTTTAAATTGTAGGAATGGGTCCTGGGTAGTGAAATCAATGAGTTATCCAACCCCTTGATGAAGTGCGATCCTGTAGAAGAGCTACCTTCCAGGACAGGGACTTAGTATCCGCTACATGGATATTGGTTTGAATGGATGCTTCATTAATTGTGCAAGCACTGTGTTGAGCTGCCATGTAGGAGGGGCTTACACTGGCAGGAAAGTCTGAATAATTCTTTGAGGAATTGTTTCACCAGTCTGTTGGATCATAAAGATGGAACATTGGATGGTCTCCGGAATAGGAAAATGGCCGCTAGGGGAACCTTTATTGAAGAGTGAGCCAAGCACCGTTGACTATAACGGAGCCTGACCTGTGGACGAGGACGTCGAGGAGGAGATTGCCTCAGATGATAGAGTGGCGGTGGTGACTGGACACAGTCGACACCACCGAAACAGTACCTGAAGAGTATCTCCTCGCCGTCAGTGATGTTGCGAACAAGCTCTGTCAGAGGAGGAGTAGAAGGTTCTGAAGCTGGTTTTTGAAGGGATTTTTTGGCAGATACTGGCTTTTTGTCCTGCTGCAGTTGGGAAGGCAGCTTAGAAGGAGCACTATGTTTATGGGAGCTCCCCGATTTTTTTAGGTGCCTTTTTTGGTGATTGCTGAGAAGACTGACCTGCAGGTTCATCTCAGGTTTTAGTTTTAGGCCTTTTAGAGGAGTATCTTGAAGAGGCATCACTCAACTCAGAGACAAGAGTATCTCCGATTTTAAGCCTCTGCAGCCACAAAAGTAGCCAACCTTCATGGTCTCAACATTTTTATTGAAAAAGTGTGACATACCTTAAAAAGCCTTGGATTTGTGGTCTGGATAAAGACGATAAAGACTGTCTTTGTGAGGGTTGATGTGCAATCTCTACTTCTTACAGGCGACACAGGGTTTGAAGAGGCCTTTTTTTTTAGGTATGTCTGACATGGTGGGCGTCAGTTTATTTCACCAAAACACAGATGCACAAGTTACTTACCTTCGGTAACGATATATCTGTAAGAAACAGTTATAGACTCCTTACCTTAGAATTACCCCCAGGCGTCCGACTGCATCCGGAAAGTTTTTTTGTCAGCAGTAGCTCTGCGCTTCGGAAGGTGGCGTCGGTCGGCTCTGCGTCCTTAATCGGCATCGTGGTCGCCAGGATGACGTTGCAGCAGCTAGACACCGCCCTCGCGTGCAGACGTCTGTTCTGTACACGACTTACCGTGCCAGAAACGCAGAGCCATGCAAGACACTGACCATTGGTGCACAAAACCAGGGCCCTGAATGGATGTCCTTAACCCTAGAAATCAGTTCGCAGAACGGGGAGGATGGGTGGGGCAGTAAGGAATCTATAACTAATGTTTCTTACAGAGATATCGTGACTGAAGTTAAGTAACTTGTGCAGCTGAAAGAAGCACGTTATAGATTCCTTACCTTAGAATAGATACCCCAGCAATACCAACCCCAGTGGTGGGTCTGCGAACCAAGATCATACCAGAAAGTCCTGGAGAACAGAACGGCCAAAGAAGTCGTCCCTCTGGACTTGGCTGTCCAGGCAGTAATGTTTGGTGAACGTGTGCAACGATGCCCACGTGGCCACCTGACAGATGTCATTCAGAGGCACTCCTCTTCCCAAGGTAGTGAGCGCGTAGTCCGACTGGAGGCTCCTTTTTATCTAGAGAACAACAAGCCTTAATACACAAAACGACCCATCGAGAAATGGTGCGTTTGTGTACGGCCCGACCCTTCTTTGCACCCACATAAACAAAAAGTTGATCATCCACCCCGGAACTGCTTTGTGCGATCCAGATAGGAGCGCACGCGTTTTGGGTCCAGACGGTGGAGCCTTTCCTCTTACTGTGAATGATGCGGAAAGAAGGTGGGCAAAGTAATGGTCTGCCCGATGTGGAAGGCAGGGACCACCTTAGGAAGAAAGGATGGATGGGTCCGGAGAACCACCATGTCCGGATGAACAGACAAGAAAGGAGGTTTTGAGCCGGGAGTTCACTCACCCTTCTAGCAGAAGTGATGGCTACCAGGAAAGCAGTCTTAGGAGACAAGAGACGTAAAGGACAGTTATGAAGCGGCTCAAAGGGAGCGCACATCAAATAAGTCAGCACAAGATTCAAGTCCCACTGAGGCATAACAAAAAGGATTGGAAGAAAAAGATGTATTAAGCCTCTTCAACAGCCAGTCCCCGAGATAGGGGAAGACTGAAATCCCTGATCTGCGCAGATGAGCTGTGACCACCGCCATCACTTTCGTGAACACCCGAGGGGCGCTGGTAAGGCCAAAGGGGAGCACGGCTAACTGAAAGTGCTTGTGGCCTACTGTGAACCGCAGGTAACGCTGGTGGGCCGGCAGGACGGGTATGTGAAAATAAGCGTCCTGCAAGTCCAACACTACCATCCAGTCTTGCGGGTCGAGGGTAGACAAGATCTGAGCAAGCATCACCATCTTGAAATTCTCCTGCCGGAGGAAGTGATTGACGTCCTTGAGGTCCAAGATAGGACGCAGGCCCTTGTCCTTCTTGAGAACCAGAAAGTAGTGGGAGTAACAACCATGACCTACTCCTGGGACAGGAGCGCGCTCGATGGCTCCCTTGGCCATCTGGAGAAGGGCCAGATGATCCTCCGACATGCGATGGTATCGCGGTGGCATGGCTGGAGGGGTAATCTCGAAGGGGAGGGATTAGCTCCTTCGGACTTTTTGCAAAACCCACCTGTCTGAAGTGATGGTTCGCCAGTGGGGGAGGTGGCGGCGAATCCTGCTGCCCACTGGCGTTTGATGGGCCTGAAAGATCGGACTAGGAGTGTTAGGAGGCTGCTGCAGTGGACTGGCCCGTCCGCTGGCCCCCGGAACCTCACCGGTTGTTTACAAGTCCCCGGCCGCACGGAGGCTGGATAACTTGCTGCGGCCTGTGGCCCTGGGTGAGACGTAGCAGGGCACACCTTCCGAAACCACAAAAGGGGCAAAAAGCAGACTGCGCCGGACGAGAGGAGAGGCCCAAGGACTTGGCCATAGCCCAGGAGTCATTGAAGCGCTCTAGGGCGTGGTCTGCTTTGTCTCCAAAAAGGCGATGGCCATCAAAGGGCATGTTCATCAAGGTGTTCTGGACATCCCCTGAAAAGACAGTGGACCTCATCCAGGCGTAGCGGCAAAGTGCTACAGATGTTGAAATGGTCCTGCCCTGAGTCGGCAGTGTGCAGCCCACAACGGATGCTGCATCTCTCCCGGCAGCAACAGCCTAGGAGAGCACTGCCTGGGCCTCCTCCGGACACTGAGGCAGCATTTTCGCCACCGTATCCCAGACTAAGGGCCCAAGAGACATGCGGTGTTTACAGACCGCAGTCCTAAGCTGGTGGAAGAGAAAGATTTCTTGCCAAGATGGTCCACCTTCTTGGATTCCCTTTCCGGCGTGAATGGTGCCGGAGGAAGCAGCGCCGGTGGTGTAACTAGGTCAACAGGCGCCGATCTGGATCCAGGCCCGGAACCAAGGGGGGCCTGCGGCGCCGGCAGTGAAGACCTAGGCCCCCCAACCGAGTTCACAGGGCCCAAAGGCACGCCGGCAGGGTCGGTTCCCCCTAAAGATGCCATGCATCACCTTGTAGAACGTACGAAGCTGGGCGGGATTCACTCCGGGTCCCGGAAAGGGAGGGAAGCTCGGAGTCGACCCTTCGGGTTCCACACACGGAGCCTCGGGAGTGGACCCACCCGTGTGCCTCGTAGGATCGGCCAACCGACGAGAAGAAGTCGAAGAGCTACGATGCTTCTTCGACTTCTTATGCTTCAACTTACCCGACCCAGAGTGTGAAGACTTCGATGATTTTGAACCAGAGTGACGATGGCTCCACGACCGGGACCTCAAACGGCACAAAGCAGACTTTTGGCGTTCAAGCAGCTTTCGGGACCGCTCCCACAAAGCCTTCGGCTTCAACAACTGACAGTAGGAACATGACTTGGGGTCGTGGTCGAGCTCCAGGCAAAAGAGGCACACGCAGTGCTGATCTGTCATAGATATCAGCCGGTTACAGGAACTGCAGGCCTTGAAACCGGGCATACCTCGTGCACCTGTTTGCAGTCGAAAACTCTAAACAAGAAGTCGAGAAAAACTTGTGAGAAAGTGCCATCTTTCTTGCATTTTTTATGCCCCCACTTTTTGCTAAATTGCTGAATGTACTTTGAGTGTGCCCTAGGCTCCTGCCAATCAGGTGCCCAGGGCCTATGTACCTTCCCTAAAAGCTGTCCTGAAATATGAACCCAAATAGCAAACCCTGGCCACATGTCAGCCCCTGGTAAATGGTACACTAGGTACCCAAGGCCTTGTGACCAGGGAAGGCACCCCAAGGGCATCAGCACTTGTTGAGCCACCCTTAGAGGCCCTGTACCCTGACACACACACACACACACACACACTGCCCTTGCAAGCTGAGTGTCTGGGTACAGAACAAAACAGAGTCGACATGGCACACATCCCTGTGTGCCATGCCCACCACACACTGCCCTGGCATACATCAGCCACCCCTCTAGCTGGGTGCCTTATGCCAGTGGTGTGGGTACAGGTGCATGAGCCCTGTGCCCCTACAGTACATAGGTCCATTCCTGGGCCCTGTAAGTGCAGTGCTGCCATTTAAGAGTATATGGTGCTGGGAGATCGTCAACACGAACTCCACAGCACCATGATGGCTCCACTGAAGGCTGAGAAGTTTGGTATCAAACTTCTCAGCACATTAAACCCGCACTGATGCCAGTGCAGGATTTAATGTACAATGCACGACAGAGGGCATCTTAGAGATGCCCCCTGAACCTAACCTACAATCCACATCTTGTCTGAGGGGCTTCCTAGGCTGCCACACAACAGACATGTTACTGGACCCCTGGGTAGAGAGCCATCCGCTCTCCTGGGTCTGCAACAATGCACATCCTGGGTGAAGAGCTAGGTCTCCTCCCCCAGGATGGGCAGGGGAAGCTTCAAAGGCAAGCCGCCTTTGTGAGCTTCTCCAGGCCACTTGCTGTACTCAGCAACTGGCCCCAACCGGTTCTAAAACCCCACTATGGCGGAAAGACTGGCCGGAAACCCCAAGGAAGGACAGGGTGTGTGCCAGCCTCTGCCAACCCCACCCCTCAAGTGGGGGGGAGGCGAGGTGAAGCACATCTCCGGGCTCTCGCCTTCTTGAAGATGGGGAGCCCTGCCCAATCAGGACTAGGCCACTGCCCCCCTTCCACAGGAGAGTGGCAGGATAGGGGGGTGTACCCACCCCAGGGCAGGGACCCAGTGGTCCCTGCCCTTTACCTACCTGCAACGCCCCTAAATTTAGTATTTAGGGGCACCCTGAACCTTCCTTCCTTAGATCCAGATTCGGAAACAGCAAAGAAGATCGAGAAGCAAGACGACCTGCCGTGCAGCTGCTAACAAGAGAAAGACACCAACTGCTTTGGCCCCAGCCCTACCGGCCTGTCGACCCTTGAACCTGCCCCTGCTAAATCCCGGCATCTCCCGTGGCCAGCAACCTCTCAAACCCCGGAGGACTGTCTACCTTGTGACTGAGCAACTGGAACACCCACGAGCAGTGGTACTGCTCAAAGCAAGTAACTGACCCCTGGCATCAGCCAGGAACCCTGCACACTGCACCCGCCAAGCCTGGCCTGTGCTGGAGTGGACAAAAACCACAAGGACGTCCCCCCGGCGACTGTGACCCTAAATCCGGCACCCAAGGACCCACCTCGACGCTCCCGACGCCTGCAGCCTCAGAACCAGGGACCCCCGAACCGCGATCAACAGAGGGAAAGATTTCCCAACATCAAAAGGCACCCCTGCACCCAGCGGCCCCCTGTGCCCAACTCCTGGGTACCTACCTATCCTCCAACTACCTAACTTACCTCTCGAAGTGGTGGTCGCACCTGAAGAATCTTCGTCCCAGAGCTTGCAGTCTTTGTTCGTTCTTGAGCTTTTCCATTGCAATCCATTGAGCGCCCGACGGCTCAAAATCACCCAGCCGCCCGAGTGGCCCTGGCAGTGCAACTTCTACTCCTATCTGCTTCCCTATTTGCCCTGAGCAAGTGACCAGGAGCCCAGCTCCCACAGCTGTGTGGCCTGCTAGTCAGCAGCCTCCAACCAAGGGCCCCCTGCCTCCCATAGGATAACATTGGGCCTAACTCACTCTGCACCCGGCTGCCCCTGTGCCGCTGAGGGTGTAACAACTATACTTACCTGACCCTGGGAGACCCCTGAGTCTGTGCCCAGAACCTTAACTCTGCCAGTCGAGTACTTACCCAAAAGCCGATAACTCACTTTTCTTCCATAGGGTAACATTGACTGGTTTCTCTTGAAATTTCTTCTAAGTGTGGAGTTTCTAAACTTTAAAATATTCACCTAAAATCAACTGAGTGACGAAAACGGAAATACTCACCTGCTATTAGGAGAGATCCCAGTGCTGGATCTTGGTGCCTAGCACTGACCCTGAAAAGTACTTGCAACCGTACTTACCACTAATAATTTTCTTCCATAGGAAACCATTGACTGTTTTTCTGTGAAATTTCTTGTCGATTTTTGCAAACTACAAATATTCTTTAAAAATCGTACCAACTGTGAAAACGTAATTACTTACCTGTTTTAGATAGATGCCCCAGTACTGAGCCTAGGAGCCCAGCAATGGATTACAAAAGTAACAAGAACATACTTTACCCGTAACTTGAATTTTCTTCCATAGGAAACCATTGACTTTTTCTGTGAAAATTTCTTCCAAGTGTCGATTTTAAAAACATAAATATTCGTTAAAAATCGCCTGTACAACTTAAACGCAGTTTCTCAACTGCTTACAGGTGTCCCACTAGTGCTGGATCCAGGATCCAACACTGACCTAGAAAAAGTAACCATAACCCCACTTACCTGCTAAGTGAATTTTGTCCCATAGGATAACATTGGTAATTTGCTCAGAAAAAGTTTCCAAGTGTCAACTTTTAAAAAAGCAAAATATTGTTTAAAAGTCACAACAGTAACTAAAACGTATTTACTCACTTGTTTCCAAGAACTGTCCCAGGACTGAATCTAGGATCCAGTCCTGGAGTTAGAAAAGTAATCCTGAAAGTAACCAACTGCATACAACTTAAAATTCCCATTGAGCTCAATGCATTATTGTGTTGCCTATTGCAACAAACTAACTATTATATTCCAAGTCAATTGCCTTTGCAAAGTATTTAACTAAAGCCTCTCATTCTGACAAAGTATATTTTGATACCTATTGTTGGTTCTAAAATAAAACAACCATTTATTTGTATATACAAACCATTGGCCTAGAGTTCAGTTCTCTTGTGTGTGAGACCATTTGCTGACAGTGTGTACAACAAATGCTTTACACTATCCTCTGATACTGCCTTACTGCTCGACCAAGTTACCACTTTAGAGAGTAAGGTTATATCTAACTTTAGCCTCTGTCAAACCTCTGGGGACCGTGGACTCTGTACACACTGTACCTATTTGGGAACAGTATATACAGAGCCACTTTCCTACACACATCTCGGACGTTCCTGGGGGGCAAAAGCTCAATTGGCGCCGGGGGCGAACCCGCCGGCGAGTCCGGAGATCCCACAAGAAGCGGTGGCCCAGAGGACGCCCCAGTAATGGGAGAGGAGCCAAGGGAGGCCTGCAGAGCCGCGGCATATAACTCCATCTGGGCCAGAGTCGCCCCCACACCCGGAAAGGGCGGATAAAGGGGAGGTCGAAGACCTCGGCGACAAACGCCTCGACTTACCAAGTGGCGAACGACGGCCCCGGACCCCAGAGGGCGAACGACAGTGGAACCGGACAGTAGAGAGACCTGCCGTTGATGAAGAGGCCAGGGGCGGGACTACTCCGACCGGGACAGCCGTGCCGAGAGAAGCTTCATACGGCGCTTCCGCCGAGACTTCGGCTTCAGGTGTTGGCAGGCTTCGCAGTCCGTGGAGTCATGGTGCCCGCCCAGACACCACATACAAATAAGATGCGAGTCCGTCGCGGACATCTGCCGCGAACAGTAATTACAAGTTTTAAAGCTGAAGGCATCGCACACAGTTCCTGACGCGAAGCATCAACTAGGAGGCCTGAAAACAGGCCAGAAGAACTGCTCACTCCGGATCGGACGCGCCGGGAGGGACTTATATAACCTCGCTGACGTCACATACGTGGACTACGTCAGGGCGGGGTCGTGTGGTTCCGTCCCCTGTCGCACAGAGGTGCTGCTGCAAAAAAATTCCGGATCCAGTCGGACGCCTGGGGATATTCTAAGTAAAGGAATCTGCGGCTAGATGTCTATCAGATTGTTGATGTACTTTGAGTGTGTCCTGGGCTCCTGCCAAACAGGTACCCAGGGCCTATGTTCTTTCCCTAAACTGCATTAAAAACAAAACCCAATTGGCACTCTTTGGCCACAGGTCCGTCCCTTGTAAATGGTACCACAGGTAAAAAGGGCACTGTGTCCAGGGAAGACCTCTAAGGGCTGCAGCTCTGATTGTGCCACCCTTAGAGGCCCTGCGTGTTTTGGTGCAGAAAAAAGCGAAGTCGACATGGCACACATCCCTGTGTGCCATGCCTACAACCCACTGCCCTGGCATAGGTCAGCCACCCCTCTAGCTGGGTGCACTATACCAGTGGTGAGGGTACAGTTGCATGAGCCCTTTACCCCTACAGTGTGTAAACCAATTCTTAGACAGTGTAATTGTAGTACTGCCTTTAAGAATATATGGTGATGGGAGTTTGTCATTACGAACTCCACAGCATCAATGGCTTTACTAAAAACTGGAAAGTTTGGTATGAAACTTCTCAGCACATTAAACTCACACTGATGCCAGTGTGGGATTAAATGAAAAATGCACTCAGAAGGCATCTTAGAGATGCCCCTTTAAAAACGACCAAACACTAGTGTCCAGGTTGAGTGGATCAGACGGCAGAAAGAAAATCTAACAATGGAGTCGATGCCTATGTGCATTATCACCAAGAGGAGTCACTCGAACTAGTGACTCGAAAGACTAAAAAAACAACTTCCCACATCTGGTTCAGACCCTAGATGGCCGGAGTATACAAAGCATGTGTATCTACAGCTACACATGCCTCAAACGTAAAGCCGCTTAGTATTCACCTGGCATGGAGGATGCACGACAGATTGAAGCTGGATGAAGTGAATGATTATGTGTAAAAGGGGGTAGGTGAAGGCACAGAGACTTCATGCGGTTTAGTCAACGCTGAAAAAAATTGACAGGTTTAAGACAATAGAGTTGGGGACTGGCAAGAAGCATCGGGAAAGAAGCAGGAGGGTGTCGAACATGAATTTGAAGTATGGTCCCGGCAGTGAGAAAAGAAGGATAGTAGGCGGTAAGGCTGTTTTATGGTAGTCATGCTAAGGGACAGGTAAATGAGGACAAAGGGAATTTGCAGGCAAAGATAAAAGTTTGGTGTGTCGATGTAACAGGGGATTTGTTTGGCAAAGAGTAATAAATGCAGTCCAATCAATTCAATACCAGAATGAAGATCAGTATCCACTATATCAACAAGGTGTAAAGGCAATCAAATTGCTGCAACTTTTCTTCTATTAGGTTTTCCAATAAAGTCTTACCCGACACTTCAAAAAGAAGTCCTTGTAGCCACCCTTTAGGACATAGAGCTCAGGGTAACTCAGTGCTGGATAGTCATTTTTTTCTCTGTCTTTTTCCCGTACAAATCGACACCTGGGGGAGATTAGAACTAAAAGGTTAGTCTGCGCACTTGCGCAATGCATTACAAATGCTCAGATCAGGTTAACATCCTGAAACAGAGCTAAAGCAGAAATGTTAAATAGCAGGATACAAAATTACACTATTACTCACTATATATTTAATGAATGGGTCAGAATGTGGATTTAAAAAAAAGTACAAACCTTGCTTGTGAATCTATTACAATTAATTTAATAAATCCCACACTAGAATGTGGGGTAGAAATTGAGATGTGCCAGCAATAACAGATTTGGGGTCTACTCAATGACAGTATATTTGCAATGGATGGGAGTCTTGGTGAAGTAAAAATCGTACAGTGTAAAACGCTTTAAGATACTTACCTTTATAACAACTTCTCTTCTGGAGACTAACTGTAGATGCCTCACCTTGAGAATTTCCTCAGGCGCCAGACTGGATCTGGAAGATTTTCATAGCAACTCCCCTGCACACCGGTAGGCATAGCCCTGCAGCTCTGCATCGGTTATGTACTGCCCTGGAGGTGAAGTCAGGGCAGCTATATTTGTAAAATTGGCACAAATTGAGGTCAGTTCCTTTCTAACCTTTGTCAAAGGAGTTGGCCCTGGAACCCATAATATTCAGAATATACCAATGTGCAGCTCTCTAATTTTGGGAACTTCTTAATTGGCTGTAGATCATTGCACAGCAAAGTGAAAAAAAAGGGTCGGCGAGGAATCTACAGTTAAGCGTCTGAGAAAATGGGGGGCTGTTGCAGTATCCCCCATTTTTTGCCTGGCTTTTGATGCAACTTTGACTTTAGAGTACTGTAGGAAAGTAGTATCTGCTTTCATGGCCACTCCTACTTTTTTCTGGTGTCATTATGTTTTACTGACTAGTCTGATTGGGATCCTGCTAACCCAGTCTCAATGCTTCTCCCATGAGGCACAGGGTCGGACTGATTTGCATATGGCCATGTCTGAACTGGGGTGGCAGAGTGGGCTAAAGAACGGTGATGGATCAAACCCGGATCTGTTGACTGGGTGTAAGTGTTTGATTGGTTCTGATGCTCCGTCCATCACCACCCCCTTTTGTACCGCTTTGTTCGCCATAAGTTGGCAGGGTATGCTCAGACGTGAGTCCCTTGCTCACTTTGCCACAGGATTCAAGCAAGCCTGGCTGAAGACGGCTGAAATGCCAGAAACCGGTCCTAGGAAGCTTGTCTCCGGTCCAGGGAAGGCATGGCTTGGCAGTTCGGGCTGGACTGTCCCCATGAGGCACAGGGTCAGACTGATTTGCATATGGCCATGTCTGAACTGGGGTGGCAGAGTGGGCTAAAGAACGGTGATGGATCAAACCCGGATCTGTTGACTGGGTGCGAGTGTTTGATTGGTTCTGATGCTCCGTCCATCACCACCCCCTTTTGTACCGCTATCCCCTAAATTGGACATGGTGAGTACTTGGGTACACTGCAGCTTGGCTACTGGTGTACACTTATCAGTCCCTAGTATATGGAACTAAGATACCAAGGTCATGGGTACACCAGGGGTCTCCCATGGGCTGAAGCATGTATTATGCCTGAAGCATGTATTATGCCTCCCATGAGAGACCACTAATTATGACTACAGGCATGCCATTGCAGCCTGTGTAAGCTGGTGCTAGAACTACTTACAACAGCTAAGTTTCCTTATATCTGAGGACACTGCAAATAAAACCTTTAAGTCACCCCTAAGGCAGGTCTTTCAATCCTGAAGGCAAGGTGCTCGGTTCTGAGTGTGAAGGTGCCCCTGCAAGAGGGAGGCACCCCTACAGCCTTCGGTGTCTATTCTCCTGGGTTGTAGTGCACCAACCATTAAAATACATGGAGTGGCAAAGCATCATTACGCAATGGCTCTCTAAACTGGCTGTAACACTGGTCATGTTTGGTATCAAACATGTTGGAATCATATCCCCACACCATAAACTGTGGGAGGTATGATTCCAAGCACTGTAAAGCTCCTTTGGGATGCCCTCAGGGCTCCGAGTACCAGTCTTCTAAACCCAGACAGCAAACTATGCCTGCTGACGACCAGAGAGACTATTCTGCCCTCCTGCTCCTGAGCCAAGCTTGAGTAGGGGAAGGCAGGACAATAGGTATCCTGTCACAGGGAGGTGTGACCACCTCCGAGACACTGTTTAGTGTATTGGGACAGGTTGGTGGGCGCTTGCCAGCACCACTAAAACTGCTTGAAGGGCACATTTGGTATCCTCCTTGCATACTCCTGTTCGAACCAGTTCAGGGAGCCGTTGGCTCCCACTCTGACCCGAAACTGGACAAAGGCCATGGGATTATCCTCCCCACTGTCCAGTCCCTCCTCTGGGAGGGACCCCCGAATCGTTCCAACCCTTTCAATAGGCTACTTAAAGGTTTACGTGTGTGTGGGTCCCTAGTTTCTTCATGGGACAAGATTCAGATCAAACACAACTTCAACTGTCTGAGCACTCTGGACATCGCTTTGGGAACCGAGACTGCAACTGGGAAGACTCCAGCTGCTCCTGGTCTTGTTGCTTTGCACATATGTGCCACAAGGCCTGTAGACATCCAAGACACCAGAAGGAATCTCCTTTGGAGTGAAGGAGTCACTTCCCTGCATCTGCAGGCACTTTAACAATGCTAACTGGTCTTCTGTTCCTGAGCTCCTACGGACTCAAAGGTTCAGCAACACATGTGGTGGTTCTACAACTCCCTCAAGGCATGCACCGTCTTCCTAGCCAGTTGAAAGTCCGTATCCCTCGTCGGAACCGCTGGATCAGTAACCTTGTGCACAGCGTCGACTTGCTGTTGCCAAGGCTTGTTGACTCCTCCAGCGATCTTCGGGTTCCAAGAAGCTCCAGCTTCAAGCATTTCCTGCAGCTAAAATCTTCATCTGCACTGCATCCTTTGCACCATGGGCCTTCATCCTTTGGCAAGCAGTTTGATGTCCTCTTGCGACTCCTGTGCCTCTGGCCTGTGAGTCCTCTTGATGGTCTTTGGCTTCAGTGGGCTCCCCTGCTTGCTTGGGCCTGCTCAGACTTACCTGCTATTGGTGAGTCTTACCTGCTAGTGGTGAGTCACTTGGACCTCGCTGGTTCCGACAATGCACGTTTTGACGACTACGTTGTTTGCTGCTGCCAAGACTTTTCGGTGCCGCTGCCGGACACTGACCCCTTGGCTCTCGACATCAGACGTGGGACAGCTCGTGAACAGCTCCTGGTCTTCCTCTGCATCACCTGGTCCATACAGCTACACTTGAAATCTCCGACATCGGTGGGCATTCGTCTCCCATGGCTGCTGGTCACTTCTGAGTGGCATTGACTGTCCCATCTGCTTGCAGGTACCTTTCATCTTGAATCCACCTTTGGTTGCCACCGGACACTTTCGCCTTCTCTGCCAGCTGCATCTTTCCTGAAGCCCTCCATTGTGGGTGGGGTGACTCTCCAACCTTCCATCTGCCACTGGGTTTCTTCAGGGTCCACTGGGAATGGTCCTTCTTAAAATTGCAACTGCGACTTACCAACAGACATACTCCGTATGGGGTTGTGTTCCAACACTACACATGGCCTCCATGGGTTTCCTAGATACTCACCTTGTGTGGTTCCTGGGGTCCCCGACTCTTCTACGTCTTCTGGGTCCAGTCTTGACTCAAGTCGTGATTCGCATTCCACTATTTTAGTATATGGTTCAGTCTACCACTGGAGACCTCTGTGTATTCTGTACTATTTACCCATTCTATTGACAAAGTATTGTGTGTATTTTTATTATATCTCCGGGTAGGAAATACTACATTGTGTTTGCAAGTGTCAAAAATTCATACATAATTTGTGGCTTTGTCTGTCGGGGCGGGGGTGTGTGCAAATTTATTTATTATCGGCCCACTGGGCAATTATAAGAGATGTAGTGGGGAGTGGCCCCTTGGGCAAGGGTCACTCCCCTTTGGGGGCTATGATTTTGGCTGTCTGCAGATTGCCATTTTTAGGTCGAGCATTCGAGACCTCTTGTATATACTTTAGTATATACTTGTATGTTTATATGGTTTGTGGGCTCTGGAGATCAGCCCTAGGACTTGTCGGCTTCCGCTTAGGGACTTTTTTTCCCTGTTCAACTGACTATTTAACTGCAGATAGAAAACGACCAGCAGAGGTCAGTATAATACCAGCATGGTTTTCTGCTGATGGACTTTCACATTTGTTTTTTTTCTGGCAACTGCCTCTATTAACTTTGATAGAAAACGACCAGCAGAGGTCCGTAAAATACCAGAGTCACTTCAGCATTCTCTAGATTTCAGTCCATAGAAACGGTCTTCCACGAGCACCCATAGACAATCTTTTGTTTAAATCTTGTATTTTCATTGATATGACCACCGAAGGTCCAGATTTTATATTATAAACAGAGCTTTGGACTATACCATTTCCCGCTGAAAGGCAATATTTCTCCCCATGTGTTCCAATACTTGGCGTGTCACACAGTTTGGTACTTACTTTCCCTCCATGTCAAAGAACAGCAGATGTTTCAGGGCGCAGGCTAATGTACTGCATAGTTAAATACATATAAGGTCCCAAAGGCGAGACCGATTGCACTGCAAATGCTTGTTTAATGTAGGGCCCACTAGGCCACCAGGGAGTTATTTGTGGAGAGTGACCCCTTGGGCAAGGGTCACTCTCCTACGGGGTCAATATTTGTGGCTGTGTCTGCCCCCCAGGGGGCCTGATCGCCATAAAAAAAAAAAAATTGGGCCCACTAGACCACCAGGGATTTTTTTGTGGAGCGTGGCCCCTTGTACAAGGGTTGCTCCCATTTGGTGAGCATTAATTTGGGAGTTTGTCACCCTGAGGGGCAGATCGGCTGATTTGTTTTTTTGTAGGGCTACTAGGCCATCCGTGTTTTTTTTTTATGTTGGGGAGCGGCCCCTTGGACAAGGGTCGCTCCCCTTTATGGGAGGATGATTGTGGTCATTTCTGCCCTCTTTGGGTGGCAGAATAGCAGTATGTTTTTAGGTCCATCTGCCCTCAAGTGGGGCAGAAGCCACTAGACACCAGTTTTTTTTTTTTTTTAATTTTTGTGTTTGGGAGTGGCCTCAAGGGCAAGGGTTGCTCCCCTTTTATGGGGGTGAATATTTAATTTATGCTCTTAGGCCCACCTACCCCTTAGCTTGGCTGGTGGAGTGTGTGTGGACTGGTACATTATTTGCATATGTGATTGTAATGTTTATTTTTACTTTTTTTCTAGTGTAAAGCTTTTGATTCCGGTTTGCGATTGACAGTGATGTTCTGCAGATTTGCGTAGTTGCATTTTTTTTGTAAGAAAAACATTTTTGTTGTATTTACTCCAAATGAGTATTTTTGTCATGTATGAATACATTTTTTTGTAAGTGGTGTTATAATGGCAGCTTATTTAGTTATTGTTTTGTGCATGGAATTCTTTGCGATGTGTTTTGCATTGTCTGTGTAATTTTTTTCCTCTTTCTTTTTTAGTGGGATATTGTTGATCCATACTGTGTCTGTGCAGAGTAGGTGGTGAGTATATAGGTATTTCTGATAAAGGTGCATTTTGTTTATTACTTATTTTACAAAGTGTGTTTGTTGTTGACTTGTTTTAAAAGTTACTTTTATTAGTAAGCAGTATGGCTAGCTGTAGAATTACTGCTCAGCAGGTGGTTGGTATGCTTCTTGAATCTTCCTCTGAGCAGGATTAGGAGACCGACAGTGCGTCTGAGGGAGAGGAGGGAGGGAGGGAAGGAAAGATCCAGGCAGTGAGTTTTCTCTCCACATGGAATCATCGGATGATGAAGGTACTCAGTGCAGATGAAGCTACTCAGTGCGGACGAAGTGCCTGTTTTAGAGGAGGATACTGTTGTGCCGATGGTGCAAGAGGCATCTGGATTGCAGCCTGAGGCTGCTAGGCTTCCTACTGGAAGTGCTGGACTCTGGGTTGATCCAAACATGGTGCAGCCGGTGTTGCCTGCCTTTAGTGGTGATGCAGGGTGTAGAGTGGATTGTGAAAATTTTTTGCCTATACAGTTTTTTCAGTTTATGGACGATGTATTTTTGGGTGAGATTGTTAAGCAGACTAATTTGTATACAGAACAGTTTTTGAGGGACAACAGTGACAAACTTAGGCCCCACTCTAGAGCTACCCGGTGGACTCCCACAAATTTGGAAGAGATGACGTTTTTGCGTCTGACTTTATTGATGGGTTTGATAAGGAAGCCGTCCATGGCTTCATATTGGTCTATCAGTCCCTTGATGGCAACGGCCATATTTCCTGCAGTTATGACAATTGCTACGTATGCTGCATTAATTCTTTGGCGTTGCCACGTATTCACCGTGACTGTGACAGTCTTTTTAAGATTCGGCCTGTTCTTGATCCCTTTGTAGATCGATTTTCAGAGATCTATACTCCAGGGAAAGAAATATCTATTGATGAGTCTTTGGTCTTGTTCAAGGGCCGTTTGGTTTTTAGGCAGTACATCTCTAGCTAGAGGGCACGCTATGGAATTAAGCTGTATATGTTGTCTGATAGTAGGACAGGATATGTTTTTAATTTCTGTGTGTACACTGGTAGGGATTCCACTATTGACCCCCCTGGTTGTCCGTCCACTTTTGGAGTTTCAGAGAAAATTGTGTGGGATCTTGCTAGAGGACTGTTTAACAGAGGCCACCAGAGGCCAACATGTGTACCTTGATAACTTCTACACTGCTGTGCAATTGTTTAAGAAATTGTTCAAAGTGGACTCCCACAAATTTGGAAGAGATGATGTTTTTGGGTCTGACTTTGATGGGTTTGATAAGGAAGCCGTCCATGGCTTCATATTGGTCCACCAGTCCCTTGATGGCACAATCCGCTCTAACCGTAAAGGTTATCCAAACGAGCTTGTTTGCAGAAAACTTCAGAGGGGACAGTGCAGTTCCTTGCGTAGTGATGAACTACTAGCTGTGAAATTTGTGGACAGGAGGGATGTGTACATCCTGACTACCATCCATGATGAGAGTACTTCACCTGTGGCTGTTTGGGGTCAGATTTCTGAAGTGCGCAAACCTGTGTGCATTTTAGACTACAATAAGCACATGGGTGGTGTTGATAGAGTAGATCAGAGGTTGGAACCTTACACTGCTATTCTTAAGGCTTACGTGTGGTATAAGAAGTTGGCCATCCATCTCTTTAATTTAGCAACTTTCAATGCTTTTGTTGTGTTTCAAGGGGTGTTCTCCTGAATCAAAGTTGACTTTTGTTCAGTTTCAGCAATCTGTGATGGGCAGTCTTGTTGTTGTGGAACAGGCAAGTGTTCCTAGAGCTGGAGTGGTGGAGGATGTGGCTCGATTGAAAGATCGCCACTTTCCAGATTACATTCCTCCCACATCCTCAAAACACTTTCGCACTAGGAGATGTAGAGTCTGTTGGCGAAGAGGTACGCGGACAGAGACTCGTATGTACTGCCCGAGTGTCCTAACCCTGGGCTGTGTGTCCCTGCTTGATTTAGAGCATACCACACGCAAAATAATTTTTGGGAGCATCCATGAGTGGTAAAGTGAACTGCCTGGTCTGTTATCTTTTAAAAAATAGAATCTATTTGCAATTTGTTTGTGTTTTTATTTTTGTCAAAAAAAAATCCTAAATGTGATGGCAGTGTGCGTAGGCTGGCGCTCGGCTGCCAGTGTGCCTGGACTGGCGCTCGGCTGCCAGTGTGCCTGGACTGGCGCTCGGCTGCCAGTGTGCCTGGACAGGCGCTCGGCTGCCAGTGTGCCTGGACTGGCGCTCGGCTGCCAGTGTGCCTGGACTGGCGCTCGGCTGCCAGTGTGCCTGGACTGGCGCTCGGCTGCCAGTGTGCGAGTAGTGACTCGATACTGGTCACTACACACACTGCTAGCTGAGTGCCACTCCACGCAATCCATCAGCTTGTGTGGTTGCTGTGTCAGGAATGTGGGCATGTGAAAGCGATGGTACCTTGAATGGGGCTGTCTGCTGGTGAGTGTTGTAATGTGTTGGGCCCTCGGCTGGCGGTGTGAATGGTTTTGTATGTGTCACACGTATGAAAGGTGTATGAATGGCCTGTAAAGAGGTTGGTGCCTTGTCGTGGCTTTACAGCTCACGAGCTGCGAGTCAATGGTTCAGTTTCTTGCCCTTTCAATTATTAACAGTGCATTTCATTTTTGTGAAATCACTTGCTAATACAATTGTATATACTGAACCATCACTCACCCTTGTGCTAAATCCAACCAGTGTGTGTGCGCTTGAGGATTAGATGGCTGTGCAGTAATATTTGTCTTACTGAAGCAGGGTGTACCTTGTCCCTTTTTCGGTCTCGCCTGACCCAGCACATGCGCAGGTCTGACGAGACTTTTTGTGAGGGCTCAAAAAAGTGCTACCACTGTAGCCTAGAGCTACAGTGCATGTGTGCGGGCGCGTACGCCTCACTTTCGCGGCCCCACGGCCGCTTTGATGTTTGATTGCGATCACTTTCGCGGCCGCTTTGATGTTCTCCGTGAGCCACTTTTTTCCCCTGTTTATTACTTCTATGTAGTACTAGTGGCACACGTGCGCCACCATTACTACAGAGCAGTAATAAACAGAAACGAGCATTGGCATAGCCAATAGGTCTCGCTTTTGGGAACTTATAAGTATTTAGTTATGCAACTGTTGCATGGCTAAAGACTTAAAAGGTCCCAAAAGCGAGACCTATTGGCTATGCCAATGCTTGTTGTGAATGTTGTAATGTGTTTTTGTGCCTGGTGGTGTGAATGGTCTTGTGTGTATCACGTATGAAAGGTGTGTGAATGGCCTGTAAAGCGGTTGGTGCCTTGCCGTGGCTTTACAGCTCACGAGCTGTGAGTCAATGGTTCGTTTTTTTGTCCATTTAATTATTGACAGTGCATTTAATTTTTGTGAAATCTCTTGTTGATAAAATTTTACATACTGAACTATCACTCGCCCTCATGCCAAATCCAACCAGTATATGTGTGTGTTTGAGGAATAGATGGCTGTGCAGGAATCTTTGTTTAGTCTCTCTGCCAAGGTGTACATTCCATCTAAGAATAACCTACCAACTCTAGATATTGTCGTAAACCCATGGGAATTCATGGTGATGTCTCTCTTGGGAATTCCAACAAGTTATTTTATCCACAATGTCCTGCAAACCTCAAAATGTCTGTCACATTTTCCTTGCAATATTGTGCCGAAATTCTCACGCTGTAGAAATAAAAAACTAATTATGTCAAAACGATCTGGTTTTGCAAGGGGGGGGGGGGGGGGGGGGGGTCACCTGTGGTTTTGCCCCGTGCTCGGCGGCCATCTAGGGAAACCTACCAAACCCACACATTTTTGAAACGTAGACACCGGGGGCTTCCAGGGAGTACTGGCTTGCGTAGATCCCCAGTTTCCTTACCCAGAATTCCCTGCAAACCTCAATTTTTTGCTTAAAAATCACTTTTTTCACACATTTGTGTGTGGGAAAAGGTGGCATCACCGGGCTCGCACAAATATCCTACTACCCAGCATTCCCCCAGGTCGCCCGATAAAAATGGTGCCTCACTTGTGTGGGATGCCGAAGTACCCGCGACAGGCATGGGCCCAAAACGTAGTGAGGTGACATCAACTTTGACTATCTCAAAACCACCTGGTGTTGCAAGGAAGGGGGGGGGGGGGGGGGGGGGGGGGGGGGGGGGGATGTCACCTTGGTTTTTGGCCCGTGCTCAGCGGCCATCTAGGGAAACCTACCAAACCCACACATTTCTGAAAACAAGACACCTGGGGGCTTCCAGGGAGGTATGACTTGCGTGCATCCTCGGTTTCCTTACCCAGAATCCCCTGCAAACCTCAATTTTGGCTGAACAAATCATTTTTCACACATTTGTGTGTGGGAAAGCGTGGCATCACCGGGCTCTCACAAATTTCCTACCACCCAGCGTTGCCCCAGGTCTCCCGGTAAAAATGGTGCCTCACTTGTGTGGGAGGCCCAAGTACCCGTGACAGGCAAGGGCCCCAAATTTTTTTTGATAGGCAATTTTGATGTCGCCTCACTGCGACTGTCTTCGACTTAGATCTTTTACGTCCTCTTCTTTCTATGCCATAAAAAGCTTGGCCTCCCGTTCTTTAAGAGCTTTTGGGTTCATCTTTTTACAACTGGAACAGTCTTCCGTGATCCGACGACAAACACCATAAGCAATCTTTTTTTAACTTTATTTCCAGATTTCTTAAGTGCAGAGGAAGCAATATGCGTATTTGTTCACTTGTGTATTTGTCATACATAGTCACGATAAATCAAAACCCGCTATAAAAGTACAATCATGGTCTGATTCGCCAGGTAGGTAAACACGAACAGCGTACCATTTTAAAAACAGGAGCGACCCTCACAAACATCCTCCCGATAGCTAAAAAAAAAAAAAAACAATAGTATCATACATTTAATTGCAGTGATTGATATCTGGATAAATTGTATCCATTTGTCATTCAATAAAGCAATGCGCAATGCAAGGATAGGTTACTCCACTCCCTCTGGAACTATGCCCTGTTCTAGCTGGGAGCCGTGTGTCTGGTGTAGGTTGTCAATGTATGAGCGATAGAGGCCCCATATGTATTTAGGCCAAGATGTACTAGGCATCGTGCTTGCGTATATCTCGCTATTTACACTGCAATAGGCCAGACTGAAGCCAGTTCTGGACAGTAGGAAAGGGGGGAAAGGGTTGGTGGGGGTAGAGACCGGGATTCGGCGAGAGCCCAATGATCTATGAGCGCTCTCGACCACAAAGCCAGAAGTAAAGGAGTCCTTGCCAAACAGTTCAAGTAACAAAGTCTCTACAAATAGATCCATGCGGCCAGTGGGGGTAGTCTCCGGAACACCAAGGATGCATAGATTATTGCGGCGGCTACGTGCTTAGAGATCTTCATTTTTGATGGCCACCTCCTTTAGGATGCGCTCAACCCTTTCCAGATGGTTAGCAGATTGAAGACGGGACTACACCGGACTGCACAATGTTGGATATGCGAGCCTCTGCTACATCGTGCCGTCTATCATGCACCTGGATCCTGGCACCAAGACTGGAGATATTCTTGTCAAGCAGGTCAAATCTGCTGTCTAGTGCTTTAAAGCCGGCTCTCATCTCCTGGAGTAGAGAGGCCGCCACCTCTGGAGGGCCCTCACAGTGTTCTGAGTGTAGTGCAGAGTCCGCCATAGTGGGGCCGTGTTGCGGGCTGTGTCGACTAGCTCCTCGAACAGTAGAGTTTTCTGCTTGGGGTCTTTGTGGCCCATGCTGTGTCCGAGGTAGCGCAGCCATGACCTGCGTGGCTTTAGCGGGTCTAGTAGAGTCGCCAAGCGTCCCGAGCGTAGCACACCCTAGTTCCCTTGGTGGGCAAACTGCTACGTGAGATAATGCCAGGATGCGGTGTTGTGTTCACCCGATAGGTCAGGAGACGGCGCGAGTGGGGTCAGAGGCCAGACATACAATTATGGCAGGAACATAGCGCTTCGGTTTGGAAGAACCACATTCAGGGCCAAGGTTTGCTAACCCTGCTGGTGGTGCCTGTGTGGCGATACGGACCTCTAGCAATCTTGTGGGCCCAGCAATAATAGGTGCGCAGTGGCAGCGTGATGTGCGTCCTCATAGCAGGAGAGGGCGACCACATGGTCCCAGGCCACGTAACCAAGAGAGGAAGGCCTGGCAGAGAAGCAATCAAGCTGCTGCAAGGACGCTGGATTTGGGTGGCAGAGAGAGGAGGGGGGGGGGGGGAGAGATAGGTTCCACTCAGTCTGCGAGTGCGTGGGTCCCTGCGGGTGCGATGCGGGAGCGGCCGCCGGTTCTTACCCACTGCAGTAATTATAGGGGCCCCATGCGGTCTCTTCAAGAAGCAGCGTTGCTGCGAGGTGGCCTGCAACTGATCTTCAACCGTCTGTTATGGCTGCCGCGCTCCTCCCGCAGGCCTGCAGCAAAGCAACGCGGCGAGCTGGCGGGGACTGTCTTACCCCAGGCGTGGTGCTGCAGTGTCGTTCGCCGCTTCCCAGAAGGTGGCCACGGCAAAGTGACTGGGCGATGGGAAAAGGGGAGGACGCAGCGGTAAAAGCAGATTGCGGCGCCAGTTCAGCCGCGGTTCCAGGCCTCTCACCACTCAGGCCTCATTCGTCCTAAGGGAGGCGGGTGCTTAGATCATACCAAGCCAGGCCGCACCTAGGTTCCCATTCGGCTCTGTCGCTGGTGTTTATGGGCTCCGTTCAGCTTCGTTGTTGGGTCGGAGGGGTCCGGGAATCATCCACTTACTTTTGCAGGATGCTGTGCAGTATTATGGGAGCATTAATCACGGGAATACGCCATGCAGCTGGGTCGCTCGGCTGAGCTTCAGAGCACGCCAGCAATTTTAGTTGCCGGCTTGGCCACGCCTCCACCATAAGCAATCTTCATGGGCGGGGGTCAGTGATGGACATGTGATACTCACACTCCCTACAGGGAGTAAATCCAGACTTCCTCGAAGACGAAATCGCAACAGTTAAAGATGAAGGAACAACAAAGTAACTTGACAAAATAGGGAGGGTCCTAGAAAACGGTTACGCGTCGACGGCGCGGAAAAAAGGGAACGGACGTCACGCTGACGAGGCTCTCTTATGGCTCCGGTGACGTCATGCGGAGTCGTGAGCGGAGCCGTAGTATTGCGACGTCCCCGTTGGCGTGGAGAGCTAGGAAAACATTACGCGCAGGGGATATTCATAGGGTGAGGAATCCACAGGCAGATGTATCCATCAGAATTTGTAATTATCAGCATCCTCCTCTCTTACAGTGAGGAGCTTGTCTCTACCTTTATCTGCAAAGGAGACGCACAAGATTGCTGCCCACTGCTCTTGACGGACCCTCTGTACCTTACAGGCCCTCTCTAGTGCAGTTTTCCATTTGTGGATGTCATCCCCACTCTGGTAGGGAGGGACAATCTTTTTCAGGTTCCTATGGTCATGAGTATTTTCTCTACCTCTAGGGACACTGTTGCTGCCACCATGGGGCTCTAGTTCCAACCTTCTGGAAGCTCTCTGGAGCACTAGGGATCCCCTATCTAAGGCCAATTGCGCTCTCTCGATTCCGAGCTTAGATCTCTCAAACTCAAGCAGTGGACACTTCTTCTCATAAGAGGATTCCCTTTTATGTGAAGCAGAGGTCCCTACAGAAGTACCAGAATGATTAGATTCCTGAGAAGGAGATCTTGATCTTCTTGGTAAACTGATAACTCTTACTGGGGGAGTAAAGAGAGGGCTACTGAGGCCTTCTTCCCCACCTGAAGGAAGAATTGGATTGGATTGTCCAGGTTAGAATCATCTAGATCCTCCTGGTCAGCATTGGAGTCCAGGTCATAGAGGTTTTCACTTCCCGGCCTTTCCTCCTCTGCTGTCCCACCCAACTTGCCTGCCTCATCAGACCCTGTGGTCTTAAAGGTAATCTAAAAGCAAAGTCTCTATGAGACGTGGAGTGTTGGCAGGTCTCCTGGTCTTCAGTTTCCTAGATGTACACATATTTCTCAATTCTTGTAATGAGAGATCGTCATACTTAGTTGGCATGGAGCCACTGGCTTCAAGTCTAGGAGACATACTAGAGTTATGTGGCGTAGGCACCTACCTAACCTAGAGGGAAGTGAGACTCTATTGAGTTGAAGAAAGGGTGTGCTAGACCCTTGGCTACCCACCTCGTTCAGTAGAACTTACTTTATTCTAGTCTTGATTTAAATGTACCTTTAGTGGTTTTCAGTTAGTCACTCAATGAGATTATCTGGTAAAACAGCAAACTTTAATCCCAACCGCTGCACACCAATGTGAGAGGTTGGCCTGGTATATGCTGTCCACTACTTAAAGTGGGCACCTTGCACCAGTCCAAACAACCCTTATTGATGATTAGGTTAAAGACAACCTTTATTGAAAGCTATCCTAGTGGTAGCTATGGAGAGCAGCCTTCAGGCTAAGTCTCAAAGGAATGTAAAGCAGCTTGTTTTACCAGATAATAACCTCCTGAATGACCAAATTAAAGGAGAACCACACAAGGGATATATGAAATGTATGTATTTATTACTAAACACTCTACTAACCTCTATGAGATTAGAGAACAAAGCACACAATATTAAATCATTAGAACGACAGTAAATAGTACAATACACAGTGGGCCCCAGGGGGAGACCAAACCATATACTAAAAGTTGATTAACAACCACGACTTGACTAGACAGTGCCTAGAGCACGTAGAATAGCTGGGACCCCAAGGAACCACCCAAAGTAGTGACACAGGAGACCCACAGAGGACGGGTGCAGTGTGTGAACACAGGCGCGAGCTCCGTACAACTCTATGGGAAAGTCACGGTTACAAATTTAAAGATTAAGGACACTTCGGAGAGGACTTTAAGCAAACCCTGTCAAACATAGAAGGTTCTAAGGACAGCACCCTTGAAAGTACGGAGGTACCCTTTTTACCTATCTACTTTTTAAAGCCTCAATGTGACCAAAATTGCCATTTTTACAGGACTTTTTCTCCTACTCAGAAGCTTCTATTCCGACCAATTTCAGGCATTAAAATGACTCTAAACACACCTATTTTAGTTAAAAGAGTTCTAATTCACATGCAATAGTCATTTACAGTCACAAGACAACATACTAAAAATTTACCATTTCTGACCATCTGGAGAAAGTTCAACAGGTCACGGGTCATCGTTTTTCATCAGAAAATTGATTTTTTGGACTGTAGATAAATTGGGAAACGACACACCAACAAGCCTTGGCAAGTGCAATCCACGCGGGCAGAAGAAAGATGCTTCGCTGAGGACCAGCAAGGTCCTTGAGACTCTCCAAGCTATGGAGAGTCGGGGCACGTCTGGACCAACGAGGAAAGCCCATGGAAAGTCAAAGTTACCTTCGCAGGGACCCACAGGACCAGGGATCACGAAGGGACCTCGAGCTGAATCCCAAAATACCAGCCCACGGAACACTCGTGGAGTGTAGGCCGGAAATCTTGGGTGGAATGACTGCTTGGGGTCAGGACTACAAGTAGCCCAAAGCACAGCATTAGGGATCGCCAAAAGGCATATGGTGCTGCAAATGTACGCGGTGAACAGGGGGTTTGGGTTGCACGGTCCACACGAGGGATACAGGCCTCAGAATTGCTGAAAGCACAGATCAACCTCAGAGACCTTGGGAACCCACCTCCTGTGTTGCACAAATCTTCAGAGTCCTCAGGAACTCTGGAGATGCAAACTGGTCAGATGCGTTTTAGGTGCCTGCCTCGCAGGGGAGTAACTCATTTACTCCAAGGAAGATTCTTCAGTCATCCAGATCGTCAAAGTACTTGGTTTCTGTAGCAGAGTTTAGTCCAGGTAAATCTAAACTCCTGTAGTCAGGGGTTCCTACTTTATACCCAAGGAAGGGGTGGGACAAACTCTGGGGACCCACTTATGGGAGGGTCAGGACAAAGGGGTGGCTACACCTATGTTCTTTGTCCAGTTTCGCGCCAGAGCAGGAGCAAATGGCTCTTGCAACTGGTTTGAGCTGGACTATGCACAGGGACACCAAATGTGCCCCCAGTGCAGACTTCAAAGCACACTCAGAGTGCATCCACCCAGCCCCAATACACTAAAGCCTGTCTAGGAGGTGGTCACACCACCCTGTGACAGGAAACTCATTGTCAAGCCTTCCCCCTGCTCGAGCTTGGCTCAGGAGCAGGAGGGCAGACTCGTGTCTGTGGCTGGCAGCATCCATTTTGTGATGCCCAGGTCGAGAAAGCGGGTACCGGGTAGCCCGGTGTCGTCCTATTTCTCCCTCTAGGAGGGTGGAATTATACCTCCCCCGACAGTTACTGGCAGGGAGGTATGATTCCAAGGTGTTTGACACCAAACACGACATGTTTCAGTGCAGCCGTTTTAAAGTTAGCATTTACCGTGAGGTTATAATGCACTTAAATATATATGGTTGGCTGCATCACAAACAACCCCGGAAAATAGGTTCCAAAGGCTGCAGAGGGGCTCTGCTCATGCATGGCCACCCTCTCACAAAACCCAGCACCCTGCCTTCAGCATTGATAAGGCCTGCCATAGGGGTGACAGAGGTTTATATGTGCAGTGATTTAGGATATAGTGAACCTATATCTAAGTAAGGGGTGCATGCACCACCTTTACACATGCTGCTGTAGCAGACTGGTGGTGTCATTCTGAATGGCCTCATGTGTGGCACAATACATGCTGCAGCCCCTGGGAGACCTCTGGGGTACCTAGGCCCTGGGTACATAGTATACCATATACTAGGGACTTATAAGGGTACCCCAGAATCCAACCTGGAGTGTACCTAAAGTAAATGCAATCAATTTAGAAGAGAAAGCAGATAGACTGGGGTCCTGAATAGCACGACCCCAGTAAGACTAAGTCGAAAACAGTGAAACCTCAGCAAAAAGTGGGCGCAACTATAAGAAGCAGATCCTACTCTCCTACACAAGCCATCGAGAAATGGTAAGTTTGTGCACTGCCCTGCCTTTCTTGGTGCCCACATAACCCATGAAGAGTTGATCGTCCACCCGGAAGTCTTTAGTGTGGTCAAGGTAAAAGTCAGCACACGTTTTGGGTCAAGACAGGAGTTTCTCCTCCTCGGAAGGGTGCGGAGGCGAGAAGAAGGTGGGCAATGTTATGGTCTTGCCTATTCGGAAAGAGGTAACCACTTTGGGCAGAAAAGAAGGCCTGGTACGAAGGACCACTTTGTCCGGATTTACAGCAAGAAAGGGAGGTTTGGAAGAAAGGGTCTGAAGCTCACTATGAGCAGAGGTGAAGGCAAGCAGGAAAGCAGTTTTCAAAGTAATAAATTAAAGAGGACAATTATGTAGTGGCTCAAAAGAAGCACACAAGATAAGGACAAGATTCAAGACCCACTGGGGCATTACGAAAGGAGGAGAAAAGATGAGTAATGCCCTTCAGAAATCTGTCAACAATAAGGCACTTGAAAAGAGAAGGCTGATCAGGAAGGCAAATAAAGGCCAAAATGGCCGAATGATAGCCTTTAAGGGCACACAGAACAGAGTCCCGCTGGGCCAAAGAAAGAATGAAGAGTACCTCAGAAAGAGGCAGAAAGGGGATCCGCAGCCTTTACTGTGCACCATGCCACCAATTTGTTCCCTCTACAGGTGTATACCATTTTAGTGGAGGGATGCCTAGCTGCCAAGATGACATTACAGACTTCGGGAGGAAAGCCGAAAGTGGTCAACTGTCACCACTCCATCTCCACACAAGGAGGTGGAGGCTGGACATGTTCGGGTGGAGAACCGATCCCTGCTGCTGCGACAGAAGATCCTCCCGAAGAGGCAGTCTGATCGGAGGATCGATGGCCATGCTCAAGAGCTCTGGGTACCAGACTCTTCGTGCCCAGTCCGCAGTCACAAGAATGACGTGGGCCGGGTCGGCTTGATCTTCAGCACTCTGGTGTAAGAAACTGGCTCTATATATACTGCACCTAAGTGAGGTACAGTGTGTATAGAGTCCAAGAGTCTCCAGAGGTTTGGCAGAGGTTAAAGTGAGATAGAACCTTACTTTCTAAGTGGTAGCTTGGACGAGCAATAAGGCAGTATCAGAGAACAGTGTAAAGCATTTGATGTACACACTCAGTCAGCAAATGGTCTCACACTCAAGAACTGAACTCTAGGCCAATTGTTTTGTATACAAAAAATATACAGTTTTATTTCTAGAACCAAGCAAGCCTGGTACAGGCAAGCATAAAACTACTTTTCAGTAGTAAATTACTTGTATGAACACAGTTCAAAATAGCAGTGTTACTTGTACTGGTTTTGGTTACAGTTTTAAGAAAGCAGTTTGCAACACATTGCATGTATAGTACATTCAATTGAATGGGCTTTTTAAAGTAAAATGCAGTTAATTACTTTTCTAACCACAGGACTGGATCCTAGATTCAGCACTGGGACATTTCCTGAAAACAGGTGAATAAATGCTGTAAGAAAGTGGCTCTGTATATACTGTTCCCAAATAGGTACAGTGTGCACAGAGTCCACATGCCCCAGAGGTTTGGCAGAGGCTAAAATTAGATATAACCTCACTCTCTAAAGTGGTAGCTTGGTCAAGCAGTAAGGCAGTATCAGAGGACAGTGTAAAGCATTTGTTGTACACACTCAGACAGCAAATGGTCTCACACACTCAATAACTGAACTCTAGGCCAATGGTTTTGTATCAAAATATATAGTTTTATTTTAGAACCAACAATAGGTATCAAAATATAATTTCTCAGAATGAGTTACTTTAGGTAAATACTTTTCAATAGGCAATAGACTTTTGAATATAACAGCTACAGTGGTTCCAATAGGCAACACAATTTCAAACAATAATACATTGAGCTCAACAGGAATTTCTAGTTAAATGCAATTAGTTACTTTTCTAACCACAGGACTGGATCCTGGATTCAGTCCTGGGACATTTCCTGCAAACAATTGAGTAAAAGCGTTTTGGTTACAGTTGTGATTTTTAAGCAATATTTTTGTATTTTAAAATTTGACACTTAGAAACTTTCACATAGAATCACCAATGTTTTCCTATGGGAGGAAATTCACTTAACAGGTAAGTGGGGTTATGGTTACTTTTTCTAACTCAGTGGTGGATCCTGGATCCAGCACTGGTGCATCACCTGTAAACAGTTGAAAGAATGTGTTTTGGTTATACAGGCGATTTTTAACGAATATTTGTAAGTTTGCAAAATCGACACTTAAAAACTTTTTCATCAAAAACCAGGCAATGTTACACTATGGAAGGAAATTCAAATTATAGGTAAAGTATGTTCTTGTTACTTTTGTAATCCAGTGCTGGGCTTCTAGGTTCAGAACTGGGACATCTATCTAAAACAGGTAAGCAATTACTTTTTCATAGTTGGGGCGATTTTTAAAGCTTATTTGTAGTTTGCAAAAATCGACACAGAAGAAATTTCAGAAAAAAATTGTCAATGGTTTCCTATTGAAGAAAATTGGGTTAGCAGGAAGTATGGTTGTAATTACTTTTCAGGGTTAATGCTGGACACCAATATCCAGCACTGAAATCTCTCCTGGTAGCAGGTGAGTTGTTTTGTTTTTGTTACTCGTTTTGGAAAAAAGGAGTTATCGGCTTTTGGGCAAGTACTCGACTGGCAGAGTTAAGGTTCTGGGCATAGACTCAGGGGTCTGCCAGGGTCAGTTAAGTACAGTTATTGCACCCTCAGAGGCACAGGGGCAGCCGGGTGCAGAGTGAGTTATGCCCAATGTTTTCCTATGGGAGGCAGGGGGGCCTTGGTTGGTGGCTGCTGACTAGCAGGCCAAGCTGTTGTTGGAGCTGGGCTGCTGGTTACTTGCTATGGGCAAATGGGGAAGTAGGTAGGAGTAGAAGTTGCACTGCCAGGGCCACTCGGGCAGCTGGGTGCAGGGTGCTTTTGAGCCTTCGGGCGCTCAATGGATTTCAATGGGAAAGCTCAAGGACGAACAAAGGCTGCAAGCTCGGGGACGAAGATTCTTCAGATGCCCCCACCACTTCGAGAGGTAAGTTGGGTAGTTGGTGGATAGGTAGGCACCCAGGAGTTGGGCACAGGGGGCCGCAGGGCGCCGGGGTGCCTTTTGGCTTTGGGAAATCTTACCCTCTGCTGGCCGCGGTTGGAGGGGTCCCTGGTTCTGAGGCTGCAGGCGTTGTCAGGAGCGTTGAGGTGGGTCCTTGGGTGCTGGATTCAGGGTCACAGTCACCGGGGGGGGGGGGGACACACACGTCCTCTTGGTTTTTATCCACTCCTGGACAGGCCAGGCTTGGCAGGTGCAGAGTGTGCAGGGGTCAGTTACTTGCTTTGAGCAGGACCACTGCTCGTGGGAATCCCAGGTTGTCAGAGTCACAAGGCAGTCAGGTCCTCCGGGGTTTTTGAGGTTGCTGACCACTGGAGATGCCGGGGTTTAGCAGGAGCAGGTTCGACAGGCCGGTAGGGCTGGGGCCAAAGCAGTTGGTGTCTTCCTCTTGTTAGCAGCTGCACGGCAGGTCTTGTTTCTTGATCTTTCTTGTTTCGGAATCTGGATCTGAGGAAGGAAGGTTCAGGGTGCCCCTAAATACTAAATTTAGGGACGTTACAGGGAGGGGGCAGTATCCTAGTCCTGATTGGGCAGGGCTTCCCATCATCAAGATGGCGAGAGGCCGGAGATGTGCTTCACCTCGCCTCCCCCATCTGAGGTGTGGGGTTGGCAGAGGCTGGCACACCCCCTTTCCTTCCTTGGGGTTTCCGGCCAGTCTTCCCACCAGAGTGGGGGTCAGAACCGGTAGGGGCCAGTTGCTGAGTACAGCAAGAGGCCTGGAGAAGCTCACAAAGGCGGCATGCCTTGGAAGCATCCCCTGCCCATCCTGGGGGAGGAGACCTAGCACCTCGCCCAGGATGTGCATTGTTGCAGGCCCAGGAGAGTGGATGGCCCTCTACCTAGGGGTCCAGAAACATGACTGCTGTGTGCCAGCCTAGGCAGCCCCTCAGACAAGACGTGGATTGTAGGTAAGGTTCAGGGGGCATCTCTAAGATACCCTCTGTCGTGCATTGTACATTAACTCCCACACTGGCATCAGAGCGGGTTTAATGTGCTGAGAAGTTTGATACCAAACTTCTCAGTCTTCAGTGTAGCCATCATGGTGCTGTGGAGTTCGTGTTATCGATTTCCTAGCACCATGTACTCTTAAATGGCAGCACTGCACTTACAGTGCCCAGGAATGGACCTGGGTACTGTAGGGGAACAGAGCTCATGCACCTGTACCCACACCACTGGCATAGGGCACCTAGCTAGAGAGGTGGCTGATGTATGCCAGGGCAGTGTGTTTTGTGGGCATGGCACACAGGGATGTGTGTCATGTCGACTGTTTTGTTCTGCACCCAGACACTCAGCCTGCAAGGGCAGTGTGTGTGTGCCAGGGTAAAGGGCCTCTAAGGGTGGCACAATAAGTGCTGCAGCCCTTAGGGGCCTTCTCTGGTCACAAGGCCCTGGGTACCTAGGGTACCATTTACCAGGGGCTGACATGTGGCCAGAGATGCCAATTGGGTTTAGGTTTTAACACAGTTTTAGGGAAGGAACATAGGCCCTGAGTACCTGATTGGCAGGAGCCCAAGGCACACTCAAAGTACATCAGCAATTCAGCAAAAAGTGGGGGCATACCATGCAAGAAAGATGGCACTCTCACAAATGCGTTTTGGTTAAAGGTATGATTTTTAGGGAATATTATTGTATTTCAAAAGTTGACACTTAAACACTTTTTCACATAGAATCACCAATGTTATCCTATAGGAGGAAATTCACTTAGCAGGTAAGTTATGTTATCGTTACTTTATCTTACTCTGTGCTGGATCCTGGAAACAGTTGAGAAAATGCGTTTTGGGTATTCGGCTGATTTTTAAGGAATTTTTGCAGTTTTCAAAAGTCGACACTTAGAAACTTTTTGAGAGAAAAAGTGTCAACGTTATCCTATGAGGAAAAATGAGTTATCGGTTTCAAGGTAAGTAATCTGTCTTTTGAGTTAGGGTTCTGGGGTTAGACTCTGGGTCTCCCAGGGTCAGTGAAGCACTGTTGCACCTTCAGCGGCACTCGGGCGGCCGGGTGCAGAGTGTTGATGCCCAATGTTATCCTATGGGGGATAGGGGGACTCTGGTTGGTGGCTGCTGGCAAGCAGGCCACATGGTTGTGGGAGAAAAGCCCCTACGGTTAAGCTCAAGGCACGTTAGGGACCAAGTTAGCACCAAAGGGGAACCCTCAGCGGCACTAGGGCAGCCGGGTGCAGGGTTCAGTTTTGAGGTCGGGTGCCCTGTTGAATTCAATGGAGATTCTCCGGGACAAAGTAACACTGCAGGTTCGGGGATGAAGATCTTCCAGGAGGGAACACCACTTCGAGGGGTAAGTTGGGATGTAGAGGGATGGTTAGGCACCACTGGGTTGGGCACAAAAGGCCATGGGGCGTCGGGTGCAGGAGTGCCTTTAGACGTCGGATTTTCTTACCCGCTCTAGTCGGTGTGGTGGTGGTGGTTGGGGGGAGGGGAGGGGGGTGTCTCTTGGATTGAGGCTGTGTCGTGTGGAGGCTTGAGGTAGGTCAGGGGTCACCGCATCTCGGGTTAGGATCGCCTGGGGGGACCTCCTCGTGGTGTTTGTTCACTCAAAGACCGGGACGGGGTCGGCGGGTGCAGAGTGTACTGGATTCGCGGGTCCTGGCTGGCACCAGAAGCTGCAGTTCGAACACTTCCGATGTCCACGGGAGAAACAGCTTGGAAAGTGAATGCAGGCAGGACATCTGGGTTTTTGAGGTTACTGGCCGCGGGACACGCCAGGGTTTTGCTGGAGCAGGTACGAGGGTAGACAGGCCTGTAGGGCTGGGGCCAAGTCAGTGGGCGTCCTAGTTAGCTCTGCACAGCTTCTCGTCCTTTTCTTGCAGTTGCTGGATCTGAGGAAGGAAGGTTCAGGGTGCCCCTGAATACTAAATTTAGGGGCGTTACAGGTAGGTAAAGGGCAGGGACCAATGGGTCCCTTCCCTGGGGTGGGTACACCCCCTATTCTGCTACTCTCCAGTGGGAGGGGAGCAGGAGCCTGTCCCTGGTTGGCTGCGTCCCCCCCCATCCTCAAGATGGCGGGGACTCTAGGTTGTGTTTCACCTTGCCTCCCCAACCTTAGGGGTGCAGTTGGCAGAGATGGGCACACCTCTCCCTCACTTGTTTTTCCTGTCGGTTCGCCCGTCCAAAGTGGGGGGTAGAACCATTGGGGGCCAGTTGCTGAAAGCAGCAATTGGTCTGGAGAGGCTCACAAAGGCGGCATGCCTTTGAAGCTTCTCCTTCGTGAACCCTGCCCATCCTGGGGGAGGAGGCTTGGCACCTCGTCCCAGGATGTGCATTGTTTCAGGCCCCCGACCGAGAGCAGCAGGCTCTCTACCCAGGGGTCCAGAAACCTGTCTGGTGGTGGCAGCCTGCGCAGCCACTCAGTCAGGTCACTGGTAGTTTGTCGTCTTACATTAAATCCCACACTGACATCAGTGTGGGTTTAATGTGCTGAGAAGTTTGATACCAAACGTCCCATTCTTCAGTGTAGCCATTATGGTGCTTTGGAGTTCGTAATGACAACCTCCGAGCACCATATACTCTTAATGGCAGCACTGCTCTTACAGGGCCCAGGAATGGACCTGGGCACTGTAGGGGTACAGGGCTCATGCACCTGTACCCTCATCACTGGCATTGGGCACCCAGCTAGAGGGGTGGCTGGTGTGTGTGTGTGCGCGCATGCATCAGGGTACAGGGCCTCCAAGGGTGGCACAATAAGTGCTGCAGTCCTTTGGGGCCTTCTCTGGTCACAGTGCCCTGGGTACCTATGGTACCATTTACCAGGGGCTGACATGTGGCCAGAGATGCTAATTGGGTTTTGTTTTGGGGAAATAATACAGGCCCTTGGGTTCTGATTGGCAGGGCCCCAGAGCACATAAAGTCAAAGAGCATCAGTAGTCTGGCAACAAAAAAACAAAAAGGGGGGGGGGGGGGGTGTACTGCAACAGAAACCCACTTTCTCACAGGAAGGTTTGGAGGCTGCTGCATGGGGGCATTGGTGGACTGGCTCATCCGCTGGCCCACAGACCTGCGATGCTGGGTCCCACGTCCTTTGCCACGAAAGGCTGGGTAGCTTGCGCGGCCCTGTGGCTCTGGGTAGCCACGAAAGAGGAAAAAGGCAGACTGCATGGGGCGAGAACTTGCTGCGAGGCCCAAGGATCTGGCCGTGGCCCTCGAGTCCTTGAAGCACTCAAGCGCGTTGTCCGCCTTGTCACCAAACAGGCAACAGCCATCAAAGGGCATGTTCAAAAGAGTGGATTGGAGATCCCCAGAGAAGCCAGACTCAGGGTTACTGACGTGGACAGTCCTACCCAGCGAGTCGGGTGAGCACAACTCGGGCCTCTTCCGGGCACTGTGGCAGCACTTGCGTGACCATATCCCACACAGTGTGTGTATAACTGCCCAAGAGACATGCAGTGTTCACCAACCGCAGTCCTAAGCTGGCAGAAGAAGAAAACAAGTTACTTACCTGTAACTTTGGTTCTCCAGTATTGGTAACTTTCATAGATTACCATAGCTTGTATCATTCCCCGTCGGCGGAATGGGAGTCTCGGTAAACAAAATAACATAGCAGTAGGTACAAAAGAGAAAGAAAAAAGCCTAGGCCTCATTCCCTTTTGTAGCATATCCACCTCTTTTTGTAAAAGAGAACAAAATAAAGCAACAGCCAATCAGATAAGCCTCACCCCACAGAACCCTCCTGAGAGAACCTCAGAGCCTCAGATTTTCGTAGCCGTTGTGTAACAGTACAACCAAAACCTGCTCAGGGCTGAGCTTTCCCAGGGGAGGAGGGTGGGCGCATGGCAATCTATGAAAGTTACGAATACGGGAGAACCAAAGTTACAGGCAAGTAACTGGTTTCCTTACTCCAGTATTGGAACCTTCATAGATTCCCATAGCTTGCATCAGAGTAGCTAGCAGTCAGAAGCACATTTTGCGCCCTTAGTGACATCTCTTACTCTATTCTTTTTTTTTTTTTAAGTAAAACATCAATCAACAATGCAATCACATAAAGAATCAATCAATCAATCATAGGCATTTATAACGCGCATTACTCACCCGGAGGGTCTCAAGGCGCTGGGGGGGGGGGGGGGGTTTCGCTACTGCTCGAACAACCAGGTCTTGAGCTTCTTCCTGAAGGAGAGGTGGTCTTGGGTCAGGCGTAGGTCGGTCGGGAGGGCGTTCCAAGTCTTGGCGGCCAGGTGGGAGAAGGATCTTCCTCCTGTTGTCGCTCTGTGGATGCGGGGGACGGCGGCGAGGGCGTGACTGGTCGAGCGGAGGTGGCGTTTGGGAGCGTAGAAGTTGAGGCGGCTGTTGAGGTAGGTCGGGCCTTGGTTGTGTAGGGCTTTGTGCGCGTGGGTGAGGAGCCGGAAGGTGATTCTTTTGTTGATCGGGAGCCAGTGCAGGTCTCTCAGGTGTCTGGAGATGTGACTTCGTCTGGGGACGTCGAGGAGGAGTCTCGTGAGGCGTTCTGGATCCGCTGGAGTCTCTTCTGGAGCTTGGCGGTGGTACCGGCGTAGAGGGCGTTGCCGTAGTCCAGTCGACTGGTGACGAGGGCCTGGGTGACCGTCTTCCTGGTCTCGGTGGGGATCCACCGGAAGATCTTACGTAGCATGTGCAGGATGTTGAAACAGGACGAGGAGACGGCGTTGACTTGTCTGGTCATGGAGAGGGAGGAGTCCAGGATGAAGCCCAGGTTGCGTGCGTGGTCTGTCGTTTGGGTGCGTTGCCCAGGGCGGGGGGCCACCAGGATTCGTCCCAGGCGGAGGGTGAGGAGCCCAGGATGAGGACTTCCGTCTTGTCTGTGTTCAGTTTCAGGCGGCTGGTCGTCATCCACTCGGCCACGTTTTTCATCCCTTCGTGTAGGTTGGCTCTGGCGGTGGCGGGGTTGTTGGTCAGGGAGAGGATCAGCTGGGTGTCATCGGCGTAGGAGATGATGTTCAGGTTGTGTTGGCGTGCGATGGCCGCAAGGGGGCTCATGTAGACATTGAAGAGGGTGGGGCTGAGCGAGGAGCCCAGAGGGACGCCGCAGATGACTTCCGTGGCTTCTGATCTGAACGGGGGCAGGCGGACTCTGTGTCCTTCCGGTGAGGAAGGAGATGATCCATTCCAGTGCCTTCTCCTCGATCCCGACGTTGCTGAGGCGCTGCACTAGGGTGCGGTGGCAGACAGTGTCGAATGCCGCGGAGAGGTCCAGGAGGATGAAGGCCGCTGTTTCTCCGTTGTCCAGCAGGGTTCGGATGTCGTCGGTGGCAGCGATGAGGGCGGTCTCGGTGCTGTGGTTGGCCCGGAAGCCTGACTGGGATGGGTCGAGGGAACCAGTCGTCTCGAGGAAGGCTGCCAGTTGCTTGTTGACGGTCTTCTCGATGACTTTGGCTGGAAACGGGAGGAGCGAGATGGGGCGGTAGTTCTTGAGTTCGGTGGGGTCCGCCGTTGGTTTCTTTAGTAGAGCGCTGAGTTCGGCGTGCTTCCAGCTCTCAGGGAAGGTGGCGGTGTCGAGGGAGGTGTTGATGTCCCGCAGGTGGGGTGCGATGACAGCGTCGGCCTTGTTGAAGATGTGGTGAGGGCAGGGGTCGGTTGGGGATCCGGAGTGGATGGAGTTCATTGTGCTGATGGTGTCTTCGAGGTTGATCGGTGTCCAGGCATTGAGGGTGGTGGTGGGGGGCGTTGGTTTGGTCGTGGGGAGCGTTGGTTGTGTTCTGAAGCTGTTGTGTATGTCAGCGATCTTGTTGTGGAAGTAGGAGGCGAGGGAGTTGCAGAGGTCTTGCGATGGGGTGATGTCGTTGGTTCCGGCGTTGGGGTTGGAGAGCTCTCTGACTATGTTGAAGAGTTCCTTGCTGTTGTGTGCGTTGTTGTCCAGCCGGTCCTTGACTGCTGTTTTCTTGGTGGCGTGGATCAGTTGATGGTGCATTCGGGTGGCGAGCTTGAGGGTAGTCATGTTGTCCGGCGTTGGGTCTCTTCTCCAGGCTTTCTCGAGGGCACGGCAGTTCTTCTTGGAGCTCTTGAGTTAGTCGGTGAACCACGGGGCCTTCTTGCTTCCGGGTCTGCTGGGCGGGGTCCTCAGAGGGGCGAGCTCGTCCGCGCAGGTGGAGATCCATTTCGTGAGGTTGTCGGTGGCTTGGCTGGGGTTCGGTGAGCTGGCGGGAGGGTGCTGGCTCAGGGATGCGGCGAGTTGTTCGGCTGTGATCTTGTTCCAACTTCTTCGTGCAGCCTGTTGCTGGTGGACCGTGGTTCTTTTGAAGGTGAAGTGGATGCAGCTGTGGTCCGTCCAGTGGAGTGGCTGAAGGAGATGTCTTTGCTGGACGAGAAGACGGCGTCGAGTGTGTCCGGCGAGGTGGGTGGGGGTGGTCACCAGCTGCTTGAGTCCGAGGGTGGCGAGGTTGTCAAGCAGGGTGGTGGTGTTGCGGTCGTTGTTGTTCTCCAGGTGGAAGTTGATGTCCCCGAGGAGGATGTAGTCAGCGGAGGGGAGGGCGTGCGGGCTGATGAAGTCGGCGATGTCTTCGCTGAATTGAGTGCGTGGTCCCGGGGGTCGGTAGATCAGGGTGCCTCTGAGGGTGGTCTTGGGGTCGGTGTGGATCTGGAAGTGCAGGTGTTCGGCGGTTGTCAGGGTGTCGTCGGCGTTGGTCGAGATACGGATGGTGTCCCTGTGGATGATGGCGATGCCTCCTCCAGTCTGGTTGTCGCGGTCTCTCCGGATGATCTTGTAGCCCTCTGAGATGGCGATGTCGGGCGCTGAGGAGTCGTTCATCCAGGTTTCCGTGAGGAAGGCAACGTCAGGAGCTGTGGTGTCGAGGAGGTTCCAGAGTTGAACGGCGTGTCTGTGGACGGAGCAGGTGTTGAGCAGGATGCACTTGAGGTGGTTGCTGCTGGTGTTCCGTTTGGTGGGTGCTGAAGCAGTGCAGGTCCGGATGCAGGAGAACTTGCAGGACTGGCAAGTGAAGGGTCCGTGGGTGCGTCTCGGAGTGGCTCGGTAGCACCCGGGGGTTCGGCCGGTGTTGAGTGCGTTGAGGGTGGCGGCATCGTAAGTCCGGCGGGTGGGGTGGCCTCTGCGGGAGCCAGGGGTTCTGGCGCTGGGCGCGGTCCAGGCGCGGACGGGCGCAGACGGGCTTACCTTTGGCGCTCAATCGGTGCTCCCGCTGCGCGCGTCCGCTGCGCGGTCGCTCTGGGGGCGTCATAAGAGGGGAGCCGGGAGGGAGGGTCTGCGAGGAGGCGGGGAGCGCGGGACCCAATCGGCGGGGGGGCGGGGTCTCGTTGGTAGCGGCGGGAAACCTGGGGGCTCGGCGGCGGCTCTGAGGTGGCTGGGGCGCCGCTCGGCGGCCCTGTGGAGGCTGGGGCGCCGAGCGGCCCTGTGGCGGCTGGGGCGGCGCTCGGCGGCCCTGTGGTGGCTCAGGCAGCAGGTGGCAGCAGGAGGCTCAGCAGGTAAGGAGCAGGCGGGAGGTGTGGGGGCGACCAGGCCGAGGGCGCAGTGGTCACTCCTGGGGCAGTGGCGAGGGTCCCCTTAAGAGGGGAGCCAGGAGGGAGGGTCTGCGGGGAGGCGGGGAGCGCGGGACCCAATCGGCGGGCGGGGGGGCGGGGTCTCGTTGGTAGGGGCGGGAAACCTGGGGGCTCGGCGGCGGCTCTGAGGTGGCTGGGGCGCCGCTCGGCGGCCCTGTGGAGGCTGGGGCGCCGCTCGGCGGCCCTGTGGCGGCGCTCGGCGGCCCTGTGGCGGCTGGGGCGGCGCTCGGCGGCCCTGTGGTGGCTCAGGCAGCAGGTGGCAGCAGGAGGCTCAGCAGGTAAGGAGCAGGCGGGAGGTGGGAAGAACACATAGCAAAATGTGCAAATAATAAGAAAGGAAGGAGGGAAGAAAGGAAAGCTCACCACTCAATGGAAGAGGTTCTTCAGGACTGTCTGGCCTACAGCCCTGTCTTGTGCCAAGGTCTCCAGGCAGTAATGTCTTGTGATGGTGTGCGTGCTGCTCCAAGTTGCAGCCCTGCAGATGTCTTTAATCTGAACCCCCGCGAAGAGAGCCATAGAGGGAGCCATGGACCTTGTCGAGTGTGCTCTATCTCTGCCCTCCAGAGGCTTGTCCGCTGCAGAATGACAGAACTGTATAGCACTGGAGATCCATCGAGATATACCCTGCTTGCGGGGAGCACTGAATGCAATGAACATAAGATTTCCGAAATTCTTTAGTACGGTCCAGATAAAACTTCAAGCACCGCTGCACGTCCAGCGAATGAAGTGCCCTTTCTGCCGGTGTAGATGGCGGAGGAAAGAAAGCCTTGAGAATCATCGGCTCATTTAAATGAAAGTCCGGAGGCCCCTTTGGTATGAACTTTGGATTAGTCCGTAGAAATCACTGCATTTCTTTTGAATTGGAGGAAAGGTTTCTGGATTGTGAGAGCTTGTAATTCTCCAATACGTCTTGGCGAAGTGAGAGCAAGAAGGAGTGCCAATTTCCATGAGAGGAATTTCAAATCTGCTCTATGAACCGGTTCAAAGGAATGCTTCATCAGCTGGGGGAGAACCAAGTTCAAATGCCATGTGGGAGGCAGAGGCCTCACTGGAGGAAAGACTCAAAATAGGCCTTTGAGAAATTGTTTGACAATTCTGGATGACCAGAGAGAAGGCCCAGATGCAGTGCGTCTGTAGCGAGAAACTGCAGCCAAGTGAACCTTTATGGATGAATGAGTCACACCTGCCTTAGCCAAGGACAGGAAATAAGGAAGAACCTGATGAGGTTGAGACAAGAAAGGGTCCACACCTTGCTGTTGGCACCAGATGCAAAATAGTTTCCATTTTAAACGGTAAGTCTGGTTAGTGGAAGGAGCTCTAGCCTGAGAGAGAACATCTTTTATCTCTTCCAAGAGATAAAGATCTAGGAATTCTCGCTGCTCAGGAGCCAAGCTGAGAGGTGTAAGGAACGAGGATCCGGATGCCAGATCTGGCCCTGGGACATTGTGAGAAGATCCGGGATCGCCCGTAGAGGGGCCAGAGAAACGAGGTGAAGCTCCGTGAACCAAAACTGCCTCGGCCAAGCTGGGGCTATTCGGATCATCTTGCATGGCTTCGTTTTGATCTTCCTGAGTATTCTTGGTATTAACGAAATGGGGGGAAAGTTATCGAAAGCGCATTCCCCAGCGATCCGCGATGGTGTAGTTTGCTTGCATAAAACTGGCATTTTCTGTTCACTGGGGTAGCAAAGAGATCTTTTGAGGGTTTGCCCCACCGGTGGAAAATGTCCTCCAAGACCATCTGGTTTAGTTCCCATTCGTGGCTGACTGACGAAAGCCTGCTGAGCCTGTCCGCCTTTTCGTTTAGCACTCCTGGTAGGTGTTCTGCCTTGAGCGATATTCCATGTAGGATCGCCCACTCTCAAATATTTTGGGCCTCCTGCGACAACAGAAGAGATCTGGTACCCCCTTCCTTGTTTATGTAGTGCATGGACGTGGTGTTGTCCGTGCGGACGAGAACCGCCGAACCCTGCAAACGTGGAAGAAATGCTTGCAGTGCCAGACGAATCGCTCTGAGCTCCAGGAGGTTGATGTGAAGAAGGCGGTGCCGGGGCAACCAATGCCCGCTTACATGCAAGTCTTGAAGCACCGCACCCCAGCCTTCCAGCGAGGCATCTGTTACAACTTGAGGAGCCGGAGTGCTTACGAAGGATAGACCTTGGGATAAATTCTCTTTTGTCCACCACAAGGCTGCTTCTTTCATTGCCAAAGTAATCACCACCTTGTCATCGAAGGAGCCGTGTACCTGTTGCCATTGCATGTCTAGTTGCTCCTAAAGAGATCGCATCCACAATCTGCAGTGGGGTATCAGAGGGATGCATGAAGAGATCACTCCTAGAAGGGATTTGTAACGGCATACTGAAAGACACTTTCTTTTTCTCAACAGATGAGCCAAGGACTTCAGTTTCTCTTGCCTTTCGAAGGATGGAGAAGCCTTGTTGAGAGAATTGTCCAAGATAGCCCCTAGGAATCGTGCTTTCTTGGACGGACAGACGACTTCTCCCTGTTGAGAGTCAGAGCCAGAATGCTGAACAAAGTCGTACATGCCTCGACGGTCTCCTCCGCTTTCCGCTGGACTGAGCCTTCAGCAACCAGTCCAGGTAGGGGAAGATTTGAAAATGCCGTTTCCGGAGGAAAGCTGCCACCGGTGCCAGCACCTTGGTAAAGATCCTCTGGGCAGAGCGAAGTCCAAAGGGTAAAACTTTGAATTGGAAGTGGCTCTTGGCTACAGTGAATTGTAGAAACCTCCTGTGGGCTGGATGAATGGGTATGTGAAAATATGCATCCTCGAGATCGAGAGTGGCCATGAAATCTCCCGGGTTGAGGAGACACAAGATATCCTGGAGACCATCCGAAAGGATTGACTGATGAGATAGGTGTTTAGCTCCCTGAGATCTAAAATGGGGCAAAATGAAAATGACAAAGCTGTTCCTAGGTGTGGCGCACCATGTAGCAGAAGACTGTTCTGGATATTTTAGAGCCCTCACACAGCCATCAGGATATTGTGAATCACATACCCTTTAGGATGTAATGTAACATCGGGCTGCTCCTACGTCGAGTCGGCTGGTGCAATACCCGACGGGCTCTTGTTTAGAGAGCTCTCTTGTGGAGATCTTTTATATCCAAAGTAGCCGATAGTTCAAATGGAATAGTGGGGCTCGATAAAAATGTAGATGAATGTTAAAAATAGGAGAGGAAGTACTATCTCAACAAATTTATTATGAGGTCTTCTCGCCTAATTAAAAATATGAGGTAAAAGTGTGACAAATAATGCCTCACCAAATGGGAGGTCCAGAATTTTGTTCTGGACCTCCGGCCGGAACCATGTCACCCGGAGCCAGCCTTGGCGACGAAGAACAGCTGCACCTGCCAGTGAACGGAAAGCTGTCGTGGCAATATCCATGACGCAGTCGATCACTTCCGCAGATGTAGCCTCTCCCTCCTGTAGAATCTTCTTGGCCTCCGCCTTGGACTCCTGTGGGAGCTGGTCCAAATATGGTGAGAGGTCGCACCACATTTGGCGATCGTACCTACCAAGGATCGCCAACGCATTCGCTGCCCGTACCAAAAGACTTGCCATAGAGGAAAACCTTTTCCCCACATTATCAAGGCGCCTGCCTTCTTTATCGGGAGGAGTTGTCAGGGGTGCAGACTGAGTGCGTGACTTTCTTTGCGCCGCCTCCGATATTACCGAATCCGACTTCGGTTGACCAATCAAGGACGCTGGACTATCCTCAGGCGCCTTGTACTTCTCCAGGCGTGGCAAAACTGGAACAGTAGCCAGGTTTTTCATTGCCATCAAACCCTCGTCCCAGACTTGGCTGACAATGGGAATGGAACGGACCACTTTCCTGTAGGGCTCCTTAAAATCATAAAGGAAGCATTCCGTTTGAACTGAAGGCAAAGGAAGTTTGAATCTACTGGAGGCTCTTTCCATCAGTTTGTGAAATCCCCCAATGTCTGCCGGGGGAGAATCAACTGGATCCGGAGTAGGTGAGGCTGGATCCGGGATCACATAATCCTCCCACTCTACACACTGGTTAGACCTGTAGCCATCGTCCCGATCCTCGTCCGAGGAATCACTTGCACATCTTGGACCACTGGAGGTATACCTGGGCTGGATAGCTGCGGCTGTGAAACCATCTGGGATGGTTCTCCCGGAGAAAACACTGCAGAAGCTGATGGTGTAGACAGCATGTACTGCAGAGAAAGTCGAAGATGGAGGAGTAGCTTGAGAATACCTCTTCCTATAATCCTGCAACATGCCCTGGAGATCTGCCAGGAGGGAAGAAGGGACTGAAACCATCTCCTGGCCTGCGCTTTCCTGACAATAGAATTGCTAGTATGAGCACTCATGAGTGTATTCGCCCTCTGAATTAGTGTCCTGGCATGTTGGGCATAGCCACAAGAATCCTGATGATCCCCGTCAGAGTCCTCTTCCTCGAGAAACAGTGCAGGAGGCAAGGGGGTAACCCTCCTTGGAGACGTCATATCAGGCGTTATTCTCTTTAAGGAAATAGTAATCCTCTTAGTCAACGAAGAGAAACCATAGTCGACGAGGTAGTCGACGGAACATCCACCGTCGACGGTTGAATCGCCGGAGAGATGGGCGTCGTCGACACTGCCGTCGCCGAGACCGTCGACACTCCTGCCGTCGTCGTAATTGCTCTCGTTGACGACACCATCGTCGCCGCTACCGTCGACACCCTTGTCATCATTGCCGTAACAGTCGTTAACGCTCCCGTCGACAGCGACGTCGATATGTGACTAGAAGGTACCGCCAACGAGCCCGTCGACAGAGTAACTTTTTTCACCTGGGATTTTGAAGTCTTCGTCGACGGAGTCTTCTGCAGCATCGTCGACGACCTGGCATCTTTCTCTGACTTCTCAGATGTTAGAGAATAGGGTTTTTAAAAAGTTTTAGCAGACTCCACCACTGCTGCAGCTGCAGATATTCCTTCCCTCTCCTTTGCACCATGGTGACATTTGCTAGCACTCCGGCTCTCACTCACAGGGGGGGTGGTCTTTTTTGAGGCCTTAACAGGACGTTCTGAGGATGGTGAAGGGGCAGCCCTACCCCTTTTCACTGACCTTCGAGATGAGATGCCAGATGATGAGTCCTCACTGTCACTTGACAGTTTCTTTCCTCAACTTCAGCTTCTGGAGCCAAGTGAGGAGGCGACCCTCACGGTCCCGGTGGGTCTTCGTAGAGAAGGTGCAGCAGATCCTGCAGTCCGCTGCCTTGTGATCAGGGTACAGGCAATAAATGCAATCCTTATGCCTGTCCTCCACATACAGCCTCTTCTTGCCACAGGTGGAACAAGCCTTGAAGAGGGCTTTCTCCTTGTCAGACATTTCTTGAATGAAATACCAAACAATTCTGAAGAAAAAATGTTGAAAGTCAACTAGAGTTGAAGTGAGCAGAGCTCAAAGGAGACTCCCTTAGCACAACGTGCGGTAGAAAATCTGAGGCTCTGAGGTTCTCTCAGGAGGGTTCTGTGGGGTGAGGCTAATCTGACTGGCTGTTGCTTTATTTTGGTCTCTTTTACAAAAAGGTAGATATGCTACAAAAGGGAATGAGGCCTAGGCCTTTTTCTTTCTCTTTTTTGTACCTACTGCTATGTTATTTTGTTTACCGAGACTCCCATTCCGACGACGGGGAATGATACAAGCTATGGGAATCTATGAAAGTTCCAATACTGGAGTAAAACATCTTCCCAATATGGTCCAGCTTCTTGGATTCCCTCTCTGGGGGAGCAGTAGGGAATGCGCATTTTGACGATGAGGCATGGACCACCAAGCTCTCAGGGTTAGGGTGTTGGGAGAGGAAAAGTGGGTAGGCCGGGCAGTGGCATCAGGCAATCATCCTGTACGCAGGAGCCCCTGTGTTGGGCTTGGACCAAGTACCCAGAAGGATGTCAGCGAGAGTCTCATTGAAAGGCAGCAGGGGCTACGAAGGGGCTGCTGCCGGCTGAAGTACCTCAGCAAGGAGGTTAGTCCAGACAGCCACTGTACGAAGGTCGAGGCCTCAGCCGCCCTACACAACACCACAGCATAAGAAGCTCCCTCCTCCGTAGCCACAGTAGGGGGAGAAAGCATACACAGGTCTGGGGCGGTATCCAGACCACTGGCATCACCCAAACCCTTTCGCCAGTCCGGCTCCTCAAGTTGGTCTGCCAACAGACCCCTCCCAGTCATCCTCTGACTGCCACTCAGGGCGGTAGGAACGCCAGGGATGAACAGCGGGACAAAAGTACCCTCCGGTGCGGGTACAGACATCGGTATGGCGCCGTGTCCGAATCTGGTGTGACCCATGTCGGGGGAGTCACTGGAATCTTTGCCGGGGAAGGTACCTTTAGATCGACCGGCACAGATACAGATCCAGGCCTGGAACCATGGGGACCCTGCTGCGCCGAGGCCGGAGCCGCCGGCATCGAAGGCCTAGGGCCCCCAGCCAAGTCCATGGGGCCCAAAGGCACACCTGTGGAGTCGGGCTGCCCAAAGATTCTGTGCAGCGCATCGTAATATGCACGAAGCTGGGCAGGGGACGCTTTGGCTCCTGGAAAAGGAGGGAAGCGCAGAGCCATCTCAGCAGGTTCCAAGGAAGGAGCCGGGAGCGGCGACACTCAGGTCCCGCGTTGCGTTGGCCAACGAATGGGGAGAAGGCGAAGAGCAACGATGCTTCTTAGCCTTCTTCTTGTGCTTCGAAATCCCAGAGTGTGGAGACTTCGATGACAAATGGTGGTGGCTCTGCGACCTTCCCCTCGACCGGGACCTTGAACTGCAAGGAGCAGATTGCCAGGCCTTCAAAAGCTTTCGGGACCGCACCCACAAAGACTTCGAGTTCAGGGCCCAGCAGTCAGAGCACGACTTTGGTTTGTGGTCACGCTCCAGGCACCAGAAACACACGAGGTGAGGATCGGTGACCAACGTCAACTTGTGACAGGGGTCATAGGGCTTGAAACCAGGACGATGGCTGGATATCCCTCATGCACCAGGAGTTGAAGACTCAAAAAGATGTCGACAAAAGTTGAAAAAGCTAGTCAAAAAGCAACTAAGGGGCACGCTCTCTCCGAATTTGGGCTGGCTTGCGCGGAAAAAAAACCGGACGTCAGCGTGCAGGGGCGGTGTCTAAGACACCGCGACGTCATCCCAGCAACCACAACGCCGAGTCGGTGAACACGGAATCAATCGATGCCAGCTACCGACGCACAGGGGTACTGCTATGAAAACATTTCTCGGGATCCAGTTTGACGCCTGGGGGTAATTTTAAGGTAAGGAATCTATAACTCCGGTCTCTTTCAGATAGGTTCCTTAAAGAGGCTTGCCCAAACTGAGCATCTGCCTAAGTGTCAGTCTAAACAACAGTGGCGAGCACATGTGGGTACTGAAAGCCATGGGGCAGCTTTACATAGCTCTGCGATGGGTACATTTCTGAAAAGGGCCTTAGTAGAGGCCTTCACCCTGGTGGAATGAGCCTTAGGTTTATCAGGAAGTTGTTTGTTAGCTAGCTGGTAACCCAACATATTGACCAAGACTATCCATCTAGAGATGGTTTGTTTAAATGATGGAAAACCAGTGTGCACGGGACCATAATTCTCAAATGGTCTGATTTCCTTAAACCCTTGGTCTCGTCAGAGTAGAATTTAAGAACCCTTTTGAGGTCTAGAAAATGCAACGCCCTCTCAGGAGGGTTGGAAGGGTTCAGGGAAAACAAAGTATAATAGCCTGATTAATATGAAAATATGAAAACATTAGGCAAAAAACACACAGCTTGTATATCGCTCACTCTGTGAGCAGAGGTAATTGCCACTAAGGAAGCAGGCTTCCATGTCAAATGCTGCAGGGACACTTTATGTATGGGTTCGAAGGGGGGACCTATCAATTTAGAAAGGACGGAGATCTAATCAGGGGCTAGACTTTCCTTAGACCTTCAAGGAGGTCTAAAAGCACAAAAAAGGAAGCCTGCATGGGTGACTTTCTGTATGCTGTAATGGCCGCCAAATGAACCTTTTTAGAGGTAAACTGGAGGGCTGACTTAGCCAAATACAATAGGTAGGGAAGAATAACCTGTTCTTGGCCCAGAATGGGATCATGGCGATTGGTTGTGCGCCATAGGTAGAACCTCTTCCATTTGAAAGCATATGACTTCCTCGAAGATAGCCTCCTTGACTCATTCAGAATGTTCATTCAGTCCGAAGGGAGACCTAGATGTCCATATTGGAGAACCTCAGGTGCCAGGCTGTCAATTTCGGAGATGGAATGTTGCGATGAAAGACCCTCTCTCAGAGGTTGGATAGCAGGTCCGGAAGGCACGGCAACCTCCGGTGTGGGGTCTTGGATAGGTGAAGGTCCGCATACCATCACTGGAGAGGCCACTCTGGTGCGATCAGGATCATCCTGGTCTTGGCTCTGTAGAACTTCTTGATTACCAGAGGAATGAGCGAAATTGGGGAAAAGCGTTAAGTAATGTCTGACCAGTTGTGAGAAAGTGGCTCTGTATATACTGTTCCCTAATAGGTACAGGGTGTACAGAGTCCTCAGTCCCCCAGAGGCTGATAGAGGTCAAAGTTAGGTATGACCTTACTCTCAAAAGTGGTAGCTTGGTCGAGCAGTAAGGCAGTACCAGAGGACAGTGTAAAGCATTTATTGTACACACTCAGTCAGCAAATGGTTTCACACACTCAATAACTGAACTCTAGGCCAATGGTTTATATATATAAAATATATGCTTGTTTTATTTTTAGAACCACAAAGGGGGAAAAAATATACTTTCTCAGAATGAGAGGTTGAATATAAATACTTTTGTCTTAAGCAATAAATTTGTGTAAACAGTCACAGTTGGTTGCAATAAACAATCCTATTTCCTAAACATAACAATGCATTGAGCTCAATGGTAAATTCAGGTTATTTGTAATAAATTACTTTTCAGATTACTTTTGGAATTCCAGGTCTGGCTCCTAGAACCAGCCTGGGGTCAGTATTCAGAATCAAGTGATGAAAGTCGACTTAATAACTGTAATGATTTTTAAATAATATTTAGCCATTTCAAAAGTTAGCACTTAGAAAATATTTCAAAGAAAACATTCAATGGATCTCTATGGCAAGAAATTCAAATTGCAGGTAGAGTACTTTATCGTTACTTTAGTAATCCAGGACTGGGTACCTAGACCCAGGACTGGGGTCCTTATCAAAAGCAGGTAAGTAATTTCGTTTGCAGAAATGGTACGATTTTAAAAGAATATTTCAAATTTGCAAAAATAGACAGAAGAAATTCCACAGAAAAGCAGACAATGGTTTCCTATGGGAGAAAAATGAGTTAGAGGTAAGTATAGTTGTGAACACTTTTCAGGGTCAGGGCTGGGCACCAAGATCCAGCACTGGGAGCTCACCTAGGAGCAGGTGAGTAAATTCGTTTTTGTCACTTGGCTGATTTTTGGTGAATTTTTGCAGTTTTGAAAAGTTCACACTTAGAAGAATTTTGAAGAAAAAGCCAGTCAATGTTACCCTATGAGGAAAATGAAGTTAGCGGTTTAAGGGTAAGTACTCGACTGGCAGAGTTGAAATTCCGGGCATGGACTCAGGGGTCCCCCAGTGTTAGGTAGGTACAGTTGGTTCACCCTCAGCGGTTTCAGGACGGCCGGATGCAGAGAGAGTTAGGCCCAATGTTATCCTATGAGGGATAGGGGGGCCTTGGTTGGTGGCTGCTGTATGGCAAGCCACGCGGCTGTGGGAGCTGGGCTCCTGGTCACTTACTCAGGGCAAGTGGGGAAGTAGGTTAGTGTAGAGAGGGCACTGCCAGGGCCACTCTGGCGGCTGGGTGCAGGGTGCTTTTGAGCCTTCGGGCGCTCAATGGAAATCAATGGGAATGTTCCGGTTTGGAAAAAGGCTGCAGGCTCGGGGACGAGGATGTTTCAGGTGCCACCACCACTTCGAGAGGTAAGTTGGGTAGTTGTAGGTTAGGTGGGTACCCCGGGATTGGGCACAGGAGGGCGCCGGGTGCAGGGGTGCCTTTTGACGTCGGGAATCTTACCCTCTGGTTGATCGCGGTTGGGGTGGCACTTGGTTCTGAGGCTGCAGGCTTCCTCCGGGATGTCGAGGGGGTCCTTGGGTACCGGACTCGGGGTCACTGTCGCCGTGGGGTCGTCCTCAGGGTCTTTGTCCACTCCGGCACTGGCCAGGCTTGGCTGGTGCAGAGTGTGTTGGGTCCGCGGTTCCGGGCTGCTGCCAGGGGTTAAAAATAGGTTTCTTGAGTAGAGCCTCTACTCACGGGAGTCCCAGGGGCTTAGAGCCAAAAGGTAGCCAGGTCCTCCGGGGTTGGTGAGGTTGCTGGCCACGAGAGATGCCGCGCTGGTGCAGGTTCGAGAGTCGACAGGCCGGTAGGGCTGGGGCCTAAGCAGTTGGTGTCTTCTTCTCTTTTTAGCAGCTGCAGGGCAGGTCTTTGTTCTTTTTCCTCTTCTTGTAATTTTCTATCTGGAATCTAAGGAAGGAAGGTTCAGGGGGCCCCTAAATACTAGATTTAGGGGCGTTACAGGTAGGTGAAGGCCAGGGACCAATGGGTCCTTGTCCTGGGGTGGGTACACCCCCTATCCTGCCTCTCTCCTGTGGGAGGGGGGCAGTAGCCTAATCCTGATAGGGTAGGGCCTCCCATCTTCAAGATGGCGAGAGCCCGGAGATGTGCTTCACCTCGCCTCCCCCACCTGAGGGGTGGGGTGGGCAGGCTGGCACATCCCCTGTCCTTGTATGGGGTTTCCGGCCAAGCTTCCCGCCAGAGTGGGGGGTTGCAGTGGCCTGGGGAAACTCCAAATGGCGGCCTGCCTTTGAAGCTTCCCTTTGCTCATCCTGGGGGAGGAGATTTCTCACCTCACCCAGGATGTGCATTGTTGCAGGCCCGGGAGAGCAGGGGCTCTCCCACCCAGGGGTCCAGCAACGTGTCTGCTGTGTGGCAGCCTGGGAAGCCTCAGAGCAGACGTGGATTGTAAGTTAGCTGTAAGGGGGCATCTCTAAGATGCCCTCTGGGGTGCTTAGTACATTAAATCCTACACTGGCATCAGTGTGGGTTCAATGTGCTGAGAAGTTTGATACCAAACTTCCCAGGCTTCAGTGTTGCCAATATGGTGCAGTGGAGCTCGTGTTTGACAAGCTCTCAGCACCATGCACTCTTAAATGACAGCACTGCACTTACAGTGCCCAGGAATGGACCCGGGTACTGTAGGGGCACAGGGCTCCTGCGCCCACACCATAGGCGTAATGCACCCAGCTAGAGGGGTGGCTGACATATGCCTTGGCAGTGTAGGTGATGGGCATGGTACACAGTGATGTGTGCCATGTCGACTCTTTGTTTTGTCCTGCACCCAGACACTCAGCCTGCAAGGGCGGTGTGTGTGTAAGGGTACAGGGCCTCTGAGGGTGGCACAATGAGTGCTGCAGCCCTTAGAGGCCTTCCCTGGCCACAAGGCCCTGGGTACCTAGGGTACCATTTACTAGGGGCTGACATGTGGCTAGGGTTTGCCAATTTGGAGTTTGTGTGGTTTAAGGAAGGGACATAGGCCCTGGGCACCTGATTGGCAGGAACCCAGGGTACACTCAATCGAAGTACATTCAGCAATTTAGCAAAAAGTGGGGGCATACCATGCAAGAAAGATGGCACTTTCTCACACAACCCCCCCCCCCCCCCCCCCCAAACGAAAGGTGATGAGACTAACCTTGTCCTATGGAGTCTTCATTGTCTAAGTGGAAGAACCTGGAAAGTCCATCTGCATTGGCATGGGCAGTCCCTGGTCTGTGTTCCACTTCAAAGTCCATTCCCTGTAGGGAGATGGACCACCTCCGTAGTTTTGGATTTTCCCCTTTCATCTGCATTAGCCATCTGAGAGGTCTGTGGTCAGTTTGAACTAGGAAGTGAGTGCCAAACAAGTATGGCCTCAGCTTCTTCAGGGACCAAACCACAGCAAAGGCCTCCCTCTCAATGGCACTCCAACGCTGCTCTTTAGGGAGTAGTCTTCTGCTTATAAAAGCAACAGGTTGGTCTTGGCCTTCATCATTGGTCTGGGATAGGACCGCTCCTATCCCTAGCTCAGAGGCATCAGTCTGCACTATGAACTGCTTGGCATAATCTGGAGCTTTTAGTATTGGTGCTGAGCACATTGCTTCTTTTAGGGTGTCAAAAGCCTTTTGACAACTAACTGTCCAGTTAACTTTCTTGGGCATTTTCTTGGAGGTGAGTTCTGTGAGGGGGGTCACAATGGACCCATACCCCTTCACAAACCTCCTGTAGTACCCAGTCAAGCCAAGGAATGCCCTGACTTGGGTCTGGGTTGTTGGAGCTATCCAGTCCATGATGGCCTGGATTTTGGGTTGTAAGGGCTGTACCTGGCCTCCACCTACAAGGTGGCCCAAGTACACCACAGTGCCCTGCCCTATCTGGCATTTGGACGCCTTGATAGTGAGACCTGCACTCTGCAGAGCCTCTAAAACCTTCCCAAGGTGGATCAGGTGATCCTGCCAGGTGGAGCTAAAGACAGCAATATCATCAAGATAAGCTGCACTAAAGGACTCCAACCCAGCCAGGACATGGTTCACCAACCTCTGGAAGGTGGCAGGGGCATTCTTTAACCCAAAGGGCATCACAGTAAACTGGTAATGCCCATCAGGGGTGGAGAATGCTGTCTTTTCTTTTGCTCCTGGGGCCATGCCAATCTGCCAGTACCCTGCAGTTAAGTCAAAGGTACTGAGAAATTTGGCAGCCCCCAATTTGTCTATCAGTTCATCTGCTCTTGGGATAGGGTGAGCATCTGTCTTGGTGACAGAGTTTAGCCCTCTATAGTTCACACAGAACCTCATCTCTCTCTTTTCACCCTGTTGATGAGGTTTGGGGACCAGAACCACTGGGCTAGCCCAGGGGCTCTCTGAAGGCTCAATGACCCCTAACTCCAGCATCTTGCTGACCTCAGCTTTGATGCTTTCCTTGACTTGATCTGACTGTCGATAGATTTTGTTCTTGACAGGTGCACTGTCACCAGTGTCCACATCATGGGTACACCAGCTTGTCAGACCAGGGGTCAGGGAAAAGAGGCTAGCATATTGTTGCAAGACTTGCTTGCAGTCAGTCTGCTGTTGGGCAGAGAGGGTGTCTGAAAAAATCACACCATCTACTGACCCATCTTTTGGGCTGTAGGATAGGAGGTCAGGGAGTGGCTCACTCTCTGCTTCCTGTTCTTCATCAGTCACCATCAGCATGGTGATGTCAGCCCTATCATTGTAGAGTTTAAGGCGGTTCACATGGATGACCCTTTTGGGTGTCCTGCTAGTGCCCAGGTCAACTAGATAGGTGACCTCACTCTTTCTCTCTAGGATAGGGTAAGGGCCACTCCATTTGTCTTGGAGAGCCCTTGGTGCCACTGGCTCCAAAACCCACACCTGTTGCCCTGGTTGAAATACAACCAGTGCAGCTTTTTGGTCATACCAGGGCTTCTGGAGCTCCTGGCTGGCCTCAAGGTTCTTGGATGCCTTTTCCATATACTAAGCCATTCTGGACCTTAGGCCAAGCACATAGTCCACTATGTCCTGTTTGGGTTCTTGAAGAGGCCTCTCCCAGCCCTCTTTTACAAGACACAGTGGTCCCCTTACAGGATGACCAAACAGAAGTTCAAAGGGTGAGAAACCTACTCCCTTCTGTGGCACTTCCCTGTAAGCGAAAAGCAAGCATGGTAACAGGACATCCCACCTCGTTTTGAGTTTCTCAGGGAGTCCCATGATCATACCTTTCAATGTCTTGTTGAACCTCTCAACAAGGCCATTGGTTTGTGGGTGGTAGGGTGTAGTAAACTTGTACTGCACTCCACACTCTTTCCACATGTGTGTTAGGTAAGCAGACATGAAGTTGGAACCTCTGTCTGAAACCACCTCCTTAGGAAAACCCACCCTGGTGAAGACACCCAGGAGGGCCTTGGCTACTGCAGGAGCTGTAGTAGTCCTAAGTGGAATTGCTTCACGGTACCTAGTAGCATGATCCACTACTATTAGAATGAATTTGTTCCCTGAGGCTGTGGGAGGTTCAAGTGAACCCACAATGTCCACACCTACCCTTTCAAAGGGGACCCCCACCACTGGTAGTGGAATGAGGGGGGCCTTTGGGTGGCCACCTGTCTTGCCACTGGCCTGACAGGTAACACAGGAGCTGACAAACTCCTTCACCTTTTGGTGCATCTGGGGCCAGTAAAAGTGACTCACTAACCTTTCCCAAGTTTTGGATTGCCCCAGATGTCCAGCTAGGGGGATGTCATGAGCCAAAGTTAGGAGGAACTCCCTGTACTTCTGTGGCACTACCACCCTCCTGGTGGCTCCAGGAGTGGGGTCTCTTGCCTCAGCATACAGTAATCCCTCTTCCCAATAAGCTCTGTGGGTACCACTGACATGTCCCCTGGCTTCTGAAGCAGCTTGTTGTCTCAGGCTTTCAAGAGTGGGACAGTCTCGCTGACCCTGGCACAGCTCTTCCCTAGAGGGTCCCCCTGGGCCCAAGAGTTCAACCTGGTAAGGGTCAAGCTCCATGGACTCAGTTCCCTCAGGGGTATCTACATCCTCTCCAGGGGGAGAGGGGTTCTGAGTGTTTGGCTGTACAGAAGCTGGTCCCCCAGTCTTCTTGCCCTTCCTCTTGGTTGGGCCATTATTTCAGGCTCCAAACCTACTTTTTCACCCTTCCTCTTGCTCTGTGCTCTGGTTTGCACACACACCAATTCAGGGATGCCCAGCATGGCTGCATGGGCCTTTAACTCAACCTCAGCCCAGGCTGAGGTTTCCAGATCATTTCCAAGCAGGCATGCAGCTGGCAACTTTGGAGAGACCACTACCTGTTTCAGGCCAGTAACCCCCCCCCCCCCCCCCCCCCCCAGCATAATGTTACCATGGCCATGGGATGACTAGTGGTGACACTTAGCGTTGGTGACTGGGTAAGACTTCCCACTCAAGTATTGCTCAGGGGAAACCAGTGCGTCTTTCACCATAGTGACACTGGCACCTGTATCCCTCAGAGCTTCTACCCTAGTTCCATTTACCCAGGGGTACTGTAAGTATTTCTTTAAGTTGGGGGGCCACACAGCCACAGTGGCAAACTCCACTTCTCCCAAGGAGACTAAACTTGCTTCAGTGTGTTCCCAGATTTGCTCAGGGTACATCTCTGATCCCATTTGTATACTTGCTGCCCCAGGAGTGGCTGTACTGGGTGCCTTAGGGGCTTTGTTTTGGGGGCAAGATACAGTTAGGTGTCCCTGCTTCTTACAGGTATTACACCAGGCCTTTAAGGTATCAAAGTTCTTCCCTCTATATGGTTGGGGCACATAGGGAGAAGTTTGGGTCCCACCCACCTGAACAGGTTTTTGGGGCCCTTTGGAAGACTCAGACTTTTTATCTTGGGGATTCTCACCACCTTTCCCCTGGGGAGGTTTTGTGACCACCTTCTTTTGGTCACCCCCAGTGGTTGTCTTGGTCACCCTAGTCTTGACCCAGTGGTCCGCCTTCTTTCCCAATTCTTGGGGAGAAATTAGACCTAGGTCTACCAAATGCTGATGCAACTTTTCATTTGTGCAGTTACTCAAAATATGTTCCTTCATGAATAAATTGTACAATCCAGTAAAATCCTGCACACCATGTCCAGCTAACCAACCATCCAGTGTCTTCACTGAGAAATCTACAAAATCAATCCAGGACTGGGTCTGGGTTTTGTGAGCCCCCCTGAATCTAATTCTATACTCCTCAGTGGTGAATCCAAATCCCTCAATCAGAGCTTTCTTCATGAGGTCATAGGATCCTGCTTCTGGCCCAGAGAGAGTCAGAAGCCTGTCCCTGCAGTTACCAGAGAACAGTTCCCACAGGAGTGCCCCCCAGAGAGGTTTCTTTACTTTCCTGATATCACAAGCCCTCTCAAAGGCTGTGAACCATTTGGTGATATCATCACCTTCCTCAAATTTAGGGACAATCCCTTTGGGGATTTTAGGGTCAGAAGTTTCCTCCCTATCCTTGTTTTTATTATTGCTGCCACCATTGATGGGTGCTAAACCCATCTCTCTCCTTTCCTTTTCTAGGGCCAGGAGTCTGGACTCTAGATCTATTCTTTTGGCCAGCCTCACAAGGCTGTCCTCTTCACTGGGGGGTCCCCCAGTGTTGTCTCTGGGACCAGAGCCACCTGTGTGGTCTCTAGGTGCCCAGATGCTATGTCTTGAGTTGGAGGGTATGGGTGACATCTCCTCCCTAGGGAACAGTATGGGGAGGTTGCTGTCCACCTCCCCTGTTTCCCTTTCCTCATCTGACTGGCCATCACCATGTTCAGATGGGTGGTCTTTAGCATACTCAGCCAGGAGCTCCTGGAGCCCTTGTTTGGTTGGATGCTGACCCATTTGTAAATTTGAGTTTACATAAGGACCTCAATTCCTTGAAAGACAAGTGTAAGTAAGGTGTGAGGCCGAGCTCCTCCACCAGGTCCATGTTATTATTATCACTAATAGCTGGGTTTATTTGAGACATTCTAACCTGACAGTTCTAACCCTCTACCCTGACTATAGTGACTTTTATTTTTCTAAAATTCTAATGGGACTTAAGCAAGGCCCTAGCAAGACTTTTAGTAATTTTGGAAAAACCAATCAGAATTCTAAAGGCAATTTTTAAGAGTTCTGTCGTGTGATCAGATGGTAACCAAGTAGTCCAACAAATGCAAGTTTGTATCCCACCGCTGATCCACCAATGTGAGAAAGTGGCTCTGTATATACTGTTCCCTAATAGGTACAGGGTGTACAGAGTCCTCAGTCCCCCAGAGGCTGATAGAGGTCAAAGTTAGGTATGACCTTACTCTCAAAAGTGGTAGCTTGGTCGAGCAGTAAGGCAGTACCAGAGGACAGTGTAAAGCATTTATTGTACACACTCAGTCAGCAAATGGTTTCACACACTCAATAACTGAACTCTAGGCCAATGGTTTATATATATATAAAATATATGCTTGTTTTATTTTTAGAACCACAAAGGGGGAAAAAATATACTTTCTCAGAATGAGAGGTTGAATATAAGGAATATGCTACTTACCAGTATGCATCTGTTCTTGGCATGTAGAGCTGCAGAGTCACACACTGAGGATAAGATCGCCATCTGGTGTTGGGCTCGGATGATTGCAGGTTGTTGTTGTCTTCGGAAGAAGCCTTTGGTCACGAGGTTGGTGACTCCTCCCCTGGACAACAGTGCGCATGGGCATCCACTCCATCGGCAGATTGTTTTTCGCCATGATGGGAAAAGATGGAGTATATAGAAAAGAAAGAAAGGATGTCCATGTGTAATGTCTAAGTAAGACGGATGCTGGAACAGATACAGGTCCCGGGGAGGCGGGCGGGCGTGTGTGACTCTGCAGCTCTACATGCCAAGAACAGATGCATACTGGTAAGTAGCATATTCCGTTCGAGGCATATGAGCTGCAGATCACACACTGAGGATAGATTATACAGCAGTGCTCCCCTTAGCGGTGGTTGCCTGTATCCGTTGCAGCAGCTTGAAATAAAGTTTTTAGGACAGCCTGGCCCACGGAGGCCTGTTGTTTGGCCTGCACGTCAACACAATAGTGTTTAGTGAAGGTATGCGTGGTAGACCATGTGGCTGCCTTGCAAATGTCTTCTAAGGGAATATTGCCTAAGAAGGCCATAGAAGCCCCTATTTTACGTGTGGAGTGCGCCCTAGGGGGAACTGTAAGTGTACGTTTAGCCTTGAGGTAGCATATTTGGATGCATTTAACTATCCACCGGGCTATTCCTGATTTGGAGATCGGGTTGCCTTTGTGTGGTGGCGCGAAAGCAACAAAGAGTTGTTTTGTCTTTCGAAAAGGTTTTGTCCTGTCGATGTAATAAAGCAAGGCTCTTTTGACATCTAAGGTATGTAGGGCCCTTTCAGCTACCGAGTCTGGATTTGGAAAAAAGACCGGTAGTTCTACTGATTGGTTAAGGTGGAAAGGGGAAATCACTTTTGGAAGAAATTTAGGGTTTGTCCTAAGAACCACTTTGTTACGGTGTAGTTGTAAGAAAGGTTCCTCAAGTGTAAGGGCTTGTATTTCACTTACTCTGCGCAGGGAAGTGATTGCGATAAGGAAAGCTACCTTCCATGTTAGGAATTGCAATTCACATTTGTGCATAGGTTCAAATGGGGGGCCCATGAGTCTTGTTAGAACCACATTGAGATTCCACACTGGTGCAGGTGGCAATCTTGGGGGAAGAATTCTTTTGAGACCTTCCATAAAGGCTTTGATGGCTGGTACCTTAAAAAGGGACAGGTGTTGCCTATTTTGCAAGTAGGCTGCCAAGGCTGCTAGGTGTAAACGTATAGAGGAATACGCTAGATTGCATCTTTGCAAGTGTAGTAGATAGCAAATGATGTTTTGGATGGAAGCATCCAATGGATGTATGTCATTATTAGCGCAGTAGATGGCAAATCGTTTCCATTTAGCGGCATAACACGCTCTAGTAGTAGGGCGTCTGGCTTCTTTTATGATATTCATACAGTCTGGAGGGAGATTGAGGTAACCGAACTCTAGGACCTCAGGAGCCAGATCGCTAGATTCAGTGTTTGAGGATCTGGGTGTCTGATTTCTCCATGGTTCTGGGTTAACAGATCTGGGGAGAGGCGTAGCTTTTGATGTGGAACTAAAGATAGTTCCAGAAGTGTGGTGAACCACGGTTGACGTGCCCAAGTGGGAGCCACTAGTATTAGTGTTAGTGACTGTTGTTTCAGTTTGCGTACCACAAATGGAACTAGTGGGAGAGGCGGAAAGGCGTACGCAAATCTGCCTGACCAGTTCATCCATAGGGCATTGCCCTTCGACTGTGGGTGTGGAAACCTGGCGGCGAAGGTTGGGCATTTTGTGTTTTCGGGAGTGGCGAACAGGTCTATGTCTGGTTGTCCCCACTTTTGGAAGAAGGGGAGTAGAACCTTGGGGTGTAGTTCCCATTCGTGGATCTGTTGTGTGTGGCGACTTAGGAGGTCGGCCACTTGATTGTGGATCCCTGGGAGATGTTCTGCTAACAGGTAGATGTTTTGGGGAATTGCCCATCTCCAGATTTGCTGTGCCAGTTGGGACAGTTGGAGAGAGTGTGTCCCTCCCTGTTTCTGTATATAATACATTGTCGTCATGTTGTCTGTGCGTATGAGGACAGTTTTGTTCTTCAGGTGAATTTGAAAGGATTTTAGTGCTAGGAACACTGCTAAGAGTTCCAGGTGGTTGATGTGGAGCAGTTTTTGTTGACTGGTCCATCTGCCCTGAGTGGTATGGTGAAGGAGGTGGGCTCCCCACCCCGTGAGAGATGCGTCTGTAGTTAGCACAACTTGTGGAAGAGGCTCTAAGAACGGTCTCCCTTTGGACAGGTTGATGGTGTTCCACCATTTCAGTGAGCGAAGTGAGCGACTGTCCACCAACACCAGATCGGTAAGTTGTCCGTGAGCTTGGTTCCACTGTTGTGCTAAGCATTCCTGTAAGGGACGCATTTGAAGTCGTGCGTGTGGGACTATGGAGATGCATGACGCCATCATGCCTAGGAGCTGCATGAACACTCTTGCTGGAAGAGATGGATGAGTTTGAAATTGAGAGATGAGATTTTGTATACTGGCTATCCTGGCAGTGCTGGGATAGGCAATGGCTTTGGATGTATCTATGGTTGCTCCTAGATACTGATGTAAGTGGGAAGGTTGTAGGTGGGATTTGGGGTAGTTGATAGTGAATCCCAAATCGTGGAGAGTTTGAATCGTGCGATGAGTGTGGAGAACGCATTTTTGGTATGTATTGGCTTTTATGAGCCAATCGTCCAGATAGGGGAAGACATGGATCTGTTGTCTTCTGAGATGCGCTGCCACGACTGCTAGGCACTTGGTGAACACTCTGGGTGCCGTTGTTACTCCGAATGGGAGAACTGTAAATTGATAGTGTTGCCCATCTACCACAAATCGTAGATCTTTTCTGTGAGCGGGATGCATAGGGATGTGAAAGTATGCGTCCTTGAGGTCCAATGTGGCGAGGAAGTCTCCCTGTTGTAAAAGTGGGAGGACTTGTTGGAGAGTGGTCATGTGAAAATGATCCGAATGTATATACTGGTTTAGCAGTCTGAGATCCAGTATGGGCCTTAGTGTTTTGTCCTTTTTGGGAATGAGGAAGTATAGAGAATATACCCCTTTTCCCTGCTGTTGAAGGGGGACTGGTTCTATCGCATGTTTTTGTAACAGGGATTGAACTTCTTGTTTGAGGAGAGAGAGATGATGCGAGGACATTGGACGTTGTTTGGGTGGTATGTTTGGGGGGGATTGTATGAGTTCGAGGCAGTAGCCAGACTGGATAATTTGTCTTACCCACCTGTCTGTGGTGATGGAAGTCCAGACAGGTAGGAATTGTTGGAGTCGCCCCCCGACCGGAGTGGAATGGTCTGGGGGGAGTGGTGGCAAGTCACTGTTTGGTGGCTGGTGAGGTGCGGGTGTTGTTGTTGTTGCCCCGCCCTCGACCTTTGTTATTGTTTCCCCTATAACCTCCCCGGAAATAACCTCTGTTAGGGGATGTTTGTCCAGAATTTTTAAAGGAGGACGTGGTCTCAGTTGATGTGTTTTTGGAGCCTCCTCTATAAAAGGAGCGACGAAAGGAACCCCGGTTTTGAGGAGACTGCAGTGCTCCCATAGACTTGGCAGTTTCATTATCCTTTTTCATTTTTTCTAATGCAGTATCCACTGCAGGGCCAAATAGCTGCTCTTGGTTGAAAGGTTGAGCTAGAATTGCGGTTTGAACCTCCGGTTTAAAACCGGAAATACGGAGCCAGGCATGTCGTCTGAGTAAGACGCTAGTATTGACCGCTCTAGAAGCAGTGTCTGCTGCATCTAAGGCGCATTTAATGGAGGCATGAGATATTAATTTGCCTTCTTGGATGAGGTCAGAGGCCTGGGACTTAAAGGGTTCAGGCAGATGTTGCATAAGGTCCTCAAGTTGGTCATAATGCGCTCTATCATACCTGGCTAACAGGGCCTGGGTATTCGCAATGCGCCAATGGTTAGCCGCCTGCGCGGCGACCCGTTTGCCTGAGGCTTCTAAAAGCTTAGACTCTTTGTCTGGGGGAGGCGTTTCTCCAGTTGTCTGTGAGTTAGCGCGCTTCCTGGCATTTGATACGACTAAGGAGTCTAAAGGGAGCTGGGCCTTAATGTATGCAGGGTCTTGCGGGGCTGGTCGGTACTTTTTTTCGATGCGTGGGTTGAGAACCCTAGCTCGAACAGGGTCCTTAAAGACTTCAGTAGCATGCTTTATAACCCCTTTGATCATGGGCAGTATGTGCACAGTCTTTTGTGACTGCTCAAAGGTATCAAGGAGAAAGTCCTCTTCAAGGGCGTCTGTGTGCATTGTGACGCCGTGGAATGTTGCTGCCCTATTTATAAGTTGGCCGAACCCTAGGTGGTCATCAGGAGGGGAGGGCTTGGAGGGGTAGGTAGTGGGGTCAGGCATGTCAGGTATAGGATAAGACCAGTCATCCATGGGTGCTGGGTCTGGGAACGTAAAAGGGTCGTTTGGATCAACAGGATCATTAAATAAATCAGGGTCCGCCCCTCCCCCTAAGTCATCATTATCATCCTGTGGAGGAGGTGAATGATAGGGAGATGGTAAAGGTAAAGGAGAATCAGGAGGAGGAGGGGGGGGACGGGTTAGGAGGTAAAACAGGAGAGGAAGGACGAAGTGGTGAAGTAGCACAGTCCTTTTTCCGTATGGGAGCTGGGGGAGGTGTAGTGTCCAGCTTCCGCTTTTTATATGGGATGGCAGTCACATGTCCCGTGTTAGGGTTGATGTAGATCCGCTTTTGAGAAGGATCTGGTCGAAAAAGTTCATCTGGCTCCGAAGGTGGTGTCTGCGATGTCCGCTTCGGGTCTTTATGAGCTTTTTTCGGCGCCGACTGAGGTTTCGGCGCCGACTGAGGTTTCGGCGCCGACTGAGGTTTCGGCGCCGACTGAGGTTTCGGCGCCGACTGAGGTTTCGGCGCCGACTGAGGTTTCGGCGCCGACTGAGGTTTCGGCGCCGACTGAGGTTTCGGCGCCGACTGAGGTTTCGGCGCCGACTGAGGTTTCGGCGCCGACTGAGGTTTCGGCGCCGACTGAGGTTTCGGCGCCGACTGAGGTTTCGGCGCCGACTGAGGTTTCGGCGCCGACTGAGGTTTCGGCGCCGACTGAGGTTTCGGCGCCGACTGAGGTTTCGGCGCCGACTGAGGTTTCGGCGCCGACTGAGGTTTCGGCGCCGACTGAGGTTTCGGTGCCGACTGAGGTTTCGGTGCCGACTGAGGTTTCGGTGCCGACTGAGGTTTCGGTGCCGACTGAGGTTTCGGTGCCGACTGAGGTTTCGGTGCCGACTGAGGTTTCGGTGCCGACTGAGGTTTCGGTGCCGACTGAGGTTTCGGTGCCGACTGAGGTTTCGGTGCCGACTGAGGTTTCGGTGCCGACTGAGGTTTCGGTGCCGACTGAGGTTTCGGTGCCGACTGAGGTTTCGGTGCCGACTGAGGTTTCGGTGCCGACTGAGGTTTCGGTGCCGACTGAGGTTTCGGTGCCGACTGAGGTTTCGGTGCCGACTGAGGTTTCGGTGCCGACTGAGGTTTCGGTGCCGACTGAGGTTTCGGTGCCGACTGAGGTTTCGGTGCCGACTGAGGTTTCGGTGCCGACTGAGGTTTCGGTGCCGACTGAGGTTTCGGTGCCGACTGAGGTTTCGGTGCCGACTGAGGTTTCGGTGCCGACTGAGGTTTCGGTGCCGACTGAGGTTTCGGTGCCGACGGACTTTCAGGCATCGATGTTGAAGAACGTCTCGGTGCCGGTGGAGACTTCGGTGCCGAGGAACGTTTCTGTGCCGAAGGAGATTTCGGTCTTGGAGCCTGTTTCGGTGCCGACAGTGGGATTTTGGGTGCCGAGGGTGTTAAAGGCACAATCAGGTGAGGTTTGCTCGAGCCCGAGCCACCCACAGGCTTAGATGTCTTCGGAGCCGGGCCCGAGGGCGGGGCTTCTGAAGAGGATTTCCGGTCGCGACTGGGCCCAGCTGGCGGAGTCTTGACCAATGCTTTTTTGGATGGGGCAGGGGCAGGGGGGGTGGTACTCACACGCTGCCCTGGAGTGATGAGGTCATCGGAATCGTCGGCCTCAGACACGATCTCGAGATCTTCGGTGTCGTCTTCGGGAACATCTTGAGCAAAGATGTCCTCCGGTTCTGGAGCTGGTTTGGCCATAATATGGCGTCGAGCTCTTCGGTCCCGGAGTGTCTTCTTCGAACGGAAAGCGGAACAAGCTGGACAGGTGGACTCGTTGTGTTCCGGCGACAGGCAGAGGTTACAAACCTCGTGGTGGTCACTGTGGGGGAACTTCGCTCCACACTGGGGGCATTTTTTGAAGGGTGTCCTGTCCATCAGCCGCTTGCGGAACCGGTCCGAGTTGAGTTCGACGTCGATGGAATGAAGATTAAGTATTTAAAATCATTGCTAGAAGTTTTCTGCTGGAGCGGAAAAAAGTTCATCCGAACCCAATGGCGGAAAAAAACAATCTGCCGATGGAGTGGATGCCCATGCGCACTGTTGTCCAGGGGAGGAGTCACCAACCTCGTGACCAAAGGCTTCTTCCGAAGACAACAACAACCTGCAATCATCCGAGCCCAACACCAGATGGCGATCTTATCCTCAGTGTGTGATCTGCAGCTCATATGCCTCGAACATACTTTTGTCTTAAGCAATAAATTTGTGTAAACAGTCACAGTTGGTTGCAATAAACAATCCTATTTCCTAAACATAACAATGCATTGAGCTCAATGGTAAATTCAGGTTATTTGTAATAAATTACTTTTCAGATTACTTTTGGAATTCCAGGTCTGGCTCCTAGAACCAGCCTGGGGTCAGTATTCAGAATCAAGTGATGAAAGTCGACTTAATAACTGTAATGATTTTTAAATAATATTTAGCTATTTCAAAAGGTAGCACTTAGAAAATATTTCAAAGAAAACATTCAATGGATCTCTATGGCAAGAAATTCAAATTGCAGGTAGAGTACTTTATCGTTACTTTAGTAATCCAGGACTGGGTACCTAGACCCAGGACTGGGGTCCTTATCAAAAGCAGGTAAGTAATTTCGTTTGCAGAAATGGTACGGTTTTAAAAGAATATTTCAAATTTGCAAAAATAGACACTTAGAAGAAATTCCACAGAAAAGCAGACAATGGTTTCCTATGGGAGAAAAATGAGTTAGAGGTAAGTATAGTTGTGAACACTTTTCAGGGTCAGGGCTGGGCACCAAGATCCAGCACTGGGAGCTCACCTAGGAGCAGGTGAGTAAATTCGTTTTTGTCACTTGGCTGATTTTTGCAGTTTTGAAAAGTTCACACTTAGAAGAATTTTGAAGAAAAAGCCAGTCAATGTTACCCTATGAGGAAAATGAAGTTAGCGGTTTAAGGGTAAGTACTCGACTGGCAGAGTTGAAATTCCGGGCATGGACTCAGGGGTCCCCCAGTGTTAGGTAGGTACAGTTGGTTCACCCTCAGCGGTTTCAGGACGGCCGGGTGCAGAGAGAGTTAGGCCCAATGTTATCCTATGAGGGATAGGGGGGCCTTGGTTGGTGGCTGCTGTATGGCAAGCCACGCGGCTGTGGGAGCTGGGCTCCTGGTCACTTACTCAGGGCAAGTGGGGAAGTAGGTTAGTGTAGAGAGGGCACTGCCAGGGCCACTCGGGCGGCTGGGTGCAGGGTGCTTTTGAGCCTTCGGGCGCTCAATGGAAATCAATGGGAATGTTCCGGTTTGGAAAAAGGCTGCAGGCTCGGGGACGAGGATGTTTCAGGTGCCACCACCACTTCGAGAGGTAAGTTGGGTAGTTGTAGGTTAGGTGGGTACCCCGGGATTGGGCACAGGGGGCCGCAGGGCGCCGGGTGCAGGGGTGCCTTTTGACGTCAGGAATCTTACCCTCTGGTTGATCGCGGTTGGGGTGGCACTTGATTCTGAGGCTGCAGGCTTCCTCCGGGATGTCGAGGGGGGTCCTTGGGTACCGGACTCGGGGTCACAGTCGCCGTGGGGTCGTCCTCAGGGTCTTTGTCCACTCCGGCACTGGCCAGGCTTGGCTGGTGCAGAGTGTGTTGGGTCCGCGGTTCCGGGCTGCTGCCAGGGGTTAAAAATAGGTTTCTTGAGTAGAGCCTCTACTCATGGGAGTCCCAGGGGCTTAGAGCCAAAAGGTAGCCAGGTCCTCCGGGGTTGGTGAGGTTGCTGGCCACGAGAGATGCCGCGCTGGTGCAGGTTCGAGAGTCGACAGGCCGGTAGGGCTGGGGCCTAAGCAGTTGGTGTCTTCTCTTTTTAGCAGCTGCAGGGCAGGTCTTTGTTCTTCTTCCTCTTCTTGTAATTTTCTATCTGGAATCTAAGGAAGGAAGGTTCAGGGGGCCCCTAAATACTAGATTTAGGGGCGTTACAGGTAGGTGAAGGCCAGGGACCAATGGGTCCTTGTCCTGGGGTGGGTACACCCCCTATCCTGCCTCTCTCCTGTGGGAGGGGGGCAGTAGCCTAATCCTGATAGGGTAGGGCCTCCCATCTTCAAGATGGCGAGAGCCCGGAGATGTGCTTCACCTCGCCTCCCCCACCTGAGGGGTGGGGTGGGCAGGCTGGCACATCCCCTGTCCTTGTATGGGGTTTCCGGCCAAGCTTCCCGCCAGAGTGGGGGGTTGCAGTGGCCTGGGGAAACTCCAAATGGCGGCCTGCCTTTGAAGCTTCCCTTTGCTCATCCTGGGGGAGGAGATTTCTCACCTCACCCAGGATGTGCATTGTTGCAGGCCCGGGAGAGCAGGGGCTCTCCCACCCAGGGGTCCAGCAACGTGTCTGCTGTGTGGCAGCCTGGGCAGCCTCAGAGCAGACGTGGATTGTAAGTTAGCTGTAAGGGGGCATCTCTAAGATGCCCTCTGGGGTGCTTAGTACATTAAATCCTACACTGGCATCAGTGTGGGTTCAATGTGCTGAGAAGTTTGATACCAAACTTCCCAGGCTTCAGTGTTGCCAATATGGTGCAGTGGAGCTCGTGTTTGACAAGCTCTCAGCACCATGCACTCTTAAATGACAGCACTGCACTTACAGTGCCCAGGAATGGACCCGGGTACTGTAGGGGCACAGGGCTCCTGCTCCTGTGCCCACACCATAGGCGTAATGCACCCAGCTAGAGGGGTGGCTGACATATGCCTTGGCAGTGTAGGTGATGGGCATGGTACACAGTGATGTGTGCCATGTCGACTCTTTGTTTTTGGATATTGGATATTGGATAGGTATTTATAGAGCGCAAACGTTCGCTCCGAAGGGAGCATCTTGGCGCTGTAAAACCTGGGACCAGATCACTGGAAAGGTGGTGGGGGGCTAAATGGCTGCTTTAGTCCAGTCATCAGAGAGACTAAAAGTCCACGTTTTGAGGAGCTTCCTAAACGGCTTCTCATGCGTCTGAAGTCTAAGATGCCTTGGCATACTGTTCCAGGCTCTAATAGCCAGGGTACTGAGTGTTTTTCCGCCTTTGGACTTCAGGTTGAATTTAGAGGGGGTCATGAGGTTTTCTTGAGAGGATCTGAGAGTGCGACCCGGGGTGTAGTGAGGGAAGCGTCTCGACAGGTAGACTGGGCCGGATTTGTTGAAGGCTCGGAAGGCTACAACGAGAATTTTAAAGAGTATTCTCTTGTGCAAGGGGAGCCAATGAAGGAATCTGAGGGCAGTGGAGATAGAAGATTTGCGTGGGAGTTTTAAGACGAGACGCGCGGCAGTGTGCAGGACACTTTGCAGTTTCAGTCGGGTGGACTTTTTGGTCCCTGCCAGGAGGCCGTTACAATAGTCCACTCGAGAGAGTATGAGGGCTACCGCAATGGTCTTTCTGGAATCGAGCGGGAGGAAGTCAAAGAACTTTCGCATGGATTTTATAATGCCGAAGCATTTACCTGCTACAGTTGCGACGTGGGAATCGAAAGAAAGATCGGAATCGAAAATAACTCCGAGGTTTCTGGCCGATGAAACTGTCTGAGGTGGGGCAGCAGAGTTATCAGGCCACCACAGGGCGGGACTGAAAGATGCATTCTTTCCAATGGGCAAGATCTCGGTTTTATTCGAGTTGCAGCGGAGATGGTTGGCGTCCATCCATTGAAAGACCACTGTGAGGCAGCGCTTGAGATTAAGTTCGGCCGAGTTGGAATTGTCGTCGAGAGGGATGACAAGCTGAGTATCGTCAGCATAAGACGTGACAGTTATGCCAAACGATTCTATAAGTGAAAGTAGGGGGATGAGATATATATTGAATAGGAGGGGACTAAGAATGGAGCCCTGGGGAACTCCACAGGAGATCTTTTTCTCTTTCGATTGGAAAGGACCCAGTGAGACGGTTTGAGATCTGTCACTGAGGAAGGAACTGATCCAGGCAAGGGCCGAGTTTGTGACGCCGATGTCCATAAGTCTGTTGAGCAGAATGGAGTGGGAAATAGTATTGAATGCCGCCGTGAGGTCAAGAAGGATCAGTACGGCCTTCTTCCTCTGATCTTGTAGGTTTTTGATGGTATCGGTCAGCTCGATCAGGGCGGTCTCGGTAGAATGTCTGGACCGGAAACCGGATTGCTGGGGGTGAAGTAGGTTGTGGGCATCAAGGAAGGACTTGAGCTCTTTATGGACTAACTGTTCTGTTATTTTGCCCAGCGCAGGTAGCAGGGTGATGGGACGAAGGTTAGTTAAGTCAGAGGGGGGTTTGTTTGCCTTTTTCATAAGAGGTTTAACCACACCCTTTTTCCAAGCGAGAGGGACAGAGCCAGATTTGAGGGAGAGGTTGACTATTTCATTAATGATGGGGTTGATTTCATCAATGATGGTGTGGAGGATCTTGGGGGGGACAAGGGTCAGAAGGGGAGCCCGATTTGCATGAAAGGATCGCTTCTCTGGTCTGAGTTAGGGTCACCGGGGTGAAAAGTTTGAGGCTGTTTGCGGTCGGGCGAGATTTGTCTAGCTCCGAGATTGAGTACACCGGAGGGGAAGGGGGGAAGTTTGTGTGGATAGAGCTGATTTTTTCCTCAAAGTAGTCGGAGATCTTATCACACAGTTCTTTGGACGGGGGGATCTCTGGTTGAAGAGCTTTTGAGTGCTGCAGCCCTTAGAGGCCTTCCCTGGCCACAAGGCCCTGGGTACCTAGGGTACCATTTACTAGGGGCTGACATGTGGCTAGGGTTTGCCAATTTGGAGTTTGTGTGGTTTAAGGAAGGAACATAGGCCCTGGGCACCTGATTGGCAGGAACCCAGGGTACACTCAATCGAAGTACATTCAGCAATTTAGCAAAAAGTGGGGGCATACCATGCAAGAAAGATGGCACTTTCTCACACCAGTCGATCAAAAGTGCATTCCCTCTGGAGCCGGTTTAGTGAAACCTGGAGGCGAAGACACAGCATTTTGCATTTGCTTTGTCGGAAAACAGATCGATGTCTTAAGTGCAACGCCTGAAGCCTATTTGTTGAAAGCAAAATCCTCACTGAAAAGCATAGGGCGCCCAATGCTGAATTTGCCTCTGCACTTGGCCGCCCCTGAGCTGCTGGTGGTGGTGTATGTTTGGTGCTGCTTTGTGCCACCTGTGTTTGACCTAACACCGCAAAGTTTGGCTCCTGCAACTGATTCCCTTACCTTACCCTTGTAGCTTTGACCACCCCCAATCTCTATTGAAACACATTGGGTCGACCTCAGATTTGGACCTCTGAACCGGTCTGCCCCTGTGCAGCAGTTTTGGTACTCTCCTGACCCTTGTCCCTTGCTGACCTTTGGTTCCGAACACTGGAACTGCAAGTCTGATACTTACCCGTATAACAGCATTATTGTTTTTCTCCAAAGGATAACATTGAACTGCTCAGAAACTGTTCTGTATTTTTAAAAGTGAAAAGCATTTCCATTTAAAAAAGGTACTTCCCTTATTGTGGTGATCTTGGTTTTAAAATAAAGTACAAAGCTTATTTTTGTAAAATGTGAGGATCTCTTTTTTGAGTTGTGTGTTGTGAGAAAGTGCCATCTTTCTTGCATGGTATGCCCCCACTTTTTATTGAATTGCTGATGTACTTTGACTGAGTGTGCCCTGGGCTCCTGTCAATCAGGTACCCAGGGCCTATGTTCCTTCCCTAAAACTGTGTTGAAACCTAAACCCAACTGGCATCTCTGGCCACATGTCAGCCCCTGGTAAATGGTACACTAGGTACCCAGGGCCTAGTGATCAGATTAGACCCCTAAGGGTTGCAGCACTTATTGTGTTACCCTTAGAGGCCCTGTACCCTGACACACACACACACACACACACACACACACACACACACACACACACACACACACACTGCCCTTGCGGCTGAGTGTCTGGGTGCAGAACAAAACAGTCGACATGGCACATATCCACACACTGCCCTGGCATACATCAGCCACCCCTCTAGCTGGGTGCCCTATGCAAGTGGTGTGGGTACAGGTGCATGAGCCCTGTGCCCCTAGAGTACCCAGGTCAATTCCTGGGCACTGTAAGTGCAGTGCTGCCATCCAAGAGTATACGGTGCTGGGAGATCGTCAACATGAACTCCACAGCACCATGATGGCAACACTGAAGACTGAAGTTTGGTATCAAACTTCTCAGCACATTTAACCTGCACTGATGCAAGTGTGGGATTTAATGTACAATGCACGACAGAGGGCATCTTAGAGATGCCCCCTGAACCTAACCTACAATCCACGTCTTGTCTGAGGGGCTGCCTAGGCTGCCACACAACAGACATGTTGCTGGACCCCTGGGTAGAGCCATCCGCTCTCCTGGGCCTGCAACAATGCACATCCTGGGTGAGGTGGCCAGGGTTTGCCAATTTGGGTTTTTAGGGAAGGAACCTGATTGGCAGGAGTCCAGGGCACACTCAGTCAAAGTACATTCAGCAATTCAGCAAAACGTGGGGGCATACCATGCAAGAAAGATGGCACTTTCTCACACCCACTTACCTGCTAAATGAATTTCCTCCCATAGGAGAACATTTGTGATTTTATGAGAAAAAGTTTTTAAGTGTCAACTTTTAAAATACCAAAATATTGCTTAAAAATCACAACTGTAACTAAAACGCTTTTACTCAATTGTTTACAGGAAATGTACCAGGACTGAATCCAGGATCCAGTCCTGTGGTTAGAAAAGTAATACTTAAAGTAACTAATTGCATTTAACTAGAAATTCCCATTGAGCTCAAAGTATTATTGTGTTTGAAATTGAATTGCCTATTGCATCCACTGTAACTATTATATTCAAACGTCTATTGCCTACTGAAAAGTATTTATCTAAAAGCACCTCAATCTGAGAAAGTATATTTTGATACCTATTATTGGTTCTAAGATAAAACTACATATTTTTATACAAAAACCATTTGCCTAGAGTTCAGTTCTTGAGTGTGTGAGACTATTTGCTGACATTGTACAACAAATGCTTTACACTGTCCTCTGATACTGCCTTACTGCTCGACCAAGCTACCACTTTACAGAGTAAGGTTATATCTAATTTTAGCCTCTGCCAAACCTCTGGGGACTGTGGACTCTGTACATATTTTGGAACAGTATTTACAGAGCCACATTCTTACATGTGTCCATTATTGGTCAATGTTGTGCATAAATGTCTTACACTAATCTGTGTTAGACCAAAGGATGCTCGCCCACAAAACCACTAATAGAGCACTTTGGGTTTTACATTGAGCCCTGTACACTTTTGGGGAACCCCTGAACACACTGCACGGTATAACCACCTAGCAGCATACCATATACAGAGTCAGCTTCCTACAACCACTCCACAGGAAACCATTGTAACAAGGATAAAGTGTCTGGAACTGCTGAAAGACTGCTTCTTCTGTGAAGGTTAACTGTTCTTGAGGACCTTACCGTGCCCCCAACAAGCTCCCTGCCAGGGTTGGTTGCCCAACTACTTCTTACACACTGCATGGACACGTACCCAAGTTCTCTTTGAGAAAGTTCTAGAATCTAATTTTTTGACTGCCAAGGCTTGTTCGTGGTTGAGTAAAATTACTTGATTTATTTATTTAGATCACTTGTATCGCGCGCGAATCATCCCCAATGGGGATCTCAGCGCCGATTATTGCTCGATATATTATTGCTTGCAAAAGATATATCTCCAGAAACATCCAGTGGATCTTTTTAGTTCTAGAGTCAAAATTCTTCTAAAAATACAGTCCATTTTTAGGTCTCGCCTGACCTTGCGCTGGTGTGGCGAGACTAAGTAAGGGCTTCAAAAAATGCTACCGCCGGCTACAGCTTGCAGTGCATGTGCGCGCGCTTGAGTGGAGGCGCCATATGGCATTCCTCATGCTCATTAAGCGCATCGCTCGCCGCGCGCTTGATCGCGATCACTTTCACGCCGCGCGAGCGCCACTCGAGAGATTACCACTGCCACCCCGTGGCCTTAAATAGCAACGGCATCTCCTGTATTTAGAGGCTTGCAGGTACCAGTTGTGTAATTCAGTGATATTATGCAATAATAAACATTGATATTATGCAATAATAAACATTTTACAATAACTGTGCACATCGGATTCTTCTCGGAAACCAATCCCTTTGTCAAGCCATGACAACCCCCAATGTGCTAAACAGTTTATTACTAAAGTTAAGATTGTAATTAACTAGTGTGCATATTTACATCTCGTAATTAAATCATGTGTAACAAGACAGCTTCATAAAAGTTCAATACATCAAGCCAGAACGGAATCCAAGTCTAATAACCTATGATACAGAGACACCCGATTCATCTAATCAAAACCAACGTAGACCTTCATCCGATTCGAAACCTCCGTGCTTCAATGTGTGCATTGTATTAATTGGGTTTGTAATTAGCAGAGTTAACACCCAGTCTACTGTTCTGGGATGGCAGGGTGCCCTACACACCTACAAACCTCTAGTTGGAGTCATTCATGTTTTCCACGAAACATGCCTACAGGGGTTCGAGGGTTGCTGTGGGATCTCCAACATGCTCTGCCATGCAGCATCAACTCTCTCTTTCACGCACACAAGCTCTCTCTCCCTCTCACACGCACGCACGCGCTCTCGCGCCCACTACCCCACTCTCACACAGGCACGCACACATGCACGCTCTCTTTCTCACAGGCACACATGCACGCTCTCGCATTCACACGAGCATACTCACATGCAGGTTCTCTGCTCTTTCCCCCTCTCTCACACACGCATGCACACTCACATGCACTCTCTCACGCCCAGACACATGCACGCGCTCTCCCTCACACACACGCGCATTCTCTTTCTTTGGTGTGTAGTGCCGAAGCACCACTGATTCCTGCTACGCACGGTAAGTCATTCATTGGTGCTTTTATTATGATACAAGGACCCCTTGCTCCCTGCCAGACCTCCAGCACAGGTGGCGTGGTGGGGGTAGTTACAGTAAGACCTTCACTGGTGCTTTTAGCTTGACTGTGGTATGATACAAGGACCCCTTTGCTCCCTTTCAGGCCTCCAAGCACTGGTGGCGTGGTGGTGGCAGTGTGCAGTGCCGAAGCACTTTTGACTTCTGCTATGCACGGTAAGGCATTCATTGGTGCTCACTGCTTTCAATAGGGCCATGGCCTGACAGCAGGCAGGCATCTGCTCCCTGTCAAGTCTCCAGCAGCGGTGGTGCATCATTCATTCCAGCTGCTCAGGGCTGGTGCCTGTTAATGATTATCCTGCAGCTGCGCAGTCAGCAGTGGGTGCTGTTGTGAAAGGCTAGGGTGATGTGTGTGCGTTCCCTAACACCTTTTCCTGCTCTACTCTACCTAAAAACACGAAAAGATTGCATGAGAACCGGTGCCGCGGGGCGCCTTTCCTCATTGATTGGATATACCCACTCTCCCTACAACTCTTTCACGCACACAAGCTCCCTCCCTCACACGTATGCACGCACACATGCAAGCTCTCTCTCCCTCTCCCCCTCTCTCACACACGCTCTTACACACACACACACACACACATGCACGCTCTCGCACACACACACGCATACTCCATCCTCTAATCTTTCCCGCACCAAGACTCTGTGTTGCTTCTGAGCCCTGCTTTCGTAATTTCCCTCCACACGCCTTAAAGAAAAAAAAATTTAAAAAGCTTCGGCACTGCTTTTTTTTTTATTTATTTACCAGTACAACTTGGAACAGTAAATTAAAAAAAAAAGAAAGAAAACTTCACACGCACGCTGTAGGTGCGTTCATGTGTTGTGCTTTTAGCTACAAAATGACAGTTGCTGCGACTGCATAATAGCATCTTTTCTTTTAATGGGGGGGGGGGGGGTTTCCTCTTTATCCATGCTGCACAACATTGCTAAACAAGCATTGGCATAGCCAATAGGTCTCGCCTTTGGGACATTAAGTGTTTAGTTATCCAGCACAATATCCTTGGTGCAACAACATCAACTGTTGCATGGCTAAACACTTCCAGGGTTTAGCTGAGGGGTTTACAGGCTAAGCCTACTGGATCTAAAGGGGTTGGTAAGTATTACACCGTGAGGTTGCATAACACCACCAAATAATGTACCCCATTTCCACACAGGTGACTGCGTACACCAAACGAACATTTTCTGGCATAAAAACACCCCTGACATTCCGAAATCAGATCCCTTCTGGACTAGGACAGAAGGAGAACTACCCTTCTGTACCATGGAACCGGCAGATAGGCTGCACCAGGGTGGACTGCACCAGCTTTACCTGGTAGCTAGCAAATAGAGGGACTGTGCCTCTCGTGTACTGCTGGTCTCTGGAGCCCAGCCGAAGCAAGATACTCCAAGTTGACTGACTTTCGCAGCTCAGTGCCACAACAGCTGAAGCCTGCTGGGGTCAGGTGGTAGCCCAAATCTTCACGCCATCACTCCTAGTCAATAAGCAGCATAAGGAAACCAGGACCAGGTGTTAAAAGTTGCACCCAAGCTCGCTGAAGGCGGTAGTGTCAGAGTGCAGATTGGTAGTCTGTAAAACAAGTTACCATCCAATAAAGAATTCCACTGGTACCGCGTTACTGGGAGACTGGTAACCCTGTGGAGACTGGACTTCTACCAGGCACAAGAGAACTACGAGCAAAGTCTACCCCTGTGACCAAGACCACCTTACCAAGCCCTGGGACAGAGGAGTAGCCACAGGAAGACCCCCGACTGCATTGAATCTATAGCCTCCTTGAGCATCCTGTATTAGGACCACTCCACAGGAACCTACAGCAAAGGGATTAAAGTGCCTGGAACTCACTGAGGACTGCTAACTATGAGGTAACTTTCTGTGGATCTAGCTGGTCCCCTTGACTGACTCCATGCCAGAGCTGGTCACCTAAACTAACTGCATTGACGCTTGCCGAACATTTTCCTTGAAATAGTTGGTCAAACTAATTTAATTTGCCACTGCTAGTTTGCGGTTAAGTGAAAAGGTGCATTACCTTAATTTGTAAATTCTCTCTTGAACCCTTTGGTGTATTTTTTCTAATTGCGGGGTCTAAAAATAGTTTATTTTTATAAAATAGTGCCAGATTTCCTGCGTCTCATGCATTTCTTTAATTTGTTTTGGTGCTGTTTAAATGCTTTAAATCTGTTCCTTTGTGTAAGTCTTGTTGCTCAGAGCCACAGTTACCCACGGTGGAGCTAGAGGTTTTAACAAACAAAACCTACTGTCCTAAAGGGCTTGGTAAGTATTACACGGTGAGGTCCCACACCATATAATGCACCCTATTTCCTCACAGTTGTTAGGAACAAACATTGATCATACATGGAGTTACCGTAATACATTTGTTTGTTAACTTACATTCTAGGCCCACGCTCCGAAGAGAACTCACAGTGGAAAACGATTATAACTCTCTTTCCTTCATATGGCACTATCGGTTTCTTCAGTAGCAAGGTTTCAACATCGTGTTCCATGTGAAGGTTAATCGCGCCCTTAAAAAGAACATTTTGAAAAGCTGAATAAGATATCCATGTTTAGTAGTCTACTGGTCTACATCCAAAGTAGATGTGAAAATAACCGAATAGAGCAGAGTGGAGTAAATGTAACATTGGTGAAAGAATGGTCCCACAAGGAAGAGAAGGTGTGCAAATCAGAGGCCTTGGGGTACAAGCTCCATTTCAAACACCTGCAAAACAATGTAGGGGCAAAAAGTAACAATTTAAAGTGCCATCCACCAAACTCTATAGAAAGACTAAAGATGCACCCCCCACTTTCAAACAGTAACAAATTCTCCTTGGGGACATACAAAGTAATCCATTTGCTGGTGTTGCTGATCATCTTACCAATCGTGATCTTCAACCACCTTGTCTGGTTCCAAATATAAACCACAGTCATGCAAAGTACTGCTTCTGCTTGTATTTCTGTTCAAAAGGCCAACACATGCTCACACCAAACAAACGATTGCCTCAAATCCCTTTCCTCTAGAAATTTTTTGTTGGATACCACTGTTCTGGTGAATGATACACTGTGCATGTTATCCCCAACATTCTGCAACACGTTTAAGGAAATTGTGCTGCAAAAATAAATGCTTTGCCTCATTCTCCAACTTATGCTGCAATACACCTAGGCAGTTTCAGACTTAGTGCAAAAGGAAATTACTGGAATATTTCAAGGTCACTCTCAGAACAGGTCTCTTGAAAAATAACTACAATTTTTCATAGTTCTCAGCCTATGAGAACCAATGCTGAAATCGTTGAACTTAAAAAATGACAGATTGGGGACAGATGTGACGCCCCACCATGGTCTACCATTGTGAAGAAGATACGGGAGTCAATTTTCGGTTACCACCAACTACACTACGCGGGCTTACCATAGCCGGTTCTTTGACTTCACTTAGCATGGCGGAGCCATTAAACACATTAAGAACTACTATTTAGAAGACCATACGAAGACCGTCACAACGATTAAATACTAGAGATGGCATAGCCGAGTACCCTGGGTTATAGCAATTTGTAATTTGGTCTACCTTTCCTAAATAATAGAAATAGTTGGTGGAGGCTTGTCATTCTTCAATACAAGTTGTACAGATATCAGGACCACTCCTCGTGATATAAACAGCATTTCGAAACAACTACAAGGGCAACGATCACGGATCTTTCTATAGAATCTTTTCGAACCCATGAGCGCGGTTTTGAAAAATAAACAATCGAAAACACCGTCTGGCACAAGCATAATTGCATGACTGATATTCAAAACGTTTCTAGATTTACAAGTAAAGCCCTGAGGAAGTCACTATACGTGACGAAACACGTGTCGGCTGTCATCCATTTAGATCAAGATTTGGAGACTATAAGTCTCCTTTCCACGAACTAATAACTAGAACCAAATGTATTAGGGAATTCTGATCTGTGTTTATGATTGCGACTTTCCAATTCTGATCTGTGTTTATGATTGCGACTTTCCTTCTTTTGTTGTAAAATGTCGAATTAAATTATTCTTTGTTATACATTATTGCGAGGACCTAATCTGTTATGTAGCCAGTTTCTCATTACCAATATTTTGTTTTCTGCTTCTGTGGTTAATAACCAATACGAATAACAATTGTGACTTTGGAGTGCCGGGATATTTCTGTGTAAACTTTGCCATTGCAGACTGCATGACATGGTGCAGACAAAAGTGAAGACAACATGGCACATCTCCTGTGTGCCATGCCTGCAGACATTGCATGTAATATACGCAAGTCACCCACCCCTACAGCAGGCCTTACAGCCCTAAGGCAGGATGCAGTACATTACATGCTAGGACATATCTGCATGAGCAGACATGCCCATGTGATGTTCAAGTTGATTCTTGGACATTGCCAGTGAAGTGGGAAGCCATCTTGAGGGTATATACACTGGTCACTGGTGATTATGAGTACCCCAGCTACATGGTGGCTTCACTGAAACCAAAGACGTTTAGTATCTAATACCTTGTATTAAAAAACGTCCACTGATTCCAGATATGGATTTATTTATACATGCACGCAGAGGGTACCTTAGAGGTACCCTCTTAAAACCTACAAACCACCAGTGTACTGGCTGACTGGTGTAGACCAGTCTGCCACCAGTGTAGGAAGCTGGCTCTGCATAGGATATTGCCACTAGGTGGTAATATTGTGCAGAGCCCAGGGGTTCCCTAAAAGTGTAAAACCCAAAGTGCTTTATTAGTGGTAGTGTGGGCAAGCAGCCTTAGACCTATCTGAGGAGTGTAAGACATTTATTGCACAACAGTGATCAATAATGGACACACGAGTCAAGAAAGAGATCCATACCAATTTTAGAAAAGGAATATGATACTTACCAGTATGCATCTGTTCTTGGCATGTAGAGCTGCAGAGTTGTACACTTAGCATAGATCGCCATCTGGTGTTGGGCCCGGATGTTTGCAGTTTGTTTTTGTTCTTTGGACAGTCTTTGGAAGTCACGAGTTCGGTGACTCCTCCTTCGGTCCGTACTGCGCATGGGCTTCGGCTCCATCCTCAGATTGTTTTTCGCCAACAGGGAAATGATGGAGCGTAGTAATAACAGTGAGAAACCCATGTGTGTTGTATCTAAATAAGATGGACTGGAACGGATACAGGTAGCCGGGGAGGCGGGTGGGCGTGTACAACTCTGCAGCTCTACATGCCAAGAACAGATGCATACTGGTAAGTAGCATATTCCGTTCGAGGCATATGAGCTGCAGATTGTACACTTAGCATAGATTATATAGCAGTACCCAACCTTAGCGGCGACCACCGGTATCCGTTGCAGTGGTTTGAAAAAGTGTCTTTAGTACAGCCTGGCCCACACTAGCTTGCTGCTTGGAATGCACATCTACACAGTAATGTTTTGTGAAGGTGTGCGGTGTTGACCATGTGGCTGCTTTGCAGATGTCATCTAAGGGTATGTTCCCTAGAAAAGCCATAGAAGCCCCTACCTTTCTAGTAGAGTGGGCTTTAGGTGGAACAGATAATGTTCTTTTTGCCTTTTGATAGCAAATTTGTATGCACTTTACAATCCACCTAGCTATCCCTGATTTAGAGATGGGGTTGCCTTTATGTGGTGGAGAGAAGGAGACGAACAATTGTTTAGTCTTCCTGAAAGGTTGCGTTCTTTGTATGTAGTACAGCAAAGCCCTCTTATCATCAAGTGTGTGTAAGGCCCTTTCTGCAACAGATTGAGGTTGCGAGAAAAAGACAGGTAATTCCACCGATTGATTGAGATGGAAGGGGGAAATGACCTTGGGCAGAAACTTCGGATTTATACGAAGTATGACCTTGCTGTGATGTATTTGTAGGAAGGGTTCCTGTATAGTGAACGCTTGTATTTCACCAACCCTTCTAAGGGAAGTGATAGCTACGAGGAAAGCTGTTTTCCAGGTGAGGAACTGTAGCTCACATTTATGCATTGGTTCGAAGGGTGGACCCATTAGCCGTGTAAGAACTACATTTAGATTCCACACAGGGGAAGGTGGTGCCCTGGGAGGAATAACTCGTTTAAGGCCTTCCATAAAGGCTTTAATAGCGGGCACTCTGAACAGTGATAAATGCTGTCTGTTTTGTAGATAAGCAGACATCGCTGCTAGGTGTAGGCGTATGGATGAATATGCCAGGTTACACCTGTGAAGATGGAGCAGATAGCATATGATGTGCTGTATGGATGCATCTAAAGAGTTGATTGTATTGTTATGGCAGTAAATTACAAATCTTTTCTACTTTGCGGCATAGCATGCTCTAGTGGTAGGACGTCTGGCTTCCATGATGATGTTCATGCAATCAGGGGGAAGGTTAAGGTATCCAAATTCTAAGATTTCAGGAGCCAGATCGCAAGGTTGAGCTGAGCTGGGTCCGGGTGCCTGATTTCTCCATGGTTCTGGGTTAGGAGGCATGGGGACAGGTGCAGTTTTTGATGTGGTACCACTGATAGTTGTAGTAGTGTGGTGTACCACGGCTGCCTGGCCCATGTTGGAGCTACTAGAATGAGTGTGAGGGAGTGCTGTTGTAGCTTCCTTACCACTAATGGAATTAGTGGGAGAGGTGGAAAGGCGTATGCAAATCTGCCTGACCAGTTCATCCATATCTCATTGCCCTTGGACAATGGGTGTGGGTATCTGGCGGCGAAGCTTGGGCATTTTTTGTTTTCGTGGGTGGCGAAGAGGTCTATCTGAGGATGCCCCCACTGTTGGAAGAATGGGTGAAGAACTTGTTGATGCAGTTCCCATTCGTGTAGTTGTTTCGTTTGTCTGCTGAGCAGATCTGCCATGGTGTTTTGTACGCCTGGAACGTGCTGTGCCAGGAGAAAGATGTTTTGGGGAATTGCCCATCTCCATATGCTCTGGGCTAAGCGGGAGAGCTGGGGAGTGTGTGTCCCCCCCTGTTTTTGGATATAATACATTGCAGTCATGTTGTCTGTGCGAATGAGGACTGCTTTGCCCGAAATCTGTTTTTGGAAAGATTTTAGGGCTAGAAAGATCGCCAAGAGCTCCAGATGGTTGATGTGGAGCGATTTTTGCTGTGGCGTCCATAGACCTTGCATTGTGAGGTGTAGGAGGTGCGCTCCCCAGCCGGAGAGCGATGCGTCCGCTGTTAGAATCACCTGAGGAACCGGGTCCAGGAACGGCCGCCCTTTGGAAAGGTTTGTGGTGTTCCACCACTGCAGAGAGTGATGGGTGCGGCCGTCCACCAACACCAGATCCGTCAGCTGACCCTGGGCCTGGTTCCACTGTCGTGCTAGGCACTCTTGAAGTGGACGCATGTGGAGTCTTGCATGGGGCACTATGAAAATGCAAGACGCCATCATTCCTATGAGCTTCATAAACACTCTTGCTGGAAGAGAGTGTTGAGGAAGGAATGTTTTGCGCAAGGCTTGTATGCTTGCGATCCTGGCTGAGTTTGGATAGGCAATACCTTTGGAGGTGTCTATAGTTGCCCCGAGATATTGCTTTGTGTGGGATGGTAGGAGGTGGGACTTTTGGTAGTTCACCATGAAGCCTAGCCGGTGGAGTAGTTGAATGGTGCTGTTGGTGTGTCGCACACATTGGTTGTAGGACGTGGCTTTTATGAGCCAGTCGTCTAGGTAGGGGAAGACGTGGATATGTTGACGCCTGAGGCGTGCTGCTACAACTGCTAGGCATTTGGTAAACACCCGTGGTGCGGTGGTGACCCCGAAGGGGAGAACCGTGAATTGGTAATGCTGACCGTCCACCACGAACCTGAAGTACTTCCTGTGAGAAGGGTGTATTGGAATATGAAAGTATGAGTCCTTCAGATCCAAGGTAGTGAGAAAGTCTCCCTGACAGAGGAGTGGGAGGACTTATTGTAGGGTGACCATGTGGAAATGGTCTGAATGTATGTACGCATTTAGAGGCCGGAGGTCCAGAATGGGCCTCAGGGTCCCGTCTTTCTTTGGTATGAGGAAATACAGGGAGTAGACTCCTAGATTTTGCTGATTGAGGGGAACCTGCTCTATAGCGTGTTTTTGGAGGAGGGAGAGCACCTCCTGTTTGAGCAGTGTGGAATGTTCTTGAGACATTGGACGGTGTCTTGGTGGGATATTGGGTGGGGTAGATGTTAGCTCGAGACAGTACCCTGCCCGAATAATTTGGTTTACCCATTTGTCCGATGTTATGGATTCCCATGCGTGGATAACGTTTTGTAGCCTGCCCCCGACCGGAGTGGGATGGTCTGGGGGGAGTGAAGGGAAGTCATTGTGCGGGCGGGGTGGCAGAACGGGTGGTGTTAGTTTTGCCCCTGCCCTTATTGTTGTTGCCTCTGTAACCACCCCTTTGGTAGCCCTTTGAAAAGGTATTTTGAGGAGGGGACTTGTAGGAGGTAGAGGCGCTATCGGTGGAGTAGCCTCTGCTACGAAAGGATGAGCGTCGAAAGGAGCGTTTAGGGGCCTGTGATTGGAGTGCCCCCATAGACTTTGCTGTGTCTGTGTCCTTTTTCATCTTTTCTAATGCTTCGTCCACCTTTGGCCCAAAGAGAGTTTGTTGGTCAAAGGGGTGATTTAGTATGGACGCCTGGACTTCAGGCTTGAACCCTGAGATCCTGAGCCAGGCATGGCGACGAAGCAGGACACTGGTATTTATGGCTCTAGAAGCAGTGTCGGCTGCATCGAGGGCACACTTAATGGAGGTGTTTGTAATTAGTTTACCCTCCTGTATCAGGTCATGAGCCTTGCGTTTGTGTTTTTCGGGGAGGTGTTGCATAAGAGCCTCAAGCTCGTCGTAGTGTGCTCTGTCATAGCGCGCAAGTAGCGCTTGTGTATTTGCAATGCGCCACATGTTTGCAGTTTGGGAGGCGGTGCGTTTGCCAGACGCGTCTAGAAGTTTGGATTCCTTATCTGGCGGTGGGGCTTCTCCTGAGGACTGGGAGTTAGCCCACTTTCTAGCTGTGGACACAACTAGGGAATCTAAGGGAGCAGGGCCCTTAATGTATGCAGGGTCTGTGGGTGCCGCCTTGTACTTCTTTTCTATTCTAGGGTTCAACACCCTGGCCCTGACAGGATCTTTGAACACCTCTGCAGCATGCTTGGTGACACCTTTAAGCATGGGCAAGATAGACGTGGACTTGTCTTGAATGTCAAATGTGTCCAGTAGGAAGTCGTCTTCCACTGGTTCACTATGCATTTCCACCCCATGGTAGTGTGCTGCTCTCTGCACTAAGTGATGAAACCCTAAGGAGTCCTCAGGGGGAGACGGCCTGGATGGGTATAGGTCGTCCTGAGGCATATCTGGTATGTCAGGGTTTTGGTAGTCTTCCCATGGGTCAGGGGTCCCCGGTGGAGTGGGGTCCATTGGGGCGTCCGCTGGGTCATAATGTGGATCCCCGTAATCCGGATCTGGGGACGGGGTGGGGGAGCGATGAGGTAAGGGTGGCGGAGACCTGGGAGGGGGTGGAGGAGGCGGAGGAGGCAGAGGAGGAGGTAGTGGGGAGGGCACTCTGAGGGGAGAAGTAGCAGAGTCCTTCCGCTTGGGTGGTGGAGGAGGAGCCGGAGTGTCAAGGCGTCTTTTCTTGATAATTAAAGTCAATAGCCCAGTCTTTGGATCTTTAAATAGAGTCTTTTGCAAAGGGTCTGGTGTAAACAGATCCAGTGGCGCCGAATCGTCCGCTGGCGCCGATGGTTTCGGAGCCGAGGGCTTCGATGGTTTCTGTGCGCCATGCTTTTTTGGAGCCTCCGGTTTTTTCGGCGCCGAAGGAGTTTTCGGCGCCGGAGTGTCGGTGCCGACAGATTTGTGTTTGGTCGGTACCGAGAGTCCAGGCTTCGGCACTGGTGGCTTCGGAGTCGAGCTGGGTATCACTTTCTTCGGTGACGGATGGTGTTTTTCGGCACCAGGAGTCGGCTGGCTCGAGCCCGAGCTGCCGTGAGACTTTTGAGGCTTCGACACCGGGCCCGAAGGTGGGGTGATAGAAGCTGTGTGCTTGGTTTTACCCAGGCCTGCAGGCGAGGGTGTAACCCGAGTCTCTTTGGTTTTGGGCGCGGGGGTGGGAGGGGGTACAGTACTCACGACCCGCTGCGCCGGTGTGATGTCCTCCACGTCGAAGTCGTCGGCCTCGGAAGCGCTGACGACGTCGTCCTCCTGCTCGGTGTGTAGTTGCCCCAAAGCTTCGGCGTAGTCTCCGAAGATGTCCGGTGGAGCTGCGGTCGATGAGTGCGCCATGGTGCGTCGAGCTCTTCGATCCCGGATGGTCTTTTTTGATCGAAAAGACTTACAGGCGGGGCAGTCTCTGGCCTCGTGTTCTGGAGAGAGGCAAAGGTTACACACCTGATGGAGGTCGGTGTGGGGAAATTTAGACCCACATTTTGGGCACTTTTTGAACGGAGTCCTTTCCATCGGCCGGGACCGGAGTCGAGGAGGGCCCGAAGGCCGGTGTTGATGTACAGAATGGAGAAAAGTGCCGCTTCGAGAGATGAAGATATGATGAAGAAACTCGAAGAACGAGGATTTTCCGTCGAGGCTGGAACCGTAGAAGTTCGAAGCCGGAGCACAAAGTATCACATCCGAGCCCGATGGCGGAAAAAAACAATCTGAGGATGGAGCCGAAGCCCATGCGCAGTACGGACCGAAGGAGGAGTCACCGAAGTCGTGACTTCCAAAGACTGTCCAAAGAACAAAAACAAACTGCAAACATCCGGGCCCAACACCAGATGGCGATCTATGCTAAGTGTACAATCTGCAGCTCATATGCCTCGAACATATACTTAGAATTTTATTTTAAGACCAAAGTCTTAGAAATCCGCTAAGTATGTTTTTAATAAAAAAAATATTTTACTTTCAAAAATCGACACTTTGAAACTTTTCAACACAGTTCAATGCTATCCTATGGGGAAAACAATATTGCAATTAAACAAGTAATTACATTTACAATCCCAGTTTTCGGAGACAAAAGTTAGCAAGGAACAGGGGACAAAACTGCACCACCAGTGGCGGCAGGGTGCAGAGGTCTAAATCGGAGTTCGACCCAATGCTTTCCACTTGAGACAATGAGGAACCTGGAGCCACACTGCTTGCAGCTAAGTAGATCGGTTGCAAGGGTCAAGCTTTGGGGTAACTCCAGAAGCGGTCTCAACGCTCGAAGCAGACATCACAACGGATGAACTGCAATTACCTATAGGGGTCATACAGTCAGGGAAGGCGGTGGGGCCTAACGGCATACTCGTTGAGCTCTATAAAAAGACGTCTACTACTATAGCTCCGCATCTTTTAAATATGTATCTCACAAGTCTGAAGGCGAAGGAACTCCCACGGGATCAACGTACTGCCACCATAGTGACAATTCCTAAACCAGGTAAATCTCCCGAAGAATGTACCTCATACATGGGAGAGAATATGGGGGCATGGAATAAATATAGAGGATATATCTGTACTCCACCGTTGACCGCATCGGATTGAGGTTCTGAATGAAGGGGTTGGTGGGAGGGTAGGGTGCTTGCAACATTCCGTAATACATACAATGTACTGACTGTCTTACTGATATGTCTATGGCAATTGGAAATGTGTCAACAGAATAATTTCAGTCTATCAATATGCAACCGCTTTTTAATATGCACGGTTATCAATAAACCGAATTTACAAAAAAACTAATTTTATACAAACAATTGGTCTTAAGTTTAGTCTTTGAGTGTGTGAATTTATTTGCTGACCGAGTGTGTGGAACAAATGCTTAACACTGTCCTTTGATAAAGCCTTCGTGCTACACCACACTACCACAAAAAGAGAGTGCGGTGCTATCTAACTTTACCTCGGCCTACCTTTGGGGTTCCACTGAACCAGGCCCGCAGGCGGGGTGCTCAAAACTTTCTCGGTGCCAACATTGACCTGCAGGCAGAGGAAGGACCAGAGCCTTTTTTGTCTTGTGTTGTTGGGGCAAGGGGCTTTCTGTACTCATGGTTCGCTGACCCGGTGTAACTTGTTCCTCCTGTTCCATGTCAGAGTCGGCTTCAGACACAGATATGTTGTTCTTCCTCGGCTCCTTGAGCTTGTGTTTCATCTCCGTCGGAATCTTCGCCGAAGATGTCCGGTACCGCCTTGGTGGTGTACCTCGTGACGTCGAGCCAGACGGTCACGAAGTGTCTTCTTTGATCAAAACGATCGGCACTCGTCTCAGTCTTTTTCGCCGTGTTCCGGGAACAAAGTTAGGTTGCACACTTCATGCAGGTCGGTGCGTGGAAACTTAGCACAACACCCAGGACAGAGCTTGAATGGAGTCCATTCCATCGACTGCTAGCGAGCCCGGCGCGGGTAGGTCCAACAGCCCTCCACAAGTTTTCTGATCGAAGATTTTGGAGTGTAAACGATACGCGGAGAATGGGATACTCTATCGAGAGAATACCGTCGAAGGTAGTGCATTGGCGAAGGGAACCAGAGATACGGTACCGAACTGCAGCAATTCACATCCGAACCAGATGGCGGAAAAAACAATCTAACAATGGAGCCAATGCCCAATACACAGAGAATGGGAAACTCGATCGAAACACAATACCGCCCAGGGTAGTGGATTGCGCGAAGGGAACCAGACATACGGTACCGCACCGGAGCACAGCAATTCACATCCAAACCCGATGGTGGAAAAAAACTAACAATGGAGCCAATGCCCATGCGCACTATCACCGAACGGAGGAGTCACCTACCTCGTGACTGGAAAATACTTCTTCAAACAAAAACAAAGTGCAAACATACGGACCCAACACTAGATGGTGAGCAATGCAAAGCATGTGATCTACAGCTCACATGCCTCGAACTTTGTTATTTTTCTAACTTTGTCATGGATTTATTTTTTGTGTCCGTCTCATTTGCCTCCAAGTACAACAAATGCTTAGAACTACCCACTGATAAGCTATAACTGCTTGCCCACACTACCACAAAACAGCATTTAGTTCTCATTTTTGCCTCTGTCAACCAGTACTGGTTGCCTGGACTCTACACAGTGTACCTCGATTTGGTCCAATATATAGAGCCAGCTTCATACGACAAGGTTATAGAGGGACTGGATGAAGGAGTTGGGAACAAAAGAGTGAAATAGACTAGTCAATTTGTTGCGGAACCTAGAACTAATTGCAATACAACTTCTTTGAGTGGATTGTTATTGAAATTTTTTGGTAGAAAACGATGGTAAAATGTCTACCACTATCATGATGCGTTAATCCAATATGGCCGATTTTTCAAAATGGCTGCCCATTATTTGAGCTATAGGGTATAACCTTTTATATGCCCATGTGTGGTATCATTTTATATGTTTTTAGGGACGGGAAAGTCAAAAATATCAAAAATTGTTTCTGATGACCATAATGTCAAATAATCGCGGAATATGTCAGATAGACCAAGTTTGTATAATTTTTTCGTTGACTTATATGACAGTGTGAAGGAACGTAAATATTACAATTCACTTTGGAAATAAAAAGTTTTCTATTGTTTGCGTTTTGTTTTGTAACGTTGTTATTGTTTCATCAATTTTCAACACTATTTTAGCAACGCAAGCCCTAGATCACGACGATTTACAGGCAGCTAGATCATTGTTTAATAATCTTCTTAATGGGGAGCATTCTGTTGAGGATGTTACACATAATGCTGCTGTCGAAATAGCAACCAAACTGCTGAAGGCCAAAGATGAACTTAAATTTTACAGAACTCCGACTTTGGTTGCAATATTTGGAAACGGTCAGCATCCTGAAGCAATTCTTAAAAGGAAAAAAAAAAAAGGGAATTGGCATCTACATCTTGCAATGGTAAAGGAGATGCTACTTTTTTTTGCAGCATGTGGCCATAATTTATATGCCAGTTCTGCACAACTGTATTATGAGAGAATGGTTGAGCTTGAATTTGAAGCTCCTGATGTATACACAGCATTTACAAATGGTCTGCATGTTGTCCGAAGAAGTGATGGGGGTGGCCTTTCCACTGATTTGGCAATTGAACAAGTTCTAATGAAGATTATAAAAGGATTCGGCGGAATGACCCATGGAAAAGGTATGGAAGAACAGCAGCAGCTTGTCTGGGTTATGTCACACCCTATTTGCGCCCATTTGAATGAATGCATGCAGGACTAGGCTTCAGTGAAGCATGCAGCAAGTGAGCAACATGTTACTATGACTAGTTCAAGAATTGAACGCGATAAAGGAGATACACAGAAAGTACTGGTATATGTAGAACAGCTCAATGTTTTTGAGCGAGACAGCAACCTGCTTAACATTACCACGGGTGTTACTTATGGCAGTGGTTAATCCTGAACTTGCAGAAGAAATTGGAAATAGAATTCTCAATGAGATGACGGACAAAAGAGTCTAAGTTCTCTTTCAGAAAAAGCAACCAGGTGAAGGTAATGAAATCAGTTCAATCTGTTAAATTGAAAGAAGAAACCTTTGTTATGGATCCTGAACTATTGTTTCAGCGCTTGTTGCTTTGTGCTCAGACTAGTGGCGTGGATTTACAGGAGGTGTTTCGTTATGAGCTTTGCTCATACCCAGCTAGTTTATTCAACAAGCATGGACTTATGAGGGAATCTGGGAAGTCGCAGCTTGCCAATTATATTAAAGAGCAAGTACCAGCCGTTGCCAACATGCCCGAAAATATGCAGTTCGTCATTGATGGTGGGTGGTTACTACATCGCCTTCCTTGGAGTCCGAATCAGACATTCCATGAGCTGCTTTGTGCCTATGAGAGATGTGTGCTAACAAAGTATGGCCAGGCAATAATAGTATTCAACGGATATGGAGATAAGTTTTCTACAAAATCAGAAGCCCATCTAAAAAGAAACAGAGGTATTGTGGGACCTAAAGTAAATTTCATAACTTCTACCTCCATCGCCATCCAGAAACAATTATTTCTGAGTAATAATGAAAATAAACAAGCCTTCATTGATCAATTATCGCAAAAGTTACAAGAAGCTGGGTGTAAAACAAAGCAAGCTCATAGTGATGCAGACTTCATTGTCGTTTTGGAGGTTATTGAGTCGGCCAAAACTCATCCTACAGCCATTGTTGGCGAGGACACCGATCTTCTCGTACTACTGCATCATTTTCAAGAAAACCAATTTGATATTTTCCTTTGCCCAGAACCTAAGAAATCTTCCAAAAACATAACTGTGTAAATTAGGAAATTAGAAAAAGCTTTAGGTAATGACGTCTGCTCTCACGCCGTATTAGGATGCAATACCACCTCCAAACCATTTGGATTAGGAAAAGGTGACTCCATAAAGTTGCTAAGAAAATCAGGCAGCTTCAAAGAAAGTGCTGGCGTATTCCAAACTTCACAAAAATCAACTCAAGAAATTGTAAATGCTGGTCTTAATGCTATTCTAGAGTTGTATGGAGGAATAACAGGAGCCAGCACACTACATGATATGATACTTCGAACTTTCACTTCAAAGGCAACAAAATCAACAATACATGTGAAACCGGAAGTCTTGCCTCCTGCAGAGAATGCCTGCAAATTTCATTCACTCAAGAGTATATCATCAGGTGCAGCAGTGGATGGGTATTCATATGGATCCATTACAGTGGGGATTTGAAGTGAAATATGGAAGATTGGCTCCCATTAGAGTGAGTCAAGCACCAGCACCAGATCATTCATTAAAATTTGTGAAATGTGGCTGTAGCAAGAGTCAATGTGCGACTCTGCAATGTATATGCAAAAGACAGGGAATAGTGTACACAGATGCGTGCACGGATTGTCGAGGAATAAGCTGTTGCAATTCCATGGAAGTGGACATGGACGATGATTGAAATCATACTATTCTTATACTGAGGAGTGCTGTCTGAATTTATCTCTAACAATTTTCATTTGTCAGTGTCATATTGAGAAGTGCTATATTTAGTTGAAATTTGTTTATCCTTTTCAAATGTTAAAAAATATGTAATTAAAAAATGTCAAAACCATGTTTGGCATATTAACAATTATCGTTTATTGTATTAATCCCAATTTGATATTAGGGTCATCAGAAACAATTTTTGATGTTCTTTTTGACTTTCCCGTCCCTAAAAACATATCAAATGATACCACACATGGGCATATAAACAGATATACCCTGTATCTCAAATAATGGGCAGCCATTTTGAAAAATCCACCATATTGGATTAACGCATCATGATAGAGTGGTAGACCTTTCACCATCGTTTTCTACGGAAAAATTTAAACAATCCAGTCACAGAAATTGTATTGCAATTAGTTCTAGGTTAGCCCATTTTTTAAACTAATTTGACTAGACTAAAAGGACAGGTACAGTGAGGACCACCCATGGCAAGTGGTCACATTTCAGTGGAGATGACAGTAGCTTGTGTACAAGCTTCATGTTTCCAGCAACCCCAAGAAACATGGTCACTCCCTAGATCACGCCCCAAAAGTAAAAATCAAGCTCTAAATGAAGATAAATTCTCACCTCCGTCAATGTTTAAGCCCGTCACTGTAACAAAACATTCCAGAAAATCATCACTGTCCCTGTCAGCCAGCTTGCTACCCCCACCTCTCCTTGTACAATGGCCTCTTGCTTGGTAGTTCGATTTGCCCAACATAAATATAAAACATACAAAAAGGGAGGGAGAGCACTGTATTGTACAGCTGGAGGAAAAATCAATCCTATATCTGTCATGTGCATTCTCTTTGAAACCATAACACAATAGCTAAATGTGCAGGATGCCCAGAATGCCATTTAAACATTTTCAGAATATAAGCGACTAAAGGAAAAATATTTTATAGTATTTTGATGTTAAAAAGTACACCCAATTAGTCAAATTTAAACTATAATAAATGTAGCTAAAAACACCACTGTGCTAAACGGACAAGTTACTTACCTTCGGTAACAATAGATCTGTAAAATATTAGTTGGCGATATATTCCTTACCTTAGAATTACCCCCAGGCATCAGACTGTATCCGGAAAGTTTGTCAGCAGTACAGCTGCGCGTCGGAAGGTGGCGATGTGCGGCTCCGTGTCAGTCGTTGGCTTCGTGGTCGCCAAGATTACATCGCGGTAGCTACTAGTGCCCTTGCGCGCTGACGTCAGTTCTGTACATGACTTTCCGTGCCAGGAACGCAGAGCCATGCAAGATACTGACCACTGGTGCATAGAAACTAGGGCCCGAAAAGGGATGACCTTAACCCTAGAAATCAGTTCGCAGAACGGAGAGGATGGGTGGGGAGGTAAGGAATCTATCACTAACTAATGTTTCTTACAGATATATAGTTACCGAAGGTAAGTAACTTGTGCATCTGAAAGAAACACGTTTGTGATAGATTCCTTACCTTAGAATAGATGCCCCAGCAATACCAACCCCGGTGGTGGTGGGTCTGTGAACCAAGATCACACCAAGAAGTCACAGAGAACAGAACGGTCAAAGCAGCCGTCTCTCCGGACTTGGCTGTCCAGGCAATAATGCTTAGTAAAAGTGAGCAACGAGGCCCACGTAGCTGCCTTACAGATGTCTTGTAAGGGGACACCACGTCCCAATGCCGTAGTGGTAGCAGTCGCCCTGGTGGAATGGGCGTGCAACCCCACCGGAGGCTCCATTTTTGCCAGAGAATAACAGGCTTTAATACACAAGACGACCCATCGGGAAATAGTCGCTTGCGTACGGCCAGACCTTTCTTGGCGGCTACGTAGTCAACAAAGAGCTGGTCATCCACCCGGAACTGTTATGCGCGATTCAGGTAAAATGAGAGCGCACGTTTTGCGTCCAGATGGTGGAGCCTCTCTCCCTCTCTGGAAGGGTGCGGAGGCGGAAAGAAGGTGAGCAAAGTGATGGTCTGCCCGATGTGAAAGGCAGGGACAACCTTTGGCAGAAAGGGTGGACGTGTCCTGAGCACAACCTTGTCCGGATGGATAGACAGAAAAGGAGGTTTGCAAGAAAGAGCCTGGAGCTCACTCACTCTCCTAGCAGAGGTGATGGCAACCAGGAAAGCAGTCTTCAAAGTTAACAGACGAAGAGGACAGTTATGAAGAGGCTCAAATGGAGCCCACATTAAATATGTGAGAACCAGGTTCAAGTCCCACTGTGGCATTATTAAGGGAACAGGAGGGAAAAGATCAGTGATGCCTTTGAGGAATCTATTAACAGGGGACTTTAAAAAAGAGGGCTGATCAGGAAGCCTAAGAAAGGCTGAGATAGCAGAAAGTAAGCCCTTCATAGTGCCCAGAGCAGAGCCCTGCTGGGCCAAAGAAAAAAGGAACAGTAGGACTTTAGAAGGAGGGTCAGAAAGGGGATCCACAGCCTTCCCTGTACACCATGCCACAAACCTGCTCCACCTGCAGGCGTATACCAACTTAATGGAGGGATGTCTGGCTGCCAGAATGACAGACTTCAGGTAGCAAGTCGAAAAGAATCAACTGCCACAGCTCAATCTCCACGCATAGAGGTGGAGACTAGAAGACAGGTTCGGGTGGAAGACCGTCCCCTGCTGCCGAGACAGAAGATTCTCCCGAAGAGGCAGTCGGATCGGGGATTGATGGTCATACTGAGTAGCTCGGGATACCAAACTCTTCGAGCCCAGTTCGGAGCCACAGAATGACTTGGGACTGGTCGCGCCTGATCTTCAGCACTCTGGGCAGAAGTGGTATAGGTGGAAATGAGTACAACAGACCGCAACTCCACCAGCGACGAAAAGCGTCGCCGAGCGAGTGCCACTTTGGAAATTCCAACGCGCAGAACTGCTGACAATGCACCTTCTCTTTGGTGGCGAATAGATCTAACCAAAGCTCTGCCCACTGTTGAAAGAGACCTTGCGCCACCTCAAACTGAAGACGCCATTCGTGATCCATCATGCACCTGCGCAGAGTTAGTCCGCCCTGGCGTTCAGTGCACCTGCCAGGTGTTGAACCACCAGGGAAATGCCCTGATGTTCCAGCCATGTCCAGAGGCACAGAGCCTCCTGACTTAAGGTCCACGACCTCAACCCGCCCTGTTTTTTGCAGGTGATGTCTGAACACCAGCACTACTCTCCCTTTGACAGAGGGAAGGAATGCCTTCAGTGCAAGTCTAATTGCCCGGAGCTCCAGGAGGTTGATTTGGAGCCTGGACTCCGCCGGAGACCAGAGGCCTCTGGTCTCCGCCTCTCCCATGTGGCCGCCCTATCCCAGGAGGGACACATCCGTCCCCACTGTGTGACTCGGTTGGGGAAGGGAGAGGGATCTGCCACTTACTCAATGCCAGTTCGTGAGCCACCACTGCAATTGTTGTGCAGTGCCCTTCGAGATCTGGACGTAATCAGTCAGGTTCCCCTGATGCTGCGCCCACTGGAACTTCAGGTCCCACTGCAGAGCCCGCATATGCCATCTGGCATGATCGACCAGCAGGATGCAGGAGGCCATGAGGCCCAGCAGCCTCGAATCATCGTGACCGAAACCCAGGATAGAGGCTGCAAGATCGGAATCAGAGCCTGAATATCCTGGACTCGCCGTTCGGGAGGATAGACCCGAAAGTGCGTCGTATCCAGAACCGCTCCAATGAAGGGGAACTTCTGAGAGGGACTCGGGTGCGACTTCAGCATATTGATGGAGAACCCCAGCAAATACAGGAGGTAGACCATAGTCTGGAGGTGGGAGAAGACTGTCCGGGGCGAGCCTGCCTTTAACAGCCAGTTGTCGAGATAGGGGAAGACTGGAACTCCTAATCTGCACAGATGAGCTGCGACTTTCGTGAACACCCGAGGGGCGCTGGTAAGGCCAAAGGGGAGCACAGTAAACTGAAAGTGCTTGTGGCCTACCGTAAATCGCAGGTAACGCCGGTTAGCCGGGCAGGAAGGGAATGCAGAAATATGCGTCCTGCAGGTCCAACGCTACCATCCAGTCTCCAGGGTCGAGGACAGACAAGACCTGAGCCAGAGTTAACATCTTGAACTTCTCTTTCCGGAGGAACCGTTTGACGTTTCTGAGGTCTAAGATAGGACGCAGGCCCTTGTCCTTCTTGGGCACCAGAAAGTAGTGGAAATAACCATTACCAACTTCTGGCACAGGAACACGCGCGATGGCCCCCTTGGCCAAGAGGGCCGCAATTTCCTCCTGTTGAAGTGCCAAGTGATCCCCCCGAAATGCGGTGGTACTGGGGTGGCATGGCTGGAGGGGTAGTCTCGAAGGGGAGGGAGTAGCCACTTCGGACTATTTGTAAAACCCACCTGTCCGAAGTGATGGTGTGCCAGTGGGGGAGGTGATGGCGAATCCTGCTGTCCACTGGCGTTTGATGGGCCTGAAAAACCGGAAGGTTTGGAGGTAGTGGTGGGTTGGTGGACTGACCTGCCCGCTGGCCCCCTGACCTGGCGGGTCCCACATCCGCGAAAAGCAGAAGGCGGAGGAGGGCACGTGTCGGAAAGGCCCAAGGACTTGGCCGTAGCCCGCAAGTCCTTAGAGCGCTCCAACGCACTATCTGCTTTGTTCCCGAAAATGCGAATGCCATTAAAAGGCATGTCCATCAGTGTGTTCTGGACATCCCCAGAAATAACAAACAGTTGTCCTCAGCCAGGCGTGGTGACGGAGCGCCACTGTCATGGAAATCGCCCTGCCCAGCGACTCGGCGTGTCAAGGCCACAACGAATAGTGAACTTGGCTGCATCCCTCCCTTCAGCAATAGCTTGAGAGCACTGTCCGGGCCTCCTCCAGACATTGAGGCAGCACGCACGCCACCGTATCCCACACAGAGTGGGAATAACAGCCCAAGAGGCATGCGATGTTCACAGAGCGCAGCCCTGAACTGCCGGAAGAAAAAATCTTACCGAAATGCTCCAGTTTCTTGGATTCTCTGTCCGGTGGAGCTGTAGGGAATGCGCTCGGGACGCAGAGGCTTGGACAACCAAGCTCTCAAGGGTAGGATGTTGGGAAAGGAAAAGGGGTTCGCCCGGAGGCGGGCGATGGCGTAGTGCCACGTTCCTATCCACACAAACCCGTGTTGGGCCTGGACCAGGTGCCCAAAAGAACGTCTGAAAGTGCATCATTAAAAGGCAGCTGTGACTCCGCAGAGGTAGCTGCCGAATGAAGCACTTCTGTCAGAAGGTTAGTCCTGACGGCCACTATAGGGAGCTCGAGGTGGAGGGCCTCGGCCGCCCTACGCAACACCATTGTGTAACTTGCACCCTCCTCTGTAGCCACGATATGAGGAGTGAGCATGCCAAGGTCTGGAGAGGTATCAAGACCACTGGCATCTCCAACTCCTCTGGCCCAGTCCGGGTCAAACTCACATTGCGCTGTGAGAGGGTCCTCAGACCCCTCCCAGTTCTTCCCTTCCTTCGAAGGCTGATAAACAGGCCGAAAATAAGGAGGATGGACATAGGGATAGAAATCCCCCATCGGCCGGCTGAATCTGCGTCGAGCGGCGCAGTGTCGACATCGGGGCTGAAACCGGGGGCAGCGTCATCCGGTGGGCTGGGCGACGCCAGAGGTGGTGCCGGTGGGGTCGGTGTCGCAAGGTCAACCAGCGTCGACCGGGATCCAAGCCCGGATCAATGGGGGTCCTCCGGGGTGGTAGCAGACAGCGATGCCGTAGACGCTGGCAGAAAAGAGCTAGGACCCCCAGTCGGGCCTGTGGGGCCTGAAGGCGCACCAGCGAGACCAGACGGCCCAAAGAGGCGAGCCATAGCTGACAAATTCCTGCAGCTGGGACGGAGTCACCGGGGGAGGCACCACCCATACCTCCAACTGCGACGGGAAGTTCGAGAGCGACGGCGCTTCTTCGACTGTTTCGTCTTACCTGATCCCGAGTGCTTAGACTTTCGATCATGATAAGCGATGGTGGCGGCTTTGCGACCGGTCCCTCGATCTCCCACGGGACCTTGAACGGCGCGGAGCCGACTGCCGGACTACTAGCAACTTTCGGGGCCACTCCCGCAAAGTCTTCGGTGCCATGGCCCGGCAGTCGGAGTACGACTTGGGGTTGTACTCACGCTCCAGGCTGTAAAGACACGCGGTGCGGGTCACAGACATCATTCGACGACAGTGCCTGTAGGTCTTGAAGCCGGGCATACCTACTGCACCAGGAGACTATCGACTCGAAAAACAGACAAAAAGCCTCGAAATGGAAAAAAGGAAGAACAGACGTCAGCGTGCGAGAGCGGCGTCTAAGTAGCTACCGCGACATCTTGGCTACCACGACGCCAACGACTGACGCGGAGCCACATGAAGTCACCTTCCGACGCGCTGGGGGTACTACTGAAAACTTTCCGGATCCAGTCTGACGCCTGGGGTAATTCTAAGGTAAGGAATCAATCACTTAAGTGTTTTTCAGATTACATCATTATTGCCAATGTATTTGGAAAACAGGAAGGTAGTATGGTTAGAGTTCCATAGGGAATACCCATTACTGATCTAAGATTACAGATAATTAACTTTCTATTTCTGGATTCTCTTCGACACCCATAAACAGAATACAACTGGAATTTAAACTCTGCTCGGAATGAGGGTTCTAAATGTGAATCACCAAAGAGCTTCCAAGAAAATTATACGCAGGAGACCCGACCTCTAATAGGTCTTAAGAGTCTGAATGACTACATTAATGGCCAAACACGCAAACCAACCTCTTGGCTGCTGCTCTGTAAATGTCTGCAGTGGGGACATTTTGCAATAGGGCAGCACTAGCTGCATTTCAACGTGAAGAATGAAGCTTAATGTGAGAAACCTGGATATTGGTGTGGTTGTGTGACCTCACCGTGTAAAAGCACAATTCTATATCAAGTCCAGTAAAGTTAGTTTGTAAAACCTTTGCTGAACCCTAGGTAGCGGTGGCACCAAAACTTTAAAAATGAAAATGACAATCCCAACATCAATTTATAAAAATAGATTGTATGTTTATCAAAATCTAAATGAAAAATCTACAAGAGGGACCCAGAGATATATAACTTTAAAATAAGGAAATAACTGTTTTCACTCTGTGTAGTAAATCGTAATCAACAGTGACAGCAGTATAGGGTTAGCCACAACAAGTAAGCTAAAAAAAAAAAAAAAAGCCATATTGGCACTCTTGGGGGTGCCACCTCCAATAAGGAGCCAGGTCCATCACTGCCTCAAATATTTAGGGGTCCATATATACCACTCCGCTCCCGATATACTGGAGGGTAATGTGGGTCGCTGTATAAGAGCGTTGAAGGGCAGTATGGCCTTTTGGGCCACTCTCCCACTCTCGGTGACGGGACGCGTCTCGTTATTGAAAATGATCGCCTTGCCGCGCCTTTTATATTACTTCCGCACGCTCCCGGTGTGGATACAGAGTCCGGTTTTCCGGCAGCTGCGCTCCTTGTTGGTGTCGTTCCTTTGGGGTTCGGGACGACGCAGGATCGCGTTGGCAACTCTAACCAGGCCGAAAGACGAGGGAGGCCTGGCAGTCCCGGACTTCGAATTCTATTATCTGGCGGCGCAGCTTCGATCTTTACGCAGGAGGTGGCCAGAGTATACCGGGGCCCGGAGCAGGACAGGGAGGGGGGCACTCCCCGCCATGTGCTGGCGTATATTACACTGCAGCAGCGTTTGGTCCTTAGGGACTTGACTATGGAGGAACAGACATTCCGACAATGTTGGAATCGATCACAGCGTCGGGCGGGGGGGCGGCGCCCATATGCACCGGAGATTCCGTTGGGTATGGTGACAGCGCTCCCGCACGGGGGAGATTGGTCGAGCCTACAGATATGGGAGGAGGCGGGCCTCCAAATGCTGGGCGATTAATACGAGGAGGGGGAATTGCTCCCTTATCAAGCGCTACGGGAGCGGTTCGACCTTCCGAGGGGGGACTACCTGCTGCACGCGGCGGTGACTGGGGCGATGCGAGAGTACTGGGGGGAGGGGCTCCGTGAGACTCGTACGTCTGCGGCGTGCCAATACGCTATGATGTCGGCGGGCACCCGCAAGGCGGTCACCTGTCTGTACTCCAGAATGCTGAGCGAAACATTACAACCGCTGACAGCCCTGAAAGAAAAATGGGAATAAGATCTACAGACAGATTCCCGATGCTACGTGGGCGGGCTTGGTTAGAAGGGCCAGAAAGAGTACGAGAAATGCACGCTTCCAACTGATCCACTTCTATATCCTCCACAGAGCTTACCTTACTCCGGGCAAAATTCGGAAATATTTCGGGACGGCGTGCCCTAGATGCGGCACGGTTGGAGCGGAGCTCGGCCATATGCTGTGGGATTGCCCCCGCCTGAGTGATTATTGGAAGGCTGTGAGCGAGACGCTGACTGAGGTAACAGACAGGGAGTTGCACTATAGTAAAGCGGTCTGCGTTCTGCACTGGTTCCCACACACTCCCAAGAACAAGACCACGAGTAGATTTATAGATATGGGCCTCCTCTTAGCAAAAAGGGAAGTGACGAGACTGTGGAAATCAAAGATGGGTCCCACGCATAGGAGATGGCTTAAGGAGCTGCAGAGGTGGGCGGCGAGTGAAAGTACACTTAGGTACCAGCTGGCGAGCCGTAGGGAGGATGATAAGGCATTGGAGGCGGCCACAGCGTGGGAGGTGATGGTGCAGGCCCTGCGCAACAGTGAGAATGAAGACGGAGGGGACCCATCGGACGGGGAGGGCAGCCCCCGGACTACTCCGGTCGCACACACACAGTAGATAGGTAAACACGGCACAAAAGTACCCGAATCCACTTATTCGAGCCTCCACCAGGCGTCGATGAGAGCACTGTTGGGGTGGGGAGGGAGGGCGAGAGCACTCGGGGTTAGGATTAGGGGATGGGTTTTGTTGGGGGGGAGGGGGGGGAGAAAACACTTCAAAGCGGAAAGTAGACGTCCTATGAGTAAGCCAACGACATTAGCCGCTGAGGTCGATCGGGGACGCTGTCCCACCTGTTGACGCTGCCCGGCCTCCGGGATGTGGGCTAATAAGCTGTGTATGGAGGCATCCTAGCCTACCAAAGATCTGGCACAGGTGATTGAGGCGCAGACCCGTAATGTATGTACAGTGATAATCCTGTGATTCTGCAATAAAAACGGTTTTAAAAGGGCTTTGAAAAGTGGGACATGATAGGCATCAGCAGGGTTGGTGACCTCTGGACGAGGGGGGGATTCAAAACGTTCGAGATGCTACGGACAGAATTCCAGTTGCAGGACAGGGAGTACTTTCGGTATATGCAGATCCATCATGCGCTATGCTCCGTATTCCCGGACGTTGCCTCCATCCCGGAGTATTCCCCTCTGGAGGATAGAGTGCTAGATGGACATGTACCGGACAGCACGATTTCATTGATCTATAAAAAACTTATCAATGACCGCTCGGGACTGCTGACTAACCTTCGTGAGGCATGGGTGGCCGATGGATTGGAGCTGGATGACGAGGACTGGGTATCGGCGGTGGCCTCCCCGAAAGAGGTGGCCATACCGGCCCGCCTTCGCTTCGTCCAGCTCAAGGTACTCCACAGGGTCTGTGTCACGGGGCCAAGGCTACTGCGTATGGGATATGCTGTAGACGGGCTGTGTAAGCGTGGGTGTGGTTCTTTGGGGACCTTTTTCCATATTTTGTGGGAATGCCCGGAGGTGGAGCGATTCTGGCGTGGTGTGCATGAGGTCCTGCGGGTGGTTACGCGTGTGTCGCTGCTGCCCGAAGCGAGGAGATGCCTGTTGAATGTGTGGGAGCCAACCGACTACTCGGTACCACAGACGCGGTGGGTGACTCTGGGATATATGGTGGCCAAACGCGACATAGCTCAACTGTGGGGTTCCCAGAGGTCCCCGACTGTCTCGGCATGGAAGGATAACATGGATTGGTGCATGTTTCGGGAAAAAGTGGTGTATGTTGCGAGAGGTAAGCCTGGGACATAGGTGAACGTATGGGGCCCCTGGAACGCCTACCGCGGGGGAATCTGTACCCCGCCGTTACTGCCCGATCCGTCACCGGCCCCATCCCCTTAGCCAGTCTATCTCCCCGGTCCCGGGCACTGAGTCCACCTAATCCCAGTCTTGCCCTTTTTCCCCCCCTTGCTACTCCTATGGATTGGTAGGGTCCCCCCCGCTAGGGGAGCACATGCTGCTGTTTCCGATTGTGGGTTGCCTTGTGGATTTGTTCTTTTGTTGTTATTTATATTAAAATGAAACCGTTATGTGTGCTCGGATGGTGTGGCTACCACCGCTTCTAACTCCTGTGCATTTCCCTTCGCCGCGGCATGGGCGCTATTGTTTGTATCCAATGCTCCTCTTGCTTGCTAGCGGCCGGCCTGAAGGTTGTAGGCCCATCTCTGTATATTTTTTTAATTTTGTAATAAACGGTTTAAAAAAAAAAAAAAAAAAAAAAACTTTAAAAAAAAAAAAAAATAAGGAGCCAGGTCCAGAGGGAAGTTACTGGTAACTTATTTTACTTTCAAATGCTTGGGTAGGACAGCTATTGAAGCCAATGGAGTGGTCCTGATGCAAGGGAAACCGGACTCTGAAGCTGCCAACTTGATGCAGTGAATCTTCCTATGGCCAGTCCTCAAACTTGGGGGCAAGGGCTGAGGGATGCATATTTGCCCTGGAGGGGCAGTGGGATGATCTCCCACGGCGCCCAGATGAAGTTCAGCATAGGAAATGTTACCACTAGTCTCAGTTTACCGCAATCCAAACAATTCTCTTAACTTTCTTGCAGGCCAACCAAAATGCACTGACCGTCTTCAAGCATTGTCAGATACCGTTTGTTGCTATTGGGCGGAAGTGGATAAGATTTCCGGCTGGTGCTTATCAGAAGTTCTGGCTCCACGTTTGTGGCTGCTGCTTTAAGGGTCATCTTCTGACGAGAGCTGTGCAGAACCAAAGAAAGGTGCGTGGACGCCGTTATTAAAGATTAAGTGCGCTGCCAAAAATAAAACAGATTGTTTTAATCCAGGCACTCTCACTAAGCAGCGTATGCGAAGCTGTCGTCCTGCTGCTATAAGCGGCATCTCCTGACGCGAGCTGTGCAGAATCAAAGAAAGGTGTTGCCACTATTATTGAAGTTAGAGCAGTGCTGTAAGTAGCATCCCTTGACGTGACATGCAGAACAAAAAGGTGCATGGCTCCCATTATTAAAGTGGAAGCATGTGAAGGCCTACTGCTAAAAAAAACAAGCATTGGCCGCGTGGCAGTAAAAGTAACGCCACGCGGCCGTGAAAGCGAAAGTCATCGCGAACGCGATGACGCGCTAAAGCACGCTAGGGATGCACACGCAGCAGCACGCGTGACAGTAAGCTCGTGGCCGCTTTGTTAGCGCTTACAAAAGCAGCTACTAAATGTCTCGGACAGACCAGTGCATGCGCTGGATCAGGCGAGACCTAAAAAGGAAGCTGTGTGTGCTTTGCCAGAGGTTGAAATGGCAAAGTTAAGTTAGCAGGTTAAAAACTGCTCTACCAGTCTGCAATGGCAGACTGGGAGTCATGCTTTGCCGCACTGTGTGGCAAAATGTGCAGTCTAAGAGAGACACCTTGATAACCAATTAAACACACTATAAGGGCTTGAGCATTGGCAATGGGGCCTGGTCAGAAGGTCCAAGTGCACTGTGAATTGAAAAACCAGCAGCATCAGTCCAAAAGTTTTGGGGTGTTCATGCAAAAAGGCATTTCCTTAAAATTATGTTTACCTGGAAGGGGTATGTAAGCCAATTGGCAACAAGTGATTATATAGCTATGGTTTGTTTAAAAGAAATCAATACACTGCACATAGTGCCAAAATTGAAAATTCAGTTTCGACTAATTTTTCCTCACTGAAATTTCACTGACTGGAATGGTTAAAAAAATAAATGAAGGGAACTTTTTATAGGCAGTGATAATAGCTGCCAAATGCACCTTTATAAAAGAAAATTAACGAAAGAATTTGCTTAATTTAAATAAATAAAGGTACGGTAGCAGTTCTCAGGTCATCCCAAAACATTACCTACTTGAAGGCGCATAAAGAGCATGTGGAAGGTCTTAACTTTTCATGCATGCACCTGGAAGATTTCACATCATGCATTCATCTGGAACATTCAGAGGGTCCTACTGTAGATACTCGGGAGCCAGCTAGTCAAGTCCAGCCAGTGCAGGCTTGAAAGAAATCTTCTGCTCAGCGTCCTGGAAAGCAGTTCTAGCTTGTGTGTTTAAACCCTTGAAGGAGACCCAGAATCAGTCATTGTCTCTGCCAACAGAGAACAATGAGTATGATTGCCATCTTGCACTGCATCACTTTGAGAACTACCTTGTGAAGGAAGGGACTGAGGAAAAGTGTGAGTGCCCTTGATCAAACAAAAAAGGCATCCTCCTTGCCTCCCCAGATCTGGGGTCTAGGAATCTGGATGAAAAGGTGTGAAATTCACATTTTAATTCTTCTCATGTAGCTTCTTTTTGCGGATGCCTCACATGCAAAGAACACTTTGCAGGAAGCAGTTTAGATCCCACTCATGATACTCTAAGATGCCTGCTGTGATCAGATTTCTAATGAATTGCCACCCTAGTTAGTGACCACTCAAATGCATTTCCCTGACAGCTCATGCCCTTGATTTTGTTCTATTTATTGATGTAGTCGGGAGTTGTATTGTCAGACTGAAAAACTACTACTGTTACAGAATTGGACGAAGGAAGGTTTCAGAGCCAAGAAACAGCCTTCCATTCTAAAATGTTGACATCTTACAGCTTTTTCATTGGCGACTATGGGCCCACAGGTCTCAAGTGGTCGGCCTAAGCGTTCACTGATGCATCCATGAAAGACAGTAGTGGAAGATTTCACCTAGGTTCCATTTAACATATTCATAGGAGAACAGAGTGGCAGCGCTTGTCCGTTTTATCTGCTCTTCCTAGTCTCCTGACACCATTAGTCTTCCAGAGATTTCTGCAGTGAATATATGTGTAGTCTAGCACAGGGGACCAGAAAGATGCACGTTATGCTGCCTACCAGTGATGAGACTTGTTCGCGCAATCAAGCTTATGTAGCCTTCTTAGAAAGAGTTTTGGAATGTATTGAAATGCCATTTTGAAGGAGACACCTGTAGTGTCAATTGTGGCACGCAAGTATGAGATTTTTTTGTATAGGATGAATGGATTGTACTAGGTTTATCTGCATATCAAAATCATAAGTGACTCAAGGTAACCTTGAGATCTTGGTTTTAATTTGGCCTTCACCAAATCACGCATCTTTGTAAAGCTAGACAAATATTCCCTACTACCGTAGGGTAATTAAAGGGCCACTAAAGCCATACATTTGAAACACTAGTGGGACTTCAGTTAAATGGGTAAACGCAATAGGAGAGATTCAGTTTCAAAAGTGAAAAAAGCTTAGATTCTAGCAGAAGAGTGTATGGAAGCAGACATCCTGAAAATCTATTAGTGCCATCCATTCGCCCTAGCAAAAAACAGGAGCAAGTTTTCACGGTGAATCAGCACGCAGAAGGATAAGTTAGATGGCTGTAAACCTATTTCTCTTCCAGGGGTATCCTCAAAGTCATAAGCACTGAATATTCACGTCTATGCTCAGGGACCGCGGAAATAATAAAAAAAATATATATATGAAGATATATATACAGATAAATATATAAACATTTTTTCCACACATCAATGCAGTCCCTATAAGGGAGGCTAAACAATGCAACAATAAAGAACTGCTTTTGCATAAACGCACTATAAAATCTAGACAACAGGAGGGCAATCTTTACTTGAACTCTTTAATGAGTATACTCAAAATAGTCTGCAAAAGAGCAGGCATTGTTAGCCTACAGACTGCATTGAAAACCAATAGTATAGAAAATGAAAGCAATCCTAACAAAAACTGGCACCGTGCCTTTAAGGCAGCCATGACCCCTGGCTTCCCATCATGCCTCAAGGGTGACAGGTCAGTGTTTTCAGACTCCTTCAGTCAGGACCCTGGAATTCACAGCTTTTACTTTTTCGTCAAATAATTCTCTGCTTTATTGTGGTTATCTGCCTTCCTTCCACTCAACGTCTTTTACGGTTTAGAGTGAGGTACAATCATTTTTTTTTTTTTTTTACAAAGTGATTGTATTTCTGTCATAATGCCATCTCTTTTTGACCCTTGCCCCTCCTGTGGCAAGAAGGCCAGGTCTGATGCACATTCTGTGTGTATTCTCTGTCTACCTGACTCACTTCCCTGAGACCTGTCAACATTGCAAGAAATTGTCTAGGAGAACTCTCCAGAAGAGAGAAAGGATTCGCCTCTATGGACTTTGAGAGGTAGGTCTACTGTAAGACGGAAGAAAAAGGGGGCCAGATTGACGTTGAGACAAAATTCCGATCTGTTCGCCTTCGGCGTCATGATAGGCATTGAATTTACCAGCGGCGAGCATAGATTTACAGAGGCAAGATGGCGGCCGCTGCTGGGGCTGTGTGAGCTGACTCGCTTCCTCTACCGGCTGTAAAAACCCCCTCTCCTCACCTTCAAGCCCATCTGTACTCCATGATTTGGCGATCTTGGCCTTGGTTCTGGGAGGCGCCGTTGCCGTGCCAGCTGGTGCCCTGGAAAGCCCTTAGCGCCGTCTCCGTGTCTACACGCAGCATGTACGTGTTGGGAAAGATGCCGCCGGAAGCCGGGACGAAAGAATCAAAGAATCGCGGTCCTTCAGTGAACTCTGCTCCGGTTCCTGACATCAAAGTGCATACCGAAACCAAACGCTGCTCCGTGAGTACTCCCGCCGGGGGTCTCTCGGGGGAATAAATAAGAACAATCCCAAGCTCAAGATGAAATCACACTTCCTATAATATATCAAACCATTATGGCCCTCAGAGAGAAAACTAAATCTGAGAGCTTAAGAACACAGGGGGCTTACCGTAAACTACAAAACTCTATTAGACGAGTTGCCAAGTCCTGCTCTGATTTCTCTACTCGAATGGGGGAAGCCGAAACGAGGATCTCCCAATTAGAGGATGAGTTAATTGCCCAAAAATCACTCAGAAACAATTAAGACCATCAAGGATGATACTGTGTGGAAACTGACGGATATTGAAAATCGTGCAAGACGGAACAGTCTCCGCATTCTTGGAATTCCCGCGGGGAAAGAAGGGGGTGATGTCCGACAATTTTTGGTAGAAATTTTTGCCGAAGCATTTCCTGAGCGCCAACACTGGACATGGCAAACAAATCCAAAGGGCTCATCGCTTCCCTTTTAATATCCGCAAGAAAACTGATGTATCAACTGAGCAAAGACCCAGTGCGATCCTTATTTCACTTAACTTTCTAGCTAGAGAAACAGTATATGATCTAGCTACACCTGATAAAAAGCGCAAGGCCAAGGGGTGCGATTTTTTTGTTAGACCTGACTTTTGTCAGGCTACCGTAGAGAAAAGATGGCTCTTGCGCCAATTGATACCTGCTTTTCAAACTAAAGGGGCTCAGGTTTTTCTTCTAAACCCTGCAAGGCTAAAAGTTATCTTTCATGGGCAAACTCATTTTGTTATGTCTGAGATTCAAGCTCAAGAATTTCTGTCCTCCATTTAGCTTTGCTAGGGATACTTATCGTAACAATGTTTGGTTAGCCTTAGCTTAGAGAGGGGAGGGGGTTTACGCTGGTCGGGGTTGAGTCTCGCTTGTCAGCACCAGGGACTGAGTTCCCTATGCCTCGTGACTTGGGTAGAGGGATGGGGGTGGGGATCTCTGGGAGGGCAGGGCACTGGGTTTGGGGGTGGCGGGGGAAATGGGGCAAATGACATGCTTTATATATTTTTTTGGGTGTACATCTTTATACGAACAGAGAAATAACATTGATAATGATGAATTCAGCAATATTCAAAAAATCTACGGGAAATTTTGACCCTGGCCAAATGCAGATTCAATTACTACATTTTTAGAATGGCTAGAGACAAATTGTCAATCTGTACCATCAATATTTGTGGGCTTGACAATAAAAAAAGGAAATTATTTACTAAAGTAATTAAGGAGTTACAAATAGAAATACTTTGTGTACAAGAAACACATATTTCTTGGTGCAACCGCAACCTACTTAGAGAGCTGGGCCTTGATCTCTTAGCTTGCACACATCAGGGTACCAACACTCGTGGGGTCGCAATTTTAGCAAAACCTGGGACTATCATTTGTAGGCGTAAGAAAGAGGATCAGCTAGGACGCTGGGTGATCCTTGTGGCAGATATTAGGGGCTTTCTTTTTACTATTTGTTCTATATATGGTTCCAATTTAGATGACCCAGAAATTCTGAATATCAATATTGAACTTGCTACTTGGCCATCGCCTCTGGTTATCTGTGGCGATTTCAATATTCACTTAGAACATAATTTTGATCTAACCAGCGGCGTGCCATATTCTGGCCGCAAGAACAAAACATTTAAGGCTCTACAGGGCTTGGTCAATGAGTATGATTTAGTGGATATATGGTACCGATACAACTTCAGAGAGCCCGGATATACTTTTTTTTCAGCACCACATCAAAAACTTGTACGTCTTGATTATTTTTTTTGCTCACAACAGTTGGCCGATAAAGTCAATATTAATCTACATCCGAGACTTATTTCTGACCATAACCCATTAATTATTGAGATGCCACTATACGGTCTTCCTAGGCATATAAATACATAAACATTTGACAAAAAACTTTTACTGGAAGAGGCTTATTGCCAACATATTGCGAAATGGGTCCTCGAATTTTTTAATATCAATAATGGCACAGCTTCTGAAATCATTATATGGGATGCATTCAAAGCTGTCTACGCGGGGAAACACTTAGCTTTTCTTTACATCTCCAGAGGAAGACCAAAGAGTTGATAAATCCTGGATAGACGAATTAACAATAGCAGAGCTAGAGCTTATCAAGAAGATTAGTGCGGGTCAATGCATTGACGAATGTTTAAATGTAATTTCTGTTATTAAAACCACACTACACTCTTATTATGCCGAAGAACTTGCTTCTAAATATATACAATATCGATCAGACATTTTTGAATTCGGGGAGCAAACAGGGAAACTTCTGGCTAAACGAATAAAACAAAGAGCTGTGAATAATGGTATCAATAGAATAAAGGATAAGCACGATCAACTTGTGGATACCCCGCAAGGAATACTAAAGGTATTTCACAACTTTTATAGTCAACTTTACAAGGCCGAAGAAGAAGCTGCTACTGATAGCATTATGGGATTTTTAAATGGAATAACTACGAATAAAGTAACTATGGAACAAAACGAGATTCTCACCTCTCCAATTACTTGGGATGAAATTGAGGCTGCGATCTTATCTTTAGCAACTGGTAAAGCAGTTGGGCCAGACTGAATCCCCTTAGAGTTCTTCAGGAAATTTCGGCAAACGTTAAAACCTATTTTAATTTCGTTGTTTCAGCTAGCTCAACGGGGACAGATTCCTAAATCTTGGCAATATACTACGATCATTGTGTTCAAGAAAAAGGGAAAACCTGAGCTTAGTCCAGGCTCTTATAGACCAATTACAATTATTATTGCCAACAGCAAGATATATGCCAAAATAATTGCTCGTAGGCTTTGTACTGTTATAACTCCCTTAGTATCCCTTGGACAACACAGGTTTATCCCTGGAAGAGATACCACAGATCATATTAAGAGAGCAATAGCCCTTTTTGACTGGGCGCAGACCACGGGATCCCCGCTTGAGATGATCCTGTTGGACGCAGAAAAAGCGTTTGACAGGGTCTCCTGGCTGTTCCTGTGGTCTGTCTTGCACTGGAAAGGATTTTCACCTGAATGTATACAACCCCAGAAGCAGTTATCGGTATATCCGGTCAAAATTCACAAACACTTAATATCAGCAGAGGTACCCGACAGGGCTGCCCATGCTCTCCGCTATTATTTTCGCTCTATATTGATCCTTTTCTAGAAAAACTTGTAAGGGAAACTAATATTGAGCCTGTAATTGTGAACAACACCCTGTATAAAACTATGGCCTATGCAGACGATATAGCTATTTTTACCAGTAATTTACGACTCGCTCTCCCAACTGTGGATATCTGCGCTAAACAGTTTGGTGATTTTTCTGGTTATAAATTGAACATGGATAAAACGCAATGTCTGCATTCGGATAAATCCTGCCCCCTAGATATTATAACCTCTGAGGCTACCTATCTGGGGGTCAGGATTAAGCCGGATGTAGAACGTATTCCCGAATGCAATATATTACCTATCGTTAATATTATTAATAGTTCTCTGGAGAGATTAGATCATCTGCATTTGTCATTATATGGTCGATGCAATGTTATTAAAATGTCTATCTTTCCCAAAATCTTATATTTTTTTTCTAACAATCCCATTAATTTTTCCATCCTCTCATTACTCTAAAATTGAACAGATCTGTTGTCGATTTTTATGGAGTTTCCGAAAGCCTAGAAGGGCTATAAAACGGATGACTCTTCCAAGATTAAGGGGAGGATGGGGTATGCCGGATTTTTTATTATACCATCTGGCTGCTTTATTGCAGCATATGGAGATACTTGTTACCGCCAAAACAATGAGATCTGAAGCTACTAACCCAACAATTTATGAGATGCTCTTAGGTGAACATGCTCGACAAAGATTAGTTAAAACTCTTGAACCCAGCTATTACAAGAAAACTAGATTTAAGATAATCAAATCCGCATATTTTACTTGGAAGAAAATTAGGAAACGATTTAATATATTCAATATTTATATACCCCCTTCTCAGCTTATGGTCTACTACCGTCAATATTTCAGGATAGGATTACATTTAGATGGGCTGATTTGGGGATTACGACTATTGGTGATCTAAGCTTAGACGGAAACTTGAAGCCATTTACTCTCTTACAAAAGGAGTTCGGCCTTCCTAAATAGGATTTTTAAAATCTCTACAAATTCGGAGTTTTCTTTGCTCTAAACTACAAGTGGGGCAGGCTAATCTAGGTTCAATTAGCATAATTGAAACGCTGCTACGACAATCACGTATCGGGGTAATATATCAGACCCGGTTGACGGAATCCCCCGACGATTTAACATCGCAATGTACTCGTTGGGAGAGGAAACTAGATAAAGGTGGCATAAATTTGGTTAATTTACTGAATTGGCAAATTCAGTAGTTTTGTCTGGCAGTTTGAAATCACAACATTTTTCGTCTGTCTTCGATTTGTATTACTCCCCTGCCAAAATCTCTAAATGGACTCACTTCCAGGGGAATTCATACAACTTCTGTAATCGGTGTGGTTTATATGGGGCTGATTCTATTCATATGTTTTTTTTATGTCCCGGCTTAAGAACTTTCTTTCAAGACATTAATCACTTTTTAAATCTAATTCTATTAATGGCTGTTATATTGACCCCTGAGTTGGTTATTTTTTGGGGTGGAGAGTGAGTCGGAAGAAATATCCTGTGAAAGTGCCGAAATTAGCTTTCTTTTCATTACTATGTCCATTACGAGACTATGTATAACCACCCACTGGATCAACGCCGATGCTCCTACTTTTTGAAATTGGAGATTAAGGATTCTCCGGTTATATAATTTAGAACTATCTGTTCACAAAAGATGTGGCCCCAAGAAACGAATACGGGGCCATAAAATCTGGTCCCCGATTACTAAATGGCTAGAAACGATTATATAGATTTGATTTCTATATTTTTTTTAATATATATATCTGTCTAAATGCATTCCGGATCATATAATCTTTATTTTTTTCGTCTTACAACTGTATCTTGTATTGCTGACGTATTTGACACTTTCTCTACTCCATGCTCTTTTTTTTCTCCTGTGTTGGATTATTAGAGATGTACTGATTGTTTAAATTTTGCTTCCAAAAATAAAAAAAAAATAATAATTACCAGCGGCAAAGAAACTGATGTAGTCCAAGCCATCGGCACCAAGATCGAAGACTGCATTTTCGACGTCGAGTCATCAGGTAGCAGACCATCCATTGGCGTCAACCCGGTGACGCTCAACGTCGAGGAGTAGGTCTCCGTCGGTGTTGGTGCAACGTTCAACGTCGAGGCACGAGACTCCATGAGTGGCCTCTCAGACATTCGATGTCGAGGCACAAGTCTCCATCTGCGTCGTATCGCAGAGGATTAACGTGGAGACATGAAACTCCGTCAGTATCCTCCCAACACTTGACGTCGAAGCACAAGTCTTTGTCGCAGAAGAGGTAGTCGTCAAGGCACAAGTCCCCGTCGGCCCAAAGACTATCAGCGTCGACAAGTCTCTGGCGTTGTTCCAAAGGAGCTCGAAGTCGAGACACGAGACTCCGTCGGCACCACCTCACGGGTACTCGACGTCGAGACAGGGATCTCTGTCGGCGTCAACTTAAGGATGTTCGACGTCGAGACGAACACCACCTTTGTTGTCGTCAACTAGGCGGCGATCAACAGGCAGGGCTGGCGCAGTCAATCACTGGTCCTTCTTTCTTGCTGGTGCCGCTCTTCAACTTACCAGCTTCGTAGGTAGTCAGTAATTTAATTTTGGGGTCTGAGGGTGCAACCTAATTATTATTTTTAGGGGTATTACAGGGGAGTACCAAAAAGGGACCAATGGGTTCCTTATCTAGGGTGTCTAAACCCACTTATTCCACTCTCCTGTGAGAGTGGGTATAGTCCTAACACTGACTGAATAAGTACTAACATCTTCAAGATGATGGGCACTGAACAAATGTGCTCTACTGTGCCTCCCGCACCCGAGGTGTGGAGTTGGCAAAGAGGGGCACACCCATTCTCACTTAGTTTTCCCGCCAGCTCTGCCAAAAGTGGGGGTTTGAACCAGAGGCTGCCATCTGCTTCGAGCAGCAGAGGTTGGGATGGCATTACAAAGGCAGCAAGGCCTTTGAAGCTTCCCTCCATAGACCTGTGCCTGCCTGTGGGAGGATGTGACACCTACGTACAGGATGGGCTTGGTTTCTGGCCTCAGAAAGCAAGGACTCAACCCAGGGGTCTAGAAACATGCCTGGTGGTAGACGGCTGCCTAAAGCCAGTCAAGGACAAAGCAGGGTTGGTAGGTTTTCAGGGGGCACCTCGGAGGTGCCCTGCGAGTACATGTTTTAATAAATCCAACACTGGCACCAGTGTGGGTTTAAGAAGAGTTGTTTGGTACCAAATACTCCTGGGTTCAGTGAGGCCATCGGGGTGCTGGGGAACTAGAGTAGTCGAATTTCCAGCCCATGTACTCTATGGCTTCCCTGTCACTTACAATATTAATAGACTTTTTTTTTTTAAGCAGAGTTTTATATAGCGCAAACTTGACCCGAATCTAATCAGGTATCGGAGCGCTTTACATAGCACCGGCTACGTTACATGAGGACACACTTTTTTTTGTTAGGCACGGGGAGATTAATTGGTTTGCCCAGAATCACAGGATGTTCAGCATTGTTACCGAGACTCAAACCCAGTTCCCCCAGGTCCGAGGTCGAGCGCCCTAACCGTTAGGCCAACTCCTCTCCCCTAACTTAAATTTTGTAGGGGCATATCTGCACATGCAGATATTCCCACATCTGAGATTTAGTTTACCCTACCTTAGGGCTTGTCGGCCTGCTAGAGGGAGATTTGCATATACCTTTAGGTAGTGCTGCTTTGACATGGCATATTGACTTTCTCGTTTGTCTGCACCAAGGCATGTAGACTGCAATGGCAGGTAGCATAGCCTTGGTGAGGGGTCCGTAGGGGACCCTCTTCAGTACCAATGCCCTAGGTATCAGGGATATCATTTGCTAGGGACTTACAGGGGGATTTGAAGTTGTGCCAATCGTGGTACAGTTTTAGGGAAGGAGCTCTGTCACAGGGGACCTGGTTGGCAGGGAACCTGTGCACTTCTAATCGAAACCACTTCATGTTCCAGGCAAAAAAGTGGGGGCTAACCATGTCAAGAGGCACTCTCACATCTGACCTAGGATAAGTATGTGCCCTGGATCTTCACAACCTAGGTCTGCTTTCCCCACAGTAAAAAGATAGAAATCATTCCTTTCTAGTTGGGTCTTCTGACAAATGAAAAGCAATATAAAAAATGAAATCAAAAGTTCCTCATCCGGTCTAAGAGGGAACTTTGAAATCTAGGTTGATGCGCAGGGTCCTCCGCCATGAAACAGGTGGGAGCTCTTCAGTATAGGGTTGGGGCTTCAGAGGAGAGATGTTCAAGATATGCATACAGATGTGAAATCACTAGAGGTAGATGTCCTGTATACACTAGCTTACAGGGAGACGCATATTGACTCAGATGCATTCAACTGAGCTTAAGCACAAGATGACAAGTTTCAACCTTGACACCCGAACACAAAAACGGGTGAAACTAGAAGTAGCTGGGAGACTTTTTTGGGCAGCCGGTTGAGGTTGCTCTAGCAGCAGACAGGGAGTCAGACAGTGCTGGTGTGCACACTTGTATGGCACTATGCCTCTGGAATTGTATGCCAATTTGCATATTACTGAAGCATTGTAAAAACAAGGCAAAAACGTGCTTTACCTACAGACAAAACATGTATTACACCATCATAGCACAAGCTTGGTGAAAATTTTCATCAATGCAGAATTTCGTAACCAGGACAAATGCTCACAGTAATGCGTATTGGGAAAATGGCAAAACAAAATCACAGAAGATCTTAAAAAAATAGTACAGTTCATTACTAGGCCACCTGTGCCTGCTAGTGTTCAGGTAATAGTAAACTGAATTTATACAGTTCTTGCTGTAGGAAGGTGCCCCTTTTTGCATGGTTACGCCCCTAACTTTTTTGCCTGATAACGGATGCTAACTTGACTGAGTGTCCCCTAGGTCCCTTCCAATCAGGTTCCCAGGGTCTGTATTTGTTCTAAAAGCTTTACCTATGCATTCCACAATTGGCACACCTCTGTGCCACACGCAAGTCCCTTGTGAAAGGTACCCCTGGTACCAAGTGCCTTGTGACCAGAGGGGCATCTGTGGGCTGCAGCATGTATTATGCCATCCTCAGAGACCCCTCAACTTAACACCCACACACTGCCATTGCAGACTGCATGTTTTGGTGCAGACCAAACTGAAGAGTCGACATGGCACACATCCCTGTGTTCACTGTTCAAGCTGGTAGGCAATCACGGTCCAGATTCAAGCTGCTACAGCTAGGCAAGTATTCCATTTCAGGAGATGGATATCCCAAAAACAATTTTAAACCATTTAATCCATATTTTATTCCAGAAGCTCTTCCAGGTTATTGGAAGGATAGTAGGACTTCACACTTTGAATGTAGCAGCCATGCCAATCCAGGCCTTATTCTGTAGCATGTGAGAATACTCTCTACATTCTTGGGAAATGGAATACCTGCATAGCTGTAGTGGCTTGAATCTGGAGGATGATAACCTACCAGCTTGAACAGTGTACTTTTGGCAGTGCTACCAGGACAGAGCACAGATCAAGCCAGCACGCTAAATCTTTGAGCCGGTGGTGAAAAAGATTCAAAAGAAGAAAACGGAGTGCATGCCATCATTCTGTTTGCACATCCCTGTGCGCCATGTACACTACCACAGCCTGTGGCATGGATAAGTCACTCCTCTAGCAGGCCTCGCAGCCCTAAAGCAGGGTGCACCATACCACCAGTGAGGGAATAACTGCATGAGCAATATGCCCCTACAGTGTCTGTGAAGCCATTTTGAGTACATTGGCTGAGAGGTTGTCAACACAAACTCCACATCTCTATGATGGCTTTACTGAAGACTGAGAAGTTTGTTATCAAACATCGCAGCATTATAAAACTGCACTGTCAGTGATGGATTTAATATAAAATGCACTAGGAGGGCATCTTAAAGATGCCCCTTGAAAAACGACCAACCGGTAGTGTATTGGCTGACCGGTCCCTGACAGTCATCCCCCACAAGACCAGTTTCTTACCTCATGGGGTGAGAGCCTTTGTGCTCTCAGAGGTCAGAAACAAAGCCTGCTCTTGGTGGAGGTGCTCCTCACTTCCCCCTAGCAGGAACAGCAACACTTAGCAGTGAGCCTCAAAGGCTCTCACCTTGTGCTATGCTAAACTGGGCTGCTCCAACTAGTGGAGATACCCGCACCCCTGTCCTAATCCCACTTTTTGGAGGGAGGACAGACGGGAAAATTAGTAAGCAGAGTAAGAGTGTTCACTTCGACCTGGCACATCCTTGGGGTCGCAACGAGCTGAAGTTAAACCCTCTCTTAGAAATTCTCCACCTTGAATTAGAGAATTAGGCCAAATAGGAACAAGATGTACCCCTCTTCCCTAAGAGAGGGGGCACCCAAAGGGTATAGTCACCCTAGGGGACAGTAATCATTGGCTACTGCCCTCGACCACAGTAACGCCCTTAAAGGAATATGCTACTTACCAGTATGCATCTGTTCTTGGCATGTAGAGCTGCAGATCTATACACTGTGCATAGATCGCCATCTGGTGTTGGGCCCGGATGTTTGCAGTTTGTTTTTCTTCTTGGACAATGTTTGGAAGTCACGAGTTCGGTGACTCCTTCGGTCCGTACTGCGCATGGGCTTCGGCTCCATCCTCAGATTGTTTTTTGCCAGCAGGGAAAAGATGGAGCGTAGTGAGAATAGTGAAGAAACCCATATGTGTTGTATCTAAATAAGATAGACTGGAACGGATACAGGTAGCCGGGGAGGCGGGTGGGCGTGTATAGATCTGCAGCTCTACATGCCAAGAACGGATGCATACTGGTAAGTAGCATATTCCGTTCGAGGCATATGAGCTGCAGATTATACACTGTGCATAGATTATATAGCAGTACCCAACCCTAGCGGCGACCACCGGTATCCGTTGCAGTGGTTTGAAAAAGTGTCTTTAGTACAGCCTGGCCCACACTAGCTTGCTGCTTGGAATGCACGTCTACACAGTAATGTTTTGTGAAGGTGTGCGGTGTTGACCATGTGGCTGCTTTGCAGATGTCATCTAAGGGTATGTTCCCTAGAAAAGCCATAGAAGCCCCTATCTTTCTTGTAGAGTGGGCTTTAGGTGGAACAGATAATGTTCTTTTTGCTTTGTGATAGCAAATTTGTATGCACTTTACAATCCACCTAGCTATCCCTGATTTTGAGATGGGGTTGCCTTTATGCGGTGGAGAGAACGAGACAAACAACTGTTTAGTCTTTCTGAAAGATTGCGTTTTGTATGTAGTAAAGTAAAGCCCTTTTAACATCAAGTGTATGTAGAGCCCTTTCCGCAACAGATTGAGGTTGCGAGAAAAAAAACGGTAATTCCACCGATTGATTGAGATGGAAGGGGGAAATGACCTTGGGCAGATATTTTGGATTTGTGCGAAGTATCACTGTGCTGTGATGTATCTGTAGAAAGGGTTCTTGTATAGTGAACGCTTGTATTTCACTAACCCTTCTAAGGGAAGTGATAGCTACGAGAAAAGCTGTTTTCCAAGTGAGGAACTGCAGCTCACATTTATGCATTGGTTCGAAAGGCGGACCCATGAGCCTTGTAAGAACTACGTTTAGATTCCACACAGGTGAGGGTGGTGCCCTGGGCGGAATTACTCTTAAGGCCTTCCATGAAAGCTTTAATAGCAGGCACTCTGAAAAGTGATAAATGCTGTCTGTTTTGCAGGTAAGCAGCAATTGCTGCTAGGTGTAAACGGATGGATGAATATGCCAGGTTACACCTTTGTAGATGGAGCAGGTAGCATATGATGTGCTGTATGGATACATCTAAAGGGTTGATTGTATTGTTACGGCAGTAAACAACAAATCTCTTCCACTTAGCGGCATAACATGCTCGAGTTGTAGAACGTCTGGCTTCCCTGATAATGTTCATGCAATCAGGGGGAAGGTTAAGGTATCCAAATTCTAAGATTTCAGGAGCCAGATCGCAAGGTTGAGCTGAGCTGGGTCCGGGTGCCTGATTTCTCCATGGTTCTGGGTTAGGAGGCATGGGGACAGGTGCAGTTTTTGATGTGGTACCACTGAGAGCTGTAGTAGTGTGGTGTACCACGGCTGCCTGGCCCATGTTGGAGCTACCAGAATGAGTGTGAGGGAGTGCTGTTGTAGCTTCCTTACCACTAATGGAATTAGCGGGAGAGGTGGAAAGGCGTATGCAAATTTGCTTGACCAGTTCATCCATATCGCATTGCCTTTGGACAATGGGTGTGGGTATCTGGCGGCGAAGCTTGGGCATTTTTTGTTTTCGTGGGTGGGGAAGAGGTCTATCTGAGGATGCCCCCACTTGTGAAAGAATGGGTGAAGAACTTGTGGATGCAGTTCCCATTCGTGCATTTGCTGCGTTTGTCTGCTGAGCAGATCTGCCATGGTGTTTTGTATCCCTGGGACGTGTTGTGCCAGGAGAAAGATTTTTTTGTGGGATTGCCCATCTCCATATGCTCTGTGCTAAACGAGAGAGCTGTGGAGTGTGTGTCCCCCCCTGTTTTTGAATGTAGTACATTGCAGTCATATTGTCTGTGCGAATGAGGACTGCTTTGGCTGAGATTTGTTTCTGAAACGATTTCAGGGCTAGAAAGATCGCCAATAACTCCAGATAGTTGATGTGGAGTAACTTTTGTTGTGGTGTCCATATACCTTGCACTGTGAGGTGCAATAGGTGCGCTCCCCAGCCGGAGAGCGATGCGTCCGTTGTTAGAATTACCTGAGGAACCGGGTCCAGGAACGGTCGCCCTTTGGAAAGGTTTGTGGTGTTCCACCACTGCAGAGAGCGATGGGTGCGACCGTCCACCAACACCAGATCAGTCAGCTGCCCCTGGGCCTGGTTCCACTGGCGTGCTAGGCACTCTTGGAGTGGACGCATGTGGAGTCTTGCATGAGGCACTATGAAGGTGCAAGATGCCATCATCCCTATTAGCTTCATAAACACTCTTGCTGGGAGAGAGTGCTGAAGAATGAATGTTTGGCGCAAGGCATGTATGCTTGCGATTCTGGTTGAATTGGGATAGGCTATAGCTTTTGAGGTGTCAATAGTGGCACCGAGGTATTGCTTTGTGTGAGACGGTATCAGCTGGGACTTTTGGTGGTTCACCGTGAAACCTAGCTGGTGGAGTAGTTGGATGGTAGCGTTTGTATGTTGCACACACTGGTTGTAGGACGCGGCTTTTATTAGCCAGTCGTCCAAGTAAGGGAAGACGTGAATGTGTTGTCTTCTGAGGTGTGCCGCCACTACTGCTAGGCATTTGGTAAACACTCTTGGTGCGGTTGTGACCCCGAAGGGGAGAACCTTGAACTGATAATGTTGGCCGTCCACTACAAATCTGAGGTACTTTCTGTGAGAAGGGTGTATTGGAATATGAAAGTATGCGTCTTTCAAATCCAGGGTAGTGAGAACGTCGTCCTGGCAGAGGAGTGGGAGAACTTGTTGGAGAGTTACCATGTGAAAATGGTCTGAATGTATGTATGCATTTAGAGGCTGGAGGTCTAGAATGGGCCGTAGGGTCTCGTCTCTCTTTGGTATGAGAAAGTACAGAGAGTAGACCCCTAAATGTTGTTGATTGATGGGGACCTGCTGTATAGCTTGTTTTTGCAGGAGGGAGATCACCTCTTGTTTCAGCAGTGTGGTATATTCTTGTGACATTGTACGGTGCCTGGGTGGAATATTTGGGGGGGGTAGATGTTAGTTCGAGACAGTACCCTGACCGAATAATTTGGGTCACCCATTTGTCTGATGTTATGGTCTCCCAGGTTTGAAAAAAAGTCTTGTAGTCTGCCCCCGACTGGAGTGGAATGGTCTGGGGGGAGCGAGGAAAGTCATTGTGTGGGCGGTGTGGCAGAACGGGCGGTGTTGGTTTTGCCCCTACCTTTATTATTGTTCCCTCTATATCCACCTCTTTGATAGCCCTTTGTGAAGGTAGTCTGAGGAGGGGACTTGTAGGACGTAGAGGCGTTATCGGCAGAGTAACCCCTGCCAGTGCCTCGAAAGGAGGAACGGCGAAAGGCGCGTCTAGGAGTGTGGGATTGTAATGCCCCCATAGACTTCACCGTATCTGTATCCTTCTTCATTTTTTCCAGGGCTTCGTCTACTTTTGGGCCAAATAAGTGTTGTTGGTCAAAAGGGTGGTTCAATATAGATGCTTGGACCTCCGGCTTAAAGCCTGAGATTCTGAGCCAGGCGTGGCGGCGAAGCAGAACACTGGTGTTTATAGCCCTGGAAGCTGTGTCTGCTGCGTCAAGTGCACATTTAATAGAGGTGTTGGTAATGATCTTTCCCTCTTGTATCAGTTCATGAGCCTTATTTTTATATTTTTCTGGGAGATGTTGCATGATAAGCTTCCAGCTCATCATAGTGCGCTCTGTCGTACCGTGCCAGCAGCGCTTGCGTGTTGGCGATGCGCCACCTATTGGCAGCTTGCGAGGCGGTGCGTATGCCTGACGCATCTAAGAGCTTGGACTCCTTATCGGGTGGTGGAGCCTCACCTGATGACTGAGAATTGGATCGCTTCCTAGCTGTGGATACCACTAATGAGTCTAAGGGCGCAGGTCCTTTAATATAGGCAGGATCTGTGGGGGCTGCCTTATATTTTCTCTCTATTCTGGGGTTTAAGACCCTAGCCCTGACTGGGTCTTTGAAAACCTCTGCCGCATGTTTGGTCACCCCTTTAAGCATGGGTAATATGGCAGTAGATTTATCTGTGATGTCAAAAGTGTCAAGTAGGAAGTCTTCCTCAACTGGATCACTGTGTAACTCCACCCCATGATAATGTGCCGCCCGTTGTAACAAGTGGTGGAACCCCAGGGAGTCCTCTGGTGGAGATGGCCTGGATGGATAAAGATCATCCTGAGCCACATCTGGGACATCTGGATTCTGATAATCCTCCCATGGGTCTGGTGTTTCCGGAGGAGTAGGGTCCTGTGGGGCATCTGTTGGATAATAGTATGGATCCCCTTGGTTATTAGGGTCTGGAGACGGAGTTGGAGAGCGATGAGGCAAGGGTGGAGAAGGTGGAGGTGGTGGAGGAGGCGGAGGTGGTGGGGAGGGTACTCTGAAAGGAGATGTGGTAGAGTCCTTCCGTTTTGGCGGTGGAGGAGGAGCTGGCTTGTCTAAATGTCTTTTCTTTGAAGACAAAGTCAAATGTCCAGTCTTTGGATCCTTTGTTAAAGTCTTTTGTCGAGGATCTGGCGTGAATAGCTCCTCCGGCACCGATTCATCTGTCGGTGCCGATGTTTTCGGAGTCGACGGCTTCTTTGGTTTATCTGTGCCATGCTTTTTCGGGGCCTCTGATTTTTTGTTCGGTGCCGAAGCAGGCTTCGGCACGGAGCTTGGTGTGGATTTCTTCGGTGCCGAAGGGTGTTTTTCGGAGCCGCTAGTAGGCTGGCTCGAGTCCGAGCCGCCGGGAGACTTATGATGCCTCTTCACCGGGCCCGAAGGTGGGGTGATGGAAGCGGTATCTTTGGTTTTGCCTAGGCCCGAGGGCGAAGGTGTAACCGGAGTCTCTTTCGGTATGGGCGTGGGAGGGGGTAGAGTACTCACGACCCTCTGCGCCGGTGTGATCTCCTCAACGTCGGAGTCGTCGGCCTCGGAAGCGCTGACGATGTCGTCTTCCTGTTTGGTGTGCTGCTGTCCCGAAGCTCCGATGTCTTCTCCGAAGATGGCAGGTGGAGCAGAGGTCGATGAGTGCGCCATGGTGCGTCGAGCTCGTCGATCCCGAATAGTCTTTTTTGATCGAAAAGACTTGCAGGCGGGACAGTCTCGGGCCTCGTGTTCGGGAGAGAGGCAGAGGTTGCACACCTGATGTAGATCGGTGTGGGGAAATTTAGACCCACATTTTGGGCACTTCTTAAAGGGAGTCCTTTCTACGGCCGAGACCGGAGTCGAGATAGGCCCGAAGGCCGCCGCCGATGCCTGGAATCGAGGAAGTGCCGAAGAGAGAGATAAAGAAGATGATTTTGTCGAAGGTCGAACTGGAAAGGTTCGAAGCCGAAGCACGAAGTATTACATCAGAGCCCGATGGCGGAAAAAAAAATCTGAGGATGGAGCCGAAGCCCATGCGCAGTACGGACCGAAGGAGGAGTCACCGAACTCGTGACTTCCAAACATTGTCCAAGAAGAAAAACAAACTGCAAACATCCGGGCCCAACACCAGATGGCGATCTATGCACAGTGTATAATCTGCAGCTCATATGCCTCGAACTTTAGTATTTAAGGGCTCCCCTGAACCATGTTCCTGAGATTAAAGGTCTTACGAAGGACTGAAGAACAGTGGAGAAGAGAACTGCGAATATTTGGCCACAGCCCTACTGGCCTGTCGTCTCCTCCAGCAAGCCTGCTCCAAGATACAGGCGTGGCCCGCAGCCTGCTACCTCCAAGAACGCAGGGGACCTGAGCAGTCTTCAACAAAGACTCTTGTCTCCTGTGGACATCCAATTTGTCCAGCCAGAAGCTAACTCGAGGACTTCGGATCCAGGCGGATCCGCAACACTTGCACCACTCTGCACCAGACGCCCACGGCCCGAGTCCAGGTGACCTACAACCCTGTAGAGCCTCCCCGTCGATCCTGACCGGGGATTCAGCATTGAATTACATCTCCTGACCTCCCACTCGTTGCCTGTAGCCTTAACCTGAAGGGTTCCCAAACCAGATCTGGTGAGAAAAACCTGGCACCTAAAGTCACCCCTACACCTGCAGCCTCCAGTTTCGGAGTGCCCAACAGACTGTCCCCCGGCATTCCTCCCACAATCCAACTTCGCTCTACAGTTGTGACTTTCCTTCGACCAGCCTCCCCTTTCCTTTGACCAGCCTCCCGACCAGAGCCTACAGCCATTTACACCAACTGAGGATCTCCACTGGCTTCAATTGAGTGTGTTCCTGCCTTGTCTTAGTATGTATACCAAATGCATTCACACTACCCTCTGATAAGCTTAACTGCTCAACTACCACTAAATCGAGAGTAAGGTATTAGCTCCTTTATCCTGTGCTATATCTTTGGGGACTCATTGGACGCTGTGCACACTATACCTCTTTTTGGTATAGTACATACGGAGTCAGCTTGCTACACTTGTATGGCATTCAAAGGACAGGTTGTGATCTTTGAGAAGATAAAGTGTGTATTATTTGGAGAAATACAATAATGGATATATAGTCAACTATGCATACTTTAGAGTTGGCTGTGCTCAGAGAAGAGGCATGCAGCACATGGAAAGTAAGGAAATGATCGTTCAAGAAAAGAGGTATAGGAGACAATTGGAGGTTTTATTCATTTTAAATCAAGGTTCACATTTGCATGCAATGCAGGGTTTTAAGAACAGGAGACACTTGAGCTAGAGTGCATGCTAATGACGCAAACTGTTAAAGCAAACATTTCCCTGCAAGATAATGCTAGATTAGGTACTTCCGATATGCCCTGGAATCAGGCGTACACTGTCCATTGCTTAGTTACTGCTGGACCACAGCTTAAGCAAGCAGGTTAAGTGTGAAGGAATGGCTGGACAGATATATAGGTTAACAGAATTTAAGGATGCACTTCAGTGATTTAGTAATCTCATGATCAAAGCAATATTAAAGAACATACTGTGTAAATAAAACAAACATCTAATGCAAATATCAAATGGGATATGCTGTAAATGCTGGAGTGGATGTCTTCTGATGTTTACCTTTAAAGTTTACTACAAAAAAAAACAAGATTAGGGAGTGAAGAGGTAGTGTCCTGCGTGAACACTGGAGGTGGATACGTCCTCTAAGAATCTGTAATCAAACCAAAAGGATCCACCTTGAAGGGGGGGGAGGGTTCTCTTGATAGTGTGTCTTAGTGTGTCAAGAAAGTGTGTTTCCTATCCTGGATTGGATGCACACAGTGTTTACTTGAATACCCCTCACACAACAAAAGGGCCCTTGGTGTCATGCTTCATCATAGGGGTCTTCCTGTGCTGCTGCGGGACGGGGCGTGCTACGACCTGCGACTACGTGGGAGCACTGATCTTACAGCACTATGTGTTGTGTAGGGGTAGTGAGAGGAAGGGTCTGAAGTGAATGAAAGTGAATTTAAAAAGGACCTGGCCTCATGGACTTAAGAAACTAATAGGTCATAGAGCCTCTGAAACGGGTGGGAAGGGTGTCGCCACTGTATTGTAGTTGTCAACACTGCCACGCTCAATGTAACACCATCCCGCGGCTCATGGAGTATTGTCTCCTACATAATATAACTAACATTTTAGGAATACCAATGGGTATTGTATAAAATGCATGATATTTCTGAATTTTTTCACTTCTGTATATAGCACACAATCATATTTGATAGCAACATAGTGAGTACTGAAGGGATCTTTTTCAGTCCTGATGAAGCCTTGATGCTTCGAAACATGTTGACTCACTAGGAGTATCCGCACGTTGTACGCAGGACAAACAGGTCCAGCCTCGATGACCTGTTAAAGTTTCTTAAGTCCATGAGGCCTGGTCCTTTTGAAAGTAACTTTTTTTATTCACTCCAGACCCTTCCTCTCACTACCCCTACACAACACATAGTACTGTAAGAACAATACTCCCGCGTAGTCGCAGGTCGTAGCACGCCCCATCCCGCAGCGGGACGGGAAGACCTCTATGATGAAGCATGACACCAAGGGCCCTTTTGGTGGTGTGTGAGGGGTATTTAAGCAAACACTGTGTGCATCCAATCCAGGATAGGAAACACTTTGACACAGTAAGACACTATCCAGAGTACCCCCCCGTCCCACCTTCAAGGTGGAACCTTTTGTTTTGATTACCTTTAAAGTTTAACATACAGTACTAACTATCAAAGGAAAGTAGGATCCATTTGGATGCTTCTTGTTTAGCATGGCACAGGTTGGGTGGCGAGGATAGCTTCCCGGACAGTAGAAGTTTATTGCTTGCATTCCTCTACCTGGAGGGATGAGCCCCAGACACTGAAGAGGAAGGAGTGATCGGGTTACTTCTAGAAATTCCATGAGGACATTAGTTGAACTAGGAGATGTAGGTAAGATTATTCTTCCTGAGGATTGCCGTTTGGTAGATGGAATGGGCGAAACTTTGGAATGCAGCCTGAACTGGGCCTAGAAACTCACCTTGAAAAACAATTTCTCTTCCCAGACTGCTAAGCAGGACTACACCGAAGTACTAACACCACACACTCCATTGGCCCATGGTGTGGGAGCGAAGACTTAAAACCAACCTCAGCGGGTTTCTGCTGCGAGGAACATTTTACATAAAGGCTGCGTCTTGATGGCAGCCCGAGAAGGAGACTTGAAAGATAAAATCGCTTGGTGACAATTGTAATAAAACTGCTCATATTAAACAGACTACAAAGTGCCAAAACACAACTTTGAAACAATCAGTGTCCTTATAAACTGTTCAATTACTAGCAGGTCTTGACATGTGCTTTTACTACATAAAGTTTAGAACTCAAGCACTATAGTAATTCCTTTGAATAGTTAAAGGAACATCTGTAGCCACCTTACAAGAAGCTCCAATTGCGGCAATCGCACATCCTCACATCATACGTTGCATTTATAATTAATAAAGTCTGGTTTATTTCTTCGAACTTGACATGTACCCAATTATGCCAATGAGAATGAACAGGGGATGTCTTCTGATTCCCCCAGGAAATGTTTGAACAGACAGATGTTCAATTTATGCAATCGACAGATTCAAGACATTGCAGCTACTGGGCACAATGCACAAACTCCCAAGCTCAAGTGAATACAAAAGAGAAGGCTTTCAAGACGTGCTTGCAGGCACTCGTGCTTACATATAATCCTACCTTGATATGACCTCCTTCATATTCATAAGGATATCTGCAGTCAATTATAATACATCTGTCAATGAAGGCTTGAAAATTGCCATTCAACACGGATTCCATCTAGAAGTGGTGGAAAGAGGAAATTAGTGTGCTTGTAATGCACTTGTCCATAATGTGGAATCAAAGACTTGAGAACGATCATATAGAGCAATAGTGAGAACCGCACAGCTCAGCACCTGAAAGCACTGAATCCAGGAACCAATGCATTGAAAGCAGAGTTACTGAAGACACCAGTCTTATGTACTTAATGGACAGTTATAACATATCAATGTTCTTTGGAAGTGCTGTGAATTATATGCAGGTGTAGAATTGAGCTATTTTATTGTGAAGAGATCAAGCTAAAAATAGTGCTGGAAACTTCTTTAAATTAGTATTAATTCAATTTGGTTTAAAAAACTCTTGCTGGAAACAAGATAGCACAGGAAGAGACTCGACAAAAAATAGTTTGTTTTGCATGCATTACCATGGTGTATCGTGTAACCTGTACTAAAGGTCGAAAAAGGGCAGTGACCACTACACCCAAGGATAACAAAAGTTCGGGCTTCCAATTAAGCACATTTTTACACACACATATATATATATATATATATCAAAGAAATACCCTTTCAGGCATAGAGTGACGAATAAATTATGCAAAAAAGAAAAGCAGAGAACTCTGGGTAGTTCTCAAGTTTAGGTGGAAAGTAGCTCCTGTATGGAGCACTCTCAACACCAGCGACACTCTAGATCTGCTCACCTCAAATGTCTGTTTTTCTATCAAAGTTTTTAAGCATGGGATTAGCACAGTGCCATCCACGCCGAGATAGAAAAGGACAAAGTCTTTTGCCATTTGTACAGCAAAATCTTTAAGCATAGGACTAGCACAGTAGTGTCCTTGCCGAGCTGTAAAATGACAAAAGCCAATTACCACTTCAGGCACAGTATTACAGCTTTGAATCGGTAAAATACCAACCAAGCCAACCTAAAATGAGTAAAAGCAACCCCTGATAATTACTCAGTCTTGAAGAGTGCCCTCATTGATAGGTTTGGGTTAACCACTAAATACACTTAAGTTTATGGATACACAGAAGGCACACACCCAAGACGGGGGTGATTTTATAGACAATGCTATAAAAACTCTGGAAGGCTGGCTGCATGGAAGCAAAGTACATGACTAGGAGGGATTGTACAGTTTGTTGATTAGGGAGCACATCCTCAATTGTCAGAATCAGCAACTGCACCAGTACCTGGTGGACTACAATCGGACGGCTCCCCAAGAATGCAGACAAATAGGTCCGAACCAGAGTTAAGCAGAAAGATCATGGTGGTGATGTGAGAAAGTGCCCTCTTTCTTGCATGGTATGCCCCCACTTTTTGCTAAATTGCTGAATGTACTTTGACTGAGTGTACCCTGGACTCCTGCCAATCAGGTGCCCAGGGCCTATGTTCCTTCCTTAAACACACAAACTCCAAATTGGCAAACCCTGGCCACATGTCAGCCCCTAGTAAATAGTACCCTAGGTACCCAGGGCCTTGTGACCAGGGAAGGCCCCCAAGGGCTGCAGCACTCATTGTGCCACCCTTAGGGGCCCTGTACCCTTACACACACACACTGCCTTTGCAGGCTGAGTGTCTGGGTGCAGGACAAAATGAAGAGTCGACATGGCACACATCCCTGTGTGCCATGCCCAACACCCACACTGCCAAGGCATATGTCAGTCACCCCTCTGGCTGGGTGCCTTATGCCCATGGTGTGGGCACGGGAGTAGGAGCCCTGTGCCCCTGCAGTACCCACGTCCATTCCCGGGCACTGTAAGTGCAGTGCTGCCATTTAAGAGTACATGGTGCTGAGAGCTCGTCAAACACGAGCTCCACAGCACCATAATGGCAACACTAAAGACTGGGAAGTTTGGTATCAAACTTCTCAGCACATTAAACCCACACTGATGCCAGTGTGAGATTTAATGTACCAAGCACCCCAGAGGGCATCTTAGAGATGCCCTCCTATAACTAACCTACAATCCACGTCTGCTCTGAGGCTGCCCAGGCTGCCACACAGCAGACACGTTGCTGGACCCCTGGGTGGGAGAGCCCCTGCTCTCCCGGGCCTGCAACAATGCACATCCTGGGTGAGGTGATAGATCTCCTCCCCCAGGATGAGCAAAGGGAAGCTTCAAAGGCCTGCTGCCTCTAGGAGTTTCCCCAGGCCACTGCAACCCCCCACTCTGGCGGGAAGCTTGGCCGGAAACCCCATACAAGGACAGGGGATGTGCCAGCCTGCCAACCCCACCCCTCAGGTGGGGGAGGCGAGGTGAAGCACATCTCCGGGCTCTCGCCATCTTGAAGATGGGAAGCCCTGCCCAATCAGGATTAGGCTACTGCCCCCCTCCCACAGGAGAGGGGCGGGATAGGGGGTGTACCCACCCCAGGACAAGGACCCATGGTCCCTGGCCTTCACCTACCTGTAACGCCCCTAAATCTAGTATTTAGGGGCACCCTAAACCTTCCTTCCCCAGATTCCGAAACTACAAGAAGAGCGAGAAGAAAAGAAGACCTGCCCTGCAGCTGCAAAGGAGAGGGAGACACCAACTGCTTTGGCCCCAGCCCTACCGGCCTGTCGATCTCGGACTTGCTCCTGCTCCAAACCCAACATCTCTTGAGGCCAGCAACCTCAAACGCCAGAGGACCTGGCTGCCTTTGAACTCTAATCCCCTGGGGCTCCCATGAGTAGAGGCTCTACTCAGAACCTACCTTTCACCCCTGGCAGCAGCCCGGAACCGCGATCCCAGCCCACTCTGCACCCGCCAAGCCTGGCCGGTGCCGGAGTGAACTAAACCCAAGAGGACGACCCCACGGCGACTGTGACCCAGAGTCCGGCACCCAAGGACCCCCCCCCCCCTCGACTATCCTGAAGAAGCTTGCAGCCTCAGAACAGAGTGCTACCCCAACCGCGATCAACAAGAGGGTAAGATTTCCGACATCAAAAGGCACCCCTGCACCCGGCGCCCCACAGCCCTCTGTGCCCAATCCCGGGGTACCTACCTATCCTCCAACTATCCAACTTACCCCTCGAAGTGGTGGTGGCACCCGAAGAGTCCTCGTCCCCGAGCCTGCAGTCTTTTTCCAAACCGGAGATTTCCCATAGAAATCAATTGAGCGCCCGACAGCTCAAAAGCACCCTGCAGCCAGCCGCCCGAGTGGCCCTGGCAGTGAAAACTCTACTCTAACCCACTTCCCCTGAGTAAATGACCAGGAGCCCAGCTCCCACAGCCGCGTGGCTTGCCCGAGAGCAGCCACCAACCCAGGCCCCCCTATCCCTCATAGGATAACATTGGGCCTAACTCTCTGCACCCGGCCGTCCTGAAACCGCTGAGGGTGAACTGACTGTACCTACCTGACACTGGGGGACCCCTGAGTCCATGCCCGGAATTTCAACTCTGCCAGTCGAGTACTTACCCTTAAACCGCTAACTTCATTTTTCTCATAGGGTAACATTGACTGGCTTTTTCTTGGAAATTCTTCTATTTTTTTTTTTTATTTTTTTTTTAATTTTGAAAATCAGCATTAATGATATCATAATTACATACTGTTAACATTTTGTTACATGAGCCATAAATAGAAACTAAAACAGGGAAGAGAAAACGGTCAGACCATAATTACATACTGTAGAAATCCAAGAAAAACAAAAAAATAGTCATACCCAATTCATAATTGGGGCCCATAGTGCAAGTCCAAATTTGTTTTTTTCCCTGCCTTTAAGTTTATACAAAGCAATTTCTAAATTGTACAAAAATAGTAGTTTGGTCTTCCACATAGTAAAAGACGGTGAATCGGGACTTAGCCATTGGGAGGTGATACATAAACGGAGAATAACCATATATAAAAACAGGAATCCCTTCTCGGGGGTTGGCCGATTTCTAATGTTTGCTCTAAACTCAAAACCAAACAGCACTAATTGGGGTGACAAATCAACAGGGATACCTAATCCTAAATTCAAAAAACTTTGTATCTCCTTGAGCCAAGGAGAGAGAACAGGACAATCATAAAGCATATGTACCAAATCGGCAGCTTTCAAGGTACATCTAGGACAAAAAAAACCTCGATTCGTTCCCCATTTGGCTATCTTCGCTGGAGAGTAATATAGATCAAAAATGGCCATATAATATGGACTCTGTCAGCCTGAAAAAATTACGTCAACTAAATTAAATGCTGCTTGTAGGTCAACCCCCACTATCCCGAACCTCCTCTCCCAGCGATGCTAAAAGAAAACAAGGTCGTCTTGCTGAAATGCAGTCATTGTTTTGGAGAGCTGGGAAATCTTACATCTCCCTTTTATATATTCCAATATCGTATTCTTTTCCAAACTGATCTGTCCTCTTAAATCAAGCTTATCTAAAAAACTTCGAATTTGGAGATATTTAAAAAAATCTGTGCGTAGCAACCCAAATCTCTTGAAGTTCTGCAAATGACATCATTTGTTTATCTGAGAAGAGGTCACCGATAGTTCTAATCCCCATAGCACTCCACCTCCGCATATTGTAGTCACAAAAAAATTAAAGGGAGTTTACCTGGTATTCCCACAGGCATATATCGATTATATTCCTTTAACATAGAATATTTACAGATTCTAGACCAAACTGCCGCAGCGGCGACCAAAGTCTTAAAGCGTGTCCTTTTGTAGTAACTGGGCTCAAAAAACTTAGAGAACATGTAGTTGGCTTCTGGACCCACAATAAATTCGTATATAGACGGATACATAGCTGGGTCCATATAAGCCTGAGAACCAAAAAACAATATTCCCATATATTGAAGCATGGCCGCCCAATAATAATATTGAAATTGAGGGATATTTAATCCACCCCTCACCTTTGGTAAACTTAAGTTTTTTAAAGGTTCTCCTTGTTCTCTTGTACCCCCATATATAACGGGAGCACATTCTTTCAATTTTCGTGAAAATTAGGTTAGGAACCAGGAGTGGGATCGTGCGGAATAAATAGAGAAATTTCGGGAAGACCACCATCTTAATAACGTTACACCTGCCGAATAGAGATAAATGCAAGTAATCCATATTCTCTAACATTTTATTTGTGGAGGTTAGGATCGGATCATAGTTTAGATCAACTATAGACTGTACATTAACAGCAATTTTAACCCCCAGATAAATGGCCTCTGTAACTATATTAACACCTGGTAAGGCATCGGAGCCGGTAAAGAGAACTTGTGTTTTATGTAAGTTCAGCTTGTAGCCGGACACGGCACCAAATTCTGAAGTCAGACTTTCAATACGTCTCATCGTGTTGGCAACATCCAGTGTGACAACGGCCACGTCGTCTGCATAGGCTAAAACTTTAATAGGTTCGCTCACGGGCTCAAAAGCACCCTGCAGCCAGCCGCCCGAGTGGCCCTGGCAGTGAAAACTCTACTCTAACCCACTTCCCCACTTGCCCTGAGTAAGTGACCAGGAGCCCAGCTCCCACAGCCGCGTGGCTTGCCCGACAGCAGCCACCAACCCAGGCCCCCCTATCCCTCATAGGATAACATTGGGCCTAACTCTCTCTGCACCCGGCCGTCCTGAAACCGCTGAGGGTGAACTGACTGTACCTACCTGACACCGGGAGACCCCTGAGTCTATGCCCAGAACTTCAACTCTGCCAGTCGAGTACTTACCCTTAAACCGCTAACTTCATTTTCCTCATAGGGTAACATTGACTGGCTTTTTCTTGGAAATTCTTCTAAGTGTGAACTTTTCAAAACTCAAAATATTCACCAAAAATCAGCCGAGTACCAAAACCGAATTTACTCACCTGCTCTTAGGTGAGCTCCCAGTGCTGTATCTTGGTGCCCAGCACTGACCCTGAAAAGTACCCACAACTATACTTACCTTTAACTCATTTTTCTTCCATAGGAAACCATTGACTGCTTTTCTATGAAAATTCTTCTAAGTGTGGATTTCTGCAATTTCTAAATATTCCTCAAAAATCGTATAACATCTGAAAACGTAATTACTTACCTGTTTTGGATAACTGTCCCAGTACTGAGTCTAGACACCCAGTACTGGATTACAAAAGTAACGATAACCTACTGTACCTGTAACTTACATTTCCTTCCATAGGGAATCATTGATTGTTTGCTCTGAAATATTTTCTAAGTGCTCACTTTTGAAATAGCTAAATATTAGTTAAAAATCATTACAGTACCAAAGTCGACTTTCAACAGCTGATTCTGAGAACTGACCCAGGACTGGATCTAGGATCCAAGCCTGGAATTACAAAAGTAATCTACAAAGTAATCTGTTGCATATAATCTGAATTTATCATTAAGCTCAATGTATTGTGTTTAGAAATAGAGTTGCCTACTGCAACTAATTGTAACTGTTTACTAAAAAGTCAATTGCATATACAAAAGTATTTTTATGAAACGTCTCCTGTCGAGAAAGTATATTTTAATTCCAAGTGTTGGTTCTAAAATAAAACAAGCATATATTTTTTATATACAAACCATTGGCCTAGAGTTCAGTTATTGAGTGTGTGGAACTATTTGCTGACTGAGTGTGTACAACAAATGCTTTACACGTCCTCTGATACTGCCTTACTGCTCGACCAGGCTACCACTTTGGAGAGTAAGGTTATATCTAACTTTAACCTCTGTTAAACCCTTGGGGTCTGTGGACTCTGTACACCCTGTACCTATTAAGGAACAGTATATACAGAGCCACTTTCTCACAGGTACAGGTTGGGACCAATGGGTGGGTACACCCCCCTATTATGCCACCCCCAGTGGGAGGGGGCATAAGCCTCACTCTGGTTGGCTGGGTCTCCCCATCTTCATGATGGCAGGGACAGAATTGTGCTTAGCTTCACCTACCCCACCTGAGGGGTGGGGTTGGCAAAGGCAGGCACACCTTCCCTCCTATCTTGGTTTTTCCGCCAATACTCTCCCCCAAAGTGGGGGTCAGAACTGGTAGGGGCTAATTGCTGGGAGCAGCAAATGGCTGGATCAGCTCACATAGATGGCAAGCCTTTGAAGCTTCCCCTTCGTGGACCCTGCTCATCCTGGGAGGGGAGGTTTGGCACCTCTGCCCAAGATGAGCTTTGTTTCAGGACCCTGCGAGCGTGAGGCCCTCGACCTAGAAGTCCAGAAACAGGTCTGGGAATGGCAGCTGGCAAGTAGCCAGTGAACTAATCAGGGTGTTGTTTTCAGGGGGCATCTCCAAAATGCCCTCCGAGTGCATTTTGCATTGAATCCCACACTGGCATCAGTGTGGGTTTAATGTGCTGAGAAGTTGGATATAAAACTTCCCAGTTTTCAGCCAAGCCATTATGGTGCCGTCTAGTTCATAATGAAAAACTCCCTGACCATATACTCTTTATGGCTTTTACTGCACTTACAATGTCTAAGAATGGACTTAGACACTGTAGGGGCACAGGGCTCATGCACCTGTATACTTACCAGTGGCATAGTGCACCCAGCTAGAGGGGTGGCTCACTTATCCCATAGGCAGGGGGTTATAGGCATGGCACACAGGTATGTGTGCTATGTCGACTCTTCACTTTGTTCTGCACCAAAACATGCAGCCTGCAATGGCAGTGTGTAGGTTTGTCAGGGTACAGGGCCTTTAACGATGGAACAATATGTGCTGCAGCCCTCAGAGGCCTTCCCTGGTCACAGGCCCTTGGTAACCATGGTACCTTTTACAAGGGACTTGCATGTGGCTAGAGAGTTGCCAATTGGTTGTGGAAAAGTACAGTTTTAGGGAAAGAACACAGGCCCTGGGTACCTGGTTGGCAGGAAACCAAGGCCCACTTAGTCAAAAGAGCAACCACATAAGACAAAAAATGTGATGTGTAGCAAAGTGCCCCTTTTTGCATGGTTGCCCCCACTTTTTGCCAAACTGTTGATGTACTCTGAGTGTGCCCTGGGTTCCTGCCAACCAAGTACCCAGGGCCTATGTTCTTTCCCTGAATTGTACTGTTGCAAAACCCAACAATTATGTAACTGGAGGGTGGCATAATAGGGGGTGTGCACACCCAAGGAAGGGACCCATTGGTCCCGACCTGTATCACCCCTAAATTTAGTATTCAGGGGAAACACTGAACCTTGCCTCCTCAGCCAAGAATAGAGAAGGACCGAAGAAGCTGTGCTGAACTAAGAAGAGGAAGGGGCCCACTGACTTGGCCCCAGCCCTATCGGAACCTTGAACCTGTTCCAGCGAAATCCCGGCTTGTTCTGCAGACAGCAGCCCCAAGAACCCGAAGGACCTGCCTTGCCTTCCCAAACCAAGACTGTCTCCCGTGAGCAGCGGATTTGTTCACCCAGACCAGGGTCTGGCCAAATCCGCGAGTCTGCACCTCTCAGCACCCAAAGCCTGCAGCCCGAGTTAGAGAGGCCCAACACAACAAGGAGGTCTCCCCGACATTCCGGACTGGAGATCTGGTGATCTCTGACCTGCCTTGAATCACCAATCCACGCCTGCAGCCCCTTTCTGGAGGATCCCCCCCCCCCCCCCCCCCACTGCGTCCGCAGGCGTTAAAAACCAGACGCCTAAACACACCCCTGCTCCTGACGTCCATCTGCCTTGGGTGGCCCCACCGACTATGTCCCAGCATCCCAACTTACCTCTCCAACCAGTGTTCGCCTCCAGAAGATTTGTCCCCGAGCCTGCAGTGTTTGTTGCAACCGGAGACTCCCCATTGAAATCAACAGGGCACTATGCCAAACCAGCACCCGGCCGACCGGGTGCCACTGTGGGTGAACCTTGTGTGCTAACTCTGATCCCACTTTGCCCAGAGCCTAACACCAGGAGCTTTGCTCCCACAACCTTGTGGCCTGATCGTGAGCAGCCACCAACAGGAGGCATTCTATCTCCCATTGGATAACATTGCTTTATCCAGAACTGTTTTGTCTCTTCCTCTCATGCATTCACTTCCATAGGTGATGGTAGGAAGCAATTTTGCTCAAAAGACTTCTAGAAGAGGTGATAGATCAGGGTCCGTTATTTTCTGCTTAATTCTATTTTAGTGCTACTGCCAGTGCAGTCCCTCTTGTTCCAATAGTTGCTTTGTGTTGTCCAAAGGAACCCTTTCTGTCAAAAGTGATTCCCAGATATTTGTACTCATCGACTACCTCCAACAATTTGCCCTGAAGTTCCCAGCGAGGATGCCCTAGTTTCCTTCGATTTATGACCATCACTTTTGACTTCTCCAGGTTTATCGTTAACCCGTCTGTCTGAAAAGTTGCTTGTAGTATTTATGAGGTGCTGAAGGCCAACTGGAGTTCGACTGATCAGTATTAAATCGTATGCATACAAGTCTGATATTGTTAGGCCTCCTAGATTTGGGGCATGGTGGATGCAGCCGTCGAGCTCTGCTGAAAGATCAGACAGGAAGAGGTTGAACAGGGTCGGGGCAAGGACACATCCCTGCTTCAGCCCCTTGGTGGTCGTTATTTTCCTCGACAGGATGTTACCGGTTCCTAGTTTTATTTGGATCCATGTGTCGGAATGAAGTGCAATTAGTTGGTTCAAAAGTTGCGGGGCGATTTTCCAGCTTGATAGCTTGGCCCAGAGTTTGCTCCTGTTGATGCTGTCGAAAGCAGACGTATAGTCAATAAACAGACAAATAGTGGCTTCTTGATTTTTACTGAGGCGTCAATAAAGAGCATGAATGTTAGTCATTGTCCCTGTACTTCTTTGAAAGCCTGTTTGGTTAATAGGAATTAATCCTCTCGATGCCCATTCGGTGAGTTCTTCCAGTAATAGACCTGCAAAATATTTTGCATCTATGTCAGTTAGGGCTATTAACCTATAATTATTTGCTGGACTTTTACTGCCTTTTTTGAAAACAGTGGAAATAGATCCTTTCCAGGAGTTTGGGATTCTCCCCCTATCCAGGATGTTTTTAAAGAGGGGACGAAGGTGTTTGGCCCAGTAGTCTGGATCTTGTTTGTACAGACTTGGAGGAATTCCGTTGGGCCCCGGAGCGCCCTCTTTCTTGCCCTTAGAAATTCAATTTTTGATCAGTTTGATTGTAAATAACATGAGATTCTCTTCTCCTAAGTTCTTTCGTGATTGGAGATCGCAATTGAAGACCGTGGTGACTTGGGTAATTGTCTATTTTTGTTAAAATGGTGCTGCAGGTACTTTACCCAATCTTCTTCTGTTATCTGTGAGTTTATTTCATAAGCCCTTGGATTGGCTAGGTTGTTCACTGTGCGCCAGAATCTCACATTATTAGATTGGACGTCGTATAGCAGTTTGGCCCATGTCTTCTCTGTAGATTCATGCCTTATTTGCCAAGCAGTTTTGTTCTTCATGCACTTTAGCTTCCTTAGTTCTACCTGTAAGCTGATGTCTGGGCCTTTCGGATGCAATTTGCGAATTACTCTGTTGATTTTCCTTTTTATTTGCCTCAGGTCATGGGCTTGATTTGTTAGAGGGTTCCTTCTTTGTTCACTCTGGTCTCCAATGGGAAGACTTTGATGGTTCTTAGTTCCGCTTATGGTTACTCCTGTGTTTAATTTAGCATTGGCTGCGCTGAGGTTTTCTAAGAAGTTCTCCCAGGCCTTGATATCTCGTTCATTCATTCTATTTTCTTCCCAGCAATTTTTTGCCATCTCCTCGAATTTTTCCAGATCCTTTATTTTGTATTGTATTCTCTTTTGATTTGTGGTTACTGTTAAATCCTGATTTTCAGTTGAGAAGGTTTGCGCTGTACCCTGAACCTCAAGTTTAAGCTCGTGGCAAGTGATAGCTACAGTTCATTATTCCAATCTTAAACCCGCTTACTAGATTGAGGAGTGAAAGAGATATAAAAGGTATAATCTATTGCTGAGCTTGCCACCAGGTTATGGAAGGCGGCTGCTGCTTGGGGACAATCACCCGGGAATCTGCCATTTAATGCTATCAGCCCCAGACTAGTTTGTTTCATCAGTAGGGTTTTAGATACCTTGGTTTGTTTACCCCACTTACTTTCGTCCAGCGGAGAGAACCCCCATTCTAGTAGTAGTTGTTCTGCTGAGTTATTACCATTTTTCCCGGAGAGGGACATGTTGAAGTCTCCTGAGATGATGTAATGTGGTGTCGTCGCTGCTGTCATCATACTCGTCAATTCTGACACTAGGGATTTTGCACCTATTTTTTTCTCTCTGGGGTGAATGTAGGTATTTACCAATACCACTTGTTTCATTTTCTTGGGTCCTGCTATCTCCATCTGAACTGCGTTGATCCCATTATTAGATGTGTATTTCGTCAGTTCTTTAGCTGAGCCTACTGTTTTTGAGGCGTACGTGGTTTAACCACCTTTCAGACGTCCATACTTCTAGCTTCTACTAGCTGGTAGGTGATATGACTTGTAGCCTTGAAGGTGGAGAGGTTCTGCCACCCAAGTTTCTTGAAGTAGGATTAGGTCATACTGTTGAAAGTACGTTAGTAGTTCTGTAAGCATGATTTTATACTCTAGTCCATTTATATTCCAGGAGCAGATTTTTAGTTGCGGAGTATCTTCTTGCTGAATGGCCTATCATGGGTTGGCGCGCCTGTTATTGATGGTTTTTACTAGCCAGGACCAGTCTTCTGATGTTATGTTCTCGTTATTTCCCCGATTACGTGGACTAGCACTGTCCCTAGCTTCTACTGTAGTGCTCCGAGCCCCTTTCAGCACTGATTTCGTGGATCCGCCGGACCTAATTCTTTTGAAGGGGTCCCAGTTATGTTCTTTGTCTTTTTGGAGTAGTGGTTCTGGGTAACCAACATTGTACTGTGGTTTTATACGGATCCCCCATGCTTCTAGTTGGCACTTCTCTTTTAGAATCTTTTCTGCTGTCTCCCCTGTCGTCCAAGTGGTTTTTGATATTTCTTGCTCTGATAGGCATTTGAATCGCACAAATTCTACAGAGTTCAGATCTTGAGTGACAACGCCAGCTAGGTTATTAATAGGAGGTTAGCAGTCGGGGAATGTTGCCTCTATTTAGGCTGTCTCCCCTGCCTTTAGCTTTAAACTCTGGGATAAACAAGATGGTTTTTGATTCTTTCCGCCCTGTGGTTTCTTGGGGTGTTTCCGTTCTTGGCTGCGTTTCCCACTCTTGTGGGTATCTAAGTGGCTGGGGGTCAACGCCTGCCTCATTTCCGTATTCCCGTATGAAGACAGGGTTAGCCTCGTCTGCCTGCCATTTTGCAGCTATTTCCACTATAGGATCCTGCATTATCGTTTTTGTTTTTATTGTCTTTCCGAGCCCGGTCTAGCTTGGGCAGCTGGGGTTTTTATGGTCTGTCCGGACTTTTTTCCCCACTTCCTCTTTGTAGTTGCTACTCGTTGCTTCTTCATCCTTTACTTTGCCCTGAGCAGTTGTCGGAAGATGTTCAGTTTGTTTGGACTCACTTTCCGTTAGGGTCACTTGGCTTTCACATAAGGGTGGACTTTCTTTATCTTCAGGACCCCCTTGTGAAGGATCGTTCGATGTAGTTGTTTTCCCTTGTTGAAATGGAGATTCATTGACGCTGCTATATTCTGGAGATCCCTTTGGGTACTTGCTCATCGGATGGAAGAAAGCCTGAATGGAGGTTGTTTTATCCCTCCCTTTTCTTCTCATTTTGCGTTGTCGTTTCGAGGATTGCATTTTGAATAGCCGAGTGTCGTCGTCTTCGAGCTCAATGGGGCTGTGCAAGTGCTGCTCATCTTTTTGGTGATTACCCTTGAGCTCTTTTTGATTCTGACCCTGACGTTTCCACACCTCAGGACTTCCTTGTTGCATTGGTGTTTGCGGCTTGTCTACACTGGTTACGTCTCGCCTGACCCAGTGCATGCGCCCATCTGGCGAGACATTGAGAGGGCTCTAAAAAGTGCTACCAGGTCAGCCTAGAGCTACAGTACATGTGCGCGGGAGCACGCGCGCCGCGCTTCACCCCGATTACTTTCACTTACGCCGCCGTACGGCCGCGATGTTTGATCGTGATTGCGATCACTTTCGCGGCTTTGCATAGCCAATAGGTCTCGCTTTTGGGACCTTATAAGTATTTAGTTATGCAACTGTTGCATGGCTAAACACTTATAAGGTCCCAAAGGCGAGACCTATTGGCTATGCCAATGCTGGTTTTTCCTTGTCAGAGGTTCTTGTTTTTTCCTTCTTCGGGCAATGTGTTTGTATGCTTACTTCCCTTAATTAATTTGGGGTAGTTCAATAACTCTTTGGACAGATTGTTGTTAGATGACTTCCCTGGGGTACTACCCTCTCCTCTTCTTTAGGGTCGTCTTTTTGAATTCCATTGTTGTTTTTGATGTTATTTGCTTCCTTTATTTCAATTCGGAGATCTCGCATTACTGTTGGTAATGTGGTAATTTTGTCAACTATTGAGAAGCAGGCGCAACTTGTGGGGTTTTTATTGTTGTTTCGGATTGAACTCTTGATCAAATAGTTCCAAGAGTTTGTTGTTGATGCTTGCAACGTTTGTTGCTAAGCAATTGAGAAGCGCTAGCTGGATATCCATCTTTTTCGAGTGGTATTCCATAGCTTTTGTGGATAGTTGCATAGTATTTAATAGGGACTCCCAGAACTTCTTCTGTTCTGTCGGCGTTTCCTTTATATTCTGTTTTGTAGCGGGCTCCTCAGTAAGGAGCGGTTTGTCTCTTATTTCCAGGATGTATGTACTGACCGGTTTTTCCCATTCTTTTCCTGCACCGATGGCTATAGGTCTCCTTGTGATTGTCTGGAGTTTCCTCACGTTCACTGTTAGAACGCTTTGGCGTTGAGATTATTTGATGTCCTTCTGAGATTTGGCCTGAGGGGGTGGTGCTCAATAAGTATTTCCGGGTCCTGGAGGTCTTGGGTGTGCTGTGGGCTGGTGTCCAGTCTTGTGTGGGCGGGAGACAATTCAATACTCTTTGTCGACCTGGTCTTCCTCGAATTCTGTTAGTAATTCTGCTAACGTATTGTTAGCCATTTTATGCTTCGAAGATATGCAAGAGCGGGGTGACGATTTGGTAAATTCAGGATGTTGCGTCGCTCTTTCTTTCTTTACTTGGGGAACCGTCCTGATTGAGATTGATGGTTCTAAAGGAACTCTCAATGTCTCTGGGGGCCCGCTAAAGAGTGTGGTACCCGAAGATTACCTAGATTCCCTTGTTTCCTTATTCGCTCTTTCGATACTGTTGGTAGAATGGTCTTCGTTGAGGGCAAGGCTGTCATTGTTGTAGCCCCCGCCATTGTCTTCATATTCACCAACACCTCTGACACCTTCGACGTTAGTTGCTGCTGTGTGCAGACTCTGCTGTCCCTGTCGTCTCTCAAAGGTGTCTTCCTGGTTCACCTTTGGTGGTGGACTTCAAAGTTGTTCTTAAGACTGTTCTTGTCCTCATCTCTTCGGTTGCTTGCATTGTGGGTTTTTCTGGGATTAGGGGGGGAGGGAAGTCCCCGCTGTGTTTCATTAGCGTGATTTAATAGAGCACCAGCATCTTTTACAAAAAAAGAACTTGGAATAAATTTTAAGTTGATAACTGGATTTTTGTGCTTTCTCAAGTGGTGGAGGACCACTGCTTAGCTTTATCAACATTGGCGTATGATCTGAGACTGCGTAGGCCGTTGTGCCTACTGCTGCTGAATTCTCCACATTGCTGGATGGTACGTTGCCTGGTTGATTAATAGGTACTTTGAGAACTTTGTTCTTTTTCCGACTGCTAATTACGATAGTGATGCTCCGCCGTTCTTTACCCGATCGCATTCTGTTAGACTGAACAGGCTACCTGTCTACACGTCTCTTTTCCTAACCAATACTCTCCGACACTATCCAGCGCTGCTAGTAAATGACTGGGTTTCCTGAAAGCGTGTCGCCCTTTCCGATGGATTCAGGGTCTTTTGCTGCTAGACTTAAGTCAACTTGACCTTGTTGCCTTCTATTGTGCCAAGAGTTTGACTACGAATTGAAATTGAAATTAAAAATGAAATTGCTGGGGGGGAGGAGCCTAGCGCTTGACCAAGATGGCCGCGTGAGCTTAGAGCTCCCGAGACCCTCGCGCCCTCCGTCGACTATCCTGTCTCTAATCCTGACGGTATGCATGGCACCGTGTTGCTGAGTTGTCAGGGAGGCGATTGATACTATCCGCGGTCGGATTGCCCATCGGGAACCGGACTTACGACGGGCGAAAGATTGCGGCCTAACTCCCGGAGATGCCAGGGGCTAGAGTTGGCAGGATGCCCGACTCCTAGTTGATCAACAACGGCCTGGTGAGGTGTGAACTGTCGGACGGAGGCCCTCGCTCTTTCACTTTCGGTTTCGTTCCCTTTGTTTGCCCGGACACTGTAGAGCTCTGGGTGGCTTTATAACCCCAGGGACGCTCGGCGGGCTACTCTGGCAGCACAAGGCAGACCTGCTCACTCCTTATTCCTCTCTCTGAGAGGGAGCGGTCTTCACTGCATTGGACTGCCTGGAGTCCATTATGTCGGGCAAAGCAGAAGGGAATCGGTTGAAGACTAAGTCCACCAGGCGGGGAACGTATTCTCAAGTCAACAGTATGGACCGCTACGCCCTCCTGAAAACATCGCCGAGTGGACCGAGCCAGGCGCCGGATGCCCAGAAGGAGGACTCGCCTGGGACACCGGAGCTATCCCTGCAGGATGTCATGGGAGCGCTTGACGGGATGCAGACCTCGATGGGGAGGCAACTCGAGGCCCTGGCGCATAAGGTGGATGCCATCCTGGTGGATGTCAATTTGATCCGCTCGGACCTGGGCAAGAAAAACGAACGAGTTAAGAACCTGGACCACAAGACCACGGGCCTCGCTGATGTCGCGGATTTGCAGAACGAGGTCCGGAAGCTGAGGGCAGAGAGTGACCTCGCCGCCCGCCGGCTGGAGGACTTCGAGAGCCGGTCCAGGCGCAATAACGTGCGCGTCATCTGGGTCCCGGAGTCCTCGGATGAGGCTTCGACGGACCTGCTTGTGGAAGATTTAGTCCTCAATCATCTTAAGCCTAAGGGCTTTGGAAAGTTTTTTGCGGTGGAAAGGGCCCATAGGGTGCCGGGCGGGCGGCCCAAGGCGGGTGCCCCGCCGCGGCCGATTGTCGCCCGGCTCTTTCACTTTCGAGATCGGGACGCTATCCTGCAAGCTTCGAGGGTGACGGGCCCAGTCCCCTTCCAGGATGCGTCGGTGAATTTTTATCCGGACTTCACCCAGCATGTGCAGAGACAGAGGCAGAGCTTCCTGGGGGTGAAGCGGAGACTTCGGGAACTGGACCTGAAGTATGCCATGCTTTTCCCCGCCAGACTACGGGTGGTGCATGAAGATCGGACATTCTTTTTTGACTCTCCTGTTATGGCCGACGAATGGCTGGACGCTTTGCCCCGGCGACGGACCGGGGACGACACAGCCGAGCATGGAGACAGTGGCCGGAATGGACAGGGCTGATATCTCAAAGCCGACCTGACTTGATTTAACCATACTTGAAGATTTGTACAGAGTGCAGTAACTGTGGAGGGTTGCGGGAGGACGAGGGGTGCTCTTTTCCTCCCTTAGGGTACTTTTTGTAGATTTTTGTTTTTGTAGGGCGACAGGCACACTGCAAGTTGGGGGGGCTTTTTAAGCTGCAGCAGGGGTGCAGGGTGGGGGGAGTTTTTGGGATTTTGAGTGTTGTTGGGGGGTTTATTTCTGCAACGCAAGATGATTATCCTCAGGGCTGTTCCATGGTGGCGCCTCGGGTGTGGGGTGGGCCGCTTTCCGTTTGAGGATGGGGGGTAGAGGCTTAAGTGTTATAAGCTGGAATGTTAATGGTTTGGGGGATCGCATCAAGAGGGGGATTGTGTTGCAATTTTTGAAACGCTCAATGCCAGACGTTGTCCTGCTGCAGGAGACGCATCTCATAGGCAATACGTGCTATGCCCTGAATAGGAAGGGGTATAAATTCATTGCACACTCTGGATTCTCTTCTGGGTCCAGGGGTGTGGGCATCCTCGTTAGAGCATCGCTGCCTTTTGAGGTGGACTCCACCATTGTTGACGATAGGGGGAGGTTTGTGGCGGTGGCGGGGCGGTGGGAAGGAAGGACTTTGGTTTTGGTTTCAGTTTATGTCCCGCCGGCCCTGCAGGCCTCCACATTTGCTGAACTGGGCAGGGCTTTGCTGACTCTCCCGGGGGGAATGCTGGTAGTGGGAGGGGATTTCAACGCTGTGGGTTCCGGACTGTTGGATAGATACCCGCCCAGGGACACAGGGGGGGCTCAGAAACGGCTTCCAGACTTCCTGGATACATTTGGTCTGATAGATTGCTGGAGGCTCCGGCACCCCACACGGAATCAATATACGTTTCACTCCGGGGCGCATGGTAGCCTCTCCAGGATTGACTACCTGCTCACTCTGGCCGCACATGCCTCGTTGATATCCGAGGCGAGGCACATGGCACGCGGTATCTCTGATCACTCGCCAGTGTGGATCCGGCTGGATCTAGGTCGGGAGGGAGGGTGGCCCCCATCAACCCATGGTATTTCCGGGACCCCAAGATGCGCAGCGCCCTGGTAAAGAAGGTAGATAATTACTTTAAGGACAATCGGGGGTACCGTGGACTCGGCGGTGTCGCTGTGGGAAGCTTTTAAGACAGTGCTTCGGGGGGAAGCCCTTTCCCTTGTGGTGGCTGCCAAGAATCGGAGGGATGGCGAGGTGCGGCAGGTGGAGGAGGAGATTGCGGCCCTTGAAGGGGATATGGAGGAGGAGGTTACAGAGTCCTCATTGCATGAGCTTTGCCTGAAGCAGGCGGAGTATAGGGACCTGGTGACGAACGCCCCTAAGACCCTCAGCAGGGAACAACAGGGCCGCCTGTATGACGTTGGGGATAAGGCAGGGAAACTCCTGGCGTGGCTGGACAGGAAAGAACGGGTCAATAGAGTGGTGCCAGAGTTGATTGGAGAGGGGGGAGAGGCGATCGTGGAACCTGAGGGGATTGTGAAGTGTTTCGCGGAATATTTTCATAGGGTTTATTCCTTTGTGTCGGACAGGCCGCCCGAGGACTCGTCTGATCTCCTCCGAGATATCGAGTTGCCCTGCCTCTCTGACGTAGATAGGGACGATTTGGATGGTGACATCACGGTTGACGAGGTGGCGGGGGCGATTCGCGCGTTGAACTCGGGTAAGGCCTCTGGACCGAATGGACTGCCGATCGACCTGTACAAACTGTTCCCGGATAGGGTCGCCCCTCATCTGCGCGCCATGTTTTTGGAGGCGCGGGGGGATGGGATCCTTCCGTTGGACCAGCGGCTGGCGTCGATCGTGGTCATACATAAAGAGGGTAAACCCCGAGATAGCTGCTCCTCCTATCGGCCCATTTCACTCCTCAACGCTGAGCCGAAAATCCTGGCCAAACTCCTGGCTACCCGTTTGATTAGGGTACTTGGCGATTTGGTCCACCCGGATCAATCTGGCTTTATCCCGCACCGAAATACAGCATTGAACCTCAGGCGTCTTCATGGCGTCATCGCCAGGGCGGGCACGCTGCGTGAACCGGCTGTTGTGGCATCTCTTGATGCCACGATGGCCTTTGACACGGTGGAGTGGGCATATTTATGGGCCGTGCTGGCCAAGTTTGGTTTCGGTCGCGGTTTTGTGAGTTGGGTTCGGTTGCTGTACGAGGGGCCACTAGCGAATGTGGTGGTGAATGGACGGGCATCTACTCCGTTTCAGCTTGGTAGGGGTACCCGGCGGGGCTGCCCCCTGTCGCCTCTATTGTTCGCCCTCGCCCTTGAACCGTTGGCTGCGTGGATACGTTGGCACCCGGATATACGGGGCCTTCGGTGGTCGTCTGATCATGAGGACCGTATTTCGCTCTATGCCGATGATATCCTGCTGTATCTTGCCTCACCTAAGAAGTCGCTTATAGTGGTCTGTGACGTACTCGCATCGTTCGGTAGGAACTCTGGGCTTGTGATTAATTGGGGCAAATCGTACTTGTACGTTCTTAGTGGCGAGGTCCCACCGATCCCTAGAACATGTTCGATACAGGTTGCCCAGCAGGGTTTTGTGTATTTGGGGATTTTTATATCCTTGGATCCTGCTGTGCGCTATGAGAGGAATCTGCTCCCCCCCTTGGCGCGCTTGAGGCGAGATGTGGAAGGTTGGCGGAGGCTGCCGCTCTCCCTCGTTGGGCGTGCGGCCCTGTTTAAAATGATGTCTCTTACCCGCTTCCTCTACGCTCTCCAGAACACCCTGGACTGGGTACCGGCCAAATACTTTCGGGAGGTCGAAGGCCTCCAAAGGACGTTGCTGTGGGATGGGCGGCCGCGAATAGCTATTTCAAAGTTGACGCTCCCATGGTATGATGGGGGCATCGCGCTCCCAGACATCCGACGGTACTATTGGGCCACGCAGCTGAGCGCGATCAACCATGGGTTTTATGGCCCTGCCCTCAGCCCTGGGTATGCCATGGATAGGTGGCTGCTGCGCGGCGGCAACTACTACAGGGCGTTGTATTCGCGGTCCTTAGACTCGTCCCTCACGGGGCCCACAGGTGTGGCGGTGCGCGTATGGAAGATGGCGACTGACTCGTTGGGCTGGAAGGATAGGCTAACCCTCGCTACCCCATTGTTTGAATCGGAAAGATTGGGAAGACTCTGGCACACGAAGGGCTTTGATAAGTGGGATCTGATAGGTATATCCAAGGTGGGAGATGTACTGCATAAGGGGAGGGCGAAGTCTTTCGAGGAGTTGCAGACTGAGTTTGAGCTAGGGCCCTCAGAGTATTTCAGGTATATCCAGCTGCGTCACGCCCTCCGATCAGTCCTTGTTGAGGGTGAGAAGGTGCCGGAGTCCTCTCCCCTTGAGGAACGAGTCCTTGATGGTCATATGCCCGAGAGCACGATCTCGCTCATATATAAGAAGTTGATAAACGTCCGGGCAGACTTGCTATTGGGGCTGAGAGAACAGTGGACCAGGGATGGTCTTGAGTTGGATAATGAGGACTGGCAGACAGCGGTTTCTTCGCCTAAGGAGGTTGCGATCCCGTCGCGTCTGAGGCTGGTGCAGCTTAAAATACTGCACCGGGTGTATGTGACGGGGCCAAGGCTGGTCCGCATGGGGTTCTCGGAGGACGGCCTGTGCAGAAGGGGATGTGGTATGGTGGGCACTTTCCTGCACATCATTTGGGAATGTGGTGTCATTGTGGAGTTCTGGAAGAGAGTCCATGCAGTTATGGGGGAGGTGACGGGCATTGTGGTACAGCCGGAGGCGCGGTGCTGCCTCCTGAACGTCTGGGGGCCCACTGACCTCGATGAGGCGCAGACCCAATGGGTGACTCTGGGTAACATGGTAGCAAAAAGGGATATCGCGCGGCTATGGGGCTCCTCGGGACCCCCTACACTGACCGCATGGAAGGAAAACATGGATTGGAGCATGTTTAGGGAGAAGACGGTCTACTGCTCTAGAGGTCGCCCCTGGAAGTGGCATGCCATCTGGGGGCGGTGGAACCAATACAGGGGGGGAATATGTCTTGCCCCGGACCTGGAACCTCCCGAGGAACAGCTTTCCCCCTGACCTACTTTCCAGCACAGCTTGGTTTTAGTAACTGTTCTGGGCCTCTGCTGTTCCCCTTCTTCCTCCGTACACAGTCTTGTACTTAGTAGACGAGTGGGGTCCGGTCTCCCCTGGGGGCCTCCGCCATGGGCTCACAATGTTCTTGCCTTGCTGGGGTTTGTTGTTAGTTTTTTCTGTGTTTATTTAAAATTGAACCTTTTGCATTATTCTTTGAACTGCATTGGGGACACATCACTGTATCTAACTTGTAATGCTGCCGAACCTTCGGGCTGTCGGCTGAATAGCTGTGTCCTGAATTTTGAAATAAAGGTTTTCAAAAAAAAAAAAAAAAAAAAATGAAATTGCTTAGATGATTGAGGTTCAGATGCTCAGCGCTGAGCAGTAGATGTGCTGGCGCAGGGACTTGAGAACTCAGAGGATCAAATTAATAGTACTGAGCAGTGTGGGGGTCTACTGCAGTGGGTGTGCTAGTCTGGGGACTTGGGCTCTCAATTATGTCAATTATGTTAGTCGAGCTGGAAAGGAGTAGGAGAGAGGCGGGAGGAAAAGGAAAAAGTTTCTGGTTGTCTGGCTCACCTCTCAGATCCTGTAACCTCCCCTCTTCTGTAGCTGCGCAGTTTTGTAGCTTTATGGCCCCTTGTGTCCCCTTGTAGCTCCTTGTGTCCCTGGTGCTGGACGGCCCGAGAAATGAAAAGAAATAAAATGCAGATAGGAGCGATGGTCCGATCCTGGCCCTTGCTTGCCCTGCCGCCCTGGAGCGCCCTGCTCCTTCTTTATTGGGGGCTTGCTGCCTCTGCTCCCTGCGGTGTTGCCACATAACTAACAACTAGCACAGCAGGAGCAACAGGCGGCTGTAAGAGACTGTATGAGGGTGGGGAGGCCCCCAGGGACGTGGAATCACTGGATTACCCCAGGTCTCACCAGTTCCACCGGGCCCCGCCGCTTCTCGCAACTTCCGCCGATTTTCCAGGAGCGGGAGTACAGATTTTCAGGGCCCAACCGAGGCGCAGTGCCTCGCCTCTAGTCTTCAGCCTCTCTCCTTTCGCGGCGTCACTTGGTGCGGCAGCGGTAGCAGAAGCAGTAACCGCTGCGCTTTCCCGACTCCGCAGGCTCCCCCGTTCCGCTCTGCGGGCTGGCTAGCTGACTCCGCTCTGTGGCAAGATTGCAAACCTGGACTGGATTCAATGCATTGACATTACATGCAACTAGGAACAAAGTATTGTATTGTAGCAAACAGCAGGATTAGGAGACGAAACAGCTCTGGATAAAGCAGTGTCGAAATCAATTCGATTAATTTTTAACCTCCCTCAATACATTTCTCCAGCTAAGACTAGAATTTGGCCTCCAAACACAGCAAGTAGCACAGAAGGGGGCTTACGCAAAGTGCTGGTTCAAAAATAAAGGGAGCAGAGAACGGTTCTATGAACTCATACTTATGGAAAGAGATGAACAAAAACAAATACAAACCAGCTGCGGTCTTTCTACAATCGGCAATAAACTATCTAGCCCTACAAGAGCTCTGGGAGATCAATGGCCCGCAGAAAGCCTTTAAACGATTAGTAAACAAAACAGTAAAGTTGCTGTCTTTGGAAGAAGACAAAACGAACAAGTTACTTACCTTCGGTAACGATGTATCTGTAAGAAACATTAGTTAGTTAGATTCCTCACCTTAGAATATCCCCAGGCGTCAGACTGGATCCGGAAGATTTTTCGTCAGCAATACCCCTTGCGCGTCGCTAGGCGTCGTCTGCGGCTCCGCGTCCGTCGTCGGCGTCGTGCGCCGGGATGACGTCGGAGTACTTAGACGCCGCCCTCGCGCGCTGACGTCAGTTCTTGTACATAGCCTTCCGCGCCAGGAACGCAGAGCCATGCAAAGACCGACACTGGTGCCAAAAATAAAATCTAGGGCCCTGAAAGGGATAGCCTTAACCCTAGATGTCAGTTCGCAGAACGGGGAGGATGGGAGGGTCGGTGAGGAATCTAACTAACTAATGTTTCTTACAGATACATCGTTACCAAAGGTAAGTAACTTGTTCATCTGAAAGAAACACGTTAGTTAGATTCCTCACCTTAGAATAGATACCCAAGCAATACCATCCCCGGTGGTGGGTCTGCGAACCAAGATCACACCAGAAAGTCCTGGAGGACAGAACGGCCAAAGAAGCCATCCCTCCGGACTTGGCTGTCAAGGCAATAATGCCTGGCAAACGTGTGTAGTGAAGCCCACGTCGCCGCCTGACAGATGTCCTGCAAAGGGACTCCACGCCCCAAGGCAGTAGTAGCCGCCGTGGCCCGAGTAGAATGGGCGCGCAGCCCAACAGGAGGGTCCTTTTTAGCCAAAGAATAGCAGATTTTTATACACAAAACGACCCACCGAGAGATGGTTCGTTTGTGCACAGCTTTCCCCTTCTTAGCGCCCACGTACCCAACAAAAAGCTGGTCGTCCACCCGGAACTGTTTTGTGCGGTCCAGATAAAAGGAGAGCGCACGTTTTGGGTCCAGACGGTGGAGCCTCTCTTCCTCTTTGGAAGGATGCGGAGGCGGAAAGAAGGTGGGCAAGGTGACAGACTGCCCAAGGTGAAATGGAGTCACCACTTTAGGAAGAAAGGAGGGACGAGGCCGAAGGACAACCTTGTCCGGATGAACAGACAGAAAAGGAGGCTTTGAAGATAAAGCCTGGAGCTCACTCACCAGTCTAGCCGAGGTGATGGCTACCAGAAAAGCAGTCTTTAGAGTTAGAAGACGAAGAGGGCAATTGTGAAGAGGCTCGAAGGGAGCGCACATCAGGAATGTCAAAACCAGATTCAAGTCCCACTGAGGCATCACAAAAGGGACAGGAGGGAACGTGTGTGTAATGCCTTTGAGAAAGCGTGTAACCACAGGGGACTTGAAAAGAGAAGGCTGATCAGGAAGCCGCAAGAAGGCGGAGATGGCAGCAAGATAACCTTTCAGGGTGCCCAGGGCAGAGCCCTGCCGGGCCAGAGAAAGAAGGAAGAGGAGAACCTCAGAAAGAGGGGCGGAAAGGGGATCCACAGCCTTTGCTGTGCACCATGCCACAAATTTGTTCCACCGGCAGGCGTATACCGACTTTGTGGAGGGACGCCTGGCTGCCAGAATGATATCACAGACTTCAGGAGGCAAGTCAAATGGCATCAACTGCCGCCGCTCAATCTCCACGCATGGAGGTGGAGGCTGGACAGGTTCGGGTGGAGGACCGTCCCCTGCTGCTGCGACAGAAGATCCTCCCGAAGGGGCAGACGTATCGGGGGATCGGTCAACAGACTGAGTAGCTCGGGATACCAGTATCTTCGTGCCCAATCCGGAGCCACCAAGATGACTTGGGCCCGGTCGTGCCTGATCTTCTTCAGCACTCTGGGCAGAAGTGGTATAGGCGGAAAGGCGTACAACAGACCGCAACTCCACTCGTGACGAAAAGCGTCGCCGAGCGAGTGCCGCCTTGGAAATTCCAACGCGCAGAACTGCTGACATTGCGCGTTCTCTTCGGTGGCGAATAGATCTAACCAAGGCTCTCCCCACTGCTGAAAGAGGCCTTGCGCCACTTCGGAGTTCAGACGCCATTCGTGATCCATCATGCACCGGCGGCTGAGTTCGTCTGCTCTGGCGTTCAGAGAGCCCGCCAGATGTTGAACCACCAGGGTGATGCCCTGGTGTTCCAGCCATGTCCAGAGGCGCAGAGCCTCCTGACAAAGGGTCCACGACCCCACCCCGCCCTGTTTGTTGCAATACCACATGGCGGTGGTGTTGTCCGTGAACACCTGCACGACACTTCCCCTGACAGAGGGAAGGAAGGCTTTCAGTGCAAGCCGGATCGCTCTCAACTCCAACAGGTTGATGTGGAGACGAGACTCCGCCGGAGACCAGAGGCCTCTGATCTCCGCCTCTCCCATATGGCCACCCCATCCCAGGAGGGACGCATCCGTCACTACGACATGCTCTGGTTGGGGAAGGGAGAGGCTCTTGCCCTTGACCCACTCGCGGTCCGTGAGCCACCACTGCAACTGTTGTGCAGTGCCCTCCGAGATCAAGACATGGTCGGACAGGTTGCCGTGATGCTGGGCCCACTGAAACTTCAGGTCCCACTGCAGAGCCCGCATGCGCCGCCTGGCGTGATGCACTAGTAGGATGCAGGAGGCCATCAGCCCCAGAAGCCGCAACACTAGCCTGACCGAAACCCGGGATAGAGGCCGAAAGATGGGAATCAGGGCCCGTATATCCCGGACCCGCTGTTCCGGTGGATGGACCCGGAACCGCGCCGAATCGAGAACCGCTCCGATGAAGAGGAGCTTCTGAGAGGGACTCAGGTGTGACTTCGGCACGTTGATGGAAAACCCCAGCAAATGCAGGAGATCCGCCGTAGTCTGGAGGTGGGAGACGACTGCCTGGGGCGAGCCCGCCTTCAACAACCAGTCGTCGAGATAGGGGAAGACTGGAACCCCTGATCTGCGCAGATGAGCTGCGACCACCGCCATCACTTTCGTGAACACCCGAGGGGCACTGGTGAGGCCGAAGGGGAGCACGGTAAACTGAAAGTGCTCTTGGCCCACCGTGAACCGTGGACGGGGATGTGGAAATAAGCGTCCTGCAAGTCCAACGCTACCATCCAGTCTCCAGGGTCTAGGGCAGCTAAAACCTGAGCCAACGTGAGCATCTTGAACCTTTCCTTTCGGAGGAAGGCATTGACGTTCCGGAGGTCCAAGATAGGGCGTAGGCCCCCCTTGCCCTTCTTGGGAACCAGAAAGTAGTGGGAATAACAACCACGACCTACTTCTGGACTCGGAACGCGCTCGACGGCCCCCTTGGCCAAGAGAGCCGAAACTTCCTCGCGGAGAAGATCCAAATGATCCCCCGAGATACGGTGGTGCTGCGGTGGCATGGCTGGAGGGGTCGTCTCGAAGGGGAGGGAGTAGCCCCTTCGGACGATTTGCAGCACCCACCTGTCCGATGTTATGGACCGCCAGTGGAGCAGGTGATGGCGAACTCTGCCGCCCACTGGCGTGGTATGGGCCTGAAAGCTCGGACTAGGAAGGCTTTGAGGCGGATGCTGCCGGGGTGGATGTGGGCTGACCACGTCGGCCTCCATTTCCGCCACGGCGGAAGCCACGTCCGCGACCGCGCGCAGGTTGGTTCTGCGGCTGGTGGCTTTGCGGACGTGAGGAGGCGCCCCTTCCTTGGCCACGAAAGGGGCGAAAAGCGGAGGTGTGCGCCCGCGGAGCCGCGAGGCCCAAGGACTTGGCCGTAGCCCGGGAGTCCTTAAAGCGGTTCAGCGCACTGTCCGCCTTCTCACCAAACAGGCGAGTGCCATCAAAGGGCATGTCCATGAGGGTTGTCTGGACATCCCCGGAAAATGACGTGGACCGCATCCAGGCGTGGCGGCGGAGCGCCACCGTGGTTGAAATCGCCCGACCCAGCGAGTCCGTGGTGTCAAGCCCACATCGTATGGCGTGCCGTGCCGCATCCCTCCCATCGGCCAAAGCCTGGGTAAGACGCGTCCGGACCTCCTCCGGACACAGGGGCAGCACGTCCTCCACCGTATCCCACAGGGAATGGGAATAACGGTCCAAGAGACAGGCGGTATTTAAGGACCGCAGGCCGAAACTAAGGGACGAAAACAGTTTCTTGCCGAACTGCTCGAGTCTCTTGGAATCCCGATCCGGCGGAGCGGTCGGGAAGGAGGATTGGGAAGTAGAGGCCTGGATAACCAGACTCTCGGGGGTGGGGTGTTGGGACAGGAAACTGGGGTCGCCCGGAGCAGGGCGGTGGCGCCTGGCAACGTTCCTATCCACAGGAGGAACTGTGGAGGGCTTGGACCAGGTGCCCTGCAGAACGTCAGTGAGGGCCTCGTTGAACGGCAGCAGAGGCTCAGTGGAGCTTGCTGAGGTTTGAAGCACCTCAGTGAGGATGTTAGTCCTCACAGCCACGGCAGGCAACTCAAGCCCAAGGGCCTCGGCCGCCTTGCGCAGCACCACAGAAAATGCTGCACCCTCCTCCGAAGCCACGGTCGGAGGAGAAGTGAATCCAGTGTCTGGCGAGGTGTCCAGCCCACTGGCCTCACCCAGTTCATCTGCCCAGTCCTGAGAAAGCTGTGACTGAACAGCCAGAGGGTCCTCGAACCCCTCCCAGTCGCCCCCTTCTTCCGATTCCTGATAAACAGGAGGAATGATCGGAACCGGACTATAGAGATGGTAGGACTCAAGCGGCGCCGGATGCGGCGTCGGCGGACGCCGTGCCGGCGTCGGGTCCGGATGAGGGCTAAACCGGGGTGTCGGCGTCACAGGCGTCGGCGGCGCCGGTGGTGCAGGCGTCGGCGGAGGAGTGACTAGGTCAACCGGCGTCGACTGGGGCCCAGGCAAGGGCCCCGCGGGGACCTGCGGCGTCGAGACCGGAGTCGTCGACGGCGCCGGGGCCGGAGCCGCCGGCACGCGAGGTCGCCCAGTCGAGTCCGCGGGGCCCGAAGGCGCGCCAGCGGGCGTCGACGGCGGGGCCAGGCTCCTCATGGCCGAGAGGAAGGCACTGATCTCCGCCGGCGCCGCATCAGCCCCAGGGACCGGAAGGTATGGGGCGGACGCGGCACCTGCGGCTCCACCGGAGCCGCGGGGGTGGAACCACCCTGACCCTCGGCCGAGTCGCGCGACCGGCGAGGGGAGTCCGAAGAGCGATGTCGCCTCTTGGACTTCTTTGAGCGTTTTGACTTACCCGACGACTTGGAGCCGGACGAGCGATGGCGTCGGCTAGGGCTCCGCGAGCGATCCTTGGACCTCCTCCTGGACCGGGATCGCGCACGACGCGGAGCCGAGTGGCGAAGCTCGAGAAGCTTGCGGGACCGCTCCCGCCTAGCCTTCGAAGTCAGGGCCTGACAGTCGTTGCACGACTCCGCGTCGTGGTCGGGGCCTAAGCAGTAGAGGCACCGGCGGTGGTGATCGGTCACCGACATCAGTCGATGACAATCCTCACAAGCCTTGAACCCAGGCATCCTACCGGCACCAGATGTCGACAGACAAGGATCAAAAATGATCAAAAAAAGATTTAGTCAAAAAAGACTAAAAGGGGTAGCTCTCCCGGATCTGCGCTTACTGGCGCGGAAAAAAAGAAGAACTGACGTCAGCGCGCGAGGGCGGCGTCTAAGTACTCCGACGACGTCATCCCGGCGCACGACGCCGACGACGGACGCGGAGCCGCAGACGACACCTAGCGACGCGCAAGGGGTATTGCTGACGAAAAATCTTCCGGATCCAGTCTGACGCCTGGGGATATTCTAAGGTGAGGAATCTAACTAACGTGTTTCTTTCAGATTACCCTATCCAAAAGAGCACACAGGTGGTTTGTCATTCAGAGTTATACAAGGGCCGCGCCGCAAACCTACTTGGGAACAGGATTCTCAAAGATTGCGACGGAATCATATCTGAAACTGAGGATGGGTGTTTTACCGGTCAACCAGCACCTTCCCCCTTGGCAAAGGTCAGACAACCACAAACTAAAATCTGCTGCGAATCCAAAAACGATATCCTCCATTTGTTGTGCAGCTGCAGAGGCTTAGACAAAGAGCGCAAATTGCTACTAAAACCAGCCTGGAACGCGAGAGGGATCCGAACCGGCAGGCAAGCATTAAAAGCCTGCTTTGATGGAGACATCCAATTAGCATGTAGATTGGTGAAATTTGTTAATATTGCAAAAGCTATGTCAAATTTAACTAATATAACAGATCAAGCACAGAGATCTGGTTTTAAAAGGCAGTAGTTGCAATTCTCAAACTGCGGCTCTAAATGGAAATCATAATTAGATACCAACGGAGCACAATGCAGGACACTGCACTACGGACACAGACAATTATAATATTTAAATCAGGAGTTTTTTTTTTTATCTGCTTTTACCCCAGTCAATTGTTCGATAAAACTTGTGATTTATAACTAACTTTTCTTACTGTAATGTATATTGAAGTTCTTGTAACAAATGTATTGGTTTGTGTGACCTAATTTAAATGTACTATTTTGCAAAGATTTTAATTAATCATGCAATGAACATTTTTTACCATTGGATAACATTGGGCTTCAGCACTCTGCACCCAGCCGCCCTAGTGCCGCTGAGGGTGCTTTGAGAGTGCATCCTCGACCCTGGGGGAACCCTGGTTCTAACCCCAGAAACCCAACTCACACAAACAAGTACTCCTCTGTAAACCTATAACTTAATTTCCTCCCATAGGATTGCATTGACTGCTTTTTTTGGAAAATTCTTTTAAGTGTGGAGTTGGTAAGTATCAAACCTTGAAAAACTGCAAATGTACCAAAACTGAATTACTCACCTTATGTCTAGGAAATATCTGTGTGATATCCAGGCATATCACACGGATTAGCAAAAGTAACTTAAAAGTAATCCAAGTAGTAATGTGTACTGTAATCTACAAAGTAACTGAAAAGTAATTTCTATTGACTTGCCTGTAAAATCAATCAACTGCATAAACCTTGCAACGCATTATTTCACTCATCTGCACCAGGCCTGGCTTGGTTCTAGAAATAAAATACCTAAATAATATTTTTATACAAATTGGGCCGAGTTCAGTCTTGGAGTGTGTGACATCGTTTCTTGCCTGAGTTTGTTCAATAAATGTGCAACTCTACCCTCTGATAAAGCCTTACTGCTCGCCCACACTACCACAAATGGACAGTAATGTATTATCTACTTTTATCTCTGCCTACCTTTGGGGTTCCACTGGACTCTGAGCACACTAAACCGTACTTTGGTATAGTAATGAATATGCTACCTTTTCGCGAACATTTTGGTCTCCTTTTTGAGTTGTGTCATTTTGAATATGCTACTTACCAGTATGCATCTGTTCTTGGCATGTAGGGCTGCTGACATTCATATCTGTGCATAGATCGCCGCCTAGTGTTGGGTCCGGATGTTTGCACGTTGTTGTCCTGGAAGAGTCTTTGAAGGATCCTGAGATAGGGGACTCCTCCCCTGGACCACAGTGCGCATGGGCATCCTCTTCATCCTTGGATTGTTTTTCGCCATTGTGGCAGTGATGGAGTAGATACAGAAAGTGATGACCATGCTTACAGTAATTCTGAGAGCTGCAGCTGCTACAGGCGCCGGGGAGGAGGGTGGGCGATATGAATGTCAGCAGCCCTACATGCCAAGAACAGATGCATACTGGTAAGTAGCATATTCAGTTCGAGGCATGTGGGCTGCTGAATTCATATCTGTGCATAGAATATATAGCAGTACCCTCTATTAGCGGCGGCCACCAGTGCCAGCTGCAGCGGTCTGAAAAAGAGTTTTGAGAACAGCCTGTCCTACAGCTGCCTGCTGTTTTGATTGCACATCTACACAATAGTGTTTGTTAAATGTATGTGTAGTGGACCAGGTGGCTGCTCTACATATATCATGCAAAGGAATGTTTCCCAGGAAAGCCATGGAGGCCCCTAACTTACGTGTTGAGTGGGCTCGTGGGGGAATCGTTAATGTGCGTTTAGCTTTTTGATAGCAAATTTGAATACATTTAACGATCCATCTGGCTATACATGCTTTGGAGATGGCGTTACCTTTGTGGTGTGGGGCAAAGGCAACGAAAAGTTGTTTTGTTTTCCTGAAGACTTTAGTCCTGTCTATATAGTACATGAGGGCTCTCTTTACATCCAGTGTATGGAGTGCTCTTTCTGCGACAGTTTGTGGGTTTTGAAAGAAAACAGGCAGTTCAATAGTTTGATTCATGTGGAACTGCGATATCACCTTGGGCATGAATTTGGGGTTGGTACGTAGTACGACCCTGTTGGCGTGAACCTGTATGAATGGCTCTTGAACGGTTAGTGCCTGGAGTTCACTAACTCTCCTCAAAGAGGTGATCGCTACTAGGAAAGCTACTTTCCAGGTGAGGAATTGAATCTCGCATGAGTGTAGAGGTTCGAAGGGTGGACCCATCAGGCGTGTGAGGACCAAGTTGAGGTTCCACATTGGAGCTGGTGGGTGGCTTGGAGGAATTACTCGTTTGAGTCCTTCCAAGAATGCTTTGATGGCAGGCACTCTGAATAAAGAGAGGTGCTGCCTGTTCTGGAGATGGGCTGATATTGCGGTCAAATGGACACGTATTGAGGTGTATGCCAGATTGCATCGGTATAGGTGTAAGAGGTAACAAATGATGTTTTGGATGGATGCGTCTAGCGGGTTAATGTCATTGTTAGTGCAATAAATTACGAACCTTTTCCATTTGGCTGCATAGCAAGCTCTGGTAGTGGGTCTTCTAGCCTCCTTAATGATGTCCATACAGTCAGGTGGCAGGTTCAGGTAGCCAAACTCTAGGACTTCAGGAGCCAGATTGCCAGGTTCAGCTGTTGCGGATCTGGGTGCTGAATCTCGCCATGGTTCTGCGTCAAATGCGCAGGTTTGATCCGCAGCCTTTGATGCGGTACCACGGAGAGTTCGAGAAAGGTGGTGTACCATGGTTGGCGTGCCCATGTTGGAGCAACCAGGACGAGTGTTAGTGAGTGTTGTCTGAGTTTGCGTGCCACCAGCGGTATCAATGGTGCTGGGGGGAAAAGCGTACGCAAATCTGCCGGACCAGTTCATCCATATCGCATTGCCCTGCGACTGCGGATGTGGGAACCTGGCGGCAAAGCTTTGGCATTTTGCGTTTTCGCTTGTGGCGAATAGGTCTATCTCTGGATGACCCCACTGCTGGAAGTACGGTTGGAGTACTGATGGGTGTAACTCCCACTCGTGCATCTGGTGGCTGTGTCTGCTGAGCAGATCCGCCATCTGGTTGTCCTTGCCGGGGAGGTGTTCCGCCATGAGGAACATGTTCCTCTGAATGGCCCACTTCCACATGCTCTGAGCCAGATGAGACAACTGTGGAGAGTGTGTTCCTCCCTGCTTTTGTATGTAGTACATGGCGGTCATTTTGTCCGTCCGGATCAACACGACTTTGTTGCACAAGTGTACTTTGAATGCTTTCATTGCCAGGAAGATTGCCATCAGTTCTAGAAGGTTGATGTGCATCTTCTTTTGTTGTATTGTCCATAGTCCCTGCACTGTGTAATTGAGTACATGAGCTCCCCATCCCTGGAGAGACGCATCCGCTGTCAGTATTATTTGTGGAACAGACTCTTGGAACGGTCGGCCCTTGCAAAGGTTTTGTGGATTCCACCAATGCAGAGAGTTGTATGCCCGACCGCTCACCAACACTAGGTCTTTTAGTTGCCCGTGAGCCTGATTCCATTGACGTGCTAAGCACTCCTGAAGCGGGCGCATATGTAGTCTCGCGTGTGGGACTATGAAGATGCAGGAGGCCATCATGCCCATCAACTGCATGAACACTCGCGCAGGAAGGGAGTGTTGGGGTTTGAACTTGGAAATCAGCATTTGCATGCTGTTGATCCTCACTAAATTTGGCTGAGCTGTGGCTGCCAGAGTGTCTATGGTCGCACCTAGGTACTGTTGTACGTGTGCGGGTTGGAGAGGTGATTTTGGGTAATTTAGTGAGAACCCCAGACTGTGAAGAAGGTGAATGGTGCGGGACATGTGGCTGGCACATTGCTGGGCTGACTTTGCTTGAACAAGCCAGTCGTCCAGGTAAGGGTAGACGTGAATGTGTTGCCTCCGTAGATGTGCAGCCACAGTAGCTAGGCACTTTGTGAAGACTCTGGGTGCTGTTGTCACACCGAAGGGAAGAACCTTGAATTGGTAGTGCTGCCCTTGAACAGTGAACCTGAGATATTTTTTGTGTGAGGGGTGAATGGGTATGTGGAAATACGCATCTTTGAGGTCTAGCGTGGCCAGGAAGTCTCCCTGTTTGAGCAGCGGGAGGACTTGTTGTAGGGTGAGCATGTGGAAATGCTCTGAGAGAATGTAGCGGTTGAGGGGTCTCAGGTCTAGTATAGGTCTGAGTGACCCGTCCTTTTTTGGTATTAAGAAGTACAGGGAGTACACCCCCGTGCCTTGCTCGTGGACGGGTACGACCTCTATTGCGCCTTTTTCCAGCATACTTAGCACTTCCTGCTGTAATAGCGCTAAGTGCTCTGAGGACATAGGACGGTGTTTTGGTGGTATTGTGGGTGGAGTGGAGGTTAATTCTAGGCAGTAACCGTGTTTGATAATATCTTTGACCCACCTGTCCGTGGTGATGGTGTTCCACGTGGACAGGAACCTTTGTAGCCTTCCCCAGACAGGTGTTATGTGGTCGGGAGGAAGGTAGAGGGCGTCACTGTTTGTTCTTGGGGGAGGACCTGGTATTGCCGTATCCGCGTCCTCTGCCCATTGTGCTGGAGCCACGATACCCACCCCGGGTGTTTTTGTCGTAGGTACTTTGTGTGTTGCCCTTGTTGTAGGTTTGCTGTGACCCCTGTCCTCTGCCTGCTCCTCTATTTCCGGGGCGACGAAAGGAGCCACTCCGAAAGGTCTGCGTTTGGAGAGCCCCCATGGACTTTGCAGTGTCTGTGTCCTTTTTTATTTTTTCTAGGGTGGTGTCAACTTCTGGCCCGAATAAGTAGTCGGGGTTGACCGGCTGATTGAGGATGTTATTTTGAACCTCAGGTTTGAATCCGGAGATTCGTAACCAGGCGTGTCGTCGTAGCATGACGCTGGTGTTTATTGCTCTGGCAGCTGTATCTGCGGCAACCAGTGCACACTTAATGGATGCGTTCGTGAGGAGTTGTCCCTCCCTGATGAGGATCTCTGCTCCCTCTTTGTATTGGTCAGGGAGATGTTGGAGTAGGGTTTCTAATGTGTCATAGTGTGCGCGATCGTAGCGAGCTAGGAGCGCCTGGGTATTGGCAATACGCCATATGTTAGCTGCCTGGGCTGCAACCCGTTTGCCGGAGGTCTCGAGCACCTTGGACTCTTTGTCCGGGGGAGGAGCATCCCCAGTTGTCTGCGAGTGCGCCCGTTTGCGAGCATTTGCGACTACGATGGAATCCAGAGGCAACTGGCCTCTAATGTACATAGGGTCCCCAGGAGCCGACCTATATTTCTTGTCGATCCTGGGGTTTATTACTCTTGCCCTGGTGGGTTCTTTGAAAATGTCCTTTGCTGGTTTGAGGACACCCTTCAACATGGGTAGAGTTTTGATATTTCTTTCTGAGGATGCGAAAGTATCCATTAGAAAATCGTCCTCGATTGTGTCAGAGTGGAGTTGCACACTATGATTTGCCGCAGCACGTTCAATTAGGGCGTTGAATGCGGCAGTGTCCTCTGTGGGAGACGTTTTTGCGCCATATAGCTGCGTGTACTGTGTATCCATAGGTGCACCTGTGTCTACAGGGTCATCCCAAGCCTGGTCAGGGTCCTGTTGGCCTTCAGGGTCCATCTCTCTGGGGTAGGGGACGTCGTCACCCATATAGTCCTCCAAAACGTCAGTTTCGGAGTGTGTCGGAGAGAAGGACTGTGGATCTGGGTAGGAGGTATGGAGACATTCGTAAAGAACTGGTTCCGAATCCGCTGGCAGCTTTTTCTTTAGCGGGATCCGGTAGGAGTCCAAAGCGTGTTCGGAAGATATTCTCCGCTTGTGGAGCATAATTCTGCCGGTGTCGGCATCGATGATGTGGGACGGTGACGTCTCCGGAGGAGAGCGTTCGGCAGGTGTGATCCTAGTTTGGGTGACACGTGTTCTTATTTCAAACATTTTGGGCGCCGTGGATGGCGGCAGGCCAAAGGTGATATGGGGTGGTGCTGGAGAAGCTTTTTGAGCTGTTTTCGGCTCGGGGCCCGACGTGTCCTGGAGGGCTGCCTTTTCTTTGATGCGTTGCAAGGACGCTGCAACTTGTCGCACCTGGAGCGCCGACGGTTCTTTGGCGCCGAGCGGTTCTGTAGAGGCAGGCGTGGGCTTCTTCGGGGCCACGGGGTCATCGAGTGGAGGAGAGGTAGTAGCAGTCTACGGCGTCGATGATTGGGCCTTAAGTGCTGCTTTCGAAGTGGTGTGCGACGCAGCGGCCATTTTGACCTTTGTGGCCGGAGCCGATTGTTTCGGTGCCGGGTGCCGAGGCGGTTTGGCGGTACCGATGGCCTTTTTCCATGTGTCGGCGCCGACGTCGGCTGCTGCGAGTTCGGCACCGAAGTCCCGTTTGGTGCGGTCGGCGCCGACGGGTTTTGCTGTAGTCGAAGGTGTAGTGGGCTTCGATCCGACCAGTGTCACTTTCAGTTTTGGTTTCTGTGGAACCGACACGACTTTTGGTTTCGGTTTCGATGAAGGGAAACCAGTCGTTTTGGGTACTAATGGCTGTCGCTGAATGTCCGAGGCCGGGCCCGAGGGCGGGGCCGAAGAACTGCGGGATAGGTCTTGGGTAAGGCCCGAAGGCGATCCCTCGACCGGAGCCATAGATTGACGCACTGGGATATCCTCCGTCTGTACGGGTAGGCCTTGCTCGTCACCGGAGCTACTTTCTTCGGCCCCTAAGGCCTCATCGTAGTCTCCTACCTCGGTGTCGTCTTCATCCCTGTGAAAGAGTTGTTCTTCGATGTCTTCCGATCCGGAATTGTGTTCGGAAGCGGGGCTGGAGGGTAGGTTCTCCACGCCTTCCACATCTTCGTCCTAGGCGCTGAAGATGTTGGTCGGGGCCGGTGCCGCTTGCTGCGCTTCAAGTCTCGCTGCTCGTCGATTCCGGAGAGTCTTTTTGGATCGGAATCGGGCACAGGCCATACATGTGGATTCGTCGTGATCCGGTGAAAGGCATTTGTTGCACACCGGGTGGACGTCGACATGGGGATATTTTGTATGCAAACAGGACACCGCTTGAATGGTGTCCTCGATTCCATCGTCGATGGTGTCGATGGTCGATGCGAAAAAGTTGTTTTTGAAGTTAGTAAACCAACAAGTAACTGTCGATACCGATCGGGAACAGTACCGACGCGAACTAAAGGCCTTTTGGCCTGAAAAAAGTTTTTCCTAACTTGAGTCAAGATAAGCACATCCGAACCCAATGGCGGAAAAAAACAATCTGAGGATGGAGAGGATGCCCATGCGCACTGTGGTCCAGGGGAGGAGTCACCTATCTCAGGATACTTCGAAGACTCTTCCAGGACAACAACGTGCAAACATCCGGACCCAAAACTAGGCGGTGATCTATGCACAGATATGAATTCAGCAGCCCACATGCCTCGAACTTATTGGATTGAGGCTGAGTAGCATCCGGACCAGAGAGCGGACGAGAAACGCGAATCCGCGGCTGTGTAAGCAGTCCAGGTGGACAAGTACAATTGGACGTAGCACACACCTATCTTTATGAAGGGTTGAGGTATGCTGAACGAGAGCAATTTTCATGGTGCAGACAGATCACTGGTCTGAACTAGCAACGCAGAGTGGCCAGTCGACCCTAGCCCTGAAGAAGTTGCCGCTAATTTAATCATGCAATGAAACATGTTGATTTTAAATGAGCAGACACACAGCACAGAATAAAGAATCATGCAGCCAGTGTAGTTTTGCTCGGTTTTAACTCTGATTGATGTGGGTCCTGATAAGACCCAGTCTTTCTCTTTTGGGTCGACATTGTTATTTTTGAACACAGACACAAATTAGAATATAAGTTTCACTAGGCACCAGTTATTGGGATTGATTAGAGGCTTTTTGATTTATTCTTTTATTTCCTTTCTGGGCGGCAGTTGCCTATGGTGAGAACGTGAGGTAGCAGGCGAGTACCTGTCTGCGTATCCTCGGTGGTGTTACTTCCGCGAGGCACTGCCAGTCCCTTCCCACCTTTTTTCTATCTTTTTCTATCACTGTGGTCTTTGAGTGGATACCATAAATATTTGGTTCTTTTTGTCCTTTATCTTCATACAAACCACTTGGGAGAGAGATTATCAGGGAAACACCTTCATACACACTTAGACACGAAGAAGTTTTTTCTAAAGAAGTGAGTGACATCAGACCCGGTTGTTGAATGGCAAGAACTGCCCGCACATGCAATATCAAACAAAACAGCTTCGAATTTGCAAGGGATACTGATAAAAACGTGCTCACTTGGCTTACCACTTTTCACGGGGCAGGTCCTGTTTTGTGCATAGTATTTTCAGAGCCAGGGAGCAACCATGTAACAAGGGGCACTTTCCTACAGACTCCCCCCCCCCCCCCCCCTCCTCCTGACCTGCCCGGTAGGATTACCAATGCCTAAGGACCGCAAACATCGGTGTCCCAACATCCCCTCGCATCACTACTTACCGGGGCGGCTGCAGGTTTTCTTTGTCCAGCCTCCTGGCCTGAGCTTGCTTCCTTCTTTGTCCAGCCTCCTGGCCTGAGCTTGCTTCCTTTGTTCAAAACCAATCTCCTCCATTAAAAAGCATTGGGCGCCTGACGCCGTGTTGGCATACTGCTCCTGGCTGCCCCTGTTTGGTGTTGCCTTGTGGCCCCCCTGTGCTCGCCTTAAATCCAGGAGATCAACCCTGGACACCGCTTTCTCATCTGTGAGCAGCGCCATCTTCAATCACCTCCAGTCTCCATTAATTAACATTGGGTGTCCGACCTATTCTGTGACCTCTGCACCCAGCCACTCCTGTGCCGTTGGTGGTGCATCTTTGGTCCAAACTTGAATCTTACACGGTTCCAACCTCAAATCCCAAAGACTGGATTTCCAGGTTGTGTACTTACCTGTTAAAACTGCATTCTTGATTTTCTTCTATAGGTTAACACGGCAAAGATTGAAATTTGCACTAAGTGTCCACTTTTTAAAGTATTTGTCCTGAAAAAAACACTTACCTTTTCGCGAACATTTTGGTCTCCTTTTTGAGTTGTGTCATTTTGAATATGCTACTTACCAGTATGCATCTGTTCTTGGCATGTAGGGCTGCTGACATTCATATCTGTGCATAGATCGCCGCCTAGTGTTGGGTCCGGATGTTTGCACGTTGTTGTCCTGGAAGAGTCTTCGAAGTATCACGAGATAGGGGACTCCTCCCCTGGACCACAGTGCGCATGGGCATCCTCTCCATCCTTGGATTGTTTTTCGCCATTGTGGCAGTGATGGAGTAGCTACAGTAAGTGATGACCATGCTATACATTAATTCTGAGAGCTGCAGCCGCGACAGGCGCCGGGGAGGAGGGTGGGCTATATGAATGTCAGCAGCCCTACATGCCAAGAACAGATGCATACTGGTAAGTAGCATATTCAGTTCGAGGCATGTGGGCTGCTGAATTCATATCTGAGCATAGAATACATAGCAGTTCCTCCTTTAGCGGCGGCTACCCGTGCCGGCTGCAGCAGTCTGAAAAAGAGTTTTGAGAACAGCCTGTCCTACAGCTGCCTGCTGTTTTGAGTGTACATCTACACAGTAGTGTTTGGTAAATGTATGTATAGTGGACCATGTGGCTGTTCTACATATTTCCTGTAAAGGAATGTTTCCTAGGAAAGCCATGGACGCCCCTAACTTTCGTGTTGAGTGGGCTCGTGGGGGAATCGTTAATGTGCGTTTAGCTTTTTGATAGCAAATTTGAATACATTTAACGATCCATCTGGCTATCCCTGCTTTGGAAATGGCGTTGCCCTTGCGTTGTGGAGAAAAGGCAACGAAAAGTTGTTTTGTTTTCCTAAAGTCCTTAGTTCTGTCTATATAGTACATGAGGGCCCTCTTCACATCTAGTGTATGGAGCATTCTCTCCGACATTTTGTGGATTTTGAAAGAAAACAGGCAGTTCAATAGTTTGATTCATGTGGAACTGCAATATGACTTTGGGCATGAATTTGGGGTTGGTACGTAGTACCACCCTGTTTGCGTGAACCTGTATGAATGGCTCTTGAATGGTTAGTGCCTGGAGTTCACTAACTCTTCTTAATGAAGTGATTGCTACTAAGAAAGCTACTTTCCAGGTGAGGAATTGAATCTCACATGAATTGAGAGGTTCAAAGGGTAGACCCATCAATCTGGTGAGGACCAGATTGAGGTTCCACACCGGTGCCGGTGGGTGTCTTGGGGGAATTACTCGTTTAAGTCCCTCCAAGAAGGCTTTGATGGCAGGCACTTTGAATAAAGAGAGGTGCTGCCTGTTTGAGATAGGCTGCTATCGCGGTTAAATGGATACGTATTGAGTTGTATGCCAGATTGCATCGGTGTAGGAGGTAACAGATGATGTACTGAATGGATGCGTCCAGCGGGTCAATGTCATTGTTGTTGCAGTAAATAACAAACCTTTTCCATTTAGCCGCATAGCAGGCTCTGGTAGTGGGTCTCCTGGCCTCCCTGATGATATCCATACAGTCAGGTGGCAGGTTTAGATAGCCAAACTCTAAGACTTCAGGAGCCAGATTGCCAGGTTCAGCTGTTGCGGATCTGGGTGCTGAATCTCGCCATGGTTCTGCGTTAAAAGTGCGGGTTTGATCCGCAGCCTTTGATGCGGCACCACGGAAAGTTCTAGAAAGGTGGTGTACCATGGTTGGCGCGCCCATGTGGGAGCAACTAGGATGAGTGTCAGTGAGTGTTGTCGCAGTTTGCGTGCCACTAGAGGTATTAGTGGCGCTGGGGGAAAAGCGTACGCAAATCTGCCAGACCAGTTCATCCATATCGCATTGCCCTGTGACTGTGGGAACCTGGCGGCAAAGCTTTGGCATTTTGCGTTTTCGTTTGTGGCGAATAGGTCTATCTCTGGATGACCCCACTGTTGGAAGTACGGTTGGAGTACTGACGGATGTAGCTCCCACTCATGCATCTGGTGGCTGTGTCTGCTGAGCAGATCCGCCATCTGGTTGTCCTTGCCGGGGAGGTGTTCCGCCATGAGGAATATGTTCCTCTGAATAGCCCACTTCCACATGCTCTGAGCCAGATGAGACAACTGTGGAGAGTGTGTTCCTCCCTGCTTCTGTATGTAGTACATGGCAGTCATGTTGTCCGTCCGGATCAACACGATTTTGTTGCACAAGTGTACTTTGAATGCCTTCATGGCTAGGAAGATAGCCATCAGTTCCAGAACGTTGATGTGCATCTTCTTTTGTTGCGTTGTCCATAGTCCCTGCACTGTGTAAGTGAGTACATGAGCTCCCCAACCCTGGAGAGAGGTGTCCGCTGTCAGTATTATTTGTGGAACAGGCTCTTGGAACGGTCGGCCCTTGCAAAGGTTTTGTGGATTCCACCAATGCAGAGAGTTGTATGCCCGACCGCTCACCAACACTAGGTCTTTTAATTGCCCGTGAGCCTGATTCCATTGACGTGCCAAGCACTCCTGAAGCGGGCGCATATGTAGTCTCGCGTGCGGGACTATGAAAATGCAGGAGGCCATCATGCCTATCAGCTGCATGAACACTCGCGCTGGAAGGGAGTGTTGAGGTTTGAACTTTGCGATCAGCAGTTGCATGCTGTTGATACTCACCAAATTTGGCTGAGCTGTGGCTGCCAGAGTGTCTATGGTCGCGCCCAGGTACTGTTGTACGTGTGCGGGTTGGAGATGTGATTTTGGGTAATTTAGTGAGAATCCCAGACTGTGAAGAAGGTGAATGGTGAGGGACATGTGGCTGGCACATTGCTGGGCAGACTTTGCTTGAACAAGCCAGTCGTCCAGGTAAGGGAAGACGTGAATGTGTTGTCTCCGTAGATGTGCCGCCACTGTTGCTAGGCACTTGGTAAAGACCCTGGGTGCTGTTGTTACTCCGAAGGGGAGAACTTTGAACTGATAGTGATGGCCTTGAATAGTGAACCTGAGATATTTTCTGTGTTAAGGGTGTATGGGTATGTGAAAATACACATCTTTTAGGTCCAGTGTGGCTAGGAAGTCTCCCTGACTGAGTAGCGGGAGAACTTGCTGTAGGGTGAGCATATGGAAATGCTCAGAGAATGTAGTGGTTGAGGGGTCTCAGGTCTAGTATAGGTCTGAGCGACACGTCCTTCTTTGGGATTAAGTAGTACAAAGAGTACACCCCTGTCCCCTGCTGGTTGACGGGCACGACCTCTATTGCACCTTTTTGCAGCATACTTAGCACTTCCTGCTGCAATAATGCCAAGTGCTCTACGGACATAGGACGGTGCTTTGGCGGTATGTTGGGTGGAGTGGACGTTAATTCGAGACAGGAACCGTGTTGGATAATGTCCCTGACCCACCTGTCAGTGGTGATGGTTTTCCACGCTGACAGGAACCGTTGGAGTCTCCCCCCCGACAGGTGTTATGTGGTCGGGGGGCAGGGAGAGGGCGTCACTGTTTGTTTTTGGTGGAGGACCTGGTGTTGCCGTAACCGCGTCCTCTGCCCTTGGTGCTGGAGCCACGATATCCACCTCTGTTGGTTTTATCATAGGTACTTTGTGTGCCTCCTTTAGTGTACTGCTGCTGTGACCCCTGACCTCTAGCTGCTCCTCTATTTCCGGGGCGACGAAAGGAGCCACTACGAAACTGCTGCGTCTGCAGAGCCCCCATTGATTTCGCAGTGTCAGTGTCTTTTTTAATTTTCTCTAGGGTAGTGTCAACTTCAGGGCCAAATAAATAGTCTGGGTTGACCGGTTGATTCAGGATATTGTTCTGAATCTCTGGCTCGAAGCCTGAGATTCTCAACCATGCATGCCGTCTCAGCATGACGCTTATGTTGATTGCCCTCGCCGCTGTGTCTGCTGCATCCAGTGCGCACTTGATGGATGCATTGGTAAGGAGTTGTCCCTCTCTAATGAGGATCTCCGCTGCCTCTTTATATTCATCTGGCAAATGTTGGAGTAGTGATTCGAGTGTGTCATAATGTGACCTATCATAACGGGCCAGGAGTGCCTGTGTGTTGGCAATGCGCCAGATGTTAGCGGCTTGCGCTGCAATCCGTTTGCCAGATGTTTCCAGCACTTTGGACTCCTTGTCCGGGGGAGGAGCATCACCTGTTTGTGAGTGGGCTCTCTTGCGAGCATTAGCAACCACCATGGAGTCCAAAGGTAATTGACCCCTAATGAACATAGGGTCTCCGGGTGCAGGCTTGTACTTTTTTTCAATCCTGGGGTTTAGCACCCGTGCCCTGGTAAAAATGTCTTTGGCAGGGTGGGGCGTGGTTTGGACGCCGAGAGAGATGGCGGCTCGGTGATTCTCTCTGCCCGTGCGTACATCGTATAAGGGCGGAGGAACGGGTCTCACCGCTCCTACAATGCTACAAAAAGTGAAATCATTAACCGGAATGTGAGGGGGCTTCTGAGGAGCAATTTGGAGGTTTTTTGTTGCGGGGAAGCGGTTCTACCGTCGCTTCGAGTGCTCCGCCTGATGACTGCGAGGAGTAAGGCAGGAGACGAGACCGCGTGACTGCCGGTGTGTTGGCGGCCGGATTGGAAGTCACCCGCCGGAGCCTGAGGGAATCGGTTCTGTTTGCTGATCGATGCGGTGACAAGCCGGTATGTGGAGGGAAGCGCGAATGAGTTGGTGTGGATGAGCAGCTTGAAGCGGAGAGGAGTCGTTAACGCCTATCGCGCAGGCAAGATGGCGGCACCCGCTCCATAGACGGGGATCCTTCGTGCTGTTACGATGCCGCCTGTGTGGTAAACGATGATTAATTAGGACTCTGCTTCATGGGAGCGATGACTGCTTTCTGGATCATGTCCTGGAAGGTTTAGATGCCAGAATTAAAGCCGTGTCTCACTCTTATCAGTACGGCTGGTGCTACGCTACACGTGTAATGGTGGCAATGTCGGCGTATGGGCGAGACTGTGAAAGACTGCTCTTTCCAAGGTAGATCCAAGTTATCGCGGCAGAGCCTGAAATACCACCTACAGTAAGGTCTGCTTTCCTAGATCTGCGACATCAGAGCCTGTGTCTGGTGATGTGGAGCTGCGAATGAATCCGGCACTACGCTGCGAGGTGTCAATCTTCCAAACTGCTACCCTGTGATTTCACCTGAACATCCTTTGCCTTAATACACGGTTCTCTCATGTGACGGCGCGGCCTAGCCTTGCACACATATGCTGTCTTCCACGATGTGGCCACACGTCTCTGACTTTAGATGGAAAGTACGTGCTCCCTCACGGCGATCAACCAATCGCACGGGTAGCGGTCGGGAAGTGCCAGGTGATACGTTTATGTTACCACGTGTGGCAGACTTATTGGATTATTGTGCGTTTACCTGAATTGGCTACTACAGGACGACGGAGGTGACGGCGATCGTAAGGCACTCTACAAGTGAAGGTTGGAGCTCAGGAAGACAGTTGAGACCGACCACGGAATCTGCACGACTGGCAACCATGGCCGATAGTAAGGACCCTGTGAAAAGCATGAAGAGGCTCAAATCTGACCAGTCGAATCCAAGTTCACCCAGCAAGGGAGGGAAAAGCAATCCGGACCCGATGGACCTGATACTTAATAAGCTGGATGAAGTATGGGAGCTGGCTAAGGCGACCAAAGACGAGGTAGCGGCGATTAGGCAAGATAATCGCGAAACCAATGCAAAATTGTTAGAAGCAGAATCGAGGATTAGCAGACTCGAGGACCTAGAAGTAAAATCGTGTGCAGCCATTAAGCGCCTACGCATAACCACGGATCAAACAATGCGGAAACTGGTGGAGTTGGAGGACAGAAACAGACGGGGAAACCTCCGTATTTTTGGTCTTCCGGAAGGATCGGAGGATCAGCATGGGAGCTGTGTGGCCTTTCTGGAGTCTTGGTTCACCCAGGCTACTAACCTGTCCTTTCACCACCCTCTGGAGTTTGATAGGGCCCATAGAGTGCCAGGCAGAATAAGTAAGAATCAAAAAGGTCCTAGAGCTATTGTGTGTAAGCCACTACGATACCAACATGTAGAGCAAATTCTTGACTTCATGCGGAAAAACAACCATATTTTATGGAAATCGGTCAAAATATACATCTCACAGGACTACAGTAAAGAGACGGTGGAAGTTAGGAAGGCGTTCTTGGCACTTCGACCGCTACTAAAGAAAAGGGGCTTCCAATTTGGGTTCGTGGGCCCTGCAAAATATCGTGTGATGGTCCACGGCTCTCCGCACCTTTTTTCGGATCCCCTGAAACTGAAAAGCATGCTTGATGGGCCGGAAGACTTGGACATGGAAACAAGTACCTCAGTGGGTGCAGTGGAGCAGGCCTCGGCCTCAGGTTATAAGTGATCGATCCCTGCTCTCTTTTGCCATTCATAATTCTATATGAGCTTCTTCTACTTAATGTGGAGGGTTATCAACAGCACGACTCTCTGCTTCAAGACACTTTCCAATGAAGGTTCTGTTGGTTGAATGCAGTTGTTTCTGGTACCTGGTCACATAGTATGTTTTAGTTAATGCCTTTCAATCTGATGGATGTCAGTTCTCTTGGCCATGATTGCTAATGGTCATGCTCCACATGCTTCGCATATGGTGTTATGTAGAGAACGTTGGTGGCTTGTTAGCTTGGTTGCTGGCCCTAGACCGGCTGAAGAGGTCCCTGAAGGTTGTACTATTGATGCAGGTTGTTTGTTATTGCAGTGGGTAGGAGCATACCTCAGATCGACTGTGTTAGTTCCTCTGTTCCATGTTTTTCATTATTCTGTAATGGTCAAGCACGGGGGGGTTACGACGCAATCTCTTTCCAGTCACCATGCCTACAACGTACAGTTGGGGTGGGGAGGGAGGGGGGTTGTGGGTTTTTTGGGAAGGGATATGTGTTCTTTGTTCTCTGCTTTTGTTTTCTCTTGCTTGCATAGTCTTCATCTCCTTAATGCTCGTGGGTGAGGGTGGTGCTGGGCTCTACTACGGCTCTAACTGTGCTTACGTTGTGGAATATATAAGTATCGATATGTTGATGCAACCTCCTGATGCCAAATAGCTCAATTAGCTCTCCGTTGGGAGTATGTAATATGGACAGATTGAAGATATTATCCTTTAACGTTAAAGGTCTGAACCAGCCTGTCAAGAGACAAAAAATTTTAGATTATGTAAAGAGACTGAGGGGCGATATTGTTTTACTTCAGGAGACCAAGCTTGAGGCTTTTATAATGAGGTAGTGGGTGCTGAGGCTGTGAACAAAAAGAATGGTGTTCTGATACTTGTTGCGAGGAAATCTAAGGTAGAGATCTTGTCCTCTGAAGCGAGTGTAGACGGTAGGTGGGTCACGGCCAAAATGAGTAGGGATAATACAGAGTTTTATGTTACTAACATATATGCCCCCCAACACTAGCGATTTGGATTTTTGGAACAAGCTGAATAGGCACCTTGAAACTATTCCGGATAATGCGGTACACATATTAGCTGGGGATTTCAATCTTCCGATGGATGCAACTTTAGATAGAGACTCACGCTGTCCCTTCAAATCAAACAAATCACATAAAGCTTTTCTCAGTTTGTGTCAACGCTTCAACTTGGTGGATACATGGAGGCTCCTAAATCCCACTGGGAGAGATTATACTTTTTACTCTTCCCCACATGACTCGTATTCCCGGATTGACTTTATCCTCATAACACAGAATGGCGTCCCTAGATTAAAATCTACTACCATTGAACCTCGTGTATTGTCTGATCACTCGTTCATCTCCTTATCAATTGCTAATGTCAAACCATCCTCTCGTCAGACATCTTGGGGTTTGAATGATGAAATCCTAAATAGTGATAAGCACCGGTCCGCAATACATGAGGCGATCTCTTCCTACCTTCAGATTAATAAAAAGGGGGACACGTCCGATCTCATTAGGTGGGATGCCTTGAAAAGTACCATAAGGGGAGTGTGTATCAAGATTAGGTCAGCAATGAACAAAAATTATAATGAGAAGTTGGAGGCCTTGGAGACAGAAATTAGGAATCTAGAGATTAGACACTTAAAGGATAGGGATGATATGTCTCTTGCTGCGTTGGCAAATAAAAAATATGAATATAATAAAATAGTTAGCGAGAGAGCGGGAGTCTGGCTTGATCAGGGTAGGCGGTTTAAGCTTTGTGAATCTAATAAGGCAGGCAAGTCCCTAGCCTCGTACTTGAAGTTCAAGGTTCAGAAGAACTCTATTAGTGTCATTAAGGATGCATTAGGATACTCGCATTCAGACCCAGACAAAATAACAGAGGTGTTCAGAGTATTCTACGAAGACCTTTATGCAAAGAATAAGGCGGTTGAGGAATCCAGGATTAAGGAGTACTTAGACGAGTGCAATCTCCCACAGCTTTCTGTTGAGGACCAGGTCAGTCTCAATGGTCCAATTAACATGCTAGAGATAGAGACTGCAATTAAACGTCTAAAAATAGGGAAAGCTCCAGGCCCTGATGGGTTTACGGCGAAATTTTATAAAACCTTTCCCTCCCTTTTGGTCGAACCCCTCCTACAGTTATTTCAAGATATTAATAAATCTGGTGAGGTTAGAGGTACTTTGGCAGAAGCAATAATTGCTGTACTTCCTAAAGATGGGAAAGACCCCTCGCTACCGAAAAATTACAGGCCAATTTCACTGATTAACATAGACTGCAAGCTCTTGGCTATGATACTCTCCGCTTGCCTCCAGAAGGTTCTTCCCCAGTTGATCCACCCATCCCAAGCAGGCTTCCTTAAAAACCGGTTGTCCAGTGACAATACAAGGATTTTGGCGCATGTATTAGAAAAAGCGAAACTCCTAGGCACGCCAACTGCAGCAAGAACACTAGATGCTGAAAAAGCATTTGATAAGGTTGATTGGTCCTTCCTCCAAGCAGTCCTTCGTAAATTCAACCTAGGGGAATCATTCACAAGACTGGTAATGTCCCTATATTGCTGTCCTTCGGCAAGAGTTAGGGCGGGTGGATCTTTCTCCTCCCCCTTTTGTTTAAAGCAAGGTACGCGACAGGGATGTCCCCTGTCTCCCTCATTGTTCTTGTTGGCAATTGAACCGTTCTTATATCATATAAGGAATGATCCCAAGATAGCTGGTGTACCGTTTGGAGACTGTACTGTTAAATTAACTGCTTACGCGGACGATGTGCTTATTGTGTCAGAAAGAGCGGATGAGGCCATACCTGCACTCATGACTGATATTGAGGACTTTTCCAGAGTCTCTGGGTATAAACTCAATAAAGACAAAACGGAGGTCAAACTTCTGAACAATGTTGGGGATAAAGGGATTATCGGGGACTCCGGTCTTACATGGCAGCCTCGGTGTTTTAAATATCTGGGGCTAGACTTTGATAAAGATTTGATCTCTACACTGAGAGTAAATGAAGACTTGACCCTTAAAAAGATATCTACATTACTGGAGGGTTGGTCTCCAAAGTTTCTCTCCTGGTGGGGCAGAGCGGAGACGCTCAAAATGATGTCGACTCTGTTGGTCAACTATCTGGCCAGCATGCTTCCTATGACGTTCTCGAATGCTTTTGTTACCAAGGTGGACCAGCTGTTTGGTAATTTTCTGTGGCAGGGCAAGAAAGCCAGAGTCTCACTGAAGACGCTGCAATTAGCAAAAGATAAAGGTGGCCTGGGTCTCCCCTCCTTCAGGAGCTATCAGACAGCGTTTCTGTGCAAACCGGGTGCTCAGTGGTTGATAAAATCCCCTGCTTATACACCACTATGGGTTAATATTGAGGAGGCGCTAGTAGATCACGCGCCTTTGGAGGCCCTTCTCACGATGGACCTGTCACATCTACCACACTCCAAATATATCATGCTGAATACTAGACGGGCTTTGCTTAGACTCGACCAAACACATAAAACAAAGTTGACATTCGCTCGGTCATCGTTTATGTCCTTGTGGAGAAATGCCCATCTCAAATATAATGGTAGTAGACTAATCTGGGAGTCTTGGTCCAAGAAGGGCATTAATTTGGTGAAGGACTTATATGATAAGGCTCCACTGCCGTTCTCGACCTTGCAACAGAGGTATGATCTTACCCCGATGGATTTTTATGACTTCCTAAAAATTAAAGCGATGCTGACCGCGCGCAATTTCTCTCCTTATACTCCATGGTTAATACTTCATATCCCACGTCTTGTGTACGCTGGCCACTTCGTGTCGAGGGTGTATAAACTGTTATTGCCTTTACCCACGACAAAACACAAAAGGGTGGAATCAATATGGGAGGCTGAGCCAAATCTAACAGGCATACCTTTTGACTGGGAGGTGATCCATAAGTTGGCCCTTACACACAAAGTCTCACCCATCCTATTCCAAACGAAATACATGCTCCTCAACAGGGCATTTTGGACGCCTGACAAGCTTTTCAAATGTGAATTAAGGGAGTCTCCTGTGTGTTGGAACTGTCAATCAGGCTCTGGCGATCTTGCACACATGCTATTTACCTGTCCTTCATTAGGGGATTACTGGGGGAAGATATTTGACTGCATTTATCACGTATTCAAGATAAGGCCTGTACAGGACTTTGTATACGTTATTTTGGGGGTGCTGGACCCACAAATAACAACAGACCAAGATCGTCAGCTTTTGGACTTAATGTTAACAATGGCATGTAAAGTGGTTCTTTGCAAATGGAAAAATGCGAGTGAGGTGAGCTTCAAAATCTGGCAGGAGTGGTTATCTTTCCTGAGAGGTTCTAATAATCCGGCTCTGCAAGCTTCTACTTGGAGCCCTTCCAATAGAAGGCTTTGGAAATCATTGGACGCATCCTCCTTTCATTACGAGCCACCTTGAGATGTATACTGTGGTTGGGTCCCTCTGATCGGGGTTGGCTGGGAGTTAAGTCGTGATTAACCTCTTGAACCCAGGGGCGCCGCGCCCGCACATTGAGCATTGTATATATATAGATGTACCTGTATATTGATGATGCAAGCCGGAGTGGATTTTCTTTATATCATTGGTCTTTGCTATTTATTTTCTGTTTTTGTATTTGTATTTGTTGGACATAGACTAATTTGAACTTTTTTGTACGGAAGAGTTACTGTATTGTAATTGTCACTTCAATAAAAATGATTTGAAATAAATAAAAAAAAAATGTCTTTGGCAGGTTTGAGAACCCCTTTCAACATGGGCAGAGTCTTGACAGCTCTTTCGGAAGAGGCGAAAGTGTCCACCAAGAAGTCTGCTTCGACAGTGTCAGAATGGAGTTCTACTCCATGATCGGCAGCAGCCCGTTCTATGAGGGCATTAAAGGCAGCAGTGTCCTCTGTGGGAGATGTCTTTACGTTATAAAGCTGCGTGTCATGGGTATCTGGTGCGGTACCCTGGTCTGTGGGGTCATCCCATGCCTGATCTGGGTCTTGCAGGTGATCATCAGGATCGATATCCCCAGGGTAGGCGGTATCATCCCCTACATAGTCCTCTACTGCGTCCGCCTCTGAAGGCGTCGGAGAAAAGGACGGTGGATCTTGATGAAAGGGTTGAAAGTGTTCATGAAGCACTGGCTCTGACCCTGCCGGCAATTTGTGTTTGAGAGGAATTTTATAGGAGTCCAATCCCCTCTCTGGCGTGATTTTCCGCTTGCGGAGCATCAACCTGCCAGTGTTGGCGTCGATGAATTGTGGCTGTGAAGGCTCGAGATCTGTTTGTCTAGTGGATGGGGACTGCGTCTGGCGGACACATGTCCGAATCTCGAACAGTTTCGGCGCCGAGGGCGGCGGCAACCCAAACGTGATGTTGGTGGCGCCGAGGGTGCTTTGGAAGCCTTGTGCGTGTCGGGACCCGACGTAGAGTGGAGGGCTGCCCGTTCTCTGATGCGTTGCAACGATGCCAAGACCTGCTGCACGGTGAACGCAGATGGCTGTTTGGAACCGGTCGGCACCTTGGAGGTAGGCGAAGCGGCCCCCGACTTTTTTGCAGTCATGGGGTCATCGATCCGAAGGGGGTATCGACGCTTGTTGGAGTCGATGACTTTGCCGGCGCCGCCGTCTTGGACGTCGACGTAGACGGGGTGGCCACCTTGACATTAGTGGTTGGGGCCGATGTCTTCGGTGCCAGAGGCGCCTTGTGGGGTCCGAGGGCCTTCTTCTTCTGCTCGGCAACCGTATCCGCTGCGGTGAGCTCAGCACCGAAATCCCTTTTTGCGCGTTCGGAGCCGATGACCTTTGCCGGCGTCGAAGGAGTGGAAGGTTTCGAGGCCTTCGAGCCGATCACAACCAGTTTCACTTTCGGTTTCGAGGGAACTGGAGCGATGGATGGTTTCGGTTTCGCTGAAGGGAATCCAGTCGTCTTCGACAATAATGGCTCTTGCGAAACGTTCGAGGCCGGGCCGGAAGGCGGGGCAGAAGAACCGCTAGATTGATCTCGGGTAAGGCCCAAAGGCGATCCCTCGACCTGAGCCTCAGGACGACGTATGTTGTCGGCCTCCGTATCGACGGGTTGGCCTAGCTCCTCGCTGGAGCTATCTTCCTCGGCCCCAAAGGCCTCATCGTAGACTCCTACCTCGTCGATGACTTCTTCTCTCTGAAAGATCACCTCATCGTCGTCTTCCGATTGGGAATCGTGTTCGGAAGCGGGGCTGGAGTCTACTTCTTCCACGCTCTCGGCGTCCTCGTCTTCGGTGCTAAAGATGTTGGCCGGGGCAGGCGCCGATTGCTGCGCCTCCAATCTCGCTGCCCGTCGATTCCGGAGAGTCTTCTTCGATCAGAAACAGGCACAGGCCATACATTTGGACTCATCGTGATCCGGTGAGAGACATTTGTTGCATACCGGGTGGACGTCGATGTGTGGGTATTTTGCGTGGCATAGAGGACACCTTTTGAATGGAGTCGATTCCATCGTCGAGCGAAGTTCGATGTTCGGACCAAGCGGATCCGAAAAGCTGGAAGAAGGTGCTAAAGCATTAAAGAAACTATTTGATACCGAACGGGAATAGTACCGACGATAACTAAAGGCCTTTTGGCCTTAAACAGAAATTTCCTAACTTGAGCTAAGATAAGCACATCCGAACCCAATGGCGGAAAAAAACAATCTGAGGATGGAGAGGATGCCCATGCGCACTGTGGTCCAGGGGAGGAGTCACCTATCTCGTGATACTTCGAAGACTCTTCCAGGACAACAACGTGCAAACATCCGGACCCAACACTAGGCGGCGATCTATGCACAGATATGAATTCAGCAGCCCACATGCCTCGAACATTAGTCACCCTGTGCATAACAAATGTCTTACACTACTCTGTGTTAGGTCTAAGGTAGCTCACCCACAATACCACAAATAGAGCGCCTTGGGTTTGCATTGAGCCCTGTACACTTCTGGGGGAATCTGGACTCTGCATGGTCTAACCACTTAGTGGTATACCATGTACAGAGCCAGCTTCCTACATTCATAGAGGACAAATACAACTTTCCTTTACAAAAGTGATTTTTTTTTAATTTGAAATTAAACTTTAACCACCGCCAGGAATTGGCCTATACCCCAGCATATGAAATAATAAGGCATGGCATTAACCTACACTGAGCAGGCACTATCAATATGGTACGACCTTTGGTTGCACACCATCTTCTGTTTTCCTGTTTCCTTACCAACTAATTGTAGTCCTTGGCTTCACCTGCTTCATCTCTCTGCTGGGAGTGGCTGTTTAGTCAAGTCTGTGGTGTTGCTGGGTGCACGGCCCATTACTAATGGTCTACACCATGAACCTTTTATCCCATTTTCGGGTAAAGTTTGCGAAATGCTTCACCAGCCTTTTGAAAAGTGGACTTTTGAAGGTGGAAAACACATTTGCCACCCCAATTCTTATGGTGAGATTTGCAAACTAGATTGCAGTACACATTGCTTTTTGAGTCAGAAGTAACATTTAGCTGAATGGTGATAGTTACTGAGCAAGACAGCATACAGCACCCAGCAGTACAATTCTAGATCATGGTGAATTATTTGTGTAAGCAATTCTGAACATTGGGAGACAATGGATAAATTGATATGTTCCATGTTTTTCAAAACTTTATACACCCCCGAACTGGTTAAACAATCACGGAAAATCATTTACTGAACAGTCTCAGAACAATTACCATTTCAGGGGTGATGTATTTTAAATCCTGGTGCCTTCCATCCGTAGTAGGTAACAAGTAGACCTAAGAGAAGAAAGCCATATAGAATATTACTGCTACATATGGTTTTTAGCAGTGTTTAATTTATTGGAAAACAAAGCACAAGGGCATTTTTTTTGCAAAGCGATCCAATGTTGGGTTGGCATATGCCAATGCAGCCTATTCTCCATTCTGTTTCATGCGTTTTCCACCACCCTACACTTTCTCACTTTTGCAAATTCTTCTCTAACCCTACTTTCTCCCGTTGTCACCATTTTCCTATCTCACTCTGCCTACACTCTCACCTTGCTCTGTCAAATTCTCATGATGAAAAACAAGGCCCAGTCTTCAAAAATAAAAGATGGTTTTGAACATCGGCAATCACCAGCACAAACTAATCAATGATTTTAGGAAAACAGCATTTCCCAGTGAAAGACACAACATGTTCTACAGAATAATTCTATAATAGGTTAGATTTTGTTGTCACTGTTTAACTCATTGGGCTCCATACCCTTTCTGACTGCATTCAATCTAGATCCATTCTTTAGGAGGGGAGCCAGAAACTCATCACAAGGTCTGGTTCGGTTTGTTTGGTCTTTGAAATGTGCTACATAGTTAGGTCAGCTAAAGGGTCTTAAGAAACTAAGTATACCATTTAAAATATCCAACCAGGAGTCACAACATAAAAGCTTTACTTCAAGACAAAACATGCACATTGTCAAGTCCCCAAAATACTTACTCACTCAAGTCTCATTTTAGCTAAATGAAATAAACTGTCTGTGCCCTACCAAGCCAAGCGAGAGTTTAGCTCAAGCCTCCTGTGCATCAAAAATAATGGCTGCACAAACATTTTCAGAGCAAGAAACCATTTATACTGGATTGGTGCGACAAACCATTCACTGAAACGGATAGTAATAAAAAAGAAATCTGAAACCAGTCGCCAGTTCATTTCCAGAAACAGTGCTTCAAAGCACTTAAGCAAACTTTTTCTTGGTGTACATTCTATTGCTGGATTACCTGTGAGAAATCACCTATAAGATCCCTCTGATCACAGTCTAGAACATTCTCTATCTCAGTATGGGAAAAAGACTTTGACCGGAGCATTCTTTGATTCTGAAAGGAAATGAAAAAAAAATGAACACTGTCATGCATAGCATAAAATACAGTTGAACTGAAAATTATAGTAGACTGCAACCTCTCCACTTCAAGATATCAGACTGGTCATAAGGCCATGAACTACTGCTAGGCAGAAGACTACCACCAATATGTACATATCACACTCCTCACGAAATATTAATTTCAAAACCGGTTTCAAAATGGTAGTGGATAAGTGGTGTTCTACTTTACAAAATGGGCAAACAGAAAAGTGGTGTTGACACAGCACCAAGTATACGTGACAGAACTGGGGTGAAAGGCACAGCTATGAAATTGAATTCCATGACCTTAGGACGGGAGGGCAACTGTGGGGAAAACATTCTGGGCTACCAGATTTACTAACCGCGTGGGGAAAAACCACAAGGATCAGAGTCAAAATGAGAAAGTGCCTGAAATGCACTCAAGCAGATCTGACGTCTGTGGACATGTGCTGAAATCCCAACCATATCCTGTTCACACCAAATTGGGACCCGAGGCAAGAGACTGTCACAGTGCAGCCAGACTGCAGGAAAGCAAATGGGTGATGCACAGAACAACCCTCAGGAAGCACAGACTAACCTTCGCTTCAGGCTCCATTTCTTCTTGAGGAGAGACCTCGAACATGCTCTTTCTTCGCTTACTTTTTCCAGGTGGGTCCTCTGTGGGTCTCTCCACTCGCTTTAGCATCGGTTTTTGACTAAATATAGATGCAGAGTTTGGGCTGTTGCTCAGATGATTCTACATTAACAGCAAAGCATTAGGGATTTTGGTATTGGGTACAAACATCAGAGAAACGGTAAAGTGTTTTAAGCTAGTTGCTTAAGCTGCAATAAAATCTGACTAGCATTAAATAAAATCAACCAGTTAAAAGAAATTGGGCCTATGATATGCAAGGGGGGGGGGGGACCAAGCAATACACAAACAGACGATAAAGGTCGCAAACTAGATTTGGGCTAAATAGGCGTACGTATATCACAGTGCAGTAACAGTACACTGCTCCTCCCAGAATTCAACTCTCTCTCCAATCACTTGTTAACAGTATACGGAACATAGACCATGTACAGAGCTCCCCTGCCTTTTGGTTAGGTTCACACTATACAAATAGCTATTAATGAACAAACTAATATCAAAGAATCAGGCTTACTCATAGGTTTTCAAATTGATAAGACTGCGTCTCAAGCAGTTTTGCTACGACCTAATGATATGCACTATCTAGTCACAGGTAATAGTTCTGTATTAGAAATGAGCAGCAAATGCAATATAGTTAAACTATTGGAGAAGGCATTTTGCATGCTTTCCTCAATGCCTGTGTGGCTGAACAGAGAAAATGCCATCACAATAAAATGTTTCTGGTTAGGTCTAACAGCGGCACATTTTTTATACGATCACTCTTATAGTAGTTAAAAAAAATGACAGTGACTGAAAATAACTTACTTGATTTGTGGACTCTTTCATTACTAAGGGAGCAGTCCAGAGACTAGACATGCCAGGCGGTGCATCATTCTGAGGTAAATAAGATATAGACAAATGTTACTGAAGCATTTGAACTGTTACTACAGAAAGTTCTACAATAACAAACCAAAAAACAATTTCAGGTGAAAAATTTAGAAGGCACAGTGAACAAGGAGATTAAACAGGTTTGCAAAACCAAAGACAATTTGACTGTGCACACCCTGAAGTACTGAGACACTATTAGCAAATCAGAATGACAGCAGAAAATACCTGACCAGGCCCATCCAATTCATGCCAAATGTTCTAATAATTACTGGTCCAAGTATAGCGCTACTATAGTGGGGGTTTTTTGGTATGAATTTACAGGTTTTTTGCATGATAGCAAACACCATGTGCCTCAACCCCCGCGACCAAGACTCACAGGGGTTGAAACAAGCCGGTGTCTGTCTCCACACATTTTTTTAAATTATTTTATTTGGCATTTTCATAACCAGACTTGCATCTTACACTGAATAGTGAATTGTACATATAATACAGCTAGCTGTTTACAGTATGAACACTCAGTCTACATAATACAACAAGCATTGGCATAGCCAGTAGGTCTCGCCTTTGGGACCGTATAAGTGGTTAGTCATGCTGCACATTATCCTGGGTGCTCTGCCGCTCTGCAGAAATAGCAAGAAATGCCTTTAAGCAGAACATAAAATGGTCACCTGTGCAGGAGGAAGATGTTTGTTTTGAGAGTTTTTATTCACCTGGCCTCGTTTTCTTACAAAGAGATGCATTGTATTATGATCTGCTTGATGCCTTCATGTTAAAAATGTGCTTTAATTAAAAGGTAGAAACAATTAACAGGTTGGTGTGTTTGCACATATTTTATTCAAAGACTGGCTAAAAATGCATTTTCTACTTTTGGTTTTGTTAACATGATTACTACTGCGCCAGCTGTAACCAGCAACACGAGGGAGGGGGAAGGAATGTTGGTGGGAATTAAAGCTGGACGGGGTGGGCTGGGAAAGCAAGCGGAAACAGCTGGGATGAGGCCAATGGAAACCAACATAAACACCAGAGCAGCAATTGCAGGGGTGAATTAGGGATTGCAGCGGCATGTTCATGTTATTTACCTTTAACATGTCTCGTGAAAGAAGCATTATTTTAAATGGCTTTGGCCTCTGCAAAACCAACCATTGGCGTAGGTATTTACCAAATGTACTGGAAAGCCTTATTAACCATTTCCTAAGGGATGTAAATGGTCACGGAGCCCACAGTAATGAAAAGGTAGGAGGAGGGGGATGGGGCGTGTGTCCTGGAAACTGCATCAGCCTAGGCTGAGACACACGTGGGGGGTGCTAAAGCCTGCCGTGGGGACATATACTCCCCAAATGACATCAAGACAAACGGACGGAGACAGGCGCAGTGGCTCTTAGCACGTGAACATATTAGTGCTACTGGCAGTCCAATTAGATTGACATATGAAGTTTAAGCACCACTAGCGGATCTGGTCTTTATTAACTAATGTTTTTAGCCTACGAGTGTTGGCTGACAGCAGTGAGAATCAAAATACGACCAATTTTCAGATTTTTTCATGCCTGCAAGAGTTTAAAAGTTTGCATTTTATGTTACCACATATAAAAAAGCCTCCTGGTTGTATTGCAGGAAAGAAGGTAAATACTTTGTGGTTCACGAAGTGCTACAAGTCAGTAGGGGGTACTTCCAGTATATTAATTAGCAGCCTTCTGGCACAGGTCATTAACTGAAGCAAATGGGAGAGGAGGAGGGGTGTCCTGGAAACTGCATCAGCCTGGACAGACATACACAGGGGCTGCTAAAGCCTGCTGTGGGGAGATATCACACTCTCCAAATAGAAGCACAACAAACTGCCAGCCACGGGAGCAGTGGCTCTGAGCACGAGTTCAATTCACAAGGGTCATATTAACTGAACCAAATGAGGGGCTATCTGAAAATCCAAAATCTGGGACAGAAAAGTGTTTACTTGTGTAACCAGCTATTTAATGGTTTCTATTGTCCTGTTTAGGTCTCGCAGACCTAGCGCTGGAGCGCGCATGCGTTCCTCGCTCTGCGAGGCTTATAGTGATCAAGGAGATTTCCAAAATTGGGCTTGAAGCCCCGCCAATCATTGTCATTGGGCCGCGTCAGCGTTTATGCTAAACGCTGCCCTCCCATTGAAAATTAGGTTTTTAGGTTACCACCCTGTCTCCTTGTTGGCAGGCCCATCCGGACTGGATTGTTTCCTTGCGGCGTTACACGGCGGGCTTTATGTGGCGCGAGAGAGCACTTTTTAAATTGTACACTGATGGGGACAATGGCGGCTGCAGCACTAAGGGACACCACGCTCGTGTTTTTTTAACTTTAAGACTGAGCGCGGCGCCCGTTTCTGGGACAACGCGCTCGGGTTATTTACTTATTTCTTATTAACTGTCGGATAGATTAATGGGCATTTAGAGAGATGTTTGTGACTGACAGATCAACACCAGTGGAGGAATCCTATGGCTCTCTGCCTGGTCCGCATTGTAGAGTTGTTAGCGTTCACATACAGTCTAGACCGCCAGGGGTGTCTATCTGTCCACAAGAACCCCACGGCTCATTCAGAGACATTGGGGAGATCTCAGCGTCCTCTGATGGACTTCAAAGGATGCCCACCTCAAAGAGGCAGGTGTCTTCTTAGGGCTGTTCTAACTTTGACCACTTTATGATCGAGATTTCCTTGTGTATTAAAACAAGAAGCTGGTCATTGTTACAGAGATGGCAGTATTACGTGCCAGGTTGTAACACTTAAAATAGTAAAGGCACCCAGGTGCGGCGCATGGATGAGACGGTGAATCGGTGCTTTCGTGGCAGTCACACAATAGAACGGATATTTTGGTTCTAGACGGAAGTTGCCATTAGAAGATCCTGTGGGTGACATCACAGAAAGGAAAAACTACTGTCCATTTAGAGTTAAAGGAGTGGCATTTTAGGAGTTTGAGTGTGGAAATGGGAACTGTTTTAGTCAAAGAAACTGTTAAGTTTGTCAGAGAGAATTAGCATGTGTGCACTGCGACCAGTGTTATTGCGTGCCTGATTTGGGGGCAGGGGGGCATGGGTGTGCTGTGCAAGGGGACACTTGAAAATCTGCAAAACTTCTCCCCTTCTGATGCCTTCGCCTATGGCAGCGAGCTTCTTCTGCCAGTCCCTGGCTGCATCTCCGCTTTCACAGGCATTAGTCTACAACATAGCCGAACAGCATTGGCAAAGCCGTTAATCAGCATTTGGCCTCTTTGCCAATGCTTGTGATGCTAATGTGCTGTTATAGTCAATTAGTTGCATTTCAATGTAGATGTGGTTGTGCTGTTGTATTGTTATACATATGCGATTGTGCAGTGAGCTAAGCTGAAGTACAGCAGAAGTGCATGTGTGCAGTAAAATTGTAGTTCTTTGTGCTGCAACAGCGGCACAATGTAAATGTGCATATTTAAAATTGAGGTTACGCCCCAAGAAACCATAAGGCGCTCTTGTCTACCGCCCCCCTCCCCCTTCCCCGGGCCATTAAAAGATTTTAATTTAAAAATAATGGAAAAAATTAGCCCTTACATAATTAAATCAATGCAATTCCTGCTACTTGGAAATTTTAACGTCCACAGTGATAAGGAAAACTTAGAGGCGTCGAGTTTTCTAGCTGATATGGCCACTTTAGGCCTAAATAAAATTAATTCTGGGCCTACACACTCAGCTGGTCATACACTAGATATCATACTCTCCACATCCCCTCATATTGTTACTGATCCTGCTTATCCACTATTATGGCCAGATCATTTTAGGATTCCATTTAAAATCCAGAGCAATTGCAGACCCTTATTGATGGGATGTTCTGCGAAAGGTCTTCAAAGGCGCTGGCACAAGGTTACATCTGAATCTTACGAAAAAATGTACGCTATCCCAGTTAACGAGTTCATGGATAGCTCCACAAAACATAGGATTTTTAATACATCCTTGAGTGAGGTGATAGATACACTGGCGTCCATGTCATACCAGCTCGGCAACACTAGGAGAAAAATAAAAGTGAAGAATGGTACACTGATGTTTTACGCAGTGCAAAATCCAGGTGCAAATACTTAGACAAATCTTGGCATAAATTCCGTTTGGAGACAGATAAATTTAAATTCAAACTGGCACTTACTATCATAAGAACCTAAAAAAGGCACGTAAAGACCATTTTATAACCAAACTTGGCCATGCAGGCAATTAATCAAAAGACCTGTATAAAATTATTAAAGCCCATACCCATCCTACTGCATGTGTACAGTTGAGCACCCCTTCGCAGGGCCTGTGTGACAATCTAGCCACATATTTTGATGACAAAATCAATTTGATCTATAAACAATTTCCCCCAAAAATGGACCAGGGGCTACCTGTCAATTCCGAATTAGTACTGAGATTAGACACAGGAGATGGTCTGAAACAGATTAAACATATTGATGTTTCACAAGTGGAAGCCATGCTAAAAAAGGCTAAATCTGGATCTCCCTTGGATATTATGCCTGCACATAAGTTTGCCCTTCTAGCCCCTTCTCTGGCTGCCCCCATTGATGAGGTCTTAAACTCCTCACTATATGAAGGCAGTGTGCCTTTAGACTGGAAGGCCGCTCAATTAATACCCATTATGAAGAAAGATCAGGTGTCCGCCGAAGTGCTCTCCAACTACCGCCCCATTTCGCTTCTTCCTTTAATGGGTAAGATGGTAGAGAGCCATGTTAACACACAGTTAATGGATTACTTTGTGATTAACGGCATCCTTGACTCTTCACAGTCTGGATTTAGATCCAACTACTCCGAGACAACCCTCATTGGGGTCACGGACTATATTAAAATGGCCTTAGATGACAAAGAAGTGATGTTAGTCCTGTTAGACCTAACCGCAGCCTTTGACACGGTCTTTCATCAGAAATTGATACTCTGACAGAGAGACCGTCTGCAGGAGCTGGCGCTTAAATGGCTTGTTAGTTTTCTGGACCAGCGTACGCAAACTGTCAATCTGGGCCCTCTCCGCTCACGAACTGTGAAGCTTAGTAAAGTGGTGCCCCAGGGCTCTTGCTTGAGCCCGACCTAATCCAATATTTATGTGCCCCCCTTGCTAAAGTCATCCAAAACTATGGCTTCATGCCATTCTCTTACGCAGACACTCAATTATTCCTATCCTTTGATAAGGATATGGAGTCAGTTGATCAGCGTTTTGCTAAAGGCATCCATAGCTGATTGGATGACTGATCATTTCTTGCAGTTAAATGCAGCCAAAACCAAAATCTTGCTGATTGGTCCTGCACTTGCCTCCTGGTCGCCTGCATGGTGGCCGATGGTGCTAGACCCCCGCCCCTTCTATCTTGGTGGCAAAAAATCTAGGAGTCCAGCTAGATGCACGGCTATCAATGAAAGACCAAATAATGAGCACTGCTGGGACCGGTTATCGCACCCTGAGCCTTTTGCGCAGAGTGTTCATTTGGCTGCCTCTCGCAGTACGTAGAACCCTAGTTCAGGCTCTGGTTATAGGTCGCCTCGACTATTGCAATGCCCTACTGGCCTCTGCAATTGAGGCCCTTCTTAGCAGATTACAGATCGTTCAAAACGTGGCCATACGCTTAGTCCTTAATAAACCACCTTGTACCACCTCCGGGCCACTATTGAAGTCTCTTCATTGGCTTCCTATTCGCCAGAGAAAAAAGTTTAAGCTCTGCTGCTTTGCCCATAGAGCTGTTTTTGGCAAATGTCCGAGTTATATGGCGGATAAATTTAAATTGTATCGGCCAAACCGGTGTCTTAGATCAGAAAGCAAAAGGCTGCTGGCGGTCCCTCGTTTTAAGAAAATTCGAACTGGAGGTAAAACAGTTGCCTTCCTGGCCCCAAATATTGGAATTCCCTACCAGAGGAGCTTCGTAAATGTTCTAGTTTCACGCGCTTCAGAAAACTCCTGAAGACGGAATTATTCAAGGCCTCAGTTATGGAAATTTATGCCAGTCCGCTCGGTTTTCTATGCTAGCGCGGAGATATCCCTGCGGAGGTGATTCCTGCGCTTTACAAATTCCCTACATACATACATGAGTGTTGGATCGCAGCAGGTGTTGTGCGATAGTGCAGTGGGTGTGCAGTTGTGTTGAAGAACATTCATGGTTGGGCCTTGGTGTTTGAACACTGAGAATTGTTCACCTTCATCTGTAACGTATCAGTGCATACGCAGTTGTGATGGAGAACAGGGAGTGTCGCGATGCGGTCATACAACAGTGGTTGTGCAAATGTACCATAACCGCGGAGAGTTGCTCAACTGTGTGTGTAACAAAGGATATATATCATGATTGCTGAGCTGCAGTGGGTTGTGCAGTTGTGCTGTATTCTCTGGAAGTTGTTTTGCTGTCCTTTGATCCATCAGTGGTTGCGTACCAGTGGGTGTTTGGCTGTTCTGTGATGCAGCAGTGGTTACGCATGAGTGGGTGTTTGGCTGTTCTGCGGTACATCCGCAATGCAATAGGTCTCGCAGTTACAAGAGTTTGAGCTATTACATTATAAATGACAATGCCATTTTATTTATTATATTAAAAGGCATTGTCATTTACAATGCCAATAGCTTAAACTCTCGCTAATGCGAGTCCTATTGCATTGCAAATGCTTGTTTGTTTTTTTGCAAGAGCCTATTTGCGGACAGGGAATCGAGTAGCGCTGCGATGAGACGACTCCTTGGCTTCTGAAGGGGGAGGGCGGAGAGAAAACAAGAGTAGCCTGCTGAATTTTGGAAATAACAATTTAAGCGCAGCATCGGTGAAGCGTGTGCTGCAGAGATGTGAAAGAGCTGCATCCACATGAAAGGCTTTGCAGGGAGAGAGAGGTGGGACGAACAGTTGGACTGTCCTGTGGCAAGAGGGCATCTGTTCACTGCAGCAGGCTGCCCCCTCCTCCCCACAACAGTTTGTAGGAAAGCAGCATGGAGGAGGGGCGGGGGAGTTCACACTAAACACCTTCACAATGCTTATCATCAAAGCCTGCTTACAAGTACTAATAATAAACACCACCCCATTGAAAGCCAGGGCTCCTAATGTAACAGGACTCTGCAAAAGTGCAGAATTATTATGCAGCGAGGGTTAGGAAGACAGATTTTGCCATTGGTGCGAGTGTCTGAACAGGAAACGCACGGGCTGAGGGTGGGGGGCTGAAGCGAGGTGAGGCACTGACCCTAGGAGCTATTAGGAGTCTGCTAATAACTAAAGAGGCGACTAAGCACCAGCAGGACCTGTTGAGGCGGGTGCCCACGAGTAGTTTAGCAATTACAAAGTACAAGGAGTACATCTGTGCCATGTTGAGCCGGGAAACCCTCAGCAGTTAGATCGGAGGTTAAACAGAGAAGCGGATGCTGCGAGGAGTGTGTTGTGGGGATTTATTTTAAGCTAATAATTTTTTGTACAAGAAGTCACGGATGCCGATTACTGATAAATGACCTGCAAAACTAAACGCAGTCACTTGTTTACCAAAAGACGACATATGGTTGTCATTTTAGATCAACAACACAGGCGCAGAGCGGCCGCATCGCCCTCCAGCCACGCTTTAATTGAAGTTTAAAAAATCATTTTCCGTCCGTGTTGTTAATCTAAAAGGTCAATTTTCCGGAGAGGGCAGAGACAGGGGCCCATTACATAGAGGGGAGAGAAGAAGCGGAGGTCACAAGTTTGTAAGATAAGGGGAAGCTGAGAAAAAAGAAAGCATGGGTCAATTAGTAACATGATACAAGAATGCAAAGTATGGAGCTGGCACCCTGCGCACAGCTGCTGGCTCCCGACACCCAAAGGCCATGGGAGTGAACGTTTGCAGAAAAGGCGGGACATGCACCCGTCTTTGGCCATTTGCGTGCTTTCATTATTGAAAGCCACACGCAAAGGCCAATCGAATGAGACAAGCACACGCACAAGCTTTAAGAAAGTCTGGAGTGTTTCCAATAGGCCCTCTCCTAGAACAGCGCATGCGCACTGCACTACGCTCAATTAAAAAGAGGGATTCCTGGTAGTTCCTGAAATTACCACACACATCGAAGAACAAGTAACGAAGCCCATAAATCGCTAGTACATTGTATCCGTCTAATCAAAGAAAACAATCGTAGTATGTCTGGTGACACATTTAACTACCTGAAGATAACCTACCCCACACGTTGAAAAAATAATTCAGAACTATTCTCATGCTCCCAACTTGCGGACAGTAGATATATTACATATTGGGCCCAGATATCTTTGGGTTTTGATACGTAGGTAATTCTTCTGCGTACGTCTCAAGCCATTCCGCCCGTTTAGGCACTCCCCACCCACAACACAGATACTCTACGCTTTTCCAGTACCAAGCCACTGCTACAAATTTACTATGTGCCTTGGGGATGCTTTTAATGAGACCCAATCTATGTAATGGATAACCCAATATACCCTTGAGGGCTTGGGCAGATAGTATGTATGGGTAGGGTGTGCCTTCAAGGGGTTTATTAAAGACTTAGTTGTGTAACTTGTTTATAGGATAAATATATACCTATAACTGAGATCAATCTTATCTTTTGGTTTCCAGAAGGTTATACACCATGCAATAGTCAAATGTGTATACGGATCTCAATTTACATTAATTTCGGAATATTTATACAGTCAGAATACAGAGAAATGAAAAATAGACAAAAGGTGTGTGAGGAACAAAATTCATTTATATCAGTGAATGGTAGTAAGGGTACATAAAAATAAGACAGTTGTATATCACAAGGGAGGCATGATTATACATCCAGTTATTACTCCACTGTACAATATATCAAACACTTTTTCAAAGATATATGATCAATTATCTAGAAAGAAGTGTGACAGTCGACGTTTCGGTCTTCATACGTGAATTTGTGAGACCATCTTCAGGACAAGAAGTTTAAAAGTTGACCCCTATAAGTTAAAAAGTATATAATGAATATATAAACTATACAAAACACACACCTAAGACAAAAAATAATAACAATTTGAATAATCATTGAATAAAGGAAAGTCAATTCTGACATTTCAGAAATGTTGTATCAGTCAATTAAACATCCAATGATTGTTGAACAAGCTAAAATGATGAAACACTTTAGTCAAAGTCAAATGGTCACTTGTATTAGGGCTCCATCTTACTAAATTATACTGTACTTTAACAATAATCGTTTAAACCATCTCGTTTCATTTCATGGTTAGACAAGGCTAACTGTTTATTCTATGTCATCACTCATAATGACACATTCAAATGACATAATCAACGAATAAAGGAAAATCAATTCTGACATTTCGCAAATGTTGTATCAGTCAATTAAGCATCTAATGATTGTTAAACAAGCTAAAATGATGAAACACTTTAGTCAAAGTCAGATGGTCACTTGTATTAGGGCTCCATCTTACTAAATAATACTGCACTTTAACAATGATCGTTTAAGCCATAAATTCATCTCGTTTCATTTCGTGGTTGGACAAAACTAACTATTTATTCTGTATCTTCACTCATAATGACAAATTCAGATGACATATTTCTAGGGAGAGAATTTGATTCGTCCTTTCCTCAAAACTTAATAGATTGTGGGTTGTTGTGAATGCCTGAGGCCCTGTTTGGATCGAATCGCGACAAAGTTTTGTAATAAGGGGGAAGTTAGTCATGGTTGCACTTAAAGCTATGAAATTGAACACATAATAATGTGAAAGACTGTTATTGAATCACCGTGATAATCCAAAAAGGTTCAATATGTATTTTAAACAAGAGAAACATCATTTAACTAATGCAAGTAATTTTACCTCGTAGTGTTTTGAATTGATTATGGAATTCGTGGATATCTTCCTTTCTTTGTATCGAGATTTAAATTAAAACCTCTCGCTTAACGCTATGTAAAGAGAAATCATATCGTAAGTTTTAAATGCTTTAGAGCGACTGAAAATGTATCTAAGCCAAAAAGGTAAAAGTATATCGAGGTACCTTTTAAATTTGGCGGTTTTTGAGAGGCAAACTGTCGAAGTCTTAAGGGTACTGTGTAGTTACACCGGCAGAAAACGTCATTCGTGTATTTAAAAACTGCAAGAGGAAAATGAGAGCATTTAGTGTGTTGTGGTTACAGTTGTTAATAACCTCACACATAGTAAGTGAAAGAAATATCAACCAACCTCGTAGTGGTCTTACTGTTGGTTCAGACAGAGTTAAGCCCCATATGAATGGCGCTGTGATCGCTTGCTGCGTAAATCGAGCAATGGGAATTGTTGTCACCGTTACGGGGCGTTTTACTTAAATCCCACGAAAATTACTGCAAAAGGAAATTGGGTAGTATTAGGTTAAGTTGTACTACTTTAGGGGCATTGAAAGCAAAGGCCAGGCGAAAACTAACAACTAACCTGGCGTGAGCACAGCAGTCATCTACGTTGAATCGCGGCATCGAGCATTGGAACTGCCGAGATCGGTTGGTCTTAAATATACATATTGTGGCGGTATAGAGATAGGACTTGTAAGTAGGTCACATGGTATGTCGGTACAGAAATCCGTGTCGGCCATGTTGGAATGGGATATTTGCATCAACAACGCTAGAATATAGTATGTTTGTCAAATTCTTTTAGTGTATCGATGATATATTGATTATATTCTGTTTTAAACTAATTGATCCCTATAGTCGAAGTATGTAGGATAAATTATTGAGATAAACTCTTAATAGTTCTTAGACGTACTTATATCACGGAACACACACTCCAACAGTGTACCTCCAGTTAAACCTATGTGACCAAAAGTTGGAGGTAGGACAGTCATTGTATGCACAAGACGAGGTTGATTTAACCCTTAGTGACAAGGGTTGTGTATATATAAACACATATTTTATATACTATGTCACATCTTTATGATTACTGCGTCATCAAGAATTGAAATTAGGGTATTCATTATGCATACAGGACGGAGTTGGTTCGTCACATGGTAGCAAAGATTGTGTATACAGATACCTATTTGGTTCTCTATGTCCCACCTTTATGACTACTATGCCATCAATAGAATCAAAGATCGGATATTATACATTTTAGTTACAGGGTGATTGCAAGTATTTAAATCACATATATTGAAGGGCTGTTACAAGCAGAGTGTCCTTATTATCATCAGTGGTATTTAGGTTAGCAGCTGTAACATCAACAGTTTAATACACATAGATATAGATCTCAACATCGTATAAACCTGTATAGTGTTCAAAAATAGCTCACAGGTAGTTTGATCAAGTATAAAACAGTAATTATACATAAGACTAGAGCTATTTATAGATTATACGTTATAGACCAGTATCTATTACAGATAAAAGATTACATGTCGTTGGATTGTAGCTGAAGTCTAGAGACAAGCTAAAGTGTGCCATTCGGATGTTGAATTGAGACCACGGTTGATCAAATCTGTCATGCAGATCAATTTACCTTCCTTTAAGGTCAAAAGTCGGTCTACATTACTTTGTCTCTTTGAGGGTTTGATCACATCTAGTACCCACCATTTCATATCTTTATCTGAATGACCCTGTCTCTGATAATGCTCCACGAGTGGTGCATTTTCTGTGTGACATCTTATCCGAGATTGATGTTGTAGAATCCTTTTTTTGATTGGTTGAACTGTTTTGCCAATATAATGTAATTTACACGGACATTGTATGCAATAAATTACATTACAAGTATTACAATTGGAGAATGATTTAAGGGTGAGTGTAATACCGTTGATGGTACATTTTTTGATTGTTTGCGAGGTGTTACATGCTAAGCACATATTACACTTAAAATGTCCAACAATGGGGACCAGCTGTCTCATGTTGTCTACTGTGTTGTTAGGACGGTCTTCATATGCTCTAACCAGACGGTCTCTAAGGTTGGTTCCCCTTTTGAAAGAGAATAGGGGTTTTGACTGGAATTCAGGGAGATTTTTTAATAAATTCCAGTGTCGATTAATAATCTTCTTTATAGCATTAGCATGAGTTCCGAAAGTCGAGACACAAACCAGATGAGGTTGTTGTGGACGATCTTTCACAGTCAACAACATTTCTCTGTTGTTATACCATGCACGTTTCATGGATTTTTTTAAAAGTTTGGATGGGTAACCCCTGGCTTTTAATTTTTCTGTAAGTTTTTTAGCCTCAATGAAGTAGTCATTTTTAAAGGTACAGTTTCTGCGTAAACGCAAGAACTGCCCAAAAGGGAGGCCATCTTTAAGGGCTTGAGGGTGGTGACTTTGATATTCAAGCAGGGTATTTCTGGACGTTGGTTTTGTAAACAAGGTGGTATATAAATGGTGAGAAATATCATTCTTGATAGTTATATCCAGAAAGTTAATCTCCGCATTGTCAAATTCCATGGTGAATTTCAAGTGTGCATTTCTATGGTTAAGCCAGACATGGAAGGTGTTGAGTTCTTCCTTTGTGCCATGCCAAACTAAGAAGACATCATCTATATAGCGAAGCCACTTCATGATGTTAGCGGAAAAAGGGTTCGTTACATTGAATATAAATTCGTTTTCAAATACAGAGACATAGATGTTCGCAATGTCTGGGGCGTAAACAGCTCCCATCGCTACTCCTTTTCGTTGTTGATAAAAAGTATTCTGAAAAAGGAAAAAATTCTCACACAGAGAGATACGAACACATTCAATAATGAATTCTGTAGGCACTTGATGTGGTCTGGCTCTGGTGTCTAGAAGGTTGCATAGAATCTGTAGAACTTCCTCTTGAGGGATATTCGTATAGAGGCTCTCTATATCCATGGTGACCAGGTATTCATTCAAGGGATCAAATTCAAAATTTTCAACTATGTTAATCACAGCCATAGTGTCTCGGATATATGCAGGATGGTTAACAGCAAATGGTCTGATAAAGAAATCTGCATATTGGGCCAATGGCTTCAGGATGGAGTTACAACCCGAAACTATCGGGCGACCAGGTGGATTTAGAGGGTCTTTGTGCACCTTTGGGAGCAAATATATAGCAGGAACGGTCGGTGTTTTATTGACGAGGAAGGCAGATTCTTTCTCTGAGAGCCAACCACCATCAAAACCTAACTTGCTCAGTTTTGATATTTCTGTAGTAAGTCTGTTTGTGGGATTAGTTGCAAGTTTCTTGTAGTGTAGAGGGTTGGATAATTGTTTAAGAGCCTCTTCAGTATATTTGTCCTTGTCCCAGAGGACTATCCCACCGCCCTTGTCCGCGGGTTTTATCAGGACATTAGGGAGTGATTGAAGATTTTGCAATGCAACTTGTTTTTCTTTTGAAAAATTAGATTTATATTGTATCTTCTGTTTGAAGAGATTATCAATCTCAATGAGAATTGCATTCTCAAATGTTAGTATTTCCTTTTTTACCATACAGTTACTGGGGTAAAACGTTGATTTGTTTTTTAGACCTGTGACATCGTTGTCAGAACAATTTTCCTTTCCTGTGAAGAAGTTTTTTAATCTCACAGTGCGGAAGAATTTGTGGATTTCTAATTTAGTGTTGAATAGGTCATTTTTATAGGTAGGCACAAAGCTCAACCCTGAGGAAAGAACCGCAATTTCTTGTTCAGATAGGGTATGAGCCGATAGGTTGAAAATCGGTATTGTTTGGTCAGGTGCTACCATTCGTAATACTGGTTGCGTGTCTGACGAAACCCTGGTGTATATTGGTTGCGGTACCATCCTCGTTTGGAACCCCGTTGTCTCCGAGGGGGACCTGTCCCTCGGCGGTCCTGCCCTAAAAAATTCTGCCTAGAGGTAGAAGGTTGTTGATCGTAATGGCGGTAGGTTGTGTCTATAGACTGATCGCTACCAGTATCCGAATTGGTATCTGAGAAGGTAATTCTCTTCTTTGGTATTTGGGCAGAATTTTGAGGATTATAGAAATCCTTCTGTAGGTATGGATACGTTTTTTCTTTATTGTATCTTTTGATATCGTTTTGTAGTTTCTCAGTTTTTTTATGAGCGTTGAATTCCTCGAATTCTTTGATTGTTTGCTGTACCTTATCAAGGAGGAATTTACCGTTAGTAATAGCAGAGTCACCTAATATCTTTTTTTCTAGAGTTTCAATTTCTTTAGCTAGGATCTTCAGTTGTCTGATGGCAGTTTCTATACTTAAAACCATCCAAGTGCGAGAGCATTTGTTGGCAGAAAAGCTAAAGCCTGTTTTAAATTCCTCGTCGTCAGTAAAAATTATTGGAACATTTCGGATCTGGAGACCCGTTGGGATGATATTTGCATTCAAACAGTCCGTCAGAAACTTAGCATGGAGTTCTGTTCGTACTAGTTTCTTTTTAAGACGCTCGAGTTGATTAAGATCAGACTCATAAGGAAAAGAGGCGGTGAGGCCTTTATTGCCCAATAGTGAGGGGCCGCTAGCGATTTTCAATATATAATCATCAGTATAGGATAATGTCTCTGCTTCAGACATCTACGTTATTATTTTTAGAGGCAATCAAATTCTCTCCCTAGAAATATGTCATCTGAATTTGTCATTATGAGTGAAGATACAGAATAAATAGTTAGTTTTGTCCAACCACGAAATGAAACGAGATGAATTTATGGCTTAAACGATCATTGTTAAAGTGCAGTATTATTTAGTAAGATGGAGCCCTAATACAAGTGACCATCTGACTTTGACTAAAGTGTTTCATCATTTTAGCTTGTTTAACAATCATTAGATGCTTAATTGACTGATACAACATTTGCGAAATGTCAGAATTGATTTTCCTTTATTCGTTGATTATGTCATTTGAATGTGTCATTATGAGTGATGACATAGAATAAACAGTTAGCCTTGTCTAACCATGAAATGAAACGAGATGGTTTAAACGATTATTGTTAAAGTACAGTATAATTTAGTAAGATGGAGCCCTAATACAAGTGACCATTTGACTTTGACTAAAGTGTTTCATCATTTTAGCTTGTTCAACAATCATTGGATGTTTAATTGACTGATACAACATTTCTGAAATGTCAGAATTGACTTTCCTTTATTCAATGATTATTCAAATTGTTATTATTTTTTGTCTTAGGTGTGTGTTTTGTATAGTTTATATATTCATTATATACTTTTTAACTTATAGGGGTCAACTTTTAAACTTCTTGTCCTGAAGATGGTCTCACAAATTCACGTATGAAGACCGAAACGTCGACTGTCACACTTCTTTCTAGATAATTGATCATATATCTTTGAAAAAGTGTTTGATATATTGTACAGTGGAGTAATAACTGGATGTATAATCATGCCTCCCTTGTGATATACAACTGTCTTATTTTTATGTACCCTTACTACCATTCACTGATATAAATGAATTTTGTTCCTCACACACCTTTTGTCTATTTTTCATTTCTCTGTATTCTGACTGTATAAATATTCCGAAATTAATGTAAATTGAGATCCGTATACACATTTGACTATTGCATGGTGTATAACCTTCTGGAAACCAAAAGATAAGATTGATCTCAGTTATAGGTATATATTTATCCTATAAACAAGTTACACAACTAAGTCTTTAATAAACCCCTTGAAGGCACACCCTACCCATACATACTATCTGCCCAAGCCCTCAAGGGTATATTGGGTTATCCATTACATAGATTGTGTTTAAGCGCAGACAATTGTCTGTTGTGGATCACTTTTAAGTGGTTTTTTATTATTTTTTTGATTGCCTCTAAAAATAATAACGTAGATGTCTGAAGCAGAGACATTATCCTATACTGATGATTATATATTGAAAATCGCTAGCGGCCCCTCACTATTGGGCAATAAAGGCCTCACCGCCTCTTTTCCTTATGAGTCTGATCTTAATCAACTCGAGCGTCTTAAAAAGAAACTAGTACGAACAGAACTCCATGCTAAGTTTCTGACGGACTGTTTGAATGCAAATATCATCCCAACGGGTCTCCAGATCCGAAATGTTCCAATAATTTTTACTGACGACGAGGAATTTAAAACAGGCTTTAGCTTTTCTGCCAACAAATGCTCTCGCACTTGGATGGTTTTAAGTATAGAAACTGCCATCAGACAACTGAAGATCCTAGCTAAAGAAATTGAAACTCTAGAAAAAAAGATATTAGGTGACTCTGCTATTACTAACGGTAAATTCCTCCTTGATAAGGTACAGCAAACAATCAAAGAATTCGAGGAATTCAACGCTCATAAAAAAACTGAGAAACTACAAAACGATATCAAAAGATACAATAAAGAAAAAACGTATCCATACCTACAGAAGGATTTCTATAATCCTCAAAATTCTGCCCAAATACCAAAGAAGAGAATTACCTTCTCAGATACCAATTCGGATACTGGTAGCGATCAGTCTATAGACACAACCTACCGCCATTACGATCAACAACCTTCTACCTCTAGGCAGAATTTTTTAGGGCAGGACCGCCGAGGGACAGGTCCCCCTCGGAGACAACGGGGTTCCAAACGAGGATGGTACCGCAACCAATATACACCAGGGTTTCGTCAGACACGCAACCAGTATTACGAATGGTAGCACCTGACCAAACAATACCGATTTTCAACCTATCGGCTCATACCCTATCTGAACAAGAAATTGCGGTTCTTTCCTCAGGGTTGAGCTTTGTGCCTACCTATAAAAATGACCTATTCAACACTAAATTAGAAATCCACAAATTCTTCCGCACTGTGAGATTAAAAAACTTCTTCACAGGAAAGGAAAATTGTTCTGACAACGATGTCACAGGTCTAAAAAACAAATCAACGTTTTACCCCAGTAACTGTATGGTAAAAAAGGAAATACTAACATTTGAGAATGCAATTCTCATTGAGATTGATAATCTCTTCAAACAGAAGATACAATATAAATCTAATTTTTCAAAAGAAAAACAAGTTGCATTGCAAAATCTTCAATCACTCCCTAATGTCCTGATAAAACCCGCGGACAAGGGCGGTGGGATAGTCCTCTGGGACAAGGACAAATATACTGAAGAGGCTCTTAAACAATTATCCAACCCTCTACACTACAAGAAACTTGCAACTAATCCCACAAACAGACTTACTACAGAAATATCAAAACTGAGCAAGTTAGGTTTTGATGGTGGTTGGCTCTCAGAGAAAGAATCTGCCTTCCTCGTCAATAAAACACCGACCGTTCCTGCTATATATTTGCTCCCAAAGGTGCACAAAGACCCTCTAAATCCACCTGGTCGCCCGATAGTTTCGGGTTGTAACTCCATCCTGAAGCCATTGGCCCAATATGCAGATTTCTTTATCAGACCATTTGCTGTTAACCATCCTGCATATATCCGAGACACTATGGCTGTGATTAACATAGTTGAAAATTTTGAATTTGATCCCTTGAATGAATACCTGGTCACCATGGATATAGAGAGCCTCTATACGAATATCCCTCAAGAGGAAGTTCTACAGATTCTATGCAACCTTCTAGACACCAGAGCCAGACCACATCAAGTGCCTACAGAATTCATTATTGAATGTGTTCGTATCTCTCTGTGTGAGAATTTTTTCCTTTTTCAGAATACTTTTTATCAACAACGAAAAGGAGTAGCGATGGGAGCTGTTTACGCCCCAGACATTGCGAACATCTATGTCTCTGTATTTGAAAACGAATTTATATTCAATGTAACGAACCCTTTTTCCGCTAACATCATGAAGTGGCTTCGCTATATAGATGATGTCTTCTTAGTTTGGCATGGCACAAAGGAAGAACTCAACACCTTCCATGTCTGGCTTAACCATAGAAATGCACACTTGAAATTCACCATGGAATTTGACAATGCGGAGATTAACTTTCTGGATATAACTATCAAGAATGATATTTCTCACCATTTATATACCACCTTGTTTACAAAACCAACGTCCAGAAATACCCTGCTTGAATATCAAAGTCACCACCCTCAAGCCCTTAAAGATGGCCTCCCTTTTGGGCAGTTCTTGCGTTTACGCAGAAACTGTACCTTTAAAAATGACTACTTCATTGAGGCTAAAAAACTTACAGAAAAATTAAAAGCCAGGGGTTACCCATCCAAACTTTTTAAAAAATCCATGAAACGTGCATGGTATAACAACAGAGAAATGTTGTTGACTGTGAAAGATCGTCCACAACAACCTCATCTGGTTTGTGTCTCGACTTTCGGAACTCATGCTAATGCTATAAAGAAGATTATTAATCGACACTGGAATTTATTAAAAAATCTCCCTGAATTCCAGTCAAAACCCCTATTCTCTTTCAAAAGGGGAACCAACCTTAGAGACCGTCTGGTTAGAGCATATGAAGACCGTCCTAACAACACAGTAGACAACATGAGACAGCTGGTCCCCATTGTTGGACATTTTAAGTGTAATATGTGCTTAGCATGTAACACCTCGCAAACAATCAAAAAATGTACCATCAACGGTATTACACTCACCCTTAAATCATTCTCCAATTGTAATACTTGTAATGTAATTTATTGCATACAATGTCCGTGTAAATTACATTATATTGGCAAAACAGTTCAACCAATCAAAAAAAGGATTCTACAACATCAATCTCGGATAAGATGTCACACAGAAAATGCACCACTCGTGGAGCATTATCAGAGACAGGGTCATTCAGATAAAGATATGAAATGGTGGGTACTAGATGTGATCAAACCCTCAAAGAGACAAAGTAATGTAGACCGACTTTTGACCTTAAAGGAAGGTAAATTGATCTGCATGACAGATTTGATCAACCGTGGTCTCAATTCAACATCCGAATGGCACACTTTAGCTTGTCTCTAGACTTCAGCTACAATCCAACGACATGTAATCTTTTATCTGTAATAGATACTGGTCTATAACGTATAATCTATAAATAGCTCTAGTCTTATGTATAATTACTGTTTTATACTTGATCAAACTACCTGTGAGCTATTTTTGAACACTATACAGGTTTATACGATGTTGAGATCTATATCTATGTGTATTAAACTGTTGATGTTACAGCTGCTAACCTAAATACCACTGATGATAATAAGGACACTCTGCTTGTAACAGCCCTTCAATATATGTGATTTAAATACTTGCAATCACCCTGTAACTAAAATGTATAATATCCGATCTTTGATTCTATTGATGGCATAGTAGTCATAAAGGTGGGACATAGAGAACCAAATAGGTATCTGTATACACAATCTTTGCTACCATGTGACGAACCAACTCCGTCCTGTATGCATAATGAATACCCTAATTTCAATTCTTGATGACGCAGTAATCATAAAGATGTGACATAGTATATAAAATATGTGTTTATATATACACAACCCTTGTCACTAAGGGTTAAATCAACCTCGTCTTGTGCATACAATGACTGTCCTACCTCCAACTTTTGGTCACATAGGTTTAACTGGAGGTACACTGTTGGAGTGTGTGTTCCGTGATATAAGTACGTCTAAGAACTATTAAGAGTTTATCTCAATAATTTATCCTACATACTTCGACTATAGGGATCAATTAGTTTAAAACAGAATATAATCAATATATCATCGATACACTAAAAGAATTTGACAAACATACTATATTCTAGCGTTGTTGATGCAAATATCCCATTCCAACATGGCCGACACGGATTTCTGTACCGACATACCATGTGACCTACTTACAAGTCCTATCTCTATACCGCCACAATATGTATATTTAAGACCAACCGATCTCGGCAGTTCCAATGCTCGATGCCGCGATTCAACGTAGATGACTGCTGTGCTCACGCCAGGTTAGTTGTTAGTTTTCGCCTGGCCTTTGCTTTCAATGCCCCTAAAGTAGTACAACTTAACCTAATACTACCCAATTTCCTTTTGCAGTAATTTTCGTGGGATTTAAGTAAAACGCCCCGTAACGGTGACAACAATTCCCATTGCTCGATTTACGCAGCAAGCGATCACAGCGCCATTCATATGGGGCTTAACTCTGTCTGAACCAACAGTAAGACCACTACGAGGTTGGTTGATATTTCTTTCACTTACTATGTGTGAGGTTATTAACAACTGTAACCACAACACACTAAATGCTCTCATTTTCCTCTTGCAGTTTTTAAATACACGAATGACGTTTTCTGCCGGTGTAACTACACAGTACCCTTAAGACTTCGACAGTTTGCCTCTCAAAAACCGCCAAATTTAAAAGGTACCTCGATATACTTTTACCTTTTTGGCTTAGATACATTTTCAGTCGCTCTAAAGCATTTAAAACTTACGATATGATTTCTCTTTACATAGCGTTAAGCGAGAGGTTTTAATTTAAATCTCGATACAAAGAAAGGAAGATATCCACGAATTCCATAATCAATTCAAAACACTACGAGGTAAAATTACTTGCATTAGTTAAATGATGTTTCTCTTGTTTAAAATACATATTGAACCTTTTTGGATTATCACGGTGATTCAATAACAGTCTTTCACATTATTATGTGTTCAATTTCATAGCTTTAAGTGCAACCATGACTAACTTCCCCCTTATTACAAAACTTTGTCGCGATTCGATCCAAACAGGGCCTCAGGCATTCACAACAACCCACAATCTATTAAGTTTTGAGGAAAGGACGAATCAAATTCTCTCCCTAGAAATATGTCATCTGAATTTGTCATTATGAGTGAAGATACAGAATAAATAGTTAGTTTTGTCCAACCACGAAATGAAACGAGATGAATTTATGGCTTAAACGATCATTGTTAAAGTGCAGTATTATTTAGTAAGATGGAGCCCTAATACAAGTGACCATCTGACTTTGACTAAAGTGTTTCATCATTTTAGCTTGTTTAACAATCATTAGATGCTTAATTGACTGATACAACATTTGCGAAATGTCAGAATTGATTTTCCTTTATTCGTTGATTATGTCATTTGAATGTGTCATTATGAGTGATGACATAGAATAAACAGTTAGCCTTGTCTAACCATGAAATGAAACGAGATGGTTTAAACGATTATTGTTAAAGTACAGTATAATTTAGTAAGATGGAGCCCTAATACAAGTGACCATTTGACTTTGACTAAAGTGTTTCATCATTTTAGCTTGTTCAACAATCATTGGATGTTTAATTGACTGATACAACATTTCTGAAATGTCAGAATTGACTTTCCTTTATTCAATGATTATTCAAATTGTTATTATTTTTTGTCTTAGGTGTGTGTTTTGTATAGTTTATATATTCATTATATACTTTTTAACTTATAGGGGTCAACTTTTAAACTTCTTGTCCTGAAGATGGTCTCACAAATTCACGTATGAAGACCGAAACGTCGACTGTCACACTTCTTTCTAGATAATTGATCATATATCTTTGAAAAAGTGTTTGATATATTGTACAGTGGAGTAATAACTGGATGTATAATCATGCCTCCCTTGTGATATACAACTGTCTTATTTTTATGTACCCTTACTACCATTCACTGATATAAATGAATTTTGTTCCTCACACACCTTTTGTCTATTTTTCATTTCTCTGTATTCTGACTGTATAAATATTCCGAAATTAATGTAAATTGAGATCCGTATACACATTTGACTATTGCATGGTGTATAACCTTCTGGAAACCAAAAGATAAGATTGATCTCAGTTATAGGTATATATTTATCCTATAAACAAGTTACACAACTAAGTCTTTAATGAGACCCAGCAGACCCACAACAGGAGAGCACTGGACTCTATTTCCCTTTTTTGGTTGGGTTATTTGTGGCCAGTATTGTTCTATTTGAGTGAAGGTCAGGCTAGATGCAGGAAATCTGCGTTTACGGCTCGGCACCTCCTATATGCAGTCAGGGTTTAATCCATATTTGTGCAATTGCTGGGGGGTATAGTACGCTTGCTGCAAATATTTGAAATGTATTATTTTGATGCGGCTATTTGAGGGGAGCTTCTCTCCTATCCGGTAGCAGAACTCCCAATCCACTTCTGATATAGTCAAGTCATGAGTAGTATTCCAAAGGTCTCTAGCTACATCCATAGGGTTCCTGCGCTCTTTCAGAGCGGTCTTATATAATGTAGTGATCAGTTTTTTTCCTATCAGTACCACCTAATAAGGTCTGTAGGGCCCACAGTTCAGGTGGTTCCTGAGGGAAGCAGGGCTACAATGCTTTCCTTGCTGACCTCAGTCTTGGTATACGAATCTCTGCATTTAATTGCCACTCCTGTTGCCAATGAAATCGGTTAGCGAGAAAAGATCCTACAGGGAAAGATTCCCCATCGATCTAAGCCCGCCCTCTTGCAATACAGTCAGTGCTCCAGTTTCTCTAGTGACTGATATCGAAGGGTGACGTAGTAGGGGAAGCCCCGCCGCATATACGGGCGTCTTATTCACTCTTCTGAAAGCATTTTCCATGTTCTGGTCATACATTCCAGCGGGCTCGCAGATTTAAGATGGTTGGTCAGGCTGTCATGCGGTATTATTGCATTTAAGGGAATCTGGCGTATGTCATCGCTTCCTATGGCCGTATGTGCGCTAGATCTTTGGGGATGGTGCCAGTAATGAGCAAAGTGTGCTTGAGCGTACAGGTAGTACAGGTGAGGATCCGGTGCATCAAACCCACCTTGCATGCATGGGCGTGTAGGTGTTTGCCAACTTATCCTGGGTTGTTTACCTGCCCAGGCAAGAGATATCATGCAGGATTGCAGTGTGTTAAAAAATTCTTGCGTGAGGGGGATGGGGAAGTTTACAAATAGATATAAGAATTTGAGTAAGATGACCATCTTAATTATGGCCAATCTGTCAGCAAGTGACAAGGGAAGTCTGATCCAGCGCGTTATTTGATCTCGAAGTTTTATAATAGCAGTGCCGTAATTTTGGCGAATCACTATTTCGGGGTCCCTGTGTATCCATTTACCTAGATATTTCAATGGCTCCTCACACCACTAGAGGGAATTCCATTGTAACGAGGTGTGGTAGCCGGCGTAAGGGGGAATATCATGGACTTGCCCCAGTTGATGGATAGTCCGGAGGGCCATTCGAATTTAATATTTTCTCTCACCGTGGGTTCTAAATTTGTTTTTGGGTCTCATGTAGATTACCATATCATCTGTGTAAAGCGATATCGCCAAAGGTTGTTGGCGGAATCACAGAGCCGCTGTGTGTTTCTGCCGTATGATACAAGCCAATGGCTCGAACGCGTGGTAAAATAGAATAGGGGACAACCGGCATCCTTGCCTCGTTCCCCTACCCATTTTTATTGGCTCGGATATTATGCCATTTACGCGAACATGGGCAACTTTACCCAGTTCAGGAAGGCTTGCGGCATGTCCACTGTAGTTAGCACCATAAACATGTAGGGCCACTGTATAGAGTCAAATGCCTTGGCGGCGTCTAAAAAACACTGCCGCCGCCGCCGGCATTGTGGGACTGAGATAATGCATGACCGCAAATAGTGTCCGGAGTGGTAGATCGAGGGGATGAAACCAGCTTGGTCTGGAAGCACCAAGGCCTGTATTACCGGTTGTAATCTCATTGCTATAATCTTTGCCAAAATCTTTATGTCTGTATTTATAAGCGACAATGGGCGATATGAGTCTACCAGTTTGGGTGGTTTCCCAAGTTTCAGTAGTGTTGTTAATAATGCCTCACGGAGAGTGGGGGAAGAGATTGTTTATCATACGCCTCCTGGAACATCTCTATTATTTGAGGGACTAGTAATTCAGAGATTGTTTTATAGAATTCCCTGGGAATCCCATCGCTCCCAGGCGATTTATCATTTGGCAAGGAGCGAATCGTGTCGCACACCTCTTCGTCCGTTATTGGCAGTACCAGGTATTCCCTTTGCTCTGCCAATAGCCACGCTAATGCTATATCATCTAAATATGTATGTTTCACTTGGTGCGGCAGATTGGCGGCTTCCGTATAGTTCTGCATAAAAATCTACAAGAGTATTTCCTGAGCCATGTTGACTGTTTCCTCCCTGTTTGGTGTGTGTCAGCACCTGCGGTAGGTCACAGGACTTGTTTATTTTAGCTGCAAGGCTACGACCAGGCCTCCCCATATGATCTCACCTCCCATTTTTTTTTATAAGAAGCGGAGCACCTGGTCCGCCGTCTCTATACTTGGTCAGATGTGTCCTAATGTCTGCCAACGTTTGTGGGTCATAGTCCGCTTCATATGCTCTCTCTAACGTCTGCAGTTTTTCCAGTGTGGATATTCTCGTTCGTAGTGATGACAGGACACCCGCCATGAGTCCTATGCATGCACCTCGAAACGTGGCCTTAAAGGCCACCCAGAGTATCCCTGGTGACTCAACCAATCCTTAGTGGTCACTAAAATATTGTAGAATGGCCGTTTTCACTCCGTCTTTAAAGACCGCGTCAGTGAGGGCCGAGGCCTGCAGTCTCCACTGAAACGGTCAAGGGACGTCAGTCGGGAGAGTCAGACAGCAACACTGGGAAGTGGTCCGAGTGTGTTTTAGATAGGTTCCTCACAGTGTGTGTCCAGGTATTTACTTTATGAGTTACCAACCAATAGTCTAATCCAGACCACATGTTATGTGCGGCCGAGACGTACATGCCCTCAGATTTCCCCGGGTTCCGGATTAGGCAAATGTCACTTAGTTCCCAGTCCACCATTCCCTCTTTCAGTGCCTTACTCGCTGTATTAATGGACCAGCGGGAGCCCCAGACCTATCTACCGTCGGGTCCATGGGAAAATTGAAATCCACGCCCCAGATAATGGTGGATTATTGTAATTTATAGAGTTGAATAAATATTGTGGTGAACAAATCGGGGGTCACCCAAGTTGGGTCCATAGATATTTTATGAGTGTTAGAGTTGTGCCCCTGCAGTTCCCCTGCCAGATAATGTATCTCCCCTGGTCGTCTGTTTAGCTATGTATTGTAGTAAAGGGGCTACCCTTACGGACTACGATGAATACTCCCCTAGAATAGGAGGAGTATGATGATGCAACTTTTGTGTGTGCCCAACGTGTGCCAATCTGTGTCTCTGCTTGCGGGGTGAGGTGCGTCTCTTGGATAAATGAGATATCTACTTTGTGCCTGTCAAAGTACGCAAAAACCTTTTGGGGATTGTTTAGTCCACGTACATTCCACGTGATTAGGTTCAGTACGTTTGTTCCAACATTCATTTCAAAGAGCACGGAGTCGGAGTGGGAGGTAGTGCTCCAGCTCTTGGTACGCACAGACTAGATAGTGGTATGTATGTGCTTGGGGTGTCCAAACAATAACCCTTCCCCCACCCATTTTGGCTCTAGGAACTGCCAAAGCCATGCCCAATCAAAACCTAGACTTTTGCAATTAGAAAACATGTTAACCATCGGCCCATTAGGCCTGTGATAAAAAGCCAACTTTTGATATAGGTGGGGTCTACCCTTGTGGGGGGTGCAATAGCACTTTAACCTTCTATGGTACAAAGGGGGCCAGGGGTCTCGTACATGCAGCCATCACCACCAACTTATAGCCCATGGGGAGAGGGAGAGAGCGAGAGAAACCCACCCCCCCCATCCAGCCTGATCATCATGTCTCTCTTAAGGCACCATAGCCTCAGGGCAGGCCGTATCCCCAGTGAACATTAGTTATGTCCCAGCGCACTTTCCCTCAATTTCTGACTGGGTGTGAGGTACTCCCAGGCTGTCCCTACTAATCCAGTTTATCCCATGAAGTTACATATCTTTATCGCCAGTTCATTCGTGACCATCTGGACCTGTGACAGGTTTTTCTCCATCGTCCGTTTCAGTACTCAGTGGCCTGGTCCGTGGTTTCCCCACTTTGAGGAACTCCGTTGCTGCTTTTGGTGTATTAAGAAGGACAGGTCGGCCTTCGAAGTCCACTCTTAAACGAGCCGGATAAAGCATGGCGTATTTAAGTCCCAATGATTGCAGCTTCTTTTTTGCTGGGCCAAACTCTCGCCAGGCTGCCTGGACGGCATCTATAAAGTCTTCATAGAATGATATCTCATTCCCGTCAAATTTGATGGAACCCTTCTCTCGAGACATGCGCAATACTACATCCAGATCTCTATAAATGAGAAGTTTGGCAATAATAGGGTGTGGCAGCGCTCCGGGGCGGTCGTGCCTGTAGGGATCTATGCGCCCGTTCCACAATGAGTATGGCTGATAACTTCACTTCCAAAGATATTTTGCAGCATTTCTTCGACATAATTTTCCAGGCGACCGGTGTTTATAGATTCAGGGACCCCAATTATGCGCAGGTTATTACGGCGCGACCTCGCCTCCAGGTCTTCATTCTTTGCTTGTATCACTGCTAGTATTTTATCCATATTTAACTGTTTTTGGGTCAGGTCCTGGATATCGTCTGCAGTTCCCGATATGCGCGGTTCCGCCGTGTTGAGCCTGCCAGCTTGCTTTTCCAGCTTGGAGGCCATGCTGTCCATTCGGAAGTTAAGAGCATCTATCTACCCGTCTATCAATTGTACACTTTGCTGCATGGCTCGCAATGTGGCCTCCAGAGAGTCGTTTGATCGCGAAGGTGCTTCCTGTTCAGTCTGAATATGCCTGAGACACGGTTTTTGATGGCATCTTTGCCTCAAAGGGGAGGCGCGATTGCTGTTTTTCTGCTTTTCCCCATCGTGTAATATAGTCTATGCCACCCCGAAGGTTTAGGATCGTACTCGGTCTCCTTTTGCACTGCAGGGGGTGGGACTGAGTTCACTTTTCTTGCTGCTTCCATTTGCTACGCATTTGTTCTATGTTTACGCAGTTCAGCGCCTGTGCTATTCCATCTTGTGGCGTGTCTCTGCCTGTGCCACTGTTCTTGGGAGGGTGGGTTATGCTCCAATATCGTTCAGCTGCACTCTGTGTTCGGTCTCTTCCCTACTGGCCGGTTGCACCCTGTGTGTTATATTCCACAGAGGAGAGCCTTAGTTTGACATTCACCCCTCCTTGTGCTGGTGGAGAGTGCCGTAACGTGTGCGGGGGACGAGCCCACCGCTCTGCCAATGCCACGCTCTATTGATGTATTGCTGCTGCTCCCTGCGTTCTTTTTCCTTGTCCTGGTCTCTGGTGAGGCGCCCAGAGGCCCGCCAGCCAGCACCACATGTTGCGGAGGTGTTGCCTCGCCCTACGCGGCACCCGTCCTTTGGCCCCTTGGTCTTGTTCTGGTCCTTGCTCAGGTGCTGCGGGGCCCTATGCGCCGCGGGGCCCTATGCGCGGCAGTCCCCCACGGCCTAAGGCCTTGTTCATCAGTTGTATGCGCGCCTCGTGTGTGGCCGGTAATCCTCAGCGGGCCAGTGACCTCCACCGCACTGCCCACTGATTTTTTCCTAGTTCAAGATAGTGCCAGACTTGGGTTCCCTTCTCCCCAAATCATGGTGTGAGTCGTCCGTCAAAGCTGCTCTCTCTGGGCACAGGTGCCGCAGCGTCTCGCTCACTCCTGCACCCGCTGCTCACCACTCAGCGCCCTCACTGGTCTTCCTGCATGTCGCGGCCGTACCTTTCCTCGCTGTTCCTTCGCCTCCGAATGTTCAAGGGGGCAGAAGTCTTGCCTCTTCCGAGCCCCTGCGCCATTCACTGGTTGGTCTTGAAGCACAGCGTCGCACCCCTGCTTAGATCACCCTCCGGAGGGTTCCGTTTTCCAGTCGGACATTTTCAGAGAAGAGCTCCGCACTCTTGCTTTATTTATTTCTGTCTTCTAGGTGCACGCTCTTCTCCCCTGCTCTTCATGTGCACAGCTGTTGTCTTTTGGGCCGTTGATGGCTGCATGGGGCCCGGATATTTGGCGGATACTTTCTCCAGCCGGCAGAGCTGCACTATTGTGCGGCCATCTTCCTGTGGGCTAACAGGCAACCCCTCTTCCCATAGCACTACTATAGTTGTCAGAACTAAATACTCAAGTTGAACCAGCTCACTGCAAGAGCAATAACAAATTATAGTGCAGAGGTAAAATGGACTTAATTTGCCAGGGCAATAAATCCTTCCAAAGCTAGAGTGTTTCTGCACCATCAATTCCCTACACGGTTTAAAATAACTTAATAGCCTAGTCACCTGAGCAGGTTTAGGCAACAATAGGGGAATGGTCTTTAGTAACAAAACACCTATGTGACTCGTTTAGGCTAAATACAATATATATATATATTGTACCTCAAAATCCTCATTGTCCAGGAGCTCTAGAAATCCATCATCCTCGTCATCATTCACTGAGGAAGTCAGTGACGGCTTATGCAAAAGGATGCGAGTAAACTTCTCCGGCTCAGCTTCACTTCTTTCCGAACTAGGGAACTAGTTTGTGAAGAAAGGCATCAGTTAACCCACTTTAAACTCACTGAGCACAGTTCGCTAAACAAGCATTTAGACAAAACTGAAGTCCAAATATAACTATAGTTAATGTAGCAGACAATTTTAGAGGTTGTTTGGAAAATGCAAGGGCTTTTCCAAACGGTCAAGAAAAAGCTCAAGACCAGGTAATCGTCCACCATGAGTAATGAGAACCATTTCAAGTCCCAGTCAGGCTAATCTTTTCCAGATCAGCGATGGGAGATGAGTCATTAAAGTTGGTGACCCTAGCAGGTAATCTACACAAATACATTTTACCCATACGTCTATGCAGAAAAATTAAGTTAACGTGGCACTTAAATAACACATTTTGTGCACCCAAGAAGCTAAGTCCGTTAAGGTGATTTGCAATATTATGATTTTATATAACAATTTATGTACCATACGTGCGGGTGAAGAGTTCTGCCTTTGGACGAGGGGATCCTTCCCATCAACCAAGAATCTAATGCGGAGATTGTTTCGCGAAGCTGGCCTGCTTGGCATCTTAAACTGGAATGCCTCCTGCAAGACAGCAACACAAATACACACAGTAATCAATTTCACTGGAAATTAATTTTTAAAAAAAAGGTAAATAAAAGTGCATTTTTTGTAACTTTTTTTATTGAGCAGAGCATCAAGAACACAGCAATCACATAAACTACATTAACAAGAATCAATACTAAGTTGACATTCTGATAAAATCCATATTAATTAACATTTAAATGACTACACAAGCTATCTCCAAGAATGGATACGAACGAGCATTTTTTTTTTAAACAATCAAATTGTTTAAGAATTTTAGTCAAACCACTCCAGCGAATTGCATGCCAATTAATTTAGCTTTCAGCATGCACAAAGTCCAACTCAGTTTCACTGACATTTCACCATGATCAGGTTAAAAGTCAAAAAGAAACCACTGGCTCTTCTGCCCATAAATTTGCAAAGCACAAATAAAGTGCAGTGGTCAGTATAAACCCCTTGAGCAGTGACCATAGTAATACTTGCGCTCAGAATCAAATATACCATAACCTACATTTTCCTTATTTTCATCATCTTGGTTAGAATGAAAGAAACAGTCCTCAGAATGGTTGTTCTTGAGAGCTGGACTAGAGCCTAGGAGTTTCTGCTGTAAAAAAATAAAATACAAAATTTACTGCACATGAAAGCAAAACACTAATTGCAACAGACTATTCATGGCGACTATATGGGTATTGGGAATGGACATACATGCACATTAACTAAGATCATCAATACAGTGTACTTCCCACCCCCACCTAACACCTTCAAGCATTAAACTAGTTATGTCCGTGTTACTCAAACATTTTTCCATTCACACGAGAGAAAAACAGACACCCTCACAAGATAAGCATTCTTGTAATTTGTTACTTACTGGAAGGGAGTTTATTCTTCTTATTGGCAATTTAATGCTAGGAAAAAAAAAAAGAAAAAACATGAACCCCATTTGTTCAATTCCGCAATGCGTTAACAAAATGCTCTATAGAATGGGATCTCTGAATGATCACCACAGTGTCTAGCGGTCAGGTTACACAAATGGAGGTCAAGTTTGAGTGCAGGGTGAATCAGTTTGTACGGCTTGTGAACATTCCATAGTTTGAGAGAAATGGCTCGTACTCATTTCAACAGACAAGGAATGGAGACAAACTCTTTCCAGACAAGCGTATTCTTGGCAGGGCCTTCGGGCCAGGCCAGATTGAAAGGTGTAAGAGGAAGCGATTCCTTTAATATCCGAGCAAAGCCAGTCTGTAACTAGATATAAAAGCTCTTGATCATAATCAAGGCCACTGGAATTATTTGATTGTGCGGTCGCTGCGATTTACGCAAAATTATGGAGTTGCCGCATAATCCATCATTTCCTGCATGTTCTGCAGATTTTAGCAGAAAAAATGTTTCTTGCTCAAATGGTTCCAAATTTACTATACATGCAATAACATGTGTTGCTTCGCAGTGGAAGGACCTTTGCAAAGCTGGATTGGTCACCTTTCTGTTGCTTACTGTTATATTTGATTGTCAAACTGGTAACCAATACTTAGTGTTACCAAGTTGAAAAATGGTGAAATAATGAAGTAATAGTATTTCAAACTGTGCCAAGTACTGCTACATAGTTTGGCTTTTCATACTACATAATTTACCCAACCCTGCCACATAATTTGACCCTCTCCTGCCTCATAATTCCAGTGGCCCGGATCACAATCAGTCTGCTGGATAAGCAGTAGGACAAAGTGTTAAACACTTCCTGAGGTGTAACATTAATAAACTCACTTTATAACTTTTCCTGACTCAAGCAGTGCCTTTTCAAATCTATAAAAGAAATAAAAATGATTCAGAAAAAGCATCAACAAGTAAAACATGTATAGTATTGCCCACATACTTACAAAACTCACATTAACACTTCTATAGGAAACAAAAAATGACGTACGTTTCCTCCATGTCTTTTATGTCCAGTGGGCTGTCAAGGCCAAGGCCTGCAACAGAAACAAAATGTAGTTTTACAGCTCCTTACACAACAGCTTAGCATTTTCAGAAGTCACTGAAGTGTCATCTAAGGACTAGAAAAAAGACAAAAAAAGGCAAAGAACAAAGAGATGCTCTGGTTCCCACTTAGGCTTTAACGGCTAGCAACTTCCATCTAATATCTAGCCTTTAAATACTTCAGCAAGGACAAAGTTACATGGACACTTGAAACAGAACACAAAAATCCAGCCTGACGCCACATATAAACTTAAGAGCACACTATACAGGATGAAGTCCAACACAGAATCAAAACAGGATAACTGGACTAATGAACCAACACTGTTCTGCATAAAGGAAGATTATGTCTGCACAGCCAACCTACTGCCCTAAAAAGGATGTTAGCACTGCCAGGTCAAGGCAGAAGTAGGAATATTAGGATCCAAGAACAGATAACGTTTTCTGAACTCCCTTCGTAAGAGGGAGGTATTTTTCCATGGCAGTGGAGCGGTTGCAACTTAAAACAGTAACGGAGGCCAACTATCTACGGGAATCTTCCCTTTTGGCACAGTCCGATGCCCTCACCCTTCGAAACGTATTTGAAACAATCTAACATAAAAGCACTTCCATCAATGCTACCTACCCGAGAGGCACCATAGAAGCGGCATGGTGTCAGAAGATCCTTTACAGATCTGTTTCCACAAAAGAGGAGCTTAAAAGCGAAGGCATGCCAGCAGTAGGAACTGAAGTCACAAAATGTGGCTAAAAATGCCATTTGCAAACTTAAGATCGCTCTAGGCACCAAAACATGAATAAAATCCACTTAACTATTGAATGACGTCGAAAAGGGTGATATCACCTTAAACGTTTACCACCAAGTTGGGTTTAGAAGGGCAGTACTGCGTGCACAAAAATCTTACCTACAGGAGGGGAACTGAAACAACTATGTAGCATGGGCTGCTAGATCCAATCAAGCAGGCGTCTTCAACCTTTTCTGTACTGAGAGCTACTTCTGTTCAATGAAACGCATTGAGAGCTACTAATAATTATAGCGTTGTGTAATTTTTCTATTTTTTTATATGTATAATAAATCCACCAAGCAAGCTTTCTAATTTAATAATCTGGGCTGCACATAGGGGATCTACTCGGAAGTAGCTAGAGACCTATAGTAGCTCACGAGCTACTGGTTGAAGACAACTGCTTTAAAGGAACAGGAGTTCTTTAATATCTGGGAATGCTGCCCGTCTAACTATAGTACTTTACATTTCCTTTTTTCTTTTAAAGCAGGCTTCTCCAACAAGTAGTTTGAGAGTTACTGGTAGCTCTCCAGGTACCCATAAGTAGCTCTCCTGCATGTAGCCAAGTCTAATATATGAGAAGCTTTTGCTTGGTTGAATATAGGTGTACCAAAATTGAAAAGTATATTCTAGACGAAAACTTGTGCGTTTTCAGAACTAACGAGTCGATGTTTGGAGCGGCTTATTACTAATATCAACTTGGTGTCTGGGGCATTGCTGCTATAGCGATTACGTATTACCCATGTAAAAAGCAATCCACATTGACAAAGTATTTTTTATATTAATGCTGGCAACCATGCTTGATGCACTGAAGTGGTTACTGCTGGTAATCTTGCATGTGGTGGCCACTAATGTAATCTTGTCCGATGTGGACAGTATTAATGTTCTATTAACATCAGCATGGGGTGATTTTCATTGAATGAAAGTAGCTCTTACTGCAGAAAGGTTGGAGGCGTCAATTTTAAAGGGAATGAACATTGACTTAATAAGCACCACACGGGTTAACCTCCGTACAGGCTCAATCTCTCATTCTGAACATTTTCACATCCTTTGGAGAGGTCACTCCAAGGACATTTAATGAATCCATACACAGATACATGGGCCAAACTGTTACATTATCCTTTGGATAGAAAGAGGCTGTGCAATGTGCCAACAAACCTGCATCTGATGAATCTGAAGATACAGTCCTCTGCCAACTGGCACCAGTGTCCAAACACATTCTCTTCTTAGGGGTCTCAGAAGGGCTATTCAAATAGAAAAACATTCAGGTTGATACCATAGGAACAAAGAAAATGGTTATGACAGTGTGTGCAATTCCACAGTTGGCAAACAAAATTACTGCCACTCAGTTAAGCAAATATAATTTCAGAAAGGGCAATACACCTTTAAACGTCATGATTGTTACATCAATATTGTTTAACTTCAAAAAGACCCGCTCAATAAAAAAAAATTGTCAAGTACACTGGCAACAGCAATTATGTTCTACTTGTGTCTCACTGATGAATTACCAGTATGAAATAAGTTAGCATTTATACCTGAACACCACAAATGGCAAAGCTGCCTTCTAAGGACAGAAAGGTATGGAGTCTGCCTAGTGGGAAGCTTCTTCGTCTTTAATTTGTCTAGTAATAATGGAGTTCTGCAACTGCAACAGCAAAGGACTACATTAATTGATTTAAACCTCACTAGTACCCACTGGCTCAGTGGGCATTACTGCGGACAGAGAAGCATACAAGAAAACCAAACATCTTCCGCTAAGTATTAACAAATACTGCAGTTCAAGTGGTCAAATCTTCTAACAAAAACCACCCTGCATACATCCAACTAGGCCATTTAGCCAGCCATCACGACACACGCTTACCACCAATACACCGTGCACAAACGTGCCACAGAAAACAGGCAAGATTCTATCACATTACCCAAATTCTTGCAGCCGATACGCCAGCACTTTAATCTGACCAGAATGCGTTAGAAAGCTCCCCAGATGCCCTTGAGCACAGCACTAAAGCAATAAAGTTGTCAAATCTCTGCCAACTATAAGCACAAAAAACTGGCAAAGTTCTTTAATTCCTACAATTTTCAAAAGAGCAAATCAGGTGCCATTTGGCTCAGGTTAAATAGAAGAGGTCCTGTTGACTTTTGTATGGCATATCTCTGTACTCTTTTTAGGTCTGTGGTTTGACAGCAAAGCTGTTAGACATGGTCCTTAATATCCCTAAAGTGGGCTTTGGTCCATTGATTACAACTGTAGGCTTTTGCTGACCAACCTTTGCCAGCCCGTATAGGATTGACAAAGCCTCAAGAAAATTGCTAAGTCAGATGAGTGCAACTCTCGCTTGATGCTATAGGCTATTAAGATTTAGCTTGCTACCTCCAATAGAGTGGTTTAAATGAAGCGCATTGGTGACTATTTACTGCTTAAAATTAGACAATCACATTAAATTACTTGTGCTATAAAGAAAAATATTTGTTCTTACTTTTTTAGGTTTTAGTCATTTCTTGTATACAAGCCTAACTTTAAAAGTGCTATCCAAATAAGGAAACCATTATCCCAAGGTGGCAGTCTCCTGAAATCTCTCAAGGTCAACAAAAGCAGCACAAGACTTTAAGGTGCCCATCTTCAAGTCAGGCCACTCACTTCATGCCACATAAAAGCGGACTTAAACAGCATATGTGTGCACCTCTCACGGTTGTTTCACCTCCAAGACATGGATGTGTGAGAGCCGATGTATCCTGCCATTTTTTCAACTTTTGGACAGCTATCTTTGCTATTTACCAGATTTACACGTGGGATTAATAAGAATATTTCAGGTATCCTCTTCTGGTGTTTGCCATTGCATAGCCAGTAGGATGTCATTTTTTTTTTTTTATACCTTTATTACAGAAGTCAAAAGAGATACAAAAATGGGCCTACAACCTTCGGGCCGGCCGCTAGCAAACAATAAGAGCATAGAATACAAGTGGGAAACACACGCTGCAGCGTGAGAGAGATCACAGGAGTTGGAAAGAAAAAACGTTGGCGGCCACACCGTCCGGACCCCCCAGATGGCGCTTCCATTTTTATGTAAGAAATAACAAACAAATCCACAAGGCAGCAAGAAGTCGAAGCAGCAGTATGAGCTCCCCTGGGGAGGACCCTATCGATCCACAGGAAAAGCGGGGGGGACAGGCCGGAGCGGAAACAAAGTGGATTCAGTACCCAGAACCAAGGAGACAAGGAGACTAGGGAGACTAGGGAGACGGGGCCAGTGCCAGATCAGGCGTCAGTGGCGGGGTACAAATTCCGCCACGGTAGGAGTTCCAGGGGCCCCATACTTTCACCCATTTCCCAGGCCTACCTCTCGCGACATACACCACTTTTTCCCGAAACATACACCAATCCATGTTGTCCTTCCATGCCGAGATCGTTGGCGACCTCTGGGAGCCCCACAATTGCGCTATGTCACGCTTGGCCACCATATAGCCCAGAGTCACCCACCACGTCTGCGGCACTGAGTAATCAGTCGGCTCCCACACATTTAGCAGACACCTCCTCGCCTCAGGAAGCAGCGGCACATGTGTGACCGCCTGCAACACCGCATGCACACCACGCCAGAATCGCGCCACCTCCGGACATTCCCATAAAATATGGACGAAGGTCCCCAAGGAACCACACCCACGCTTACACAACCCATCCACGGAATATCCCATACGCATCAGACCCGGCCCCGTAACATAGACCCTATGGAGTATTTTGAGCTGGACGAAGCGAAGGCGGGCCGGTATGGCCACCTCTTTCGGGGAGGCCACCGCAGACACCCAGTCTTCGTCGTCCAGCTCCAATCCATCGGCGACCCACGCCTCACGAAGGCTAGTCAACAGTCCCGAGCGATCGTTGATGAGCTTTTTGTAAATCAAGGAAATCGTGCCGTCCGGCACATGCCCATCTAGCACTATCTTCCAGAGGGGAGTACTCCGGGATGGAGGCAACATCCGGGAATACGGAGGCCAGCGCGTGACGGACCTGCAGATATCGAAAGTACTCCCTGTCCTGCAACTGGAATTCCGTCTGCAGCACATCGAACGTTTTGAATCCCCCCCCTCGTCCAGAGATCGCCCACCCTGCTGATGCCTATCATGTCCCACTTCTCAAAGCCCTTCGAGGTCCACAGCCCAGCCGCTCAGAGGCATACAGTGGCGTCGCCCGGGTCAATCGATCCTTCCACCCCATCGCCAAGTTTGCCGCGTGCCACACCCGTACCATGACCCGCGTAGGGCCCGTCAGACGCGCGTCGAGCGATCGAGAATAAAGCGCCCGATTATAGTCACCACCCGGCAGTAATAGTTTATCCATCTCAAAGGCCAGGTTTAGAGCGGGCCCGTAAAGGCCGTGGTTTATCGCGGCCAGCTGGGAGGCCCAGTAGTACCGTTTGATGTCTGGGAGGGCGACCCCCCCCGTCATACCACAGGAGTGTCAGCTTCGCAAGGGCGATACGCGGCCTCCCATCCCAGAATAGGTGGCGCTGCAGACTCTCCACCTCGCGAAAGTAGCGCGCCGGACAACGTCCATCGTGTTCTGTAGAGCATATAGGAAACGTGGCAGCGACATCATCTTAAACAATGCCGCACGGCCAAGCGATGAGAGCGGCAAGCGCCTCCAACGTGCCACGTCCTCCTTCAGGCGCTGGAGGGGGGGGGAGCAAATTTTGTTTATATCGGGCCTCAGCGTCCAAGGTGATAAAGATACCCAGGTACTTAAATCCTGCGGAGCGACCTGGATAGGGCAGCCCCGCGGCGGGATAGGAGTCTCCCCGGAGAGGACATACACACAGGATTTAGCCCAGTTGATGACTAGGCCAGAATTGCGGCCAAAGGAATGCAAAACATCCACTACTACAATCAGCGATTTACGCGGGGAAGCAAGGTTTAAAAGGATATCATCTGCGTAAAGGGATACGCGATCCTCATACTCAGGGGTCCAACGGAGACCACGAATGGAAGGATCCCACCGCAGCCACTCCGCCAGGGGCTCCAGGGCAAGCGCGAAGAGGAGCGGCGACAGCGGGCAGCCCTGCCGCGTACCCCTGCCCAGCTCGAACGGAGCCGACACTCTACCGTTCACCACCACCTGCGCCAGAGGTCCGGAGTATAACAGTTTCACCCAACCAATGAATCCCGGGCCAAAACCAAACTTCGCTAGCATCGCCCAAATATATGGCCACTCAAGCGTGTCGAACGCCATAGTGGCGTCCAAGGACGCCAAAATGGCCGGCTCTCGTATGAACGGGACCCGCGCGAGCACCCCATGCAAACGCCGCAGATTAAGCGCGGTGTTGCGATGAGGGATAAAGCCGGACTGGTCCTGGTGAATCAGATCGCACACCACACTAACCAGCCGATTAGCCAGCACCTTGGCAAGAATTTTGGGCTCCGCATTCAACAGAGAAATGGGCCTGTAAGACGTGACCCGATCCCGCGGCCTCCCCTCCTTATGAATAACCACGATAGTGGCCAGACGCAGGTCCAGCGGGAGAGAACCCGCCGAACGGGCCGCGAGGAACATAGCATGGCGCCAGCGTATCCGGTCGCAGCTTGTACAATTCGATGGGAAGGCCATTAGGACCCATGGCCTTGCCGGAAGCGACCGAACGTATGGCGAGGGCAATCTCCTCAGATGTAGGGGCGGCGTCCAACGACACTTTATCCTCTTCCGAGAGGGAAGGCAGCGCAATATCCCTGAGCAGAGCATGGGAATCCTCTTCCGAGCAGGAAGATACCGGGGAATACACCCCACGGAAATATTCTGCGAAGCAATCAACAATTTCACCCGGATCAGTGACACACACACCATCCAATTTCTCAATCAACGGGACAACTCGACTCGCTCTCTCCTTTTTATCCAGCCACGCAATCAATTTACCAGCCTTATCACCCACATCCTACAGTCTCCCATGCTGCTCTCTACTGAGGCCCCTGGCTGCCTCCGTGACGAGGGCCTTATAGTCCGCCTGCTTGAGTCGGAGAGCATGTAATTTGTCGTCCGTCACCCCACATTCCAGATCACCCTCCAACTCAGTTATCTCAGTTTCAATACAGGTCACCTCCTCCCGCCCGCGCCACCGGGAATGGGAAATAAGGGACAGGGCCTCCCCCCGGATTACCGTCTTCAACGCCTCCCACAGAGAGACCGCAGACGATACAGACCCCACGTTATCTTCAAAATACCGCTCAAGAGATTTAACCAAATCTGCGCGAATTGTGGGGTCACGTAGGTACCAGGGATTGACCGGGACCACCCTCCCCTCCCCCCTCGGGACAATGTCGAAGTGCAGCAGGAGCGGGGAGTGGTCCGAAATACCCCGCGCCAAATGTCGTACCTCCCCAACCCTCCCAGCCTGTGCCGCTGGCATCGGAACATAATCAAGCCTTGAAAGACTGCCATGAGCCCCGGAGTGAAAGGTGTACTGTATCTGCGTAGGGTGTTTCAGCCGCCAACAATCCACCAGCCCCAATGTATCCAAGAGGCCGGACAACCACGCTTGGGCACGGGGGAGATCCCTAGGAGGGTGACGATCCTCAGTACCGGAGACTACAGCGTTAAAATCTCCCCCAACCACTAGAATCCCCTCCGGAAGGCGAAGGAGGAGGCGACCCAGATCAGCGAAAGTAGTTGTTTGCAACCCTGGCGGGACATAAACAGAAACTAAAACAATCACTCTACCCTCCAATCTACCCACCAGAGCCGTGTCTCGTCCCCTGTCATCGTGGAACACCTCATCCATTTCCAACGGGAGCGAAGTTTTAACCAGGATTCCCACGCCCCTCGAACCAGAGGTGAAGCCCGAGTGGGCTACAAGGCGATAGCCCCGTCTATTCATAGCACGAAAGGAGTTTCCAATGAGGTGTGTTTCCTGCAGAAATACTATATCGGGAGAAATACGTTTTAAAAACTGCAGGACCACACCCCGTTTTATCCTGTCCCCCAGTCCATTAACATTCCAGGACAAAAGACTCAGTCCCCTACCCCCCACCAGAGCCGAAGTCGAGCCATCTCCCCCCAGGGAGCACTGTAGAAGTAGCACAACAATACATCTGCCTTGTGGTACAAATAAACAATACCCAACCCCAACCCAACAGCCCCAACAAAACTCCCCCCTCCCTGCACCCCTGCATGAGCCCAAACAGCCCCCCCAACTTGCAGTGTGCCTGTCGCCCCTATGTAAATGAAACTACTAAGACCCCCTAGAGGAGGAGGGAGAACCCCCTCGTGACCCAGCACAACCTCCCATGGAGGGGAAACAAGGCACAATAGGCAAAAGACCCTAAGCATGGCCAAAAGCGGTATCAGTACCTCAGACCCGGTCCGGTGAGCGCCCACCTCCCGTCGCCCCCCCTCCATCCCGACCATGTCCCCCAGTCAAAGTGTCCAACCAGTCCCCGGCCATGTCAGGACGGTCAAAAAAGTGAGTGCGACCATCCGCCTCCACCCGCAGCCTGGCTGGGAAGAGCATGGCATATTTTAGGTTCATGTCCCGAAGCCGCCGCTTGACACCCAGGAAACTCAGTCTCTGCTTCTGGACCGCCTGCGTGAAGTCAGGATAAAAGTTCACCTCCATGTTTTCCAGCTTAATCGGCCCCTGCAGTCTGGAAGCTTGCAGAATCGCATCCCTGTCCCGAAAGTTAAAAATACGGGCAATAAGAGGCCGCGGAGGGGCTCCGACCTTCGGCCTGCCTCCGGGAACTCTATGGGCCCTCTCCACCGTAAAGAATTTGCTCAGCCCCTTAGGCTGGAGATGGGTAGAGACCAGGTCCTCCACAAAGAGATCCGCCGCCGACTCCTCCCGTCCCTCGGGCACTCCAATAATGCGGATATTATTCCTGCGGGCCCTGCTCTCGGAGTCCTCCAGGCGCCGATCCAGGAGCGCACTTGCCTGACGGAGCCGATGCACCTCCGTCTGAAGGGCCGCTACCTCAGTCGTGAGGCCCGACGCGGTGTGGGTCAAAGAGTCGACCCGGTCATTGGTCTTAGAAAGATCGGCTCTAACAAGGTTGACATCGATGAGGACCGAGTCGAGTTTATGTGCCAAGGTGTCGAATTGCTGGCCCACTGAGGTCTTCATCTCAGCAATGGCGTCCATAACATCCTGCAAAGTCAGATACGCAGGCAAATACGGGGCATCCGAGGGGCACTCGGAGGACTTGTGCGATCCGCCGGGAGACCCCTTCGGGAGGGTGTAGCGGTCCATAATGTTGGCCTGATGCGCGGTGCCACGCCGGGTAGACTTGGCCTTCAACCGATCCCCACCCTGCTTCGTGGCCATCGTCGTGTGGCTCGCGCTCTCACCAGCTACGCAGTGGAGAGCAAGCAATCAAGGCCGAGAGCCCCGGGGGTCACCCCAGGACGGCAGAACGGGCCACCGCAGGCAGGCAGGCAGGGTCTCCCAGCGAGGCCACCCCGACACAAAGAAGCGCCGTAATCCCACTTGCGAGGAGGGCAGGGGGGAGTCAAAAGCGAAAGTGAAAGTGCGGGGTACGCGACTCGCCAGGCCCAGCCCGCCGTTGTTGTTCACTTCGCCACTGGGTTACCCCCAAACTCGAATCCGGGGTCAGGAGGGGAGTAGGCAGCAACCTTCGGCCGGCGCTCACCCCGGCACCCGGGGTCCGATTCAAAAACGGAAAACGGGTACCACCTCGGCTCAGGCTCACCGACACAGTCCCCTCAACCGATTCAGGATGAAGGCAGGATAAACGTAGGAGGTTGCGGAGGTCCTCGGGAGCCTCACACCTACGCGGCCATCTTGGTTGCGCGCTAGGCTCCTCCTCCAGGATGTCATTTTTAATTAATTTTTGGGAGTAATATTTATGGTAGGGCTTGCATTTGATAGAAGGGTTATTTTCTGTCAAAGCACTCGTTTGCAGGAGGGATTATATCTATTGTGAGCAAATATAGAAGACATGATCTTGATTCTCACTAATGCAAACACCATGGGTGCTAGGCAGTCATACATAGATTGATGTTAAGAACCTTACAACTGTGAAAGCTTATGCATGGTTCACATTCCAAATCAACCAGGTGCACTGGATTTTAGCTCTCAAGGAATTCTGAGGTCACCTCAAACTTGTTTAGAAAAAAAGTGAATGCAACAAGACCAGTTTATCACAAAAGTTCTGGTCTAGTGACCCTACAACTCTTTACCTGCAAACTCACTGCACTGAAGCACTCATCTTGTGAAGAGGTGAGACTGAAAAACACATGCCAAGGCCTCAAGTACCTGTACGGGTCAGTATGATGTGCAATATAGACCTATTCTGTAGTGCCAACGGGATTTTCTTTAATTGGCCTCTATATCTTATTTTCCTTCAAGATTTCACTGAATTTCGCTGCAAGTGTCTACTCTTTTCCTATTGTCCCACTACAGGAGATCCAAATCTTGTTAGAGAAGCAAGCAGTAGAATATGTTCCTTAACCTCAGGAAGGGAAGCTATTCCAAAAATCAAGAATATATTTCCTTATACATGTTGGTAGTCAACCTTTGTTTTACACAGAAACAAAAACAGGACTATTGAAGTACTGAGCGCTTTTAATATACTTTTGTTTAACATTTTATGGCTTGAATGTGCTCATGCATTAGCTTAAATGCAGGCCTACTAGCTTGGCCAATGCTCGTCTGCGTTCTGTAAATAATAAGACACTACTGACATTTATTGTTATGCATCATATAGAATTACAGTTAAGATAATTAAAACTATGTGAAATTGCAACAAGGTATCCCCGTTTGCTTGGCTAAAAGAAGGTAGATGTGGCACAGATGCCTATATCTACTCTAACCTTGCCGCTTATCCACGGATACCCCTACAACACTTTTGGGCTGTATCACAGTTGCACCCAGTTCTTTGTGGCAGCTGCACTTTGACTATCCTCTGACATAATGTACCCAAAGTTTCAGATTTATCCACCATTCTTTTAAACTTTTATGTACAGCCTCCTAGCAGTTTGGTTAGATTGTAAGCTTTCATATGCAAGTGGCACTCAGCTGCTATTGAAATGTGAGTAAAGGTCTATAAATTCTATCAGACAAAGACTGCTCCTGAGCATGGTCACTAACTTTTTAAAGCTGAATGAGGACAAGAACGATCACTGCGGTCAATGGACTTGTGCCAGAGAAATTGGAAGACTCTCTTATTTCTGGCATTACATTAAAGAACATGAGGTCTGTTTAAGCAACCCAGGGCTCAAAAAAATCCACTTGCAGTCGTGCAATATTTAATCAGGACAAGCTAGTTTTTAGGGACTTCTCACCCTCCCTGGCGAGCTGTAAATTCTCTAACTTTAGTCACAGAACAAAAAGTGAATGTAGAAATAAACTGATTCTTGATCTGTCTTAAAGCGGAGCAAAAGTGACAAAAATTAAATGCAACTCAATTGCTAACAAAGTAAAAGAGCAATAAAGATGCCTTTAAATCGTGTTAACTTGTCATATTTGCTGGCTTTCAGAGACAGAGGACAAAAGTCAGTTTGTCTTACAACATTTATTTTTCTTTATGTGACTTGAAGTTAGAAGATTTTGTAAAGTGAACTGTGTGAGAAAGTGGCTCTGTTTATACTGTTCCCAAATAGGTACAGGGTGTACCTTGATAGTGAGACCTGCATTTTGCAGAGCCTCTAAAACCTTCCCAAGGTGGACCAGGTGATCCTGCCAGGTGGAGCTAAAGACAGCAATATCATCAAGATAAGCTGCACTAAAGCATTCCAGCCCAGCCAGGACATGGTTCACCAACCTCTGGAAGGTGGCAGGGGCATTCTTTAGCCCAATGGGCATTACAGTAAACTGATAATGCCCATCAGGGGTGGAGAATGCCGTCTTTTCTTTTGCTCCTGGGGCCACGCCAATCTGCCAGTACCCTGCAGTTAAGTCAAAGGTACTGAGGAATTGGGCTGCCCCTAATTTATCTATCACCTCATCTGTTCTTGGAATAGGGTGAGCATCTGTCTTGGTGACAGAGTTGAGCCCTCAATAGTCCACACAGAACCTCATCTCTCTCTTTTCACCTGGTTGATGAGGTTTGGGGACCAGAACCACTGGGCTAGCCCAGGGGCTCTCAGAGGGTTCAATGACCGCTAACTCCAGCATCTTGCTGACCTCAGCTTTGATGCTTTCCTTGACTTGGTCTGACTGTAGATAGATTTTGTTCTTGACAGGTGCACTGTCACCAGTGTCCACATCGTGGGTACACCAGTTTGTCAGACCAGGGGTCAGGGGAAAGAGGCTAGCATACTATTGCAATACTTGCTTGCAGTCAATCTGCTGTTGGGCAGAGAAGGTGTCTGAAAAGATCACACCATCTACTGACCCATCTTGTGGGCTGTAGGAGAGGTGGTCAGGGAGAGGTTCACTCTCTGCTTCCTGTTCCTCATCAGTCACCATCAGCATGGTGACGTCAGCCCTGTCATTGTAGAGCTTAAGGCGGTTCACATGGATGACCCTTTTGGGTGTCCTGCTAGTGCCCAGGTCAACTAAATAGGTGACCTCACTCTTTCTTTCTAGGATAGGGTAAGGGCCACTCCATTTATCTTGGAGGGCCCTTGGTGCCACTGGCTCCAAAACCCACACCTGTTGCCCAGGTTGAAATTCAACCAGTGAAGCTTTTTTGTCATACCAGTGATTCTGGAGCTCCTGGCTGGCCTCAAGGTTCTTGGATGCTTTTTCCATGTACTCAGCCATTCTGGACCATAGGCCAAGCACATAGTCCACTATGTCTTGTTTGGGCTCTTGAAGAGGCCTATCCGAGCCCTCTTTTACAAGACAAAGTGGTCCCCTTACAGGATGACCAAACAGAAGTTCAAAGGGTGAGAAACCTACTCCCTTCTGTGTTACTTCCCTGTAAGCGAAGGCATGGAAACAGGACATCCCATCTCCTTTTGAATTTTTCAGGGAGACCCATGATCATACCTTTCAATGTCTTGTTTAATCTCTCAACAAGGCCATTGGTTTGTGGATGGTAGGGTGTAGTAAACTTGTACTGCACTCCACACTCCTTCCACATGTGTGTTAGGTAAGCAGACATGAAGTTGGAACCTCTGTCTGAAACCACCTCCTTAGGAAACCCTACCCTGGTGAAGACACCCAGGAGGGCCTTGGATACTGCAGGAGCTGTAGTAGTCCTAAGTGGAATTGCTTCAGGGTACCTAGTAGCATGATCCACTACTACTAGAATAAATGTGTTCCCTGAGGCTGTGGGAGGTTCAAGTGGACCCACAATGTCCACTCCTACCCTTCCAAAGGGTACCCCCACCACTGATAGTGGGATGAGGGGGCCCTTTGGGTGGCCACCTGTCTTGCCACTGGCCTGACAGGTAACACAGGAGCTGACAAACTCCTTCACCTTTTGGTGCATCTGGGGCCAGTAAAAGTGACTCACTAGCCTTTGCCAAGTTTTGGATTGCCACAGATGTCCAGCTAGGGGGATGTCATGAGCCAAAGTTAGGAGGAACTCCCTGTATTTCTGTGGCACTACCACCGTCGTGGGGGCTCCAGGAATGGGGTTTCTTGCCTCAGCATACAGTAATCCCTCTTCCCAATAAGCTCTGTGGGTACCATTGACATCTCCCTTTGCTTCTGAAACAGCTTGCTGCCTCCGGCTTTCAAGAGTGGGACAGTCTCGCTGACCCTGGCACAGCTCTTCCCTAGAGGGTCCCCCCTGGCCCAAGAGTTCAACCTGGTATGGGTCAAGCTCCATGGACTCCGTTATCTCGGGGGTACCCAAATCCTCTCCCTGTGGAGAGGGGTCCTGAATATTTTGCTGTGCAGAAACTGGTTCCCCAGTCTTACCTTTTCTCTTGGTTAGTTGGGCCATTATTTCAGGCTCCAGACCTACTTTTTCACCCTTCCACTTGCTCTGGTTTGCACACACCCCAATTCAGGGATGCCCGGCATGGCTGCATGGGCCTTTAGCTCAACCTCAGCCTAGGCTGAGGTTTCCAGATCATTTCCAAGCAGACATGCAGCTGGCAACTTTGGAGAGACCACTACCCGTTTCAGGACAGTAACCCCCCCCCCCCCCCAACCTAATGTCACCATGGCCATGGGATGACTAGTGGTGACACTGTCAGCGTTGGTGACTGGGTAACACTTCACAATCAAGTACTGCTCAGGGGAAACAATTGTGTCTTTCACCATAGTGACACTGGCACCTGTATCCCTTACAGCTTCTACCCTAGTTACATTCACCCAGGGGTACTGTAAATATTTCTTTAAGTTGGGTGGCCACACAGCTACAGTGGCAAACTCCACTTCTCCTAGGGAGACTAGGCTTGCTTCAGTGTGTTCCCAGATTTGCTCAGGGTACACTTCTGATCCCATCTGTATACTTGCTGCCCCAGGAGTAGCTGTACTGGGTGCCTTAGGGGCTTTGTTGTGGGGGCAAGATGCACCTACAGTTAGGTTTCCTGACCTCTTAGAGTTATTACACCAGGCCTTTAATGGATCAAAGTTCTTCCCCCTATAGGGTTGAGGCACATAGGGAGAAGTTTGGGTCCCACCCACCTGAACAGGTTTTTGGGGTCTTTTGGAAGACTCAGACTTTTAATCTTGGGGATTCTCACCACCTTTCCCCTGGGGCGGCTTTGTGACCACTTTTTTCTGGTCACACCCTGTGGTTGTCCTAGTCACCCTAGTCTTGACCCAGTGGTCTGCCTTCTTTCCCAATTCTTGGGGAGAAATTAGACCTAGGTCTACCAAATGCCGATGCAACTTTTCATTTGTGCAGTTACTTAATATATGTTCCTTCATGAATAAATTTTATAATCCAGTAAAATCCTGCACACCATGTCCAGCTAACCAACCGTCCAGTGTCTTTACTGAGAAGTCAAGAAAGTCAATCCAGGAATAGGTCTGGGTTTTGTGAGCCCCCCTGAATCTAATTCTATACTCCTCAGTAGTGAATCCAAATCCCTCAATCAGAGCTTTCTTCATAGGATCCTGCTTCTGGCCCAGAGAGGGTCAGAAGTCGGTCTCTGCAGTTACCAGAGAACAGTTCCCACAGGAGTGCCCCCCCCCCCCCCCCAAGAGAGGTTTCTTTACTTTTCTGATGTCACAAGCCCTCTCAAAGGCTGTGAACCATTTGGTGATATCACCTTCATCAAATTTAGGGACAATCTCTTTGGGAATTTTAAGGTCAGAAGTTTCCTCCCTATCCTTGTTTTTATTATTGCTGCCACCATTGATGGGTGCTAAAACCCATCTCTCTCCTTTCTTTTTCTAGAGCCAGGAGCCTGGACTCTAGCTCTAATCTTTTGGCCAGCCTTAAAAGTCTGTCCTCTTCACTGGTGGGTCCCCAAGTCGGCAGAGGCTAAAGTTAGATCTAACCTTACTCTCTAAAGTGGTAGCTTGGTCGAGCAGTAAGGCAGTATCAGAGGACAGTGTAAAGCATTTGTTGCACACACTCAGCCAGCAAATGGTCTCACACATTCAATAACTGAACTCTAGGCCAATGGTTTATATATAAAAACAATATATGCTTGTTTTATTTTAGAACCAACAATAGGTATTAAAATATACTTTCTCAGAATGAGATGCTTAATATAAATACTTTTGCAATATGCAATTGACTTTTGTAGAAAGTTACAAGTGGTTGCAATAGGCAACACAATTTTAAACACAATACTGCATTGAGTTCAATGGAAGTTTCAGGTTATTTGCCACAGATTACTTTTAGGATTACTTTTGGAATTCCAGGACTGGATCCTAGATTCAGTCCTGGGTCAGTACTTGGAATCAAGTGATAAAAAAGTCGACTTAATTACTGTGATGATTTTTAGACAATATGTTGCTATTTTAAAAGTTGACACTTAGAAAATATTTAATAGTAAACAGTCATTGATTTCCTATGGGAGAAAAGATCCAGCACTGTGAGCTCACCTAAGAGTAGGTGAGTGTTTTCGTTACTCGGCTGATTTTTGGTGAATATTTTAAGTTTTGAAAAGTCCACACTTAGAAGAAATTTCAGGAAAAGCCAGTCAATGTTACCCTATGGAGAAAATTGAGTACTCGACTGGCAGAGTTAAGGTTCTGGGCATAGACTCAGGTAGGTACAGTTGGTTCACCCTCAGCGGTACAAGGGCGGCCATACTAGATTTAGGGGCGTTACAGGTAGGTGAAGGGCAGGGACCAATGGGTCCCTGTCCTGGGGTGGGTACACCCCCTATTCTGCCTCTCTCCTGTGGGAGGGGGGCAGGAGCCTAGTCCTGATTGGGCAGGGCTTCCCATCTTCAAGATGGCGAGAGCCCGGAGATGTGCTTCACCTCGCCTCCCCCACCTGAGGGGTGGGGTTGGCAGGCTGGCACATCCCCTGTCCTTATTTGGGGTTTCCGGCCAAGCTTCCCGCCAGAGTGGGGGGTTGCAGGCTTCTTCAGGAGTGTCGAGGGAGGTCCTTGGGTGCCGGACTCGGGGTCACAGTCGCCGTGTAGCTAAAACAAACCCACAGGACCACTTCCAGCAGTGGGAATAGGTTCAACAGTGTCCACCTAACTGAATTGTCCATCTTGCTTTGGGTTCTGTGTAGAATTTTTAAATAGTACCCACTATACTTATAGTGCCTGTTTCTAAGTGTGTCCAATGTTTGCAGATAAGGCAGCAAAAAGATTGTGAAGGCTTTTTACTGAGTCCTACAATGTAGGTGGTGTATAAGCAGCATCCTAAGTGCATACCATCGTTAACCATTAGTGTACTACTACAACTTCATTCAAATTGGATAACCAAGGTACTGTTAGTTCACTTCACTCTTTGTGGCTAGTGATAGTCAAGACAAACGTCAGGGGAGCAGTGTTGGGATCGAAAGTCCAATTGACTTATCACCACTGATGAACTCAATGTCTGGCAAGATCTATGGGTAAAAGGTCAGGTCGCAAAATGTTTGCGACTTGTGCAATGACATGGCAACCTGTCTCAGATTTTATGATGCAACCAACCTATGTACTAATAAGCAGCGTCACAATCTCCATTCATGTTGGGTGGCAGAATAACCTGCCTAATCAGAATTATGCCGTCACTATTTAAACCCAGCCAGAGTTATTGGTTGCAAACACTGGGTGATAGTCTGCAAGAACAGCAACCCCACCCCCGAAAAAGCAAGCATTGGCAAAGCAAATAGGTCTTGCCCTTTATCTGACCTGTGCCGACCTATATGGTTTGCAAATGCTTGTTTATGTCTACATTACATTACTAAAATGTCATGGTGTTGGAATGGTAAAGTAAGACTGCCAAAAAAGCTGCTGCTGCATCATGTGTGCACATTCCTTTTAGCCAAAGCCTAAAGTCAGCTGAATCTCTCTAGTGAATAGTTTAAACAGGTTTTCCAAAAGCCCCTTTCTATAGGTGTATGAATGTTGTGTAGTGTGAGGACATGATCTGTTGCCAGACAGTAGGCAAGGCCTAAATGTAGATTAAAAACGAGACCAGTTCTCCATGCAAAAGTGCTGAGTTAATATCTCATAATATCTGGCTATTATCAACACCGATGGGCATTTAAAATGCAACAGGTCAGAGTGCGTATCTGTACAGGGGCTTGGAGCAAGCTAGTGTATACTGTACACCTGCACGCACAATAGGTCAACAAAATTTTAATAAACACCTGCAGGGTCTGATTTCGTCCCTGCCACTTGATTGCCTAACCAGGGTGACTAAGTGAAACAGCCATGAGTTACATAAACTCCAAAAGTATATAGCTGAATCTCAACCGTTATTTGTGCCAATAAAAGTGATGGGGTTCCTGGAACCACACTTGCTGCTCCCTCCTGTGCAGGTGCACATAACCTAGAACAGACTATTAACATGAAGAGAACAGGATAGAAGCATCACTTTTAGCATACTTGAACAAAAGACGCAATGCAACAATTGTAACCTTTGAAATGCAATGGAACTCTGGGTGCAGGGCATTGCTGCAGCACCCCCATCATAACTGTGTGGGAGTTCAAAATGAATGACTACTATAAATCAACTTCTGTCTATCAATTTTGTTTTTTTATCTTGTAACATTTGATTTGCCTCCAAAGACAGGTCAAATGTCAGGTAATGTCTTCTGGCAAATTACTTCTTTAAACACTGAGGCAGGTGTTTACTTTCTCCCACTCTTACTGCAAAGTGAATTAATTTTGCAACCAAGTGACAAATGTTCCGGGGCACAGAGTATGAAAGGAGAAGGCAGCAGTATGTCAAATATTTTGTAACCACAAAAGTGAAATACTTGTAAACGTACTTTACAAATAGTTCTAACTTTATCATCCGCAAGGAAAGAGCAATAAGGTATACTTTTTTTTCTAATTCTGAATTGTGATGGACACAGCGATTTTAATGGAAAATCAAATAAACCAAGACAATTTACTTGTGTGATAAATACGCACTGAAATCAGATTCTCACAAGTTGTTTGTGCACCATGTACGTTCAACTATAAAGAGTCATACCATATTGCACATTTAATTGCCTTTTCAAGAGGGCATTTCAATTGAAAATGTGCTCCCTGCACAATACAGTACACTTTATGCTTTACTCCTATATTTTGGACAACGGCGTCACCATGCATCACTGGATACATACCAACCCCACCGGACGACTCCTGAATGGACATGGATCATTTGCTACACTTGACTTCTGTAGTGCTTTGACTTATCACAAACTTTGTGACTTTGGTCATGTAACATTGATAGCAGCACCACCCACTCTCAAAAGTGTTCCACCATTTCTGAATGCAATGGGTTTCTCAGACCCAAGTACCCATCGCCATTGTGCCCGCTGCACCTTTGATGGCTTTGCCCTCAAAGAAAGCAAAGCCAGGCATCGTTTTAAACAAACGCTCAGTGGGGTTTCCAAATTTTCTTCGCCTTAATCAAAAGGTGGAAGTGAATCTGCTCTTTCTTTATGCGTTGGCAGGGGGCACCCTTATGTGCTGAGGTTTTTTGTTGTTGGCTGCTCAAGAACATGACCCCCTCCAGCTCCTGTTCAGCCTCCATCTCAGAGCCTGCGTGTCTTGTGTAGAGGTAGAAGAGCCACAAAAAACTCTAGCCTGAATCCTGGTTCTGTTCGAAGTTCGTTTGGAACTTTGAGCCAAGCTTTCATGTGGCCTCAGCCTGCCATCCTCGATCTACCCTCATGCACAAAGAGGTAAAAACAAAGCATTATTTGAGGTAAAAGGGAGAGGCAAATACCCATTAAGTGGTTAATTTGTAAAAAAAAAAAAAAAAGTGAAACCCAAAAAAAATATGGATTAATAGTGGCTTCCCAACTTATTCAAATTGTGTGGCTTTAGGCAAATATTTTCTTTTAACCAATCTTTTTCACTATAGCAATGAAAAGCACCTTCACAATTTGAGTTTGCAATACCAGCTGAATAAAAAAAACTTACGTATTGAATTTAATAGACTATAAAGTTCCTTTATCTGTAAGAATCTGGGCCACATATAGGGCTTACATGACAACGGTCTTGCCTCTTGGTATACTTATGAGACTGTTGCCACGGGTGGGGGCAAGAATGTTTCTAAGTTCATGTTTCAAAACTATCACTTTTAACAAGTACTTTTCAGTGCAGTTTATGTGACACATTAAAATCAAACCTTCCATATGCTAAAGAAATGCACTTTCCAATTTTGAAGAGACTCATATTTTACAGGGTGTTTGTAGCATGATTTACACTGCTTAACGTTTTAGGGCTCATCTAGTGCATGGGCTCTCAGAGCTCAGCCAGACTCTTAGCTCTGCTTGCCCTGTTAATTAGTTGCCCCTCCCACCTTTAGTCTTGTGTGATCATAGGAGGTTTAATAAGCAGAAGGTGTTCTTTAAAAAGTCTGCAGAAATCTTGTGAGGCTACTATGCGGACCTGTATAAAACACACCTGTGACTTCTCCTCAGACAGGAGACGCAGCGCAGCCCTGCCCCTTTAGGATAGGGTTGTGCATACTCTGCAGTCACAGGTTATAAACATCTGCGACATCACCAAATGTGTCCTTTTTTCCCCCTCAACATCCTGAGGAGTCTAAAGATACCCAGGGTTTGCCTATACCCCAGGAGGGGTCAGAGAAATCAGTCGAAAGAGCTAAAGTTAGGGAGGGGGGGCGAGGGGGGAATGCTGCAGCAGAAAGCATCTTTTTACCTGCAAATGGTATCAAAGGGTTTGCGGTACTAACGTCACTATCTTCCCAGCTTTCAGGAACAAGCAGACTTGTGTCAGAAAGAAAAAAACTTTTCTACCGTTTTGGCATTTTATAGGACATATTCTGTTTTTGTACTTTCAACCTCCTTCCAGTTAGTGGTAGAAATGGATGTGAAACCAAGAACGGATCCCTGGAAAATTCGAAATTCAGCATGGGGTCATTTGTATAGATCCTTCAAGGCTTTCCTACAGAAAGTAACAGCTGAAAAGAATATATTGAAATTGAGACAAAAGAAAAACAGCCATTCGTGCTTAAGTTTTCACCTGTAACTTCTTCTGAATATGGCTTTTTTTAAAGCAACAATGTGAAGTCCGCAGGACCCTTCTGGTTGTGGGGATATATAGAGCTTGTAGGTTCACCAAGAACCCAAGGTACCCAGACCAATAACTAAGCTGCACCTTACACTATTTTTTCATTGTGTACCGGGTATACAGCAATTCAGTTAGTAAAATGTAAAGAGAGAAAAATAGGTATCAAGGAAACCTATGTATTTCTGAAATGGGAACAAGATATGGAGTTTAGAAGCAGTAGTTATTTGTACATATCTGAATTTGTGGGTAGTTTACTTTCCCCTTTAGGAGAAGATGGGAATGAAAATATGGCCAATCTGCACCTGTGGCGGGCAGAAAATGACCTAAATGTTGCACTGATAAACGGGAGAACCATTGCTGCTCCCCGACATGTAAATATAAACCTCCATGGTTTCTAGTTGCTTGCTCTCCTTGGGGGCAGATGGGCCTAAAAATACAGCCGATCTGGACCCCAAGGGGGCGCTGAAACTGACAAAACATGTAACCAAATAAAAGGGAAGCAACCCTTGCCTAAGGGGCTACCCCTCTCAATGCACAAATGATTATGCCTGGTGGGTTTCTGCCCTGCAGGTAGAAACGGTCAAACTTTGCCAATATAAACAAGCATTTACAATGCAACGGTCTCGGCATTGTTAAAGTTATAGCTATTGGCATTGCTCATGACATTATTTTTGTTTATGTTTTTAAGACGTTTAAAGAAACGGCATTGTTATTTACAATGTCAATAGCTACAATGTCAAGGTCCTAGCATCCATGCCACAATTTCCCAAGGGTTTGCTTACATGCCAGACATTTTAAATCCCGATGCCATGCGGGTGCCCAAACAGATGAGTTTCCACTACTCTTCAATAAGAAAGCACATTCAAAGATAACGGGTAAAGTTAAACCTTTCCTAAGAGTAAAATGTTAACCTGTAGGCAGCAGTATAAGACATATGTGGCATAGGCGTACTAAATTATGAGGCAAGGTTGACTAAATTGTGCAAAAAGAAAAAGCAAATTATGCAGCAGTGAAGAACCAACTTTCCCCATTAAAAACACCATACAGTGTGCTTTATATTTATTATGTTTGTATCACCTTTGGGAACAATTCCTGTAGACATGACAGCCACTATCTTTGGAGCTGTATTTACGTCAAAAAGGCACTGCAACTATAGAAGAGTTAAAAAGATGTTGTATGTCCTTATAAGGGTCCATGTCATGAATGCTAAAGTACCTCTTAGCAAGACACAAACATAATAATTTGGCACAGTCCCACAGAAACTAGATGTATTTGCGCCCGCCAGAACTACCACACAAGTATAGCACGCTAGAGGGCATCGGTAAAAGGTTTGTGTGATGAAGTGTTGGTGGCAGGCTGTGAATATTAAGGGAGTGGTTTAGGTCGAATGTATGTAGAAGAAATAAGGAGGGGGGTGATTGTGTCTGCTGTAAATAGTAATTTGAGATTCTTTAGGAGAGTATAAAGACAATTGCAGTGAACGTGTGTTTCGGTATAAAGCCTGTATGTTGAATGTGATGTGGCATGCCATGGGATTTATTACAGAAGCAGGTGGTGGTGTTGGGGTCCAGTTGAACAGACTGGCAGTAGGAAGGGCGGTAACTTGTTTAGGTGTTTGCAGGAGGTCTGAAGGCAAGGGTAATTATGGCATGAGGTTATTTTTCCTATATGAAGGAAGATGTGTGTGGGGCAGAGGGATTAAAAAACGAGACACAGCCCGAAACAATACAACAGTAGCCAGATATTTGCGAGTGGAGAGGACAGACCACATAGGAGGCAGGGTGCCATCAAATGGTGGTAAAGAATTCACAGGGACGAGGGAAAGTATTTTGTGGGTGCGAGAAAGTAGAGATGGGTGTGGGTGGTTTTGGAAGACGGGGCAGCACATTGTGCATTCATTGCCTGTTGTGGTGAGTGGGAGGACTGCCCTGTGGAAATAGGTAGGATAGCAAGCAGTGTGAATCGTCTCTGCTGCAGCAAGAACGTGTAAGAACTGTGCAGGAGGACAGATTTCGCTGGGGAGCGGGCAAGGGAGTAGCTGAAAGCCTATCCCTGCAGAGGAGAGGAGGTGGCACGGGGAGGGCAGAAGGCACGAGTCGAGCCTCTCTGGCGCCGGGGCGGATCTCCTCACCACGCGCACACTAGCGCCGAGTTTGAGAAAGAAGCGGCGGACGCCGGAACTCCTCACTCATGGAAAGTGGTGGGGGAGGAATGGGCGAGCATACACCCCTCGGTGGACGGATTTGACTCAAGGTGTGGCGGGACTGGCCTCACCTGGTGTGGAGCAACTGGCCTCTCCTGGGAGGGGAGCTGTTGCTGGGCTGGCCGGCGATTTTTCCACTGAGTGAGCTGGAGCCGTGGAAGAGGAACCACCCGGTCCATAGTCTCAGGTGAGCAGCGTGTTTCTAATGACTGCACGTCACGCCAATCGATCACACGCGCACACCATCTCTCAGGGGAACATTTCAAGGACACACATTCGCATCAAGTACAGTCTTGTATCCGTGCGATTCCGATACGGCTCCTAAGTTAACCTGTATTAGAAAGTCAGTAACTTCAGATTTTGATGATTTTTAAGAATTAACGTGTCTTGTGGAAGGATATCACGTTGCAGGCCAAGCTGGAACAAGCTAAAACAAAGAAAGCCAGCAAACAGAAAGCCAGAAAACGTGAGTTATAAGCAAAAAAAAAAAACACAATGGCAAGCAACAGGTGGAATTCATTCCCATGAAAGCTTTCTGAATGCCCCCAATATGCCATTAGCAAACCAGGCAACTGCGCTGTCTCAGTCTGATAGGCGACCTAAAAACTACAACTTTTAATAAGTACCTCTCAGTACAGTGATAAAGTGAAGCATTGTCACAGCGTCTGTGCTGCCCCCCTACGTGTCTCCTACCCTGAGCACACGCACTGTCTGTACATTGTCTGTCACCTCCCCTGAGCGTGCACGATCCATCCTAAGACGTCTCCTCCGCACGCATGCATTGTGCACTTCAAGTAATCCATTTTATAGCTCGCGTCCCCCGTGCATGCACTGATCGTGAAATGTGACCTCTTCTGTGCATGAACACTGCAACTAACGATGGCGCTACTCTTGAGCAGTGCTCAATCCTCAGTGCATGGCCACCACCAGACCAGATTCTCCATTCACCGTGCACAAATAGCGTATCGATTCCTGCGAGAGAGATGCACATGGAACATCCCTGGCTCCTTCCTCACCTGCGTCCCCTGGTAGATATCCTGGGACTCATCGGAGATACTGCTGCCACTGCTACTACCCAACTGCTCCATCAGCCCTCATGAAAAAAAGTGCACAAATTTTCGGGGAGAAAGCGGTCACACACCCATCGACAAGAGAAGCTTGCACGAAGCTTGTGTTGGCTAGCGTTCACTTATCATTTTAAATGCCCCTCCGGCCCAACCCTCGTCTTACGTCACAAGGATATCAAAAGGCTCCGGCAGACCGTGGACGGCCATTTAATTATTAGCATTCATCGTACAATAAAGTTCAAGCGATGGGTGAACACAGTGAAATACATTCTAAGATAACTTTGTAGATATCGTGCTTTTCGAAAAAAATTCTGATCGCTAAAAAAACCAAAATCATGTTACTTTTTTTAATAAAAAAAACGCTCATTAATTAATAACAAAATAACATATACATCTAACATGTACTTACGTTATACGTTTCATTCCAAAGAGAATTGTTTCCTTGTTTCTCCAGCCCTTTTAGTGTTTTGTAGTCTTTACAAGATGGCTTTAGTTTTAACGAAGTTGAACAGATACCCTAATCACGCCTGCTGCCCCCTACTCCTCACCTAGGCCTGGCCTCTTTAGTGCTCAGCCCCACCCACTACCGTACTTCCAGTTTCAATTTATTGTAAATCAGGGTACTGCAGAGAAAAGACCGAAGCGGATGGTCAAAGAAGTCACGTGATCGGAATTCCCACGCCCCAGCAGCGCTACGCCTGCTTGCTGAAGGCTGAGCGATGCCACTTGTTGTCTGACGCGACCGACCGGAGTTGAGGTGGAAGAGCTGTGTGGCTTTCGCTTTTTCTTTGGCTGTGCAATATTGTTAGCAGAGTGCTTTCCGGAAAGGCTGCAATATTCCCAGAAAATGCAAATGTTAGGTCAGTGACAGTCTTTAAAGCAAGCAGTGACACAATAACATTTCAGGTCCGGTGTAAGGTGGCAGGCTTGAGGATTTCACTCGCTGAATCAGTTTCCGTTGAAGCTGCTCTTTGTTAAAATAATTCTTCCTGAAGGGCACGGCCTGAAAGGGAGTTTTTCCTTCAGGGAGGTGAGGTATTGCAGGAACACCGCCGCCTTTCTCCGAGGCGAAGCAGAAATGCCTCGGAGAAAGGCAGCGGCGGTTTCGGATTCGGGGGCGTGTTCTCCTCTTGCCATTGGCTGGAGGAGATAATTAGAAAAGTTGAAAAAAACACGCCCCCGAATCCGAAAAGGACGGGTCTTGTTTTGCGAGACAAGCCTCATCTCCACTGGCTGGCCAGCATTTAAGAGGCCAGCCAATGGAGAAGAGGGGCGGGTTCAAGCACCTCTTCTCCAAGTCATTATGTCTCGCGAGCGAGACTGCGCAAGCGCAACCTTCGCTAGCCGAGACCTAAAAACAGGAGCGGCCCTTGACCAAGGGACCGCTCTCAATGCCCCCAAAAAGTCCCTGTTGGACTAGTGGGTGCGTTACTGCTGCATGATCGCGCAGCAGGAATACACTGCAAAGAGACACAGGGGAAAGGAAAAGCTCTTTCCTCCCCAGAGAAGAAACTCACTTCTTCACTAGACATGCTGGAAGCAAACAGCTTCCAGGGCGTCTCCCCATATTTTGATGACTTCAGCGCACGCCAACATCTTCAGATCGGCGGGGATGGGAGACTGGGGGGGGGGGGGGGGGGGGGGGGAAGAAGAGTCATCGCAAGCGCTTCCACTGCTATCCTCAGTAGGAGCTTGAAGATGAGAGTTTCACGGGGGAAGTGCTAGCTGAATGGTTATGTCCTCAGCATACGAGCGCCACGGTTGAGGATGTAACTGTTATGCCCTTAGAACAGAGTGATGGTACATGTAACAGTTGTTACAAAACAATGGGTATAACCCAGAAACGTCACTAGGACCCAGGTAACGTGGGTACAGGAGAAAATGGTCCCAGTGGAACACAATTAAAACATCAATTACTCAAATATTTTCTCATGTTCAACATTATTTGATCATATTGAACATGTTGGCATGTTCAAAACGGAGCATATGTCTGAATAAGTTATGCAGTGGTGTTCCAAAGGGAAAGGGGGGGGTGGGGGAATTAGTGCAGCAATGTGCAGAAGTGAGGGTTTCGTGAAAAAGAAAAAAAAAAAAGGGGAGGGCAGTGACAATATATACATCAAAGATGCATAAAAGGCCTATCCAGCCTAACAAGGCTACAAATGTATTTACAGAACCATAATGTTACACTTGACTCAGTGAAGGAATCATGGTTGGCCACATTTGGCATGCACAATGGAGCGGTCGACGTTTCTACCCATTGGCAGTGTAGGGTAGCCTAAATCCTTACACTAGGGTCTTCAATCAGGACTGTGGGGGGCACCCTGTGTCCACCTGTGTGTACGGTGAACAGATGGTTTTGATAGATGAGCACATCCTATCTACTAGGAGATTTATGGAGCTTCTGGATTTCACGTTGCCCTATAAAACGAAGGAAAGATTAAGACATTAACATGAACGACATTGCCATCCTGAATCTCCCTCTGCTTTTGGAGCCCACGGGCCCTTCAACACCATCTGTTCACCGCAGACACAGGGTGCCCCCCACAGTCCTGATAAAGAACCTACTGGAAGTATTTAAGTTACCCTACACTACCAATGGGCAGAAACGTTGACAGCTCCATTTTGCATGCCAAATGTGGACAACAGCGATTCTTTCACTGAGCCAAATGTTACATTATGGCTCTGTAAATACATTTGCAGTCTTGTGCAAGTCTGGATAGGCCTTTTATGTATCTTTGATGTATATATTGTCACTGTCCTTTTTATTCACAAAACCCTCACTTCTGCACATTGCTGCACCAATTCCCCCCCTTTCCTTCTTTGGGGCACCACTGGGTAACTTATTCAGACATATGATGTGGTTTGAACATGCCAACGTGTTCAATATGATTAAATAATGTTGAACATGAGAAATTGTAATTGAACAGGCATTATTAAAATCTATGTTTTAATTGTGTTCCACTGGGACCATTTTCCCCTGTACCGTACATGTAACTGGGTCAGTCCCATGAGAAGAAACCAAGCAACAAAAAGAGATAAATACAGCCAAGTGACCAATTACAACACATTTACAAGAAGCACTGTGTAATATCTGGTACTTTTATATATAGTTTCTTATTCAGCCTCACAATTTATTTATCAGTTTCTTCCTGTACAATGTATTAACATGTTGCTTGTGTTGGAATGAGCACCATGGTGATGGAACCTGGTGTGGTGATGCCTCTAATGCTACCTGTCAGTTGCAGCCGACTTCTTCTCCTGGATGGATGGGATCACTTTTACTGGAATAAACTTGCAACTACTTTCCTACATCTGGAGCCTCCTGAATTTCCTTCTAGCTTGAATTTTACACTGGCGACCACGAAGGATAAAGGAAAAGACTAAGAAAAATACAACAATGAAGTGGGAGAAGAAGAGTATAAAGGATTTGAAACTTAAATGTTACAGATGTGGAAGCGATAGTCACTTGGCCAATGATAAGAAATGTCCTGGGCACAAGTCTACTTGTGGTAATTGTAAGAAAGTTGGACACTATACTTCTTCTTGTAAAGCTAAAACACACAAAAACAAGGTTTCTGCAGTTGTGGATGATGCCAATAGCAACAGTGATAGTGAAAATGATTGTTATTGTGGACAAATAGTTTCACAAGTCTCAGACAATCACAAAAAAGGACCCCTAGATGATATTACGGTAGAAGGGAAGCTTACAAGGGTTTTGTTTGACTCAGGGCCAAAAATCACCATAATTTCGAGACATTTCTTTGTAAACAACCTCGCCAAAACCGTCAAACTTCTCAAAGCTGACATAAAACCCACTGGATATGGGGGGGAACCTATAAAATTATTGGGTTACTTTATTGGCTTGGTAGAATATGGAGGTAGATATACCACAGGTAAAATATAGGTTTCACACAAAGGGGACAGCATTATCAGCTGGTTACCCCAGAGGGATCTTGGGGTGATGTTAGATCCCAACAGCGACCCTCCTGTTATTTTAAAAAAGGATTTCCAGGTAAATGATGTTTTAGCTCAAGATTGTGAAGGAGGTTTTCTGGTTTAATGAAGAAAGAATATCCAGAGGTATTTAAAGAGGAATTAGGGTGTTTGAGAGGTTATTTACACAATATAAGACTGATTCCTGGAGCGGTTCCTGTAGCTTGCAAAGTTCGCGGTGTACCTTTGTCAGTAAGAGAAGAAATGAAAGGTGAGCTGGAGAAATTGAAGAGAGATGGTATCATTGAGGAGGTTGAAGGCACTAGATGGTTGGCGCCAGTTGTGGCCGCACGCAAATCGAACGGTAATTTGCGTCTAAGCATAGACTTAAGAGAACTGAATAAGCAGGTTATCATAGACAAATATCCTTTGCCTAAGATTTCGGACATGTTGATGCTTTTGCAAGGTGCAAGTGTTTTTTCCACAGTAGATTTAAAATCTGCTTATCATCAAATAAAACTAGAGGACGAGTAAAGATCTTACGGCTTTTATCACGCCTTTTGGGACTTACAGATTTGTCAGGCTGCCATTTGGACTTGTGTCCGCAGCGTCTATATTCCAGAGAGCTTTAGAAAGGGTTTTAAAAGGTGTTGCAGGGGTGAAGATTTATCAGGATGATGTACTTGTGTATGGAAAGAATGAGGAGGAACATGATAAGATACTCAGAATGGTCTTTAAGAGATTCCAAGAATACAATCTTACTGTGAGGATGGATAAATGTAACTTTAAAAAATCCTCGATAGATTATCTTGGCCACACGATTACTGGGCATGGTGTACAGCCCAAAGCTGAACTTGTGAGTGCCATCCAAGACTTAGCTTCTCCATGCAATAAGGAAGAGTTGATGAAATTCTTGGGAATGTCTGAATATTACAGCAAGTTCATTAAGGATTTTGCTGGAATGTGTGTCAACATGCGAAAACTGCTCTGCAAGGGTGTAAATTTCATTTGGTCCAATGATTGTGAAAAGGAAGTTGTTGCAATTAAGAATATCCTAAAGAAACTCCAAAATTGAAAAGCTTCGATCCCAGCAAAAGAACGGTGCTTATCACTGATGCCAGCATGAAAGGTTTGGGTGGTGTCTTACAGTAAAATGATGGGGAATCTGACTATGTTGTGTTATTTTTGTCACGAAGTCTCAGGGGGTCAGAATTACGTTACTCCGTAATAGAAAAGGAGGCCCTAGCGGTACACTGGGCAATTAAGAAACTAAAAAATTTGTTGTGGGGTATTAAATTTGAAGTTAGGACAGATCACAAACCCCTGTGCCAGGTGTTCAACAAGAAGGGCATTGATGCCATATCCGGGAGGATTTCTAAATGGGTGGTAGCACTCCAATGCTATAATTTTAAAGTTGAATACTTGCCGGGTGCTAAGAATTGTGTTGCTGACATACTTTCAAGATTAGTGGGACAAAATTATGACAAGTGTGAAGTGGAGGAAGATCACATGAATGAATGCGTCTGCAGCATTGAGGCCGATGGGCTTAAAGAGAACAGATGGCGAGATGAATGTGCAAAGGATAAAGAGTTTGTTGAGTTGGTCTCACTACTTAAGAATGGATGGTACAAGAAAGTCAATGGTGAGTGTGATAAGTATTGGATGGTGAAAGACGAATTAGCTATGTCTGATGGTCTCATTTTTAGAGGCACCAGGTTAATCCCTCCTATGAGCCTGCGTGAAGAACTTCTCATAATGGCTCATGAAGGTCACCTAGGTATGTCCAAGACCAAGGAGAGACTGAGACTCAACTACTGGTGGCCAGGGATGGACATGCAAGTCGAGCGCCTTGTGAGGGATTGCATAGCTTGTTGCTTAAGCGAGAAGAGCCAGAAGCCGAGGGTCCAACCCATGGTGATCAGGGAAAGGCCGGAGAAGCCATGGGAAGAGTTATCTTTTGATATCTTAGGTCCCATTCGTGGAAACGGCGTTGAGAGTTATGTGTTTGTTTTAGTTGATTTATTTTCTAGGTGGCCGGAAATAAAAATCACCAAATGCATTGATACTGTGCATGTAATTGAGTTTCTTAAGAAAGTTTTTGGAAGGGAGGGGTTACCTGGAGCATTATCGACTGATGGTCTCGTGTGAACTGGAAGACTTTTTGTCAAAATGCTCCATTAAACATAAAAGGTGTGCGCTTTACCACCCAGAAAGCAATGGAATGGTGGAGCGCTTTAACCGCGTTCTGAAAGAAACCATTGACTTGGCGAAAAGTAACAATTTAGATTGGAAGAAAGAAGCCATCAGGAAGGTTGAGATTTACAGAATCACTCCTCATGCCATCACGGGTCGAACTCCTTTTGAGCTACTCAAGGGGAGGTATGCAAATACCTTAGTTGCTCCTTTTTGGATTAATGATACTGAATCCAAAAGAGGCAAAGAACATTTTGATGATAAGTGGAGGAGTAAGGAATGTGACAAAATAAAAGCACGCAAAATAAACTATGATTTGAGGAAGGCTGTGAAAGTCACCAAGGTTAATGTAGGTGATTTAGTCATGATAAGAGCTCCTTTTGGTAAGAAAGGTTCGGGTCTGTTTCAAAAACCTCACAAGGTTGTCAAAGTATGGACTAACGCTATCAAAACAGAGGATTCCCGTGTTTGGAATCTCAACAGAGTGGTTGTTATAAAAAGGAGTAAATTGAATGGTGAAAGATATGAACATGGTTCCGATAGAGCTTCTCTAAATACAGATGTAGGTGATAACCCTGTGAGTGTTCCAAGGGAAAAAAGGCTCACTAAACTACCTTCAAGGTTTAATGAGTTTCAGATGTGATTATGTTATAGTTTCATTCTCAGTTTATTGGTAACTTTTCATACATTACGTGTCTTGGTTGCCAAGTGCCAATTTCAATTCATTCGTGCATTATGTGCCTTGGTTCCCAAATGCCATCTTCAATGTATTAATTCATTTTGTGTTAGGTGTTTAGGGGGGGGGGGGGGGGGAAGGTGTGTAATATCTGGTACTTTTATATATAGTTTCTTATTCAGTGTCACAATTTATTTATTTATCAGTTTCTTCCTGTACAATGTATTAACATGTTGCTTGTGTTGGAATGAGCACCATGGTGATGGAACCTGGTGTGGTGATGCCTCTAATGCTACCTGTCAGTTGCAGCTGACTTCTTCTCCTGGATGGATGGGATCACTTTTACTGGAATAAACTTGCAACTACTTTCCTACATCTGGAACCCCCCATAATTTCCTTTTAGCTTGAATTTTACACACTACAAAGAACTGATCAAAAGCAACAGTGTGCACTCACTCAGAGTAGATACAGCAGCCTCGAAGAGACAGCGCATTCAATGCCTAGGCGAGACATAAAAACTGCGTTCCTTAATGAAACTGGCGTTACTTCAATGCCTCGTCAGGGGGTCATAAGCACTATATATATATATATATATATATATATATATACACATACACACACACACACACACACACACTTACCTTAAACAAGTTCCCTGTTGAGAACAAACCCGGGGAATCAGGCAGTGGTTCCCCGATCTCTGCCTGCTTCCCGAGGTCGCCAAACAATTCATAAAGGGGACGAAACTGATAGTGTTCCACATAGGAGTAGTAAGCACTATATAAATGCTGCAATATAATACAAATTACATATAGACGTTATACATCCCCATTAGAAAGGAACACCTCGGAGATGGGTTTGGGAATAGCTATATAGAACTTGGACAGCTGAACAAACTGCAAAACGTTTTACTTAACATTACACACAGAAACAGCGAGCTAGAAAACGAGATGTCCTCATTGACGGGTAGCAAGCAAAATAATCCACTAGCTTACCTGCCCAGCCCTTGCAGCTGGTCCATAGTGAAAGCTAGGTTGGTCATGGGAGAGAGCACAGATGGGCGAGTCTCAGTTCTGAAGAGTGACTTGGACACTGGCAGGGAGAGGTCAGGGGAGCACGAGGCGGGCAGAGAGAGGCGGCGGGGTCCCCAGGTCGGAGCAGCTCGATAGCCGTCCATGATGTTGATAATATGATGCGGTGGGGTCCTTCACGCCTGCAACCAAAGCAATATAAAGACTAGAGTTATGTGTGTGGCTTAATGGACCACATACACACAACAAAAGGATGAAGTTGAGATTCGATAGAGTTTGGACTGGTCATAAATAAAACAATATTCCTCATGCAATCCACACGCGAGAGAAGTAACGGCGTAAAACATATCAAATATATATATATATTTTTATTTGTAACACTGAACGTTAGACTAAGCAGCCGTAATTCATATTAAACGAGCGTACAACCGAGTGCCTCCTGCAAACGAATTCGGTCATCATTTATATCCACATATATCCGAAACGAAGATAAATGTAGGCCGCCAAGCGAAAGTCAAGCGGACACGCGCCGAAAGGCGACGCATGTGGTGGCAACACATTAATACCGATTAAAACATCTTCCATTCGAGGACCTGGAGATATTTAGTACAACAGGTTTACTCTGCGTGGCGAAGATATTGGGCAAAATGACTGTTTAAACTTCCCGTTAAAAAGCGCGGATACCTGGAGGATAGGGTTGATGCACTAAACCTAAAAATCAAACCCAAAACGCTTTACAGCCGGTAACAATGATAAAACACAACAAAATGCCACGAAGAACTCATAACAGCACCTAGGCCCGAGCAGCCCGCCCCTACTTCCGGCTTCTCTTCTGCCGCGACCCCAGCCTCTGACCGCTTGGCGCCTTCTTCCTGGCACCGGCAACTAAAACTGGCGCCAACCTACACCAGCCAATCAGCGTATTCGTTAGTATTCCCTACAACGGGTGAAAACCAATCGATCCACGGCGTCCATTAAACTAGCCTACTGAATCTGTCAGGTCACTTACGCGGAAATGCTAAGTGTGATTGACAGCATCGACCGCCAACCGGTAAGCAAACATTTTCGCGGCATCTAAAACGGCCAATAGAAAGCCAGCGGAAGAACCGTGGCGTGGAATGTAAATATTCTAATTTGAGAAAACTCCCGGGAAAAAATCTCGAGAACACATTTTTCGTAATCGCACGCTGTTGATTGTGTAGACAAAGTTTTGTTCTTTGAATATGCGTTCTCTGGGAAGAGCAGGATCCGATTGGTTGATAGCCTGCCCTTTCCCATTAGTTACTTCTGAAAACGCGAGCGATCGCGCGCATACATCTGAATTCTCTTTTAAAGGTTTTAGTTTGTCGTTGCTCTATTGAGCTGGACGAAGTGGTGTCCTCGAAGGATGATAGCTCTGCTGAATCAGCCTTCCATTCTTTGAGAGTAATAGCAATCATCACCTCTCCAGCCATGCCACGCTCAGTTATTCCGAACATTCAAGGGGATCCATGTATTATGCCACCATCAGAGACCCCTCACCTGAACACCCACACACTGCCACTGCAGGCTGCGTTTCTCGTGCAGACTAAACTAAAGAGTCGACATGGCACCCATCCCTGGGTGCCATGTCCATGGCACCCAGGGATCCATCGACATCCCGATGTCGATGGACATCGATTCCGATTTAACCAACTTCAGTTGGCATCAAGGCAGACAAGGACTTCATGCATTCACTACGAACAGATAAAGAAGCAGTTACGGGCTTACTCAACAGATTTTCAAAGACTGCAATTTCATAAAAGGAGTAGAACACTCAGTCTTATGTTCTACACCCATTACCAACATCAGAGTTCCAAATCAACTTCTACTTGTCTTTGTACTTTACCCCCAATCTTCCTCTTAATCTTACACTATTTCTTCCTTGGAAATAGCTTTATTCGACAATATGTCATGAAAGCACAAACAATACATATATCACAAGACAATTAAATAGTACAAGACTTTACACAAGATAAAAGGTTATTAAATACTGTTCATAATTGTCGATTAGTTCATAATAAAATTCATATATGACCACTAAAAAATATTTCCTAACAAGCCAGCGATGTTAAAACCATCATACATTAGTTTAACTAGCAACTGGGAATTGTGCAAAACGTGTGCGTATAAACCAGGCCCCTCTTAAAAATGTTGCTACAGCAATAGCTATACAAGGGGTACAATCTGCTTCCAATATCCTCATGGCTTCAATATACCGTTGTGTACCCATGTTTGAACAAATGGGTTTCAACCACTTACGTCTTGGGCTAATATAAAGGGGGCATACAAAAAATAAGTGAACAATTGTCTCAGCCATATCCAGACACTTGATACATTTATCATCTGGGGGTTGCACCCATTTACATGTAAAGGCTTTGACTGGCAGAGATCCCACCCTAAACTGAAAAAACAGTTTACGATCTAAGGGACTCTCAATAATATCCCAGTAAGTTTCACACCATGGTCTAGACTTAAATTTTAAAAAACGGCCTGTGAGGTTAGTGTTCATATTGGCAAGATAAAATGTTGAAAAGACTATTTCCCAATATGTGGCTTTTAATTGCTTTTTTGATGGGAAGGATGATAAATCCGGTGCTTCTCATAGGGAAATAAGGTCTGATTTTATTATAAGCGACCTGATCTCTCTGAACCAATACATTTTGTGAAATCGGTCTGCCAAAATTACATCCTTCAAAGCATGAGCATAATGTGAGAGTTCGGGTGTAGTCCAAATTCACCTCCAGTATAAAAGAGGGCGCAACCTCACTGTATCAACCACATTTTTCCTACCTAGATCGAATAAAAGACGGACGGTAGGAGTACTTTGGGGGACGCCAACTAAACTACGTAAGATTTTATTCTCTGCTTTAGATAATTGGCTCAAGTTGTTAAACCCCCATAATTCGGACCCATACAGGGTGGCACTCAACACTTTCATGTTATATACCTCCAATGCAGGGGTGATTGGTTTAGTGAAAGAAGATTTGTGTTTGGACAATAAAATGCCCGCATGCTGGTGGAATTTTAAAATTGCCATATCCAGATGTCGTTTCCAGCACATATTACTCTAAAGTAAAATACCCAAGTATGTAAAAACCTCTACTTGCTCTAGGGGAGTATTATTTAAAATAATACTACCTTTAAAAGATTTGTGTGGATTAAGGGACATGAACTTTGTTTTCGATGTGTTAATCTCAAGTCCACGCTCCTGACAATAATCCCCAAAGGCATTAACTGCCTTCTGTAGCCCGCTCGGAGTCCTTGAAATAATCATCGTGTCATCCGCAAACATGAGGACAGGTACATGTTCCCCAGCTATTACAGGGGCATACGTGGGGGAACTACAAAGATGGCTTACTATTCCATTTATGTATAGTGAAAATAGGGTGGAGGCCAGGACACAACCCTGCCGAACACCACGCTCGACGGGGAATGTGTCCGTGACCTCCCCCTGTGCCCCCCATCTGATTCTAGCAAAATTACCCTCATGCAAGCGAACGAGAATAGTCAATAACTCTGGGGCCATCCCTAGTTCATCAAGGACTCTCCAGAGTTTGCAACGGGGAACCAAGTCAAAGGCCGATTTTAGGTCTACAAAGAAAGCGACCCTTCGGTTAAAACCACATTCCTCCAATAAAGCATAATAAAATAAAAGACCTGGTCTACGGAACTAGTACAAGGACGAAAGCCGGCTTGATATGGGGATAAAATTGTGTTTTCCTCAATCCAAGACTGCACTTTATTTTGAACTAGTCGACCCATCAGTTTTTGCGCTGAATCTATAAGACTAATGGGTCTATAGTTACTTGGGAGGGATTTATCGCCTTTCTTAAAAACCAGGATTATTTCTGCTCCCTTCCAAGACATTGGAATTGGAGCGCCCCTGGCCACAGCATTAGCTTAAAGTACAAAATATTGACACCAACATGGTCTGTCACTTAAGAAAACATCAGCCGGAATACCATCCATGCTTGGGGCTCTACCCCCTGTCACACAATCCAATGCCAAGCTAACATCATTGATGGTGAAAATCTGGGTTTGATAAAAAATTTCCAGTGGTAATGAACACTCCTCCTCACCTGGGCTACGAGCATATTGGGGTTTAAAAAAATCTAACCATTGGGTCTGGGCAACATTATTATGGGGAGGTTCCGCATATCCTCCTCTATCCCATTTTCTCAGTCAGTCAGTCAAAGAGGCTTTATTTCGATATAAATATATCTTAAAAAGCAGAGCTACGGGGGGCGTGGCCAAGATGGCGGGGTGAGCGGACGCTTCCTCCCGTAGCTCCTCCGGCCCGGCCAAGTTTGAGCCCTTTTCTTACGCTTTTCTCCCCCTGCTGAGGCTCAGCGCTGGAGAGGAGAGTGGCGGAGCATCAGGGGTGCATATTGGTGCTGTTTTGGTTCGGATCGCCTCGGGGGAACCCCCCCAAAAGTTCGATCGAGTTCAAGAGACGACGGCGAGCCCGAGGGGCGGAGCGCATTGGAGTGCTGTCCGGACGCCTCGGTTGGGCCTGGTGCTGAAAGTTGCGATTTGGAGGGGATCTGGCCCGCCGCTCGACGGAGATCGAAGGAGCCTTGCGGGAGAGGACCCGACGGGGCGGAGGGCTTGAGACGGGCGCCCCGGCACTCGGACTTGTGGCGGCGACACCTCGCACTGCGGGGGCCCCTAACCCCTAGCCGAGGTACAGCGGACTCCCTGACGGGGTTGGACCAGCTGGGCCCTGTGCGTGACGGACTGGGGCCGGTGGTGGAACTTATTTGGCTGTGGGGTGCTTCAGGGGCCCCGGGGTGTCGTCGGGCCTGGTCATTTTGGCCTGCTCCGCCCTGCCGCCATTTTGTCCCCGAAGGAGCAGTGGTGGCAGCCTTCGCCGGAGTCCTGGCTGCTGGATGCAAGTGACCCCCGCTGCTGCTGGGCTGCTGGGCTGACTCTCGGAGGGATGTGCTGATGAGACCCCCCCACTGCGGCCCCCTTGGTTGTCTCGCACGGGCTCCCGCGTCTGACGGTGACGGTGACCGGACTGGGCCGCCATTTTGTCACCTGTGACGCAGCGACTTCGCTCGTGGGGGATACCCACGTCGAGTGCTTGCCGGCGGCTGAGCACCCCTGGGGCGCCTGGATCTGTGTTCGACTGCGGAGCTAGCGATGTCTGGAAGAGGCGGCCCGAAGAAAGGGGACCGTACCCTGCCGGACATGCTTGGCAGGGCCCAGCAATTGCGGGACAGGACGCAGCCCTCACCGGGGTCCTCCCGGGCTCCGGCGGATGTGACTGGGGGGGAGCCACCCGTCACGAGGGCCTTTATGGAGGAACTGTTTAGCTCCCTCAGGGAGGACTTCCAGACACTGAAGCGGGAGGTGGCCAGTGAGGTCCGAGAAGTGCGCAGGGAGGTGGAGGGCCTTGGCGAACGTGTTGAAGCGGTGGAGACGGAGGGCCAACATCGAGCGGAGGAGATAGTCCACCTACAGCAGGACGTTCTCCGCCTCCGGGAGCAGTGTGTGGAGCTCCAGGCCCACTCTGAGGACCTCGAGAACAGATCTCGGAGGAACAACATCCGAGTGCGTGGTGTGCCGACTGCGGATGAGGGGTCCGATCTGAGGGGCTACCTGCAGGCCCTGTTCCGAGAGATCCTGGGGGAAGCTGCGGACTTTCCCATCAGCATTGATAGGGCGCATAGGGTCGGCCGGCAGCGCCAGTCATCGGCACCTCCACCGGACATTCTGGCCTTCCTGCCCGACTTTCCACTGAAGGAGCGCATCATGGCTGAGGCCCGCAGGAAACAGCCCCTGACTTTCCGGGATCGGCCGGTGGCGCTTTACCAGGACCTCTCCGCCATCACGCTGCAGAAACGCAGGTCCTTTAGGATTGCCACTGACTTTTTGCGCGAACACGAGACGCAGTACTCTTGGGGTCACCCCTTCCGCCTGATTTTTCGGTGGAATGGGGTGTTACACCAGCTACGCTCCTTGCAAGACATTTGTGGTGTCCTGGGGCTCACGGCGGCGGAGGAAGAAGGAGCTACGCCGTCGTGGAGGTCCTCGGAGAGACGGAACCGGCGGAGGTCAACGAGGCGGCGCTCAGCGGCCAGCGTGGGGCGTCCGGACTCCCCTACCATCAGGGCGGACATGGCCGACGCTCTGAGGGCGGCGGCCGGGGACTCGACCGGCTCCTCTGGCGTGGCCTTGACGGCCTAACACACACTCCGGGGGGAGATGTCTTTAGCTTCTTTACATGCTTGGTACGGGGCGGGGGGGTGGGGGGGGAGCGGATGGAGGTGAGTGGCTGGACGTCCACTTCGTTCTTTTCTACGGACTTGCCCGTCTTGGGGCTTGACTGAGACAATGGGGTGTTTGAGTTTGTGGGTGGCTAGTTGCCAGGGTTGTGTTTGGGGTGGGGGAGGGGGTTGTTTTGGGGTTGGGAAGGTCCCGTCCGATGTTGTCTATGCCCGCTTTGTTTTGGCTTGTCCTGCGCGGCGGCCCCGCGCGCCACACCCGCTGATTCCCTGCCAATTGCATGGCGCTCCCGATCCCCGCGAGGAATGCCGGGCCTAAAGGTAGTGACCCTTAATGTTCAGGGTCTGAATAACCCGGTGAAGCGCAGAGCGATCCTATCGTTGCTGGAGGGGACACAGGCGGACATTTGCCTTTTGCAGGAGACACACTTATTGCCCCGAGATTGCCATAGGATGCGCTCTGCCAGGTTCCCTACCCAGTTCTTTTCCTCGGCAGCGAACAAGACGGCGGGGGTAGCCATTCTCCTAGCGAGCTCCTTTCGGGGGGAGGTTTTGCATAAGTGTGCTGAACAGAAGGGGAGGCTCCTTGCGTATCGCATGCGCCTGGGAGGCATAGCATTTACGGTCGGCTCCGTTTATAGCCCAAACGATCACCAAGAGCGCTTCCTAGACTCCGCGCTGGTGGATGTCACTGCTTCCCCCGACCGCCACATTATCTTGGGGGGGGACCTTAACATTGTCTTCGATTCTGTGATGGACAGATCGGCGCAGCGCTTCCCGCAGACGGGGGAACTGTCCCAGGCTGGGAGGGCCCGGATTGCGGAAATGGACTTGCACGACCTCTGGCGCTCCATGCACCCCACGGATAGGGACTACTCTTATTTCTCGCACGCACACCGAACCTACTCACGGCTGGACTACCTCTTGGTGAGTGGACCGATGCGTGCCGCTGCCACGGCGGCGGACATCGGGGTCCTGACCCTGTCTGACCACTCCCCAGTCACCGGCGTTTTCCAGTGGCCGGCGGCCTCCCCCTCTCGGGGGGTGTGGCGCCTCCGGGATACCCTTCTACACAAGAAGTCGGTGGTGCAACGCATCGGGGAGGTCATACGGGACTATCTCACCCACAATAGCAACACTGACACCTCGCAGGCGACACAGTGGGCGGCATTGAAGGCAGTCCTCCGGGGGGAATTTATCTCTATCTCTGCAGCTGAAAATAAGGAGCGGCAACTGAAGAGGGATGAGCTGACAGCTCAGGTCCGGGAGCTTGAGCAGGTCCACCGCCGCACGGGGGCGCCGAGGGTGTGGAGGCAGTTGAAGGCAGCGAGGAAGCTCCTGTCGGCTCTGGATCTTGACAGGGCGGAGTATGCCGCCCTACGCTTGAAACATGCCTACTACACTGGGGGGGACAGATGTGGCAAGCTCCTAGCACACCGGCTCCGGGTCGCGCAACAGCGTAGCGTTGTGAAAGAATTGGTGGGCACGGACGGGGGGGTTGTCTCCGGGGACGCGGAGGTAGCGGAATCTTTCCGCGGCTTCTACGAGGCGCTGTATGCTGAGGAGCCCTCCTCGCCACGGGATGCCGACGGCTATTTGGAGTCGGTGACCCTCCCGGTACTGGATCCGGCTCAGGCGGACCACCTGGAGCGGGACATCCATGTTGAGGAAGTGATTTCCGCTATCGCGCGGCTGAAACATGGCAAGGCCCCGGGCCCGGACGGGTACACGTCGCTATTTTACAAGACTTTTTGCACGGTTGTGGCCCCTGTCCTTACTCGGCTATTTAACTCTTTCTCCGAACCGGGAGCCATCCCTCCGGATCTCCTGAGGGCGACGGTCGCGGTAATCCCGAAACCTGGGAAGGACCGGGCCCTCTGCGGCTCGTACCGACCCATCTCGCTTTTAAATGTCGACCTAAAGTTGTACACGGGGATTCTCGCGTCCAGGCTGAGTCCACACCTCCCCGGTCTGGTGGAGGCGGACCAGGCTGGTTTTGTGCCCGGCAGACAGACGGTTGACAACACCAAGCGGGTGACGCATGTTCTGGAGAAGGCCTCAAGGATCTCGGGGGAGCGGATGTTGCTGTCCGTCGATGCGGAGAAGGCCTTTGACAGAGTCCACTGGCCGTATCTGGAGCTGGTCCTCAAGAAATTGGGAATCGGCGATAAGTTCCGCACCATGGTATTTAACTGCTATAAGCATCCTTCAGCGTCGGTGCGGGTCAATGGGCGTAGCTCCGGTGGCTTTGCCATCGAGCGCGGCACGCGGCAGGGCTGCCCTCTTTCGCCGCTCTTGTTTGCCCTCTACATGGAGCCGTTTGCTCAGAGGATTCGGAATAATCCGGATGCTGTCGGGGTCCGGATGGGCCAGTACGTCCACACCGTCAGTCTCTACGCGGATGATGTCCTGTTGACCTTGGACGACCCTGGGAGGTCGCTGCCTGCTTGCCTCCGGGAGCTGGACGCCTTTGCGGGGGTGGCCGGCTTCAAAATGAATATGAGCAAGTCGATGGCGTTAGACGTGTCCCTGGCTGCGGATACCAGGAGGGATCTTCAGCGGCTCTTCCCCATGCAGTGGTCCTCGTCCACGGTGCCGTACCTGGGGATCCTACTGGCGCCTACATTACCGGAGATGGTTACGGCCAATTATGCCTCCCTCAGCAGGAAGATCAAGGATGAGCTTGGCCGCTGGAACAAAGGCCTGCTGTCCTGGCTGGGGCGAATCGCGGCGGTCAAGATGACGGTGTTGCCCCAGATACTATATCTTTTCCGGGCCCTCCCGCTCCAGCCCCCGGTGGGCTGGATACGACAAATGCAGGCTGACATCTCCCGCTTTGTCTGGCAGGGCCGAAGGCCACGCATGAAGAGGGTCCTCTCCACGCTTGCTCCGGAGGCGGGGGGTCTCGGTATTCCAGACCTCCGTAAGTACTTTCAGGCGGCACAGCTACGCTATCTGGTGGAGTGGAGCAGGTGGGAGTCCGACAAACATTGGCTCTTCCAAGACCAGGCAGTGGCGGGCCGCACCTTACAAGAGGTTCCATTCCTGCGCCGCGCGCATCGCCCCCCTAATCTTTACGCTTCCTTTGTTACGCGGGTCCCCCTGCGTGTGTGGGACGCGGTCTGTGAGGCCCGGGGCCTTACCACCTTCCCTTCGCCGCTCACGCCCATTGTGGGCAACCCGGACTTCTCCCCAGGGATGGAGCCGGGGGTTTTCTCCCACTGGGTGCAGGCGGGCTGCAGGGCACTCTTCCAGATCTATGGCCCGGAAGGAGTGGTTCCTTTTCAGCAACTCCGCCAGGAGTTCGGCCTGACGGAGCTGGACAGATTGCGCTACATGCAGGTTCGGCATTGGGCCCTCCAGCCCCAGGTGCGTGCCACCGCCGCCCGTCCAATTACACCGTATGAGAGGTGGTTGGCTACTCGGACCTCCGACGCTAAGCTAATTACCGATCTGTACAAATACCTACAACCCCCGCCGTTTCACTATTACAACCCGGGGAGGGAACGCTGGCACAGGGAATTGGGCAGGACACTCAGCCACAAGGAATGGGACAAAATTGCGTATCGGGCGCGGCACTCTGCATATCACATGGGCCTTACGGAGACCTTTACTAAGGTGTCCACATACTGGTACTACACCCCGGAGAGACTGTATGAAATGCATAAGCACACTGACAGGGGGTGCTGGCGGAGCTGCGGGCAGGAAGGTACCCTTTCACACATTCTTTGGGATTGCCCAGTGCTGACCGCCTACTGGAAGGAAGTTCTGGACGAGGTGGATAAGCACTTTGGGATAGAGCTGCCGCGACTCCCGGCGTATGTCCTGTTGGGCCTCCCCAATGACCTAATGTACCCACTGAAGTCCCGTAGGGGTAGGCAGATCGCAATTGCGCTGGGGTCTGCGGTTCAGAACATTCTAATCCACTGGCGCACAGCCACCGTCCCCTCCATCACCGGTTGGTTGCATAGGCTTTGGCATGTGCTGGGGATGGAGAAGCTGTCGCTTACGGTTGCGGGGGAGATAGACCAATTTGAAGAGCTGTGGCAACCCTTTCTAGCGCTGCTGTCCACTGAATTCCGGGAGCTCACCTGCCCGAGGTATCTTAGGCTTCTCAGGCTGACGCCGCCGGTGACCCCGGCGGACTAGTTTACATGTGAGGCGGGGACCTCCCAGGGAGGGGGGGGGGGGGTGCGGGGCTTCCTGGTGAGGATTACTCTGGTGCGGGACCATAGGACGGGGGGGGGTGTGGGGGGGGGGGGGTTTCGTTACTGGGAGGATGGGGGATGGGGGGGGATTGTGTTCTGTTGAGTTGCTGATGGCTTTCATTGCTTAGATTTGGGGTGTCGGATGCGCGGGCGGGGTTCCATAGCTTGTATTTCTAGCCTTCATCTACTGTGTTTTTCCCCCTGACTTACTGCGCTACCTATTGCCAACCCTCTGGAGTTGCACCCTTTTTCTTTGACTGTATTCCATGTATCCTGACCTCCTATCCCCCTCCCCCATGGTTTGTTTTTGTTTCAATAAAAACGTTTTAAACATAAAAAGCAGAGCTACAGCATTATACAATAAAAAAGATAAAAAGGAATCAGTGCATGGAAAGTATACATACAATTCATACTACTACTGATGCCAATAAATTAACTAAAAACAGGAATTAAAAAACAGATTAAACAACATACAAAAGCCTAGATGACCTAATGCGCCAAGCCCAACCTAAGAACTTGGCTAAACCACAAGCAAAGAGGGGCCTTGGGTCGTTTTTTAATATTCGTAAGGCTTCTATGCAATGTCTGGTACCAAGTTCTCTACAAAGCGGTTTTAACCACCTACTCCGGGGGGCTGCATAAGCGGGACATTCAAACAAAAAGTGGGGGACAGACTCAGACCTCTTATCACAAAATGGACAAAGGGAAGTTGTTTGAAGTGGGACTTTCCACCTGGAAGTTAATTCTCCTACAGGGAGTAAGCCTATTCTAAATTGAAAATATAGGGCCCTGTCTTTACAATTAGAGATAACATCCAGGTAAGGTTCACAGAAGTAAATTTCTTTGACCAAAAGAAAATCCAAAGTGGACCTGCACAGATTGACATTGCTGCTTCTGATACCCGCCACCCAGCTCCAATAAATCTTTTTTAGCTCAGACTTAGGGGGTGCAGTTCTATTGGACCAGGCCTCGCCAAGACCTAGGCAAACAAGGAGACGCTTAACTTCCCTCAGCCAGAAGATCTTGGACCAGCCTGTTAACCCCAGCACCTCGTTAAGGCCATCCGCATAGCTAGATAGTTCAGGTGTTCTCCATATGCGCGCCCATAAAAGGAGAGGGCGGAGCCTAGCCTGATCACTAATTGGCCGGGTGCCCAGGTCCAAAAGCAGTGGAAGAGTTGGGGTACTATAAGGGAGCCCCATGAGATCTTTATGGAATTTATTTTCTGAGCGGGACAAGTGGTCAACCTTATGGACGCCCCAAAGTTCCGCCCCATAAAGAGCTGCACTAACCCCCCTTGCCCTATATATATCAAGGACAGGAGCAATGGGTTTCAATGCTGAAGCACGATGTTCCTTAAGCAAGGCACCCACCACCCTCTTGTGGGTCAGCAACATCTTTTGATGGTGGCACTTCCATCTCATGGAGTCGCAGAGGCGGATACCAAGATAGTCAAATTCTGACACTCTTTCGAGGGTAACAGAGTCCAAAGATGGTGGTTTGGCCAACCTTTTCGGGGGGTTAAGGACCAAATCTTAGCTGTGTTGATAACTAACCCTCTCACATCACAAAAAGACTTGAAGTTGGTTAATAGACTCTGCAAACCCACCGGGGTTTTAGAAATCAGGAGGGTATCATCCGCAAATAGAAGGGTAGGTATTCTTCTACCGGCCAGGGTTGGTGCATCTGCAGGATGTTGTAGCAGGTGCTCCACCACTCCGTTGACATACAATGAAAACAGAGTGGGGGCAAGAACACAACCCTGGCGTACCCCTCTATTTACTGGAATACAAGCTGTTTTTTGTCCCTGATTTCCCCACCTGATCTGGGCAAAATTATCTGAATGGAGGTTTATCAACAAGCTCAGCAAATAAGGTGGGATACACTGTTCGCTGAGCACACTCCATAATTGGCTACGGGGAACTAGGTCAAAGGCAGTCCGTAGGTCGATAAAAGCAAGATACAGACTGCCTTTGCCCAGTAGAACCACCTTCCAGTATAACATCAAAAGGCGAAAAGATTGCTCTATTGTCCCCGTGCCTGTTCTAAAACCAGCCTGAAAGTCTGAGAGAACGCACTTTTCCTCTACCCATTGCAATATCCTTGCCAAAACCACTTTTCCTGCCACTTTTTGTGAGGTATCTAGCAGGCTTATTGGGCGATAATTAGCTGGGTCGTTACGACATCCTTTTTTAAAAATAGGAACGACCTCAGCGCCCTTCCAGGAGGTCGGCAGGGATGCCCCTTCGAGGCTGGAATTCAGTAGGTCGGAGATGAGTTTTCCCCATTCCTCAGGATTGATGCGTAGCAAATCTCCTGGGATCCCATCCGGACCAGCAGCTTTATTGGGCGTAAGGGAAGTAATCGCCTCCACCACTTCCTTGGGTGTAAACATAATCTCATCCATAGATTGGAAATGAGCATAAGGGTGGCATATTCTCAGGCTTTCAACCTGGACCGGGGTCATTGAATAGAGTTGGGAAAAATGGGTGACCCACGCACTCTCGGGTACATTACAGGTGATCAGAGTGTCCACAGGTCTCTCTCTGTTTCTAAGTAGGTCCCAGAAACCCTTGGCGTCCTTCCTAAGACTTGCAGCCTTCAGGTCACACCAAAACTGATCTTCCCAATCTGACTTTGCCTTTAATAGTACTCTCCTATAATTACCCCTCGCGGCACAAATCAGATCTCTAATCTTAGATTTAACTGCCAATAAGAGTTCCCGTTTGGCCATGCGACAAGCCGCTGAAAACCACCCAGCAGCACCCTTCCTACCGCCACTCTTGTTGGCCCTCTTCCCATCATTTGGGGCTATGAATAGTTCACCTATAGCCTTTGTGGTTTGTTCAAAAATTGCAGGTACATCTTGTACACTGAATGAGGGGGAATCTAGATAAAGTATGATATTAGCCATCACGGATTGTACCTCCAACATCTTGGCCTCATTATCAATAATATTTTTCCATTTCAGGCGCCTACCGCAATTGGAAGGGCGCACTTCATGGGTTGTTTTCCATACATGAGGGGTTTGAGGAGGAGACCAACCCTTCCAAGGTTGGGACAAAGACAGGATTAGTGGATTGTGGTCACTATCAATAGAAGGCCAAACCTCCATATCCACCAGAGAAGACCACAGCCGAAAATTCAGCATAATGTAATCAATCCTAGAGGAATGCCCTATTCTATTAAACGTATGTGCCCCCATTAGGTCTGATTTGGATCTGCCATTTGTTGCTCTAAGACCATGCTCCAGGCAAAGAGCATTTAGATCTATTGCATTTTGGGTCCATCTTCTAATAGGAGTGATAGACAAAGGAGGAATGCCTCTGTTAGACCTGTCAGCCCTTTGGGTGGTCCCTCCTCATCATTATTTATTTTGTCCCACTTTTGCCTCAAACCCTGTTGGTATTTTTCCTTTTTGGGAACCACCAGACTTTTTAGTGTTGCTGCAGATTCAGGGAGCCATTTTATCTACCCCTGGAACTTCTGTCTGAGGGCCTGGAGCACAAAATGGTGGCCACCTGTGACATCACCAGCACCCACTGGAACCTACTAGCACCTTCCAGAACATTCCAGAACCCTGTGACAGTTGGAGGCGGTTTAGAATGTTGGGAAGCTAAGACAGAGAGTTGGCAGTTGGAGCTGGCAGTTGGCACCTGACTGGTGAAGAGTGAGCAGCAGAAACCTGAAGGAGGAAGGAGTGAGGCAGCAGGGGTGGAAACTTGTGCCTGGAGTGGGGTCCATAAACCCACCCTTGATACTAGTCCCTACTGACTGAGCCCAGCCTGGAGCCCTGTGTGGGAAGAAGCAAGAAAAACCATCTTAAGGACCTGGACAGCAGGAACAGGCCTTAGAATCCAAGAACAGCAAGATCCTGACCTGGATACTGGTTTCCCTGGAGTCCGACGCCGAGTAGCCTGGAGACCTGGAGCCCGAGGTGGAGAAGCGGCGCTGACTGGAAAAGCAGACGTCGTACCCGGAGCCGCCAGAGGTCGAGAGAGGGCGCCGACGGAGGTCGTAGAGAGTACCAGAGGTTGAGGAGGAAGTCACCCGAGGTCGAGTGAGCGGCGTCGACGGGGGAGTGAAGTCCACCCTCCGGAGTCGCCGGAGACCGAGGTGAAGCGTGCCGGAGGTCGGGAGTGGGGGTCGCACTCCGGAGTCGCCGGAACCTGAGGAGAGGAACACCGGAGGTCGGGAGTGAGGTCGCACTCCGGAGTCGCCGGAACCTGAGGAGAGGAGCACCGGAGGTCGGGAGTGGGGATCGCACTCCGGAGCCGCCGGAAGTCGACATCGAGCCAAGGCCGGCCGACGTCATCGAAACTGAGGTCGCCATCGGACCGGAGCCGCCCGAAGTCGACATCGAGCCAAGACTGCCCGACGTCATCGAACCGGAGGTCGAGATCGAGCCGAGGCCGCCGACATCGAACCGGAACCGCCTACCGGCGTCGTCAAGAACTGACATTGTGCCGAGGCCACCGACATCGAACCGGAACCGCCTCACGGCGTCGACACGACTCCAGCGGCGTCGGAGCTTCAGAAAAAGGGCAGTAAGTGGAATAGAGGGCGCCTAAGGCCCTGTGGAATCCTAAGAGACTACTCTAGGGGTTAGAGAGGTGCTGGAACCAGCTTGACTGTGCCAGGGGTGAGCTGAGACTAATTCAGAGGGGTTGTGTAGAGTGAGAGAGCCAGGTCTCTAGTATTCCCCCCTTGATCTACCTCAGTTTAGGCCTCAGCCTTGTCCAAGCCAGGGAGTAGACACCCTCAAGCCATCCACATAACCACAAGCTGTGCCTGGGCCAAATCAGCCCATAGTAATCTCAAATGTGATCTGATTCTATAAGTGTCACTGTCAGCTTTTAATTATTTATTGAGAGCACTGTATTTATTGTATTTAACCTATTTATTGCTTCACTGTATTTATTGTTCCACAGTATTTATTGTCGCACAATATTTATTGGTTTGCAGTATTTATTGCCTCAGAATATTTAATTGCCTGTATGTATTGCACTTATATTTATGCCTTAATTATTTATGATCTCCCCTATTTATTGAATCATTAAGACAGTATTTATTTGACCTGCACTATTTAAAAAGCCTTGTATATTGTGATTGTGTTATTATTTATTTAATCAGCAACTAAGAGAAAAAGAAGATAAACAGAGATATTTTCATAATTTTTACGGTGTAGAGTCGTTTTTGGAACGGATGCACGCGTGGTTATTGTATGGGTATGACGTATGCTTAGCACGGTGCCTGATTCCTGACCACTCGAGCCAAGCTACCACTGTGTATGTCTGGAGAGACCCCGTTACCACCACCCTTTCCGGTGTGGGAGTGGGGTATTTCCAACATTAATTGGTGTTCAGTGGTGGGATAGAGCTGTGCCTACGTATACTCAACAATAACTGTGGGTAGTCCATAGGCCTACACCGGGAGTTTTCTCAAAGCGGCCTTCCTAATTGTGGGTTTTTGTTTTTTCCAAATTTACTCTGGTGGTGGGAGGAGGTATTATATAAGGTACCCCCCTGCATAGTTACTGCAAATAACTGTCCTCTGACCTGAGTGGGCAAGATGGAGTTTGTACTGGAGAATTTAGAAACGTACACTGTGGCCCAACTCAGGGAGTTTTGTCAGCGGGAGGGGGTGTATTGTCCCCCAGGAGCAAAGAAGGGTGCACTCCAAACCAGCTTAAGGGCTTGGGGGGAGGTACGACGAGAAAGCAAGGCTGAGGAGGAGGACAGGGATAGAGAGCCCGATAGTGAGGGAGCTGGTTTGTACCAACCTGAGGTGGGGAACCTGTCAGCGGGGCCCAGGACACTTTCCAGGAAGGGCAGCAGTGCCTCTAGCGGTGGCTTGTCTGAAGTGGAGTTAACAGACTGGAGGGAGAAAAGACAGCTCACATGGGACTTAGCAAGGCTGGAGAAAGAGAAGGAGGAACAGAGGATGGCTCATGAGATAAGGCCGAAAGAGATAGATCTTCAGATCCTGAGAATTGGGGCACACCCTGTACCTAACGGTGGCAGCGAAGAACGAGAGTACACCAGGGAACCCAAACCCTACCTGCCAAAGGACATAGTAGCTAGCTATGGGGTGGGCGACGATATTGCCAAGTGGCTAGCGGCCTATGAGGTCTCGTTAAGGGCCCATGGGGTTCCAGAGAAGTACTGGGGAGCGGGATTGTACAAGTACATGCCTCCAGCTGGTAGGGATGCTTTATTGGCCCTCGAGGAGGATGAGCAGACCCACTACCCCACCATGAAAGTGGCGCTCATAAGAAAGTTTGGACTAACACCCGAAAAGTACAGACAGAAGTTCAGGGGTAGTCACAAACTGGGCACACAGAATTGGGTGGACTTCCTGGACTATGCAAAGAAGGCACTAGAGGGTTGGATTCAGGGCATTGAAGTGAGGAACTACGAGGGGTTGTTTGATCTAGTACTGAAGGAACACCTGCTCGAGAAATGTTTCCCTGAACTGCGTCAACACCTGGTGGATAGCAAGCTGACCAGTCCCCGGAAGCTTGCTGAGGAGGCGGACATTTGGGCTAGTACCCGGGTGTCCACAAGGGGGACTGGAGGGGATACTCAAAAGGCCGGACAGGGCACCCCCCAGAAGAAAGAGGGAGGGGAAAAGAAAAAGGAGTTCTCCAAAGGCCCCCAAAATAACTTCCAAGGGAAGGGAACAGGATTCACCCCTAGGGCTAACCCACCCAGAAACCCTAATCCTGGCCAGAGTCAGCAGCCAAGGGTTGTCCATTGCTACGAGTGCGGTGGCGTTGGACACTATAAAGGAGATCCGAAGTGCCTGAAACGACCACCCCCTCCCATTGGAGGAAAGACCCCCGGAGTAGCTAGTGTAGTGCTCGGGGAGGAGATGCCCTTAACTAAGGGAAGGGAGTGGGCGGGTGTCACTTTAGTGTCCCTGGGAGAACGGGAGATGGTTCCTAAGATCCAGGTGCCCGCAAATACCGTAAAGTATGGGCAGTGGGTCACCATCAACGGCCAAAGAGGGGAGGCTCTGAGAGACACAGGAGCCAGTATGACTATGGTACGTAGTCAACTGGTGTCTCCAGAGCAGGTAATTCCCGATGTACTCCACCCAGCCGCGATGGCTGACGGCAGAACCGGCCACTATCCAGTGGCCGAGGTTCCCTTTGAATGGGGGGGGGTTGCAGGTTCACTTCGAGTTGCCGTAAGCCCTGCCGTGCCAGTCGATTGTCTACTGGGGAATGACATGGAGCACAATGCTTGGAAGGAGGTGGAATACCGGACTCATACTGAGATGCTGGGTACACCTGACTGGGCCTGTGTTAGCACAAGGTCCGCGACTACCCGGAGAGGGAGTTCGTTTCGGCTGGAGCCTGGAACAAAGGCCCAGCCAGCTGCCAGTCAAGGGAAGAACCGAAAACAGGAGGAGCCTGCCTCGGCGTCCCCACCCCGTAGGACGGATAGGCCACCGGAGGTGGTGGACCAGGAGTCTGCGGTGGGGGACGTTACCAAACTGGAGGACCTACCCATCCCGGCCGAGTGGCACGTGGAGGGAGGCCCGTCCAGGGAGGAATTCTGCCAGGGCCAGAGGGAGTGCCCTACCCTTGAGGGGCTAAGGCGTCAGGCCCAAGCCCAGGCAGCAGGGAACGTTGAAGGGAACTACAGTGTTTACTGGGAGGATGGCCTCCTCTACAGTGAACCCAAGGCACCCCTACATGGATCGTCACGAGCCTTGGTAGTCCCTCAACGTTATCGAGCCTTCCTTCTGGAGTTGGCTCACGAGATCCCATTGGCAGGACACCTGGGGCAAGACAAGACCTTCGCCCGTCTTGTCCCACACTTTTATTGGCCTCAAATGAAAGTGTCGTCCGATACCTACTGCCGGACATGTGTGTCTTGCCAAGCCAGTGGGAAAACAGGGGTGAAGCTGAAAGCTCCCCTGGAACCACTTCCTGTCGTTAGCACCCCCTTTGAAAGGGTGGGCATCGACATTGTGGGTCCGTTAGATCCGCCAACATCAGCTGGTCACAGGTTTATCCTGGTCCTGGTGGATCATGCCACACGGTACCCAGAGGCAATACCTCTGAGGACCATAACAGCACCTGTTGTGGCTAGGGCCCTGATGGGAATCTTTACCCGAGTGGGTTTTCCCAAGGAAGTTGTGTCCGACAGGGGGACCAACTTCATGTCAGCGTACATGCGGGCCATGTGGAAGGAGTGTGGAGTGACCTACCGGTTCACAACTCCTTACCACCCCCAGACCAATGGTCTGGTGGAGAGGTTTAATAAAACCTTGAAGGGCATGATCAGAAGTCTGCCTGAAAGCCTGCGGAGGAAATGGGACGTCCTCCTACCCTGTCTACTCTTTTCCTACAGGGAAGTGCCACAGAAGAGAGTGGGCTTCAGCCCCTTCGAGCTTCTGTATGGGCACCCTGTACGTGGACCTCTCAACCTGGTGAGAGACGGATGGGAAAGAACTCCCAGAAAGCTTCCCCAGGACGTGGTGAGCTACATGCTGGCCTTCCGGAGCCAAATGGCTAAGTTGTGGAAGCAAGCTTCTGACAACTTGGAAGCCAGCCAAGCAGTGATGAAGGCGTGGTATGACCACAACGCTCACCCGGTGGAGTTGGAGCCTGGCCAGAAGGTGTGGGTGATCGAACCAGGAGAGCTTAGCGCCCTCCAGGATCGCTGGTCAGGACCCTTTGAGGTGTTGGAGAAGAAGGGTAAGGCTACCTACTTGGTGGACCTGAAGACCCCTCGTCAGCCCCTACGGGTGCTGCACGCCAACCGCCTCAAACCCCACCACGAGAGGCCGGAAGTCATCTTGATGATGGTGACTGACGGAGCAGAGGACGCGGAAAGCGAGCCTCTCCCCGATTTGTTTGCGTCTCAAGAAAAGGATGGGTCGGTGGAGGGAGTGATTCTCTCCCCATCTCTAACTCCTGAACAGCGGGAGGACTGCCGCCAGGTCCTGGGGCAGTACTCCTCGTTGTTCTCCCTTGTCCCGGGTAGGACTCACCTGTGCGTCCATGACGTGGACACAGGAGACAGCCCACCTGTGAAGTCCAAGATCTACCGGATGTCAGACAAGGTGAAGGCCAGCATTAACAGTGAAGTCACTAAGATGCTGGAGCTAGGAGTGATCGAACCTTCTAGCAGCCCCTGGTCCAGTCCGGTGGTATTAGTACCAAAAGCTGTACCACCGGGTGCCCAACCGGAACTGAGGTTCTGTGTGGACTACCGGGGACTGAATTCAGTAACCAAAACTGATGCTCATCCGATCCCTAGGGCGGATGAATTGATTGACCGGCTGGGAGCTGCCCAATATCTGAGTACCTTTGACCTTACTTCTGGGTACTGGCAGATCTCTTTGACTGATGGAGCAAGGGAAAGGTCCGCCTTCTCCACGCCCAATGGCCACTACCAGTTCTGTGTGATGCCCTTTGGGCTCAAGAACGCACCTGCCACGTTTCAGCGCCTGGTAAACCAGATCCTCACCGGAATGGAGAGTTTCTCTGCTGCTTATCTGGATGACATAGCCGTCTTCAGTAACAGCTGGGAGGATCACTTGCGTCACCTGCAAGCTGTTCTCCAGGCCCTGAGACAAGCTGGATTGACGATCAAGGCCAGCAAGTGCCAGATCGGGCAGGGGTCGGTAGTGTACCTTGGACACTTGGTGGGTAGGGGAGCGGTGCAACCCCTCCAGGCGAAGATCGAGGCCATCATGGCCTGGGAACCCCCCAAGACACAGACTGAGGTCCGAGCTTTTCTGGGCCTCACGGGATACTACCGCCGCTTCGTGAAGGGATACGGTACCATCGTAGCCCCCCTCACGGAGCTTACGTCCAAGAAACAACCTCGACGGGTAGTCTGGACGGAGGCTTGTCAGCAGGCCTTTGTGAGACTGAAGAAAGCCATGTGCGAGGCCCCGGTCTTAAGGGCCCCAGACTTTTCCAAGGAGTTCATTGTCCAGACGGATGCATCAGAACATGGCATTGGGGCAGTGTTATCGCAACTCAATGAAGAGGGTCTGGATCAACCCGTGGTCTTCCTATCCCGGAGACTACTTCCCAGGGAACAGAAGTGGAGTGCAATAGAGCGTGAAGCCTTTGCAGTGGTATGGGCTCTGAAGAAGTTGCGGCCATACCTGTTTGGCTCGCACTTCCTGGTTCAGACCGACCACAGACCCCTTCGTTGGCTGATGCAGATGAAGGGGGAGAATCCCAAGTTGTTGAGGTGGTCTATTTCCCTACAGGGAATGGACTTTCAGGTGGAACATCGGCCTGGAGTGGACCACGCCAATGCAGACGGTCTCTCAAGGTATTTCCGCCTTAGTGATGAGAACTCCCAAGGGGTAGGGTAGCTCTCCCCACTTTCAGCTGGGGGGGACGCGTGTTAGACCTGTCAGCCCTTTGGGTGGTCCCTCCTCATCATTATTTATTTTGTCCCACTTTTGCCTCAAACCCTGTTGGTATTTTTCCTTTTTGGGAACCACCAGACTTTTTAGTGTTGCTGCAGATTCAGGGAGCCATTTTATCTACCCCTGGAACTTCTGTCTGAGGGCCTGGAGCACAAAATGGTGGCCACCTGTGACATCACCAGCACCCACTGGAACCTACTAGCACCTTCCAGAACATTCCAGAACCCTGTGACAGTTGGAGGCGGTTTAGAATGTTGGGAAGCTAAGACAGAGAGTTGGCAGTTGGAGCTGGCAGTTGGCACCTGACTGGTGAAGAGTGAGCAGCAGAAACCTGAAGGAGGAAGGAGTGAGGCAGCAGGGGTGGAAACTTGTGCCTGGAGTGGGGTCCATAAACCCACCCTTGATACTAGTCCCTACTGACTGAGCCCAGCCTGGAGCCCTGTGTGGGAAGAAGCAAGAAAAACCATCTTAAGGACCTGGACAGCAGGAACAGGCCTTAGAATCCAAGAACAGCAAGATCCTGACCTGGATACTGGTTTCCCTGGAGTCCGACGCCGAGTAGCCTGGAGACCTGGAGCCCGAGGTGGAGAAGCGGCGCTGACTGGAAAAGCAGACGTCGTACCCGGAGCCGCCAGAGGTCGAGAGAGGGCGCCGACGGAGGTCGTAGAGAGTACCAGAGGTCGAGGAGGAAGTCACCCGAGGTCGAGTGAGCGGCGTCGACGGGGGAGTGAAGTCCACCCTCCGGAGTCGCCGGAGACCGAGGTGAAGCGTGCCGGAGGTCGGGAGTGGGGGTCGCACTCCGGAGTCGCCGGAACCTGAGGAGAGGAACACCGGAGGTCGGGAGTGAGGTCGCACTCCGGAGTCGCCGGAACCTGAGGAGAGGAGCACCGGAGGTCGGGAGTGGGGATCGCACTCCGGAGCCGCCGGAAGTCGACATCGAGCCAAGGCCGGCCGACGTCATCGAAACTGAGGTCGCCATCGGACCGGAGCCGCCCGAAGTCGACATCGAGCCAAGACTGCCCGACGTCATCGAACCGGAGGTCGAGATCGAGCCGAGGCCGCCGACATCGAACCGGAACCGCCTACCGGCGTCGTCAAGAACTGACATTGTGCCGAGGCCAACGACATCGAACCGGAACCGCCTCACGGCGTCGACACGACTCCAGCGGCGTCGGAGCTTCAGAAAAAGGGCAGTAAGTGGAATAGAGGGCGCCTAAGGCCCTGTGGAATCCTAAGAGACTACTCTAGGGGTTAGAGAGGTGCTGGAACCAGCTTGACTGTGCCAGAGGTGAGCTGAGACTAATTCAGAGGGGTTGTGTAGAGTGAGAGAGCCAGGTCTCTAGTATTCCCCCCTTGATCTACCTCAGTTTAGGCCTCAGCCTTGTCCAAGCCAGGGAGTAGACACCCTCAAGCCATCCACATAACCACAAGCTGTGCCTGGGCCAAATCAGCCCATAGTAATCTCAAATGTGATCTGATTCTATAAGTGTCACTGTCAGCTTTTAATTATTTATTGAGAGCACTGTATTTATTGTATTTAACCTATTTATTGCTTCACTGTATTTATTGTTCCACAGTATTTATTGTCGCACAATATTTATTGGTTTGCAGTATTTATTGCCTCAGAATATTTAATTGCCTGTATGTATTGCACTTATATTTATGCCTTAATTATTTATGATCTCCCCTATTTATTGAATCATTAAGACAGTATTTATTTGACCTGCACTATTTAAAAAGCCTTGTATATTGTGATTGTGTTATTATTTATTTAATCAGCAACTAAGAGAAAAAGAAGATAAACAGAGATATTTTCATAATTTTTACGGTGTAGAGTCGTTTTTGGAACGGATGCACGCGTGGTTATTGTATGGGTATGACGTATGCTTAGCACGGTGCCTGATTCCTGACCACTCGAGCCAAGCTACCACTGTGTATGTCTGGAGAGACCCCGTTACCACCACCCTTTCCGGTGTGGGAGTGGGGTATTTCCAACAGCCTCTCCTTGCATCATCCTCACCAATGCCCAGCACATCTTCCAGAGCAAGCGGTTCGAATGTGCAGCTAATAAGACAAGGGAATCTGGACCACAGCGCTTGAGTTCCTCGTCGATACCAGATGGGGCTAGAATAGATAGACCACCTCTAGTGCTTCTAACATAAATATTGAATATTTCAAGCACTCCGCCACCAGACGGGCATCTTACAGTTAGTCTCAAAAGGTCAGGGGAACTGGTGACTATACTTTTAATAGAATACCGCAGGGAAGTGCTTACCCAAATTAACAGTCCTCCGGAGGGGCGCCCTTTGCCTCCATTCGGTCGGACAGCTGGTGCAAAATAGGTAGTGTATCCCAGCTTATATTGTGGGTCCATGCACCAGGTTTCCTGGAACAAACAAATCGAAAAGGATTCGATAAATGTGTTCCAGTCTGGGATACTTATATTTCGGGCTAAGCCGGCAATATTCCAGCTTACGACCTTCAGGGGGTTGTTGGGAATCTCTCCGTGCACCAAGGCTCCTGTAGAGGGAGTACAGTCCATGACAATATCCTTATGGCCAACAGATGGTACCACAGTAGAGAAAGTTCGAAGATTTTCGACAGGCGTTTCCCCACTAAGTTGGGACAACGCCTGTGGGTATCCCCTAGGCATAGGGGAGGGAGGAGGAAGGATAGAGATTGGGGAGTTCACCTGCAGCTCTCCAAGGGGTAAACTATCTAATAAAGGCTCCCCAGGTGGTTCAGCGTATAGCTCACGTATGGGGGAAATTACCTGTCAATAACCATTCCACAATCGACCCTGCAAATGACCAGGACCATTATTAAATAGGCTGGATTGAGAAATACAACCACCAATATATCTACGGTCCCGACCATCCCTTATAAGGGTACCGGTCTGCCCTGGCAAAATTAGGGGATAAAAATAACTGAGGTCACAGGTGCCAATTGAACCCAGGCTTCCTACTAGACTATGTTCCTTTGTAGCTTCACTACATATGAAACTGACAATCCTTGGATCTTCAAAATTCACTATAATACAATCGCCAGAAATAACTTTTTCCCTAGAGCCAATCCAACCGACTCTACGTACGTGTAATATCCTGCCCCCCCAAAACTCGGGCAGAGGTCTGTTCTCTTTGAGCCAAAATAAGGTCTTATTAAACAATTCAGCATAGGACTCTTTCTTGCCTGGACTAAGGGCGGGAACCCCAGTCAAAACGACTACATAGGGCTTACACTCAGGGGGAAGATTAATAATAGAGTTTCTCCCGCCGGGAGGGGCCTCGCCTGGATAAAACACATGGGCTTTTGCATTTTCTGATGATTCCATGATCGGAGATATAACAGTACTAGTAGAATTACTCTCACCTACGCTAGCCAATGCCGGGGGACAAGCAGTTCTTTTGCCTAAAATGTTGGATGTAGCTTTGGGGGATTTAAGTTTCTCAGCCGGCTTGACGGAGGACAGGCAGATGGTGCTAAAAGTGCCGTCGACAAGCGCCGTAGAGATCGAGTTGTGGTGAGTCACCTCCATAACTACTGGTTTATCAACTGTAGGAGCTAAATTGTGTCGGACAGTAGACGTCACCTTTTTGTCAGAGCCCCTACCCAAGCTGTCATCCCTAGATTTTAACTGCATTTTTATAAAAGATTTTAATGAGAAAAAATTATCTAGGGTTGTCTGCTCCATTTTGTCCATTCGCTCGGATAGCCCTCTAATTTTGTCTAGTACTGGCAGAAGTAGAGATTTCATTATTTCCTCCATTTTTTTTGCCAGGGGTGAATCTGAGGGAGGGGGCTCTAAGCTACCAACAATTTGGGTATTGACGGCAAAAGTTGCATTCCCCTCAACGGTGCCCTCTTCTTTATCTTCCTGGAATAGACTAGGTTCCCCTCCAGTTACCTTATTGGGGAAGCCCCTCCTAACAGCCGCCCGCCTCTTATTTTTACAAGTTTTAGAAAATCTATTTTTTTGTAAGGTGTAGGAGAGTAGGGTCTGCTTTCTATGTTCACCCCCACTTTTTGCTTTTGCTTTACTGGTTTTCGACTTAGATGTGGCTGTGGGCCTGCTAATCAGACCCACAGCCCTGCTGTTCTCTCTCTAAATTAATACTATGTACTTTAGGTGCATAACCCATTTGGATAGGATCACCTTATTGGCCCCTGTACAGTGTACCCTAGGTACCCAGGGCATAGGTGTACCCTAGGCCTACCAGGGGCTGCAGCATGTATTATGCCACCCCTGGCCTGGCCTTCCATTTTGACACAACTGGCTGATCACTCAGCTGGGGCAAGGTCGTGTAATCACCCCTTGCTTAGGTGTAGTATTCCTATACCTAACTTACATATAGACACATGTGTACCTATCAGTCACTTCTATGGCAGGCCTTAACAATCCTGGAGGCAGAGTGCTTGGTAACATGTGAGATGGGGCTCTAGCATGAGCTGAGCCTGTCTGCAGCTTTCGGAACCATGTCCTTATAGCTGTTCTATGATATAGCCTACCATATACTCTTAAAGTGCCTTATAATCTTAGACGGTTATGGTAACTATGGTTTGGCTTTATCGAAACATGTCGTGTAAGGTGTCTAACACTGTGGAATAATACCCCCATGCCATTTCTGGACATGAGAATATTATTCCCCCCTCCTAGAGGGAAAGACATGTTAAAATCATACTTCAACTGTTAGCCTCTGACCAAAGCCTCAGCATCACAAAATGGATGCTGCTGCCACGACACAAGTCTGACCTCCTGCAGCTGGGAGTGATCCCAGCCAGGGAGGCCTGGACAATAGGTTTCCTGCTTGGGGAGGTGCTAGCACCTCCCCAGACAGCCTGTAGTGTATTGGGGCAGGGTGGGCTGAAAGGAATGAGACATGCCTGGGGCACACAAGGTGTTCCTTGCATAGTCCAGTTCAAACCGGCGCTGGGGCACTCCAGCCCCAGCTCTGGCGCGAAGCTGGACAAAGGGAAGTGGGTGTAACCACCCCCTCCCAGGTCCCACCCATAAGGCGTGACCTAGCAGGTATCCCAGCCCCCCAGATTAGTATAAGAGTGGGAGTTGGGCCTCAAGACTTTAGATTATCCTGAACCTGCAAAACTGAACAGAAACTCTGGACCTTCGACATTCGACGAAAGAAGAAGACTGAAGAATCTCCCTTGTAGCCAAGGAGTGGCTACCCTGTGCAAACAGGCACCATCAAGAGACTACCCTTTGCTTTGCGACCGTTCTACGAGGAACCGACTGCAGAGCCCGACCAGAGCCTTGACTTCCAGACTTCTCCGACCCTCATCCACATCTGCAGCAGAGCTGAGATCCGTGGAGGCGACGAGCGACGTGGGACCGGCTACCTGGAAAAAGTGGCTAGTAACTTACAGCGCAGCTTCTGAGGTACCCTCGAAGTTGTGCACCGGGGATTGAGAAGCCCCAACCCCAAGCACCATCTGCACCGAAGATCAGCCCCCCACACTCCACGAGTCCTGCGTGGGGCCCTTCAGCATTTTCCTGCTTGCCGCGTCTGTCCGGTTGCTTGCCCGCTGGCTAGTGGCCTCTGTGACGACGCACCCTGAAATCTTCTGTGCTGGTTTGGCTCCTCCAGACTGGCTCCCGCTTCTCTGCAAAGAAGAAGCACCCCAGACCTTCCTGGTCTGCACCAGAAGCAAGTCCTTCGTTCTTCGTGGGTTCCGCTTGCCAAGGCTTGGTGAGTCCTAGTCCAACTTCGACGCCGCCGACAGCAAGAGCCTTCGTGGGACAGCTCGCCTCCTGGTCCTGGTCGTCCTCGACGCTTCCTGGTCCTCCTGGCTGCAGCGACAAGCTTCACCTTCACCTGCAATCTTCACGACATCGCCTGGTTCCTTCCTGGTTCCACGTGGTCACTGGCTAGTGACCTTGACTCTGTCCCTTCTGCTTGCAGGTTTCCTTTCTTCTTGATCCCAGCCTTGGGATCCACCGGACACTCTTCACTGACTGCCTGTCAGCATCTTTCTTCAGGCATCCATAGGAGTCGACGACGAAAACGACGCATCTTCACCCCTATGCACCCGCAGCCTGTGGGCTAGGTAACTTGGGTACTCCGGTGCTCATCAGGATAGTGACTATCCTAGTGTCTAGTTTTCAAGTCTCAACTTCCTAGCTACTCCGGAAGTGTCCTAAATCTACCGTTTTCTAAACTGTACTATTGCTATTGACTTTTACGCATTACGCGTGAGTGTTTCCACTCTGCACACGAATCCCGTGGGCCTCCCACTTCCTAACTAACGCTAGTGTAGTGTAGCCCCAGCGATTCCCTAGGCCTAGGCCTATTCTATTTCCGTGACAGTGGTTCTTATACCACTTACTTAGTATATGGTTTGCGTGGCCCCTAGGGCCTAACTGTATTACTTACCTGTGTGACTTAATGTATGCTTAAATAAGACTGTGTTGTACTTACCTCTAATCTCATAAAGAGTGCTGAGGGTTTGCTTAGAATAAATACACTTTATTTTATATATATATCTGTTGTGGTGTCCTTTCATTTGGTATTCAAGGGATTATATATGGTATCACAGCTGGCTTCAAATGCCATTCAGAGTTTAGCCTAAGACTGCTCTTGTCCATGCTACCACTATGTTAGCTGGTCTATAAGGTTGACTTTACAACCAATCACCATAAGGGTATTTGGACTGATATAAGGTGTACACTAGAACTAGTGACATCATACATCAGGCCAACTTCTCACATTGGTGAGCAGCGGTTGGGATCTGAGCTTGCTGTTGTAATACCATTGTAATCTTGAGATACTGAATTGAAAGATCACACAGATATTGTCTAGGTACATATAACATAGATTATTATACTTAAGTCCTACTGGACTTTGTAGTTGTAGGTTGAAGGGAGTAACACACCCTGACTACAACTACTAGGGAGGTTTAGTAGATACAACTAGTGTAGGTAGGTGCACACACCACACCCTCACTAGATCATGTCTCTGAGAGGAGATCAAGTGGATGCTCTCTCAGGAGGATCAGGTCTGCAAAAGACCCCCTCTAGATATGATACCTTAACATTCCAGGAGATGAGACACTTGTGTACCTCCAGAGGAATAAAACAGGGTGCAAACCCTACCCTCCTTCAGTTAAGACAACTCCTAGAGGAGTATGACATTCTTAAGGCATCTCAGGCAGGTGCCCTAGGCACAGAGGAGGGTCTACCCACCACAGAGGAGTCAGAGGAGACTTCAGATGAAGAGGTAGACATCCAGGGCCAAGTAGGAAGACTTAGCCAGGCTAACCTAAGTTTACATGGGAGTTTGCATGGGGTCCCCCCATACAGACCCACAAGTAGGCTTACACAGAGAAGCAGGAGGGACAGATCCCCTTCAAGGAATCCATCCACTCCCATGTCTCTAACATCTCTAATGCTTCCTCTCACAGGGGAATGACTTCACCTGAGAGAAAGGAGCATGCAGCCAGAATGAGGGAGGCTAATCTGAGGATTCAGAGGGAAGAACTTGCCCTTGCCAAAGAGAAGCTTGCTCTGGCTAGAGAACAAAAGTTAAGTGGGTTAGAACCCACTGGTGGCAGCAACATTCCTAGAGATAGAGACAGGCACTATGATAATAGAAACCTGAGCAAGATTGTCCCTCCCTACAAGTGTGGGGATGACATCCACAAATGGATAACTGCTTTGGAGAGAGCTTGCAAAGTACAGCAGGTACCCCAAAGTCAGTGGGCAGCTATCTTGTGGCTCTCCTTCTCTGAGAAAGGAAGAGACAAGCTCCTCACAGTTAGTGATGAGGATGCAGATAATTACACTGTCCTGAAGAGTGCTCTGATTGATGGGTTTGGCCTAACCACTGAACAATACAGGTTGTTGTTCAGGGATACCCAGAAGACACAGACTCAGGACTGGACTGACTTTGTAGATTGTGCCACTAAGGCTCTGGAAGGCTGGCTAATGGGAAGTAAGGTTAAGGACTATACAGGATTGTATAATTTGATCATGAGAGAGCAAATACTTAACAACTGTCAAAACCAGCTATTGCATCAACACCTGATTGATTCTGATCTGACTTCTCCCCAAGAATTGGGAAAGAAGGCAGATAGATGGGTCAGGACTAGAGTTAAGCAGAAAAACCAGAACCAGGGCGGTGATCAGAAAAAGGCAGACCAGAAGGGTAATGAGCAGAAACAAAAAGACCAGAAGTCTTCACCAGGCCCCCAAAAGGCTCAGGGGGAGGGTGGTTCCAAAAAGGATAAAAAGAAAGATGGCCAAAAGAAACCATGGTGCAACTATTGTAAGTCCAACTCACATTGGTTTAGTGAGTGCACCAAAAAGGATAAGCCCCCAGCCACCATTGCCCCTAAGGCAACTGTACCCCCTAGTTCAGCTGTAAGTGGTGGTTCCCAGCAAAAGGGTGTAGTAGGGTTAACCCTGGGAACTGAGGAGGATTCTGGCCTAGTCAGAGTACCTACTCAGGCTGTTCTGATCTGTGATGGGGACTTAGCTTTGTCCTCTACTGTAGGCCCCAGTAACCTGGGCAAGTACAGACAGACACCTTTTATCAACCAAAGAATGGCTCAGGCCTACAGGGACACTGGAGCTAGTGTCACAATGGTGACACCTGCTTTTGTGGACCCTGGACAGATCATACTAGGTGAGAATTACCTAGTGACCAACGCTAGCAATGCCACTACCTCCCATAGTGTGGCTATTGTTAACTTCTCCTGGGGAGGGGTAACTGGCCTCAAGAAAGTTGTTGTTAGTTCAGACCTTCCTGTAGAGTGTTTACTGGGCAATGATCTTGAAACTTCAGTTTGGTCTGAAGTGGAGTATAGGACCCATGCAGAAATGCTGGGGATAGATGCACATGTCCTTGCTGTGACCAGGTCACAGGCCAAAAAGTGCAACACTGAACAAGTGCTGGATCCTGAAACTATGGACCAGTCACAACCCAGGAGAAAGAGCAGTAGGGTTAAGGCTGTGCCTTCCCCCCTGCCTCAATCAGCCCTCCCAGGAGGATGATTCTGAGAGCCCTGAAGGAACTGTCCTAGAAGAACTTGAACCTGATCAGGTTGAGTTTCTTGGGACAGGGGGACCTTCAAGGGCAGATCTGAGGCAGGCTCAATTAGACTGCCCCTCTCTTGAACCCCTCAGACAGCTGGCTGCTGCTGAGGCTGCAGGGAATGCTCAAGGTACCCATAGAGTGTATTGGGATGAAGGGCTACTGTATTCAGAGGCTAGAGACCCCAAGCCTGGTGCATCCAGGAGGTTGGTCATACCACTGAAGTTCAGAGGCTTCCTTCTAACCTTGGCCCATGATATTCCCCTTGCAGGACATTTAGGCCAGAACAAGACTTGGGACAGGCTTGTCCCTCACTTTCACTGGCCCCATATGTCAGAAGATACTAAGGAGTTTTGTCGCTCCTGTGTCACCTGCCAAGCCAGTGGCAAATCAGGTGGCACCACAAAGGCCCCCCTCATACCACTGCCTGTGGTGGGGGTCCCCTTTGAGAGAGTGGGCATAGATATTGTAGGACCAATGGACCCACAAACAGCATCTGGGCACAGATTCATACTGGTGATAGTGGACCATGCCACCAGGTACCCAGAAGCAATTCCCCTGAGGACCACAACAGCTCCTGTTGTGGCAAGGGCCCTGCTTGGAGTATTCTCCAGAGTGGGCTTTCCAAAGGAGGTCATTTCTGACAGAGGTACCAACTTTATGTCAGGATACTTGACTGCAATGTGGAAGGAGTGTGGTGTCAACTATAAGTTCACCACACCCTATCACCCACAGTGCAATGGGCTTGTTGAGAGATTCAACAAGACCCTAAAGGGAATGATAAAAGGATTACCAGACAAGCTTAGGCGAAGATGGGACATCCTTTTACCCTGCCTTCTGTTTGCTTACAGAGAGGTCCCACAAAAGGGGGTTGGCTACAGCCCTTTTGAGCTTTTGTTTGGGCATCCTGTAAGAGGACCCCTGTGTTTGGTGAAGGAAGGATGGGAGAGACCTCTCAGACAACCCAAACTAGACATAGTGGATTATGTACTTGGTCTCCGCTCCAGGATGGCAGAGTATATGAAGAAGGCTTCTAAAAACCTTGAGGCAAGCCAAGAACTCCAAAAAGCTTGGCATGACCAAAAGGCTGTACTGACTGTTTACCAGCCAGGACAGAAAGTGTGGGTGTTGGAGCCAGTGGCCCCAGCAGCACTCCAAGACAAATGGTCTGGACCCCACACTATTGTTGAGAAAAAGGGAGAAGTCACCTACTTGGTGGACCTTGGGACTCCCAGAAGCCCCCACAGGGTGCTTCATGTCAACAGATTGAAGGCATATGTTGACAGGGCAGACATGGGGCTACTCATGGCTACAGATGAGGGGCAGGAGGAAGAGAGTGACCCTCTCCCAGACCTGTTGACTCAGAACCCTGATGATGGCTCAGTTGATGGTGTGGTCTTTTCTGACAGCCTCACTGTCCATCAGCAACAGGACTGCAGACAAGTTCTGCAATCCTACAGACATATGTTCTCTCTGACCCCAAGTCAGACAAACTGGTGCACCCATGAGGTGGACACTGGTGACAGTCTGCCTGTGAAGAGTAAAATCTACAGGCAACCTGACCATGTCAGGGACTGCATAAAAGTTGAGGTACAAAAGATGTTGGAGCTGGGAGTCATTGAACCTTCAGAGAGCCCTTGGGCTAGTCCTGTAGTTCTTGTGCCAAAACCTCACACCCAAGATGGTAAGAGAGAGATGAGGTTTTGCGTGGATTACAGAGGTCTCAATGCTGTCACTAGGACAGATGCCCACCCAATACCTAGGGCAGATGAGCTCATTGACAGACTGGCAGCTGCTAAGTTTTTGAGCACATTTGACCTAACAGCAGGCTACTGGCAAATCAGACTAGCTGAGAGTGCAAAGGCCAAAACTGCTTTCTCGACCCCAGGAGAACATTATCAATTTGTGGTAATGCCCTTTGGTTTGAAGAATGCACCTGCCACTTTCCAAAGGTTGGTGAATCAAGTCCTTACTGGGTTGGATGATTATTGTGCAGCTTATCTTGATGATATTGCTGTCTTTAGCTCCACCTGGGAGGATCACCTGGTCCACCTGAGGAATGTTTTAGAGGCCCTGCAAAAGGCAGGCCTCACTATCAAGGCCACTAAGTGCCAGATAGGGCAGAGCAAGGTTGTATACCTGGGCCACCTAGTTGGTGGGGGTCAGGTTCAACCACTGGAGAGCAAGATCCAGACCATAAAGGACTGGGCTCCTCCAACTACCCAGACTCAGGTCAGAGCTTTCTTGGGCCTGACTGGGTACTACAGAAAGTTTGTTAAGAACTATGGGTCCATAGTGACACCACTTAATGACTTGACCTCCAAGAAGATGCCAAAGAAAGTTCAGTGGACAGTAAGCTGTCAAAAAGCATTTGATGACCTGAAGCAGGCCATGTGCAGTGCACCTATTCTGAAAAGTCCAGACTACTCCAAAGAGTTCATTGTCCAGACAGATGCTTCTGAGTTAGGTGTGGGAGCTGTTCTTTCACAACTGAATGTAGATGGTCAAGACCAGCCCATTGCTTTTATAAGTAGAAGGCTGACCCCTAGAGAGAAACGTTGGTCAGCTATTGAGAGGGAGGCCTTTGCTGTGGTTTGGGCCCTGAAGAAGCTGAGGCCATACTTGTTTGGCACTCACTTCAAGATTCAGACAGACCATAAGCCCCTCTTGTGGCTAAATCAGATGAAGGGTGAAAATCCCAAACTTCTTAGGTGGTCCATTTCCCTACAGGGGATGGACTTCACAGTGGAACATAGACCTGGGACTGACCATGCCAATGCAGATGGACTCTCCAGATATTTCCACTTAGAACATGAAGACTCAACTGGTCAAGGTTAGTTTAATGTCCCTAAGTTTGGGGGGGGGGGTTGTGTAGGAGAGTAGGGTCTGCTTTCTATGTTCACCCCCACTTTTTGCTTTTGCTTTACTGGTTTTCGACTTAGATGTGGCTGTGGGCCTGCTAATCAGACCCACAGCCCTGCTGTTCTCTCTCTAAATTAATACTATGTACTTTAGGTGCATAACCCATTTGGATAGGATCACCTTATTGGCCCCTGTACAGTGTACCCTAGGTACCCAGGGCATAGGTGTACCCTAGGCCTACCAGGGGCTGCAGCATATATTATGCCACCCCTGGCCTGGCCTTCCATTTTGACACAACTGGCTGATCACTCAGCTGGGGCAAGGTCGTGTAATCACCCCTTGCTTAGGTGTAGTATTCCTATACCTAACTTACATATAGACACATGTGTACCTATCAGTCACTCCTATGGCAGGCCTTAACAATCCTGGAGGCAGAGTGCTTGGTAACATGTGAGATGGGGCTCTAGCATGAGCTGAGCCTGTCTGCAGCTTTCGGAACCATGTCCTTATAGCTGTTCTATGATATAGCCTACCATATACTCTTAAAGTGCCTTATAATCTTAGACGGTTATGGTAACTATGGTTTGGCTTTATCGAAACATGTCGTGTAAGGTGTCTAACACTGTGGAATAATACCCCCATGCCATTTCTGGACATGAGAATATTATTCCCCCCTCCTAGAGGGAAAGACATGTTAAAATCATACTTCAACTGTTAGCCTCTGACCAAAGCCTCAGCATCACAAAATGGATGCTGCTGCCACGACACAAGTCTGACCTCCTGCAGCTGGGAGTGATCCCAGCCAGGGAGGCCTGGACAATAGGTTTCCTGCTTGGGGAGGTGCTAGCACCTCCCCAGACAGCCTGTAGTGTATTGGGGCAGGGTGGGCTGAAAGGAATGAGACATGCCTGGGGCACACAAGGTGTTCCTTGCATAGTCCAGTTCAAACCGGCGCTGGGGCACTCCAGCCCCAGCTCTGGCGCGAAGCTGGACAAAGGGAAGTGGGTGTAACCACCCCCTCCCAGGTCCCACCCATAAGGCGTGACCTAGCAGGTATCCCAGCCCCCCAGATTAGTATAAGAGTGGGAGTTGGGCCTCAAGACTTTAGATTATCCTGAACCTGCAAAACTGAACAGAAACTCTGGACCTTCGACATTCGACGAAAGAAGAAGACTGAAGAATCTCCCTTGTAGCCAAGGAGTGGCTACCCTGTGCAAACAGGCACCATCAAGAGACTACCCTTTGCTTTGCGACCGTTCTACGAGGAACCGACTGCAGAGCCCGACCAGAGCCTTGACTTCCAGACTTCTCCGACCCTCATCCACATCTGCAGCAGAGCTGAGATCCGTGGAGGCGACGAGCGACGTGGGACCGGCTACCTGGAAAAAGTGGCTAGTAACTTACAGCGCAGCTTCTGAGGTACCCTCGAAGTTGTGCACCGGGGATTGAGAAGCCCCAACCCCAAGCACCATCTGCACCGAAGATCAGCCCCCCACACTCCACGAGTCCTGCGTGGGGCCCTTCAGCATTTTCCTGCTTGCCGCGTCTGTCCGGTTGCTTGCCCGCTGGCTAGTGGCCTCTGTGACGACGCACCCTGAAATCTTCTGCGCTGGTTTGGCTCCTCCAGACTGGCTCCCGCTTCTCTGCAAAGAAGAAGCACCCCAGACCTTCCTGGTCTGCACCAGAAGCAAGTCCTTCGTTCTTCGTGGGTTCCGCTTGCCAAGGCTTGGTGAGTCCTAGTCCAACTTCGACGCCGCCGACAGCAAGAGCCTTCGTGGGACAGCTCGCCTCCTGGTCCTGGTCGTCCTCGACGCTTCCTTGTCCTCCTGGCTGCAGCGACAAGCTTCACCTTCACCTGCAATCTTCACGACATCGCCTGGTTCCTTCCTGGTTCCACGTGGTCACTGGCTAGTGACCTTGACTCTGTCCCTTCTGCTTGCAGGTTTCCTTTCTTCTTGATCCCAGCCTTGGGATCCACCGGACACTCTTCACTGACTGCCTGTCAGCATCTTTCTTCAGGCATCCATAGGAGTCGACGACGAAAACGACGCATCTTCACCCCTATGCACCCGCAGCCTGTGGGCTAGGTAACTTGGGTACTCCGGTGCTCATCAGGATAGTGACTATCCTAGTGTCTAGTTTTCAAGTCTCAACTTCCTAGCTACTCCGGAAGTGTCCTAAATCTACCGTTTTCTAAACTGTACTATTGCTATTGACTTTTACGCATTACGCGTGAGTGTTTCCACTCTGCACACGAATCCCGTGGGCCTCCCACTTCCTATCTAACGCTAGTGTAGTGTAGCCCCAGCGATTCCCTAGGCCTAGGCCTATTCTATTTCCGTGACAGTGGTTCTTATACCACTTACTTAGTATATGGTTTGCGTGGCCCCTAGGGCCTAACTGTATTACTTACCTGTGTGACTTAATGTATGCTTAAATAAGACTGTGTTGTACTTACCTCTAATCTCATAAAGAGTGCTGAGGGTTTGCTTAGAATAAATACACTTTATTTTATATATATATCTGTTGTGGTGTCCTTTCATTTGGTATTCAAGGGATTATATATGGTATCACAGCTGGCTTCACATGCCATTCAGAGTTTAGCCTAAGACTGCTCTTGTCCATGCTACCACTAGGATAGCTGGTCTATAAGGTTGACTTTACAACCAATCACCATAAGGGTATTTGGACTGATATAAGGTGTACACTAGAACTAGTGACATCATACATCAGGCCAACTTCTCACATAAGGTGGTAAGTTTTCTAGATTTTAGGGGGGCAGGGTGGATATCCGCCTGTACCATGATAGATTTCGGGTTAGGTATAGTTGAGGGATTGGAGGGGACAGCCAAATGGGCAATAGCAGTAGCTGGCTTGCTTACTGCTACAACTGGGGCCACAAAGCTTTGGGCATTAAGTGCCGTATCTGACAAATTTTCAAGCACTTCTATATTGGCTCTCAAGGCCGCCACACGAGGATGGTCCGGAGGAGAGGGGCCAAGAGGGTGCGAAAGTGGAACCAAAGCATGTTCCGGTGAAGGTATCTGAGCAATCGGGCCAATCGAGGATCGTCTGTCGCCAAATGGGCTTCCGGATAGCCGCCGCTCAGCCATAGATATTTCTTTGTCAATGACATTGGCCACACGGGTAATGAACTGGTCCATGGTTCCAGCCATGCCCCCCACATTCCCCCTCAGACTTTTACCTGAACGGGTTGACATTAGTTGTACAGGGCCGGACCGTGAGGCGGGACAACACAAACCCCGGTCGAGTATACAATAAGCAACAAATGTATATATCTGAAACCAACAAGTAAGTAGAAAGGGGGTTCCAGACACAGAAACACCTTACATATGCAGGGCGGCTAATGCAGGAAATAATCAATAGGTACAATCCAATCCAAAACCACAACAGGTGGTGGGTGACGCTGCTACTCGATCACAGTACCTGGTTAGTGTTCAGTACATCAGTACCAACGATTTAGAGTGGGGGCCCAGCCCAGCCTCGTCCAGCCCCGGACGGCCACAGACGGCCCGCCCTCTGCCCGGGCTCAGCCCGGCGACGCCCGCGCGCGTCCCGTGACGCGGGGGGAGCCTCGATTGAAGTAGCGCCTCCGGGCGCGCTTTCCGCCGGATGTGGGCGGGACACGGAGTGGCTGCTGGGGGCTGTAGTCCTCCCCTACAGCGGCCTCGGTGCAACAGGAGGCGGCGAGGGAGACTACCGCCGATAATCCAGGGAGGTAAGAGGGTTCAAGACTGCCAGGTTAAAGACTGCTGCGTGGCGCTGTGTGGTCAATGTCCAGTCCCCCCGCTCCACCGGGGGAGCCTCGATTGAAGTAGCGCCTCCGGGCGCGCTTTCCGCCGGATGTGGGCGGGACACGGAGTGGCTGCTGGGGGCTGTAGTCCTCCCCTACAGCGGCCTCGGTGCAACAGGAGGCGGCGAGGGAGACTACCGCCGATAATCCAGGGAGGTAAGAGGGTTCAAGACTGCCAGGTTCAAGACTGCTGCGTGGCGCTGTGTGGTCAATGTCCAGTCCCATTTTATAATATTCCAAAACTGCTTGGAGTCCTTAGCTGCACAAGCATGTTTCAAATCCCGCCACCTCTCCTCATCCCATTGTTTTTTCGCCACTTGCTGAGCAGATCTGTATTGATCTCTTGCCTCTCTTACTTTAATGGGGTTCCTTGTCCTTAATTCTAAACTTAGTTTTTGACGAGCAGACTTACAGTGTATGTTATACCACTTAGCCTTTATTGGCTCAGCAACTCTTTTTCCTGGATTCTAAACCCTCAAAAAATAAGTTTTGAGTCTAGAAAAGAGGGAAGAATGTGTCTCTATCATAATGGTCGGAAAGCCTGGGTCACTACTTTGGATCTTGAGTCGGGCCAGTTCACCCACAACCTCCGCTTTGAGCGCATCCATTTTTCCCGGATCCTCAATGAATTTATTCCACTTAACCCGGCGCAGGTTGTTGGAAGCAATTATATCTAACGTGACTAGACCTTCTCTTATGGATTCAGCTCTAACCCCCTTTTGAACTTGAAATTTCGAACAAAGGGGGTTATGGTCACTTTCCAACCGGGTTTCAATGACCATGTCTATTAGACAGTGCCATATCCTTAGATCCACCAGTTGATAATCAATACGACTACTATTCCTTCCATTATCAAACGTATTGGCTCCCTTAATATCTGAGGGAGTTCTCCCGTTTGCTGCTCTAAGACCTCTTTCTAGACATAACGCTTTTAGTTGGATAGCTGTAGAGGTCTGTTAGACCTGTCAGCCCTTTGGGTGGTCCCTCCTCATCATTATTTATTTTGTCCCACTTTTGCCTCAAACCCTGTTAGTATTTTTCCTTTTTGGGAACCACCAGACTTTTTAGTATTGATGCAGATTCAGGGAGCCATTTTATCTACCCCTGGAACTTCTGTCTGAGGGCCTGGAGCACAAAATGGTGGCCACCTGTGACATCATCAGAACCCACTGGAACCTACTAGAACCTTCTGCAACATTCTGGAACCCTGTGACAGTTGGAGGCGGTTTGGAATGTTGAGAAGCTAAGCCAGAGTTGACAGTTGGAGCTGGCAGTTGGCACCTGACTGGTGAAGAGAGAGCAGCAGAAACCTGAAGGAGGAAGGAGTGAGGCAGCAGGGGTGGAAACTTGTGCCTGGAGTGGGGTCCATAAACCCACCCTTGATACTAGTCCCTACTGACTGAGCCCAGCCTGGAGCCCTGTGTGGGAGAAAGCAAGAAAAACCATCTTGAGGACCTGGACAGCAGGAACAGGCCTTAAAAGTAAAGAACAGCAAATACCTGACCTGGTTACTGGTAACTACCTGAAGTCCGACGTCGAGAAGCCTAGAGACCTGGAGCCCGAGGTGGAGAAGCGGCGCTGACTGGGAAGCAGACGTCGTACCCGGAGCCGCCAGAGGTCGAGAGAGGGCGCCGACGGAGGTCGTGGAGAGTACCAGAGGTCGAGGAGGAAGTCACCCGAGGTCGAGTGAGCGGCGTCGACGGGGGAGTGAAGTCCGCCCTCCGGAGTCGCCGGAGACCGAGGTGAAGCGTGCCGGAGGTCGGGAGTGGAGATCGCACTCCGGAGTCGCCGGAACCTGAAGAGAATCGTGCTGGAGGTCGGGAGTGGAGGTCGCACTCCGGAGTCGCCGGAACCTGAGGAAAGGAGCACCGGAGGTCGGGAGTGGAGATCGCACTCCGGAGCCGTCGGAAGTCGACATCGAGCCAAGACTGCCCGACGTCATCGAACCGGAGGTCGACATCGAGCCAAGGCCGCCGACATCGAACCGGAGCCGGCGGAAGTCGACATCGAGCCAAGACTGCCCGACGTCATCGAACCGGAGGTCGACATCGAGCCGAGGCCGCCGACATCGAACCGGAACCGCCTATCGACGTCGTCAAGAACTGACATAGCGCCGAGGCCGCCGACATCGAACCGGAACCGCCTCACGGCGTCGGAGCTTCATAAAAAGGGCAGTAAGTGGAATAGAGGGCGCCTAAGGCCCTGTGGAGCCCTGAGAGACTATCCTAGGGGCTAGAGAGGTGCTGGAACCAGCTTGATTGTGCCAGGGGTGAGCTGAGACTAATACAGAGGGGTTGTGTAGTGTGGGAGAGCCAGATCTCTAGATTCCCCCTTGATCTACCTCAGTTTAGGCCTCAGCCTTGTCCAAGCCAGGGAGTATACCCCTCAGGCCATCCACCTAACCACAAGCTGTGACTGGGCCAAATCAGCCCATAGTATTTTAAATGTGATCTGATTTTACAAATGTCATTGTTGGCTGATATTATTTATTGAGGGTACTGTATTTATTGTATTTATCTAAGTTATTCCGGTGATGTATTTATTGTCCTGAGCTAACTTATTCCTGCACAGTATTTATTGCCTCACAGTATTTATTTGACCTGATCCTATTTATTGCACCTGTAAAGTGTTACTATTTATGGATGTATGTCGTTACAACGCACACTTTTACAACGCATGCACTTACAACGCATTTTTTACAACGCACAATCCATTACAACGCATGACATTACAACGCAGGACACTACAACGCATTTTTAAAAACTACCTTTACAACGCATTTCCATTACAACGCATACTACCTTTACAACGCATACCATTACAACGCATAATATTAAATTGCATTTAAGGTAAGTATTAGATAGTATAGGGGTAAAAATTACTATTCTAACTCCAGGGGGTGCAACAGTGGGGTAAGTGTTGGATAGTATAGGGTTAAAAATTACTATTCTAACTCCAGGGGGTGCAACAGTAGGGTAAGTGTTGGATAGTATATGGGTAAAAATTACTATTCTAACTCCAGGGGGTGCAACAGTAGGGTAAGTGTTGGATAGTATAGGGGTAAAAATTACTATTCTAACTCCAGGGGGTGCAACAGTAGGGTAAGTGTTGGATAGTATAGGGGTAAAAATTACTATTCTAACTCCAGGGGGTGCAACAGTAGGGTAAGTGTTGGATAGTATAGGGGTAAAAATTACTATTCTAACTCCAGGGGGTGCAACAGTAGGGTAAGTGTTGGATAGTATAGGGGTAAAAATTACTATTCTAACTCCAGGGGGTGCAACAGTAGGGCAAGTGTTGGATAGTATAGGGGTAAAAATTACTATTCTAACTCCAGGGGGTGCAACAGTAGGGTAAGTGTTGGATAGTATAGGGGTAAAAATTACTATTCTAACTCCAGGGGGTGCAACAGTAGGGTAAGTGTTGGATAGTATAGGGGTAAAATTACTATTCTAACTCCAGGGGGTGCAACAGTAGGGTAAGTGTTGGATAGTATAGGGGTAAAAATTACTATTCTAACTCCAGGGGGTGCAACAGTAGGGTAAGTGTTGGATAGTATAGGGGTAAAAATTACTATTCTAACTCCAGGGGGTGCAACAGTAGGGAAAGTGTTGGATAGTATAGGGGTAAAAATTACTATTCTAACTCCAGGGGGTGCAACAGTAGGGTAAGTGTTGGATAGTATAGGGGTAAAAATTACTATATTATGCGTTGTAATGTTATGCGTTGTAATGGTAGTATGCGTTGTAATGGAATGCGTTGTAAAGGTAGTTTTTAAAAATGCGTTGTAGTGTCATGCGTTGTAATGTCATGCGTTGTAATGGATTGTGCGTTGTAAAAAATGCGTTGTAAGTGTAGTGCGTTGTAAAAGTTGCGTTGTAAAGGTTGTTCCCCACTATTTATTTGACCTGCACTTTTTAAGAAAAAGCCTTGTGTACTGTGATTGTATTATTATTTATTTAATCAGCAACTAAGAGAAAAGAAGATAAAGAGATATATTTTCAGTATAATTTTTAAGGTGTAGTGTCGTTTTTGGAACGGATGCACGCATGGTTATTGTGTGGGTATGTCGTATGCTTAACACGGTGCCTGACCCCTGACCACTCGAGCCAAGCTACCACAGTGTATGTCTGGGAAGACCCCATTACCACCCTTCCGGTGTGGGGGTGGGGTTTTTCTAACAAGGTCCATCTTTTTATTGCGGGAATTTCCAATTTAGGTACTCCCCATCTAAGGTCCTGCTCCTCTGAGAGGTCCTGATCCTCTAGGCCTAGTGGTTCGTAGGTGGTATTAAAATCCCCTCCTACTATAATAAAAATCTGCTCTGAAAGAGCTCCTAGCCTAGTATCAAGGGCTGCAATTACCTCTGAGCTATGCCCCCCTATTATCCCCCTGGCATAAACATTAAGAATGGCCACCCTGTGACCATTGGGCCATTCTAGTTCAATCATCAGGATATCCTTTACCCTGAACCCAGCCTGTGCAACCTTACATCGCAAGCTCTGTCGAACCCAGATCACCAATCCCCCTGCAGGCCAGCCCTTCAGTTTTTTTGTGGCTGGAACATAGAAATTGAGATATCCCAAGCGAAATATAGAAGTAGTAGACCAGGTCCCCTGAAAGATATTAATATCGTGTTGGTCTATGAAACTACACCACTCTGGAGACTCAACCTTATTGCCCAAGCCCGCAATGTTCCACGAGAGCAGGGTTAGGTCTTCCATTCTTTGTGAAGGGGTACTCAAATTAGAGGGGCTCTCCATTCCTCCCTTTATGTCACACTCCTCCATTAAAATTTGATTAGGTATATTAAGCTTGGGAGATTGGGTTTTTAACATGGTGCTAATCATTGTACTACATCCCTCATTCATACTATATTTATGGTTTGTCCCTAGGGGGGGGCTTAGCATCATGAATTATCCCCAAATTAACTGACTGGCATACTGGGTGGCGGGGAGATATGATAAGATCTTGACAAATGGCATTGTTACCCTGGGCCCAGTGGGTAGCAACACCATTGCTCAGGAGATTATTACCTTTGAATTTTGTTTGATCTTCCTGAAGTCAATCACAGTCTTCCATATCAGTAAGAGCCCCAAACCTGTTCCTTGTACTTATTCCATCCCACAAAGGTACAATTCTCCTCCCATTTGGAGTATATGTATGCAGATGTTTCACCCGAAACCTACAAGAACTTTTTGCACGTCCAGATTCTCCATAAAAGAAGTCCAATGTCAAAGGTTTTATCATCGACTCCCTATGTTGTTGGGGAAATAAGTTGCCCAACACGTTTGTCAACACATGGGGGCTAGAAAAATGTATAGCTATACAATCGCCCTTAAAACATTTCTTTTGATTACCAAGCCATGTCACCCTTCTAGCCATTATAATTTCACTTGCTAATTGTTGCCTACCCCCTATGGATATCCTCATGTTATTAGTTAACCAATGCGTTGCTTTATTAATAAGAGTAGGTGTTGTTTCCACCTGACCTGGGCCCAAAGATGGAGCATTGGCCAAAACAAGTACCAAGGGGAAAGCCTATGAGATAAATTGAAATGGTTCTCTCTCTATTAGTGATTTATATTTAACTGCCGAGACATTCCCATCTGTCACAGAATTAGCAAGTGAAACCACTTTCTCTGATATTATCCTGTCACTAGTAGTTGGTTCAAGATCTATTATCATGGTGGTTGGACCCTCATTGTTAAGAGGGACACCTGGAATAGAATGACTTGAAGGTATTTTCTTTTTTTCCGCCTGTCTCTTTTTAGTAGTTGGTTGCCTATCAGACTCCTGTGGGCCTGGAATAGATCATATAAGGGTGGGGATAGTTTGGGATACTATCCCAATATTCCGCTCTAGAGCGGACACCTCATCTTCTATGGAGGTCAATCTAGTCATGATAGGGACCAAGGCAGTATCTAGTTTCTCTTTAAAAATTACCCAACGTGAACTAGATAGATCCTCTAAAGAAGGATGAATATTTAAGGGTGGTTGGTTAGATGGTTTGGGTATAGTTTTTGAAGCCCGACCTCTCTTCTGTTGTATGACTTTACTGGAGGGACCCAGCCCACCAGCCCTAGTACGTCGTCTCAATATAGGCAAAGGAGATAAACTAGACAATACATCTATATTACAATCAGGAGAATGTTCAACCTGGGATTGATCACAATTTTCCTGGGGCAGACTAGATGAATCAACCTGACTAATACGGTCCCGGGGAATACCTGGAGATATAGTTGATAACAGGGTGGTAGTACCTTCTGCCCTATCTCCACCCATAGGATCAACAGTGCAACTTGGGTCCAACGAAAGCCTTCGTTCAGTTCTTTCAATTTCGTCGTTTATCAATGTTGAGACCTTCACCAGGTACGAATCCAATGTCGCCACTCCCCCACCATTAGGTTTTACACAGTCGAGACGCTTTTTCCCCATAGCTTACTGGTTTTACTGTAATTTGCTAGGCACAGTACCTCTCTTTGTAGCAGATGTTAGACAGTTGGCCCAGCCCAGCCTCGTCCTGCCCCGGACGGCCACAGACGGCCCGCCCTTTGCCCGTGCATCGCCCGGCGCTGCCCGCGCGCTTCCCGCGACGCGGGACTCTCGTCTATATTTATGCACCTCCGGGCATGGCAGGTGTGTACGGCTTCCTCAGGATGCTGGGATATGTAGTCCCCCCCAACAGCGGCCGCGCCAAGTTTTAAAGAGGCTGCGGCGGCGAGGGGAGACCAGTGGCAGGAGCACAGTGAGCGGCAGCAACAGGAACAGAGAAACCAACTGGACCCCCTGCTGGAATGCAGGGAGCTGCTTCTACGTCCAAGTAAGTCAGAGCCCCGCTCCACCGGGACTCTCGTCTATATTTATGCAACTCCGGGCGTGGCAGGTGTGTGCGGCTTCCTCAGGATGCTGGGATATGTAGTCCCCCCCCCCAACAGCGGCCGCGCCAAGTTTTAAAGAGGCTGCGGCGGCGAGGGGAGACCAGTGGCAGGAGCACAGTGAGCGGCAGCAACAGGAACAGAGAAACCAACCGGACCCCTTGCTGGAATGCAGGGAGCTGCTTCTACGTCCAAGTAAGTCAGAGCCCCGCTCCACCGGGACTCTCGTCTATATTTATGCACCTCCGGGTGTGGCAGGTGTGCGCGGCTTTCTCAGGATGCTGGGATATGTAGTCCCCCCCCAACAGCGGGCGCGCCAAGTTTTAAAGAGGCTGCGGCAGCGAGGGGAGACCAGTGGCAGGAGCACAGTGAGCGGCAGCAACAGGAACAGAGAAACCAACCGGACCCCCTGCTGGAATGCAGGGAGCTGCTTCTACGTCCAAGTAAGTCAGAGCCCCTATTTCACTATTTCAGCTGACCACCATATCAGAGTTTAGCCAAGAGGGAGATACAAGAACATAAACATAATTACAAATACTGGTGATCAAAAAGGCGAGCGGAACAAAATGTCTCAAGACGGTTATTTATGTGAATTTCAGAATATACCTTGGGGGAATAGCAAGGTGGCATGAAGATTGATCAGTGCAATCTGAAATAACCATTCATTCAGCGGCTGTTGAGCAACTAAGCTGTTTGGAAGAAGAGACCAATAGCTAGATTTTTGAAACCTCTCCATGTACTTATATGATTGTGAAAGATTAGTTTCAATAGCCTTGCACGAAATAAAATAGAATCATCAAGTTACTGTTGTCACCAAGATACTGCCCTAGTGTAAAATCAAGGAGTTGAATGTGGGAAAAGTGTGTGTGTTTGTGTGTATAAAACTGAACTGAGGTGGTGAAGTGAAGTAAAGAACGATGATGGATTCAACCCAGAGCTGTGATGGGGAGGTGAGTGTCTGAAAAGTTTCAGCGCGCCGTCCATCATCTCTTTGTGTTTGCTTTATAAAAGTTTATTCACATATCACGATAGCATGAGCTATCATTAAAGCATTGAAGTTTTATTATTTACTTGCAAAGAACATTTTTATGTTTCAATACTCTGCTGAAGTTCGAGGAGAACAGCTAGGTTCACATCAAAGATTCAGGATTTTATGAACCTCTTTCCTGTTTAATCAATCAGTCATTTCTTAAGCGCACCACATACCCGCGAGGGTCTCAAGGCGCTGGGGGGGGGGGAGGTGGGGCCGCTACTGATCAAACAGCCAGGTCTTCAGTATCCTCCTGAAGGTCAGCAGGTCTTGGGTCTGTCGTAGGCTCAGTTGGAGGGTGTTCCATGTCTTGGCAGCGAGGTGGGAGAAGGATCTCCTGCCGGTGGTTGTTTTTTGGACGTGCTGGACGGTGGCGAGTGAGAAGTCGGCAGAGCGTAGCTGGCGGTTGGGGGTGTAGAAGGAGAGCCGTCTGTTGAGGTAGGCTGGGCCGGTCTTGTGGAGGGCCTTGTGTGCGTGGATGAGGAACTTGAAGGAAATCCTCTTGTTGACGGGGAGCCAGTGCAGGTTTCTCAGGTGGGGGTGATATGGCCGTGTCGTGGTACATCGAGGATCAGTCGTGCCGAGGTGTTTTGGATGCGTTGTTTAGTGTTCTTTTTCAACATAAGCAGGAGAAGAAAGAAGGGAAAGTCGGGCTGAGGGTCATCACAAGTAGGAGGATGAGGGAGCCTCAAGGCAAAACCTCAGGGTGTAGAAACACCCATTAGAGAGGCATACTAAGGGCCCCCAAGAATCTTCCTGTCACCAGGCAACAGAAGCGAGTAATGGTATTTATTTTTGCCAGTTATTTTTTCAGTTGTGTTAGTCTATTGGTTAGATAGGTGGAAACCATTACCACAAATCAAATATTCCATTAGGCCAGTACACAACGCCTAGACTGGGATACACGGACTGTGGTAAAGTTCTATATAAATGTGATGGCAAAAAAAAAATGAAACTGGGAGGGTGCATTTACCTCTGAGGAGAAGTTAGTACAGGATCCTGTCTACACTTATATGAAGGACTTGGTGGTAGGTCTTGAGACCCACTTCATGAAGCTATAGGTCGACTGTGTGAGTCTTAAAATCCATGCCATGGGTCAACATCCCAGACCATGAAGAGTTATGCTCAGATCCTCTGAGGAAATGAAGGCAGACATCATTTTCAATCTATGTGACACTCCCCACTAACCCAAGAAAAAGAGAACCACATGATTGCCTAAACACACAACAGCAAGACCACAAATGCATCTCTTTTGGTGACTAATAGTAGGCCCAGAGGAGTTATAAGGAGTGGTGTACTATTCATACTTTTTTTGCTGTTGCTCCTTATCCCATCACCAATGGGGTTACAAGACTACTCATTGGTCTCCCCCGCTTATTAATATCCTCCTCCTGTCAGGGTCACACCTATTGACAGAATGCTTTGGATAGGTTCCTCTGTAATATAGATGGAGATTGTTGATTTGGGACAGTTTGCTGATGGTTTATATTGTTGAGTTAGTTTATTCTATTTATCTGGGACTGCAATTAGGAGAGGGGTGGAGGTTGATGGGGGTGTCCTGCCCACATATACATAATGTTATTTAGGGTGTCCGTAACCACTTATACACATAATGATGGGTGATATATGGTCACTTAAACTCCTCTCGCTAAACGTGCATTGACTTATCTCACCTAATAAGCGTAGACAGATTTGGAGGTACCTCCTGCTCAAGATCCCGATATCATCTTCTTACAGGAGATCCACTGTGAGAGATTGTAGGAGGGACTTACTAGTGTGTCGCCATGGGAGGGCTCTTCCCGTAGTGCGCAAACTCCTCTCAACATTCAGGAAGCGCAGGACTGCCGAAGACTACAACAACCATGCCCCTATCCTGTTTCTCCACCGCCAGAGATCGAGGGGGACCCGGAAGTGGGCGGGGATAACCCCGGAAGCTCTGTCGGAAGCCCAATGAAAGGAGGTGGTATCAACAAGGAGGCGTCTCAGACCAGTGGTGAGAGAGAAGCAGGAAGCCGGTTGGAAAAGCGGAAGAAAGAAGACGGACCCTGTACGTGGACGACGGAAGAGAGAGACCAGGAACGAGGACGCCCGGGAAGAAGAAGACGCGGAACCAGACGAGCGGTGGTGCGAGGAGTGGTGGTGTCCGCCGGAGGATGCTGGGGAGCGGCCGCAACTCAGGAGAGTTGCGGCAGAGCCAGTGAGTAAAAGCGTCCCGAGGGATCAGGGGGTGGGTGTAAGGGAAGCGGGAAGTGAACTCGGAGAGAGTTACGGGTAGGGACCTGGAAGGCTGGGAGTCCGGCACCGAAATCACCCGTATGCTCTAATTAAGTGTTACTTGATTTGCGTAGCGTAACCGCTGTATGCTTCAACTTTCAGAGGCCAGCTCTTGTTCCGGGCACTACGTTTACTCGAGCACTGATATATGTAGGCGCCACGTGTTAATCGGCGTTGAGAGGCCCCGTTGGCACTTTAGAAATATTGTTTTATTTTGGGTTCTCCCCCCCCCTCTTCACAACCAGTCCAGCAGAAGAAACCCTGCGAGCACTTCTTGGTGTGGTGACGGGTGTATTAATAAATAGCTCTTCAAACTCATAACTGACGGCTCACTCTTTTTCCTCCTATGAGCCTCCAGGGAGACAACCATAACAACGAAGAGGAGGAGCCGGGAACATCAAACTCTACATCCCCATCGGGCTCAGCCAAGGCAACATTGGGAGAGAAACCAGAAGGGAAATTTCCAACACAATATACCTCTTCTACTAAGGACAATAAAAATCTTCCTTTTGGCAAATATATACAGCCTCCTCGCCTGTTTATCAAACCTGCCCTCCCACATCCACTTAGATAAGAAAGACCATATCCGAATGCATTAACCAGAATTCTCCTATCAGTACTGGGCCTCTTCTGCCGCAAAAATAGCAGGTGTTGCTATACTTTGCTAGGCCCATATCTAGTAGTCCAGACAGTTAACAGAGTCAAAGAAGGTTATCTTAAGCTTCAGATCCAGAGGGCTGGGAACACACTGCTAAATATCTATGCTTCAAACACGACACAGGGCTCCATTTTCTGCACTCCACTGAAAGAGCAGTTGAGAGACTCACAGGGGGAATATTGTGGTGGATAGATAATTCAACTTCTACTAGGACCCAGACAGAGCTAGGGATCAAAACACTTATCATGGAACAGGCGCAATGTCAGCCCGTCTTAAAAAACAGATCACTGAATTGGGCCTTGTTGATGCATGGAGGCACATGCATCCAGATTTTCAGAACCAAACCTTTGACTCACTCATTCATGTCTCATATTCCAGAATCAACTACTTTTTCAACATGCATTCCCTCTTACAAACCCTTACCACAGCCGTGCTCTTCTATATTTGTACCTGAGACCATGCAAACCTTGGACTTGCTTGGCGGAGGGACCCATGTTGTCACAGGCATCCAGACAGTGGCAACTTAAACTACACATTCTAAGAGACACAGTTAATAGGGTGACAAATATATCAGCCATTCGGGAATATTTTGAGCACAAGACATAGTCTGGTTCATCTCAGCAATACCCTTCGGAATGAATTCAAAGCTACTATAAAGTGTTCTTTCATTATGTTCCGAATAGATAGGGAAAGGGAAGCATGCCTTTTCAAACATAACCTCACATCTGACATCAAGATGTTGGAACAATTAGATAAATATATCCCCTCAAAACACAAAAAAAGAAAATTGGCCATTCTGTGGGGACAGCTTAAATCTCACAGGATTAATCAGGCAGAGCGATCACTGCTCTCCCTGAAACAACGTTTCTATGTTAGGGAAGATTAAGTAGACACAATTTTAGCACATAAAATCCATCTCCACGGAGACAAAGCTTGTATCCTGCAGATCAAAACAAATACTGATACCTGAATGATAAAGGAGGCAGAGAAACAACAAGCGATCCATGACTTCTACTAATCTCTCTATAGACAGGGAGATAAACTAATGGTGGATATTCAGGTCTACCTTATGTCCTGTGACAGAGCACATATCCCCCTCCACCATAGGGAACAATTAGAAGCTACAGTAGCACCTAAAGAAATTCACAGGGTGCTTATATCTATGCCAACTGATTTCTGGTGTAAAAGGTAGGGGAAACACCCAGAATGTCCTTGAGCATGTGCACTACTTTGTTCTCAGAATTGCTAAACCTTAGGATAGGCCCACCAAATGTACAGTGCCTCTCCAAGTGCCCCACAGCATCTAGGAGATGTGTTGCAGTACATGTTATGAAGTTGGGACGGTGTATAATGCCACCCAAACCATTGTATTGTCTTTCTCTGCCCAGGAACAAGATGAAAGAAGAGTGGATATCCCTTCCCAGATGTTCCCATTGCGTAGGTGTGAACATTTTCTCCAGGGCTTGATCCCATTCCTTGTGGTTTCAGACATAAATTAAGTTCTGCGCTAAAAGAAGCTTGTAGTGGCTGAATATTGTGCCTCTTATGCCCACAAGAATGGAGAATGTTTTCTCAAATCCTGTTTGGTCCCTAGTGGGGTTGCTGCATGAATGATGGAGTAAGTGATCCAATGCCAGGTCTGAACATAAAGTCTCTTACACTGCAAAAAGGTCTTGGTGGCTGTCTTATCAAACATATTGGAGATAACCATTAACGCTCTGAAGTCAACGGAATGTGACATCGTAGTAATGTATGCTGACATAATACATAATGCTACAGCCTGTAAAAGACACTGTGCCATGGAATTTGAAAATGATCACTTGTATAACATGACCTTTTCTTTCTTTGATGTTCAATAAAAAGAAATTACAAAAAAAAAACATATCGGAGATCACATGACACCTCCACTCCAAAGTAGGAATGCCATACCCAGCAAGGCAGGTGTGAAGGAGGAGTTATAGTGGATGGGAGTGTACGGGGCTAAATGAGTTGTCTTCCCTCATAATGTGACATAATTCCCTCAGCATGGTACTAACTGGGGTACTGAGATAGACGCTAGCAGGTCTCTGTGGCTTGTTTAACCAGACAAGGTCCGGGGGCGGGGGGGGCAGGGGGATGCAGCTGCGGTTTATGGCACTTTCCATTTTACTTCAATTCTTCACTGTCGAGCGTTATGATTCTCAGTTGGGCAACGGGGTAATAGTGAGGAATACAGAGAGCCGACATCTGTCCTGCCTCCAGAAGCAGAATCAGTAGCTTTTGAGATATCCTATGTGCTCTGGCTCTCCATATAAAGCATACACGCTACTGTTGAATGTGTTTTAAGTATGCCTTGTAAATGTAATGTAATGTAATTTGTTACTTGTAAAGCGTGTCTGTCACCCCACGAGGAGTATCCTGGCGCTGACTTGGTTTGGAGGTGAGAGTGGGCCGTGAAGATACTAAACAAGAGAGAGGCATAATTCATCTGGGGCCATAAATACCCAAGTCTTCAGGGCCTTCCTGAATTGAATTTCTGATTTAAGTAGCCTTAAATGAGGTGGAAGTAAATTCCAGGCTTTGGTCCCGAGGAAGGCCACTGTCTTTACTCCTTTCAATTTATATCTGAAAGTGGGGGGTTTGAGCAGGTTCGCTGATGATGACCTGAGAGACCTGGTTGTGGTGTATGGAGCAAAACGTGCTGCAAGATACTTAGGTCCCAAGTTGAGCCTGGCTCTATAGGTGATCAGGAGAATTTTAAAAAGGATTCTCTTGTGCACCGGAAGCCAGTGAAGACTTTTAATGCTGCAGATGCTGAGGATCTTCGTGGGAGTTTGAGCACTCGCCGTGCCACCGCGTTTTGAACCACCTGTAACTTCTTTAGAATTGCTTTATTAGCTCCCGCGAGAAGGCTGTTACAATAATCTAAGCGCGAGAGAATCAAGGCCACTGCCACTGATTTCCTTGCGGCAAGTGGGAGAAAATTGAAATTTATTTTTAGCGATTTGATAAGGCTGAAGCATGACCCTGCTACAGCTGTGGCATGTAGGAGGAAAGAGAGTGTTGCATCAAATTGTACTCCCAAAATCTTGGCCACCTTGACCACATCTGGCGGAGGAGTGTTTCCCTCGGGCCACCATTTACAAGGCTGGAACAGAACATCTTTCCCTATCAGGAGGATTTCCGTTTTGTCTGTGTTTCATTTGAGGTGGTTGTTCCTCATCCACTGGAGGACAGCAGATAGGCAACTTTTAAAGTGAGATTGGCAGTGCTTGTGACATATATAGAAACAGGGGTAGAATAAACATTTTAAAATTGTATTGCTCCTGCCAGTCCAAGAGAGGAGAAGACTTCCCCCCTTATATCCGTCAGTAGGGGGGGAGTTAGTTCATAGAAAACAAATCTCCAGGGGAGGCAGATATTCTAACCTCAAGATATTTAATTGACTTTTTAGCACATTTCAAAGGAAATAAAGCTTGGAGAGTCGCCACTTCAGTAGTAGGCAACACGAGAATCAGCACCTCAGATTTGTCATAGTTTATTTTTTTACCCAGAAACCGGATATGTCAGTGGAATCCAGAGATAACAACACGTCATCTGCGTTGAGTGAAATTTTATATCCCTCACCCCAAACGTGATTCCAGACACAGAATCAGATTGCCATGTCAAACAGGGCAATGGTTCGATAAAGAGAGCGAATTATAGTGGAGATAAAGGGGACTCCTGTCGTGTGCCCCTGTGGAGCACAAATGGTGCAGAAGTCTGTCTATTCAGAGTTACTCCCACCATTGGATGTGCGTAGTTGGAGAAGATCATAAAAATAAAAAAAAGCAGGACCAAAACCCATCTTCAATAAGGTGAAGCGCGGAAAGGGCCAGTCTACGCGACCAAACGCCTTTTCAGCATGGAGAACCAGGACTGCTGGAATTTTAAGTAGGCTTTTTCAATCAGGTGGACTGTGGCGAGAATATTATCATGAGTCTCGTGCCACTGAACTAAGTCACACTGACCAGGATGTACTTAGGATGGGACTATATACATTAGGTGAGTAGCAAAAATGTTAGTATACAATTTAGAATCTATATTGAGCAACATGATGGGATGATAAGATGGGAAGTGCTTAAGGTCTTTTGGCCTCATTCGGGAGGGCTGTGATCAGGGCTTCCTCCATAGAGGATGTAATTTAACCCACTCAGAATGATTGAAGAGGGAGATTAATTTGGGAGCCAACCGAGACGCAAATATCTTAGAAAATTGAGATTGGAGCCCGTCTGGCCCAGGGGCTATCCCTAACTTCAAAGATTTTAATACCGGTTTTCTTCTTCACATTGGATTGGCTGTTACAGAGATTCCCACTGGGAATGCGTCATCTTGGGGAGCCTAATCCTTTCTGAGAAGCTCTCCTGGGCCGCTGAAGAGGTAGACTCTCTAGCATAGAAGGCAGAGTACAAGCTGCAAAATTCTTAATATTTGTCAATAAGAATAGCACTACTGTCATTAGAGGGCTCTTTAATATATTCTTTCTCCTGTCTGCCCCTCAATATTTTAGCTAGCTGAGTCTCCATTTTATCCCCAGTGATATGAAAGTGTTTTGGAGAAGAGTCAGCTCTTCCTTGTTAATGTAATGTATATGGAGTTGCTTCCTGGTGGCAATGAGTTTGCGTATAAACTGACTGGAGGGAATACGTAGTCTGTCGTGTTCCAAATTTTTAATCTCCCTTTTAGTTTGTTTACCTCCAACTTGTAAAGGTGTTGTTTTTCGGCAGCAGTGCCTTTGAAATGCCCCCTCACCACCGCCTTGAAGGCATCCCAAACATTACCAAACAGAAGCTCCCCACACTCATTAATTTCAAAGTATTCATCTATCTTTTTGACCATTTTTTCCCCAAAGGAGAGGAATGAAGACACTAACCCCACCTCTGCTGCACATAACCCAGTCCACCTGGACCACAACGGGCGCATGATCAGAGACTGCAATCATTCTGACATCTGCCGCCCTGGTTTCGGCCATGCCGGCATTGATCAAAAGAACATCATTGATACAAGACAGTGGACATGGGAGTAAAACGTATAGCCTGGATCTGAGGGGTGCAACTTGTACCATGCATCTCGAAGGCCAAGATTCAGAATAGACTAATTCAGACACTTAGAAAAGGCTGGGACTCCCCCCCCTCCCCCCCACAATCCTGAAGCAGTCCTCCAAACAACATTGAAATCTCCTGACAAAACAGCTAAAGTAACAGGGCATCCCTGCAGTGTCCCCACCAGAATTAGAAACCTGCCATCTTTTTCTGTCCAAACGTATGTGATGATGAAGGGTGAGGTACGCTTAATAAAGATTGCTACTCCCTGCTGTTTAGTAAGTGAGTTGTATGTAGTTGGGTATACTTTGGGTCGTAGTCTCCCCTGGTCCTTCTTCTAAAGATGTGTTTCTTAGAAACATATTACGTCCAAGCCCATATCTCAAATGAGTTTCCAAATAGGCCCTCGTTTATTAGGTACATTAAGACTTTTTACATGGAGTGTAACTCTATTAACCATCTAGCTTGTTTGGGATAAAGGCCGAAGAGGTGGCTGTAGAGCAATGACGCTGAAGTCTGTAGGACTTCGTTGAGCCCCAAACTGCACCCGCTTGAGTAACAAAGCGAAAGCTAACTGTAAGAAAAACAAAGAGTCAACAACAAACCTAAACAGTAAAGCGGAGAAGGCGAGACAGGAGGTTCTCCCCAATAGCTGTATCCAGAGATGAAGAGGTCCAAGACATCTATGAAAAGAGGCAGTAAGGCCCCCATCGTCAAAAATGACAGTCCACCTTAATATCGGCCACCGATTGCTCAGCCATATTCGCCTGTTATATACAGATATAACTGCCTCAGTCCGCGTGGCTGATTCGGTTTCTAAAAGCTTTCCTGTTGGGAAGGGGACATGCCAAACCTGCCCGCTCTCCCCCTATCTTTCTGCCCTAGCTATGGAACCGCTTGCGGCTTGGGTGCGGGTGGACGCGCAGCTGCGTGGCTCCAAATGGGCTCCTGATCTTTCCGACCGTATAGCGCTCTATGCAAATGATGTTCTCTTTTTCCTCACTGATCTTAACCAGACTGGCCCACGTCTTCTTCGCATTCTGCAGATCTTTGGTGTAACCTCTGGTCTCTATATGAATAGAGGGAAATTCTATCTGTGGCTGTTGGGGGGGGGGGAATGGACTTGGTGATTGGTCGCGGGAGTTAGTTGTGGCTCCAGATGGTTTTAAGTACTTGGGAGTGCATCTCTCTTCGTCTCAGGCCCTGTCATGGAGTAGGAATCTTCCCCCGCTGTGGACGCAGGTGGGAGACCAAACACGTATTTGGTCTCGCCTGCCCCTCTCTCTCTGTAACGCCCTGAACGTCTCAGGATCGTTTAACAGACACGACAATGAGGACGCAACCACTTGTGAAGGGTTAGTTCTTTTAATGAAGGCAAATAAAATACAAAGAACAAACAAAAGTTATAGTCACTGGAATCCTCCAGGCTAAGTACGTTACCAGCCCACAGCACGGATGGTCCTAACCGTCCTCTGCATATACGCCGATCCCGGCGTATGCCAACAGAGGGCAGAAATGAAATGGCCGACAATGCCAATCGGTAGGCTGTGAGGGGCACGAAGAGTGTTGGGGAGAATCGAGGAGTCAGGGAAACACCCAGCCGGGGTCTCTACCTGAAGGGAGCAGCCGCTCAACCTCTTCCTCAGACTGCACCGGGACGCGGAGTCACCTCCTGGTGATGCGTCACCGATACCCCAATCACAAGCAAGAAGACTGAACCGAGAGCAGCCGCTCGATCGATCGATCCTGTGGACTTCCGAGTCTGTAACGCGGCAAACACCTCCTGGTGTGCGTTACAGCTGGCAGTCCCTGTGTCTCTGGTCGGGCTGGGAGTTACAACTCCAACCAGCAAAAGCGCCACTGCGCTTGGACTCAGCCGAGTCAAAAAGCGAAGCTCAATGGTTGACCGGTAGAGCTTCCGGGTCCTTCACAGGTGACGATGGGGCAAGACACGGCCCAGGGAGTAACGACTCGACCTACCTCCGTTCTTGCCTTACTGGAGCACCACTCCGGAACACTGCTCTTCACGAAGCAGGTACGTCGGTGTAAACACAATATCCGACAGCCTTGTACCTCCCGGTTCCTCCCTTTATAGGGCGTGTTTTCCTTGAGTTATGTAACAGCTCTCCTGTTTACATAAGGGCGTGTTTCCCTTGAGTTATGTAACAGCTCTCCTGTTTACATAAGGGCGTGTTTCCCTTGAGTTATGTAACAGCTCTCCTGTTTACATAAGGGCGTGTTTCCCTTGTATGACAGGAATTCTTGACACTCTCTTTCGTAGGTCCGCTATTTTAAAAATGATCTCCTTGCCGCGTCTCCTTTACCAGCTGCAGAACCATCCATATCTTATCAAACCCTTGTGGTTTCATCAATTAAATGCTATCCTCGCCCAGTTCCTGTGGCAGGGTGGTTCTGCGCGGGTGGCCCTGAGGACTTGTTTCCAATCTACGTACTCCGGTGGGGTAGCCACCCCAGATGTCTGTGCATATTATATTGCTTCTCATATAATCGTCCTAAATGACTGGTGGTACGGTGATCGTGGCGATCCGGCATATGCGGTGGAGCCCTGGCTACTGGGAGACAATGCTCTCCACAGGGTTCTTCATTTCGCGGCATTGCTTTGCGCATTACCACCCGTCACGACTACAATTTTCAAACTTTGGAGGACGGCGCTTCGTCAGATGGGTTGGTGGGGAAGACTTACAAGGGAGACTCCACTATGGAAGAATGGGCAGCTACCACAGCTGATGCATCTGCCTGGTTTTCGCGGCTGGGAGGCTATTGGCATAGATACAGTGGGGGCAGTTATACATGGATGTACCCTTAAGTCTTTTCTAGATATACAAACTGAGTATAATATGCCACACACACAATTTTACCGCTATCTCCAGTTCCGTCACACCTTCACTCCATCTATATCTCATTTAACAGAGATTCCTGAATGTAATCCTATAGGTATTCATGGGTGACCTGGGGGATCACAAAATTACCAAAATATATCGTATCCTTATTAATGATACTCCCACTACACTCCACAAAACCCGAGAGGCATGGCAGCAAGATCTGGGTCCCCTGGAAGAGGATGACTGGGTGGAGGTGTTGGCATCTCCACGCAGCGCAGCAATTGCCGCTCACCTGTGTCTTATCCAATTCAAATATATACAAAGAACATATTATACCCGGCACAGGCTATGGCATGCTGGACTTATTGTGTCCCCACATTGTCTGCGCTGTAACTCTATGGAGGGCACATTTCTACATACTGTATGGGCTTGCCCAGTGCTAACCAAATTCTGGAAGGGGGTATTTGCGTGCCTGTCTGAGGTCCTAGGGTGGATTATTGCCTCCTCACCGAGGTTGGCTCTCCTGTACGTTACGGAGGATATTGGCAGAAATAGATACAAACGCCATCTCCTATTTCTGGGCCTCACAATAGCTAAGAGAGACATTGCCCAGGCGCTTAGGGTGTGGAAGAAGAGTCTTGATTTTTGCATGGGTTTGGAGTCCCCCGCCGGATGTTAGTGAATCACTATCATGATGTTAGCTAGTTGGTACATGCATATTACCTATTATCGATATGAATGTGGATGGCAGCATAATTTCCTGTATTTCAGTTTCATCTATCAGTCAAGGAGTACTAATGTGGCACAGTTGGTTTATGTTTTCTTTTCTTCTATGTTTTACATCTATGCTATCATATATATTTTGTGGAACCCATCCGTTATGTTTTCTGGAAATGTTGACCCATATATTTGTTATTCTACTAGTTGGAATTGGGTGACTTATGTGGCTCATGTCTTTTATAGGACGTCAGCAATAAAAATGTGTTTTGAAAAAAAAAAGCCAGTCGCCAGATGGAAACCATCTTCCCTCGACATCACCAGCTCAGTCAGGGTTACCGCTCAGGTCTTTCCCTGACCATCTCTCAGTCCAGCCATCAAAAGCGCAATGAAATGTAGTGCCCCATTTCATCTCTGATAATCTGCTCCTCGTGCCCCACAAAATATCCCACAATGTGAGCAAGAAAATAAGTAAAAGAGAGGTTCATCAAGTAGTTGCTGGTCATTGTATAGATATGCAGCATCTTTCTGCAGATTCAGGATGGGTTCCAAATCATGGCAGAAGCCGTTCTCGATTCCCCTGTCCCCACGGCAGAACAACGCTCCAACCTGGGTGGCTCCAACCCACTGAATCAAATCTCCCAGGCCTCGATCTACTGTTCTGATTGTCTCTTGGAGATTCCGCATCACCTTCTGGGAGGGGCAGGTCCAGCAGGCATGCCCCCTATATGACTTCAGTGACCGCATGCTGTTTGCCCCCCAATTCAGAGGAGTTGCCGAAAGGGTAAGTCCATCTGTACCTGACCCCATCTTTAAGGAGCTTTCTATTGACAATTTTAAAATTGGCCCAGCGATGAAGGGTAGCCTGTGAGACATCCTAGAAGCTGAAGGATCACAAGGTCCTCGCTTTTCATAGAACTTCCTACTTTTCTGAATAGAAGTGGAATTTTACCAGAACACCCTTAGGGGTCTGTTGATGGGACTGTCGTTTAGGGCCCATCCTATGCACCCTGTCTATGTGGCCCTCTGGGTGATTGTGGCCAAATAGAGACGACAATATGGCTATTACAAAGGCATTCAGTTCAATGTCCAAGACCTCCTCACTAAGGCACTGAAGCATCAAGTTCTCTCATCTCAAAAAATTCTCGAAGTCCTTCAGTATGCTTAGTGCCCTCTTCAATTGCCAGATACTTCTCCTAATTTACTGAGAACTTGCTGGCCTAACGATGCGCCGCAGCCAGGCCTCCTGCAAAACTCAATGAAGAATCTATGCACTAAAATGTATAGCACCCTCTCCTTCCAACCGCAGATACAAGCTTTAATCTGCTCTTGCTTCAGCATTCTTTATATGCAATTTTTATTTTACTTCTCCTGTCTGAGTGGGCCGACAAAAAGTTTATCCAGGCTCTGATCACGATGAGACTGGATTATGGGAAAGCCCTTCATCTCAGACTCCCTGAGTACCTTCTTAACAGACTCCAGGTGGTGCAGAAGTCGGCAGCCAGACTTCTACTCAAAGTTCCACCTAGGACTCGCATGTCTACCCATCTGAAGGCCCTTCATTGGCTCCCTGTAAAAAAGAGGGTGCTATTTAAGGACATGGTATTAATGCATAAGACCTTGCATGACTCTGGAGCTGGTTACCTCAGAGAGAGGATTCACAAGTACACCCCAGCACGGACTCTGCGTTCTTCCTCCACTCGCCTGGCAAGGGTGCCTCGGAACCACCGTCTTAGAGTGGGTGGTAGATCCTTCTCCTATCTTGGGCCGCTCACTTGGAATAAACTCCAGTGCGACCTCCATCTAGTCAGCCAGCTCGCTGTTTTCAAGAAGAAACTGAAAACTTGGCTTTTTACGAAATCAGTCTAGGTTTCTAGGTTTGGTACCCTTAGCCTGAGTGCCTGGACACTCTTTTGAGTAGCTGTGCGCTGTACAAATTGCTATACCATAACATAACAATTGCGCCTCCAGCATGCCGCTTGTTGTCGTCATGACAGAGTTGTTCGTTTCCAGCCTGTCCAATCTAGATTCCACCTCTAGTATCCTTCGGCCCACTGAGTCGACACCTGAACAGAGGTACTGTAATTTTGCCCCAAGGTCGGAACCGAGATCTACTAGACCCCTGTCAAAATCATGGGTGAGGTTGTCACGTAATTCAGTTTTGAAGGTACAGAGACTTTCTAGAAAGTCTGCTTTCTTCTAGGACATTGCCGCTAGATCACTGCCAGAGTGGGACATATCTGAATCACTAGCACCAATTGAGCGTCACAGGGGCTGATTCATGTGAGCTAAAAGTATTCCTCACATTGATTTCATTTTTAGGGGCATAGGAAGATCCGTCATCAGTATGGTAAGCTTCAACAATCCTAAAATGGCAGTCTCCTGATGAAGTGTGCAAGTGTCATCTGCCACAGCAAAAAGGCTGTTACTCAAATGTCACCACTAGCAAGGGGGTGTACCGGCTCACACAGCACCTTCTGTGGCACCCCCAGCCCAGAAGTATCCCCCAGCGACATGACCGCCAGGCCCGCTCCTGCATTGAAGAGTAAGTCACATATAATCCATAGGGTCCCCATACCAACATTGTCCAGGAATGGTAGCAGTGATTTTGGTTTACGGTTGGCTATCGTTGAAGGGCCCGTGGAAGGTTTCTTCAGCAATGGGAGGACAGTTGCATGTTTCCAAGCATCTGGGAAGGTCACTGAAGAGATAGAGGCATTCAGAATGGGTGTGAACATGGCACTGTGGGTTGCAGTTCTTTGTAGTAGGTGTGTTGGGGGTAGGGGACAGATGGGGCCCTGAATGTATGGACTTCTTGGTGGCGGTGGTTTCTTCAGGGTTGAAGAATGGACCATGTGGTTAGAATTAGTTCTATGGATATTTCCAGGAGATGTTTGGCAAGGTCTGGTTGCAGGTTGAAGTTGCTGTAAGTGGCAGTGATTTTGTTGCTGAATAATTCAGAAAGATTGTTGCAGAAGTCCTTTGAGGGGTTTATCGAGTTTGAGGCGAGTGCTGGTGAAGTGAAATCCTTCACAATGGCGAAGCTTTCTTTGCTTCTGTTAGTGATGTCACAGATGCTGTCTGTCAGAGCGGTCCATTTGGTGGTCCCTATCATTTGCTGGTAGAGTCCCAAGGCGGATTTGAATGTGCCCCCGTGTGTATTAGCCTGGCTCATTTTCCATGTGCGCTCAAGTTATTTGCAGTGGCATTTCCTCAGTGTGGGTACCTCTGTGTGCCAACTGGCCTGGGGATCTTGGTCTTGATGTATTGCTGTTTTTGAGGGATGCCAAGGAGCTGGACCAGAGATGATTCAGTTGGTGAAATTCTTGATGGATTTAAAGAAACTGTTGCTGTGTTGGGGTCGGGTGTGTTGAATGCGGTATTCCAGTCCTTGTCAGTGATGCTGTTTCAGTTTCAGCAGGTCTGGCTGTGGTGCCTGTGCGTTGGACTGGGAAAGGAATGTTGAACTTGATGAAAGCGTGGTCTGTTCATGAGGCTTGTGTGGGCTCATCGACTCAGATGTTATCCAAGGTGGTGAAAATAGGGTCCAGGAGATGTCCGGCGAGATGGGTAGGTCCCTTAACTTATTGGGTGATGCCCAGGCTTCCAAGGTCTTCAATGAGTTGGAGTTGGCGTGATCTTCCAAATGAAAGTTCAAGACTCAGAGTAGGATTTAATTGCTAGAGTAGAGTGTGAGTGGTGCGACAAAGTCTGTGATGGTGTTGGTGAAGTTGGTGCGTGGGCCTGTCAGTCTGTAGATGAGTGTACTTCTTAGGGTGAAGTTGGCAGTGATTTGGAGCTTGAATGACTGGTGTTCCATGTTGGAGGATGACGTGTCAGTGTAGGTGGTGTTCTTGTGGATAAGGGTGATTCCGCCTCCAGGTTAGTGAAGTCTGTCTTGCCTGGTGATCTTGTCGCTGGGGAGGATGGCTGTGGTGATGTCAGATTCAGCCAGATTTTGTCCGGGTTCAAGGACTTTGGAAAGTCTTACCGGGAGTTTCTGCAGAGACGCCCAGGAACTGATGATAATTCCTCGACTTTCCCCAATCACCACCCAAGCATATCAGACTCTATACTACGGGGATGACCGGGGAAAGAGGGGAAACAAAACAAGGGAAGAAACAAGGGGACGAGCTCCAGACGCAGTCTCTATCTTCGATCTGTGCACGTTGGATTGGCTAAAATAAAGAAGGAGTGGTTAGCTGACACAGAAGGAAGAGACTTCCTATCCCCCTCTCCCAGACCTGTACTATACCTTATATTCCCTCCCTCTAGTCTTGAACTGCAGTGAAACGAGACAGAGATGTTCCAGGAGCTGTAAAAGCAAGGAGAGTGCCCTAAGGACATATATATATATCAACCCAGCAGAGAGCAATCTACTACCCACTAACTTAATGTAAGTGTAAGCTCACCTAGATTTCCTCCTCTATTGCGTGGAACTGTTCACTCAGGGATGTGTCGGGTCACAGACAAAACCTTCTGACAGGTGAGTGGGATTATACTGTGCAGGAAGTAATTAAAGAAAAAAGCGACCTTAACTTGTTACCGGAGATCAGGAGAGTGAGTTCATTCCGGTGTAATCACAGTTGAGTCGCTGTGAGAAGATGCTGTATTTGGCGGCTGATGGGAGTCGCTGTGAGAAGACGCTGTATTTGGAGGCTGATGGGAATCGCTGTGAGAAGACGCTGTATTTGGAGGCTGATGGGAATCCAAGATGCAGCAGAAGGAACGAGGCAAAGTGACCTTAACTTGTTACCGGAGATCAGAAGAATGAGTTCATTCCGGTGTATATACAGTGGGGTCGTGGCGAGGAGTTACAAGGCAGAATACCGGATGACTACGAGGCTTTGGGAGGCAAGGAAACCATTCGTGCCGTACTACGTGGAGAACCCCAGCCTGACCTACCACTCGGGACGCTGAGTTCACACCCAGGGGAACGCAGATCCAGGCGGCAGATAAAGACCCTCTCCCACGGTACTGAACACTACAACGGAATCCTTACCTCGTGAAAGAGAATCTGCCACGGAACTAACCATTCCAGAATATTCAGAATACTGGACGACCGGGACGGCTGTCACGGGAGATGAAAGAACTTAGAACACGGAGATTCCAAACGGGATGCAGGAAAGGTTCGGAACTTGGGGCTTGAGAAACAAACGAACGTAAAGCGCTACTTCCGGGGGAAGCCAGGCTTTTGTTACTGCCTGACTTCTCCGCGCATGCGTGTTGTCAAGGCGCCATCTTTGGATTGGCGCTTCGGCAATCCTGACAGTACACTCCTCCTAACGACCCCCCCACGGGTCTGGGTTTATCAGGATGTTGTCGGTGGAAGAGGCGAAGCAGTCTGGGAGCATGTATATTACTGGCTGGTTCCCATGACCGTTCGTCAATTCCGTATCCTTTCCAATGGACCAGGTACTGCAGTCTTTGTCTGACTCGTCTAGAGTCTATGATCTTTTCCACTTCATATTCCGGTTCTTCATCAACAAGAAGGGGTGCTGGGGAGGATTGCAATCGAGTCCCGGGCTCAACAGGTTTTAACAAGGAGGTGTGGAAAACAGGATGGATCTTTAAGGCTGGGGGTAGAGCCAATTTAAGGGCCACAGGGTTCACTACTTTGACAATTTCATACGGTCCTACGTATCTTGGTTTGAACTTACATGACCCCTTCAAAGCTATGTTCTTTGCAGACAACCACACCTTCTCTCCCTGTTTATACTCAGGCCCTGGTCTTCTATGAGCGTCTGCTCCTTCCTTATACCGAGCCTTGGCTTGGTTCAGGTTGTCCTTGGCTGCTCGATGCACTGTTTGCAAGTCTTGTATCATGTCTAGGACCTTGGGAGTAGAACAAGCAGAATATTCTGGTTGACAGACAGTTCTGGGATGGTACCCGTAAGTGCACATGTAGGGAGTGGTCTTAATAGCTGTATGGTAACTGTTATTATACGCTATTTCCGCCACCCACACTAATTCGTCCCATTCTTTCGTTGATTGCATGACTTGACACCTGATATACTGCTCAAAGCACTGATTAACCCGTTCCGTTTGTCCGTCCGTCTGAGGGTGATGACTAGAGGACAAACGAGCGTCAATCTCTAATAAAGTACACAATCCCTTCCAAAATTTGGACACGAACTGTGCGCCTCTGTCTGAAATGACGACTGATGGGAGTCCATGTAATCGCACTATTTGTTGTAAGAAGATGTGGGCCAAAGTTCGAGAGGTAGGGAGTTTGGATAACGGAATAAAGTGTGCCAATTTTGAAAACAGATCTACCACTACTAGTAACGTGGTGTGACCCTTAGCTGTGCGTGGTAAGTCAACTATAAAATCGAGAGACAAGGTATGCCAAGGGCGAGGAGGTGTGGGCAAGGGAAGCAAGAGCCCCAGGGGTCTTTGGGTGGACGATTTGCCTTGAGCGCATATACTGCATCTCTGCACATACAGTTTGGTGTCTTTTGCCATATCAGGCCACCAGAATCGCCTGCGTAAGATTTCTAGTGTTTTCACATACCCTGGGTGACCTGCAAGAGGATGTGAATGGGACCAGTCTAGCGCTTGTTCCTGTAGCTCAACTGTGGGTAGTACCAAACCCCCTTCAATATAGGCACAACCTGCTTCATATGTGACCGAGTGTGCACCACTTATGCCCTTCATATCACTAGAAGTCTGTTCCCGCTGGACCCGTGCCAGGAACTCTTCTTCTGAGTAGGTTCCCCCTACTATCTTCTCATGGGCGATGATCAGGGGTGGTTCTGTGGGTGTTTCTTCGTGGTCATAACCTAGGCGGGATAAGGCGTCCGCTTTCCCGTTCTTCCTACCAGCTTGGTAACGAATAAGGAAATCAAATTCGTTAAAGAATTGTGACCATCTTAGCTGTCGGAGAGACAATGCTCTTGCTGATTTCAAATACTGTAGATTTCTGTGATCCGTCAATACTGTGAATGTGTACTTTGCACCTAATAAGTATTGCCTCCACTCTTCAAACGCCTTTCGTATGGCCAACAACTCTTTGTCCCCTATAGCATAATTAATCTCGGCTGGAGTAAGCTTGCGGGAAAAGAAAGCTACAGGATGGAGTATTCCGGTTTGAGAGTCATATTGGGAGAGAACCCCCCCTACAGCTACATTGGAAGCATCCGCTTCTACTATGAATTCATGAGCCGGATCTGGATGTTTTAGAACCGGAGCTTGGGTAAAAGCTTCTTTCAGTTTCTGAAAGGCCTCATCTGCCTCTGGGGTCCACAAGAATTTTACCCCCTTTTTTAACAGGGCAGTAATAGGGGAAACCAATCGAGAGAAATTACAAATAAACCGTCGATAAAAGTTGGCAAAACCGATGAAGCTTTGTGTCTCTTTCACGGTCTGAGGTGCTGCCCAACGGTTAATTGCCTCAACCTTTATCGGATCCATCCGAAGGCCCTGGGGGGAAATGATGAAACCCAGGAAGGGCACTTCTTGAGCATGGAAAGTGCATTTTTCTAATTTACAATACAGTTTGTTGTCCTGTAACCGTTCAAGTACACTTCTTACATGGTTCTCATGTTCTGCCAGGGAGCGAGAGTAAATAAGCAGATCGTCAATATAAACGATCACATACTTATCGATCATGTCCTTGAGGGTCTCATTAATGAAAAACTGAAACGCCGAAGGGGCGTTACACAATCCAAACGGCATCACTAAATATTCGTAGAGACCGTATTTAGTGCAAAATGCCGTTTTCCATTCGTCTCCCTCTCTTACGCGGACGAGGTGGTAAGCTCCGCGTAAGTCCAGTTTCGTGAATATCGTTGCACCCATAACCCTATCAAGGAGATCAGAAATCAGGGGTAATGGGTACCTGTTCTTAATGGTGACAGAATTAAGTGATCTGTAGTCGATGCAACATCTCAGACCTCCCTCTCTCTTTGGTATAAAAAAAAGAGAGGAAGAGGCCGGAGAGCGGGAAGGACGGATGAACCCCATTTGTAACATCTTGTCCAGGTACTCCCGGAGATATATATTCTCCTTCTCGGTTAGATTGTATACACGACTGCATGGAATACGGGCCCCTGCCTGTAGATCTATTCGGCAGTCATACTGCCTATGCGGGGGAAGACTGGTTGCTTCTTTTTCATCAAAGATATGATGTAGATCTCGGTACACCAAAGGTAAAGACCCTTCTTCCACATCTCCTGAGACTACTAGGTCACTTCCAGAAACCATTAAAGGTGCTAGGTTTTGAGAACTGGATGTATGTCTGAATGTCAAGGTTAAATCTGTCCAATTGATTAAGGGATTATGTTGACGTAACCAAGGTAGCCCTAAAATCACGGGGAACTGGGGAGCGCGGATCAAGTCAAAAACCATGATTTCTGAATGTTGGTCTTCGATTACGACCTTTAAGGGTGTTGTCTGGTGGGTTACAGGACCTGAGGTCAGGGTACTGCCATCGATGGTGGTTACCTCTTCCCAAACAGCCTTGGCTACCTGATCTATCTTGTGCCTTTTGGCCCATAAAAGATCCACAAAATTCCCTGACGCTCCGGAATCTATCATCACGGGGACCATGACCTGATGCTGACCCCAGGTGATACAAGCCTTGACAAAAAAATGGCGAGCCTGACCTACAGGTAGTTCGGAGGCGGAGACAATGCATCCTGAAGTACCCGAGACACCTGTCTCCTTGGATCTCGGGCTTCTTAGTTTTCCGACTGTGACCCGGATTTTGGTCGTACTGGACATTCTCTCAGGAAATGGGGCGGCTTCCCACAATATAGACAGAGTTTTTTCTCCCTGCGTCTCTGTTTTTCGGCATTGGTCAAGGGCCCCTTTACTGACCCAATCTGCATGGGTTCTGCTTCTTCTAGAACCTTCTCTGCATCAGGTCTTTTCTCTCTGAAGGGCATCCATCTATACTCCCCCTTACCCTTCTCTCGCTTTCTTTCATGCAATCGGTGGTCGATTTTTACCACCAAATCGATCAGTTCTGGACATGTATCTGGGGGATCTACTACTTGAGCGAGAGCATCCTTCAAATCCTCCCTGAGACCCTTATAGAAAAGAGCGGTACGCTTTTCTTCGGGCCAACCTGTTTCAACCACTAGTCTGTGAAAGTCGGTTATGTATCCGGCCAAATCCTTCGTCCCCTGCTTTAAATTCAAGAGTTCAGTGTCCGCCGACTGTGTAAAGGTATGTCTATCAAATAGTTTCCTCAGCTCACGACGGAAAGCCTGGTAGTTATATAACAAAGGGTCATCTCTCTCTATAAGAGGTATGGTCCAATTAGCGGCTACCCCACCCAAATAGGACATAACAAACGCTACCTTGGCTTGCTCTGTGGGAAAGCATGAGGCTTTACACATAAAGTGTAGCTGACACTGGCTAATAAACACAGGGAACTTGGCAGAATCCCCAAAGAACCTCTCGGGGGGAGCTAAAGGTATGGTTTGGGGTGTTGACACCTGTATCACTGGGGAAGTAGAAGTGCTTGGACCTATTCTACCTACATCACCTGCCTCCCTCCGATCTCCTTGTAGGGCATCTACCCTGCTTGCTAAAGCCTGAGTCTCCACTTGGAGATTACCTATCATATGGGCTAGATCTGCTAAAGAAACCTGACTCAGTTCCATGGCGCCTGGGCAGAAATAAAGATTATATCTTTGTAGTCTTTGCGTTCTGTCCGGGTTCAAGGACTTTGGAAAGTCTTACCGGGAGTTTCTGCAGAGACGCCCAGGAACTGATGATAATTCCTCGACTTTCCCCAATCACCACCCAAGCATATCAGACTCTATACTACGGGGATGACCGGGGAAAGAGGGGAAACAAAACAAGGGAAGAAACAAGGGGACGAGCTCCAGACGCAGTCTCTATCTTCGATCTGTGCACGTTGGATTGGCTAAAATAAAGAAGGAGTGGTTAGCTGACACAGAAGGAAGAGACTTCCTATCCCCCTCTCCCAGACCTGTACTATACCTTATATTCCCTCCCTCTAGTCTTGAACTGCAGTGAAACGAGACAGAGATGTTCCAGGAGCTGTAAAAGCAAGGAGAGTGCCCTAAGGACATATATATATATCAACCCAGCAGAGAGCAATCTACTACCCACTAACTTAATGTAAGTGTAAGCTCACCTAGATTTCCTCCTCTATTGCGTGGAACTGTTCACTCAGGGATGTGTCGGGTCACAGACAAAACCTTCTGACAGGTGAGTGGGATTATACTGTGCAGGAAGTAATTAAAGAAAAAAGCGACCTTAACTTGTTACCGGAGATCAGGAGAGTGAGTTCATTCCGGTGTAATCACAGTTGAGTCGCTGTGAGAAGATGCTGTATTTGGCGGCTGATGGGAGTCGCTGTGAGAAGACGCTGTATTTGGAGGCTGATGGGAATCGCTGTGAGAAGACGCTGTATTTGGAGGCTGATGGGAATCCAAGATGCAGCAGAAGGAACGAGGCAAAGTGACCTTAACTTGTTACCGGAGATCAGAAGAATGAGTTCATTCCGGTGTATATACAGTGGGGTCGTGGCGAGGAGTTACAAGGCAGAATACCGGATGACTACGAGGCTTTGGGAGGCAAGGAAACCATTCGTGCCGTACTACGTGGAGAACCCCAGCCTGACCTACCACTCGGGACGCTGAGTTCACACCCAGGGGAACGCAGATCCAGGCGGCAGATAAAGACCCTCTCCCACGGTACTGAACACTACAACGGAATCCTTACCTCGTGAAAGAGAATCTGCCACGGAACTAACCATTCCAGAATATTCAGAATACTGGACGACCGGGACGGCTGTCACGGGAGATGAAAGAACTTAGAACACGGAGATTCCAAACGGGATGCAGGAAAGCTTCGGAACTTGGGGCTTGAGAAACAAACGAACGCAAAGCGCTACTTCCGGGGGAAGCCAGGCTTTTGTTACTGCCTGACTTCTCCGCGCATGCGTGTTGTCAAGGCGCCATCTTTGGATTGGCGCTTCGGCAATCCTGACGGATTTCTGTGAGTTAAAATAGGTCCAAGTGCAGCAGGTCCCAGATCTCTGTGGCATGCTTGGTGAGAGCGCAGTTGTTGAGGAGAATGCATGAGAGTGCAAAGTATTGTGTGGGTGTTTGCGGGACTGTGCGAGAGAGTGGGGTTTTGGGTGCTGGATGCTGGCGGTGTAGGTGCCGTGAGTGTTGGGTGTGGGTAAAAGCATTAAAACTTGCAAAAGCGCTGGAGAATGCATCATTTGTGTGGTGAAGTGCGGCAAGGCAGCAGCATGTGGAGCGGCAGCTGGGGTTGAGGGCACTGAGTCAAAGTGGGGTTGCCGAGGGAGGGGTGATGGCCAGGGTTCCTGATGCTGGGTGTGGTCTGGGCGCAGATGGGCTTGCCTTTGACACGCCAGTAACTCACACACGGTGCTGCTGCCATTACGTAGGTCCTGGGAGGGGGTAGGAGTGATGTCACTTCTTGTGCAGATGGATGATGGGAAATTCAGTGATTTCACTTCGTGTGAAGATGGAAAAATCCATCATTCTGCTAACGAAAATTTAGAAAAGACAAAGCAAACTTCCAAAATACAGGCAAACAAAAAGACGAGAGAGCCCACAGAGTATAGACTAGGCAAAAAGGTTTGGCTATCCTTCAGTCTTTAATGAATGAAAGGGAACAGGAAACTTCAACTAAGGTTTGTAGGCCCCTATTCAATAGATAGAATTATGGGCCCATTAACTCTACAGTTAAAATTACTGCAAAACTGAGGAATCCATACAATAGCCCTTATTTCCCTCCTAAAAAATTGAGTACACCAGATACCAAATTAATCAAACCTCCACCACCTCTATTATTCAATGGCAACACTGAATATGAAGTTAAGAGCTTCTAGAAAAGCCAAGGGAAAAGTATTTTACTTGATTGATTGGAAGAGTTATGGCCCAGATGAGAGATCCTGGGAGTCTTTAGAAAATATTTGTGCTCCAAGATTTTTAATATTCTTTGACAAGTTAAATCCTGCAAACCTAGGCTGGAGGACTACTCTTTAAGAGGGGTCCTGTCAGTAAGGAAGCTAGCTTAGCAACTATACTGAGAAGATTTAAGAAAAAACTCAGAAAACCCATTAGCAAACATTGGAGACGCCTGTGGCAGAAAAGGTCTCGAAAGACCTTCCAAGATGGCTGACAGTTTGCTACTTAAAGAAGTTCTAGAGGTAAAATGGCGTCTCAAGAGATTTGTTGTGGACATGTTTATTGCACGAGCCAAACACTGCATACTTCAACTGACATGATCTCTGATAAGCAATGTCTCACATTTGCACCAACTCTTGTATCCGCCCAACAGTTATTCCCCACAGCTCGTCGGGCTAGTTCTCATTTTATCTTCCCTCCCTTTATTGTTTCCCCTTTAGGCTTCCTTGATCCTTCGTGTGCGCGATCAAGAAGAAACTCAAATTAACGTTCAGACTTCACCCTATGGCGAGTGTTTCCTGAGATAGAAAGGGGGGAAATTAATCATCCGTGAGCCTTTATCTACAATACATGCCCTTTTAAAATTAATCACTATGCAGTCTCCAAAATCTTGCTTTTGCCCGTTGCCCAACCAAGGAACCCTTCTAGCCATAATGATTTCATTGTGCAAAAACACTAAAATCCCATAATCTCCTGCTGAACCAATGAACAACTTTATTATTAAATTGTTAACATTCTTCACTCTGCGCAGGTCGAGAAGGAGCTTCTTTTAAAACAACAACAAAAGGAATTGCTTGAGGTGTCTGCTGAAGAGGCATTTGGGGCTGCTCCAGAGTCAGAAAGACAGTACAGGAAGACTAGCAGAATTAGCTTGAGGGACAAATGTTAAGTATTAGTTTCCTTGGAAATACACCTATCTGAATCAAGGCGCTGTATGGTCCCACAAGATTGGGGGGCATCAGTGGCACCCTCAATTCTTCGAATTGACATAGGTAGGTGATCGGAGGTGGGCAAGTCGAAATGGCACACTCTATTGCTTTCAGTCTACCATGAATGCGTCAAATAGTCTCTTGAGTGCTGGGTATGTACAGCATTTGTGATGTTGAAACTGACCTAACCTCCAAATTCACTACAGCAGAAGTGGCATACATTGGACGGACAACTGGATTGGGCAGAACTATATCCTTACGGTGCACAGTACGCAAAAAGTCCTTTTTTACTTTTCCCTGGGTGTGAGCTGAGAAAACTCAGTCAAAGGCTTCACAGCATTAACATGATCTGAATCAATAGTTACAAGTTCATGTGTGTAACGTCCTGGCTTTCTCGGGGTTGGGACAAACAGACGACGGACCAGAGAAAGGGATGTTAAGGATGATTTAATAAACAGATAAACAACTACAGACAACAAAGAATACCGGTACTGGAATCACCAGTTAAAGTACGATACCCATTCACAGCTCTTCTAACCGTCCTCCGCATGCACACCGGACCCGGTATGCTCCAACGGAGGGCACAGTGCTAAGCAGTAGCCGACAATGCCACTCGACCGCTGTGAAGGGTAGTTCCAAGGTTGTGGAATCTACGGGGGGGGGGGGCACGTGGGAGTCACCCGGCCGGGCTCTCTACCACCTGGGAACAGCCGCTCTACCAGTATCCCCCAGAGTACTGCCACAACACAAAGACGCTGGGAACACTTCCTAGTGTGCGTCTCTTGTATCCGGGTTTAAGTGATGATACCCAAGGTGGTGCAGAGAATGGATGGGAGCAGCCTCTCTACCTATCCCAGTTCTCCTACGAGTGTCGATGGCTAAGACGCGGAAACACCTCCTGGATAGCGTCTTAGCTCTAGGCGTGTGTTTACCCAAGTAACGAGGGTGGGGAGCTTCGGCTCACACCCACCTCGTTTTCTCCAATTGTCAGGCCGTTGGGAGCTTCGGCTCTACCAACGGTATCTCTGCCCAATGACGTTGAATACGGCTCTCAGAACGGGACAGGACACGGGCAGGAAGCACACGCAGCACCTCTCCTCCGCTCCTTAGAATGTTCCTTCCGCCGCCCAACTCTCCAACGGGTCCGTGTACCTCAACCAGGTACTCCGGTAAAGATCAGAATATCCGACGCCGAGTCCCAGTGATCTTCTCCTTAAGTAGTACTCTCGGCGTTGTATAACCATGACTCTTGAGTTGCATAACACGAAAACTAGGCGTTACCCTTGGTGTTATGTAACCAGAACTCTTGAGTTGCATAAAGCACTGTTGCCGGAGGGTATTCTGGGAGTTGTAGTCCGCTCTCCTCCAAGCGCACCAGGTTCACGGCAGTGGCATCGTGGGAGGGAATCCATGAGCGGGAGGGGATTCCTGACAGTACATCCCCCTCCCATCAGCGCCCCCATCAGGACCAGCACAGGAAGGAAATCGACGATAGAACGACGACACCAGACGAGGAGCGTGAACCCCCGCCGCAGGTTCCCAGGACTGCTCCTCGGGTCCGTACCCCTTCCATGCCACCAGATACCACAGTTTGCCCCTGCGCCACGTGGAATCCAAGATACCAGCCACCTCGTACTCCACCTCCGAATCCACATGCACCGACACCGGCGCATGAGGCCTCACCACGTTCGCGGGTTTCAAGAGGGAAACGTGGAACACGGGATGGATCCGCAGGGACTGGGGCAGGCACAATTTCACGTTCACCGGGCTGATGCATCGAAGGAGCCTATATGGGCCCATGAAGCGGGGATGGAACACGCTACTTTTCTTGAATCTCATGTGCAGTGTAGAGACCCAGACGTAATCCCCAGGTTTGTAGACCGGTCCAGGCCTTCTCCTCCTATCAGAAAAGGCTTTATACGAGGCTTTAGCCCCCTCCAGGGCAACTCGAGAACTCAGCAAGGCCTCCTTGATGCGGGCCACCCGCTTGGCTGTTGTCGGCAATCTGTCTTCCCTGACCGGGTGCAGAAACGGCAAGAACCGGGGATGATGGCTGTAGTTACAATAGAAAGGGGAGGCCTTGGTGGAACAATGTGTGGCGTTGTACGCGATTTCCGCGATCCAAAGTAGGTCCACCCACTCATCCTTCCCTTGCTCTACAAAACAACGTAGATATTGCTTGAACGACTGGTTCAGGCGCTCCGTCTGGCCGTCCGTCTGCGGGTGATAACTCGTGAACATGGCAGACTTGACGTGTAACGCCGAACACCAAGTTTTCCAGAAGTGCGACGTGAACTGAGACCCCCTGTCCGACACGATCACGTTGGATAGGCCATGTAGTCTCACTACATTCCTTAATAACAACGACGCCAGCTCTCCTGCCGAAGGTACCTGATTGCAAGCGAGGAAGTGCCCCATCTTCGTGAGATAGTCCACCACCAGCAGTATGGCCGTCTTTCCTTGATCCTTTGGTAGCCCGACAATGAAGTCTAAGGATATGTTTTCCCAGGGTTTGGTTGGTGTAGGAAGGGGTTGAAGGAGTCCTTGCGATCTTCTGTGGTCCGATTTCATGGATGCGCAAACGGTACATGATGAACACCAATTCCGGAAGTCTGTTCTCATGGCAGGCCACCAGAACTGCCGTCCTAGGCTCGCTACCGTCTTTTCGACACCCAGATGGCCGGCACAGGGAGACACGAGGCACCAGGTGAAGGCCTGTTTTCGAAGCCTAGGCGTGGGTAACAACATAAATCGTCCTTTCACCGGAATCCCGTCCTTCATCTGCCACTCCTTGTGACTGTGAAGCCACCTCCGCCACATGAAGGTATGGGTCCCCTTCTGAACCCCCCTGAGGAACGTCTGTGGTTGAATCGCCCCTATCACAACTCATGGAGGGATGATGGAATGTTCGGCAACCGGCTGCAGATCCCTGGCATTAGATTGCCTCGAAAGCGCGTCCGCTTTCCTGTTCTCCGTACCGGGTCGGTATGTGATGTGGAAATTGAAACCGGAGAAAAAGAGCATCCACCTCATTTGACGGGGAGACAAGTGCCGCGCAGCCGTCAGAAACTGGAGGTTTCTGTGGTCCGTATATACTGTAACCACGTGTCTGGCCCCCATTAACAAATGCCTCCACTCAGCAAATGCGTCCTTTATCGCGAGTAGTTCCTTCTCCGCAATATGGTAATTGCGTTCCACGTCGTTCAATTTACGAGACAAGTACGCCACAGGATGGAGCAACCCCGACACCTCATTCCTCTGAGATAGAATGGCACCCAGCGCCACATCAGAGGCGTCCGCTTCTACCACATAGGGTAATTCCGGATTCGAGTGAGCTAGCACCGGGGCGGTGCTGAAGGCCTTCTTGAGGGCCACAAAAGCTTTTTGTGCTTCCGGTCCCCACACGAACTCCTGAGACTTCCTTAGTAGTTGCGTGATCGGGGCAACCAAGCCAGAAAACCCCTCAATAAAACGCCTATAAAAGTTGGCGAAGCCTATGAAGCTCTGGACTTCCTTTACTCCTCGGGGCACCGGCCACTCCTCCACCGCTCTGATCTTGCGTTCCACCATCTCCTGTCCGTTGGGGCTCAGCATCACCCCAAGGAATTTCACTGATGTGACGTGGAAGTCACATTTGCTGAGTTTGCAGTATAGCATGTTTTCCCTCAGTTTGTTAAGAACCGCGGATACGTGCTGTACGCGTTCTTCCTCTGAGTTGGAGTAGATGAGTATGTCGTCTATGTAAACGACCACGTAAATATCTAATACCTCCCGGAACACCTCATTGAGGAAGTATTGGAAGGCGGCAGGGGCATTGCATAGACCGAACGGCATGACGAGGTACTCAAAGAGCCCGAACCTGGTCTTAAAGGCGGTTTTTCATTCGTCGCTGTCCCTCATGCGCACAAGATGGTATGCCCCCTTGAGATCAAGCTTTGTGTATATTTGGGCCTTTTTTACCTGTTCCAGGAGGACGCTCATGAGAGGCAGGGGGTACCGGTTTTTTATGGTTATCGCGTTCAAGGCCCTAAAGTCCACGCAGGCCCTCAATTCGCCATTCGCTTTCGGGATGAAAAAGAGAGGCGATGCGGCAGGGGATTTCGACGGCCTGATGAACCCCAGCCCTAGTAACTTATCCAAATATCCCCGTAGATGAACGTTTTCGGGTTCTGTGAGCGCATATAGTCTGTCGCTGGGAACGCTAGCCCCCGGAACCAGGTCGATTTGGCAGTCGAACGGTCTATGTGGAGGGACCACCTCCGCTCGGATTTCATCGAAGACGTCCCCGAAACCGTGATACACTCTGGGCAGCTTTACGTCCTTTTCTGCTGCCGTGGCGACCGTGTGACCTTCGCCTACCTCACCTTCGTGGGGGTCCTGCCGCATGCCGCACCATTGTTCACAAAACGGGAAAGTCATCTCAATGTGATGCGTAGGCCAATCCACCGTTGGGTTATGTTTTTGGAGCCAGGGTAGGCCCAATATGACCCCGTACTGCGGGGCTCTGATTATGCTAAAATCGATACGTTTGTTATGCTGTTTTCCGAACCTCACCGGTACTTCTCCTGTGTGCTGTCCGATAGGTCCGTGTGACAGTCTACGACCATCCGACGGTGGCGGCGCCCAACTCAAGATGGCCGCCGCCGACAGAACCGGAACTGCAGTCAGCGGTCTAGCTGACGACGGGGGCGGAGCAGAGGTGTCCGCAAAAACGGAGGACAGCGAGGGGAAGGCGCGCGAGAGTTGGAGGGAGACGACGCCAGCCGGTGAAGAGTGGAGAGCGTTCGAGAACAAGGAGGAGGACAACGAGACCGTCGCCTGGTACAGCGGGACCACCGACAACGAGAAGTATCGGCCTCCGGATCGGGAGGACACCGACAACGAGAAGTATCGACCTCCGGATCGGGAGGACACCGACAACGAGAAGTATCGACCTCCGGATCGGGAGGACACCGACAACGAGAGAATCAGCTCAAGGAGCAACGCGCTCGGGACCCCTGATCTCCGGGACGCCGAGGAGACCGGGTCTCCCCTCACCACGGCCCATGGGGGTCGTGGAAGCAGGCAAGTGACGGGCGTATGCTCATCTGCATTACAGGGGTTGTGGGCACGCGTGAGGGGTGCACCTAGGTAATTCACCGATGCTCCCACACCCTAGACACATCACGAGTACGAGGGCTTGGTGAAGGTGTGCACTTTTCCCCTTCCCTTGTTGTTTTCAAATCTGGTCACCATCCTAAAGCCATTTCTATTTTCCTTTTTCCATTTTGGGTCCTCGAGAACCGGCTTCCGGACGGAGACTCCCCTATCCGTGACGACAGCATTTTCAAGAGGCGATTTGGCTCCCTTACCTGACCTTCCACCCGGATATTGTTCCCTTCTTATGGCATGTGTGACTCTAAAACAACGTTGCCAATAAAAGAAAAGAGTAACCCTTCCCACAGCAGTACACGTTATTTCCCAGGTTCTTGAACAGGGAGGAAAGGGAGGGGGTCCGGAATAGGGGAACCAGGACAGTCCGGTCACCAGACTTCTCCCATCCACTGCATACACCTCCTCTGGTATCTGTTTGGGAAGGAGAGTGAGACCCAGTCTCCGTGCTTCATTGTAGTCCATGAACATGCCCGTGGCTACTGAATCAATCATGGCTACCACAGGTATCCACTGGTCCTGCACTCCTACGTGTAAGGTAATAAACAAATGTCTTCGCCCTCCTTGATTCGGGCTCAACATGGAAGGGATGTGGGTGTGACTCCAAGATGCCCCTTCCCTAGACCCGGAGTCCCTCAGTTTTCCGCCGGTGCGTCCACCACTGCTGTCACCGTTTTGTTCGCTCGGTATCGTGAGGTTTTTGGCTTGGCTGGACACTCGCGTACATAGTGCCCCCTTTTTGCGCAGTAAAGGCAAAGGCCTTGCTTGCGGCGTGATTCTTTTTCAGTGGCTGTAAGGCTCGCCCTTATAGCTCCTATGTCCATGGGTTCCGTCCTGGTGGAGGAGTTGGTCTCAGGGCCACCCATCGAAACATACGATGGCAGCGCTTTCCCTTTCCTCTTGTGATCGCCCTTTCTTTCGTTCAATCTATGGTCCAGCCGTAGCACCAGGTTGATCAAGCCCTCACATGTCTTGGGTTGGGGGTCGATTTATGCTACAACATCTTTGAGCTCTTCGCTCAAGCCCTGGTGAAACAGCGCGGTTTGTTTGGCTATGGGCCACTTGGTTTCGGCCACTAACCTTCGAAAAGCATTAAGGTACTGCATCAGATCATTGTTGCCTTGCCTCAGCTCCAACATCTCTCGATCGGCAGTATACGAGTCCGCCCTTCGATCAAACACCTTCAAGAATTCCTCGCGGAAGGCTCCCCAATCACATAGGATAGGGTCGTCCCTGCTCACCAGTGGGACTGCCCGTTGCGCCGCGTTCCCAGCAAGATACGAGATCAGAAAGGCCACTCTGGCTTGGCTGGTAGGAAAGGCCTTTGGTTTGCAGAACAGATGCAGTGCTACTTGAGTGAGGAATACCTGCACTGTGTTGGGGTCTCCGCTGTACCTCTCTGGTGTCGCCAAAGGATGGGCTACGGGCATCTCTACCACAACCGCAGGGGCCGTGGCCGTGTGAGAGGCACCCGCCTGTAGCGGATCGTTCTGCAGAGCGTCCATTCTAGCCTTAACGTCTGCTGTTTCCTGTCTGGAAGCGGTGAGCTCGATTTGCATCGCGGCTAAGACGGCCAACACATCCTCAATCGTGGCCATGTCGTTCGCCCAACCAGGAGATTGTTATGGAAGAGGTCGGATATTATGTAACGTCCTGGCTTTCTCGGGGTTGGGACAAACAGACGACGGACCGGAGAAATGGATGTTAAGGATGATTTAATAAACAGATAAACAACTACAGACAACAAAGAATACCGGTACTTGAATCACCAGTTAAAGTACGATACCCATTCACAGCTCTTCTAACCGTCCTCCGCATGCACACCGGACCCGGTATGCTCCAACGGAGGGCACAGTGCTAAGCAGTGGCCGACAATGCCACTCGACCGCTGTGAAGGGTAGTTCCAAGGTTGTGGAATCTACGGGGGGGGGCACGTGGGAGTCACCCGGCCGGGCTCTCTATCACCTGGGAACAGCCGCTCTACCAGTATCCCCCAGAGTACTGCCACAACACAAAGACGCTGGGAACACTTCCTAGTGTGTGTCTCTTGTATCCGGGTTTAAGTGATGATACCCAAGGTGGTGCAGAGAATGGATGGGAGCAGCCGCTCTACCTATCCCAATTCTCCTACGAGTGTCGATGGCTAAGACGCGGAAACACCTCCTGGATAGCGTCTTAGCTCTAGGCGTGTGTTTACCCAAGTAACGAGGGTGGGGAGCTTCGGCTCGCACCCACCTCGTTTTCTCCAATTGTCAGGCCGTTGGGAGCTTCGGCTCTACCAACGGTACCTGTGCCCGATGACGTTGAATACGGCTCTCAGAACGGGACAGGACACAGGCAGGAAGCACACGCAGCACCTCTCCTCCGCTCCTTAGAATGTTCCTTCCGCCGCCCAACTCTCCAACGGGTCCGTGTACCTCAACCAGGTACTCCGGTAAAGATCAGAATATCCGACGCCGAGTCCCAGTGATCTTCTCCTTAAGTAGTACTCTCGGCGTTGTATAACCATGACTCTTGAGTTGCATAACACGAAAACTAGGCGTTACCCTTGGTGTTATGTAACCAGAACTCTTGAGTTGCATAAGGCACTGTTGCCGGAGGGCATTCTGGGAGTTGTAGTCCGCTCTCCTCCAAGCGCACCAGGTTCACGGCAGTGGCATCGTGGGAGGGAATCCATGAGCGGGAGGGGATTCCTGACAATGTGAAATACAAGGATAAACTCTCCTCCATCAGGAGGACCCAGATTGCTTTAATCAACTCAGGTTACTTGATTTAGTACTGGGGCCGGCGACTTCCGATGCTGGTAGAGCCTGCTTATCTTCCAGCAAAACCTGTTTGGTGACACGTAGGCTTTCCTCAACATTACTGATCTTATGGTTGAGAGCCCCCATAGCATTAGTTAAAAAATTTGAAAAAGAGTGTGCCTGAGGAAGAGGTGTACTGCCTCTAGGATCCAGATCAGCGGTGCCCTGACCGGGGTGCATACTTAGGCACTAGAACATCCCAGGGAGAAATACAGCACCCTCCCACAAGGTTAGGACTGGAGCTGTGCTTCCGTAGAGCTGCAGACACTTTAAACATGCCTATTTAAAGTGGAATACTCGGCTAAAACTGTTTCCATTGATTTCAGGCTGAAAATGAATGATTATGAGTAAAATAAAGTGCCGCAAAAATGCCACTAAATTTCCATATTTGTGCCCCTAAATTTGCTAATCCATGCCGCAATATCCCGGGGGGTCTGTTTAGCTTGGCAAGTCTTTGCTGTAGCAACGGTTAAGGGATATTTGTCTGTCATTTCAGCCTTCACTTACTTACCAGATCAGTCTGCTTCAAGTTATCTATTTTGATGTCTTTCTTTGAAAAACGTGTACAGGTTTCATCCTGCTTCGTTTATTATGTTATAGTGGGACCTTAACTTGGTCTTGACCTTCATGATGTATACTCCCTTCAACACTCTTTACAGCTGTTCTCTGAGGCAGCTGACCCTGAAAACGTTCTCATCACAATTTCTTCAGCCATTGAGTCAGCAAGCAGCAGGCTTTGCCAGTTCAGTCTATGTACTCCACCTTCTCCCCTGAGAAACTGGTCTTTGGTACCCGAGCATCCTGTCTCCTGAAAGTGATGCTTCCACCACTATTTACTCCTCTGCACTCATCTAAGTAGGAGCTGCTTCACCAGTTGGAACTTATGTGGGCTCTTAATTTTTACATTGATAGAACTAAAGAGCACTATATTAAGGATCTTATTTTTTTCCGAGTCATCCGGTGTGATAAAAGGAAACAAAAGTGAACTTTATTCCAGTGGATGGGGGTCTGCATCAAAATGTGTTATGCCTTGGCTAAAAAGGATCCAGCTGAAGGCCTTAGGCTCCTTCCAGTAGAAGACAAGGTGTGTCCGTTGATTGGGCTTGGGCTGTTCTGGTTTTGATGATCTGCGAGGCAGCCACGTGGATATTTGTCCATATTTTCTTCAGGCACTAGGGTACTGATTCTCAACTCTGCTGAAAGGGCCCTTTTGTCCACTCTGTTCTGTAGGACTTCCGGGCATAACGTTTGCTACTCATACTCACCTCCTTGGAGGGGGGTATTATTTTGACATCAGTTCACAAGGTAACAACTCTCGGGATAGATGCAGAAGAATAAGTTACCTTCTGTAATTATATTACCTGTGGATATGCTAACTGCAGGTGCCCCACTACAAGCCTTACTTTCTGTTCTTTGCCTTCTAAGGTACCAAGATAGGTTTTGCACAGTCCTATTTTGCTGATCTGGTGAGGGAAAAGTCCTTGATTAAACTGATGCTACCATGCTGGGGTGGCAGTTAGATGCGGCTATGTTTTGTCACAACCGGCTCTACATGGGGACGCAACTGTGTCTTAAGGCAGCACTTTCCAGCGCACAGGGGCTATTGCTGAGAAATGTTTCTGGATCCAGCCTGGTGCCTGGGAGGCGTCACAAGGTGAGGAATGTTCAGTTATATTTATCTATCAAAAAGTAGCTTTCTGGTATCTTGGCATCAATTTAACTCACAGAAACTCATTGGCACATTGTCAAAAACTTCTACACAAGCTAAAGAAGTTCAGTAAATTCTGGAAATGAGTGGCTTGCACTCTCAGAAAGAGTAGTTGCCAAGACAATAGTATTTCTAAGATGTCTAGATCTGTTTTATTGTTGCATGCATGCAATACTAATCAAAGTCTTAAAAAAAACAAGCATTTGCAATGCAAAAGATCTCGCATTTGCAAGAGTTAGAGCTATTGGCATTGTAAATGACAATTGGGCACATGCATCAAATTTCCCTTTTACGATTTCTAAATAGTGATTTTTAAGGAATCGCTATTTGGTAATCGCAAAGAGGAATGCATCAAGAAAAACGCTAATTTTTAGCGAATTGGTAAAAATTGCAATTGGTATTTGGGATTGCCACTTACCGAATGGCAAAATTGCGAATCCACTAATACCGAATCGCTAATAGCGATTCCATATTTCCGATGCAGCATAATGACATCACAACCGGGAAGTGATGCAGCCCATGCTGAAACCAGTGCACTGAGAGAGACAGAGGAGGAGGCAGACTGCAGGAGCACAGCAGAAGGAACCATTTTGGGAGATTTAAACCTGTGCAAGGACATCAGCATGGCTTCTGGAACAACTGAGGAGACGTCAGCACAGCGCAAGAGGAAGCTGAAGTTCAGCGAAAAGGAGCTTGAAGTTATCATTGAGAAAGTTGTGAGGAGGTATGATAAAGTCTTTGGGGAGCAGTCACTCCAGGTCCCTGAGTCAGAGAAATGCAAAATCTGTCTTGGAATACAAGCCAGAGTAAACACAGTGGGGTTCGCACAGCGCACAATAGAAGATCTGGGCAAGCACTGGTATGATCTGCGGAGCCGTGAGAAGAAAAGGGTTGCTGCCAGGCTTGCGGAGGCTAAGAAGACTGGAGGAGGACCTCTGGCCCAAACTGCAAATACACCCCTGGAAGACCTTCTGGAGTGAACACTTCCGCCGAAAGCTGTAGTTGGAGTGATAGAGATAGACACCTCTGCACCGGCTAGTACTTCACAAGGTAAGATGCATGCAAATGACCATTCAATACTAAATCTAACAAACAACCCCTCAAGTCAGATCAGGCTTAGTCTTCCAAATCATACTCCAGTCCACATTTTACTTGCTACACACAAATGCATTATAGGATCATTATTAGGTGCAGCACCCCAAATGGATCTATGTTGTTCCAAGCTCAGCCCATTCACTTCTAAGCTTTGCAACTGTAAGACTAAGATCCAGCCATTTTACGCTGAAACCAATAATTCTTACAATTTCCAAAAAGAAGACACAGAAGAACAAGTTACTTACCTTCGGTAATGATATATCTGTAAGAAACATTAGTTAGTTATAGATTCCTTACCATAGAATTACCCCCAGGCGTCAGACTGGATCCGGAAAGTTTTTTCTTTAGCAGTACCTCTGAACGTCAGAAGGTGGCGTCGGTCGGCTCCACGTCCGTCGTTGGCATCGTGGTCGCCGGAATGACGTCGCGGTAGCTACTTAGACGCCGCCCTAGCGTGCTGACCACTGGTGCACAAAACTAGGGCCCTGAAAGGATGACCTTAACCCTAGAAATTATTTCGCAGAAGAGGTAGGATGGGTGAGGCGGTAAGGAATCTATAACTAACTAGAGTTTCTAACAGATATATCGTCACCGAAGGTAAGTAACTTGTTCATCTGAAAGAAACACGTTAGTTATAATTCCTTACCTTAGAATAGATACCCCAACAATACCAACCTCGGTGGTGGGTCTGCGAACCAAGATCACGACAGAATGTCCTGGAGAACAGAACAGCCAAAGAAGCTGTCTCTACAGACTTGACTGTCCAGGCAGTGGAGAAGTGTTGCTCAATGGTTAGAGCGGCAGACCCTGATGCAGAGTTCTGGCCCGGGACCAGAGTTCAATCCCCCGCCTCGGCGGGTCTTGGATTCAATTTCCTTGGACCTGAAAATTCCTGCCTCGGTGCCTATTCTAATCATGGGTCCCACGCTGCAACTCTGGGCAATAGCTTGCTTAATCTCCACAACGGCCCCAGCAGCGCTGGGATGCCTGGCTTCACCATGGGGGTGCCCAGGAGTGGACATTTCACAGGGAAAAGGCCAGGAAGGGTTCCACAGTGTGTTGTAACTTGCCCTTTAAGATGCAGCTCTGACTTGGAATGTTATGACATGGGTTGGAATTGTACAAGGGTCTGAAAGACAGTTGAAGCTGTTGTCTGCTGTCATCGCTTGTACTTGGTGGGTGTAAAGATTAAACATAAGAAGAACTACAGTCTATGTGTAATTCATCTTTACAATACTGGCGACGATCTAAGAAGATACACCCACCAAGAGAAACCCGGCGTGCCAAAGGAAAGCGAGAGATTTACAATACAGTGGTATGAGTAAAAAGTGCCAGGATACCCCCGTTGGGGGTGGCAGTGCGCTATACAAGTACATACACACACACATTTAGTGTTTGGTAAACGTGTGCAGCGATGCCCATGTAGCTGCCTGACAGATGTCATTCAGAGGCACACCTCTTCCCAAGGCAGTAGTGGCTGCCGTCGCCCTGGTGGAGTGAGCGCGCAGCCCCACTGGAGGCTCCTTTTTAGCTAGAGAATAGCATGCCTTTATACACAAAACAACCCATCGGAAATGGTTCGCTTGTGTACGGCCCACCTTTCCTGGCGCCCACGTAGCCAACAAAGAGTTGGTCATCCACCCGGATGCAGAGGCAGAAAGAAGGTGGCCAAAGTAATGGTCTGCCCGATGTGAAAGGCAGTGACTGCCTTAGGAAGGAAGAAAGGATGGGTCCTGAGAACCACCTTGTCTGGATGGACAGACAGGAAAGGAGGTTAGGAAGAAAGGGCCTAGAGCTCACTCACCCTTCTAGCAGAAGTGATGGCTACCAGGAAAGCGGTTTTAAGAGTTAAGAGTCTTAAAGGGCAGTTGTGAAGCGGCTCAAAGGAAGCGCACATTAAATAGGTAAGAACAAGGTTCAAGTCCAACTGAGGCATAACGAAAGGGATTGGAGGAAAGAGATACATTAAGCCTTTCAAGAAACGGTTAACTAACGGGGACTTGAAAAGAGAAGGCTGATTTGGCAGCCGAAGGAAGGCAGAGCTGGCCGAAAGATAGCCTTTGATAGTGCCCAGAGCAGAGCCCTCCTGGGCCAAAGGGAGAAGAAACAAGAGAACCTCAGAAAGAGGGGCAGAAAGGGGATCCACAGCCTTTGCTGTGCACCATGCTACAAACTTATTCCACCGGCAGGTGTATACTGTCTTTGTGGAGGGACGCCTGGTTGCCAAGATTACGTCACAAACTTCAGGTGGCAGGTCAAACAACGTCAACTGCCACCGCTCAATCTCCACGCAAGGAGGTGGAGACTTGACAGGTTCGGGTGGAGGACCGTCCCCTGCTGCTGCGACAGAAGATCCTCCCGAAGAGGCAGTCGGATTGGAGGATCGATGGCCATGTTGAGCAGCTCGGGATACCAGACTCTTCATGTCCAGTCTGGAGCCACAAGAATGACTTGGGCCCGGTCGTGCCTGATCTTCTTCAGCACTGGGGGCAGAAGTGGTATAGGCGGAAAGGCGTATAGAAGACCGCAACTCCACTCGCGACGAAAAGCGTCGCCTAGCGAGTGCCGCCTTGGAAATTCCAATGTGCAGAATTGCTGACATTGCGCGTTCTCTTCGTGGCAAATAGATCTAACCAAGGGTCTCCCCATTGTCAAAAGAGACCTTGCGCCACCTCCGAGTGAAGACGCCCTTCGTGATCCATCATGCGCATACAGCTGAATTCGTCCGCCCTGGTGTTTAGGGAACCTGCTAGGTGTTGAACTACCAGGGATATACCCTGATGTTCTAGCCATGTCCAGAGGGGGAGGGCCTTCTGACATAGGGTCCATGACCCCACCCGCCCTGTTTGTTGCAGTACCACATAGCGGTGGTGTTGTCCGTGAACACCTGCACTACCCTTCCCAGGAAAGAGGGATGAAATGCTTTTAATGCAAGACAAATCGCCCGGCGCTCCAGAAGGTTGATGTGAAGTTCGGACTCCGTCGGAGAGCTGAGGCCTCTTATCTCTGCCTCTCCCATGTGGCTGCCCCATCCCAGAAGGGACTCATCTGTCACCACTGTGTGGTCTGGTTGGGGGAGGGAGAGGTATCTGCCATTGACCCAATCCTGGTTCGTGAGCCATCACTGCAACTGTCGAGCAGTGCCCTCCGAGATCTGGACACTATCGGACAGATTCCCCTGATGCTGCGCCCACTGGAACTTCAGGTCCCACTGCAGAGCCCGCATATGCCACCTGGCATGATCGACCAGCAGGATGCAGGAGGCCATGAGGCCCAGCAGCCTCAGGGTCATTCTGACTGAAACCCGAGATAGAGGCTGAAAGATCAGAATCTTAGCCCGAATATCCCAGACTTGCTGTTCGGGAGGATAGACCCGAAACTGCGTTGTGTCCAGAACCGCTCCGATGAAGAGGAGCTTCTGAGAGGGGAATCTGGTGTGACTTCGGCACATTGATGGAGAACCCCAGCGAATGCAGGAGGTTGGCCGTAGTCAGGAGGTGGGAGACGACAGCCTGGGATTAGCCTGCCTTCAACAGCCAGTCGTCGAGATAGGGGAAGACTGAAACCCCTGATCTGCGCAGATTAGCTGGAACCACCGCCATCACTTTCGTGAACACCCGAGGGGTGCTGGTTAAGCGAAAGGGGAGCACGGTGAACTGAAAATGCTTGTGGCCTACCATGAATCATAGGCAACGCCGGTGGGCCGGCAGGACGGGTATGTGGAAATAAGCGTCCTGCAAGTCCAACGCTACCATCCAGTCTTCAGGGGCGAGGGCAGACAAGACCTGAGCAAGCGTCAACATCTTGAACTTCTCCTTCTGGAGGAAGCGATTGACGTCACTGAGATCCAAGATAGGACGCAGGCCCTTGTCCTTCTTGGGGACCAGAAAGTAGTGAGAGTAACAACCACGACCTACTTCTGGGACAAGAACGCGTTTGATGGCTCCCTTGGTCAAGAGAGCCGTAACTTCCTGCTGGAGAAGGGCCAGATGATCCTCCGACATGCGGTGGTATCTCGGTGGCATGGCTGGAGCGGTAGTCTCGAAGGGAAGAGAGTAGCCCCTTCGGACTATTTGCAAAACCCACCTGTCCGACGTGATGGTGCACCAATGGGGGAGGTGATGGCGAATCCTGCCGCCCACTGGTGTTTGATGGGCCTTAATGGTTGGACTAGGAGAGTTTGGAAGCTGCTGCAGAGGGGGGGGGGGGTTGGTGCACTGGCCCGCCCGCTGGCCATCGGAATCACAATGGTTGTTTCCACATTCCCGGCCTCGTGAAAGTTGAGTAACTTACTGCGGCCTGTGGCTCTGGGCGGGACGTAGCGGGGCACCCCTTCTGTAGCCACGAAAGGGGCGAAAAGCAGACTGCTGAGGGCGGGTGGAGAGGCCAAAGGACTTGGTCATAGCCCGTGAGTCCTTGAAACGCTTCATAGTGTTGTCTGCTTTGTCGCCAAAAAGGCGACAGCCATCAAAGGGCATGTCCATCAAGGTGTTCTGGACATCTGCTGAAAAACCAGTCAACCTCATCCAGGCATAGCGACGTAGCTCTACTAACGTTGAAATGGTCCTGCCTAGAGAGTCAGCAATGTCCTGCCCACAACGTATCGCAAACTTCGCTGCATCCCTCCCGGCGGCAGCAGCCTGGGAGAGCACTGTCCGGGCCTCCTCCGCACACTGAGGCAGCACTTGCGCCACCGTATCCCACACCGGGTGGGAATAACGGCCCAAGAGACATGCACTGTTTACGAACCGCAGTCCTAAGCTGGCAGAGGAGAACATTTTCTTTCCAAGATGGTCCAGATTCTTGGATTCCCTTTCCAGTGGAGCATGGTAGGGAAGACGCTTCTGGAAGTGGAGGCTTGTACCACCAGGCTCTCCGGGGTGGGGTGTTGGGAAAGGAAAGTGGGATCGCCCGGAGCTGGGCAGTGGCGCCTGGCAATCATCCTGTCCATGGGAGCCCCCGTGTTGGGCATGGACCATGTGCCCAAAAGGATGTCGGTGAGGGTTTCGTTAAATGGAAGCCGAACTGTAGGCTCATTAATTGCGGCTTCATTATTAGCTGTAAGGGGGAAGACAGGTAATGCGGCAAGCCCCCACTCCTGTATAATCCTGATGTCCAACATCCGTGCTTTCATTTTTTCACGGTTGTTGCATCGCTGTTCGCCAACATTATTTTTGCTTGGTTTATTAAATGTTTTGCTGCCGCCTGTATGGGTATAGGGGCGGACCATATTTTATGAGCTGCCAATGTTTTAACAGAGTGCGTAATTCCAGGTTGATCCAGGATCATTTATTATTTGCCAGATGTGCTTCCTTAGCGAATTGTCCCGTGCTTGTTTGGATTTTAGGCAATATGCTATGAACCTGGCTTTTAGTATCCACTTTTGGGATGTCACGTTACATTCCATGCGAATTTGCGCGTGGGAGGTAGAGGTAGGTAAGAAAAATACTTTACTAAAGCAAGCTGACTGAGCTCTGTCTAGCCACAGCGACATCTTGTCTTTAAAGGCTATTGTGCCATGGGCCACAGATGGTAAGAATTTTGCATCCATTGCTTGTATTAAGGAGGTAAGATCCGGTGAGCTCATGGCTTTTGTTGCTCTGCAGAAATCCACTCCAGTAAATGTGCCAAACCTTGCATTGCAGTGATGTGGGTGGACTGTCTTCCTTTATGATTGATCAAAACTCCAGGTCCTTGTTGCTGTAACTATCTCGATGGGTTTACCATCAACATGCCATGAACCTCTCCTCTTTATTTGTCTGGAAATTATCATCGCCTTTGTTTTTGCTGTGTTTATTTTCAGGTTGTTGGTTGTGCAATATGATGACAATGTGTTTAGGAGCCGCTGCAGCCCGATCTGAGTTTGGTCGAGCAACATAGTATCATCAGCGTATTGTATCGTTTGGATTTTGATTCCAGCGAGTTTGGGGGGAAAGGCGCGGGCATCAGCCAGATACTCGGATAAGTCTACCAAGTACAAATTGAAGAGCATTGCGGCCAGTACGCATCCTTGCTTTAAACCATTGTTGGTTTTTATTTTTTTGGTAGTAGACCAGTCAGCAGACACTCTGATCTTAACCCTGGTTGCCGAATATAGGTCCACCAGTGCATTTAATAGTGTATTGTTGATGCCCAAGTTTTTTAATTTCATCCACAATCTTGGGCAGGCCATGCTATTGAAAGCTGTTTGAAAGTCGATATAGTCTAGGTACAGAGATCTACCTTTTCTTGCGAGCATTGTTTCAATCAAACGCGACATACAGAACAGATTATCTTGAATGTTGGATCCCTTTTGGAAGACTGTTTGCGTATATGGGATCAGGTTACACACTTTAGGCCAAGCGGTCAGTTCTTGTATTAGTATGCTAGCGTAGCACATCCCAGCTACGTCTAGGAGTGCAATCATTCTGTAGTTTTCTGGATTGAATCATGAGCCCTTTTTATATATTGGCACAAAGAGGGAGCCCCTCCATGGCTCAGGGATATTTCTTCCCAACCTGTACTCCCTAAATAACGGCGCTATGATTATGTCCCATTTCCGAGCCGTCCCTTTATACAACATAGGCGGATACCATTTGGGCCAGGCGCCCCACCGGGCCGCATTTTATTAATAAGGTGCATGACCTTTTCGGGGGTTATTTCTTTTTGGCCATGGGGTCGATTTTGTTACTCTATGCACTGCGATACGTTGTTGATGGCCCTCGTATTAGGGTTTATGCTGTTTTTACAAGGTGACTACACATAGAGAACTTCTATGTGGGTGTTTGCCATGCCGTGGGTGAGATGTTTGTGTTTGTAGGTCTCTGTTTTGATTTAAAGCAATTATTCATCTACTTCCACAATCGCTTCTGATCTTGTGACTTTATTATTTCACGAGCTTTATTCCAGTGGTCTTCTTCAATGATTCTCTGATAGGAAAATCTTACTTTCCTATAGTTCCGGCAAATTTCTGCAACCTTTGCCTGGGCGGATTTGTATTCAGAGGGGTCACTGATGGTTTTCCGCATGATGTTACTTAATTTTCGTCTTATTATCACTATTAATTGTTTTTGTTTTGGGAGGCGATCATCTTTCGAGGGAGATTTAACTATCTTAACTGCATCCCAGTAGTTACCTTTTCCCTTAGCTCTTCCAAAAGGTGTCCCCAAGATTTTGTCAAAATGAAATCCCCATTATCCAGGGTTACTCTGTTCAGAGTGGATACCACTTCTTCATTGATATCATCTTTATATTCTGTCGACCACCTGATTTTCTTTTTTTATTGATTCCAGATGTTCCTCCACACTGATCAGTTTGATTTTTTGCCCGTGACATTGCAGAGATAGTATGTTGCAGGCAATAATTGCATGGTCGCTTGCCACTGAAGGAATTACAACAAAATCTTGTATTGCGTGAAAGTGGGCGATCGAAATCCTAATGTAATCCAGGGTGGCCAGTCTGGAGTGGGAAAAGTGAGTATAAGCTGCTGGCAAGTCAGTAGCTGATCTTCCATTTATAATTTAAAGGCCGAGGTGGTTAAGATAGGCTGACAGTTTAAGTCCGTGTTTTTCTTTTCATTGGTACTCGCTACTTATGTCTGGGATGGACCAGATGGAGTCGTCCAAGGCTACCAAGGAGGAGTTTAGGCCCGATTTCATTAGATTGGCATTGAAATCTCCCATTATTACCCATAGGACATCAGGGCTTTCAGAGTGACGATCACTAATTAATGGCAGCCTTCTACTCAGCATTGTTTCTCTTTAGGCTTAGATGGATGGAGATGCTGATTAAGAAGCCTCTGCTCGACCCCCTGCAAAGCGCTAACTATAGACCAATCTCCCTCCTCCCTGCTCTGGCGAAGGTGTTGGAGAAACATGTTCAGCATACTCTGACCACCTTTATTGAGAACAACAAACTGCTGCATGACTCCCAGTCCGGCTTTCGTGCGAATTACAGCACGGAGACGGCTCTGGTAGAGGTTACCGACGCCATCAGGGAGACGCTCGATCATGGGGGAAAGGCTATGCTAGTCATGTTGGACCTATCGGCGGCGTTCGACACCGTCCCACACGCAGGTCTCCTCTCAAGACTCAGGGAGATTGGTCTGCGAGGGACGGTGCTGGACTGGTTTCAATCCTTTCTTGCCGAACGCCGACAGGTGATCTGGGCTCCGCCGTTCTCGGCCGAAATGCTTTCGCTGGAGGTGGGGGTGCCTCAAGGTTCCATCCTGAGCCCCACCATCTTCAACATATACATGGCCCCTCTAGCGGAGGTAGCGGAGGCGTTTGGGGCCCGGGTCATCTCATACGCTGATGACACCCAGCTCTTGTTCACCTGCAGGAAGGGAGAGGCCTTTAACGGCGGCAGAATCAAGGACTGTCTGAGCGCAGCCTTTGCGTGGTTTCAGCGGCACAGCCTGAAATGCAACTCAGACAAATCTGAGCTGCTCTTTTTCGGCTGTGCCCCTGATCCGGGCTGGAAGACATGGTGGCCCCAGGACATGTTCCCCCCAGAGAAACCATCTTCTCAGGTAAAAAATCTCGGAGTGGTGTTTGACGATGATCTATCCTTCCGTCCACATATCCTGGGATTATCAGGGAAATGTTTCAGCATCCTCAAGATGCTTAGGAAATTTCTTCCTCTGCTCTCACTGCAGTATCGTAGGAATGTAGTCCAGGCGCTTGTGGGCTCCCGCCTGGACTATGCTAATGCACTCTTTGCAGGCCTACCTAAGTATCTGTTATCCAGACTGCAGATTGTCCAGAATTCGGCGGCCAGAGCCATCTATGGGCTGCCCAGGAGAGCTAGCGCCTCTGCGCTCCTGGCTAGGCTGCACTGGCTGCCAATTTCGGGGAGAATCAGATTTAAGCTCCTCACTCTGGCATTTAAAGCCCTCCATGCGATTGGCCCTAACTATCTGAGGAAGCGTATTGCTTTCTATGTGCCGCGGAGGTTGCTGAGGTCGGCGGACCTGGCTAAAATGGAGGTGCCTGTGGTCAAACGTGTTCGGATGGGAGGTCGTTCCTTCCAATACGTGACAGCCTGCTTGTGGAACGAGCTCCCACTTTCCCTTCGGAAAGCGAACAACCTCCTGGCTTTCAGGAAGGAGTTGAAGACTCTGCTCTTTACCAAGTAATCCGCTGTGACTGTAGTAGGTTTGCCTTTGGTTTCCTGTTTCTCTGGGCCTCTTTGCTAAAGCGCCGGGACACCCTTTTGGGGTAGCCGTGCGCTCAAAAAAGTTGGGCTTAACATTAACATTAAACACAGCCTAGGACCATGGGGTGCTGGTCCTGGCTTGGAATATCCGGTTTTTAAACTCTTGCCTTAAGAAATATGTAATTACTGTTTCCTTCACATAGTGGTGATACCTGGATTGCCAAGATGTGCAGGTGTTGCGTTTGATTCATAGGTGGTGTAGTCCAGCCATGGGATTGAACGCAAAGCCCAGGTTTCTTGAACTACTATGATGTCGTAGCCCTTCAAAAATTATAATGCGTCCCTCTTATCTTCAGTGTCGGTTTGACCCCGAATATTCCAAGTGCATATTTTTATCTTGGCGGTAAGATTATTCTTGGCGGTAAGATTATTCTTTTTCAAGGTGGACCCCGGGGTATTAGGGATGGGAATTTAGGGCACGGGGTACCCAGGACCAATCTTTAGTGTTCTTCCCCTTGGCCAGGCATGTACATTTTTTCCCCTTCTGGGTCCATTGTGATTTGTATTAGACCTTCACTCCAGTCTTCAGAGAGATTCTATACACCTCTCAAAAATTGTTAAGCACTTCTCAGGCGCTAAGCCATTTTTCATAGATTTTAGTTAGTTATACCCATGGGCAGTAGCTGCTTCCAATGGCTCTGCCCGTTGCTTCCACTGGCTCTGCCCTTTACTAACCCTAGTCTTAGGTGTAATGAAGGGAGCAACAGGAGCAGAAAGGAAAACCCAACTCTTACAGTCTGTCTGTTCTCTTCAGTTGCAACTTCTTGCTATTCCTCTAGAGCGTCTACAGCATTTGCTGTTGAGGAGGCCAACAATGGGATAATGGGTCAAGACTGATGTAATCGTTGTTTGCCGTTACATCTGCAACCAGTAGTATTTTGATTAATTGGTTCCAAGCGATTTGCAGGGGTCATACATGCTTTGCTAATTTAACTGGTGAGGCTTGAGGCGAATCAGACCGTGAGGCTGTGCACATACTCTTCATTTGCAACATGAATTCCTCTTTGTTGGTGGCCTCTACGATGGTCTTCCAGTAAGGTTTAAGGCAGTTTCATAAGAAAATGAGGGAAATATAACTTTCTAACACTAGATGGCAGCCCTGATTATATACCACAATCACAAAAATGGAAACAAGCATTGGCATAGCTAATAGGTCTCTCCTTTGGGACCTTATAAGTGTTAAGCCATGCAGCACATTATCATGGGTGGTTCAATTATAGCTTAATTTCTGAATATGTGTAAGGCTATATCAAGCTGAAATTGGAACGTGTGGAAGCACGCGCCATGGAGAGCAGTGTCAGGTATCTTGCAGTGGTATAGGGGCAGTCAAGGGAAGCTTGTAAAAGTGAGGAACATGTGGAAGCTCACGGCATTGGGAGCAGTGTCAGGTAGCTTGCAGTGGTGTAAGGGCAGCCAAAGGAAGCTTGCAGAATTGAGTGCCCATAAGCAAAAATACAAAATCATTCCCAAACAGAAAACAAAAAATAAAGATTCCAGGTAGAGTCTGCGGCACAGTCCTCCCAAGAGTTCCTCTGATTAAGTATTTTCAAAAGAGCTAGCTTTTCCCACCAGGGAGCTAGATTGATAGCTCATTGAGATTAGATCACTAGCAGCCAAGATTCTGCTCCTCGGGCAGCACATAAAAGCAGGACACAAGTCCTAAAAAAAGAAGTGGGGGGACGCTGTCACCGGAAGTGACGTCACAACAGGAATCTCATGAAAAGAAGTGGGGGGACGCTGTCACCGGAAGTGACGTCACAACAGGAATCTCATGAAAAGAAGTGGGGGGACGCTGTCACCGGAAGTGACGTCACAACAGGAATCTCATGAGTATTCATATGCCTTTAGATGACGGGGCATTTCACAGCACTGCTACCCCTGGTCTGTTCCTCGATGTCCTTTGTAACCCCCCCTCCCCCCCACTCCCCCGAGGGGGTGCTCCAGTTGCACAACGAAGTGCTCAAAAGTGCACAAGATACAGAAGGACACACATTCCAAGCGTTAACCGCCAACGCCTGCTCGCTCCGCCTCCCAATCACTCCAGCCAGCACACACCACCGGTGCCTCTTAAAGTCTCCAATTACAAATATTAGCATATCTTTGGTAATTTACGGGAAACTTCCCTCCCACCCGGGCTCTCTGCTCACACAATGCTGTCCAGCTTTTGGGCAGGGGGGACGGCGTCCACCCGGAAAAACCTTGTAAAATAAGTGGGGGGACGCCGTCCACCCGCGTGGTACCCCGACTCGAGCCCTGCATAAAAGAGAACAAAAGCAGCAGCCAGTGCCGCATTTCATTCCAGGCCGCGCCAGGCTGGAGAAGCAGAGCAAGGAAGGAGGAAGAGAGTGAGCACCCGGGCCAGGCAGCCTCGGAATGTTCTGAGAGCAGCCACCATAAAACAACGCTGAAAAAAGATTTTTTGTTTTATTTTTGGGCTGAAAGGACGCTTAGCTGGGGAATGTTGTAATTAGCACAGGGAATGTTATAACCAGCATGTCCACGTAAGAAAGACCACCCCTAGTCGCCTGACTTGAATTTCGTTATGCAGGAGCGGAGGAGAAAGGGGTCGGGGGTTAAGCGAATAATTTTATTTTGATTCTTGTTGCCAAAAACAACCCCTCAAAAAATTGCATGTGTAACAAATGCCCTTCCGTCACTCCCAGTGGCGAACGAAAGCAGTTCCCCATTTTCTTGCTTTCATTTGCACTGCATTGTGTTCACGGTTGGGGCACCCAGGGAAACAAACAGGAGGAAGGGGTTAAGGGTGGATGCATGAAGGGAGGGTAATGAAATGAGGGAAATGGACACAACTCACAACAATCGGTCTTCCCTTTTCAAGCACTCACGCTTGTGGCAGCATCCACCTTGCGTGAGCGAGCAGCGGCGCGCAGGGGACATGTGTTTGTAATTAACGTGGCTGCGCCGCTGCTCGCTCCCGCAAGGTGGATGCTGCCACAAGCACGAGTGCGAGTGCTTGAAAAGTGAAGACCGATTGCTAAAGGCCATCTCCTAGAGCAGCACGTGTGCGCTGCCTAGGCGAGACCTAAAAACATAAATCAGGAAGCAGTTCGAATGGAGATGCATACCTCGCTTGATGGGAAAACCCCTCTGATGTAGGGGAAAATTCTTAGGAGACACTGCTCAGAACAAAAATGAGGTTACTGTAGGAAAAGTCTCCTGGGAGTGCACTCCGTCATTTGTTGAGCGGAGCACTGGGACGGCAAACCATCTGTGGAGTGAAGAGATAGCTGATGACTCGGCCCTGCCATTATTTCAATTTACGACTTTCAATCCAGTCTACATTCCTCGGGTGGCGGCGGTATATAGTAGGCACGCTGAGAGCTTGTAAGTTCTCTTAAATAAACAAGCATGGCAAATCTTTCATCAAGCCTGTGAAAACACAAGCAGAGGCAGGCAAACTAAAAAAAAGAGTGCTTCAAGTACATAAATAATGAAAGGGTAAGAACACATGCAACAGGGCAGACCTCATGGGAGGATACAAAAGTCCAAAAGGAGGGACTATTAAGCGTATTCACCAAACAAAAGCAGGCATTTATGAAGGGCAGTAACAGAAACTCATAAAAAGATAGGAGGTGCTTCAATCCCACATTCTGGATACAGTATGTTTCAAAGAGACAGCGCATTCAGCGCTTGCGCTGCATAGGCAAGACCAAAAAAAATCTTTAATTAATATTGTGGGTGGAAAAATGCAGAGTTCAGTTGGATCCACTTAAATTATGTTACATAGGTGGTGGTTACTAGGTGACTTCAATGGAATTACAATTTGTAGGTGGTTTGTTTTCAGAAGTGTAATGGTTAGATGATAATTCCAAGAAAGGCCTATGTTTCCATACCAGTAAGTTATCTGTGTTAATCAATAGCTCTCAAATTACAAACTGAATGCAATTTTCGATGGTGGTAACCCAATGGACAAAGAGGTTAACATTACACAATATCAGTGAGTCCTAAGAATCATCCGCATACTTATGGATTCTAGCCCAAATTAACCAAATCCTAAAAGTCAGATATTTCACAATTGAAGGCTGGGGATCGTGCTAACATGGATGACCTATGCATGGGGGCACAATTTGTTACAGTTACAGTTGCCAATAACAAGAGTTACTCACATTTCGCGTAAGACAGTTTTACAATATAATGGTATACATAAAACAATAGGAAAAAACATTGCAAACTATAGGCTAGCAAGAAAGCAATGAACAAGGGGCAGTAGAGCTAGAGGAAGAGGTGAGAAGCCAGCCTATCAGAGATAGTGTTAATTGAAGAGGTGAGATTTTAGTTTCTTCCTAAATTGTAGGAGGGTTGGTGCTGTTCTGATGTCAGAAGGGATGGTGTTCCAGATCCTGTGGGCATAGACTGAGAAGGCTAAGCTTTCTCCTTCCTATAGTGTTTAGCCTCTGATGTGGCATTGACCTACACCTATTGCTAGTATACCAGCTACGTAGATCAGGGTGATGATATAGAGGGACTTTTAAGTGAGCTTGAAGATTATTCAGGCTTGCAGGGGGAGCCAGTGTAGATCCAGTAGTGTTGCACAAGTCATGACTTTGACATAACTCTACAAGGTGTGTTTTCTCACCCACGGGTGACCTGGGTGAACTTGGTTCAAGTGTACCATCGATATATGTGAAAGTCAAGTTGTTATAGCCCCACAAAGCACTCTTCAATGTGTAATTGACATAGAAGAATTGCTTTTGGCTACTAACCATGCAATACATGGATCCGGGGCGCTGTGGAAACAGAAACAAACCTTATTTTATCATTCACAGTATCGAACACAGTTGTAAGAAGAATTAACACTTTTAAATAAAAGTATTTATTACTACAGGACTAATCTGTTATTCAGTACATGTAAAACAACTACACAGATTGGTATAAAAACAGCAAGAAGGCACGTTATAAACAACGTGAATAAAATGAGCATTTCTAGTATTATTGATGCATGGTTATATTTAGGCCTGGGCGTAGTTCGCGAAGTAGCACTTCGCGAAGCTACGCAAAGTGAAGTTCGCACTACGCGAGCTACGCGTAGCACTTCGCGAACTACGTAGTACCTTGTTCGCACTGTGCCAGATGTCGTTTTCAATGATTGCACAGTGCGGACAAGCAACCGGCACTGTGCAATCATTGAAAATGGCATCTTGCACAGTGCGAGCTGTAGTTTTCTGCTGCTCGAGTAGATTTTTACTCGAGCTTCAGCTTTCTCAACGCGAACTGGTAGTTTCTCATCGCGAGCGGTCGCGAGCATACGCGGCCACTCGCAATGAGAAACCTGACCTCCTCGCGTTGGGAATCTCGCCGGGAGGTTTATTTTCCATGCTCGCGATCGCCAACTTGAAGTTGCTGATCGCGAACAAGGAAAAAGTCTCGCCGGGATGTCATTTTGCTTGCTCGCGGTCGCCAACTTGACGTTGAGGACCGCGAGCAAGCAAAAAATTACCGCAGCACTACGCAACACTACGCTACGCGTGTTCGCACTGTGCTACGTGCAGTTCGCGTAGTGCGAAGTAGCGCGAACTTCGCAAACTACGCGAGCGTAGCGTAGTGCTTTGCCCAGGCTTAGTTATATTAAATATGAAAGAAAAGTACATTAAGAGATATACAAAATATAAGCATAGAAAGACTGGTTCATGTTAACCCCTTCAGTGCCCCGCCCTTTCCCCCTCCTGTGCCGAGGGTCACATTAGCGGGCGGGGTCCATGACGAGATAGTCTCGTCATGGGCACAGCGCAACCGTGCTCCATGACGAGACTATCTCGTCATGGACATAGAAGAGGTTAGATAACATGTAAGACAATAAGAAACTGTAATAACATTTCAATATATAATCATGTATATATTATTAAAAAATATATATATAACGTATGATAATTCACAATAAAGGAAGTCAAGGAGGCTTAGCAACTTCTTGTAATGAAGGGTGGGGAATAAAGGATCTTTTCGCACTACGATCTAAAAATTGTGTGACAGGAGACCATAGGTGTAATCGTGTTGTGGTGAGCGAGATTGGATGGACAAGAGTCGTGTCTAATCTGTGATTATGACAAATAGCATACCACCAGGCGAGGTATGACAATTTGGAGGCATCCTTCCAATTCTTTGTCACTTGTTGAAAGGCAACTGCTAGTAGTAAATCAATGATTCAGAACTGTGAAGGACTTTTCTGCCAATCAGAGGACAAGCTACCTAAAAAAATATTAGTAAAGGACAAGGGAGTTGTGGTGTTAAAGATGGTATTAATTTGAGACCAAACCTGTTCCCAAAATTTGAAAACATATGGGTATGTGAATAGCAAGTGTTTTAAGTCAGCGTTGTCATGGGAGCAAGACCAACATGTACTGGGAGTAGCAACTTGTATCCTGTGTAAGTGTGCAGGTGTAAAAACCAGTCTGTTATAAATAAAAAAAGATTGTTTGGGTAGTGCTTGCCGCTCTGGAGGATTTCCTTAGTTTTAGTCATATTTTATTGCATAAAGAGATGGACCAGTCAACTCCCAAGTCAGTCTCCCAAGAAAGTTCCGTTTTAGATTTATCTCTGTTTGTAGGAGCTTGTGTTAAACGAGAATAAATAGTTGAGGCTTTAGGGTGTACGCATAGGAGGCCATTCCAGATTATATTAGGTAGGGAGAATGTGAAAACTGAGCAAATGAGTCAGAAATTGCATTTTGCAGAGTGAAAAATGTTTGTTTGAAAGAAGTCGGTAAATGGTATAGGTCTTGTGCTTGCGAAAATTAAAGGTAGGCCTTGATCAAATAGTTGATGTATCCAGATTAAACCTTTATTTCTCCATACTTTCTAGTATATAGGTTTATTTTTAATTAATACAAGTCTGTTATGACAAATTGTGGAATGGAGAAAAGATTCAAGATCATGTGGGATCAAAGAAAGAGTGGTTTGTAGTAATTTACATGAATGTTTAATTGATTTTGGACGTGTTAATTTTTGTAATGCCATTCTTGTTTTTTCGTTATTCCATAAAAATGCTGCCAAATTAGAGTTAATCTTGTGAAAGTATTTGGCTGGTATAGGTAGTGGTATATTAGAAATAATGTAGAGAATTATAGGGGTGAGCATCATTTTGATGGTGTCTAAGCAACCCCACCAAGAGAGATGGAGTGGATGCCACCTCGCAGTAAGCGCTTGTAATTTATCTATACATTTATCTAAGTTGAGAGATATAGATGTGGCTATGGATGGAGAGAACCAAAGTCCTAGAAATGTTATATGTTTAGAGTTCCAAATGAACTTGGAGATCTGAAAATCTTCTTTAAATGTGTATTTGGTTAAAGGCAAAATCTCGCATTTGTCCGTATTTAATTTATACTCCGATACTAGACCGTAAGCTTCAACCTCCTGTAGGAAAGCAGGGAGTGAGGATTGTGGCTGAGAGAGGAAGACCAGTATGTCATCTGCGTAGGCAGCTAGTTTAATATGTTGGGTACCGGACTTAAAACCCGTAATGGAGTGAATTTGTCGAATTCGAGAAAGAAAAGGTTCTACCGCTAAATTAAAACGAAAAGGGGATAAAGGACAGCCTTGATGGACCCCCCTATGCAGGGTGAAGTAAGAGGACACAAGACCATTGGCAGAAATGGCTGCTCTGGGTTCTGAGTAGAGCAAAGCAATCAAGGAAATGATTTTTGGACCAAAACTAAACCATTTAAGGGTGTGAAAAATAAATGGCCAAGAGACTCTATCGAAGGCTTTCTTCGCATCAAGGGCAATTGCAGCTAATGAGTCTCAATGGTGAGACATCTTAGATAGAATACTGAAAAACAACCTAGTATTATCTGTAATATTACGATTTTTGACAAAGCTTGATTGCTCCTTACCGAGTAGCATGGGAAGATGCGGTTCTAAACGTATGGCTAAAGCTTTTGAGAACATTTTAAAATCCACGTTCACTAACAAAATGGGCCTATAATTTTTGCAGTGTCTAGAATCTTTGCCATCTTTCGGTATTAAGCAAATCAATGCCTCTAAAAATGAACCCAATGAGTTACAGGAAGAAGTAAAGGAAGAGATGAGGGTCAGAACCTTCCGAACCTTCCGGTAGACCATAAATACGAAGGTTGTTTCGTCGGTTCCTATTTTCAAGGTTTTTAACTTGGTTCTGTAAATAAGTGAGCTGTGAGTGAAGAGTCTCAATTTTGGCTAAGGATGGGTCCATCGCCTCTACATTATGTTCTACGTTGGATATTCATTCTTCCATCTTTGACCAACCTTCCGTTAAGATTTGCAACTTGGAATTCGTTTCTTCAACAAATGGGCGTAGAGCCTGAATTTCCTCTAAGAGCAAATCCATGGATACAGAAGAGGCTTGTTTTGGTGGGGAAGGAGGATCTTTTTTAGTCTTTTAGATATTGGTTTAGGAGCTGCAGAAGGAACATTTATGGAAGATGCAGACGATGAAGAAGCCGATTTAGCGGGTGGAGTCGTATATTCTTCAATTTGAATGAGAGGAGTGCGCAGCTTTGAACGAATAATGAAAGTGCGACTGGTAGAAGCCAACACCGGTTTTGCTATCTTCAATCTGCCCATGCAACACTATGGTGATTATGGATGCTTTCAAGTTTGAGTATAAATTCTGTTAAAGCCTGTCTGGTGATAACAATGAGATTCACTGGATGGAGAGACAGAGCTCATATATTGCTAAGCTCTAGAAAGAAAAGTCACAGAAAATACAAACAGTTCAAGAGATTGGGCAAAAAGAGAAGAAAAATCCTGAGGAGAAATGCTCCTATGCATTAAGCAAATATAGAAAACATAGTGTTCCTCAGAGAACATAGAAAGAGGTGTATATATTGCAAATTCCCAAAACTGGCAATCGTGCGGTAAGAAATCCACCTCAGGAAATGGAGTGTGAAAAGGTATGCCAAGTTGAGCTTTACTTAAATGCGCAGTAAATTGCGGAATCTGTCAAATATAGAAGAGAGAGGGCAAATCGGCATCACATAGTGTCGCTGTACTACTCACATCAAATCTGTACTTTTCAGATAATGAATGAGATGCACCGTTTGCAAGCGCGGGTGAAGTTATTCAGGAAGCACCATTCTCCTCATCGTGTCGAGAAAATACAAAATAGCGGGCGCCATTCCCTCATGGGAAGATAAATGAGAGTCAGTCGGTAGAGACCGTATACTGGCTGACAAAGCTTACATCTACTGCATCTCTGGAGGTTCCAACGGCTTTCCCCTCAATTTGGGCAGGTTCCATTTCAGATAAATGGAAGAAAACCTCCTGGTTTCTCCTCCGCTGCCATCTTCTCCGGGCGCTAGCCACGCCCTCATCTAGTATTATTAAAATGTCATTTAAAATGTCATCTAGACCCTAACACTCTAACGTCTACTTCAATGCGCTACACTATACTGTCAGAGCATGGAAGGCAGAGCAACTTGCAGTCTAGGGATTCATATGGAGAAAAGACACACTGCATACTTTGTTGACAGCAAAGGCCATCTTTATCAGCAGAGGCACGAATACAGGGTTCCCCCACGAAGGGTGAACACACACTGCTGTAGCAGTCAGTCAGTTTTAATCCGGGACTCAGTGTTATCAGCTTTAGGCTTCAGGAGAGATGTAGTATCCTCGAAGTGCAAAATGTGCCTGTAGTAGCTCAGACTGTCTCTGCCAGGAGCTTGGGTGATAATCTGGGTGAAGGACCTCTCCTGACAAGTGGTAGTCCTTATTTGCTAAAGTTTAACAGAGACTGGAATTTCTGAAATAAGTTTAGGGTTGTCAGACATAGATTATGTGCATCATGGCATGCGTGCTAGACGTTTCCTTATGAACATATAAGGTAAAAGAATGTCAATTCAGACTACACTATTTTGATTATATGTCAATGTGTGTTCTTAATCAACCTTGATATGGTAGAAAATAGACATCTGACCTGGACAAACGTCGCCTTCTTGGTTATATCCGTGTCATTGATTGAAGGGCTTGACGCTTTTACGGTTCTTAGAAAGATAAGGTCAGACAGCATCCGCTTTGAATGGCAGACATGACAATGATTCGGCATAAATTGAAAAGGTGGCAACTCCTATTGTTTGAGAAAGGGAAGATGGCGACTTCCTCTAGCCAAGATGGAGTCAGGGTGTACATAAGATTGAGTCAGAGCTTTAGGACTTTACGTCAGTAGCATAAGAGTGATGTGGTCACATTTATTCTGTTTGTTCATTTGCAGTGCTGCTGCATAAAGGATGCCTTTAAGTAGAACATGAGTGATCTCTGGGACACTGTCGAGCAGGGGGTTCAGTCCACCTAGTTAGGAAGATGAGGCCTTCAAATGTCATTCCTAAGTCCTCTACAGGAAAAAAGGTTTAGCTTTTTTTTCCCCCTGGAGAGCGAGCTCAAACCATTCTGTTTTGGACTCTCTGGCAAGGTGTTTTTGAGTGAGAGGTTCAAATCGAGGTTGAATCAGATGGATTTGGTCTCTTCTGTCAGTTAAGATGTGAAGCCCGTTTGAATTAAGTTGGAGAGCCATGACTGAATTCCAAAAATATCTAGCATTGTTGACAAGCTGGAGGAATTCAATCTTTGTGGGGTTTAGCGTCAGGTAGTTTGTAGCCATACAGGTTTGGATGTGTTTGAGGCAGACTTTGAGTCTGTATGTCAATGGTTGAAGTAACCTCGAGACATTTTGCAAAAAATTAACCCTGATAGGCAGCCAAAACATGGACTTGAAGCTGGGACTTTCATTCACATGACATGGACTTTCGCAATAGGAAATCTGTGACAAATACAAATCACATACTAATTTGTCATTCAAGATGACCGCAGAAGCAGGCCTTTTTGGAATATCGCCATATATTCAGGCCCATAAATAGGTGGCAGAATTTTGATGCAAAAAAAGTATATAACTATTAATTTTATGGCAGCAAAGTCACCCAAAATAAGTGGCTGGATTAGAGAAGTATCTGAATTGCCAACTGCAGAGGAGTTACGCACATAAATACACACACAGATTACGATCTGTCTGATGAGCTAATTGTATAGAAGTGATTTATACAGGAAATGACACATGTAGAGAACAAATACCCTGTCCCCTCCCAATTGGTGTAAATGAAAGGGCATAAGAACATATTTCGGTTGTTAAGCCAGGAAAAGCACAGCCGTCATTTGCTAATGGCAGAAATACTCTTACTGATAACATTATAATTTAAATATAAAGGAAATCAAATTCTTGAATATTTTGTCTGTTACTCACCAGGACGAGCTGTAAATGTGTTTTGAGAGTCAAAAAAAGAGCTGCACAAGTTAATTATGCCACTTCCAATGGATACTTTTACCTGAAGATTCCTCACCTTTTGCATATCCCAGAGTCCAGATTGGATCGGAAAACTCTCAAATAGCTCTCCCACGCCGATATGGAACGCAGGGTCTAATTCGTTGCTGTACGCAATGTCTTGTGATGGCATTGGCGCTATAAAACTCCCCATCAGTGTGATGACGAAATTTCCTTTTTTCGAGCCATCAATATGTTCTGGAGCTCTCTGTATCTTCTCAGGACTGTCAATGTTGTTGACTATTTTTGCGAAAAAAAACAATTAACTGCAGTTTTTTTTTCTTCGAAATGTTGCTGTAAGAAAGTGCCCTCTTTTTGGATGGTTGCCCTCACGTTTTGCCAAACTGCTGATGTACTTTGACTGAGTGTGCCCTGGGCTCCTGCCAAACAGGTGCCCAGGGCCTATGTTCTTTCCCTAAAACGGCATTGAAAATAAAACCCAATTGGCACCCCCTGGCCACAGATCAGCCCCTTGTAAATGATACCACAGGTACTGTGGCCAGGGAATGTATCTAAGGGCTGCAGCACTTATTGTGCCACCCTTAGAGGTCCTGTACCTTCACACACACGCGCATGCACGCACGCGCACGCACGCGCACACACACACACACACACACATACACACCCCCCTTTGCAGGCTGTGTGTTTTGGTGCAGAACAAAGTGAAGAGTCGACATGGCACACATCGCTGTGTGCCATGCCTACAACCCACTGCCCTGGCATAGATCAGCCACCCCTCAATCTGGGTGCACTATACCAGTGGTGAGGGTACAGGTGTATGAGCCCTGTACTCCTACAGTGTTTAGGCCAATTCTTAGACACTGTCAGTGCAGTAATGCCATTAAGAGTATATGGTGCTGGGAGTAATGTCATTACGAACTCCACAGTACTATAATGGCTTCACTGAAAACTGGGAAGTTTGGTGTCAAACTTCTCAGCACATTAAATGCACATTGATGCCAGTGTGGGATTTAATGAAAAATGCACCCAGAAGGTATTTAAGAGATGCCCCCTGAAAAACGACCCAACACTAGTGTCCAGGCTGAATGGCTGCTCACCAGCTGCCACCACCAGACATGTTTCTGGAGCCCTGGATCGAGAGCCTGCTGCTCTCGGGGGTCTGAAACAATGTACATCCTGCGATGAGGTTTCAAGCCTCATCCCACAGGATGGGCAGGGTCCACGAAGGGGAAGCTTCAAAGGCTTGCCGCCTTTGTAGGCTTCTCCAGGCCTTTTGCTGCTTCCAGCAACTTGCCCCCACTGATTCTGGCCCCCGCTTTGGGCAGGAGAATCGGCGGGAAAACCAAGTAAGGAAGGGAGGTGTGCCCAACTTTGCCAACCCCACCCCTCAGGTGGGGGAGGCGAGGTGAAGCACAACTCTCAGTCCCCACCATCTTGCAGATGAGGAAACCCAGCCAACCAGAGTGAGGCATATGTCCCCCTCCCACTGGAGGGTGGCATAATAGGGCGTGTACCCACCCCAAGGAAGGGGCCCACTGGTCCCAACCTTTACTTACCTGTAACACCCCTAAATCTAGTATTTAGGGGCACCCTTGAACCTTGCCTCCTCAGACAAGAACCGACTAAGAAGAAAAGAAGAAGGATGGAAGAAACCGTGCCAAAGCTAAGAAGAGGAGGACGCCCACTGACCTGGCCCCAGCTCTACCAGCCTATCCCCACCTCAAACCTGCAGAAGTGATATCCCGGTGTGTTCTGCAGCCAGCAACCTCAAGAACCCCAAGTACCTGCCCTGCCTTCCACAGAAAAGACTCTGTCTTCCGTGAGCACCGGATTTGCTCACCCACATACTCCGGCCAAATCCGCGATCTGCACCTCTCTGCACCCGACGCCCAAGGTCCGAGTTCGAGTGGCCCAACATCACAAGGAGGTCTCCCCGGCGATCCTGACCTGAGATCTAGTGATCTCTAACCTGCCTCGATCCTCTCCATGACACCTGTAGTCTCCTTCTGGAGGATTCCCCCTACTGTGACCGGAGCTGGTAAGAAAATCCAACGCCTAAATACACCCCTGCACTCGACGTCCCACGGCCTTGGGTGGCCCAACCGACAGTGACCCGGCATCCCCAGGCATCCCAACTTACCTCTCCAACCGGTGGTCACCTCCAGAAGATCTTCATCCCAAGCCTACCGTCTTTGTCAAAACCGGAGTATCCCCATTGAAACCAACAGGGCACCCAACGCCAAAACAGCACCCTGCACCCAGCCGCCGCTGCGTATGTACTTTGGGTGCTAACTCAGATCCCACGTTGCCATGAGCCTAATACCAGGAGCTTTGCTCCCACAACCCTGTGGCCTGCTCATGAGTAGCCACCAACCGGAGGCCCAATATCTCCCGTTGGATAACACTGGGCCTCAGCTCTCTGCACCCGACCGCCCTAGTGCCGCTGAGGGTGCTTTGAGAGTGCATCCTTGACCCTGGGGGAACCCTTGGTCTAACCTCAGAAACTCAACCCCAAAGATAGAGTAGTTACCTGTAAACCGATAACTTCATATCTCTCCGTGTGAATACAATGACTGTTTTCCCTTGAAAAATGTTTTAAGTGTGGAGTTGAATTGTATGAAAACCTGAAAAACTACAACTGATTCTACTTACATTTTCTGTAGGAATGTCCCACTGTGATATCTAGCCATATCAAACTGAGTAGAAAAAGTAACTTAAAAGTAATCTGAAAAGTAATTTTGACGTTTTTACTTACCTGTATTTCAATCAACTGCATTTGAACCTGCATTCAATTGTAAAACACTGCATAAGATTTTGCAAAGCATTTATTTCACTTACCTGTGCCAGGCTTGGCTTGGTTCTAGAAATTAAATAACGTAATAATATTTTTATACAAACAAAATTGGTCTGAGTTCAGTCTGAGTGTGTGACATCATTTGATGATTGAGTGTGTAGATGGCAGCCTAGTAGGACATGAAGCTCGGTCTCTCCCTCCTGCAGCTGCCCAGCACCAGTATAAGCATCATCGAAGGCAGTGAAAATAAAGAGAGGTGCGAAGGAGGGGGCCGAGAATCGTATGAAGCCCCTTTTTGGGTCTGAGCCGGACCTGGGCCGTAGTGGTGACGCAGTTTCTGCCCCTCAGGAGTTTGGAGCAAGCTGGTGCAGTTGCAGCTTGGACTAGCGGAGCTGGAAACGAACTGCGGCGACTGGCGGATGAGTGAAGGGAGACGTATTTGTGTCCCTTGGGGGTTTGGAGCGTACCGCCGCAGGAGAGGCCTAGAGGTGCGGAGCTGGGAACTCACGCTGGCGGTGGTGAGTCGGCGAGCAACTCACAATGCAGACACCTCGAGTTAGGAAGCCAGGATCTTGGTGAGGAGAGTGGCGCAATAGCGACGGTCAAGCATCGTGCTCCCCGGTAGCCCCGTTGGGTGGAAGTTCCAGACTCAGCGGGCTTGTCCCCTAGAGGTACCAAGAGTTGGGGACAGGGGCCCTCGGAAGAAGCACGCAGAATACATGTAATTGCCATCGGTCCCAGGGAACCCGGGTGCCTTGTAGTCCCAGCAGATCGGGAAGGAGGTGGCGCTGAAGTTCAGGGTGCGAGTGATCATGCTCAAAGCTTAGAGGCGAAAGGACAGCTAGTTTTCTATATGCTCCAGACAGATTCCATGACTCGGTCGGATCATAAAGCCCAACTAAAGCGGTCGGAATACAGCCGATAGAAGCCAGTAGAGGGTGTGGAGGTTGTGCCAGTGGAGAAAGAGTTGAGGAGAGAGCACAGGAACGTTTGCCAGAGCTGGAGATTATTGACCGGGCATTAAAGAATTGAGGGCCGTGGGGCATGCTGTCGGACATTTTGATAAAGAAGTTGGGAAACGTGAATACGCACCAATTCCCGCAGGCCACTGGAGGACAAAGGGAGAGGCCAGTGATGTTACGAGCGGCCTAGATCGGGCAGTTGTATAGGAGGGCCATGGTCAGTATTGCGAGAGTTCAGCCACATTCTGGGATGCCTAATCATGGGTTGTAAAGGTGTACAGGAGTAGTGACTGGTGCACCGGTCCCAGGAAAAATGAGGGGGCTGCCCAGATGGTGACAGGCCGCATGCTCAAGTGGCTTCGCAAGAAGGGGACACCCGAATATAGCAAGTAGAGCATCCTCACTATCAGGGGAAGATATGGAAGCATCGGTAACACGACTATTGGAATCTCTGTCCTCCTCCTTGAGGGAAGATATACAACAGCTTAAAAAGACCTCTCCGGCAAGTTGCAATCCATTCGAAAAAGTAATGTTGGGTCAATTGCAGAAAGAATTGCAACAGTTCATTTGGGCGGGAAAGAGACCCTGACAGAGCCAAGAGCATAGTGGGGAGCTAACGTTACTGGGAGTGCTGGTTGTCCCGGGTTTGTTTCAATATTATAGAGTGGCCCAAATTAGGTATCTAGTGGAGTGGTCGAGACCGGAGTCTGAAAAGCAGTGGCTGTTTATGGACAAGGCCCTGGTAGGCACAGGTTGCCGGAAGATGCCATTCCTGACACGCCCACACCGCCGCCAATCTCTACTTGTCTATGATTACATCCTCTACAATACAGGCTTGGGATGCGGCGGCTACTTCTAAAGAACTACTTCCCTTTCTTCCCCCTCACTCCAGTGGTATGGAACAGAGAGTTTCTCCCAGGATTAGAAATCAGGGGATTTGGAGCTTAGCAGATGCCGGAGTGCTGTTCCATTGGCCATTTTTTTGATGTAGAGGCACTTATACCCCTGGAGGATTTACAAAGGGATAGGACCACACGTGAGGCAGAGATTCAGATATACGCAGATTAGACACTGGCTTTCACAGCCCTCGATAAGGGATGCAGCGCGACACCCCCTAACCTCCTTTGAGAATTGGCTGATTCGCAAAGCTACAGACCGGGGCTTGATTATAGAACAATATGGGCACCTTAGAGGAGAGGGGTAGACAACTCTCCCTGAGGGAATGGCTAAACTTTTTCTATAGGACACGACATGCTATATCAAATATGGCTAGTATCGAGAAGGAAACAAAAATAGTCTCATTCTGGAATCTTACACCCGAGAGATTACATTGGATTCAATCAGAATGTGGTGACAGCTATTGGCGGGGCTGTGGTACCCTGGGAACATTGTTGCATATATTATGGGAGTGTCCCAAGTTATTGCAATTCTGGGAGGAGATCTTAAATGACATCGACATGCACTTTGACACCCAATTGCCGAGGTTTCCTACCTTCATAGAACTGGGTCTCCCTAATCCACTCACATACCCATTATGCTGCAGAAGAGGGAAACATATAGCATTGGCCTTGGGGGCAGCACATCAAGCTGTACTAGCACTTTTGGAGCCAGGGAAGATAGCAACTAGAATAAACTGGGTACACAGGCTTTGGCATATTCTAGGGATGGAGAGACTCACCTTGTCCTTGGCACAGCAAGAAGAGGCATATCAGGACCTATCGAAGCCCTACCTTATCTTATTATCACAAGAATTTACCGAACTTACCTGCCCTAAATATTTGCACCTATTACGACTTACGACCCAAACATAGGGCTTCCGATAGGGAATAATCAGGCAGTAATTACAATGCGATATGGTCCCGGCCCTTTTTCCTTTTTCTTCATTGTTTCTGCTTCGACTGTGGTGGTTGTTGATTTGATGTTTAAGTACCCTGAACTGGGGAGGGGTGGAAGGGCGGAGGAAGGGCAGGGGTGTTAAAATATAAACCATTGGTCTGATAAATGGCATGCAGAATTGTATTTTGTAAGTGCATTCTCAGATTCTTGGTTTCAATAAAAAGATTTAAACGAAAACTAAATCAAAGAACACGATCTGTGGCACAAAAATCACCAACCACGACTGTCAGAGGCGAGCCAGATCCAAGGTAACCTGCAGCCCTGGAGCACACAGCCATGCCCGACCCAGGATCTGTGAAGAGAGCCAACATCCCAGACCCTGCTCTTCATGACCCTGCACTGGTCAGCAGAGTCAGCATCGCACCAAGAAACACTGCAGCAGGGACTGGCAGATGATGCCAAGGCACTGAGTGGTTCATCTGTACCCAGAGACTGGCAGAGGACGCCGATGCGCTGTCTGGCAGTGGTTTGTGTCTTTCTTCCTCTTCTGTTTTCAGGTACTTCTTTAGTTATATTTAGGCAAAGGCGGGGAGCCCTGCAAATCAATAGGGAGATCCGAGCCACAGTTAAAAGCAATGAAACAAGCTAAGCATATTTGGCATGTAAATCGTGCAACAAAAATCATAAAAACACAATAATAAAGACAACATTACCCTCTGATAAAGCCTTACTGCTCGCCCACACTACCACAAATAGAAAGTAAGGTGCTATCTACTTTTACCTCTGTCTACCTTTGGGGTTCCACTGGATTCTGTGCACACTATACCTCATTTTGGTATAGTATATACAGAGCTAGCTTACTACAGTTGCTGCTTAAGCGATCAGGATTCAAACCATAACAAATCTGTGATGGACAGATGTCCAATGGACCCTCACCCACAGGACTCAAGGAGGCCCAGACATTCATGGCCAGAGTGTGAGAAGGCCAACACAGACACCACAAGTCTCGACCGAGGTCAAAGACACCAGGGAAAAAGAGGAGGCACGAATATCACCACCACACTTCAAGAAGTCTTTGCAAGCTTTGGCTTCAAGTCACCTGGCGTAGGATCAAGAACCAGCGGAAGAATAAAGAGAGGATCTTGGCAGCTGCGGCTCCATCTGACCAGGCACTGGTTCTGGCCTGGCAAAGTCTTTAAGGCTCTGGCCATTTCAGCCAAACCTAAAGATTGCAATACCTGGGACGGATCCATCCACATTTCTGAGAATGATGTTCAGCATTTTCAGGTGGGTCATGATCCCATTTGGAATGCCAGCTGGACAATAGGGTCTGATGGCCTACTCCTTAGGAGGTTTTCAGATGCCCTACCACTTGGCACTCCGCATGCCGTTCATTCTGTTGCCTTCTGTCTCATTGGCGAATCCAACCATGACTCCAACTATGTCAGCAAGATCGACAAGGAGTGATATCACCTCCTTTGGTCAACCCACATTCTTCAGAGCTGGACACCACAAACAACTCCCCGGTGCAGCAGACAATGCCATGTGCCCCCGCAACCACTATCTCCACCTTCGCTGGCAATACATCCACCGGAGAGTCTACCACTGATGTCTTACCACACAATAAGAGGCCCAGTAGCTATAGGAAGTGAGGTATTTCTTTGGGGAAACAGACTCGTGAAGATCCCAGTCCAGATGATGATGTTGACGAATCAATGGATACAGACTTTGTGAGTTTGAAGGGGTTGCCTGTGGGCTTGATTCACATCCAGAAGGGATGTGTATCAAGACCTCTCTCTGCCAGAAATGATCTCCTAGTACACTGTATTCAGGAGGGCTGCAGAAGCATTAGTCCTTGAGCTCCCATCCATGGAGGTCAAATCTAACATCTGTGCTGAAGTCTTGCACGCCATCTCACACACAACTGAACACTTTATTCCATTTCATGAGGCAATGACAGAGTTCATTCTAGCCATATGGGAAAGATGTTGTCACAACAGATACTTATTCTCAAAAAAGGAATAATGCAAATTACCAGATGCTGAAGAACCAAGTTTTTAGAGCTTTCCTGAATTGTAGTAAAGAGGGGATTTTCCACGAGAAGCTCATTCCACAGTTTTGCTGCGCAGCTGGAGAAAGCCTTGCCTCCTGTAGGGCAATCGAGCGAACTGCAGTAAAACCAGCAGATGTGTGTCAGAGGAGTGCAGCAGACGAGAGGAATGTACCTCTTGAATTTATTTGCCAGACATACCGGTAATATTCCATGAGCTACTTTGTATACGAGGCAGTAATTTAAACTTAACTCGCTTTTCAACTGGAATAGTGATTTAAACATCACTTGCTTTTCAACGGGAAGCCAGTGCAGATGTTTTAGGGACTCTGAAGAGGATGACTGGGTGTATTGTGAGGGGGAACATAACGGCCGTGCACTGAGTGGTCGCGGGCTCCTTGGGAGAGGAATGCTCTCTGCTGCACAGTGAAATCTCCGACTGCCCTCGTGTGGTGTCTTCTGCACATATAAACGAAAGTCATACTCGGAGTTGAAGTCAAGTCCGGTTTATTCACCTCAGCCATCAGGAGCTTCCCAGTAACTGACAACCAAAGAATGTTCGCAGTAGAATTCTAAATGGAACTAAAAGGTAAGATGCTGCATGGAACTGAGCAGGACGTCACTCCTCGCCCATAGTGCATACCTGGGAGAAGATCATATCAGCCTTTTGTGAAGTATGTATGCCCTTGATGGTGCTGTCATCGGATGCTGCATGGAACATGAAACCGGTCCTAGGATGCTTGTTTCCAAAGAAACCGGTCCTAGGATGCTTGTTTCCAGAAACCGGTCCTAGGATGCTTGTTTCCAGTCCAGGGAGGACCTGGCTTGGCAGTTCGGGCTGGACTGTTCCCATGAGGCACAGGGTCAAGACTGATTTGCATATGGCTGGGTTCAAACTGGAATAGCATGGTTAGCACAAAAACGATGGATTTAAGCCCAGATCTCTGTACTGGGGTGAATGTACGACATTGGTCTGCATTCTGTCCATCAACTGTTGTTTTTGCATGGAACTGAGCATGACGTCACACATCTTCCCTCTTTACAATAAATATGTTTAACAAAACAAAGGAGAAGAGAACAAAAGAAGAAAAAAAAACAGTCCTTAAAATGTAACAGTAATTATCAAACATAGTCCTTCATATACAAAGGTAACCTACGGATCCTCTGACTCCTCTCTCTGACATTTAAGGGCAAAGAATGTGAATCCATCAGAGAGGAATCAGCATTAATTGATGAGGAAGAAGAGCAATTGAGATCCCTAGAAGTAGAGGATGAAACCAAATTAGAATTGACCAACACCACCCGCCTCTTATTCCAAATTCTGCCATCATCAGTCTTCACAGCATTCTTGAAGATTTTGACAACTTTTCTGACTTTAGTGTACTTGACCAGGGTTGACAACCTACAGGTGCCTTAATCTTCACACGATCACCAACATTCACATCATTAGATTGGGCACATTTCTTAACATCAAAATACAGTTTCCTTGTCAACTGTTTATCAAGTTCTCTTTATCTCCAATCACCTAGTTGATTATCTTTCAACCCCTTATTCAAACTCATCCATCCTGGACATAACTTAGAGTTCAAAGCTCTACCCTTGAATAACTCAAAGGGAGATCTTCATGTGGCCATATGAGGAGACATGCGATAAGCAGTGATCCTGTCTTGCAAGACAGATTTCCAGTTCAAGTTATTTGCCCTGGCCAATTGTATGCTTTTTAAAAAAAAAAAAAGTCTTGTTAACCCTTTCCACAGCCTCATTAGTTTCTGGATGGTAAATGGGACTTCTCTTATGGTTAATACCACAATCTTTCAGATAGGACTGAAGTTCAGAAGAACAAAACTGTGTCCCATTATCAGAGAGAATGCAATTGGGGAAACTTTCCCTCTTAAATATTTCCTCCAAGATCCTTATGACATTCGTTGACGAAATATCTCTTGACAGAAGTCGCTTCAATCCATCTAGAGTAAAGATCAAGGACAACTATCAAATAAGGAGTGTCACTAACACCATGCAAAGGTCCAACAATATCAATAGCTATCTCATCCCAAGGATGATCAGGTAAACTCCTACAGACCATGGGCATTTGTTTGGTTTTCGAAATTATATCACTAGTACAACACTCAAGACAATCACCAACCATTCCCTCAACCTTATCCATCCCTGGCCACCAGAATTGCATTCTCAAATACTCTTTCATTTTCAAAATACCAAGATGTCCAACATGAGCAAGATTAAGAAGCCTACTACGCACACCCAATGGTGGAACAAACTTTGTACCCCGAACAAGCACACCATCCACAACAGACAATTCCTCACCAACTAAGGACCATGGCTTCTCAAGATGCCTGTTCTTTCCCAATAGAAGCAACTTAGTAAGTTTTGTGATTTCAAGATCATTACCAATTTCAGTTTTCCACTCAGACTCATCTATCACACCCAAAGTGATTTCACAGACATTTATCACATCATCCACCAGACTTTCTTCATCTAAATCAGAAATCTTTTAATCTACTAAACGTGAAAGATAATCAGCAGATTTGTTGATTACACCTGGAATGTAATCAACATCAAAATCAAACTCTTGAAGTGAAATACTCCACTTCATAATCCTTGAAGAAAAAGAATCCAGACCTTTTTTTGAAAACACCTCTTTTAAAGGTTTATGGTCTGATAGGACCTTCACTTTGGTACCCCAAACCAAATTATTAAACTTCCTTAATGCCCAAAAGATGGCCAAAGATTCTCTTTTATGGAATAATTAATTTCCGAACCTCTAAAACATCTCGAAGCACAAGTAATCAAATGTTCAACGCCTCATTTCTTTTGAAGTAACACCGCTCCTACACCTTTGGCACTAGTATCAGTCAAAATGATAGTCTCTTCACCTGGCACAAAAGCTTGCAAGCAGGGGGTTTCCTTCAAATCCTCCTTGATAAGGACAAAATCACTGGCACACTCAGTACTCCAATCAAAAACAACACTCTTGCCTGTCAACATCCTAAGGTTTTGTGTCCTATCTGCATACCCTGGAATGAACTTAGAGTAGAATTCTACCATTCCTAGAAAAGACAACAACTCCCCCTTGTTAGAAGGCTCACTAATGTTCACAATGGAGTCAACCAGCTCTTTTTTAGGAAAAACACCCTGTCCAGAGATACAATGACCTAGATAGTTTACTTGCTCAACTGCAAACTTACATTTCTCTTTTTTGAGAGTCAAACCAGTCTTTCTCAAACCTTCAAAAACCACACAAACCCTTGAGTAATGCTCCGCTTTAGTGCTACCATAAATCAACAAATCATCTTGATAGCACTTCACACCAGAAAAACCTTTCAGAACATTCGACATTATCCATTGAAAAACAGACGCCGCTGAAACAAGCCCAAAAGGCAGCCTTAAAAATGTAAAAGTTCCCATGAGAGTGACAAAAGTGGTCAAATCCTGTGAAGACTCATCTAATTCCACCTGATAGGCTGATGCAAGATGAAGGGTGGTGAAGTACTTTTCCCCCACCAAAGTGCCAACCAACTCATCTATGTTGGGCAGTGGAAACCTATCAACAACTACCTCTTTATTGAGTGAGGGTAAGTCAATGCAGAGACATATCTCACCACTGGTCTTCTTAGCAACAACTATTGGAGCCAACCACTCTGTTGCCTCCACAGGCACAATGACTCCAATGTTGCCCAAACGTTCAATCTCTTTCTGCACACCAGCTTGCTCAATCAAAGGCACTTCCCTGACCTTAGCAACAACCGGTACAGCACCCTCTCTCAGTTTTATGTGATGTTTATACCCTTTCAGACACCGTAATCCGTGAAACGTTCTGCTAAATTTGCAACAGAATCATCCACCACCTGAACTTGGACTTGGGGGACAGCATTCGGGTTAAGGAAACACCTAGCATACGTTGATGAGGCCATTCTAAAAGTGCATCCTCTTTCTTGGCCACATATACTTTACCAGCAGTCAAACGTCCACTCACTTCGATACATGTTAAAAAATATCCAAGTATGTTTATTGGTAGACCACCGTAACCAACAGGAGAAACATAATTTTTTTTAAGTGTAACTTTTCCTCTAAAATGTGTATCATAAATGTCTTTGGAAATCACAGTGAGATGCAAGCACCTTCAAGGTTAACCACATGGGAGGGATTTTTTTTTTTTTATCATCTACCCGATACATAATCTCTTTTACCTGTGGTTGTACCTTGTTTTGAGACTGTTCCTTCCTTTTTACCATGCTTTTTTAAAAACTTGGCAAAATGACCCTTCCTCCCACACGTATTGCAACTGAAATGTAAAGCTGGGCAGAATGAAGAATTCGCTCTATGACCTGTTCTCCCACATCTAAAACAGACAGACCTGTTGTCTAGTGAAGAGACACCTTCAGCAATATAAGAAGATTTGTCTCCAACCCGGTCTCCCTCATTTGAAGTTTTATTTTTAACTTGACACACTACTTCTTCAACACTATTACTCATAGAATTAGACTTGTTTTTTACAGAGCTTAATTCATCAACACATTTCATCATGTGTTTTACTCTCTTAGCAAAAGCCAAAATCTCATCTAAGGGAGGCTCATCCTTCAACCACAGTTCTTCTCTAATTTTATCATGAGCACATTTTAATACAAACTGATCTCTAATTCTTTCTTCCACTGCACCACCGAATTTGCATGAGGCAGCAAGCTTTCTTAATCCTGTGACAAATTCTTCTACAGACTCATCCTTCTTTTGTTCACACAAACCAAAATGATACCTCTCCATAAAAGTACTTAAACGAGGAAGATAGTGTCGATCCAGTTGAAGAATACAAATCTCACATTCGTTCAAAGTCCTCTGATCGGCAGCACTAAGCTCTGGTAAATGTTCAAGAACTTCCTGACCTTCTCCAAGACAGTAAAGAAGTAATGAATGTTTTCGCTCTGCACTTAAGTTTGTCCCACAAACTCTTGCATAGTTCACATTTTTTTGCCCTCTTTTGCCACTTAATAGTAGGTTCTCCCGGACTTGTCAAGAAAAATGGTGGCTGTGTCACATTATGCATTTTTTTTTTTACGTATCACAATATTAACAAAATAACTCTAAGCAAATTGTAATGCACTATATGAATTAAATCACTAATATAATTTCTAAATTTTTTTTTTTTTATGCAGGAAACCCATTTTTTTTTTTTTAGTGAATCGCCCTCAACATTATTAAAGCTCAGTACCAAAATCAGTGAAGTCACTATTTCCTGCAGTAAATATCACAGTAAAAAAATCTTGCATTACTCACATCACCATATAGATATGACAAACTCTGCCACTTAAAATGTCAACAAAGAAGAGGTTACAATGGAGATTAAAAGTGTGCTAATAACTGTTTAAACTGTGACCTGATATGTTGTCACATACACAGTTTAAAAAAATATATATAACTAACTTTCAATACTGGCACTCCAGCACTAAAGTGCCCATTTCATTCAATAAGCTTGATGAAGTGGCAGACAGATGTCAAAGTCCGTTCTGCCAAACAACGTTGAGAAAAGAAAATGAAAACAAGCACTAGCATAGCCAATAGGTCTCGCCTTTGGGACCTTATAAGTGCTTAGCCAGAGATATCGACTTTGCCTATGTCTTTAAGCAGCATGCTGAAAAGTTATAATAAAGAAGTGTCAGAAGCATTTTTGTTACCTTATATATGACCAAGAAAGCATTATGTACAACTGAACGACCATATTAAAAAAGTATTAACAATAAATAACGTCTTAAGTTTTTCTGTCCTTTCAATGCTGGCAACTTCTATCTGTTTGTCCCAACGGTTGCTTGTTATGGGTTTTTTTGTTATGGGGGCATAAATAACAGAAGGGTGAAGGTTGGGAAATAGTACCTGTATAACAGTCAGTGAGAGAGTCAGTCAGTTAGTCAGCCAGTCAGTCGTCAGTGAGAGAGAGTGAGTCAGTCAGTCAGAGTCAGTGAGAGAGTCAGTCAGTGAGAGTCAGTCAGTGAGAGTCAGTCAGTCAGTGAGAGAGAGTGAGTGAGAGAGTAAGTCAGTGAGAGAGAGAGCAGTCAGTGAGAGAGAGTCAGAGAGTCACAGTGAAAGAGTCAGTCAGTGAGAGAGTCAGAGACTCAGTCAGTGAGAGAGAGAGTCAGACAGTAAGAGAGTCAGTCAGTGAGAGAAAGAGAGAGTCAGACAGTCAGTGAGAGTCAGTCAGTGAGAGTCAGTCAGTTAGTGAGAGAGTCAGTTAGTAAGTCAGTCAGTCAGTGAGAGAGTCAGTCAGAGTCAGTCAGTGAGAGAGTCAGTCAGTCAGTGAGAGAGTCAGTCAGTCAGTGAGAGTCAGTCAGTGAATGAGAGTCAGTCAGTGAGAGAGTCAGTGAGTGAGAGAGTCAGTCAATCAGTGAGAGTCAGCCAGTGAGTCAGTGAGTCAGTTAGTGAGAGATTGAGAGTCAGTCAGAGAGAGAGAGTCAGTCAGTGAGAGTCAGTCAGTCAGTTAGTGAGTCAGTCAGTGAGTCAGTCAGTGAGAGAGATTGAGAGTCAGTCAGTGAGAGAGAGATTGAGAGAATCAGTCAGTCAGTGAGCGAGAGAGTGAGAGAGTCAGTCAGTGAGAGAGAGAGCAGTCAGTGAGAGAGAGAACAGTCAGTGAGAGAGAGAGAGTCAGAGAGTCACAGTGAAAGAGTCAGTCAGTGAGAGAGTCAGACAGTAAGAGAGTCAGTCAGTGCGAGAGAATGAGAGTCAGTCAGTCAGTGAGAGTCAGTCAGTCAGTTAGTGAGAGAGTCAGTTAGTAAGTCAGTGAGTCAGTGAGAGAGTAAGTCAGAGTGAGTCAGTGAGAGAGAGAGTCAGTCAGTGAGAGAGAGAGAGAGTCAGTCAGTGAGTCAGTGAGAGTCAGTCAGTCAGTGAGAGGGTCAGTCAGTCAGTCAGTGAGAGAGTCGATGTTGCCTTGTCCTGTGGGAGAATAAATAATAAAAAAAAAAAACGAGCGACAGAGTGCGAGCAAAAGAGAGTGAATAAGGGGGGAATAAAGAAAAAGACAAATAGCGAGAGAAAGTGCAAGCAAAACACAGAGTGAATAATAAAAGAGAAAGCGAGAGAGAGTGCACGAGGGAGTACGTAATAAGGGAGAGCACCAATAATTACGGAGGGTGTATTTTCAGGAGTCCGAAGCACGCTCAATCTCTCCCCTTGAAGATGCGGCATGCGTGGGCACGGCGCCCACAAAACAAAAGCACGCCCTTCTTACCGCTAGAATTCTTGGCTAATAAAAGAATCGGACAAGAAAAGAAAAGAAGATTAAAAGGGAGGCAAATTCAGACAGCAGAGAGATGTTTCCCAAATGTGCAGCTGCAGGAAGCACTGTTTATTCACGGGTCTGTATATTGTTTTTAACATTTTTTTATATAGCGCGCACTAGACCAATATCAGAGAGCTTTACATGAGCACCACTTTCGTTACAGATGGATTACAGTTCCCCGAGGAGGCTGGATTCAAAGTGCTTTAGGTCGGGGCCTCGTGAGTTGCAGTGCGTTGACAATGAGTGAGAGTACTGGTAAAAAATATGGCACACAACATATGGAAAGTGGAACACAGACAATTGTGCAAACCGATGGATGGAAATCCCAGAACTGTATAAAAATGGCGGTCAAATTAGGAAAGCGCTTCAGGACTGTTCTTTTGGTTAAAGGCGCTGCACAAATGGTAATAGCAATGCTGGATAGCTTGTTAGTAAAGCAGGATGCATGGGCAAAAAATAAAGAGATCCTCACAAACAGAAATAATGAACAGAGTATGGTTAATGTCCCGGCTCCAACGAGTAATATGCAACCTGGGTCTACCACAGTCACTATAGACTCTTCCAACTCGACTTTACAGGTAAAAATTGTTCATGAAAGGGGGGAAACTGGTTCTAATGCGGGATGCTGCTTGGCCCCAACCAACTTGGCGCTCCAGGTCCGCCCGCGGATCCCAGAAAAAACACCATTAGAGGATACCCCTAGGCGGGGGCTGGGTGATACCCCTTCAAACCAGGTATATAATGATTTTGAACTAAAAAGCCAAACACAGTGTCCCCCAACCATAAATTTACCACCCGAGTCTGCACCTTATGTCTTGATTTTAGCAGGAACTCCAGCGCTAAGAGAAGGTATATCAGAATCCCATGAAGAGCTAAAACATAAAACCATTCACTGGCTTGCCAACCACAGAAATTTTAGCTATGAGAACACTTATGAGGTCCTGACTACAAGAAGGGTAGGATGAATTGGAAAACACCATAAGGATATACATGGGGACTGTGTAATAATTAACTTTAGAAACCCATGTATAATCGAGCACATTTTAGCGACAGAACATGGAAAAAACAGGGGGTCCATTATTCTACTGCCCTTAGGGTATTTCTATCCCCCAATAAGGCCTCACTATCAAGAGCACTTATTTCAGTTGAAAAGAAGAGCTCCAATTATAAAAGTGGCTCCCCCTAATCCGGTTCGATTGTTTTACAATCATTCAACTTTCAATATCCCTACTAGTAACCGGTATAGCCCACTTGAGGGAGTGGATTGACAGGAGGGCTCTGATACTACTAAAAAAGTGGGAATAGCTTCCACACTACCTGATCTAGAGTATCAGGGTAGGCAAAAAGGGAGGATTTTAAACTTTGGGGAAGAATTAGTCAGAGAGAGTCAGATTGGTACTCGCAATCCAAGTTATCCTTCTTTATGGCCCGACCATTTTGAAACCCCAGACCATCCGATGCACCTTGTCTGTAATCTTATCGGTAGCATTGAACCAATTAATGTCCCCTCAAATCAAAAATTAGCCGTGACTCCCCATAAGAACCCATCTATTGGTGAAATAACAAGGGTTTTATCTTGGAATATAGCTGGTTTAAGTAGTAAACTAGACGATCCTTAGTGGGGATCGTTTATTGATGGGTTTGAAATCTGCATGTTCCAAGAAACTTGGGCAAGAAAAGAGGCTTTCAAATTAGGATACGCCAACTTTAACATTCTGGCATCCTCGAGGGGAAAAGGGAGACCTTCTTGCGGCCTCATAATTTGGGTGCGATCCCACCTGGGGTGTTCTGCAACTCTAATTGACACAGGCTCTAGCGATATTTTATGTGTATTGTTACAGTTTCCAACAAAGCCCCCTGTCGTTTTATAAATGTATATTCACGACCCTCTCTAAAAGGTAAAGAATCCAATACTCTGGAGGAATTAACCACCTTCCTCGGTACCATCGATACTAACCTGTTGATTATACTAGGTGGGGACTTTAATTGTCAATTTGAACCGTTGGAAGGTTTACCACTGGACGGTCTATATGATGAGGACCAGTTTTTAAAAATCCCAGAGTCAGGCTGTCCTAAAGTCAAAATTTGGTCCCCTTTGGCGATCCAGATGAGTTGTCTCACTATGAGGCATTCTCTTCGTGCCTGTAATGGGAGATCACTATCCGAGACATCGAATTGCTATACATTCTATAGCAAGAATAGGGGGTCCATATTAGACTATATTTTTATTAATTCACATTTTTGGGATAGGATGTTGGATTTTAAGATAATTCCACGTTTTGATAGTGACCATTCCGCTCTTGTGGTGGAACTTAAAGCGCTGAACATAGGGAATCCGTTGGATACGGATAACCCCCTTGACTCTAGGCTTGTGGTCACGCATTGTAGAAAGAGAGTGAAATGGTCTAATTTTATCCAGTCAGAAGAAAAAATGGCCAGCTTATATGATGCCTTGCTTCCGGTTTTTATTGATGCATCCAAATTGTCCAGCCTCTCTAGAGAGGGTCTAGACCTTCAGCAGGCCCAATTAAACTATGACAAATTAGGAAAAATTACCTATGATTTCTTTTTCCCAACTAAAAAACAGAAAAAAGATAAGTGGCCTACTCATCCTTGGTATAACAGCTCTTGCCGCAAGGCAAAAAAGGTATTGTCTCAACTATTAAAACTAAAGACCGCTCTTCAATAAGGACGGCTAGAGCATACTACAAAGCAGTTATACACGAGACAAAACAAAGTTGGGAAGCTGAAAATTGGGCTACTATGAAAATCGCTCTGGTCGATAGAGATATGAGGACCTTCTGGGGAATAGCTAATTCTGGCTCAACTACTTTACATAGTGCGGTTGAACCAAATTTAGATGAACAGACCTGGCGGATCCACTTTGAAACTTTGTATACCAAGGAATCGGGTGTTGATCATGCTCTTGGCTGTGACACACCAGCCCCTGGTTCTGTGGTTTTTGAGGACATAAACCCCTTATCTGATGGTGACCTGGGCTCGAGTATTTCTATAAAAGAAATAAAAACCGCATTGGCCAGAATAGCCTCGGACAAAGCCCCTGGGTTGGACAAGATACCCGGTGATTTATTCAAAAGCGAACCTGCCATTTGGGCTCCCTATCTTTGGATGCTTTTTAATTCAATTATGCAAGGCATGAAGATTCCTACAAGTTGGCTAGGTGCGGAAATAATTCCGATTTTTAAAAAGGGCTCCCCACTTCTCCCGACCAATTACAGACCCATAAGTCTAATTGATATCTCCCAAAAAGTTTTTTCGAGAGTTCTCCTCCTCAGACTTCAGTCATGGATGGAAGAGAGGGATATTTTGTCTGTCCTCCAGGCTGGGTTCAGGGAAAAATTATCAACCCTGGACCAAGTCCTAAGATTGCAATTACTATATTGGAAAACTGTTTGCCTGCAGGGGGGTAGTCTGTTTTTAATTTTTGTAGATCTAAGATCAGCTTTTGATCTAGTTCCAAGGGAGAAACTATGGTCTGTTTTAGCTGGGATGGGGGTCCCTGCTTATTTAATTCAACTTTTCAAACGTCTGCATGAATGCAATTATGCTCAAATTAGGTATGGGAAGGATGGTAATCTTACAGCGCCTATACCTATTAACCGTGGCGTTCGACAGGGTTGTGTGCTCGCGCCAACTCTATTTAGCTTATACATTAATGGCCTAATTGATACACGGTTAACAACAAAAGACCTGGATGCCCCTAAGCTAGCTTCTCGTAGAATTTCGGCTATGATGTTCGCCGACGACACCCTTTTGATTGCCAAATCTCCTATGGGGATACAAAAGGTCTTGGATAAAATCGAGGAATTTTGCAGGGATAGAGGTTTAGAAATCAACCTCCAAAAGACCAAATGTATGGCATTCAATTGCCCAAAGAGCTCATGCCCTAATCCATCCCTAAATGGTAAACCTCTCGAAAGGGTGTCATCTTTTGTGTATTTGGGTTTTACAATAACCGAGTCCATGGATTGGGGGGCTCATATTACAAAATCTACGCTAAGACTTGCACAAACTTCAGGAGGCATCATGAAGGTTTTTAACAAGTCCAGCAAAAGAACTGTTAGCCCAGCAGTAGAAATATATAGGGCTCAGGCAAGAGGTGGAGCTTTGTATGGTGCAGAGTTATGGGGCCACCTAAATATGTCAAAACTATTGCAGGTGGAGAACCAATACCTTAGACAGTTATTTAGATTACCTCGTAGTACCCCCCTGGTCCCGCTACGCTTGGATACAGGTGTAACTTCAATAGCTGAAGTAGCAGCTCTCAGGCCCATAATGTATTGGCGTCGTTTATGGACCACCCCTGAACTTATACCATACAGGGAGGAGCTCTTAGAGGTACTAAGGTCTTGTGGTGTTATAAAAATCCCTTGGTGTGACCATATAAAGCTTCTCTTATCTAGCTTGGGCCTAAGAGATTGTTGGCTTGACCCTGAGTCTGCTTGTTTGCTAACATCTAAGGGTCATATGAAAGCATGTTATAGTGATTATAGACTAACGCAACTTAACATTCCTTCTGGGACTGGGAAATGCACTAGTGCCTTTTTAGAAATTAAAGCATTTCCTTATTTTGAACCGGCAATAGATCTCATTACCCCTTCTGCGGCCAGGAAGCTCTATTTACAATTTGGATACGGGGTACTCCCACTCCGCTGTTTTACATCTAAATGGAGTAATCAAAACCCGACCCATTGTCCGGTATGTGATCACCCCGAGGAAACGGAGCTTCATGTCTTCTTTTGTTGCCCTGGACATCAGAAGGCAAGGAGCCGCTGGTTGGCTCAGATCTGCAGGAATCTCGGCACCAGGTCCTGTCTTGAAGCTTTTAGGATACTGAAATCTGACTCGGGTATTCCTATAGTATACTCGGTGGCCGGTTTTTTGTTTTCAGTATGGTGCACTAGAAGTGCCCATTTGAGATCTCACAAAGAAAATTGATTGTCTGTTAGTAAATGCTGTAAATCTTTTTCCCGCTTATTTGCACATGCACAAGTTTTAAATATAGGAACTTTAGTTCCCCTATTTTATTGAGGATTTGTTCTTAGTTAATTTATATATTTATTGTACCATGCACTTTCTAATCTAACTGTGTTATCCTCCGTCCAAATCCTAAGTCCCAAAGCTCTATGAATTTCTAAATCTGAAACTGTATGTATAATTGTTTTGTTTTTATTCATTTGTATGTTTTTTTGATGTACTTTTTAGGACATTTTGTCCAAAATAAAGTTTCTTGACTTGGACTTGGTAATAGCTTTACAAAACATAACAACATAATATAACAGAGTCTGACATTTCCAAGACCTCTTGGCGCTGTCCCTAGCTGAATGGCACGTGCTGGGGCGGCGTGCCCTTACGTTAGGAGCCTTCCAGCGACTTTCCCCGAGTACGTGAATATGTGGACAGTCTCCATAGCAAGGACATATTTCTGGAACATCAAATGTCATGAGTAGGCCTGGGAGGAATGACAAATGCTACTTAGAGAGAGTTAAAGAGACGAGAGAATGACAGATATGAATGATGAGGGGATAGATTGGAAGGAAACACGGACAGAGAGGTCAGATAAAGAAAAAAAGGATAAACAAGAGACAGAAAAGAGAGTACAGAGGGAGGGAAAGAAAACGATGAGGAGAAAGGAGAGTGTAAAAGAAAAGCGAGAGAGGAAAGAACAGTGACGAGAGCAGCTTGTTTCAGGAGAGAGAGCAGTGCACGAGGGAATAACTAATGCTGCTGTTTTCAAGCACACACCTGCGTGTGGCACCATCCGCCTTGCGGGAGCGAGCAACAGCCAATTAGCATGCGCGCCGCTGCTCGCTCCCGCAAGGTGGATGCCGCCACAAGCACGAGTATGTGCTTGAAAAAGAGCAGAGCAACGGCTAAAGGCCCTCTTATTCAGCGCATGCACGCTGCGTAGGCGAGACCTAAAAAACAATACTCTTAGTTTATAGTAAATTGTGCTCGCAAATATTCACAATACCACAAGGTGGTGCCAGTGCCTTACGATGCACAATAGGGAGCTTCGTGAAATCAAACTTGCAGTTTCCCAATGTTTTAAGATGACTCCAACACCACACGATGGCGCCAGTGCGTTACGACACACAATAGGAACCTTTGTGAAATCAAACTTGCAGTTTCTCAATGTATTAAGATGGCTCATTTGCGTGACCACGCACGGTGACGCTAATAAACATTGCATCAGCTGAAACACATACACTGCCATGACAGACGTCAGCTGAAACGCATATGCGTTCCAACACTCGTAGCGCAGAGGAGACAATACCAAAACGCGCTAATCCTTTCAAATACCACAACGTCGCACCGCAGACACCGGCTCATCTCATCTGTTTTTTAATAAATCGGAGATTCGTATCACATTACCAGCCGCTGGAGAAGAAAGACAATCCTTCTCATCTACACATAATTCTGCCGCTGGAGGAGGGAGAAGCTGAACCTCTGCTTGATGTTGAGGTGATCCCACACGCTCGTCGCCAAATAAATGTGGTGTTTTCTGCACATATAAATGAAAGTCATACACGAAGTTGAAGTCAGGTCCAGTTTATTCACCTCAGCCATCAGGCGCTTCTCAGTAACTGACAATCAAAGAATGTTCACAGTAGAATTCTAAATGGCACTAAAAGGTAAGATGCTGCATGGAACTGAGCAGGACGTCACTCCTCGCCCATAGTGCATACCTGGGAGAAGATCATATCAGCCTTTTGTGAAGTATGTATGCCCTTGATGGTGCTGACATCGGAGCTTTGCGTGGTGGCTACGTTCTCTTCCGAGGGGACAGCCAACGCAGAAGTCTCGTGCTGGGAGGAAGCCGCCTGAGAGTTGCAGAGCGGCTCGAATACAGGCTCTGGCAGCTTTGGTAGAGTCAGCACAAGTCTGCTTGCAGCTAGGGCTTCTTCCTCGTTGGTTGCAGCAGTAGGTTTAGGGGTACATTCAGAAGATAGTGCAGCTCAGCTCCCAGCCCCTGAGGGGGTTGTAGATGGAGGTGGAGGGACAGGGAGGCTGCAGGTTCAGCATTTCAAGCATATGGATAGGAGCAGTCAGTCTTATGGGACGGCTGGTGGTAAGCTTTCAAGATATACACTGTGTACTAGGGCAATAGTGGCAGCCCAGGTAAGTTCTGGGTCGGAATCTGCTTTTGCAGTGTTAAAAGCCACAGTAAAGGGGAAGCAATGACACTTTGGATAGATAGTAAATATTGAGACTATTACTCCAAAAATTAGGGAATCTATAAAGCCAACCAGTAAGAGCCCTGGTGGCAAAGAGTAGAAAGGTCCCCCAAGATTAAGATAACTCTCTCACTTAAATTTTTTTTATGGAGGGGGGCCCGGAAGTAGATGGGAGACGGCAGGCTGTAGTATGGAGAACTCAGTCGTTGTTGCGGACATTGGTGCAGGTGTTCCTTTTGGTATATTCAGATCCGTTGAAATAGGAAAAATGCCAGGAAAAAAGCTTGTGTGGTGTACCCTAGGTTACTACAAGTAATAGATTTGAGGCTCTCATGGTAGTAGAAGAGCCAGGAATGGTGGACGAGCATGACCAGCAAGAGAAGGAGGACAGTGGGACAGCCAGTGTATTATCTTGGGATTCGCTGAAAGCTTTACTTTTGGGCTTAAAAGAGATGAAAAGCAGATTTGAGGTATCGGAGACTGCAGACACGTTCTGTGCCCGCCGACCACTCCGCACACGAGTGAAGCAGTTCACGGCAGGCCAGCCGAGCTATGGTACGCGGCGCATCTTCTCGCCTTGCTGTAGGAGATGTTTCAGAGGGCCCTCTTCTGCAGGACTAGTGCCCTAGCGGGAGCGACAGGGCACCGGCCCCGCACCTCCTGTTTTTCGTGCCACCAACTCAGCTTCACTTCCTGATGGCACCGCAGCTCGAATCGCTCGCAGTCCCGGTTACTCCTCACCAGTAGTCGCGTCTTGAATCTTGTTTGAAGTATGTGAACATATCGATGTCAGATTATGAAGCCAAGACGCGGAGCTCACTTAGTCCATCATCTTAGCCAGCTGCTCACGCCCCGTGACACGTCCATAATCATAGTGTAATTGGGGCTTTGCACCTCGAAGACAAGGGCTGGAGATATATTTTGCTGTATTGCCCACCATGACTGGGCTGCTTTTATTGCCGGGGTTATGACGAGGAGATTGTCTTATGAGCCGTGAGCCTGTATCCACTGGATATCCAGTTGTAGAATGCACAAGGATAGCATTCCCAGCATGGATTTGTACATTCTCACTGAAACTTACTTTTTCTTTGTATTTAAGTTGTTATATGCAAGATCTTGTGAATATGTTCTGTCGTAGGGTAAGCCTTCGCTAGCTTGGTGTACAAAACAGCCTCAAGGAACACCAACGATTTACTCGGTATGAGGGATGATCTTTCCATATTGATCTGCAGCCCCAGAGATTTGAGTAGCTTACGACAAGCCCATGAAGAGTTTTTTGCAGAGAGGTATGTGGACCCTTTAACTAGCCAGTCGTCCGTAGGGATAATTAGAGTTGAAGGTGGGGGTCTGTGCCTGTTAATCAAATGCAGTAAAGGAATAATAATTTCCAAATCTCATATTCTTTTGTATTTGGTTGGCAGGATGTGTCGGACTACCAGGCACCACCATATGCCCTCTTTACAACTCTGTCGGAAACACTTCCTGGTGGGTGCCAGCCTACTCTTATCCTTTGACCTAACTATTTACCTAGGTTTACTATTTGGGAGCTCCCTCCCCAGAACTCAGGACACCGTGCAGACCAGATGAGTACTAGCAAACCTTACCCTAGCACCCTGCTTCTCTTTCGTCTACTCAATGAATAAAGTTAATCGTCATAAGAAAGTCCTCACTTGCTATTATTTAAATCCTGCCTGTCCTATTGATGTAATAGACTGCCTCATGTCTTTTCAATTGTATTTTATGCCTGAATGAGTTGATTCCTCATTAGAGTCTTCTCTTCCAATCTTACTTTTCCAATGAATGAAATAGACAACTGTGGCATATTGGAACATGCTCCTCTGCTTATGTCATAGTTTGCTGTCACTAGGAGTTCTGTGATGACTCTTGATCTCCCAGGTGATGGAATGTATTGTTTGAATGTTGTAGAGCAGTAACCACTTTTGGATGTGTAGCTGTGGATGGGTTTCTTCTTCCTACCAATAAACCTGGATTTCTTTTAAACAACCTGCCATTTGAGTGATCCTTCCCTCCTTATCAGGATCCTACACTGGCGTAGTCGGCAGCAGCAAAATACAAGGAAAGAAGAGCTCAACAAGCCCCTCAACTTCTACATTTGATTGATTTCTGTGGTAGTACCCCTGCCTCAGGCACTGTGCTGCTACAGTTTCATTGTGGGAAGTGAGTCTTCTGTGAGTAACTCGAGGAGTCTACCTATTTGTCACCGAAAAGAGTCAGTACTGGAACTTCACACGGTCAAATTTATCACACTTGGTATGCGTAGTTGAATTGGTGTGATTCTACATGTGCCTACTTTGTGACATTTATCCCGGTTTTCTGATGATTTAGAGATGGCTACGAGCCGTCTGTTACAGGGCTTGAGCTTCTGCAGCCATCCCAACAGGCACACTTCCTGTACACCCTCAACCATTTCCAGAACTACAGCCGTAAGTATGCGCATAACCTTCGCCAAGAAGTTGTATACACCCATGCAGCTCCAGGCAATATGCATAAAATCAGCATACGCCTGTCCACAACGCACACAGCATGCATTGTCCTGCAGCCCAAACCTTCGCAACTGTAACGGTGTATAATAAAGCTGGTGTATGTATTTGAAATGAATTATGCGAGGATTACAGTTCGCCGTCAAGCGCCCAGTTAATGTACAGCAAAACTTCCAGGAGTCTAACGAGAACGCGTCACCCAAGATGGTCTTCCATTTATTATAGGAAGGGGACTCGTTAAGGTCGGATTCTCTTAGGGATGCATTGTATAATTTGGTAATAAGACTACTATGTTCTGCACTCGCCAGCACCGCCCGCAGTGCCAGCAGTGTGCGCGGCTCTGTCGGGTATGCTGGGTATACCGCAGGAATTTCCTGTCGCACTCACACATACGTAAAACGTAGCATAATTCCGGCATGACGCCCACCCTGGAGGTCCGACAGTGAGCAAAAGCGACCTTGGCTATATAAGTCTCCCAAAAGTCTAACCCCCACTTTACCTAGTGCCTTCAGGGCCGCAGGCTCCTGCGCCGCTGATACACCCGGATGCGCAGTGAGGTGAAGCGTTGGGGCATATAAATACTCCAGATTCGCCCTTTTAGCCAAAGTTTTCCATGCCCAGGCCGTACAATGCACAGAGCTGATTTCCCCACGTGATCCCCCAGCTCCACCCGTCAAGGCTGCAGCAGCCAGAGGCTCCGGAAGTACCGAATCCGCCTCAACAGCCGTATGTGGCTGAAATTTCTGTGGAATGTACCAAAAGTGCACGTACGACGCCTGTGCGCATAAGTAGTATAGCCGCAAGTCAGGAGCCTCGAGCCCACAAACGGCTGAACCAGCACACTCCAGCTACAGCGGGGCTTCTTGCACCCCCACACAAACGTTAACAAGGTCGACTGCAATGTATTAAACAGCGCGACATTCAGGCGACTGGGAATATTGACAAACAAGTAAATCAGCTTGGGGAAAATGGTCATTTTTATGGAGAGAGAAAGAGAGAGAAAGAAAGAGAGAGAAAGAGAGAGAGAGAGAGAGAGAGAGAGAGAGAAAGAGAGAAAGAGACAGAGAGAGAGAGAGACAGAGAGAGAGAGAGACAGAGAGACAGAGAGAGAGAGAGAGACAGAGAGAGAGAGAGAGAGAGAGAGAGAGAGAGATATTTGCCCAGCGCTCAGCCTGTTTCGTAATTGTGTTGACAGCACGACCATAATTTGCGATGATCACAACCTCCGGGTCCCTGTGCAGCTACACGCCCAGGTACTTCACGGGGTCAGTCGACCACCTCAGGTGGAATTCGAGATCTATCTCCCTGGTGCCTGCTGTGAGCGAGAACACAGTAGATTTGGCCCAGTTGATGCCCATACCAGGGTATCTTTCAAACCTGATGTACTCATGCAGCAATTCCGACAGATGTATAGCAGGGTCTCAGACGTAAAGTAGTATATCATCTGCATACAGCGACACCACTAGGGGGCGCTGTCTAAACCGCAATGCAGTCCCCGCATGTCTGACGCAGCTTACATGCTAGAGGTTCAAGAGCTAACGCAAAAAGCAAGGGCGATAGTGAGGCACCCCTGTCGCGTGCCACAGTGGATGGAAAAAGCATCAGATACCCAGCCATTTCAACGAATCCGAGCCACTGGCTCATTAATAAATAGATAGATCAATTTTAGAAAAAAGTGGCAGGCCCATTCGTAACAAGATAGTGAACATATAGTCCCATTGGAGCGAATCAAACGTCAACTCCCACCCCACGCACTTCGGCTGCTCCAAAGCCATCCCGAGAATGCCTAAACAGACCCCATTAGAACAACAACACAATAGCGTGGTGTGGGGAACTCCCATACGGGGGCGTCCAGAGTGCTACTACCCTCCCGCTTAGTAGGAGGTGGCTGATCAGGTCTAGAACCTGTGTTACAATTTTCGTTCGAATACTAACACATAAAGCATCCCTCAGCATACATATAGCACGTTAGAACTTGCAGAACCCAGCAATATGAGTGGCAGTGCACATATACATCTACAAATAAGCAAGGCAACCATTAGGATAAGTCGTAGAACCAACACAATAAGAGCCCTCATTAAATAATATCAATCGTCCACCCCATGTTCAACTTCGGCCCGCGCTGGTGTCTCTTCAGTTGCTTAGCGTGTTCCATCGCTGCGTTAGGGGTGGAGAAAACCTTGAAATTCCCCTCTGATCCCACACGGAGTCTCGTGGGATACAGCATGGCGTAGGGAATGTTTTCAGACTGCAGAATGTTTTTGACTGTGCTATACTCATGCCTCGCAGCCTGGACTGCGACAGCAAAATCGTGAAAAAAGGACAAGGTGTTCCCCTGATGGCTGATGGTACCCCTCTCCCTGGCCAGCCGCAAGATAGCATCCCGGTCCCGGTAGTTCAATAATCAAGCTATTATGGGACAAGGTGGGGCTTCGGGGACGTGGCGCGCCGCCAAAGAGCGGATAGGTGCTCGGGTCCAAATATTTCCGTGAGTAGGGTCTCAATGAAGTGCCCCATTCTTCCAGTTATGTTCCTCCTAGACTGGGGCCTCCAAATCAAATTCCTGGCCTGTACTAGGGCCAGTACCTTCTCTGTGAGAAGTTGGCCTGGCATATGCTGTTCCTAGTTCTAGGGACACCTTGCACCAGTCCAATTCGACTCTTATTGATGATAGGTTTAAGACAACCTTTAAAGAAAGCTATCCTAGTGGTAGCTGTGGAGAGCAGCCTTCAGGCTAAGTCTTGAAGGAGTGTTAAGCTTATTGTTTTACCATAATAACCTCTTGAATAACCAAATGAAAGAGTAGCCCACACAGGTATATATATAAAATATATGTATTTATTCTAGACAGAATCCCACAGTCGCTTTATGTGACTAGTGGTAAAGTTACACTTCAAACAAGCATTTATAAACACAATAAATAGCACAGAAATCAATGGGCCCCAGGGGGGGACCAAACCATATACTAAAATAGTGGTATAAGAACAACGACAATTCTACAGGCAATGCCTAGGGCATTCAGGATCGCTTGCCCCTTCGGAATCCACCCACAGTTATGAGGAAGGGGACCCATGGGAGACACGTGCAGTGCAAAGAGCTGCTATCGGGATCTCAATGTTAGCCTATGGAGAATGTCGCGGTTTGAAATAAACAGATTAAAAATACTTCTAGCAAGAGTACAAAGTTAAAACTTTAGACTTAAGCTTTTGAGATGCCCACAACCCCGAGAGTACCGAGGTACCACTGTTACCTGCCCCAGGGAAGCCGGGTGCATAGGTCGTTTCTGCTGTCGGGTCGCGGGCTGATTTTCAATGGGAAAATAGTCAAAAGTTCTGCTAGCCAAAAGCGTCGATGATGCCGTGAAGATCAAAGATGTGAAGAATGTAGAGAAGAACCTGAAAGCAGAGGGGACAGAGTCTGGGTCACGGCAAAGTGACCAGGAGGCTCAAAGCAAAGAGCCCTTCGATGTCGGGTGCTTCAGGTGAGAGGTGCTGTTGCTTGGATCTGCAGCCACGGGCTCCGGGAGGCTTCAAGGAAGGCCAGCTTCCGGAGGGCGACTGTCCCATGTCGGATGAGGGTCGCTGCGGTGTTAGTGTCCGGATTGGATCCACTAAGCTTTGGCAACCGCAACCCACGAAGAATAAACAAATCAGCTACAGTGCAGACCCACGAGGTCTGGGAGAGGTCTCCTTCAAGGAGACTGTAGAGCAGGCCAGGAGCAACCAGGGGAACTCTTGTTTTCATAGATAGACCTCCGCTAGGGCCCACAAGTCGAGAGACAAGGGACCGCGGGAGGCGGCAATTTGGCGTGCGTAAAAGGGCACCCATGGGCCACCGGAGGGGGCTAGGGCGCTGGTCTTTGGCACAATTGCTGTAGAGTGGTTGGCTCGTGAACGGGCCAAAGCACAACTTCCCCACTGGTCAGGGTCGTGTGCTATGCAAGAGGTGGCCGGGGTCTCGGGGTATTGGGGATCTCGGCACCCACGCGGTCCACGGTGCCCAAACTCGTTGAGCACACTCACTGGCCTCTGGGATGCACTGGAAACCCACCTCAAGGGTTCTGGAAGTCGTCGAAGTTCGTGAGAGCAGCGAAGTTCCAACCGGGTCACTTGCAGTGTTTCAGGTGCCTGCCAAGCAGGGGGATAACTCCTTTATCCCAAGGGAGATTTCTTCAGTCAGCTGGGCAGCAGCTCGTCGAAGGTCGGTTCTGTAAAGTTCCAAATTAATCTAAAGCTCTGGGGCCACGTTATTCACCTTTATCCCTAAGATTAGGGGAGTGTCCAGAGTAGTGTCCACCAATGGCTGGTGAGGCGGGAAAGGGTGGCTACACCCTCTCCCCTTTGTGTGTTTCCCGCCTGGGTGAGGGGCAGGATGCCCCTGAACCGGTTCCAAGCGGTGTATGCAGAATTAGGTCTCTGCAGCTGCTTACGTGCAACTCTGAAAGGACATTTGGTGCACCCACCCTGTTCCAATCCACATTATCCTGTCTGGGGAGATGCTAGCACCTCCCTGCCACAGGAGCCCTATTGTCCAGCTGGCGAGGCTGGGGTTTTCCCCAGCAACAGCCAGCCAGGGTCGTGTAGGTGGCGGGCAGTAGCCATTTTGGGAAACTTGTGCACTTTTAAATTGGTGTCTAAATTCTACCGCTTTTCCCATATCGCCCTTCTAGCAAGGGGGAATCGTACCCTCATGCCCATGGCTGGACTGGGGGTATGATTCCTACATGTTTGACACCAAACACGATATGGTTCTGTGTAGCCATTCTCAAGTTATCGCGATATTGCAATAGACTTATAATGCGGTTAAGAGTATATGGTATGGCTACACTACAAACAACCCAGTAACGATTTTACGAAGGTTGCAGAGAGGCCCTACTCATGTAGGGGTCCCCCCTCACACATACCTCAGCACCCTGCCCTGTAGGATTACCAAGGCCTGCTATAGGGGTGACCTATGAGAGTATATGTGTTGTAATGGGTGGGATATAGGGTACCTATATCCCTGTAAGGGGTGCTAGCACCACCTTACCCAGACTACAGTAGTGGTCTGGTGGTGTCAGTTTGTATGGCTGTCCCAGGGTGGCACAATAAGTGCTGCATCCCTGGTAGGCCTACTGGGGGACCCATGCCCTGGGTACCTAGGGTACCATCGACAAGGGACTGGTGGGGCATGCCCAGCATCTAATTAGGTTTGTACCTAGAGTACTCACATCAGTTTTAGGGAGAAAGCAGATAGGCTGGGGTCCTGGATAGCAGGATCCCAGCCAGACTAGTCAAAACCACTCACATACCAGGCAAAAAGTTGGGGGCAACCATTAGTCAGATTCCACCTTCCTACATTCTCCATGTTAAGGGCCTTGCTCATTACCTCACCAAGACAATCCTCAGCATTATCGACCCTCTGCTCCACCTCTCCCATTCTCGCAGATTGTTTTTCTAGTTGAGAGGACATATGATCCAGCCGATGATTTATAGTCGACATGCTTCCCTCTATAGCCTGGAGACTTTTCTGCATGGCCAGCAGCGTGGACTCCAGATTAGGCGGGCCGTCTCCCTGTCCATCAGCCTCAGAGTCAGAAGCCGCTTTCTGTTGGGCCCTACCCGATTTTCGCGCCTCAAATGTGAGGCGGGGCTGCGACTTATCTGGCTTCCTCATGGTAAGTGGTAGGGAGTACAAGATATCAACAACCACCCAGGAGTATTCCAAAGCAACGAGTTTTGAGCAAGTGGCTTGGTAATGTAGTGCAGCGAGGGTATAACCATAGGCCAGTTGCCATCAGACGTCCATACTCGCACAATAAACACAGTGCTACACTCCTGAGACGTAGAGAGGACCCAATACACACAGCAGGTTCAGATGCAGTCCTACCACAGTGCAGCGATTCCGCAGAGATCCAGTGGTTCAAGCTTTCAAGTGGCAGGTAGTAAGAAAAGTACACAATCCAGACGCAGGTTATTTGCAGCGAGACCACCTCCAGACCCTTTAAAAATATCCCGCAATGCAGTTGCTCCCACAGTCTGGCCAGATGCAGCACCAATGACACGACATAAGCAGCTGGAATAAGCAGGCCAGTCCCCCAACAGGCTCCCAAGGGATATCAATAGGCGGTCTTTCGCAGGGAGACAGCCAGGCCCCCGCAGGATCCTCGCCCAGGAATATGGATAAATTAGGCTGATGCAACTCCACCACAGGACACAGGTAGGAAGCGTGGTGTTTGTGGGGGCCCAGGTCCTAGAAGAGGTGAGCGCGGGGCAGCTAACTCCAATGCACTTCCTTGGAGCCAGTCAGTGCAGCGGGACAGACCACTCCGCCATCAGGTGCTAGGCAGCAAGTCACACGGGGCCCACACCATCAGGCCCACGGAGCAGGGTAACATGGGCCGGCCAGGGCACGAAGAACAATCCGCCCCACCGCTGTGCCGCAACCAACTCATCTCGCAGGTAATTCCCAGGGTGCGGGGTTTCCAAGCGGCAAACAAAATCAGGCACACACTAGCTTCGCACGCAGACCGCAAGCGGCGGACCGCGACCCAAATCACCGGCCCACACCCACCTACCACAGCCCACGGCGGGCGCTGATATACATCCACCTCCAGGGCCAGGAACCCCCGTCAGGCCTCTCAGCGTCTTGCAGTCGCAGCGTGTATTCCAGGCCAACAGCACCAGGCCAGCTAGCAGGCCGCAGCGAGGAGAAATCGCTGTGCCACCCCACAATATTAGGCCAGTCTCTCCCGCTTGCACTCAGCTAAGTCAGCACGCAGGTCGGCCAGCAGACACAATTACAGGATCCAGGCACAAGTAATTCAGGATCGCTGCTTCCTCCCGCAGAGCGCCGGTTAATAGTCGGGCTCCTTCCGCATCCAGCTTAGGCCGCCATCTTGACCCAGAGGCGAGCGGAGAACACTTCATCGATTTTCAAGGCGCCACAGAGTTCGCCAGACGTGCTTCCAGGCGCAATCCGTAGCAGAGATGGCACTGCACACAGGTCGGCAGGAAAGGAACTTGGATGCCTCTATGGATTGCCGATATTAGGCGGATTACGGATCAGCCGGGCGGAGCTGCACTAAAGTGCGGCCATCTTGCCTGGCGCCCTCTAGCGCCCCCGGGCAAGATGTCTTTGATCATCTTCCTGAACTCAGTGACGCAGAAGGGAGAGGTTTAAATGAGTTTGAAATATGCATAAAAAACTCGACAAACACTGTTTACCTAAAGTTAGCACTATTTTAGAGCGATACCAATTTTCAAAAAGGTTGCAAAATGAAGGTGAAAGTGTGGAGGTCTACATCACTCATCTCAGGAAGCTATCATCATCTTGTAAGTGTGAAGGATTGTTAGATGAGAGGATCAGGGATCAATTCATGTTGGGATGCAACATTGAAAAAATCCGTGAAGAGTTCTGGTTGAGAGATGAACCCTCGCTAGAAGATGTAGTTCAAGGGGCAAAAAGAGTAGAACACTCTAATAAGTGCGTTGACACCATAAAAAAAGTATAAACAAGATAAGCAAACTATTGTTCAAGTAGTAAAAGATGATATGAAAACCAAGTCAAAACCAGAGGGTGTCTTTAAAACTAAAAAGAAACCTGTGACATTTAAATGTTTTCATTGTGATAAATTAGGACATTTAGCTAATGATAAGAAAAGCCCTGCTTTAAATGTCATTTGTGCCAAATGTAAAAAAAAAAAGTCATCTCTCCATTGTCTGCAAAACCAAGAGTTCCTCTTCTAATGTTAAATGTGTAGAAACAGAGATTTCAGAAGGTTTTGTATGTGGCCAGATTGTTGGGCAAGTAGACTCTGGTATACAACTTAAGTCTTGCCCGTTGGATGAGATCAAGGTAGAAGGTGAACTCACCAGAGTTCTGTTCGATTCTGGTGCTAAAATTACCATAATTTCAAGAGTTTTCTTTCAAAACAAGTTAGCTCATAAGACTTCTCTTCTAAAACCTGATATACGTCCCCTGGCATATGGAGGTGAGCCTATTCCATTGCGAGGGTACTTCATAGGACTCATTGAATATAAAGACTGCTATGCCTCTGGGAAAATATATGTATCTGAAAAAGGGGATAGCATTATCAGCTGGTTCCAACAGGGGGATTTAGGAGTCATGCCTGATCCTGGTAGCGATTGTCCCATTAAGTTGAAGGAGCATGTGAATTCAATTCATAAACAAATTGATATTGCAAGCAAGATCAAACAAAGTTTTCCTACTGTTTTTAGGGATGAACTTCGGTGTTTCAAAGGGTTTAAACTCAATATTCATCTCCGTCACAACTCTCAACCTTCTAGTTGCAAAGTAAGGAATGTTACTTTGCGTTAAGGGAGGAAATGAAAAATGAGTTAGACAAACTCAAGCAGGGTGGTATAATTGAGGAGGCGGAAGGGACCGAATGGTTGGCTCCGGTGGTGGCAGCCCGTACGGCCAATTGATCTCTCGCCTATGTGTGGACTTGAGGCAGCTTAATAAATGTGTGATAGTAGATCGATATCCCCTTCCAAATATTTCTGAGCTCCTGGTGTTGTTAGGGGGAGCTAAGGTATTCAGCACCATCGACCTAGCTTCGACATATCATCAAATTTAACTTGCTGAAGCTTCAAGGGACTACACAGCTTTCATAACACCCTTTGGGACATTCAGATTTGTAAGGATGCCATTCGGCCTTGTGTCTGCGGCGTCAGTCTTTCAATGTGTGATGGAAAAACTTCTCAAGGATTGCAAAGGGGGCCCGTCCGCGGCAGCTGCCGGTGTAGGTCAGTAACCGCCCTTTACCCTGTCCTTATTCCTTTCCGGTCGGGTCTGCTCCCACCCCCGCAGTTTGTATGATTCATACCTACTATTGCTCACTGTCCAGCTGTGCCTAAGTAGTGTCTGTCTACATTATTGCTCTCTGCTGGTCTGTATTATTGGCCCTCCTTTCTATCCGCAATTGTACTTATTTATACGGTGTCCTGATTTGATGCAAGAATGTACCATGTCTATGCAATTCTGTCAATAAAGGTTTTGAAAAAAACGAAAAAAAAAACAAGTATTGCAAAGGGATCTGCATCTATCAAGATGATATCCTTGTGTTTGCTAAAGATCACAAAGAACATGAGGATCATCTGTACAGTGTTTTACATAGATTGAGTGAAGCTAATCTCACAATTAAAGCTGAAAAATTTCAGTTTGGAACATCTTCCATCCACTATTTAGGACACACTGTGTCAGGTGAGGGTATTGCTCCTAAGGCTAATCTTGTTGACACCATTACTCGTTTGACTGCTCCTACCTCCAGGGAGAGGCTCATGAAGTTTTTTGGGATGATAGAGTATTACAATAAATTTATTGAGAATTTTGCTGAGAAAAGTTGTTGTATGAGGTCTCTCTTGAAAAAAGGAGTAGATTTCAAATGGACTAAAGAGTGTGATCTTGAGTTTGATTCCCTTAAGGAAAATCTCTGTAATGCTCCTAAACGCAAAAGTTTTGATCCTTCCAAGACTTCTTTTATTACTACTGACCCAAGTCTCAGAGGTCTGGGGGCTGTCTTTCAGCTGGAAGTTGAGTGGGGAATGCAAACTATAATGTTTCTTTCTCGTTGTCTGAAGGACGCTGAGTCTCACTATTCCGAAATTGAACAGGAAGCTTTGGCTGTATTCTGGGCTGTTAAGAAACTTAAAAAGTTTTTGTAGGGGACCAAGTTTGTAATAAAGACTGAACACAAGCTGCTCTGTGAAACTTTCAGGAAGAAGGGGTTAGTCTTGGTATCTAGCAGAATAACCAAATGGGTCATAGCGCTCCAGGAGCATGATTTTGACATAAGATACATTCCGGGTATAGAGAATGGCATGGCTGATACTCTTTCGAGACTGGTGAGAAAGGTTGAAATTGTGTCCAAGGTGAGGATAATGATGAGGAGGATATTCATGTCTGTGTTGTTGAGGATGAGATTATTGATGAGCCCCAATGGCGCTTAGAACTTTCTACTGATGCTGTCCTTTCGGAACGGTTATCTCTTATTCATAAAGGTTGGCACTCAAGGAAACAAGCATCGGAAGAGGCTGGGAAGTTTTGGGGCCTGAGAGATGAGTTGGCAGTTTGTGATGACTTGCTGCTACGGGGTACTAGACTTGTTCCTCCTTTAAAACGTCGGCAAACCTTAATAGAACTAGCACACAAGTCACACTCTGGAATGTCAAAAACTAAAGAGAGGCTTCGCTCTTCGTACTGGTGGCCTGGTATGGACTTACATGTTGAAAGAGTGGTGAGGGATTGTATTGTATGTTACATGAGCGAAAAGTCAAAATCTACAAGGGTTCAGCCAATGGTTGTAAGGGATCTTCCGTCTGGGCCTTGGAAAGATGTAGCTTTGGACATACTAGGTCCAGTTCACTCCAATGGTCAACACATTTTTGTTTTGGTGATTGATCTGTTCTCTAGAAGTTCATTTTACCACTAACATTGAAACTGTTCATGTTATCAAATTTTTTGAATCTCTCATGTCCAAAGAAGGTTATCCTGATACCATTCTCACTGATAATGGTGTTCAGTTGGTCTCACATGAGATGGAGACATTCCTCAAAAATCGTGGCATCAGGCATAAGAAGTGTTCTCTTTACCACCCAGAGACAAATGGTATGGTGGAGAGATTAAACAGGGTTTTGAAAGAAACCATCTCTTGGTCAAAGAGTGCAGGTCTCAATTGGAAGGAGGAGGTTCTTATGAAAGTTGAAAGTTATAGGGTGACACCACACAGTACCACTGGAAAGTCACCTGTTGTTCTTTGTAGAGGCAGGTCTCCCGGTACGTTGGTTGAGCCCTCGTGGCTAAAGTATCTTGAAGAGTCCGCCTCGGTCCATCCGTCTGAGAAAATTTCTCCTAAATGGAGTAATAAGAGAGGAGGCTAGATGTTTGTCCAGGAAAACATACTTTGATTCTAAGAAAACTGTTAAAGGTCTCTGTTGGTGATTTAGTTGTCATCAGGCAACCTGGTACTAAGGTTAAGTTTTCCAAGCCCGTATGAGTTATCAAAGTTTTCAAAAATGCTGTCAGAACTCAGGATCACAGGGTTTGGAATTTGAACAGAGTTTCTGTGTACAAAGGGGGTGAGTTCTGTGATCAACATGTAACTTCAAAGGATGCTGATGATGTCTCTGTTTCCTCTCGCATTTCTTCTAGGAATTTAAAAGACCAAGTTATTTAAAGACTTTGTATCCTAATTTTTTAATTGTTCCATTGTTTCCATTCTTCTCTCTCATGTATTATATTTGGTTTTTTTTCTCTTCTGTTAATGGGGGAAGGTGTGTGGCATGTTGCAACATGCTCCTCTGCTTATGTCATAGTTTGCTGTCACTAGGAGTTCTGTGAGGACTCTTGATCTCCCAGGTGATGGAATGTATTGTTTGAATGTTGGAGAGCAGTTACCGCTTTTGGATGTGGAGCTGTGGATGGGTTTCTTCTTCCTACCAATAAACCTGGATTTTTTTAAACAATCTGCCAATGGAGTGATTCTTCCATCCTCATCAGGATCCTACAACAACCTTTTCAATTTCAATGGTAATGAATGCTGTATGCTTTTGTTCTACGTTTTATTATCACTTACACCACAGCTACTGTCTCACACCGGCCCTCTTCATCTTCTCATGAATCTCTTTAATTAAATTTCAGCTGTTACTGCCCTACTGAGTAACTCTTCCATGTCCCTCCTGCGTTTGACTCACTGTTGACACCTGCCATTATCTCACGTCGGTTTGAAGGTTACCTAATCAAGCGGGTCTCGCCTCTGAACATTCTTGTCCCTGGGACCACAGAGACCACGTCGCCACAACTTACTAGATAAGGGAATAACCAGACCCTGTAGTTTTATGCATCCTTGCTGCTTAGCCCCAGGCCCAAATTATTTGACTGCTTGACCAAGTTGGCAGCACGTAACCGGTTACGCTACCCCATCTGTAATTGCTCGCCCCATATGCTGATTACCTTAACCCCCTGGCTAACTCTCGGGTCCCTTTTGACTTTGATGTACATAGTCTTTCAACTTAACTATCCCCTTGTTTAGCGGTTTGGTAGGGCTCACATAGACACCATTCTACTCTGGCTCTTCTATTCATAATCGGGCCTACACTCACACCCACCTTACTAGGAGGATGTGTACAAATTCCCAGCTTTGGCATATTATTGATATCTTACACCCTGTTGTATTTCAGGCTATAGGACCCCAAACAGGAAACCATGGTAAGCTCTATGTTTTTCACCACAGCATTCTTCTTTTCTAATGAGAGTGATGACTCTGTTCCCCTTTTGGGTTCTCTTGGACAGGAGCAGTGTAACTCAACTGTGTTATTTGGGTGTGTCCGAAAAATGAACTCTTGGATTTATTAGCTCATTGAGGTTGTGTGTCTCTCGTGCTCTGAACAAGTCTTGACTTAACTATGTTACGACCTAACTGGAACGCTCCCAAGTTTGTCAAAAGGATATACTTGATGCCTGATGTGCGACTCTCTCCTTGAACATGTTTTGTATTAGAACTGTGATGTATCTAACTGCTTTGCTGATGACGCTGCTAATGTAAGACTGAATTGCGGACATGCCGCCCACTGGGATAAATGTCCGTACCCTGCACTACCTTGTTATTTTGAGTTAGTCTGATACATATTACGATTAGGGCTGCTGGTTTTATGGCATTTATTTTTTTGCCATTTCTGTCTGTATGTATCCAAATTTATTTTTTGCTAATTTTATCTGTATTTATCCATATTTATTTTGGGTTTTGAGGCAAAATTAAGATGAAATTAGCATATTTCCACATTTACCCAATAAATATGCACTTATGCTTGAATGTCTGCTAGGTTTCAGTGCTGTGAGCACCCGCAGAAGATAAATCTCTGCACTTATATGAAAAAATGCAAAATTCAGTATCAACCTTGTGCATATCTACTGCTGTTAAAGCCGCTTTACTAAAATTCCATACTTTTTAAATCCCTTATCTATCAATCCACACATCTATTGGCCTGGCAGTCATGGCAGACAGTATTTAGAATTACTCAAAAAGGAACCCAATTTCAGTTTTAATCCACATTTAAAAATAAATGCAGACAAGTGAATTAATGTTTTCTGTCTGTTTATCTGTAAAAACGTAAAACAGAGAGCCTTAATTATGATTAATAGCTTAATGAATCAGTATGAAATAACTGTATAAGTGACGACTTCTCTCAATGTGGTCCGCATATCGTACCGTTAATATTTTGAATTATATATTTTCCTCTTCGTTTCATAATCTTCTGCCTTTTTTCCATGTCTCTCACCTAACAAACTTGGTATCTTTTGGGTCTTCACTGTTTTTTATGAGTTATCTTTTGTGCACATTACCAACATCCGTCTGGATGTGATTCTTTGGCAATCTGATTCTCCAGCTGTACCACTTATTATTGTGGCTTATTGTCAACACCAGCCTTGAGACAGCCCTCGACCATCGGTGAAACACGTGTCCGCTGTCTTTTCGTATGATTTCACTATTGGAATAAATAAAAACGACACACACTGGCAAACACGCACAAAAGAATGAGATTTGGAAATTATTATTTTTTTCTTTTTTTTTTTTAAGAGTTTTATATAGCGCAAACTAGACCCAAAGATATCTGGTATCAAAGCGCTTTATATAGCACCAGTTTATTTTCACAAGGACACATTCATTTTTGTTAGGCACGGGGAGATCATATTACGTGATTTTCCCAGAATCACAGGATGTTGAGCGTCGCTGCCGAGACTCGAACCCGGTTCCCCAGCTTCGACGTCGACAGCTCTAGCCATAAGGCTACATCCTCTAAAAGGATATCTGACTAGCTTGTGCAACATCTATCTGGACTACTAACTTTTTATACAATGTTTGAAAAGCTACTAAGGCCTTTAGGAGTGCTTCAACTTCTTGCAACTTTTACACACTACTTTACAAGGCAACTCATTCAGGAAAGTATTTTCCTGTAATTTACTAAGCTGGCATAAGATGAGCTCACACCCCAACAAAGAACACAATATAAAGCACACCCCTAATGCATCACCTCTTAAAGGTTAAGATTTGCCACACTCTTGTCTCATCTCTTCTAACAGCTCACTATAGAACATATCCCTGTGCCAGTCTGCAATAGCTTGAATCTTAAAATCTAAAAAGCACTCTTAATGTTCAGTTATCAGGTTTGTGTCATAGCAGCCACATAATGAGTGTAGAGTCCATCCTATGCACAACAGTGTATTAGTTGTACCCACCGTTTCTACTGCCATGGAAGGTGGACTAACCATAACCTGCTTCTCATTTGACGCTTTATAATCAAATATATTATTCCTTTACTGCATTTGATTAACAGGCACAGACCTCCAACCACAACTGAAATTATCCTTTTTCTAACGGCTTTTGGGTGCAGCCATTCGTGAGGCTCTTGTCAGCTTCAACATTGGGTCATGATCATTGTGGCGGGATCCTAGAGTCATCCACCCATCTCAGCAAACTGTCCGTAGGGATAAACCTGGTGCCCTTGCTGTCTTAAGAATGCTGCGACTGGCGCCATGCACACGTGAATACTCTGGGAGCTGATTGGTGGCCAAAAGGCAGTACTGCCACCTCGAAACGTAGAAACTATTGATGATTGCCATTAATGGGGATGTGAAAATAGGCGTCTAAGAGATGAAGAGATGCCGTAAAGTCCCCTTTGCTGATCATCAAAATAATCTCTTGCAACAACAGCATTCTGAAGAGCTGTTTTTTGATATACTTGTTAAAGTGTCCGAGATCATGACCTGTCTCCATTCGCCACTTTGCTTCTTTTTTATTAGAAAGCATATTGAGTAGAATCCCTTTTTGTGGTGTTGCGGAGGAACTTCATTTATTGCTCCCTTTATTGAAGCAGATTTGATCTCTTATCTTAGAATTAGATGTTGATGCTTTCTCGTGACAGGAGGAAGACCGACAGGCTTTTGGGAAAATTCTAAGGTGTGTTCTTGATGAATAATGTCCAATACCCATTTGTCCGTTGTTATATTGAGCCATTGTTGATAATAGGCAGACAGCTAGAGGACCATTTGAGGCTTGTGTTGGTACAAGGTGACTGGTGGAACCAAAACGTCACTGACATCTGGCGCCGTCGTGGGATTTTCCTCTTCTTGGAGGACGTCGGCAACCTGATTGCTGCATGTAAGAGGCTTCGAAATTGGACGTTATGCATATTGTGGTAGATATCCTTGTTTGCGATATGGCTGATATCTATACAACTGAAAAGAGGATCTTTGTTGGTATTGACCCCTTCCTCTACGAAATGATTGAAAATGCTGCTGCAGAGTTCCTAGGGAATGTGCTGTTTCCGTATCCGCCTTTATCCCTTAAAAACAGTCATCAATATGTTTTCTGAATAAATTTTCACTATTGAATGGCATATCCATAATTTGCGACTGAACCACAGGGCGGAAAGAGGTAGCCTTCAATCAACCCTGTATGTGAAGAACTATCACTCCTGCAATTTGTTGGCAAGCGATGGAAGATATATCCATAGCTATGTCTATGACCTCAGAAGCCGTCCTGGTACCCTCTTGAAGAATCTGCGTAGCCTATGCCTTCCTTTCCTCAGCGAGATGGTCTAGAAAAGGTGCCAAGTCAGACCACATCTGACAGTCATAGCGGCCTAAGATTGCTAAGGCATCTGACGCTTTGATGGAAGTAGCTGCCATTGCTGCAAAATGCCTTCCTATACTAGCCAGTCTTCTGCCATCATTATTGGGAGGAGCCGAACAAGGAGCATAAGGGTTTCTGGAGCGCTGCTGCACCGCCTACTTAACAAGTGAATCTGTCCAATTAAACATGCAGGAGAAGACTTCGGGGCTTTATATTTCTTATCCATTCTCGGAACCACTGCAGTACCCGAAGCCGAATTCTTCATTAATTTGAGTCCCTCCTCCCAAATGTAGCTTACCATTGGAATAGCTCTTATAGATTTCCTGGTGGAATCCTTAAAATAATATAGGAAGCATTCTGCTTGCTTTGTAGGGAGAGGCAGGAGAAATCTTTTAGACGCTTGTTCCAATAACTCATACAACCCCTCTATGTCCCCTGGCAGAGAACTGGCAGGGTAAGGTGAAGGAAACAGTGAGGATGGTGCAATGTAGTCTTCCCACTTCCTCGCCGCAGGGTCTGTCCTGGACCAACTCTCCTTCCCCCAGCTGCTCTTTCGGATTGCTTTCAATATAATAGTCTCTAATGGTTACGACCCGAGGATCAGCTATACTCTCTTGTGCCGGAGGAGATTCTGAAGCACCAGGAAGTGACATTTCATGCTGCCTATCATGCCGACCTGGAGTGTGGGGAGCTGGCGTTTGTGATTCCGGAATGTGTTTTTAATAGTCATCCAGCATGTGCCTGAGACCCGTGACAATTGAAATTGGCATAGATATGGTGTCACCTTGTGAAGTGTCATATTCTCATAGTCCTCCTCAAAGTCATACTGTTACTGGAAAGAATTATATCAGTGCGGCCTAGGCAGAGGACGATCTTTAAAATAAAAATCTCTCTCCATACTCTCTGAAGTATCCCGAAGTACTCTTCCTCACTGTCAGTGTCCTGAGACTTCCGTTTTAATTATGAAGGACTATAGGCTGGTCCTCATCTGCAGACTCCTCCATATCCAGAAGGTGTTACAGAAGAAGTGGTGATACCTTGCTCATGGATGTCAAATCCAGTGTTATCCGTGCAGCTTCCAAAGGTAAGGTGTCTTTCTACTGTTCCGTCGACGAGATAGTCGATGGAGAGATGCACTTCATAGTAACAGTCTTCGTCAATCCATGAATTGACATTGGGGGTTTGAATGCGGTCATCGACGAGGTTGTCGTCAGGGCGCCAGTCTACAAGGCTGTCTATGAGGTAATCGTCATCACCCCTCTCGTTGACTAGGCTGTGGTCACTGTCATTGTGGAGCAGAAGGTAGCCGTTGACTGCGCTTTGGATTTTCCTGCAGTCGTTGATGGAGCTGCCGTCAACTGAGTCTTTTTCGCTGAAGATCTGTGAGGAGTGTGATGTGCAGAAGTTGGTCTCTTGTGAGTGGAGCTAGAAGATGGATTCTTAGAGACTGCATTTTCAGATGTTTTGCCAGCCGAGAACGAGTTGAACTCACATTATCTGAGCCAGATTTCAGATCTGGACCTTTTCTTCTGCAACCATAATAATAATCTAGCCTCTCTGTCCTTCAGTCTTGGCAGAAAAAGATCTGCAGTATTTACAATCCCTTGGAATATGGTTGGGATGTAAGCAATAGTGACAATACTCATGAAGATCCTCTGAGAACAACCTTTCCTTTCCACAAGATCTGAACAATTTCTTCTAAGATCCTTTTGACATTTTGAAATGAAGCAAATACACAATACCTTAAGCTGAATTCCTATAAGAATATTCCAAAGAGGAACAGAGCAGGATCAGAAGTTCACAAGTATGAAGAACTGAGCAGAGCTCAGGGAGACTCCTCACACGATGTGTGGTTGGAAATCTAAGGTATGGTGGCTGTGCAGGGTCTTGTGGTCTCAGGGCTTGTACCTTAATGGCTGAAGTTTGGGTCTTTTATAAGGATGAGAATTGCTTAACAAAGTACCGTGGGACTCCCACCATGACGACAGGGAAGATTCAAGCATGTGAATCTATGAAAGATTTAATACTGGAGAAACATAATAATTGATTTGTTAAGTGCTTGGTTACACCGGAATGGTGTGTCCCCGTGCTGAGACCAGCACCTATGTAGGCTAATAAGGTGCAGAGCTGGCAGTCAAAATAGGGGGCGGGGGGGCTCCCCTTCAGATATTAGAAGCCAAACAGCCAGGTTTTGAGTTTATTCCTAAATAATTTCTCAGTGGGTTCTGCTCTTAGGTGAGGTGGTAGCTAATTCCAGGCTTTGGAGTCCAGGAAGGAAAAGGAGCATGCCCCTAGTCTGGCCCTACAGACCCGGGGCACCCATGCTCTTTGCTTTAGAAGACCTTAAATCGTGAGATGGAAAGTATGGCTGAATCAAGGGACGAAGATATTTGGGATCTTTCTGGGAGAGAATTTTACAGGAGCACATGGCTTTGAAGCGGATTCTTTTTTTGACGGGGAGCCAGTTGACTGTGTAAAGAGAACTTTACCTTTTAATAGAGGCAAGTTTGCTCTCTCCATGCCAGGGCTTTCATGGGAACTGGAAACACCGCCACCTCTAGAGTTTAATGTAGCACCTGGAAACAATTTTTCTTTCTCTGGGACGGGAGATGATTTTTCATATTTTTTGGTTAACCCTAGCTCGTAGAGTGTAACTATAACTGAATGTTCTTCTATCATTGGACTTGCAAGCTCATTTTAAATTAACCAAGCGTCCAGATAAGCGAGATATAAGTATACCCCTCTTAAATGTGCGGCTACTACTGCCAGAGATTTTGTGAAGACCCTAGGTGGAGATTTTATCCTAAAGGGTAATATCTTGAATTGATATAGTATCTGGTCTACAATGGATCTGAGGAACGTCTTATGGTTGGGGTTCATCAGTATGTGCAGGTAGGTATCCTTGAGGTCTATAGTAGCTATTTAGTCGCCTTTCTTTAGGAATGGTAGGACCCTTTGTAGCATAGGCATTTTGAACTGCTGCGTTGTGACATTTTTGCAATATAAAGAAAAACAGATTTGGTGTTTCTATTGTTTGTTTTTACAGAAGTTCTTTTATTCTTGCACCAGGTGAGAATCCTTCCTCAGTGGGACTCCATTCTTGAGGGTTTTAGGAGCAACTAGATACAATATACAGGTCACAAAATGTTCAGCATCCACCTATCTGAGGTGATACTCTCCCATTCTTGGAAGAATCCCCTTATGCTGCACCCAATGGTGGTGCGGGCGTAGCTCATATGAGTTACTTTGCAGGAGGGCCTGTGCCCTTAGGGGATCGGTCTTCTTTGTCTTGCTCTGCCCTGCAAGGTCTGTTGTGGCGTAAAGGAGGACTATCATTACTGCACTGCACTGTGTGCCACCAGGATGAGTGAAGGATGTCTGGGCAGTGGGCCCAACTAGAAAATTCTCCTGCACCATGTTCTTCTGGTCAATGTAGCACCACTCTTAAAATGACCCCCAAAAGTGTAAGGCTCCTATTGACTTCACTGTTTTTGTCCTTTTTTACCTTTTGGAGTGCCTCATAACTGGAGGGCTGCACAGGTGGCCCCTTGAGAAAGGTACATTTATGAATGATGTCTGCACTTCTTGCTTGAACCCAGAAACTCTGAACCAGGCAGGCCTCTTTAGTGTTGTGCCTGTGCACAGCTGCCTGCTTAGTGTTTCCTGCATTCATGGCCAATTTGAGTGTTTGAAATGATGTTCTCATACTGGATGATGGTCTTCACCCTCTTCCACTCGGACGGTGTTGCATCATTTCCTCAATTTAATCCCATTGTTGGTGGCCATAGCATTTCAAGAGTATGCAGATGTAAGCAATCCTGAGTGGCTGCGGCTTGCTCCATTTTTTATTCCTCTTGATCTCCCTATCCGGTGCAGGGCCCATTGATGTAGGGCGGTTACCTCTTTTCCTGGCTATAGCCATGATGATTGAACTGCCCACTGCATTGATCCAATGAAAAAGTCCTGAGAGTAATGCTTGTACTTCATTTTGACTCGAGAAGGAAGGTTCTCGAAAGGCTCTCTGGGTCAAGGATGCTTGAGAGCACAGGCAAGTAGAAGCTACTTTTCTGGAAAGGCACAAGGGTTTGTAGAAGGAAGCATGACTCAGCACGTTTCGCCTCGATCAGCACCCTGGAGGTGTCTCCTGTCCACTTTATCAGTTGTAGGCCGCTGGGTCTGGTGGCCAGCTTCAAGGGATAATAGTTTACTCCCTCTCCTGGAAAGTCACAGTCTAGGTGAAGTGACCATAAATACAGGTTGAGGATAGAGGAGTGGAGTTTATTACCGCTCATCTAAACAGCTTCCAGGGAATGACAGCAATAAACATTCCACAGTTTGAACATATACATTCCATCCCCAAGCCAATGTCGGAACCCTCAGTCTATGATGACATAGCTTCCCAGGATACTACAATATCTCCCTTTCTCACAGAATCATTAAGGAAAGAAGCAGTCCTGGAATAAAGAAAATTGCATAAAGAATTAACTGCACAATAAACTAGAAAACTCCATGTAATGATAAACAAATACAAATAAAATATAAAGACCTTAAAAACTAAATAAAACTGAAAAAGATTCAAATACACTTCATAAATCCATAAATTAAGAACAGGACTCAAGTCCTCTGTTCCACTTCATAAATCCATGCGTTTGGGAACAAATCTTTTGCGACTGCTCTTCCTCACTGCTGGAGTAGAGATATTAAAAGCAGTTTCCGCACTCAAATCAGTTACCCCACCATCCAAACCCATTTAATGTACCAGATGATCCGGCATTCTAGAAATCCTGGAGACATTGCACCAATTCTTCCCATTGACTCTCACAGCATAACATGACACCGAATCAACACACACCGGTTGACCATATTTTGAGAGACCTTTGGGTACATTATGTGGATTTTTGATTTTGACCCAATCTCCTACCCTGATTTTGTGAGCCCAATCTTCTTTGTGAGCCTTTTTGTTCTTTTCTTTCGCCTCAGTTAACCCATGTGCAGAAGGATGTGACTTACTTTCTACCCCTTTTAAAGAAAGCGTCTCACTCTCGGCACATCCTTGTACATCAGAAAACAACGACTTAGACAATAATCCCCACTGTCTCATCCAAGCTGGACACATGCTAAATGTGGCAGCTCTCCCTCTCAATAGCTCAAAAGGACTTTTCCTACCCTCAGCACACGGTGTGGTGTGATGAGCCCACAACATACTCTGAACCGCTCCCTTAATATCAATCTTACTGGAAATATCCCATTGCACACAATCCACCAAAATACGGTTCATGCGCTCAATAAAACCATTTCCTTGTGGGTGGTAAAGAGCGACACGTCGGTGGTTAATACCAGACTGATTAAGAAAACCTGACATTTCTTTGGAGACAAACTGTACCCCATTGTCTGACACTAACTCCTTAGGAAATCCTTCCCTGGCAAAAAGACTCCCTAGAAACTTAATAGCTTCATTCGTGTTGGGATCAGTCATGAAACAAACCTCCCACCATTTACTATAGTAATCTGCAACTACCAAAGCGAACCTATATTTGTTGGGCAAAGCATTAAACGGCCCAATAAAATCCAATGCCAATTTCATCCATGGACCAGTAGGCAAGTCAACTCTAATTTTGGGAGGAGAACTAGTCTTGATAACTTTATCACTTGTACAACAAGTTAAACAACTCTCAACCATTTTTTCAATATGACGATCCATTGAAGGCCACCAGTAAATTGACCGAATCCTACGTTTGGTACAAGTCTGACCCAAATGCCCTTCATGTCCAGACATACTTATACGATCTCTCAGACTTGAAGGCGGTACAAATATATCACCCCGAAGAATCATCTCCCCACCCTCAAGAGATAACTCATCAGCCACTTTCGAAAACGGTTGTATTTCACAATCCAAATGCTTTTCCTTTGGCCAACCATTTATAATGTACTTTCGCACTTCTGTCAGAACCAAATCCGAATGCAAAGCGTCAAACCACTCTTCCTCCTTGAAGCATCCATCTTTGCATGCATCAATACATGCAATCAGACATTCCTCATCCTCATCTCCAGTGATTTCCTTCCTTCCAACCGGTATAGGTAATCTAGAAAGGAGATCTGGTCTAACGTTTTTTCCCCCAGGAATGTGTTCAACAACAAAATTATATTGCAAAATGAACCAATTTCCCACAATTTCTGCATGGAGCATTTCTGGCAGGGCATATTCGTGACTTGGGAAAATGTACAGGAAAACCACATTTGGGGGACACATTTATCTTTTGAACGAAAGACTGTTTCTTATCTTGTCTAACTATAGACGGTTTCCCTTTAATGTCATTACCGTTTTTCCCAGTGCCAACATTTCTCTCTAACCCATTTTTCTCTTCATTTACAACACCAATTGTTGACTTATCTGACCTAAGCTCATTTGACGATGTCTGAGATAGTTCAGTGCTTTTGACAACAGAGACTGTTTCCTCTAAAGAAGGATTTTTTTAACGTTAATAATTTCTGTTGAACTTTCTTGTCTCTGCAACGTACAACAATTTGATCCCTGATAAGTTGAGAAGTAAAATTCTCGAACTCACATTCAGAAGCTAATATACGCAATGAAGCTACATATGACACTGTGCTTTCCGACGTTTGTTGTTCTCTTGTAAAGAATTTGTGTCTAGCAACAACCAGACTCTTCTCAACATCAAATTGTTTTTCTAACATAGAAATAGCTTGGTCAAAATCATTCAAAGGTTCATCACCCTCAGCTACTACCGGTAAAGGTAGATGCTCCAACACCGCCTGACCCTCAAAACCTAGATTATGTTCAAGGATGAACCTCTTGCCTTCAGCGCTAAATCTAAGACCACCAATGGCCCCTAGATATTTAGTGAATGCCCTGTACCACACTTTCCACTCCACTGGCGGATCCCCTGGAAGCCGAAGAAAAGGAGCAGGTGCTTGTACACTCTGCATGGTAAGTAGAGACAATAACTAATACTTAGAGTAAATAACTACCCTTAACTCTTCCCCACCTAATGCTATACAGCAAACTTTCCCTTCTTTGATTAACCCGCAGTTTGTATAAGTTTGGTTGTATATTCTAAATATGAGAAAACATATGGACACTTCTTACACAATACTTAAAGAAGAACCAAAGAAACGGAAAAAAACAAATATATTGTACCACTAGATGGCGCTCTAACATCAAAATTATGTCTCGTTAATTTTAACATGACAAACACGACGAAAATAAGCACAGTCAAAAAATACTTGGACTAATTATCCATGTCAAATGAGCAACGGTGGGAAGGAAGGACTGTCCTCAGCCTCAGCGATTGGATGCAATTACCAACACGGGATCAGAGACAGCGTGACTGACTTTACACTCTAGACATCGCTGAAACTGACGCTTGACACGATGATCACCGATGCAACTCCAACGTAGGCGAGCGCGCACACGACTTGACAAGCTGCCTGACGTAGATACGAACACCGCAGGAGTGACGCTCACGCTTCTGGAGTCACCAATCCCCCTTGGACGTTCGAGTGCGTCATCAAAGCTGAGAGAGCCTCACCGGGAAAGGAGCTCCGTCTGCCAACGGTCACCACATGGCTTCTCTATCAGAATCCTGATGCGGAGAAACACCCGATCGTTGGCTGAAACCCAGAGCGCTGAATCGCCGCCTACTGCACAGCAGGCAACCTCAGACCAGCAAGATCCTCCGATTCCGGCGCCTCGGCATCCAGAGTACAGCATGTAGGACGTAGTTCCTTCGTTTTCTCCCTCCTTTTAACACCGATGTTCTTTGGCCAGTGGGTGTTGGTGGCAATTCTTCTTCCTCTTTTTTTCCAAAGCATACACCAGAGTATTGGATTGTAGTTGCACACCGTCCAAGAATGTCCCTCGTAGCAATAAAAAAAATAACGTTCCTCTTCTTTTAAAAATAACTTAACTCCATTCAGTCTTAACTCCTACACGCATGGGTATTTAGATGAGCGATGAATCCCATCCCGTCGCCAATTGAAGTGACCACAAATACAGGTTGAGGATAGAGGAGTGGAGTTTATTACCGCTCATCTAAACAGCTTCCACGGAATGACAGCAATAAACATTCCACAGTTTGAACATATACATTCCATCCCCAAGCCAATGTCGGAACCCTCAGTCTATGATGACATAGCTTCCCAGGATACTACACTAGGTCTTGCCAGTTTTTCTCTTACGTGCCATGGTCTTCGAAGTTGAATTTTTTCTTACCCTTACAGACGTTTTCTTCCGGTTATTCCTCATGTGGTTTTGACATAGTTGAATGTTCAAGGTCGTCCTCAACTGCTTTTGACACTGATAGATTTGTTATTTGAAGTTGTCTTTTCCTTTACATGAGGGCCGCTATTTGAGAGTAGTCAATATTTCTTTCGCTTGACTGCAAGTGCACCTTGTTCGGCGTTAAAGTCTTTCTCTTAAGAGGAAGTTGCTCCCTGTGTCAATCACCTTTTGGCATCGAAGCGGGCTTTGAGAGTTTGCCACCCACTGCACCCTTAGTCTTGGACCCTGGAGGCTGTTTTTTGCTGATGCCTTGGACTTAAAGTCCAGTGTTCTTGACTCGGCCCCACTGTGTGTCTCGTCACCTGATGCAACTTCTTGGGGTCAACCTCTTTTGAAACCTGCTTCTGTGCTTCCAGCTTCTGTAGGTCATTGACATTATTTGGCATCAGACCGCTTGCCAACTCAGCTTTGTCAGTGTTTTCTTCCTTGCTGCTGGACAGGCCAAGGTCCTTGAGTGAGGTTTGCATCTGCTGCAAGTGCATCCTTGGTATTGCGCTCATTTCTGTTTCTTCCTGACCAACAGGGTTTTTGGAAGGAACTCATCTCAGGCTTCACAACTCTGTGGTACAGTCCTTCGGTAGGCATAGCTTGCAGACATTGTGGGAATTCTTTTGTGCACCTAGTGCAAAATATGAAGGGAATGTTCACCCCCACCCCCCACCAGTTCCAAGAACCTGGCTGCACATTCTTTGTCCACGTTGTGTATTTCCAGAAAACAAAAAAACAGTCGCACCATCTTTAAACCCAAGTTTTCAGTATCCCTCAATGATGAGAAGAACGGTAGCCACAAAGGTTTTTTAGAGTTTTATATAGCGAGAACTAGACCCGAAGATATCGGGTATCAGAGCGCTTTACATAGCACCAGTTTCGTTACACAAGGACACATTCATTTTTGTTAGGCACGGGGAGATGACGTGATTTGCCCAGAATCACAGGATGTTGCGCGTCGCTGCCGAGACTCGAACCTGGTTCCCCAGCTTCGACCTTGACCGCTCTAGCCGTAAGGCTACATCCTCAAAAAGGAAAACTGACTAGCTTGTGCAACATCTATCTGTACTACTAACGTTCTATACAATGTTAGAAAAACTATTAAGGCCTTTAGGAGTGCTTCGACTTCTTGCAGCTCTTGCACACTACTTTACAAGGCAACTCATTCAGGAAAGTCTTTTCCTGTAACTTACTAAGTTGGCATAAGATGAGCTCACACCCCCAACAAAGAACACAATATAAAGCACACCCCTAATGCATCACTTCACAAAGGGTAAGATTTGTCACACTCTTGTCTCATCTCTTCTAACAGCTCAGTATAGAACATATCCCTGTGCCAGTCTGCAATAGCTTGAATCTAAAAAGCACTCAATGTTCAGTTATCAGGTTTGTCATAGCAGCCACATAATGAGTGTCCATCCTATGCACAACAATGTATTCATTGTACCCACCGTTTCTACTGCCATGGAAGGTGGACTAACCGTAACCTGCTTCTCATTTGAAGCTTTATGATCATATACATTATTTTCCTTTGAGAGAAACGGGCAGAAGCACATTCAGTCTAAATAATAATATCAGGAATGCCAAGCGTACAAAGAACCACATAACCACAAGGCCAAAGACAAAGTGGTTTATAAATGTCACATGAACCACAGGATGGCAATATAGGATCATTTGGCATGGTACTTGGTATGTATTTTTATGTTACGTTATATTTTGCTTTTATTAGTCATTGAGCATGATCCATTTAGTATTCATTTTTTTGTCTGAGACCACAGCCATGTCGATCATTGATTTGAAAAATGTGTGCTTTTGTGGGAGTAATGTATGAATACTTTACACAGGTTTTATGCAAAAATATGTATTAATCCAAAGTAAATTTTAAATGCATAGCACTTGTAAAGAAATTTAAAACATGCATTCTAAAATGTTTTTCTTTTTTACTACACTGCAACTCTAACATAGGTTTAACACGATAAATATAAAGAAAGAAAAATGCAAAGTAACAGTGTTAACTTCGCTGATATAGTTCTGCGTTTGCAATGTTTATTTTCAAATTCGGTGGGGGAGGATTTATTGGTAGATGCTTGCATCAAGAAGGGGCCCGCACAAATGAGCTTAGTCAGTGTGCAGATTAAATGTTTTAGAACAGCAAGGTCTTTGAAATGCTTTATCTGTTTAGGGAAACTAAATGCTCGCAAATTAATTCAGCACTGAATTATGGGAAATAATTGATGGTTGAGGGTGTTATAAGGCTTGATTTGCAGACGTTCTAGGCATTCAGACAAACTACAATGAATCTTAGTTAGATTCTGAATAGCGCTGCAATAGAGATTAGGCTCCAAGTCCATATTTTGAAGGTGCTGCAAAAAATCTAATTTATTTGAACACATAAGTGGAACAAGCACATACAATCCTAGGGAACGATGACCTCGGTCAGTAAGCTTATAAAACTAACAATACTTCAAGTTCTGTTTTAAAAAGCCTCCAAATATTGCAACAGCCATGAGATGATTTTTGGCTTCCTTCCAAAGCACGCCCAAAGTAGGTTACTCACCAGTGTTAAAAAAGTTTCTTTTTCAGCTAGAGGTATTTTGTCCGCTTCTTATGAAGTAAGGCAGGCCCGAGACAAAGCACTTTATGATCAAGACCACGGGAGCCACAGTATAAAACCCGAGTCACAGTGAAATGGTCTTTACACTAAGATCACTTTGGGATCATTCTGGAACAGAATTAGACTGAGAATGGGAAAGGAATATGTTACTTACTTACCCTGTAAGCATCTATTCGTAGCGTGTAGTGCCATAGATTCATGTGCTTAGCATACTCCTGCTATCTAGTCAGTCTCGGCTCCACCGCGAAGGGGAAGGAGTGTCGCCCCACAAGAAAAATAAAATGATAATAACCTGGCGTTATCATTTTATTTTTTCCTGGCGGATGTCCAGGGGCAGGGCGGGGCTGCCCTAAGGGGAGGAGTGGTAGGCACTTCCCAAGTGCGCATGAAGGTTTGGCCTGCCACCTCGGGCCAATGCAAATAGAACAATTGATGGACAGAATGCAGAACAATGTCATACAATCACCCCAGTACAGAGATCCGGGCCTAAATCCATAGTTTTTTTGCACACCGTGGCATTCCAGTTTGGACCCAGCCATATGCAAATCAGCCTTGACTCTGCGCCCAATGGGAACAGTCCAGCCCGAACTGCCAGGTGTGACGGGACACTAAGGGCGGCTCAGGGGGCACCGGAAAGCACTGACTGGTGGACTCCCGTGTCACGGGCTTCTAACCTTTTCCCCTCTCAACAGGACGAGTGGGCATCGGATACCAAAGATCACCTCCTATTAGCCCCTGCGGTGCCCTTTAACTGGGAGGCTCCGCAACCACAAGGAACGCCCTTAGATGACATCACGGAGCACGGGTCACCAAAAAGGGGAGGAACCAGGAAGTCGACGGACGGCGATTCCAGGTGGAGAAACGGAGACGAGCGGAGTGAGGAGAGAGACGAAGATTCGGACGAGACCAGAAAGCGAGAGCAGGAGGAGAAAAGAGGAACGAGAGGCGAGAGGACCATCGGCTACGGATACGGCGAAGCACCCAGCCACGTTCCCAGGGGAGGAGCGTGGCTTGGACAGGTACGGGACCGGGTAGCAGGTTGGATAGGGAGGAGGGAGTGGCCGCGCTAAACCGCCCGCTTCTCTTTGTACAAACCCTTCCCGTCTTTCTTTAGTTAATCCCCTCACCTTTTTCCAGACACTCGAGTAGACCTCTTTATGTTACACGAAAGGTGATTCCTCACTCCCTGGCCCTGGTGGTAGGCGCAGCGCGCCTCTATAGCCAAACCTAATACCGTCCCTTATTCTTTTCTTCTGGGGAATACCGGGAGACGACCCGGAGACGAGAGAGGAGGCTGATCCCGGGAACCTGACGAGCCAAGAGGCCCACGGAGCTCTGAACACCACGGATCCCACCCGCTTTGCGAAGGAGAGAATAACCAGCCGGACTAAGCTCAAACTTATATCAATAAAACCCAAGCTACCCAGACCTCGTGTAGTGTCCCTCCTTGATAACCCGTCACAACTGGTGTCAGAAGTGGGATTTCCATCTCACTCCGTCTGTGTAACAAAGATGGAGGCCCTCGTGCAGCACTTGATCCAGGGACAAGAGAAGCTCAGTTGGGCCGTGGAAAGACAGATGACCTCCGCCCAGGCGGATAGAGAACTCTTCCAAACCTCCATGAAAGCCCACCTTGAGTCCTTGCCTAAAGCAATGCCGGACCCGACCTTACCGGTGCCCGTAGAACGGCGACTACCCTATGCCAGTGCGGCCGGAGTATCCCTACAAAAGTATATTCATGGAGAGGACCCGGACGCCTTCCTGACCAATTTCGAGCGAGCTGCTCGCGCTTGCCGGCGGCCCGAGGACAAATGGCCCTTCTTTTTGGCACCGCTCTTGTCCAGGGAAGCCCAGGCCACTTATCAGGTCGCCAACCCCAACGGTACCACCGGCTATCAGCTCATTAAAGAGGTCATCTTGGAGCATCTGGGGCTTGATGCCGGAGCATACCGCTGCCGATTTAGAAAAGAAAGAGGCGTGCAGGGGGAAAACCCAAAGACATTATACTTCCGCCTAAAAATGGCCGCTGACAAGTGGCTGAAGCCAGAGTCCAGTACAAAAGAGGAAATTATGACTAAGATTTCCATGGAGCAATTCTTGGAAGCTATACCATTCGGGACACAAAAATGGTTGAAACAACATCCCCACCTGACTCCAGAGCAAGCGGTAGACATGGCCAAATACTTCGCGAGGGCTCAACCCCGCTCGTATCCCCTTGACGTCGAGAAGACTAATAAACAGCTGACGGGAGGTAGGAGCGAGAGAAAGATGGCCCTTCCGCTGGCAGTTCCCCGGCCCAAGAAGCCTCACTCCGAATCGGCCCTCGCCAGGGGCCCTCAGTGTTTTGAGTGTGGTGAGTGGGGCCACATTGCCAGATTGTGCCCCCGAAAACGGACAGAAGAGCCCATGGACGTGGGGTACCTACCCAGGAGCGTCCTCTACTCGGCTGAGATGGGTGCATCATTTTACGTACGTGTGGGGATGAATGGCATCACCGTAAATGCTCTTTTAGACTCAGGATGCCGACAGTCTGTGGTCCAAAAACGACTGGTGTTGCCCCACCAGTATCTATCCCAACGAATAGTACACATTAGGTGCATACACGGGGAGGTCCGGCCCTATCCCTTGGCCCTAGTTCCCCTCACTCCCTTGAACGGACCAGCCTGCACAGTAAGGGTGGGGGTGGTTGACTCCCTACCCGAGGACATAATATTGGGGGTGGACAATCCAGATTTTCTAACCATGTTCAAATATTCCGTGGAACAAGAGACCAAGGGAGAAGGCACGCCCACCTCGGGTCTCGCCACGGCTGAGCCGTGGATAATCGATAGAAGCTTCCGCTTCGCACAGGTTAACGACCGCACCCTGTTCAATGGCTGGGAAAGTGCTCACCTTAGCGAGACAACCCCAAGGGAAACGTACCCCCGGTTTTTTGTCAAGGACGAGCTGTTATACCGGGAAGGGACGAAAGGAGGGGAGCCGCAGCTGTTAGTACCCCAACCCTTTAGGGACCAGATACTGTTCTTCTCACATGCACATCTCACGGCCGGTCATACAGGGAAAGAGAAAACTACTAGTGGGGTACTGCGGTTTTTCTATTGGCCAGGGGTCTATAGGGACATAGAGGAGTATTGTAAAACCTGTGATGTCTGTCAAAGGAAGTCCTCATATAAGCCTAGAGCCGCTCCCCTGCAACCCATGCCCATTATAGGCGTCCCATTCGAGAGGGTGGGTATGGATCTAATAGGCCCGCTTCCGAGATCCAAGAGAGGAAATCTACACGCCCTCGTTATCGTGGATTACGCTACCCGGTTCATAGAGGCGTTTCCCTTAACATCCCCCATCACCAAGAACGTGGCCGATAAGTTGATAGAGCTGTTTTCCAGGGTCAGGTTCCCGAAGGAGGTGGTGACGGACCAAGGTACCCCCTTTACGTCCCGCCTCATGAAAGAGGTCTGTGCCACGCTAGACATCCACCAGTTACATACCTCCGTGTACCATCCTCAGACGGATGGACTGGTGGAAAGATATAACCGCACCTTAAAATCAACCCTTAAGAAAATGCTGACGGCGGAACGACATGAGTGGGACAAACTTCTTCCCCTGGCCTTATATGTCTTGAGGGCCCAAGTACAAAGCAGTACGGGATGTTCGGCTTTCGAGCTACTATATGGAAGACAGCCCAGGTCCTTGTTGGAGATGACAAGAGATGCATGGATAAACGAAGACCACCAAGACCACCGGACCTTACTCGACTACACTTCCCAGCTGAAATCGAAAATCGGAAAACTCATGGAAAAGAGCCAAGCCAAGCAAAAGGCGTATTACGACCAAGGAAAAAGACTACAAACTCTACAAGTGGGCCCTCGTCCTCTTACCGTCCAGCTCCAGCAAATTCAAAAGCGAATGGCAAGGCCCATATAGAGTGATGGAAACTATAGGATGAACGACGTATAAGCTTCAAGTGACCCCCTTCAGAACACAAAGTTATCATATTAACCTACTCAAGAAGTGGTTGGGGGCCCCTCCGAAAAACGCCCATTTCCTTATACCTTCCTACAGCCAGAAGTCATCTAGAGTGGGCTCCTTGGTGGTAAACCCCGACTTACCGAACGAACAAAAAGAACAGCTACGAGAGGCTCTCTGTCCCTTCCAGGATATATTCTCGGACTCCCCGGGGAAGACCCACCTAGCCGAACATGCCATTGAAAACACACCCGGTAAAGTAGTACGACAAAAAGCCTATCGGGTGCCAGCTGCAAAGAGAGAAGCTATACAGAAGGAAATAGAAGACATGTTACGGCTAGGAGACATACGGCCCTCCACCAGTCCCTGGACCTCCCCTATAGTGATGATTCCCAAGCCAGACGGATCATCGCGATTTTGTATGGACTTCAGGGCGTTGAATAGCATCTCCTCTTTCGATGCCTACCCAATCCCACGTATAGACGACTTGATTGAAAAGATCGGAACCGCCACCTACATAACAACATTCGACCTTACAAAGGGGTACTGGCAGGTGCCCCTTCGAGAAGAAGACCGAAAAAAACCTGCTTTTTCTACTGACCTAGGGCTGTTTGAATTCACGGTGTTACCGTTTGGGCTGCACGGCGCCCCAGCAACCTTTCAGCGGCTGATTAACAAAGTGTTGTTGCCCTACTCCACCTTCAGCTCGGCCTACTTGGACGACATAGTGGTGTTTAGTCAGTCATGGGAGGAACATCTACTACATGTCCAAACGGTCCTCAACGCCCTTCGCCAAGCACATCTACACATAAACGCCCGCAAATCTAGGGCGGCTTTTCACAGGGTGCAATATTTGGGGTATGTCCTAGGGCATGGGTACTCACAAACTTTCTCTCGGGGGCCAAATTTACAGTGTGGTTTCTGGCTGAGGGCCGCACCGGTGGGGCGGGGCCAGTGGGGGAGGGGGCGGGGCTAGAGCAAAAAAAAACTATGACCATGAGGTTGAACACAGGCCACTGCAGCGGACGCCTTCATCCACTGAGCCACCAGACCCGGTATGCACACATATCTATCTATCTATCTATCTATCTATCTATCTATCTATCTCTCACTCTGTCTCCCGCCCTATCTATCTATCTATCTATCTATCTATCTATCTATCTATCTATCTCTCACTCTGTCTCCCGCCCTCTCTATCTATCTATCTATCTATCTATCTATCTATCTCTCACTCTGTCTCCCGCCCTCTCTATCTATCTATCTATCTCTCACTCTGTCTCCCTCCCTCCCTCCTCCGTTCTCCCTCCGTCTCCCTCCCTCTCCCTCCCTCCCCCTCCCTCTGTCTCCCTCTCTCTCTCCCTGTCTTCCCCCCTCTCCCTGTCTTCCTCCTCTCCCTGTCTTCCTCCTCTCCCTGTCTTCCTCCTCTCCCTGTCTTCCTCCTCTCCCTCCCTCTTCCTCCCTCTGTCGCACTCTGTCTTCCTCCCGCTGTCACCTCACCCCCTGCTCTCACTCCCTGCTGCCCTCCATCACCTCACCCTGCTGTCCTCTGTCACCTCACCCCGCGCTGAGACGGCTTCCAGGGAACGCACACGGCCGCCGCACCCAAGTACTTCACAGGTCTTTTAAAGACCATTCACTTGTTAATGAGGCTTTGTTGTATTTCACCTCTTCTTAGCGCCCCTGCATCTCCACTCAATCAGAGGGGAGATGCAGGGGCGCTAAGAAGAGGTGAAATACAACAAAGCCTCATTAACAAGTAAATGGCCTTTAAAAGAATCGCCCGGCCTCACAGCTCCGCGCTGCTGTAATCGGCGGTGTTCGCTGACAAGCACAGGGCACAGGCACTGTCTGCAAGGTCCGCGGGCCGCCAAGGAAGGCTTGCCGGGCCGCCGACGGCCCGCGGGCCGTACTATGAGTACCCGTGTCCTAGGGGATGGAGTCATAGCCCCCCACGAAAAGAAAATCACGGCTATAGTAGCCACCCCCTTCCCATCCACGAAAAAGGAACTACGGGGTTTCTTGGGTCTCATAGGGTACTACAGGCGATTTATCCCTTCTTTCGCAGATCTCGCCTCCCCCCTAACTGATCTCCTCCGAAAGGACTGCCCCTCCCATAACCTCAGGCATCCCACTACTGACACTCTGAACGCATTTATACAGCTGAAGCACGCCATCACGTCGGCCCCAGTACTCATATCCCCCAATTTTCAGAAACCATTCTTACTGGCCACTGACGCATCGGAAACCGGAATTGGGGCAGTGTTGTCCCAAACCGGTGACGATGGGCACGAACACCCGATCCTTTACGTCAGTCGCAAGTTGTTTCCCCGGGAAAGCTCCTATCCCACTATTGAAAGGGAGTGTTTAGCGGTCAAGTGGGCGGTGGAGAAGCTGCGGTATTACCTGGAGGGGAGGTCATTCATCCTATACACGGATCATGCCCCATTGCAGTGGATGTATCGGAATAAAAGCAATAACCCCCAGGTCCTACGATGGTTTTTATCCCTGCAGCCCTTCACGTTCTCTGTGCACCACCGCAAGGGTCGAGACAACTGTAACGCTGACTTTCTTTCCCGATCCACTCCTCTCCCCGAGCGGGAGCAGCCAGGGGGTGGTGATATGTGACGGGACACTAAGGGCGGCTCAGGGGGCACCGGAAAGCACTGACTGGTGGACTCCCGTGTCACGGGCTTCTAACCTTTTCCCCTCTCAACAGGACGAGTGGGCATCGGATAACGAAGATCACCTCCTATTAGCCCCTGCGGTGCCCTTTAACTGGGAGGCTCCGCAACCACAAGGACCGCCCTTAGATGATGTCACGGAGCACGGGTCACCAAAAAGGGGAGGAACCAGGAAGTCGACGGACGGCGATTCCAGGTGGAGAAACGGAGACGAGCGGAGTGAGGAGAGAGACGAAGATTCGGACGAGACCAGAAAGCGAGAGCAGGAGGAGAAAAGAGGAACGAGAGGCGAGAGGACCATCGGCTACGGATACGGCGAAACGCCCAGCCACGTTCCCAGGGGAGGAGCGTGGCTTGGACAGGTACGGGACCGGGTAGCGGGTTGGATAGAGAGGAGGGAGTGGCCGCGCTAAACCGCCCGCTTCTCTTTGTACAAACCCTTCCCGTCTTTCTTTAGTTAATCCCCTCACCTTTTTCCAGACACTCGAGTAGACCTCTTTATGTTACACGAAAGGTGATTCCTCACTCCCTGGCCCTGGTGGTAGGCGCAGCGCGCCTCTATAGCCAAACCTAATACCGTCCCTTATTCTTTTCTTCTGGGGAATACCGGGAGACGACCCAGAGACGAGAGAGGAGGCTGATCCCAGGAACCTGACGAGCCAAGAGGCCCACGGAGCTCTGAACACCACGGATCCCGCCCGCTTTGCGAAGGAGAGAATAACCAGCCGGACTAAGCGCAAACTTATATCAATAAAACCCAAGCTACCCAGGCCTCGTGTAGTGTCCCTCCTTGATAACCCGTCACACCAGGCCAGGTCCTACCTGGACTGGAAATAAGCATCCTAGGACCAGTTTCAGGCTTTCAGCCCTCATCAGCCAGGATAGCTTGACTCCAGTGGCATGGAGAGCACGGGACCCACGTCTGGGCATACCCATCCCACTCAGGGTGACAAATGCAACAAGCATTGAAAATGCAATAGGTCGCGCCTTTGATTAAGTTAAATCCATTTGCTTTGCTAATGGTATTGTATAGCATAGCAAATGGCTTTACCTTAATAAAAGTTTCACGTCAGGGACACAGGTGATGCGCCCGTCTTATGGGGCAGTATAGCTACAGTGGCCCAAGTAAGCTTTGTTGTGAACGCGGTGCTCCCTGCATGCGACCACTTAGCTGCTAGTGCCCCCGTTCCAACTGTGAAGCTGGGTAAATGCCAGTGTCTTTCAGTCCTATGCTGCCGGTAGTCTGTCCGGAGCTGTGCCGTGTTACGGTGAAGCAGTGTGATGCTTCTGGCAGAGCGCACGCCTGTTGCCGCTGGCACAGAGTGCCGTCACATTTCAGTACTGAAGTGTGTGGCCATGGTGCAGTGTAGTGCCATGCCGATGAAAGGCCGAGAGGTCTCTTATTCTGTTGCGGCAGTATTGAGAGGTCGTTGTCTAAGCCAGTGGGACCTCGCGGCCTTACTCTGGTTCGTGGCAATAGCAGTGAGGATGCGTGTGTCAAAGAAGAGACATCCCGTAGCTTGCGCTTGGGTCAGGAGAGGGGGCAGCGAGTGTTCTCGGTAATGCGCCACGTGAAGGACGTTTCAGCTGTTGGCAGATGCAAACGTGCCATTGAGCAGGAGTGTGCATGGCCATCGTAAACAGGCCACTGTCGGTAAAGTGCGCATTCCTGTTGTGTGTGCCTTTCTGTGTCGCGTAGACGACTCCTGTGCACATAGCTGCCTCTTTCCAGATGTGCGTGTTAGGCTGCATACGTTTGGTTGTGCTTGTAGTCATGCATTTAGGCATTTGTTTATGCTTGCCCTGTGGAGGTCAGGATACGCCACCTCGGGAAGTGTGTGTGTTTGAGCTTGAGCATTTTTTCGTGCTTTGCATTGTGATATATATATATATATATATATATATTATCTACTGGCGGTCGCCAGTAGATAGTTATAGTTAGGACCGTGTTTCCATAGGAAATCCGCAAAATTCTATTTGGAATAACTTTGGCGCCGGTTGACGAATCCTCGCGAAATTTTCAAAACTAATGGGGCGCTACGCTCCGCTCCTACCCTGAAAGTCTCGGGGGGATTCGTCAAGCGGGGGCTGAGAAAAAAGGGGGGTCCCAAAACGCGTTTTCCCCATGCATTTTCCCATAGGACCTTTAGTCCGAGCTACAGCCCGAACGGCTTAACAGAATTACTTGAAATTTGGCAGAGAGGTAGTCCTCAGGTCAAGGATGTGCCTTTTGTAGGTCTGGTGTAAATCTGTTCAGTAGGTCCTGAGAAAATAGCATTTAAATCAATATATATATCTGTAAGCGCGCTCCGTGCGCTTACCGTAAGCTTACCGTACGCGTACGGTGCCGTGCGCGAGCTCAATTCTGATTGGTGGTTACATGACTGTAAACAATCGAATCGGTCGAAATCAGGAAGTGTCGGCCGCCATTTTCTGTCTCTCGCACTGAGAAACAAAGGTGGGGAACGTGAAAAGGGGGCAACGAAGAGAGTTGCAGACCCCCTAGTGGTTGTCAGGGGGTCCAAGAAGGACCCAAAAGTACATAAAATACATTTAATAATTTAAAAAAAAAATCGCGGAGTGCGCGTACAGTAAGCTTACCGTACGCGCACGGCAAAAAAAAAAATAAAAAAAAAATAAAGAAGTAACAATCACATTTAAAAAATAAATTTAAGGACCCACAAGGGAGAAAAAAACAAATGTTACTGTGAAAAACAAGGCGAGGTGCGCACGGCATGGACTGCGCAACGTGGGCGCTGGGTGCGCGAAGCGCACCCAGCGCCCACAGCGCGCGCACGGTACGCGAAGCGCACCGTGCGCGCAGAGTGTGCGCAAAGTGAAAAATCAGAATTTTTTTTTTTTTTAAAAATATATAACTTAGCATTTAAAAAACCGTACAAATTCACTGAAAATACCATAGGTTTCACACACGTTATAGTTAGGAATTATCATTTAAAAAACCTTGCAAATTCACTTAAAAAACCATAGGTTTCACACGTTATAGTTAGCTGTACATTTCACTCGTAAAAAAACAATGAAATTCCACGTTATAGTTAGATCAGGTAACTATAACTTGCGCGACCGCAATCCATAATGTGTAATTTCAGATGTCATCATTGATGTCATGAGTGATGTCACTGACCATGTCATGAGTGATGTAATATGTGACGTCATCAGCAGTTTATTGTGGGCGCGCAAGTTATAGTTACCTGATCTAACTTTAACGTGGAATTTCATCGTTTTTTTACGAGTGAAATGTACAGCTAACTATAACATGTGTGAAACCTATGGTTTTTTAAGTGAATATATATATATATATATAGATCACAATCTGTGGGTGGGTCGGTGTATGCTCAGAGACTGATTGTGTACCTGTTTGTGAGGCCCTCGATTGAGCGTATATGACTGCGGTTGTAGATTTTCCACACCTCACCTACTGAAACGCGTGTGGTTGTGTATGTGTATACATACTTTGTGGGTGTTGACGGAGGTGTCCTGAAAGATCCACTCCCCCGTACTGACGAGTGTGAGCTGTGCATGCTTTTGTGTGTATGGCTGCTGATTTCCTGAGGCCCATTTCCCGGCATGTGTCAGTATGTGTTTTACGTGTAGCATTGTTTGCGGGAGCCCTTCCTACATAGTGCGGCGAGATGATGCAAGTGCTTGCGTGTGCTACTGTACACTACCCGGTGTTGCTAGACTCAACACCGTATGTGTGTGCCTTATGTTGTGTGGTATGCAGGGCGGCCCTCCACAGGAAGTTTGAGGGGCTGTGTATCCGCGGCTTGCCAGACACTAACACCTGTGGTGTTTGTCCGAAGTTGAGTGGTTTGCAGGTTGGTCTTGTTGGGTGTGTTAAAGCAGCTTGTCTGTGAGTGTGGGCTGTAGTGTCACACTCTTCTCTAGTGTGCTCCTGTGTCTAGCCTTCAGGCCTCGGCCCTGTACTCACAGTGGGTAAGTGGACAGGATGCCCTCGAAAGGGCGGGGGCAGTGTAGGCTCAACTGGCAGGGGACGAGCAAGGGAATTTACCCTTGGCACTACAAATGTACATAATGAATTTTGCAGCCTACCTAGGTTCCGTGCACCCCTTAATGATTTTGTCCTGCCGGTATTTCATGCGCATTTCCCTTGCGCCAGCTGTAGTACATCTGCACTTCCGCACGTGTGTTCTGTAGTTTCCTGTGTCCTTCTGGGTGCACATTCTGGGATGTGTGACTGCCCACTCAGTATTGGTAACAGTCTCATTTGCGAAAATAAGGATTTTATCCTAAATAACACCTTTGCATGATGGTATGCCATGTATCCCCCGAATGCACTTCTCTCTACTAGGGTGTATGCAGGGTAGATATCTTTATTTCTGCCGTGGACGCTTCGCCGAAGTCTTTGCCATACTTGGCTGCTGGCAAACCACAGTGCAGTATTGATGCTCCAGTCGAGGTGTATCATGATTGATAGATAAGTGGAACACATGAGTAACAACTTCGCCAAAGAGCAGCATTAACTTGCTAAGGTGCCACGGACAGTTACATTGGACTGTGCCACCTAATGGTGACTCAGTCATGTGACCAGCTTACACAGGCATCTCCGCAGCAAGCATACTAGCCCACACCCTGGGAAAAATGTTTCGGATGTCTGGATTTGAGCCAGAAACCCCTAGAGGCTGTGCACGTCTTAGAGTGCATCACCCTGCTGCAGCACCCTACAGTTGTGTAAAGTAGCGCCCAGCATGGTCCCATTAGACTCTAACGCTGTTTCACAGACTACCTTTTCAAGATGGAAGCTGCAGTACTGGGAGGGGGTGGGGCTCTGTGCCGTCATTTCCTGTGGGGGTTGTTCTCGCTGTGAGCGAAAAGTGTTTATTTATTGTTGTTAATGGCCGTAGGCGCTGTGCCGTGAAGCTACCTCAAGCGCTGAAAGAGACTGGCGGTGCAGAGGAGAAGAGGTGAGTAGGGAGTGGGGGCCTGTGAAAATAAGAATGAAGGGGTGGGCAGATCAGGGGGTGCATGGACAACAAGCTCTCTGCTTTGGCAAAGGCAGCCGCTTGTTTATAATTGCATCGCGCTTTCACTTTAAGTGAAAGCGTGATGCAAAACAAAAAAAAAAACACGCGGCTGCCTTTGACAAAGGCGAATGATAACAAAAAAGTGCGTAGCGGCTAATTAGGAGACACTGTCTCTCGCCGCCAGTAAGAGATCCAATCCCACTGGGCATGGATAAAAGGAGACCGGGTGGCAACAAGCAGCGATTGACATGCCTTTGGTACAATCATTGCACTGCCTTTGGCATAATTCGTGACGCCAAACGACGCGCACGAATCAAAACTGAAGACTGAGCTGGGACACAGCTTCTGGAATTGTACCGATTCCAAGAAGCCTCGTATGACGAGAGCAGCGCATGCGCTGCTTACGTCAGGCCGAGACCTAAAAAGATGGACAGAATGCAGAACAATGTCACACATTCACCTCAGTACAGAGATCTGGGCCTAAAGCCCTCGTTTTTTTGCTCACCATGCCATTCCAGTTTGGACCCAGCCATATGCAAATCAGTCTTGACCCTGCGCCCAATGGGAACAGTCCAGCCCGAACTGCCAGGCCAGGTCCTCCCTGGACTGGAAACAAGCATCCTAGGACCGGTTTCGGGGTTTCACCCCTCATCAGCCAGGATAGCTTGACTCCAGTGGCATGGAGAGCACGGGACCCGCGTCTGGGCATACCCGTCTCACTCGGGCCGGCAAAATAGTCATTCGTACTGTGCATGCTCCCCACCAGGTTGTGAGGCATAGCATGGCGAGGAACATGCCCAGGCTCCCATTCCCCGTCTAAGCACCGAGTTACAGCGCTCAGACCAATCACGACGCTGCACAGCAGGATCAGTGTCATCCACAGGGTCTATATCATATTGACACCATGGGTCATGGATAGTATATAGGTGTCTCTGTGAGTCTGGACTATCATATGGTTGAATATCATCTCCTGTGTCAATGTCACCCGTTGATGATGGTGCAGGTGATGTGTGCGGTTACTCCGAAGGAAGGTGTTAGAAGTTAGCTTGGTATATGGTATACTGTTGTACTTACACTTCCTGCTGCTCAGCCAGTATGCATGAGTATGTGTGTATGGAATGTTGGAATGCGTGATGACTGTAGAATGTTGGTGTGCCTGGTGGACTGGAGGAATGACAGTTGGGAGGAGTAGGCTGAGCAGCAAAGATGCAGCTCCTGGTGGGATCTTGAATTAGCCTGGTTAACATATTTACTTGGGATCTTGAGATCCTGAACTTGTAACTACGATCTTGAACTAACTTGTAACTTACCAATAAACTTCTACTTGAACTTACCTCGTGACAACAATCCATCATTTTTCTACATTGGCGACGATCTGGAAGAAACCCTGCGTGACAAGACTACTGAAGGTGAAGATACTGATATTTTTATCGAACTGTTTGGATTGAAGAAACTACTCGAAGAAAAGAAACTTAAAAATCAAGGAAAAGAACGCCCTCGTAAATCCCACCAGTGTCCTTCACCATCTGGACAGCCTACCCAGGGCGCTTCACATTCCTTGTGGCTTTAAATTCCAGAAGAAACAAACACAGCGCTGACCAGCAGACATCAAGGTCTGGCTTATTTTCTCATTTGGCTACTCTATTGAACATTCAAAGACGTTCGGGGACAGTGGTGAAGAGAAGAACACATGGCAATGTTTTGATCAACTGTTTTCAGCAGAAGACACGGTTGTGAGGAGTATTTAAAGTGACGCTTTGGGTGAGGCGAGATCTGCACAGCGAGCACTTTGTTTAAGGCGTGATTAACGCGATGCTTTGGATGAGGCGAGATCCACATTGCGAGCACTTTGTGTAAGGAGTCTTTGGTGCGGTGCTTTGGGTGAGGCGACAACTGCATTGTACGGTATTATTTTGTTTTTATCTTTGTTTCCTGTACCGAAGGCATGAGGTTATGGACAGATGGAGGTAAGCCCAATTTTTGAATTTCATTGTGGGCCCCAGCCGTTTTCCCCTACATGTGACAGTTCATCGACCAGTTTAAATCACTACATCGCGGGCTCGCCTTGTGTGTGGACACTGCGCGTGCAGCCTTACCGCGTTCCTGTGTCCAGCGAAGCTGCTGTGCTTCCTCTGTGACGTTTGCTGGTCTCCGAGGTTCTAATGCATTACGCTTTGCAGCACGGTGGTGCCGGGAGCCATCCTGCACGGCGTCACCGGTGCGTGCCTCCATTTTGTGTTTGGCGCTTTCCTTCGTGCCCAGCAATTTCACGCACAATGCGATGTCTGCCAACCACGTTTCTTTTGCGTGTCAATAAAGTTATTTTGACCGTTGACTCCATGCAACACCGAGGAATTGGATTGCTGTCAGCTTCATTATCTTGCTCCGTAGCTCTTCGCATTCTTTCAAGGTTAGCACTCTTGCGCTGTGCTCTCGTTGTGATGTCCACGTTCAATCCAGCATATTGACAGTTTTTGTGAACACTGATGTTTTGAAGTCAAGCCACGCTTCTCACCGGAAATGTATAGATGAGGCGAATTGGACTTAAATCGGTGTGGGACAGTTCGTGCCTTTTCGGGTGAGAGAGTTCGCTCACCGGCGTTTGTTCTTCCTTTCTTATAGATTGTCATCTGCCTTGAGTTTTGAACTACGATTTATTATGCTTGTAATGGCTTATGTTTTGTTTTAATGACATTCTAAGGTGTTTGACAAGTGTGTGTATGGGGAGGTGTACCTAAGTTTTATCTTATTTAGTACACCAGGTAATCTGTTATTTACACTGTGTTTTGTTCTATCTTTACTCATATTTTAATTGAGTTGTTGCATATGTGGTATGCATTTAGTGTGAGACTTATTTATTAATGTTTTGGCCGATCTAGTTATCTTCAGGGCACTATGCTTAGATGTTTCCTTTAGGGTAGTTGTGTATTAGAGCTGGTCTCTAGATACTTGTTTTTATCTTTCAGTGTGGGTGGTGCGCACACTCTTTACACTGATTTCACCTTTTACAGCATGTGTGCCTAATTTTTGTGAAGTTTGTTTGCCTAGCAGTGTGGGTTGGTTACCTTTTTACACTTGTATGAACTAGTATTTTTGCTCTACCTAGCAGTGTGGGTCGTTTACCCTTTTTACACTTGCATTACCCGTATAATTTCTAGCGGTGTGGGTTACTTTTCCTTTACACCTAGATTTTTGTTTTGTTTTCCCTGCATACTTGAGCAGTTGGTGGTTTAGCCAAGTATTGTAACATGTAGTGCGCAATGGGCAGTGTACCCTTTTCTTAAATTTTTAATGCGCATTGGGCTGTGTTTCCCATACATTATATATTTTGGAGCGCAATGGGCAGTGTATCCTTTTCTAAAATTTATGGTGCACAATGGGCCGTGTTCCCTATAATTGTTTATTTTGTATGCATTTAAGTAAATGCATTGAGTTTTCCATAGTGTTCCTTATATGGTTGTGGCGTGTAGAACAGTGTGATTGGTTTGGAATTTACACTCCGCGGGTGTCCTCCATTCTCCAAGTCCTACACTTTGTACTCTTTAGTGCGTGGTGTGTTGAAATGGGTGACTAGTTTGGGTTATATTCCTTATTGGTATTAACTTTTCTCCCAACCTTGCACAGTATTTCCATGCTATAAGTGGATTTAATATAGTTGTTTCCATGTGAATTGCTAATATGTTTTCCCTCTTTATCTCATATTTGCAGTTTCTCGTTATTCCAATTTCTGAATTTTCTTCTTTATGTTTCCAAGGGAAGGGGATGTGCTATGTTATGTTCGTACTTTCTCATTTGCACTCTTTTCCTTGCTGTATACTTTCACTTACTCTTCCATTCTCTGTTCTTCTGCAATACGTACCTATTTTCTTGCAGCTTTAATGTTCTTCCTTATCTTGCATCCTTTCTTCACCTAAAATATTCTCTTGGATGCAATGTTTTAACAAGCTCTCTGCATATGGGTGCTACCCTCTTAAAAGCTTGTTCTATTTGTTTTAGTTCGTTGATTTCTCAAGGGAAGAGGATATGTTGTACTTACACTTCCTGCTGCTCAGCCAGTATGCATGAGTATGTGTGTATGGAATGTTGGAATGTGTGATGACTGTGTAGAATGTTGGTGTGCCTGGTGGACTGGAGGAATGACAGTTGGAGGAGTAGGCTGAGCAGCAAAGATGCAGCTCCTGGTGGGATCTTGAATTAGCCTGGTTAACATATTTACTTGGGATCTTGAGATCCTGAACTTGTAACTACGATCTTGAACTAACTTGTAACTTACCAATAAACTTCTACTTGAACTTACCTCGTGACAACAATCCATCATTTTCTACATATACACTTATGTAAGTGGGCACCTTGCACAAATCCAGATGACCCTCATGGTGATTTAAGTGGTCTTAGACAACCTTAGAAAGCTCTCTACGTGGTAGCTGTGGAGAGAAGCCTTCAGGCTCAATCCAGGAGTGTAAAGCAGCTTTTTTTTTTTAGCAGAACACAATCTTATTTATTTAGATTAAATGAAAAAGAACCACACAGTATTTATAAAAAATATATATATTTATTATAAGACACTCACTAACACATACAGGTATCTCCATTCGGCGATATACACAATACTTCTCAATAGAAACGGGTAAGTAGCATGTAATACACAGTGGTCACCAGGGGGAGACCAAACCATATACTAAAATAGTGGTATGCGAACCACTACTCGAGTCAAGACTATACCCAGAAGATGTAGAAGTGCCGGGGACCCAAGGAACCACCCAAGGTAAGTGACCAGGAGACCCACGGAGGCTGTGTGCAGAGTGGGAACACGATCGCAGGATCAATGAAAGTCAATGGGTAAGTTGCAGTTGCAATGTTAAAGAAGAAGGACCCTTCCCAGTGGAACCTGAAGAAACCCGGAGAAGACAGAAGGTTGGAGAGCCACCCTACCCATGGATTCTCTGGGAACCAGGATACCTACACCAGGGAAGTCGGGTGCATAGGTGTGAAGTGAGTCGGAACCTGCTGTCTAACTCAATGGAGGACTTCAGGAAAATGACGCTACTGGGGAAGGTGAAAGTGTTCGGTGAAACTCAAAGGTGGATTCAAGTTGAGAAGTACCTGCAAGCAGAGGGGACAGAGTCTATGCCATTCAAGAGTGACCAGGACGCACGGAAGATAAATGCCCACTAATGTAGAGTGTTGCAGGAGAGATGACAGTGACCTTGGAGCTGCAGCTATGAGGACCAGGCAACGCTGAGGAAGACCAGGAGCCGTTCATGAGTTGTTCCACTTCGTATGTCGAGAGTTGAGGGGTCGGTGTCCGTTGGGCGCACCAACAAGCCTCGGCAACTGCAAACAAAGTGGAAAGCGAAGAAAGGGCAATGTCAGGACCAGCAAGATCCAGGTGACTCACCACAAGCAAGGGAGTCAGGGCAGGAACCGAGCAATCAGGGGAGCCCAAAGAATTTGAAGCTGTCCTTCAAGAGGACCCACAGACCGGAGGCACTGGAGTCGCAAGAATACCTCGAGCAGCTCACCAGAGATGTGGGTCCACGGTGCAAGTGATGCGGTGAGGAAAAAAATCTTGGTCTCTGTAAATGCTTGAGGTTGGGGCTACTTGGAGCCCGAAGATCTTGGTGGAAGGAAGCCAACAAGCATTTGTAACTGCAAGTCGACACGGTGCACAGGGGTTCGGTTCCTGCGGCCCACGACGAGGGATACTGGCCTCAAACTTTGTCAGAGGACAGGGCTGGCCTCGAGGGATGTAAAGAACCACCACCTGTGTTGCTGAGCCTCTCGGAGTCCGTGGGAGTCCAGGATCAGCAGACCAGTCAGCTTAGTTGCGGTGCCTACAGATACAGGGAAGTGACTCCTTCCCTTCAAGGGAGATTCCTTCAGGTGTCTAGGATGCCCACAGGCCTTGGAAGGTTCCTGTATTGAGCACAGGCATGGACATTGCAGCAGACGAGCAGGGTGACGAGATCTGGAGCAGTAGGAATCTTCCCGGGTGCAGCCTTGATGCCCAGAACGAAGTCCAAAGTGCCCAGATGGTTGATGCGGTGTCTGAAATTAATCTTATCCCACAACGAATCTAGGGACCCACCCTCAGATAACTCCTTCAGTACCCTATGAAAAGGGTTGTGACGATTCAGGGTTCCCTCCTAAGGGAGGGGTCGGATAGTGGGGAGGATACTCCCATGTCTTTTGCCCAGTTTTGTGCCAGAGCGAGAGCCAACGTCTCCCTGAGCTGGTTTGAACTGGACTATGCAAGGCACCATGTGTACCCTTCAAGCAGACTGAGTGGTGCTAGCAAGCGCTCTCACCCGGCCCCAATACACTAAACGCTGTCTGGGAGATGGTCACACCTCCCTGTGACAGGATACCTATTGTTTTGCCTTCCCCTGCTCGAGCTTGGCTCAGCAGCAGGAGGGCAGAATCATATGTCTGATCGGCAGCAGCCATGTTGTGCTGCTGTACGGGTCTAGAAGACTGGTACCGGGAGCACTGAGGGCCTCCCAGAGGAACTTTACAGTGCATGAAATCATACCTCTCACACTGTTTACGGTGTGGGGGTATGATTTCAACATGTTTGATACCAAACATAATAGGATTTGTTACAGCCAGTTTTGAGATCATCGTGTAATGACATGGTGCCCCTCTATATGTTATAGGGTTGTCTCACTTACAACCTGGGAGAAGGGACTCCATAGGCTGTAGGGGTGTCCTGCTCATGCAGGGGTACTCTCACACTTAGAAACGAGCACCCTGACTTCAGGATTGAAAGGCCTGCTCTAGGGGGGACTTAAAGGTTTTAAGTGCAGTGACCTTAGATAGAATGAAACCTATATCTTTTGTAAGTGGTGCTAGCACCGGCTTACACAGGGTGCATGGCAGGCCTGTTCTAAATTGAGTGGACTCCCATGGGTGGCATAATACATGCTTCAGCCCATGGGGGACCCCTGGGTACTTTAGTACCATATACTAGGGACTGATAAGTGTACACCAGTGTCCAATCTGGGATGTACCAAAGTACTCACCATACCAATTTAGGGGATGAAGCACAGAGACTGAGGTCCCGATTAGCAGGATCCCAGTCAGACTAATCAGAAACAGTATCACATCAAGCAAAAAGTGGGGGTAACCATAAAAGCAGATCCTACTTTCCTACAAAAAGGTGTTCAGGGAATTGCGTATTAACTGGTGATATTGCAGCTGGTGGCAATATAGGAAGTAGAGGCGGAGGAGAAGATCTAGGTATTGAAGCGGGTGGAGGAGATGAAGTTGGAAGAAAAAGGATAGCGCTAGTGCCCGTCTTTATGCTTTTTCCTTGGAGCCTTGGGGGAATCTGGCCCCCGTAATCCCTTCCTCAAAGATATCTGGCACATCACCGGCTTGGTGCGCCTGCGTGGTAGAGTGGGCTGAACGACGTTCCCTCCATTGCAGAAGCGTCATCTTGGATCGAACGGCCAGGCACACCTCACACAACGGCTCATCGTATTCAGTTGATAGGCAGCGATTGCAGACCACGTGCTGATCCTGCCGGCAGTACTTGGCGTGGCAATTGAGGCAAAAACAGAAAGGCGTCTTTTCCATACCTCGGAGTCCTCCAGTGGAAGGCGGTGGCAGAAATGGAAACCAAAGTCGAACCCGGCCCGTCTCCGGGCGGGCCAATCGAAATAGCTGAAGGAAACCAGTTGATATTCATCGTTGTCAAATCTTCTGTTGAAGGGAGATGAACAGGGGGGCTGATAAGGCCTTGTGGCAGGAATCGAAGCTTCGGTCATGGAGCTTCGAGGTCAATGTCCAAACCCAATAGCGGGAAAAAACGATCCAACAAAGGAGCTGATGACCATGCGCAATACAGACTATAGGAGGTGTCACCATACCTCGTGATTAAACTTCTGAGAAGAAAAACAAGTTGCAAACGTCCGAGCCCAACACTAAAGTGCAGGAGTATGCTAAGCATATGTATCTATGGCCAACACATGGTACAAATACATGGCTTCAACTATCTGATAGAAGTAGACAACAGAGCAACCGTTGTGCTGCAGTGTAACCAACAGGGTAAACAATAGCATAACTGACTTAGCCACAATCACCACAGACATGACACAGGGAAACTGTCATGCAATGTCCACAAAGAAATGTTTGAATAGGGCCATCAAACAGGGTGAGCAAGTTCTTCTGCTAATCTTTACTGAGAAAAACACAGTTTAACAATCAACACCCATAAAAAACAAAGTTTTAAAAGATTGTCATTAGAACAACCAACTATATTCAGAAAAACAAAACTGCAAAAACGCCCGTGTCCGTAGGCGCCTACATATCTGGATGGGGCTCCCGCTGTGTGGGACACCAGCAGGAGGGGGCAGACTACAGGCCCCAGTCACTTTGGCCGCCGCATACGTGCTTTGGCTTTCCGCACCTGTAGGCGCCTACTTATCTGGCTGAGGCTCCCACTGTGAGGAACGCCAGTGACACCGGCAGGAGAGGGCAGACCTCAGATCCCAGGAAGTGACCGGGCCTGTCCGCGGCTGTTTGAGGCTGGGCTGGGCCGGGCCACTGTTCTTGGTCCTTTGACTTGAGTCAGTATGGACATAGCTTACATTTGACTCCTTTGTTCTGAACAGCTTCAGCCCTTTTTCAAAGCTGCATCTCCCACCACAGTAGGTCGTGCTGAGGGCGGCCCCTAACCTCAACATCGCTCACAATTATGCACCACCAAGGTGGTGTCATGTCATTTTCTGGCAGTGGAATTAACTGTTTGTAATTAACTTCTATAATTCCTTTTCTAGAACTAACGATACTGAACATATTGCCTCTTTGGAAGGTCTTCTAGAGCACTATGGGAAGGTGGGGCCCCATATTATGAGGTCATTATTCTGGGAGACTTTAATGTACACCTTTGTCAACATAACTGCACTTTAGGCAAGGGACCCTGGGAGGGGTGCTCAGGTAGGAAAGTAGTGACACACACTGGTTTATCTGTAAGTGGTCTACTGCTCTTCTCCAAAAGGTTTTCCCTATTGGCATTTGTCACTCTTTTCCTGGCTCTCGCAATAGTGTGTTCAGGATATCCCCTATGAGTGTAGCCTCAACCTTGAAAGTGGTTCTCTCCGTACACTTCTGCCTTAATCAAAAGAATTGTCCCACAGGCAATTTGTCCCTGAGGGATTTCGGGTGAAAGCTGTCATATGCTAGCGGAAAGTTTTTTTCAGTTTGTTGGTGTGAGACCCTGGTGTGGAGTTTACCTTCTTTGAGTTTGATCACTAGATCCAAAAACAGTAACCCAGTCTTGGTTACTGTGGACGTGAAATGGAACAGTGGGTTCCTGTTGTTCAGCCAGTCAATGAAGTGTATGACCGATTGTGTGTCTCCATTCCATAGCACCAGGATGTCTATATACCGACGCCACAGTCTGATGTTATCCGTCCATGAGCTTTGAGGATCTCTTCCAGTACCCACAGAGTTTCCCTCTGTGGAATGTTGGTGTACAGGGCCTCGATGTCTAGGCCCAGTAGAAACTTGCTGTCTGGGTCAAAATCCATCTCCTTGTTTGAGGATATCAAGGGTGTCCCGTAGGTAGGCCGGTAGTTTTTGGACCAATGGCTTCAAGTAAAAATCACAAAATTGTGACAGTGGTTCTAGGATCAATCCGATGCCCGACACAATGGGTCTGCCTGGCGGGGGTCTGGTGGGTTTACGGATTTTCTGCAGTATGTAAAAATATGGCGTCTTCAGTTGGTCTGTAATGAGGTAGTCCGCCTCATGTTTCGAAATCCAATCATTGACCAATCCTTCTTCCACAAGAGTTGTGATGTCTTTGGTTATCTCCGCCGTGGGGTCCCTCGCCAGAACCTTATTGTTCCTTACATCCGAGAGGAGGTGATGACATTGGTTGGTGTACTGCATACCGCTAATCATTACCTTGCTACAATAATGGTCTCTCAGTGAGATACGTGCAGCACAGATCATTGAGGCCACGTTTACCGTATGTAATTGATCACTGCAGCCGTATCTATGTCCTAAATGACATTGATGCCTCTGACAACCCTATATATGTGATCACAAACCATATCTCTTAACACCAATACAATATGATATTGCAACCATGAACTACGACAATGTTTTTTCTTTTAACTTTCTTCCCCCAGAGTGTGACTACATGGGTCTCCTTGCCTCTCGCCAGTTTTAACATTGTTTAGGGGTAAACTCGGGAAGTGAGGAGACACTAAGTGTCCTTATGTTTGTTTGAATGAATAAATATGTACTATGGTGCACACGTCGCTTTGATGTACACCTACTCTTTAGGTAGGATAAACAAATTGTTTGTTATGAGCAACTGGCTGATTCCTAAATTTAGGAGTACAACTAGGGTAATCTACCAGTGTCTGTGGTGGATTGTGTTTTTTAACAGGTCATTGTAATACATAGAACCACGAGGGAGAACGAACTGTTTTAATGACCCTTTTGTTATTATGTTTCTTGTCCCCTTGTTCCTATTTAGTACATCAACAGAGTACTGCGAGGGAATACCACGGGACCAGAACAAGTGGTTCTGACACCCTCTTATCTCCACACAAGGTGAGAGAGATATATAGATATTCTGGGACTGGTAGAGTCCTGAAGAAGGCCGGCGTGACCCCAATCGAGGGGCACAAATACACGGCCGAAATATGTAGATGATTTGGCAGTAAGGAGGGGTGTAGGGAGCACATTACTTCTCCCAATCACCACCATCCTTCACGATTTTAATCCTGGCCGGAGGGTCCAGAAATAAAGTATAGGCACAGCAACCCCTCCGAGCTAGTCTTAATCTTACACTTTTGATCACTGGCTACCCCTTCAGGTGTATTAAAGTATTGTCTGGGGGTCTGGAGTAGGGGAGTGTCCGTTACCCTCACCCCTCCTCTTTTGTGTGAATTATTACTTGCACAGGTCACACTCAAATCTGTCAGCTTCAGTCAGATATAATGAAAATGGCTCACTTTCAGCATCCTAGGAGGTCAAGCGGGGGGTAAGACAAGGATATATTTTAGCCCCCATTCTGTTCACATTATACATTACTAAACTTGGGGATGATCAGTCAGCTGCGTGTAAAGATATCCCCAGAGCAGGTCCTAAACTCAACCCAGCTCTCCTATACCCAGATGACGCAGTGTTACTTGCCAGAACGGCTGTGGGGTTGCAAAGACTCAAATACTTTTACAAACTTCATGGTCTCAATTGACTTTTCTGTTAATTTTTCGAAGTCACAAATAATGACGACAGGCAACACAAAGCTCTCCAAACGTAGGCTTTTTTTTTTTTTTTTTAAAGGGGAGCAGAAATGTCTAAAATTTCTACATTCTCTTATTTGGCTGTCCTGTTTGACGAAAGGGAGTCTTGGGTGGCTCGGTTATAAAGAGGTTAGTGAACTGCAGGTTTCTGAGAATACATTTCTCCGCAGACTCCTAGCAGTACCCCCTTGCACGCTGTCCTTTATGGTACAGGAGGAACTTGGGCAGGGTTACATCTCGGATCTTATTGCTATGGCTCCATGGATGCAATGGTTGAAAATCTAGTCCAACCCCACTCCCATGTTGAATCAGTTGGTCCTAGAGGATTGTATGAGGCTTGACGGGCCCATGACATCCCATGGTTGAGTTACGTCTTAGAGCAGTTAAAGATCCTAGGATGCCTGAGCTGTTTACGCATCATAGGCTTATGCGCCCTAGTGAGCTGAGAGATATAAAATCACTGTTTTTGACCAGGAGGATGGCAGAAAGGGAAAACAGGGAACTTACCAAGCCCACAATAAGGCAATATTTAATTTAGAGTCCAGGACTTTAGGACATTCTTATTGGACGTATATAAAAAAAACAGCATCATCGTTTTCTCTTAAACCAGGTTTAGGTTACATTTTATTCACTGTTGTTTATCTGTCCCCAGGCTCTTTTCCAAGTCAGGTTCTTTAAATCCTTGCTCTTGTGATCATTTCTCAGGACAAGATCTTTTACATTTATTATTTTTTTGTGATTATCTTAATTTATGGGGAAAATATATTCTTCCACATTTAAGGCGCTGTAATTTTGTTCAAGTATAGCCAGCCCTGACTTACTTGCAAATGCTATCTTTGCCTCTGATTTGCTCTGGTGGTGTCGTTTTTTTTTAACAGGTGCTTTTAGACACAGGAAAAAATTGCCAAAAAGTCTTAATTTCTGTTTCCTGTTGAAATTCATTGGCTTTCACATATATATATATATATGTACTGTACTATCTTGCACCAGAAAGGTCTGCTCAAACTCTAGTCTTTGTACCTCCTGAGTAACATACCTCCTGGTTGTCTGACATAGCTTTATGAAATCTTGGTCTGGCCTATGAATATTATGTAATGATCAGTTTTAGTAATAATTTATTATGTGTTTTATTTGCTTTTATGGCCTATGTTGGCCGAATGAAGTTTCCTTTGAATTGAAATACAAGATGCATGCCCTTGGTAGTAACCTATTCATTGACTGATATGACCAAGCAACATTAATATTAACGACCATACAAAAACAGCACTCCTGCAACATTAAAACATCCCCACTGTGGTCGAGTCACAGATGGAATTTGCTACAATCTGCCAAGAATCGTACTATAGGTGAAGCAGCAATCTAGAATTCAACTAACTGCAAGCAGATACATGTTCCTAACAGAGGGAAATTGCCAGGCTGTTAGATGGTATGTTTTGTAAAATCAGGACACAAGTTTGGAGCTCTGAAACGAAATGAGAAATAGCAAGAGATCATCAGAAGCAAAAAACCATGCGGGAATCTTTTTGTGCAAACTTGTGCTGGCACCTTTGAACAAAATCTGAAGAGTGTTCTCCATCTCGATCTCCCTCCAACACATGTGGCAAGTACACGGATGCACATTCTCAGACCATGTTGTTCTCTGTCCAGTTGTGGGTTTTTTCAGTGAAAAACAATCACAACGGCGTTTAACCCAAGTTTTCAGTATCCATCGATGTTCTTGTAACTTTTACTTGGTTTTCCAAACCTTCCTTCGATCAGTCCATAAAAACTCTCAGATTCCTCTGGAGCTACTCCTTATTACTTCCGGACCCAAGGGTTTGACAAAATCTCTAATAACTTGACAAGGCAAACAAGAATACAGTGAGCAGAGTAAATGAGATACGCGTGCCTCGGCACGTTACAAAACAGGAATATGAAGCCACAGTTTTTAAATTTGATTGAGTTACTTGGGAACTGCTCCTGTATGTTCTAGGATGCATCAGCTTGTCAGGATGCCCCTGACGAAGGGAATCAATTCCCGAAATGCATTGTATTTGTTACAATAAATCATGACATGGAACCCATTTCATGCTCCTAAGCCTTTTTGAACACTGACGTTAAAATATTGATTGAATATAATGAATTGAAAAAGAAGGATGAAAATAAAAGGTTGAAAATGGAAAAACGTGGTTTAAAATTATATGAATTTAATTAATTGGATTCAGGCAGTCATGTGGCTGTGCAGCTTGGTGGAGCCAATGATGGTTCCCTCGTGGTTCAAACAAGAATACAGGGCATCTATACAGGCATCAACAAGTGCAAAGTCAACAAGAAAGGTGAGCACAGACAACATATCATAATACATGTTGCAGGACTAAAGTATGAGGTTTGTACCAACTGGGATCTGCCTTTAAAAAGCACATACCACTCCAGATGCAATATGAGTAAAGCAGGCCGAAGGGCTGAGGGGATCTAATCATTCAATTTTATAGGCTTGAGAAGTAGAAACTACAATGGCTTAATGAGCCACTTCAAGGTCGTGAAGGCCATAAGCATTTTGAGAGTCAATTACATAGGGTTGGGGTGGGGGAGGGATAATAAGAGTTAACTGTGGAAGAACAATTACTTAAAATGATTCATTGAGTAGAACCTCAGAAGGTGGTCCTTGGGACCCTGTTAGAACACCCCTCACCAGCATAGTCTTTTGTTCAACTATATAATCACTGTCACCTCTCAAGACATCTTATACATTTAAAAAAGACAAAAACATAACTGTACTATATACCAGTAGACTGAAAGAGAGCTAAAAAAAAAAGTTACTTACCTTCGGTAACTATGTATCTGTAAGAAATATTAGTTAGTTAGATTCCTCACCTTAGAATATCCCCAGGCGTCAGGCTGGATCGGGAAAGATTTTTCGTCAGCAATACCCCTTGTGCGTCGCTAGGCGTCGTCTGCGGCTCCGCGTCCGTCGTCGGCGTTGTGCGCCGGAGTACTTAGACGCCGCCCTCGCACGCTGACGTCAGTTCTTGTACATAGCTTTCCGTGCCAGGAACGCAGAGCCATGCAAGAGACCGACACTGGTGCCAAAAAAGTCTAGGGCCCTGAAAAGGATAACCTTAACCCTAGACGTCGGTTCGCAGAACGGGGAGGATGGGTGGGTCGGTGAGGAATCTAACTAATGTTTCTTACAGATACATCGTTACCGAAGGTAAGTAACTTGTTCATCTGAAAGAAACACGTTAGTTAGATTCCTCACCTTATAATAGATACCCCAGCAATACCAACCCCGGTGGTGGGTCTGCGAACCAAGATCACACCAAAAAGTCCTGGAGAACAGAACGGCCAAAGAAGCAGTCTCTCCGGACTTGGCTGTCCAGGTAATAATGCTTGGCAAACTTGTGCAGCGAGGCCCACGTTGCTGCCTGACAAATGTCCTGCAAGGGGACTTCCCGACCCAGGGCAGTCGTCGCCGCAGTGGCCCGAGTGGAATGGGCTCTCAGCCCAACAGGAGGTTCCTTTTTAGCTAAGGAGTAACAAGCTTTGATGCACAAAACGACCCACCGAGAGATGGTCCACTTGTGCACCGCCCGCCCCTTCTTAGCGCCCACGTAGCCAACGAAGAGTTGGTCATCCACCCAGAACTGTTTTGTGCGGTTCAGATAGAAGGAGAGCGCACGTTTTGGGTCCAGACAGTGGAGCCGCTCTTCCTCTTTCGAGGGATGAGGAGGCGGAAAGAAGGTGGAGCCGCGTAACAGACTGCCCGATGCGAAAGGCAGTCACAACCTTAGGAAGGAAGGGCGAGTGCGGAGCACAACCTTGTCCGGATGAATAGAAAGGAAAGGAGGCTTAGAAGAGAGAGCCTGGAGCTCACTCACCCTTTTAGCAGAGGTGATGGCTACCAGGAAAGCAGTCTTAAGCGTCAAGAGACGAAGAGGACAATTATGAAGTGTCTCAAAGGGAGCGCACATCAGATATGTCAAAACAAGATTCAAATCCCACTGAGGCATTACGAAAGTGACAGGAGGAAACATGTGAGTAATGCCCTTAAGGAAACGAGAAACAACAGGGGATTTGAAGAGAGAAGGCTGATCAGGAAGCTGAAGGAAGGCAGAGATAGCAGAAAGATAACCTTTAAGAGTGCCCAGAGCAGAGCCCTGCTGGGCCAAAGAAAGAAGGAAGAGGAGAACCTCAGAAAGAGGGGCGGAAAGGGGATCCACAGCCTTTGCTGTGCACCATGCCACAAATTTGTTCCACCTACAGGCGTATACCGTTTTAGTGGAGGGACGCCTGGCTGCCAGAATCACATCGCAGACTTCAGGAGGCAAGTCAAATGGCATCAACTGTCACCGCACAATCTCCACGCATGAAGGAGACTGGACAGGTTTGGGTGGAGGACTGCCCCCTACTGCTGCGACAGAAGGTCCTCCTGAAGAGGCAGTCGTATCGGGGGATCGATTGACAGACTGAGTAGCTCGGGATACCAATACTTTCATGCCCAATCCGGAGCCACCAAGATGACTTGGGCCCGGTCGCGCCTGATCTTCTTCAGCACTCTGGGCAGAAGTGGTACAGGCGGAAAGGCGTACAACAGACCGCAATTCCACTTGCGACGAAAAGCTTCCCGAGCGAGTGCCGCCTTGGAAACTCCAACGCGCAGAACTGCTGACATTGCGCGTTCTCTTCGGTGGCGAATAGATCTAACCAAGGCTCTCCCCACTGCCGAAAGAGGCCTTGCGCCATGTCCGAGTTGAGACACCATTCATGATCCATCATGCACCGGTGGCTGAGTTTGTCTACTCTGGCGTTCAGAGAGCCCGCCAAATGTTGAACCACCAGGGTGATGCCCTGATGTTCCAGCCATGTCCGGAGGCGCAGAGCCTCCTGACAAAGGGTCCACGACCCCACCCCACCCTGTTTGTTGCAATACCACATGGCGGTGGTGTTGTCCGTGAACACATGCACCACACTTCCCCGGACAACGGGAAGGAATGCCCTCAGTGCAAGTCGTAGCGCTCTCAGCTCCAAAAGGCTGATATGGAGCCGAGACTCCGTCGGAGACCAGAGTCCTCTGATCTCCGCCTCCCCCATGTGGCCTTCCCATCCCAGCAGGGACACATACGTCACGACCACATGCTCCGGGTGGGGTAGGGAGAGGGATCTGCCGCTGACCCAATCGCGGTTTGTGAGCCACCACTGCAACTGTTTTGCAGTGCCCTCAGAGATCAAGACATGGTCGGACAGGTTGCCGTGATGCTGGGCCCACTGAAACTTCAGGTGCCACTGCAGAGCCCGCCACCTGGCGTGATGCACTAAAAGGATGCAGGAGGCCATCAGACCCAGAAGCCGCAGCACCAACCTGACCGAAACCCGGGATAGAGGCTGAAAGATGGGAATCAGAGCCTGAATATCACGGACCCGCTGCCCAGAGGATAAGCCCGGAACTGCGCCGAGTCCAGAACCGCCCCGATGAAAAGGAGCTTCTGGGAGGGCTCAGATGCTACTTTGGCACGTTGATGAGAACCCCAGCAAATGCAGGAGGTCAGCCGTAGTCTGGAGGTGGGAGACGACCTGCTGGGGCGAGCCCGCCTTCAACAACCAGTCGTCGAGATAGGGGAAGACTGGAACCCCTGATCTGCGCAGATGAGCTGAGACCACCGCCATCACTTTCGTGAACACCCGAGGGGCACTGGTGTGGCCGAAGGGGAGCACCGTGAACTCAAAATGCTCCTGACCCACCGTGAACCGCAGGTAACGCCGGTGGGCCGGCAGGACGGGAATGTGAAAATAAGCGTCCTGAAAGTCCAATGCTACCATCCAGTCTCCTGGATCCAGGGCAGCCTGAACCTGAGCTAAGGTAAGCATCTTGTACCTCTCCTTCCGGAGGAAGGCGTTGACTCTCCTGAGGTCCAAGATAGGGCGTAGGCCCCTTGCCCTTCTTGGGAACCAGAAAGTAGTGGGAATAGCAACCATGACCTACTTCTGGACCAGGAACGCGCTCGACGGCCCCCTTGGCCAAGGGGGCTGCAACTTCCTCCCGTAGAAGATTCATGTGATCCCCTGACATGCGGTGGCACTGCGGTGACATGGCTGGAGGGGTCGTCTCGAAGGGGAGGGAGTAGCCCCTTCGGACGATGTGCAGCACCCACCTGTCCGACGTGATGGAACGCCAGTGGAGCAGGTGATGGCGAACTCTGCCTCCCACTGGTGTGGAATGGACCTGAAAGCACGGCCTAGGAGGGCTTTGAGGCGGATGCTGCCGGGGTTGATGTGGACTGACCGGCACGTTGACCCCCGGTACCGCCTCGGCGGAATCCACGTCCGCGACCGCATGCAGGCTGGATCTGCGGCCGGTGGCTAGGCGGACGTGAGGGGGCGCCCCTTCCTTGGCCACGAAAGGGACCAAAGGCGGAAGTTTGCGGTCGCGGCCCGAGAGGCCCAAGGACTTAGCCGTAGCCCGAGAGACCTTGAAGCGCACCAGCGCACTATCCGCCTTCTCGCCAAAAAGGCGAGTGCCATCAAAGGGCATATCCATTAGAGTGCTCTGGACATCCCCCTAGAAAGACGTGGACCGCAGCCAGGCGTGGCAGCGGAGCGCCACCGTGGTTGACATCGCCCTACCCAGCGTGTCCGTAGTATCTAGTCCACATCGAATAACATGTTGTGCTCCATCCCGCCCGTCGGCAAGAGCCTGGGTGAGCCGCATCCGGGCCTCCTCCGGACACTGGGGCAGCACGTCCTCCACCATAACCCACAGAGAGTGGGAATAACGGTCCAAGAGGCAAGCGGTGTTCAAGGACCGCAGTCCCAAACTAAGGGAAGAGAACAGCTTCTTACCGAACTGCTCTAGCCTCTTGGATTCCTGATCCGGGGGAGCGGACGGGAAGGAGGATTGGGAAGTAGAGGCCTGGATAACCAGGCTCTCGGGCGTGGGGTGTTGGGACAGAAAACTGGGGTCGCCCGGAGCAGGGCGGTGGCGCCGGGCCACATTCCGATCCACAGGAGGTACTGTGGAGGGCTTGCCCTTCAGAACGTCCACTAGTGCCTCATTGAACTGCAGCAGAGGCTCTGAGGAGCTTGCCGACGGTTGAAGCACTTCAGTGAGGAGGTTAGTCCTCATGGCCACAGCAGGCAGCTCCAGCCCAAGGGCTTCGGCCGCCTTGCGCAGCACCACTGAAAATGCAGCACCTTCCTCCGAAGCCACAGTCGGAGGAGAGATGAAACCAGTGTCCGGGGAGGTGTCCAGATCACTGGCATCCCCCAGCTCATCCGCCAGTCCTGAGATAAGTTGGCCTGCATGGCCAGAGGGTCCTCAGACCCCTCCCAGTCGCCCCCGTCATCCGATTCCTGATAAACAGGGGGAATAATCGGTGCTGGACGGTAGATGAAATTGTCATTCATCGGCGTCTGCTGTGGCGCCGAATGGCGCCGCACCGGCGCCAGGCCCGGACAGGGGCTGAACCGGGGAACGGCGTCATCCGGAGACGGCGCCGGGGGTGGAACCGGTGTCGGCGCCGGCGGAGGAGGCTTCGTGAGATCCAGGCCTGGATGCCACGGGGACCTGCGGTGTCGGGGCTGCCGGCTCGCTAGGTCACCCAGTCGAGCCCGCGGGGCCCGAAGGCACGCCGGCAGGCGTCGACGGCGGAGCCAGGCCCCTCATGGCCGAGAGGAAGGCACTGATCTCCGCCGGAGTCGCGTCAGTCCCAGGGACCGGTGGGTATGGGGACGGACGCGGCTCCTGCGGCTCCGACGGAGCCGCGGGGGTGGTACCACCCAGACCCTCGACCGAGTCACGCGACCGGCGAGGGGAGTCCGAAGAGCTGTGTCGCCTCTTGGACTTCTTAGCATGCTTCGACTTACCCGAAGACTTCGATCCTGACAAGCCGTGGTGGTGGCTGCGGCTCTGCGACCGCTCCTTCGACCTCCTCCTGGACCGGGACCGTGAACGGGGCGGAGCAGAGTGTCGGAGCTCGAGAAGCTTACGGGACCGCTCCCGCCTAGCCTTCGAGGTCAAGGCCTGGCAGTCAAGGCACGACTCCGCATCGTGGTCAGCCCCTAGACAATAAAGGCACCAGCGGTGGTGGTCTGTCACCAACATCAGTCGATGACAGGAGTCACAGGCTTTTGTCAGGCACTGATCAAGAGCGCCTATCGCACGTACAGCCATTGAATAACTACGATGCCCAGAATCCCCGGCTGTACGTAGGCGGGGCCGAAACCAGCGAAATACGCGACTCGGGAGCCAATCGGGGCGCGTAATACTGGATTGTGGAGCACGTTGGTTATTGCTGCCCGTTACCGAGCGAGGAAGGCGCAAGTGTTCGCGTCTACGGTCGGAAGGAGAGCGGGTTCTTTGCCGTGCTGCTAAACCGCCACGAGACTCCAGGTTAGGAGTGTTTGGTTCCGACTCACGGAACTCCCACGCGGGACACTGCTGTAAGCGTCGCCGCGTTCACCGATCACCGGACTCTCAACTTCAATCCCACCAGACTGCGAGGACATCGCCTAGGGACCGAGTGGATGCCGCTACACCCCCACAGAGTGAGAGCGAGAGACCGTTCGACATCTGGCAAGTAGCGCGTTACAAGCGAGGGTTTGCAAGACATTACCCGTATCCATGGAAGGTTATGATAATAGGAGCGCTAGGAGATGAAATACGAGACTTTGGTTATTCAGGCTCGCAGAAAGCGGAAGGAAGGAGAGCCATAGGAGGGGAGCAACTAAGCGATCTCATTCTTATTCTGGTCTGGCCATTGCTAGACAACTGTTCAAGACATTGGTATTGGAGCAAATACATAGGGGAAGGGATCTTCGAGACTCACGGAGGGAGGTGGGTTTTTGTACATAAGCGAAGGGTTATACGGGAACAGTAGGAAGACTGAATAGAGTGTGGGATTTGGAGGGGGTGAGTCCTCTCGGTATGCGTTATCGCTGTGCTTGTAACAGTATGTTTGAGGTGCCACAGTACATTTAGTGAGACCTAATGAGAGTAGGTTGTTATTGTGCTTTATCTTCTTTTGTTTTCTCTCTTCCTATCCTCTCAGGACTTCGAATCACTAAGATACCCTTCATCTTCCTTTTCCCTCGCCTGATTGTTCTGGTACTCTGTGTTACCATAACCAGAGCCGGAAACGTCGGGGAGGTGGAACCCTTGGGCCTCACTCGAATCCCCAGGAACGACGGAGGTCGTGACAGAATTACGCGCCCACGAATAAAAATCCTTGGGTTTCGAGTGACGCACAAACATGGCCTCATTAGACGACGTGTTGCAGGCTCTCCTGGCGGTACAACAGGAACTGACCGCATCAAAGGCGGAAACGGCCTCGCTAAGAGAACGGGTGGATAGACAGGGTAGGAATCCTTTTGATGCCACGCTGTCTTCATCACCTATACAGCTGAATGTGTCACCTCCCATACCTCTAGCTAGCCCAGAGAGGTTTTCTGGGGATTCTCACAAGATACAAACCTTTCTGACACAAATAGCCCTGCATTTTTCCTGCAAACCAGCTTCCTTTCCTTCTAACCATTCGAGGGTGGCTTTTGCGAACTCATATGTGACGGGGGACGCGGCCAATTGGGCAGTGCCCTTGGTCAAATATGACGATCCCTTACTGTCAGACTGGAATGCCTTTCGAACGGAGTTCGAGCGGGTGTTCGATCGAAGGGCCACCACCTTCTCGGCGGACCGAGAACTGTTGGAACTACGACAGGGGAAACAGGACCTGGTGTCGTATCTGACTCAATTCAACCGTCTAGTGGCTGAAACAGCATGGCCCGAGGAGAAAAGAATGTCCCTCTATTATCAGGGGTTAAAAGACGACATGAAAGATGTATTGGCCCAAATTGATCCTCAGCCATCCACTTGTACAGATTTTATGAATCCTACGTTGAGACTAGACCATAGATTATCCGAACGTAAGGGAGAGCGGGTGTATGCCCAAATTGATAAAACCGAGAGAGGGTCAAAACACCCAGTGGTCTCTGCGGAGAGTCAGGCAGAGCCCATGGAGGTGGGAGCGATTAGGGCCCCCTTATCCAGGGTCGAAAGAGAAAGCCGCAGGAGTGCAGGTTTATGCATGTATTGCGGAAAAAAGGGGCACTACGTGAGGGATTGCCCTGTTAAACCCAAAAAAGGAGGGTATGCAGGGGTGAGGAAAGTGGCAGTAACCACGTTACAGGCATCCCTTCCAGAACCTAGGATTGAGGAAGAAGGTGACAAGACCCGAGCGCTACAGCTGCCATCTTTGGCGGTTATAGACTCGATAGCCTCGGAATCCCACGTTGTATTAATCATGCGTTTACAAGTGAGAAAAAGCCGAACATGAGGTCAGAGTGATGACTGATTCCGGGGCCACCGGGAATTTTGTGAATAACGGGTTGGTGAAGCGGCTTGGGTTAAGGCGTTTTCCGAGGAATAGTCCAGAAAAGGTTTGGGCCGTTGATGGAAAACCCCTGATATCGGGACCTATCACGGAAGTCACGGAGTCCTTGAATCTGTCCAAATCTGGACCACTGGGGGATCATGTGGAAGAGATAGCCTTCAACATCATTGAGGCCCCTCAGTATGAGTTAATATTAGGCATGCCTTGGTTGACAACCCATAATCCCGCGATCGATTGGAAAAGAAAAACAGTGGAATTTGTCACCGAGTATTGCCAAAGGGAATGCGCTAACACTCACCGAACCCACCTTCTGGCGCTTACCCAAGGGTATCATGTTCTCACGGCGGCAGAGAAAGAAACCGTCCTCCCCACAGCCTAGGACGCATATACGGAAGTTTTCAGCGAGAGTAAGGCGGAAATCTTGCCCCCTCACCGGGAATATGATTGTCAGATAGACTTGATCCCAGTGGCGATTATGCCGTCATGTTGAGTGTACGCCTTGTCTGAACCAGAGACAGAACATCTGTGACAATATTTGGAACACTATGTAGAAATAGGGTTCATCAGGCCTTCCCGTTCTCCTGCCGCTTCGCCCCTGTTCTTTATCAAGAAAGCTAATGGTGACTTGAGAACGTGCATCGATTATCGCGTTTTAAATAAAAACACTGTGCGGAACCGATACCCTCTTCCACTCATCCCTGTCTTACTGGACCAGGTGAAGGAGGCAACCATTTACACCCGACTGGATTTGCGAGGGGCTTATCACCTGGTTCGGATAAGGGAGGGAGATGAGTGGAAAACGGCGTTTAAAATGCGGTATGGCCTTTTCGAGTACAGGGTAATTTCGTTTGGCCTGTGTAACGCCCCGGCGGCGTTCCAATACTTTCTAGATGATGTGCTCAAGGAGTATATAGATAAAACAACTGCGGTCTACATCAACGATCTCCTAATATACTCCAAGGATTCTAGCCTCCACCACACACGTGTCACAAATCCTCCAGAAGCTGAGGGAGAACAATTTGTTTTGCAAGTTGTGCAAGTGCGAATTTGATGTAGAGAGGGTGGAGTTCCGGGGAGTGGTCTTAAGTCCTGCAGGGTTAAGCATGGCTGAGAGGAAAGTGTTAGCAGTCCAGGAGTGGCCCATCCCAAGAACAGTGAGAGACGTCCAATGTTTTCTTGGGTTCTCAAATTATTACAGGAGATTTATTTCTCACTTCTCACAACTTGTCTCTCCTCTTACTCGTTTACTACGAAAAGGACACCCGTTTACATGGACTCAAGAAGCGATGCAGGCGTTCAGTGAGTTAAAACGAGCCTCCACTACAGCCCCGATCCTGCAGCATCCCCGCTCCGACGCTCCGTACATAGTGGAAGCGGATGCTTCCGACATTGCGGTGGGAGCGGTACTCTCGCAGCGTGAGGCACAGTCAGGACAACTGCATCCCATAGCCTTCCTCTCTAGGAAATTGACCTCGGCTGAAGCAAACTACACAATTGCGGAAAAGGAGTTGCTCGCAGTCCGAAAAGCGTTTCAGGAATGGAGACATTATCTGTGGGGAGCCCGACATCCGGTAACGGTGTATACCGACCACAGAAACTTACAATACCTAAAAACGGCCAGACACCTTACGCAAAGACAGATGCGTTGGATGCTGTTTTTTGCAGGATACGACTTTGTCATCACCTTTTGTCCAGGGTCGGAAAACAAGAAAGCTGATTCATTATCCCGGCAAGGTGGAGAGCCCTTGTCTCTCAGGGAAGTCACTGAGTCAATCATCGCTCCGGAGAAAGTAATCTGCGTGGTCAGGGCGGACACGTTTCTGAACTCAGTTCGTACACACTATACCCTAGAGCAATGGCTTTATTGGGAAGAACAGGGAGTGGACCGGCATATGAAAGGAGGATTGCCGTTTGTTCGCGACCGTTTGTTTGTGCCATCAGTGGAGCTCCAGCATCAGGCCTTCGTGTGGTGTCATGAGTCGCTGTTGGGGGGTCATCCAGGGTGCGCTAAGACTCTTCAGCTTCTAAAACGACACTTTTGGTGGGAACACATGAAAGAGGACGTTAGAAGAAGGATACAACAGTGCGACGTGTGCGCACAAGCCAAGGGAGTCCGTTCGAAAGCTAAAGGCAAGTTGGTATCCCTGCCAACTCCTGCTGGACCCTGGCAAAACATCAGCATGGATTTCGTGGTGGGGCTGCCGATGGACCAGGGTTGTAATGCAATCATGGTCGTGGTAGATAGCCTCACAAAAATGGGTCATTTCGTGCCATGCAAGAACCTTCCTTCGGCCAGCCAAACTGCTCATCTGCTGTTATCGCATGTGATACGCCTACATGGATTCCCGAGAGTGATTGTGTCAGACAGAGGCCCCCAGTTCATTGCTCGGTTTTGGAAGGCATGGTGTACGGCGCTGCAAGTGGAGGTGGCTACCTCCACCAGCTTCCACCCACAGACGGATGGCCAGACCGAGCGTCTCAACCAAACGCTCAAAACCTATCTCCGTTGCTACTCCAAGGAAGCCAGCACGTCGTGGGTGTCATTACTGTGGCTGGCGGAACTATCGTATAACAATGCGTGGCATTGTTCTATTAAGGAAGCACCCTTCCGGGCGAATTATGGTTATCATGCCAAGGTTCTGCCGATGGCACTCCCCGCGGACATCTGGGAGCAGCCCGTACTGGCGGCTCATTTGCAGAAGCTGAGTAAACTCCATGAGCGCCTCAAGTCAACTCTGGAGCGCGCCAAGGGCGTCTACAAGGCTTGGGCAGACCGCCACCGGCAGGTCGGGCCTTCGTATCAACCCGGAGACCGCGTATGGCTTTCTACGAAATACCTCCGGTTCAAGTTGCGCAGTATCTTCCATCAATGCTTCATAGGTCTGTATCCCGTGGTTCATCGTGTGGGCTCCGTGGCGTATAAGTTGGCCTTACCAGCGTCGTTGCGCATCCATCCGGTGTTCCATTGCGGTTTGTTGAAACCTGCGGTTGGGGCCAGGAGGAGGGCGGCCCCGCCGTTACTCCACGGCGGCCAGGAGGAGTATGAAGTGCGGAGAGTGTTGGATTCCCGGTACCGGAGAGGGGGCCTGTGGTACCTTCTGGCGTGGAAGGGCTATTCGGCTGAGGAGGACTCCTGGGTGCCGGCATTGGATGTGCACGCTCCGGAGGCGGTGCGTTCGTTTCACGCCCGCTTCCCGGCCAAGCCTGGTCCTAGGAGGCGCTTGGCAGGGGGGCATACTGTCAGGCGCTGATCAAGAGCGCCTATCGCACGTACAGCCATTGAAGAACTACGATGCCCAGAATCCCCGGCTGTACGTAGGCGGGGCCGAAACCAGTGAAATACGCGACTCGGGAGCCAATCGGGGCGCGTAATACTGGATTGTGGAGCACGATGGTTATTGCTGCCCGTTACCGAGCGAGGAAGGCGCAAGTGTTCGCGTCTACGGTCGGAAGGAGAGCGGGTTCTTTGCCGTGCTGCTAAACCGCCACGAGACTCCAGGTTAGGAGTGTTTGGTTCCGACTCACGGAACTCCCACGCGGGACACTGCTGTAAGCATCGCCGCGTTCACCGATCACCGGACTCTCAACTTCAATCCCACCGGACTGCGAGGACATCGCCTAGGGACCGAGTGGATGCCGCTACACCCCCACAGAGTGAGAGCGAGAGACCGTTCGACATCTGGCAAGTAGCGCGTTACAAGCGAGGGTTTGCAAGACATTACCCGTATCCATGGAAGGTTATGATAATAGGAGCGCTAGGAGATGAAATACGAGACTTTGGTTATTCAGGCTCGCAGAAAGCGGAAGGAAGGAGAGCCATAGGAGGGGAGCAACTAAGCGATCTCATTCTTATTCTGGTCTGGCCATTGCTAGACAACTGTTCAAGACATTGGTATTGGAGCAAATACATAGGGGAAGGGATCTTCGAGACTCACGGAGGGAGGTGGGTTTTTGTACATAAGCAAAGGGTTATACGGGAACAGTAGGAAGACTGAATAGAGTGTGGGATTTGGAGGGGGTGAGTCCTCTCGGTATGTGTTATCGCTGTGCTTGTAACAGTATGTTTGAGGTGCCACAGTACATTTAGTGAGACCTAATGAGAGTAGGTTGTTATTGTGCTTTATCTTCTTTTGTTTTCTCTCTTCCTATCCTCTCAGGACTTCGAATCACTAAGATACCCTTCATCTTCCTTTTCCCTCGCCTGATTGTTCTGGTACTCTGTGTTACCATAACCAGAGCCGGAAACGTCGGGAGGTGGAACCCTTGGGCCTCACTCGAATCCCCAGGAACGACGGAGGTCGTGACAGAATTACGCGCCCACGAATAAAAATCCTTGGGTTTCGAGTGACGCACAAACATGGCCTCATTAGACGACGTGTTGCAGGCTCTCCTGGCGGTACAACAGGAACTGACCGCATCAAAGGCGGAAACGGCCTCGCTAAGAGAACGGGTGGATAGACAGGGTAGGAATCCTTTTGATGCCACGCTGTCTTCATCACCTATACAGCTGAATGTGTCACCTCCCATACCTCTAGCTAGCCCAGAGAGGTTTTCTGGGGATTCTCACAAGATACAAACCTTTCTGACACAAATAGCCCTGCATTTTTCCTGCAAACCAGCTTCCTTTCCTTCTAACCATTCGAGGGTGGCTTTTGCGATCTCATATGTGACGGGGGACGCGGCCAATTGGGCAGTGCCCTTGGTCAAATATGACGATCCCTTACTGTCAGACTGGAATGCCTTTCGAACGGAGTTCGAGCGGGTGTTCGATCGAAGGGCCACCACCTTCTCGGCGGACCGAGAACTGTTGGAACTACGACAGGGGAAACAGGACCTGGTGTCGTATCTGACTCAATTCAACCGTCTAGTGGCTGAAACAGCATGGCCCGAGGAGAAAAGAATGTCCCTCTATTATCAGGGGTTAAAAGACGACATGAAAGATGTATTGGCCCAAATTGATCCTCAGCCATCCACTTGTACAGATTTTATGAATCCTACGTTGAGACTAGACCATAGATTATCCGAACGTAAGGGAGAGCGGGTGTATGCCCAAATTGATAAAACCGAGAGAGGGTCAAAACACCCAGTGGTCTCTGCGGAGAGTCAGGCAGAGCCCATGGAGGTGGGAGCGATTAGGGCCCCCTTATCCAGGGTCGAAAGAGAAAGCCGCAGGAGTGCAGGTTTATGCATGTATTGCGGAAAAAAGGGGCACTACGTGAGGGATTGCCCTGTTAAACCCAAAAAAGGAGGGTATGCAGGGGTGAGGAAAGTGGCAGTAACCACGTTACAGGCATCCCTTCCAGAACCTAGGATTGAGGAAGAAGGTGACAAGACCCGAGCGCTACAGCTGCCATCTTTGGCGGTTATAGACTCGATAGCCTCGGAATCCCACGTTGTATTAATCATGCGTTTACAAGTGAGAAAAAGCCGAACATGAGGTCAGAGTGATGACTGATTCCGGGGCCACCGGGAATTTTGTGAATAACGGGTTGGTGAAGCGGCTTGGGTTAAGGCGTTTTCCGAGGAATAGTCCAGAAAAGGTTTGGGCCGTTGATGGAAAACCCCTGATATCGGGACCTATCACGGAAGTCACGGAGTCCTTGAATCTGTCCAAATCTGGACCACTGGGGGATCATGTGGAAGAGATAGCCTTCAACATCATTGAGGCCCCTCAGTATGAGTTAATATTAGGCATGCCTTGGTTGACAACCCATAATCCCGCGATCGATTGGAAAAGAAAAACAGTGGAATTTGTCACCGAGCATTGCCAAAGGGAATGCGCTAACACTCACCGAACCCACCTTCTGGCGCTTACCCAAGGGTATCATGTTCTCACGGCGGCAGAGAAAGAAACCGTCCTCCCCACAGCCTATGACGCATATACGGAAGTTTTCAGCGAGAGTAAGGCGGAAATCTTGCCCCCTCACCGGGAATATGATTGTCAGATAGACTTGATCCCAGTGGCGATTATGCCGTCATGTTGAGTGTACGCCTTGTCTGAACCAGAGACAGAACATCTGTGACAATATTTGGAACACTATGTAGAAATAGGGTTCATCAGGCCTTCCCGTTCTCCTGCCGCTTCGCCCCTGTTCTTTATCAAGAAAGCTAATGGTGACTTGAGAACGTGCATCGATTATCGCGTTTTAAATAAAAACACTGTGCGGAACCGATACCCTCTTCCACTCATCCCTGTCTTACTGGACCAGGTGAAGGAGGCAACCATTTACACCCGACTGGATTTGCGAGGGGCTTATCACCTGGTTCGGATAAGGGAGGGAGATGAGTGGAAAACGGCGTTTAAAATGCGGTATGGCCTTTTCGAGTACAGGGTAATTTCGTTTGGCCTGTGTAACGCCCCGGCGGCGTTCCAATACTTTCTAGATGATGTGCTCAAGGAGTATATAGATAAAACAACTGCGGTCTACATCAACGATATCCTAATATACTCCAAGGATTCTAGCCTCCACCACACACGTGTCACAAATCTTCCAGAAGCTGAGGGAGAACAATTTGTTTTGCAAGTTGTGCAAGTGCGAATTTGATGTAGAGAGGGTGGAGTTCCGGGGAGTGGTCTTAAGTCCTGCAGGGTTAAGCATGGCTGAGAGGAAAGTGTTAGCAGTCCAGGAGTGGCCCATCCCAAGAACAGTGAGAGACGTCCAATGTTTTCTTGGGTTCTCAAATTATTACAGGAGATTTATTTCTCACTTCTCACAACTTGTCTCTCCTCTTACTCGTTTACTACGAAAAGGACACCCGTTTACATGGACTCAAGAAGCGATGCAGGCGTTCAGTGAGTTAAAACGAGCCTCCACTACAGCCCCGATCCTGCAGCATCCCCGCTCCGACGCTCCGTACATAGTGGAAGCGGATGCTTCCGACATTGCGGTGGGAGCGGTACTCTCGCAGCGTGAGGCACAGTCAGGACAACTGCATCCCATAGCCTTCCTCTCTAGGAAATTGACCTCGGCTGAAGCAAACTACACAATTGCGGAAAAGGAGTTGCTCGCAGTCCGAAAAGCGTTTCAGGAATGGAGACATTATCTGTGGGGAGCCCGACATCCGGTAACGGTGTATACCGACCACAGAAACTTACAATACCTAAAAACGGCCAGACACCTTACGCAAAGACAGATGCGTTGGATGCTGTTTTTTGCAGGATACGACTTTGTCATCACCTTTTGTCCAGGGTCGGAAAACAAGAAAGCTGATTCATTATCCCGGCAAGGTGGAGAGCCCTTGTCTCTCAGGGAAGTCACTGAGTCAATCATCGCTCCGGAGAAAGTAATCTGCGTGGTCAGGGCGGACACGTTTCTGAACTCAGTTCGTACACACTATACCCTAGAGCAATGGCTTTATTGGGAAGAACAGGGAGTAGACCGGCATATGAAAGGAGGATTGCCGTTTGTTCGCGACCGTTTGTTTGTGCCATCAGTGGAGCTCCAGCATCAGGCCTTCGTGTGGTGTCATGAGTCGCTGTTGGGGGGTCATCCAGGGTGCGCTAAGACTCTTCAGCTTCTAAAACGACACTTTTGGTGGGAACACATGAAAGAGGACGTTAGAAGAAGGATACAACAGTGCGACGTGTGCGCACAAGCCAAGGGAGTCCGTTCGAAAGCTAAAGGCAAGTTGGTATCCCTGCCAACTCCCGCTGGACCCTGGCAAAACATCAGCATGGATTTCGTGGTGGGGCTGCCGATGGACCAGGGTTGTAATGCAATCATGGTCGTGGTAGATAGCCTCACAAAAATGGGTCATTTCGTGCCATGCAAGAACCTTCCTTCGGCCAGCCAAACTGCTCATCTGCTGTTATCGCATGTGATACGCCTACATGGATTCCCGAGAGTGATTGTGTCAGACAGAGGCCCCCAGTTCATTGCTCGGTTTTGGAAGGCATGGTGTACGGCGCTGCAAGTGGAGGTGGCTACCTCCACCAGCTTCCACCCACAGACGGATGGCCAGACCGAGCGTCTCAACCAAACGCTCAAAACCTATCTCCGTTGCTACTCCAAGGAAGCCAGCACGTCGTGGGTGTCATTACTGTGGCTGGCGGAACTATCGTATAACAATGCGTGGCATTGTTCTATTAAGGAAGCACCCTTCCGGGCGAATTATGGTTATCATGCCAAGGTTCTGCCGATGGCACTCCCCGCGGACATCTGGGAGCAGCCCGTACTGGCGGCTCATTTGCAGAAGCTGAGTAAACTCCATGAGCGCCTCAAGTCAACTCTGGAGCGCGCCAAGGGCGTCTACAAGGCTTGGGCAGACCGCCACCGGCAGGTCGGGCCTTCGTATCAACCCGGAGACCGCGTATGGCTTTCTACGAAATACCTCCGGTTCAAGTTGCGCAGTATCTTCCATCAATGCTTCATAGGTCTGTATCCCGTGGTTCATCGTGTGGGCTCCGTGGCGTATAAGTTGGCCTTACCAGCGTCGTTGCGCATCCATCCGGTGTTCCATTGCGGTTTGTTGAAACCTGCGGTTGGGGCCAGGAGGAGGGCGGCCCCGCCGTTACTCCACGGCGGCCAGGAGGAGTATGAAGTGCGGAGAGTGTTGGATTCCCGGTACCGGAGAGGGGGCCTGTGGTACCTTCTGGCGTGGAAGGGCTATTCGGCTGAGGAGGACTCCTGGGTGCCGGCATTGGATGTGCACGCTCCGGAGGCGGTGCGTTCGTTTCACGCCCGCTTCCCGGCCAAGCCTGGTCCTAGGAGGCGCTTGGCAGGGGGGCATACTGTCAGGCGCTGATCAAGAGCGCCTATCGCACGTACAGCCATTGAAGAACTACGATGCCCAGAATCCCCGGCTGTACGTAGGCGGGGCCGAAACCAGTGAAATACGCGACTCGGGAGCCAATCGGGGCGCGTAATACTGGATTGTGGAGCACGATGGTTATTGCTGCCCGTTACCGAGCGAGGAAGGCGCAAGTGTTCGCGTCTACGGTCGGAAGGAGAGCGGGTTCTTTGCCGTGCTGCTAAACCGCCACGAGACTCCAGGTTAGGAGTGTTTGGTTCCGACTCACGGAACTCCCACGCGGGACACTGCTGTAAGCATCGCCGCGTTCACCGATCACCGGACTCTCAACTTCAATCCCACCGGACTGCGAGGACATCGCCTAGGGACCGAGTGGATGCCGCTACACCCCCACAGAGTGAGAGCGAGAGACCGTTCGACATCTGGCAAGTAGCGCGTTACAAGCGAGGGTTTGCAAGACATTACCCGTATCCATGGAAGGTTATGATAATAGGAGCGCTAGGAGATGAAATACGAGACTTTGGTTATTCAGGCTCGCAGAAAGCGGAAGGAAGGAGAGCCATAGGAGGGGAGCAACTAAGCGATCTCATTCTTATTCTGGTCTGGCCATTGCTAGACAACTGTTCAAGACATTGGTATTGGAGCAAATACATAGGGGAAGGGATCTTCGAGACTCACGGAGGGAGGTGGGTTTTTGTACATAAGCAAAGGGTTATACGGGAACAGTAGGAAGACTGAATAGAGTGTGGGATTTGGAGGGGGTGAGTCCTCTCGGTATGTGTTATCGCTGTGCTTGTAACAGTATGTTTGAGGTGCCACAGTACATTTAGTGAGACCTAATGAGAGTAGGTTGTTATTGTGCTTTATCTTCTTTTGTTTTCTCTCTTCCTATCCTCTCAGGACTTCGAATCACTAAGATACCCTTCATCTTCCTTTTCCCTCGCCTGATTGTTCTGGTACTCTGTGTTACCATAACCAGAGCCGGAAACGTCGGGAGGTGGAACCCTTGGGCCTCACTCGAATCCCCAGGAACGACGGCGGTCGTGACAGCTTTAAAACCAGGCATCCTACCGGCACCAGTTCGAATCGAGTAGACAAAAGAGTCCAAAAAGTTTTAGTCAAAAAGTGACTAAAGGGGTAAGCTCTTCCCGGATCGGTGCTGTGTGGCACGGAAAAAAGAAGAACTGACGTCAGCATGCGAGGGCGACGACGACGATTCCGGTGCACGATGCCGACGACGGACGCGGAGCCGCAGACGACGCCTAGCGACACGCAAGGGGTATTGCTGACGAAAAATCTTTCCGGATCCAGCCGGACGCCTGGGAATATTCTAAGGTGAGGAATCTAACTAACGTGTTTCTTTCAGATAATGGACCTGGGAAATGAATACACAAAATACCTTTTTGGCCTCTGAGAAATAACATGAACAGAGAGATCTGCAGAGGCCCTTTGAAGATAGAGACACCCAAAAAGAAGTAACCTCAAATGCTTATGTTACAGAGTACAAATAGTAAATTGGTTTGCAAATATTCGTTGACACAGAAAATAACATATTAAAACAGAGTAAACAATCCAGCGATTTAAAGCAAATAGGGATATGGGGGGGGCTGTACCAAAGCTTCTAAACAGAATTCAAATGATGGAATGGATATGCAAATATAGGATAAAGAAATGTAATACTGCCAAACAGGAAACTAGTAGGAGCTAATCTATCATGCACAAAACACTGGCAATCAATGGATTTAACAGGGAGCTCACATGATATCTAATATAAATATGTGGATTCATATTCATACCCAACACTCTAGACCTCTCTGCACATAATTAGGAAGTCTAGAAAAACCCCAAATACACTTGTCCAAAGGTAGCATGGTAAAACATCGGTTGCCTTTAGTATTGCCAAACTGCAAAAGAGACTTTGTTCCCAAATTAATGCGTTGGAAGAGGTCCAATGTGAAGACAATAGCACAAAGAAAAGAAGAATCCCTCAGTACCTCTGCTCATCATGATAGATTTATGGTCTTAATTTGCCAAATTTTAGCATTATTATTTTTTTTTTGTATGCATTCAAAGTTTACTTTCAGTAATTATCAAGCATACATTGTTATAAGTAACATTTTGGGACTGGATTTCAATCTCAATGCAAAGACTAAGCTGTTACAAATTTAGCAGCTCACTACAAGAAAGTGCCCTCTTTTTGTATGGTTGCCCCCACTTTTTCCCAAACTGCTGATGTACTGTGACTGAGTGTGCTCTGGGTTCCTACCAAACAGGTACCCAGGGCCTATGTTCTTTCCCTAAAAACTGCATTACGTCAAAACCCAATTGGAACTCTTCTAAATGGTACCATAGGTACCAAGGGCACTGTGGCCTGGCAACACCTCTAAGGGCTGAAGCACTTGTTTTGCCACACTTAAAGGCCTTGTACCTTTACACACACTGCCATTGCAGGCTGCGTGTTTTGGTGCAGAACTAAGTGAAGTCGACATGACACACATCCCTGTGTGCCATGCCTACAAACCCCCTGCCCTGGCATAGGTCAGGCACCCCTCTAGCTGGGTGCACTATACCAGTGGTGAGGGTACAGGTGCATGAGCCCTGTACCACTACAGTGTTTAAACCATATCCTTAGACATTGTAAGTGCACTAATGCCATTTAGAGTATATGGTGCTGGGAGTTTGCTATTACGAACTCCACAGCACCATAATGGCTTTACTGAAAACTGGGGATTTTGGTATCAAACTTCTCAGTACATTAAACCAGCACTGATACCAGTGTGGGATTTAATGAAAAATGCACTCATAGGGCATCGTAGAGATACCCCCTAAAAAACGACCTAACTCTAGTGTCCGGGCTGAGGGGCTGCTCAGCAGCTGCCACCACCAGACATGTTTCTGGACCCCTGGGTCGAGAGCCTGCTGCTCTCGGGGGTCTGGAACAATGCACATCCTGGGACGAGGTGCCAAGCCTCCTCCATCAGGATGGGCAGGGTCCAGGAAGGGGAAACTTTAAAGGCTTGTCGCCTTTGTAAGCTATCCCAGCCATTTGCTGCTTTCAGCAACTGGCCCCCACCGGTTCTGACCCTCAATTTGGGCGGGAGAATCAGTGGGAAAACCAAGTGAGGAAGGGAGGTGTGCACACCTTTGCCAACCCCACCCCTCAGGTGGGGGAGGCCAGGTGAAGCACCGCTCAGTCCCTGCCATCTTGCAGATGGGGGGGACCCAGCCAACCAGAGAGGCATATGCCCCCCTGCTACTGGAGGTCGGCATAATAGGGGGTGTACCCACCCCAAGGAAGAACCTCAGTGGTCCGGACCTTTACTTACCTGTAAGGCCCTTAAATCTAGTATTTAGGGGCAACCCAGAACCTTGCCTCCTCAGACAAGAAGAAAGACCGGAGAAGTCGTGCTGAAACTAAGAAGAGGAGGACGCCCATTGACCTGGCCCAGCCCTTCCGGCCTGTCCCCACCTCGAACCTGCTCCAGCGAAATCCCAGTGTGTCCTGAAGCCAGCAGCCTCAAGAACCCGAAGGACCTGCCCTGCCTTCCAAGCCCAAGACTTTGTATGCTGCGAGCACCGGGTATGCTCACCTACAGACTATGGCTCCGGCCAAATCCATAAGTCTGCACCACTCTGCACCCGACACCCACGGCCTGGGTTCGAGTGATCCAACACCACAAGGAGGTCTCCCTGGCGATCCTGACCTAGATCTGGTGATCTCTGACCTGCCGCGACTCTCCAATCGACGCCTGCAGTCTCTTTCTGGAGGATCCCCGCGAACGGAGCTGGTAAGAAAACCAGATGCCTAAAGACAGCCCTGCACCAGACGTCCCACAGCCTTGGGTGGGCCAACCGACGGCATCCCAACTTATCTCTCCAACTGGTGGTCACCTCCAGAAGATTTTCATCCCAGAGCCGTGTAAGTCCTTGTTGCAACCGGAGAATCCCCATTGAAATCAATAGGGCACCCGACACCAAAACAGCACCCAGCCGCCCCAGCGCCACTACGGGTGTACTTTGGGTGCTAACTCGGATGCCCCTTTGCCCTAAGCCTAACACCAGGAGCTTTGCTCACACAACCTTGTGGCCTGCTCTTGAGCAGCCACCAACTGGAGGCCCCGTATCCCCCATTGGATAACATTGGGCCTCAGCACTCTGCACCCGGCTGCTCTGGTGCCGCTGAGGATGCTTTGAGTGTGCATCCTTGACCCTGGAGGAACCCTGGTTCTAACCCCAGACAACCAACTCCCCAACCCAAGTACTTACCTTGAAACCGATAGCCTAATTTCCTCCCATAGGACTGCACTGACTGCTTTCTTGTGAAAATGTTTAGTGTGGAGTTGGTTTTGTATGAGAACTTGAAAATCTGCAAATATCTAAAAACTGCTTTACTTACCTTTTCTCTAGGAAATGTCCCAGTGTGATAACTAGGCATATCACACCAAGTAGAAAAAGTAATTTATAAAGTAATCTGAAAAGTAATCTAACAGTAATTTCCACTGTAACCAAAGTATTTACAAACCTGTAACAGTCATTTTCATTCAGCTTGCTTGTATTGTTCAACCTGCCTTGAAAATTACCATTTACACTTACCTGTTCAGGCTGGCTTGGTTCTAGAAAATAAATATAACTAAATAATATTTTTATACAATCAAATTGGTTCGAGTTCAGTCTTTGAGTGGGTGACATCATTTCTTGTCTGAGAGTTAACAAAAAATGCTTAACACTACCCTCTGATAAAGCCTTACTTCTCGCCCATACTACCACAAATAGAGAGTAAGGTGCTATCTACTTTTACCTCTGCTTACCTTTGGGGTTCCACTGGACTTTGTGCACACTATACCTCATTTTGGTATAGAATATATAGAGCCAGCTACCCACTAACATTTAAGCCTGATGTATCACTGTACAGATTAAGCGGTCTATTTGGAAGTCTTTATTACTATATGTAAACCAATGTAGTGAGGCTGAGTAAGCCAGAAGGATAACAAGTTACATTGGCTTGTTCCAAGTACCTAATACAGAAAATGACAATTCATAAAGTGTAAATCTTTGATTGAGCTTTTTTTTATACTACTGACACAGCAAATGAAACCTCCTCAGTCTTTGAATCAAGAACTCTCAAATGTTACCCCCTAAACAACTGGCTTTGGGTACACAATCTGTTACGGTAAGTTTAGTATTCAGTAATTTAGTAATTTAAAATAACATTTAAAAAGGGGTTCATTTAAAATCCTCGGTCCATAATGGAAAAAAATGACCAAGTATGCATTTCTAAACAGTTTTGCAATTGCACCATTTTCTGTGATTGGGCCCATCCACATTTCGCAGGACACTGAAACAAAACATTAACAGGTGCTTTTTCTTCAACCCTATACCTAACAAGAGATTATAAAATATACACCTTTAGAATATGTATTGAACCCTTAGCTGCTGAGGCTTTCCCTACGCTGTGTTAAGATCGGATTTCCATGTTTGGAGTACTTCAGGTGATTGTTAAAGCGTGACTACTCGCCAGTGAGGGTCTCAAGGGGCTGAGTACTTCAAGCCTTGCCCCTTCATAACTTGTTTCCAAAAAAGTTATCCAGACCAAATCTGCATTCTGTCCCCCCCCCCCCCCCCCCCCCCACCACATTTTGTGGATTCCTAAGGTAACTAGGGTTTGTGGATTTCTGAGGAGGGAACCCATAAAAGAGCCAAAATATAGCATTGGGGAAAAAACTGCAACGCGAGAAAGTGTGTAATTTCTGAAAATTAGGCAACATTTCATATTTAGCACAGGGTCATTCATGTAGATTGCTCATTGTTCCCCCTCCCCCCTCCATCCAAACGTACTCCCGGAAATAAAACATTTATATAAGTAGGAAAAAACTGTTGGTAACAATGTTTTAAACTGTAAATTTGTGCCCCAAAGGCCAATTGACAAAAGTAATATACCATTACGTCTGTCAGAACCATCTGGTTGTTGGTTGTCCAAAAACACCCAAAGCCAACAATTGCGCTTCAGCTCATCATTATGTACTGATCATGCAGCAGCTCATATGGTAAAATCTAACAAATGAAAAATGGGTATAAGGGAAACCTATGCATTTTTTAAAAATTTCTCTACGACAATGATATTAGGAGAAGTGATTATCCGTTCAACTATACATTTTGTGTTACCTGTGCTATCCTGGGATTCAAATGATATTTTGCACAAAAAAAGTCTCATCTTGCACACTGGTTTACATCCGGAAGCCAAAAAAGGAGAGACATTAAATTGGAAATAAAAATGTTTTACTATTCAGTTTTCTTATAGTTCTCCTGATAAAAATGGTACCTCATCTGTGTGAGCGGGTCTATCAGCTGTGACAGGATAGGTGCTAGAATGCAAAATGGAGACATGACATTTTTGCCATGAAATTTGACCCAATTGGCAGTGTACTTAGCTGCGAAATTAGTGCCTGGACTCAAAAGCCACCCAGGGAAATCTACCAAACACATATTTCAGAAAACTAGACACCCAACAGTATTTAGGGTGGTGTGACATACATAGATCCCACTATTTTTACCCACAATGCCATGCAAATATCACACTTTGTCTAAAATTACACACTTTCTTCACACCTCTGTGAAGGAAAGTTCTGGAATCCAAGGGGATCCACAAAAGTCTTACCACCCGATGTTCCCACACTTCTCCCCATAAATGTAACTCCATTTATGTGGGTGGGCCTATCAACCCCTACAGTAATGGATGAAAGCTGTGACCGCATCTATTTGACATGGCCTTCGCAAGGTTTCTGGTCAGTCCGTGCAAGCCACACCACCCTGGATTCATCTGCGTGTCTAGGTTTCTGAAATAGCTAGGATTTTTAAGATTCCGTGGTTGATGGCTGGCCTCTTTCTCAAGCCCCGCCCCCTCTTCCAATACATGCAACCCTGAGGTCTAGTGGGTGAATCGCTTCTTGTGGTCTAGGTGAGATCCTCAAGCAGGAACCCACGTGGGGGAGATACCACGGGGAAGAGGAAATAGTCCCTCTTCCAGACGTACCTATCCCACAGAGATCGGTGCTCGAGGGGCAAAGTTATGCCCCCTCAAACAGTGATCAAAGTGAAAGCAGTTGGCAACGAATGGCACTGTCTGCTTTCACTTTTTTTTTTATACCTGTTATATCAACATAGTGCGTGTCAAAATAAACAAAAAAGAAACCCCAAGGAACTCAGGATGTGAGAAGCTCTTATGTTATGCCCCAACTTTAAAAAAAGAAAATGCTTCTGGTGCTTGAGCCGGAAACATTGTGTTTTTTGTGTAACATGATGAACAACACATTCACTTCTGAGGTAATGTGGTGGACGTCAGCATTAAAAAGACCAAAGGGAAAAATATTTAGAATTGTTACACAGTGGCATTATGTACAATGCTAATACATTACCTTAGATAGAGGAGTATAATTTGATCTTTTTCAGTTAGTATAACAAGAACACATCTGAAAAAAACACTACAGAAAATTGGGAAGTGAATTGTGAAATGTTTTACAAACAGAGAAGCACTTACAAGAATCTCAGTTTCACTACGTCCCAATGATCATGGTAATCAACATGGTTTAAATATATACAATGTAAACATTTGTAGCTCCATTAAAAAAAAAAACAAAGGCATCTCCTCAACAAAACCCCAGAGTAGATTAGTCAATCAAATCAAGAAAAAGTAGCATGTATAATGGAGTCAATCTTTGGCGAGCAAGTTTATGAAATTAATGAAAGACCATCCCTGGCTAATTACTCTTCAGTATGATGGAATACACAGCTGCACACTGCAATAACAAACAAGTTACTTACCTTCTGTAACACCTTATCATATACAGATTATATCTAGCCGCAGATTCCTTACCTTTTGAATTTCCCCAGGCATCAAGACTGGATTTGGAACGGAGGGGCGTAGATGTTTGCTCAACATATGGGAACCAATTGATCTAAACACACACCAAACACAGTGGATCACACTTGGATTCATGGTGGCTAAAAGGAACATAGCCCAGGCTTGGGGAGCAGCCGCCCCTCCTACTCTGAAAGAATAGAAGACCAGCATGGACTGGTGTATGTTCCGCGAAAAATCTGTTTATGCGGCTCGAGGCTGCCCTAAGAAATGGTCCTGGATATGGGGGCCATGGAATATTTATAGGGGGAACATTTGAACCCCACCGCAACAATTAGCCCTCGATGACTTGCTTTCTCCTCGATTTGACCTAAAAGTATAAAATGTGCATTATTATTGTCAAATTTAAAGGTGCCGGATCATAATGTCTGTAACGCTGTAATGTGTATTTGCTGTCGATTACTGTAAATAAAAAGAATACATTTCTTTTAAAAAGACTGGATCTTGAAGATTTTTCGTGAGCAGTAAGCATTTGCGTGACCTGCACTGGCTTCCAGTGGCCCAAAGAGTGCAATTTAAAGCTCTTACGGAGGCTCATAGAGCGCTGCATGGTTTGGGCCCTGTATACAAAAGGAAACGGTTCTGTTTTTATGTCCCTAATAGAGCTTTACGATCAGCCACCCAAAACTTGATGACCATCCTCCGCTTTGGTAGGTCCCGGCTGGGAGGTCGGTCTATTTCTGTTAAAACAGCGCTGGCCTGGAATTCTCCCCCTTTAGAAATTCGGAGTATTCAGGAGCTCGGACCCTTCAAGAAACGACTTAAAACCTTTCTCTTTAATTAGCTGATCCAAACATCCCGCTCTCTCAGGCTCTCTGATAACTGCTCGCGCCAGGACACTCTTTAATAATTGAGCGCGCTATAAAATCCTTTATAACATAACAGTACCCCATTGTGATGTAAGGTGGCATTGATCAGCTCTGTGTTCGTCGTCCGTGATTGAAGTGGGGTTGCAGTATCTATATTGGCGCTACCCAGGAACGCTGATGTCAGTTACTTTTCACGACTTTCCACAGCAGAAGCATAGAGCCATGAGGAACACTGATCTCTGGCGTGTCAAAACTAGGGCGCTGAAAGGAGTCATCTCTGTCCCCAGAAATCACTTTGCAGATTGGGGAGAGTGGGTGGGTCAGTAAGTATTCTAACAGATAAGGTGTTACCGAAGGCAATTAATGACAGACTTCTAGCTGCAGATGCCTTACTTTTTGAAGAGATAACCAAGCAATATCATCCGGGAAGGAAGGTCTGCGAACCAGTTTCAAACGAGAAAATCCTGCAGTGCCCAATGTTCCCATCCCTGCAGACCAGACTGTCCAGACAGTAATGCCTAGTAAATGTATGCAGGAAAGCTCACGCTGAGGCCTGACAGATAATCAGAAGCGAAACTCTGGGTGCTAATGCAGTGGTGGTGGTTTTAGCTGAGGTGGAATGAGCTGCAAACCTTCTGGAGGCTGCTTCTTGGCCAGTGCACAGAAGATTTTGATGCAGAACACGACCCATCTGCCTGACCTTTCTTTGCACCAACATACTCCACAAAGAGTTGGTCATCCACTTGGAACTCTTGTGTGCGGCAAGGTAGAATGGCAATGCTCTTTTTGGGTCCAGAGGGTTGTGGAGGAGAAAAAAATGTAGGCAAGGTGATATAATTGGCCTACATGAAAAGGGGCGACTTTTTTTGGTAGAAAGGAGGCCCTTGTGCAAAGGTTAAACTGAGAGGTAAGGCAGCTTAGATAAGGCCTGCAGCTCAACTATATTGCGGGCAGATGTAACTGCCACCAGGAAGACTGTTTTCAATGTAAGAAGCCTGAGGGGACACTTGTGTAGAGGATTGAAGGGAGCACACATCGAAAAGTCAAAACCAAATTAAGATCCGAATAAGGCATAATGAATGTGAAGGAGGGAAGAGATGAGTAAGACCCCTGGGAACTTATTTACAATAGGGAACTTGAACAAAGAGGGCTGATCAGGCAACCACAAGAAGGCAGAAATAGCAGATCGATAACCCTATCTGGTGCCCAGAGCTGAGCCCTGCTGGGCAAGAGAAAGAACAAAATGTAGAATTTCAGAAACAGGGGATCAACTGAATTTTTAGCACTCCATGCCACAAATAATTTCAAACGGTAGGCATACACCTTCTTGGTGAGGGATGCCTGGCTGCCAAGATGACATTAAATACTTTAGTCCACTGTCGGCGCTCAAGCTCCACGCATGAAGGGGGTGAATGGACAGGTTCAGGGCGAGAACCCCCCCTGCTGGCTGCTGCGACAGAAGACCTTCCAAAGGGGCAGCCTAATCGGAGAATCGATGGCCATGCTCATAGCTCGGGATTCCACTGTCTCCGTGCCCAGTCCAGAGCCACAAGGATGACTTGGGCACGGTCATTCTTGATCTTCTTGAGAACTATGGGCAGGAGTGGTATGGCCGGAAAGGCATACAGGAGGCCTGAGCTACACTCGAGAATAAAAGCGTCTCCGAGCAAGTGCTGCCTTGGAAACTCCAGCACCAAAACTGTTGACATTGCGTGTTCTCGGCGCAGGCGAACAGATCAAACCAAAGCTCTGCCCACTGGAGACCTTGCTCCACCTCCGGTTGGAGATGCCATTCGTGATCTGCTAGGCATCTTCGGCTGAGTTCAGAGAGCCCGCCAGGTGTTGAAACACCATGCATATGCTCTGCTGTTCCAGTCATGTCCAGAGACACAGCCTCTTGACGTAAGGTCCACAACCCCACCCTGCCCTGCCCTGTTTGCCGCAGTACCATATGGCAGTGGTGTTGTCTGTGAACACCTTTACCAACCCCCTTGTGAGGGAGGGCAGAAAAGCCTTTAAAGCCAGTCTAATTGCACTGAGCTCCAGCAGGTTACTGTGGAGCCCGGATTCTGCTGGAGAACAGTCCTCTGATCTCCACCTTTCCAGATAGCCACCCATCTCAGGAGTGATGCATCTGTCACTACTGTGAGACCTGGTTGGGGTGGTGGAGGGGTCTGACTCAATCGTGGTTTGTTAGCCACCACTGCAGTTCTCTTGCAGTTCCCTCCGAGATCAGAAGCACATCGCTGAGATTTCCCCAATGCTGTGCCCACTGGAACTTCAGGTCCCACTGCAGAGCCCGCAAACGCCATCTGGCCTGATTTACCAACAGGATGCAGGAAGCCATGAGTCCTAGGAGCCTTAGAGTCACTCTCACCGAAATACAGGCTAGAGCTGCAACATTGGAATCATAACATAAATATCCTTAAATCGCTGCTCAAGAGAATAAGCCCAAAACTACACAGTCCTGTCTGATGTTATGAACTACTATTGCGAGGCCTGGAGTTACCCAGGTCTGTGAGATGCACAGCTAAAGTCCCTGTGGGTTTCAATATTGATTAATCAATTAGTTATAAAACTGTTAGAAAAACTACAGACAATGTGATCAATAAACAGTTTTTTTTCAATACATTGTATTGCATCATTTCATTGTTCAAACAGAAAATTTAACATATTCTACTCTATCATAATGTTAAAATAAATGTGTACACATCTTCAATGCTCACTAATGAACATCTTAGTAAGCGTAAAAACAAGTCCATGTTTCATTCTCATTTCAAGATCCGAAAAATTCCCAATGCATTTCGGGTTTCAAAAACCCTACTTCAGGGGTGTTTTGTCAAAAGAAAATGAAATGAATCCTCGTTTCTGTTCCCTCCGAGAGCAGCTACAACAAAACGAGAAGTGACCAAACAAGCAATAAATTGTGGTAAATGAACAGTATACATTGTCAACACTAGGATTTGCACATGGATAAAGGAAATCGAGACTAAAAGGAAAAAGAGACTAAAAGTTCTAGGTTCAATTTGTTGAGTGCTGGCGTGATAGAATTCCCACCACCTTTGAAAACAAAACAGCATGTGGTTCACAGTGTAAATCGCTGCTGAGAACCAATAAACTTGGTGACATGCAGAATCTCCACAAAAAGTGCTGTAAATGAGAGCATAGGTGAATGTTTCAAAAGTCGTGCAAGCTAGGACATACTCGTGCCATACCAAACGACGCCAACCTCGTCACTGAGTAGGAGAAGAATAGAAAAAGGAACATCACATAAAGATGTCCTTCCTAACGTCTGTTATGGACTGCCAGTGGGGCGGGTGATGTGAATCCTGCCGCCAAATGGATGCCCAGGGTGGTAAAGAGAAAGAACTAAAATTTGCATAAGCACTTTACCATAGACATATAAAAAGTTTACAAAGCGCACATTGCTTCCCAACTCTTCAAAAGAGCTCTACAAAGTGCTTTAATCTTTAACGAATCCCATCACCGCTACTGATCCACTCCCCCTTCTCAAGCCTTATGCGATAATATCCCTAACTACTTGAAAGAAAAAATAAATCTGATTTATGAAAAATTTCCTGGAGCTAATGACATCCTGGAAGAATTAACCATTCTCCCTACACTAAGTAACAATACCGTTCACTTTTTAGAAAGTTTTACCCCCCTACAAGTTGACGTGGTGGAGGAAATGTTGAAATCTGCCAAGCCGGGGTCACCTCTTGACATTATACCATCCAAGGTTACTGCACTGCTATCCACTCAGCTTGCTTCAGCCATTTACCCTATATTAAATCTTTCTCTGAGTGAGAGCCAACTTCCACTTGAGTGGAAGTCTGCTCATGTAATTTCAATTCGTAAAAAGGCTAATCTCCCGGCATCTGATTTGTCCAACTACCGTCCTATCTCCCTCCTTCCTCTGATGAGTAAATTATTGGAACGATGTATCAATAAAAAACTTACAGAATACATAAGAGTCTACTGGCTGTCTAGACCCTTCACAGTCGAGTTTCAGACCTATGTGTAGCACGGAATCGGCACGGATAGTGGTAACAGATCACATTAGACGTTCTCTTAATAATAACCAAGCTGTGTTGCTAGTGCTGCTGGATCTATCCGCAGCTTTTGATACAGTGTCCCACTGAACCCTACAGCGAAGATTGGAAGCGATTGGAATTAGTGGACGAGCCTTACAATGGTTCACAAGCTTTCTAACACATGGTACGCAGACCATTAACCTAGGACCTTTTCGGTCCCGTATATTGGAACTTACCAAGGGAGTGCCACAGGGCTCTTGTCTGAGCCCTACATTGTTCAATATTTGGGTGGCCCCCCTTGTCAAGATTATTAGAGATTTTGGTTTCACCCCCATCTCTTACGCGGACGATACCCAACTTCTCTTATCTTTTAATAAAAGCACTTTGACCACAAAATACCCTTTTTTGGATGGCATGAAAGCAATTTCTGCATGGATGATGGAAAACTCTCTCCAGCTGAATGCTGGAAAGACTGAGATTATGCTCTTTGGCAATGCCAATACACTTTGGTCCGCAGAGTGGTGGCCTGCGGATCTGGGCCTAGCCCCAATCCCTAATACACTGGTAAAAAACTTGGGTGTGCATTTAGATCAGGCCCGGTCTATGAAGGACCAGGTAGTGGCTACCACCGGCTCCTGCTTCCATGTGATGTGCCTTTGCATAGAGTTTCCCGCCTTCTTTCTTTATCTGTGTGCAAAACCCTAGTTCAGGCACTGGTTATCAGTCGCTTGGACTATTGTAACACACTTTTGGCTGCAGCTAATCAATCATTACTGAACAAACTTCAGGTGGTACAGAACATAGCGGAGCAGGTAGTCAAGACTATGCCTCCCAGAAAGGCTACTCTACCCCTGTTGAAATAATTTCACTGGCTCCCCATTCGCCAGAGAATTACATTTAAAATTTGTTGCATAGTACTCAAAGCCTTAAAGGGCAAAGGACCCAGTTACCTAGCTGATAAACTCATCCCCTACCAGCTGGGTAGGGCCTTATGCTCCGGCGAGAAATATTTCATCACTCCCCACTTAAGAAAATCATGTACAGGAGGTAAATCCGTCTCTTATTTGGTCCCTATACGAATGGAATCTCCTACCCCATAAACTTCGGAGATGTGATGATCTCTTTATCATTAGGAAACTCCTTAAAACTGAACATTTTGCCACTTAAGCCTTTGCTGGTTCTTTTCTTGTACTCCCTATAGTGCGGAGATACCCCTTTGGGGGGTGTTCGGGTGCTCAATAAACTTCTAAATTAAATTTAAGGGGCACCTGACCAACGAGGCCTGTGGGTACCACGCCTTTGCCATGCAGAGGCTGAGGATCCTGCGTGACGGCTGGATGGAAATTGAAACCCCTTCTATAGCCATGAAAAGGGCAATAGGCAGATTGAGGTGGATGTAGGGGGGTAGAGAGTTAAGGAACTAGCCGTAACATGAGGATCTGCCTGATCTCTGAAGGAACAGGTGCCATCGAAGGGCATGTCCATAAGCGAAGTTAGGAGAAACCCCGAAAAGCAAGTCATCCTCAGCCAGACATGGTGCCTAAGACCACTGTTGTGGAAACAGCTCTGCCTAGCAAGTCGGTTGCGTCAGGTCCGCATTGAACACTGAACTTTGCCATGTCTCTCAAGTCGGTGACAGCTTGGGATAGTACAGCACGGGCCTCCTCCGGGACCCGTGGAGGCACTTGCGCAAAACATATCCCACAATGTGTCGGAATAACCGCCCAAATGGACCACATTGCCAGGCTAGCAAAAGAAAACAACTTCTTCCCAAATTGGTACATTCTCTTGGATTCCGCATCCCGGAGAGCGGTACGGAAAGCGCCTTGGGAAGTGGAGCCTTGGACCACCAAGCTCTCTGGGTTAGGGTGTTGAGTGAGAAAGTATGGGTCACCAGGTGCGGGGTAATTGAAGGTCAAGGACCTCAGCCGCCCTCTACAACACCACTGCTTAACAGGCTACCTCCTCCATAGCCATGGTAGGAGGAGAAAGCAGACCAGCATCTGGAGACACATCCCGGCCGCTAGCCTCACCCAGGTCCTCACAACAGTCCACACTTTGGTCTTCCTTATAGGGTTGGTATTCTAAAGGCTCAAGCTCCGATCTAGGAGCCAAAGCACCTGCCGCATCGGAGTCGGTATTGTGCAATGCTCACCTGGCTGAGTGTCGGGGATGACATTGGGAATGGCGGCACTGCAAGCATCAGTATCGGGGCCGGGGAAGGTAGAGAACGCACAATCAACGTCGGTCTGGATCCAGGAATGGATTCCTTGAGGCCCCACCAGGGCCTGAGCCGCCAGCACGTAACCAGATGGGGCCCCTTGTGACCCCGCAGTGCCCAAAGGCGTGCCGCTGTGGTTGGGAAGCCAAAATATGAGGCACATGGCCTCCTAGAACTCTTTCAGTTGGGCGGGGGTAACTATGACCTTTAGAAATTCGGGGAGGCGCGGGGTTGGCCCAAGCGCAGGTTCTGGGGGATGAGGCCTAGAACGCTGAAGCTCCCTCATCTCATCGGCCGACAGACTAGGAGAAGTCTAAGAGTGCTTAGAGTGTCCCGAGGACTTCGAATGGGACAAGGAGGACTTCAGGCTCCCAGAACAATCTTGGGACCTTTCCCCTTGACGGGGATCTCTACTTCCGTGGAGTTGTATGCTGGGCCAGTATAAGCTCCAGAAACTGCTCCATTAAAGCCTTTGGGGCCATGGCCTGGCAATCGGAACACTACTTGGTGTCATGGTTGTACTCCAGAACCAAAAAGACAAACGGTGCCAGTCTGTCACTGACATTGGGCAGTGAGAGGCGGCACAGGATTTGCTAGAAAAACTTGACATACCACGAGGTAAACCTCAAAAAGAGTTGACAAAATGTTGAAAAAAGTCAGTCATAAACGACAGAGGATCAGTGCTGACTGGCACTGAAAGATAAGAACTGACCTCAGCGTGCCTGGAGGGGGCTATATAGGTACCACTATGTCACTTCCGGCGTATAGGATGCCGACGAAGGACGCGGAGCCGATCAACGCCACATGCAGGGGTACTGCTCACGAAAAAGCTTCCAGATCCAGTTTGACATCCGGGGAAATTAACAAGGTAAGCAATCTGCGGCTAGACTTTATCAGATTGATAATTTCAATAAGCAATTTATGTAGATGTTCCACTTATCCCTCCAACTCCTCATCTTAACCCACCTGTAATTAGATTTTAGAAAGAACTGTAGCAACTGAAGTATAAACAAAAATTAGTCCACTCCTATATCAATACCTCAACATACAAATTGGTACATTTTATAGAATTCCCAAGTGTAAAGAAGGGGCACACAGTCACTCCTGCAAAGCAGTTTCATTCCATGCAACTACATTAATATAAATGTTCTGAACTAATCTAAATAACAAAAATGTCATGAACTTACTCACACAATATGGTGTGTGCCTGTCTGGATATTAAATGCAAATCTTTAAAAAGTGTGCCTACACCTACCTTCTCAGGTAGAACTGTGTCAATGCACCACATTTATGAATTTCAGTAGGACTGAAATCAAATCAGGGTTTAAAACAAGAGAATACGAAAAGAAATACTTGTGGCAATTAACATTCAGTTTTCACATGAGGGCGGTACTGCCCATTTTGTGTGTTCACCCCCAAATGACTTACTAGATTTGCTATATTTTCATATTAGTACATTTTTGTTCCATTCGTGTTACAGGACTTCAGCATTCAGATTATATAGAGCATGCCTACTCTGATGAGATGTTGGACACGAGGCATTCAACTTCAAGAACACAGGAACCTCAAATTACAATGTTTATTACACTCTTAATAAAACAGCTGAAACACACAGATGGTCCTCTCCAACTCAGAAGTTAGATTTTAACCAGTGCATCTAGATATGGTCCTGCACCCGCACCAATATTTACAACACATACCGTGTGCGTGCCATTTGTTCTTAGACATGCATGTATATAAAATGCCCTCTTTCCCACCCAACCCCTAACAGTAAAGGTGGACTTGAACACCCATCCAAGTGAAAAATAAAAGACCAATATTGAAGTCATTTCAGGTTAACACTACATTGGGCTGCGCATTTCAATTAGTTAATTGTCAGCTTTGCAAGTAAGACAGACTTGCAAAGGGGGTCCCTCCTCTTGCCCCACAATTAATGCTGGGTTAACTGGTCATCCCTCCATGGTTTCTCAATCTGTATTCCCACCATCACCTCAAGAAGGTTAACTACGTTAAGGTATGCAGTTCTGTGGCTGCTGTGAGAACACAAGGTCCACTTTGCAAATGCCATACAAGGATAAAGTAAAACATAACTCTTCCCAAGAAAATTAATGTTGACACTTTGCTGGGCAATATCCTTTGCAGACCACTCCGAAATTTACAATGTTTTTCCTTTGCAAGAGTTGAGATGAGATTTTGGTTACCCTTGTGATATTGTTGTTTACAGTAAGTGCTGATTGCATAGCAGCGCTTCCTTCACAGTGCATGACATTTAACAATTTGTGATGTTCTTAATACACTACTCTGTGCCCAGCACAATGTAACCTAAATAGACACGTAAGAGGATGAGGTTGCTCAACCACTAACGATCCATTTAATTGAAGTGAGAATCATTGGCAGTTTTTTCAACCTTCTTCAAGATTTAACAATATTTCTTTTCACATTAAATGTCCTTTTTTGGCGTGAAGAAGCGTCATTGTATTCTGTGTGCAGTTTCAACATCTTTTTTACTGCTCTGCCTCCATATTCTCCCCTCTACTGCCAGGCTCCCCATCTACAAGACAAGCTTTCAAATTTAGCACCATAAATCTGTCCTTGCTATGTTCATTTATCTAAATCGTGGGTGGCTCGGTGGGCTTGCTGTAGCGACTTCAGATTAAAGCTTCTTTCACACAGATCACATGGATAAGGCTTCTCTGGAGCATGATTTCTTAGGTGAACATTCAGAAGCGAGCTGGTGTTGAAGCCTTCCCCACAGTAGTGGCAATGAAATGCCTTCTCACCTGTGTGGATCCTCCTGTGCGCTACTAGAAGTGTTTGGCTGTTGAATCCCTTCTCACAGTAGTCACATTTGTGTGGCCGGTCTTCCATATGCACCTTCTGGTGCTCTGCAAGAAGTACTTCAGATTTGAAGGTTTCCTTACATTGTCCACACAGGAAGGTTTTTTCCCCAGTGTGGGTTCTCTGGTGGGATATCAGGAGTGCCTCACCATTGAAACTCTTTTCACACATGGTGCATTGGAATGGCTTCCCCGTTGAGTGTGTAAGACTGTGCGAGGCCAGGAGGGACTGGCTGGTGAAGGTCTTCTGACAATTGCCACACTGATAAGGAGATTCCCCTGTGTGGGTCTTCAGATGAACAGTCAAGAGAGACTTGTCATTGAAACTTTTCTCACAGTACTGGCACTGATGTGGTTTGGGTCCTGTGTGTGTTTGCTGATGATTGAAAAGGAGTGTTGAATTCGAAAACTGCTCCTTACACTGTGGGCACTGGTACGTCCTCACTATGCCAGATACTGCGGGTTTCACAAGGGTTGGCATCAGCTCTTGCACTTTCTCCTGAACTTTATCTAGTGTTTTCTCTCTCTCTTTTTTGTGGATTCTCTGGTGAACAATTAGAGCAGACTTGTAAGTGAATGTTTGTTGACACTCAGAACACTGATGGGGTTTGTCACCAGTGTGAATTCGTAGATGTGCAACAAGACCCGTTCTGTGAGCAAAGGTCTTCTGGCATATGCCACATTCATATTTGGTCACACCAGGGGTAGCCTGAGCTTCAGATTCTTCACATTGAGTGCAATGATACACTTCCTCATCATTGTCCCCTTTGTGTACAACCATACTTGATTTACTTGTGAAGATTTCCTTGCAAATGTTGCAAGTAAAGGACTTGCGTTCCCGTAGTCTTTGACCCTTACTGCGGTCATTTTCTTTATTTTTTGAGTCATCTACATTTTTGCCAGAGCGTGTTACCCTCTGGCTGGTGGATGCCTCATCTAATGTTTCAACTGTTTCTTCAGCTTCAGTAGGTTCGCTATTGTCAGAATCAGCTTTCGATTTTTGCAAAGATTCTAAATGTTTGGTCATCTTTTTCATCTCATATCTCTGGTGAGCAATAAATTGAGAATAATGGCTAAAGGTTCTTTGACATTTAGAACATCTGTACATTTTCTGTACAGCAAGTGGTACTTGCTCCTCAGGAAGACGGGACTTGAGAGCAGGTCTTTTCACAGATGAGGCACGTGCTTTTCGCCCTCTCTTCCGAGTGCTATTATTTTTACTTTGGACATCATCACTGTTAGATTTCCTCTTTCTTCGAGCTGGAGCAACCCTCTCCCTTCTTAGATGATCTGTCTGCTCTGACTCCTCAGACGTTTCTACCTGGTCAGCAGCAGACGGAGGTTGTTTTCCTTTGATTCGAGTGCTATGGCGCCTAGACCTTTCAGAGTCAGAATGTGATCTGTCAGATTCAGCATCTTTCTGAAGATACCCTCTTTTCTGTTGGACAGGTGGGTGGGGTGCAGTGGCTGTATTGGTTTGGGAACTTTTCTCACATATTGGAATTGCTTCAGTTTCTTCTTTAATGTCCACGCCATAAGGAAGTAACTGCTTTAGCTGAGCATCAATTGCAAGTCCTTTCTCTAGATCCTCTTCCTGTTTAATATTAAGGAGTAGCGGGATAGCTGCACCAAGGTGAAATGTGTCCACATGTTCAGTATTATTAAATGGTTTTAATTTATGTTGAATACTGTCTGTCTTTGAATTGGGCATAGCCTCATAGCACTTTTCGCTCTCCTTTGCCACAGCACAGGAATTATGCCATTCTGTTTTTCCGAAAACGCTCGTTTGCTGGGTTAGATCTGGAGTCATCGTTCGCTGGCTTAAAGCAGGACTTGTGCGACCGTTTACCCGTACGAAGCTTTCCAGTGTTTCCAAGGAATTTAGATCACTTAGGGGTGCCAAGCATTTACTTAAGAGTCCTTTCTCAGCAGCAAGTGCTACAAGTTTCTTCTCTTGATCAGGGCCAACGGGATTGGTAGCAATGCAGTTCACTGTGACATTCCATTGTCTGCCATTCATTGTGATTTCTCGTACAAAAACAGTGGATGCTTCAGACGCCCTTTTCTTGGCAATATTTGGACCGTTGGCCATCAGAGGTTCCGGAACTGAAAATTAAAAAGACAATATTAATATAATGCATGCTAGAAACCCTTCAATACCCCCTCATCAGTCTCCACATACTAAGCAGATTGACACATTGCTTAATTTTCTACATCGGCTGTTGTGCACCCTATTTTGGTATACACCAAATCACATTCCTTTAACTTATCTTCTGTTTTACTATTTGTCCGTTAAACATCAATATTTACTAGGCTTTTGCACCATGCAGCTGTGTATGTGGACTTACCTGTTCTTCAGTAAACTAAAGCCAATAATATCCAGTGACCCCTGCTCTACTGGTGGCTCAGGCAAGTGTGCTTTTGCCAACCCGGTAGATCCTGTGTTAAACAGACTAATGGAGAAGAAGCCTATCTCCCCTCCGAGGCAGGGATTCTATTGATGATTCTTGTTCAGGTTCCTTTTCAGTGGCAGCTGTATAAAAGAAAAGGTTACTTACCTTTAGGAGCGGTTTTGCACTTTGAAGACTTTTCTGGATTCACATATGGTGTATTATTTTGCCATCTAGTTATTGAGTCCAGAATTATATACATTAACGCAAACATTATTTTTTTCCTTTTTATGTGTCAACAAGTAGGTGGTTATCGTTAGCCCCCATTGACTTCAGACATACACCTACAACGCCCCAGTGATTGGTCATCATTTTCAGTGTCTTTTCTCCACCAGCTTATTTCTAAAGCTGGGACCACAGCTCAAGGTCAGTAAACTGAGCAGTCAGACAAAAGCGCTGAACGGAATCCGAAAAAGTACCAGAAAAAGACATAATACATCAACGACAGAGGATGACTAAAGTGAGCAGAAATCAATGAAAGAGAGCAAAAGAACAGGTTTTTCATTTGGGCTTCCACTACGGGGTCAGCAAATGCTTAGTCTTGTGGTGGTGGTGTTTTATCCAAAGCCTACTATTGAAACTACTATGTAAATTACCCCTTTTATATTTTATTCAAGGTGCCTTCTAAAATGTTTACAAAAGAATAAGCACAGAGTGTGAAATCTGTGCATGCCTATGGAACAGAAATCATAGGGCGGCAAGGCGTGCAAAGAGTGTCTCCCTGTGAGGAAATGGTGTGTATTTTATGTTGTGGTTGCACAACCTCATGAGAAACACAAGAGGGTCCCTGGTAATGCAGATATTCAGAAGAAGAAAGCAGGGAAAACACAATAAATCACGACAGGTACTTCTCCCAAGTAAATACTTTGAAATTAGGTAATCATCCAAAGATACACATGTCCCATAGACAAATAATTTTCAAACTTTTATTATCAAAAGAAATAAATCATTTTTAGAAATTAATTTATGATATCACATATACACATCTAAACATTTTTTAAAAGAGCAATAGTATTGTACTTTAAGGGACCTCTTAAACATGATGAAGAACAGTGTTTGTAATGTACACATTGAAATGCAAACTAACAAAGGACAACAACAACTCCATCAATACACATACACGGAAATGACCAAAAATATAAAGACATACAATATAAATACAAACACATTAAATAGAATACAAAAACCACAAAAAGACACAAGAAATGCGCCAAATGTGTCAATGTGTACATTACAATCACTGTTCTTCATAATTTTTTTTTTTTTTTATAGAACAACTTTTTATTGATTTTTAAGGTTCCCACCAAAACCAATACACAGCTTGTTCGCCTACAACCTTATAGGCCGGCAGCCAAAAAACTCAGATAATGAAATGCAGGGGTCTAAGAGACAATGAGGTCATACTATAACCCAAGAACAGGTCTAGATACAATCGCCCACTTGAACAGAATCCCCCGCCCCAAAAGCTCTATATCCAGCCTGGTCGGCACTTCTGATGAACAATATCAGACAAGTGCGGGGGTACCAGCAAGCAATAGCAGATGCAAAAGGCGCCGCCCGCGCCCTAAGAGGGCTATATGCCCTGTACGGTGCATGGCGCTAGGGCAGCCTCCTGGTTTCCAAACCCTTCTCACTGCAATTCCAGCAGGACCGGAGTCTATGCCGCCCTAGATGTAGCAGCACACAAACAGATCGAGCAACACCTCCCCACAGTCCGCGTCCATCCAGGTGGACAGTGCCAGGAGGATCTCTTTACCATGCCCCTATCCCATTCTTCAACAGAGGTACCCCTGAGTAAGTCAGTGGCAGGAGCATAGTTCTATGGAAGCACCAAATCGTTTGCCAATGACGTGCAGGGCATAAAGTGGCACAACATCTATTAGGCTAGACATGTCAATAGAAAAACAGGCAGTAGGGCAATCCAGCTTTACCTTGGTATGGCGGCGGACGAACCCTCCGCTACATTCCCTGAATCAAAGGATGTCCATACGGTAGTCAACCAACTGAGGAGGGGTCGGGGCAAGGGAGGAAAAGGGGGGAGAGACTGGGGTAGAGAAGGCGGGCTTGGCGGGGGGAGGGAGTGCGGGCCACACTATCGCTATCCGGTGGTGGCCGTGGACTCAACTTTTCAGAGTCAGGATTTCCCCCCCCCCCCCCCCCCCCCCCGAGAGGGGTGGCAGTATCTGGTACACCCTACCTATTGTCCGCAGACCCCCAGAAACCCCCTGGGTCCGCAGGGCATACCACATCGTCGAAGAGCTTAAGGGCCCGGAGTCGTGGTGGCTGCAGTCTAACATGCTCCAGGCGCCCCAGATGATCTACCAAGGGCTTCCAAAGTTTCCTAAACTGGGTATCTCGAAATTGGAGACGTGCCGTGAGCGACTCCATCGCCACCACATGCCACAAGCGGGTAAACCATACATTGATGGAGGGCGTTTCGGGTTTCTTCCAGTAAAGCGCCACCGTTTGTTTGGCAGCACACAGCATGTGGAGGCTAAGGTGCCGATCACGACCCGTCAGACCAGCGACTATACGAGCTATAAGGCCTAAGATGACTACAAGCGGATCGTCGGGCAGGGGGTACCCCAGAACCTTTTTGATATGGCTGAGGACCTCTTTCCAATAGAGGGCCAGAAAGGGGCATGTCCACCAAATATGTATGAAGTCTCCCAGTGCCTGAGTACAACGCCAGCATAGGGGAGATGTCCTAGGAAACATCTTTTGAAGTCGAACGGGGGTGTAGTACCATTGGGTCATTACCTTGTAAGCTGACTCCTGTTGGGGGATGCTACGTAGAGTTTTAGGGATGTCTCTCCAAAGCCTTGCCCATTGAGAAGGGGTAACACCTGAGCCGGAGACGTTTTGCCATCGCAGTTGGTATGGGTGGGGATCCAGGCGCTGTGCATGCTGCAGCACCTTATATATACGGGAGATCAGCCCCTTATAGGTGCCGAATGTACGCGTTAGCTGTTCGAATGGGGTGTAGGGCCGCACGGCAGCCTGCATCAAGGAGAAGCCCTGAATCCAATGACGGAGCTGGATGTACTGGAATTTGTCCTTCCCTGTGAGCCCAAATTCTTGCTGGCATTGAGTAAAGGATTTAAAGTTCCCTCCTGTAAATAGGTTCCCTATCGTCCTGCAACCGGTTTCTGTCCAGTTCGCAAAATAGGGCGGACGACACGCCGGAGGGAACTGCGGATTGTGCGCAATGGAAGTGTGAGGGGACGGGAAGGTGGTAAGGCCCTTGCGAACTGCCACCTTGTCCTAGATCTCAAGGACCGTTTTTGTGGGGACAGCCAGGTAGGCGCTGCGATGGCGCGCCTCTTGAGGCAGCCAAGCGTGGTCCCACAGTGGGCGGCAGGTGACTGCCCGATCCATGTGAAACCACACCTTTTCACTCTCCCATGCTCCCCATTCCAGTACATAGCGGAGATGCGACGCCCAATAGTAGTCAAGTAGGTTTGGGCAGGCAAGTCCGCCCCTATTCCGAGGGAGCTTCAAAATTTTGTTAGAGAAACACGGTTTCTTTCCGCCCCAGGTAAAGGCAACAATCTCCCGTTGGAGCCGCTGGATCTGGTGCTCCGGAATAGGTGTCGGCAGCGTTTGAAAGAGATAAAGGATCTTCGGCAGAATAGACATTTTCACCGTGTTGAGTCGACCAAGCCAAGAGAGTGGTAAAGCTTTCCACGCACGCAAGCCGGCCAGGACTGAGAGTTTATACTCCTGCCAGTTAGCCTGTGTCCAGGTGGCCAGGTCGGGGGTCAAGTTGAGGCCCAGGTATCGCACCGACCGGGACGCCCATTGATAAAGAACACAGGCCTGTAGCGACACAAGGACCTCGTCCGGGATCGTAATATTGAGGGCCCAGGATTTCGTGTGGTTGATTTTAAGCCCAGAGGCGCTTTCATAATCCTGAAGCAGCGAGTGCACTGCCGGCAATGAACGCAGCGGGTCAGATAGAGTGAGAAGGAGGTCATCCGCGAAAAGGGCGATCTTATGTTCCACCCCTCGAAGAGAGATACCGCGGACGTCGGGGGACCGACGTATCATGATGGCGAGGGGTTCCACCACAAGGGCGAACAGCAGGGGTGACAGGGGACAGCCCTGTCGGGTGCCCCTACAGATGGGAAAAGGCTGCGTGAGCTGACCATTTACACACACTCTAGCCACCGGCAAGATATAGGGAGCCATAATGCGCGCCACCATCTTCGGGCCCAGACCCACCTTCCGTAAGACCGCACGAAGGAACGACCAGTCCACCCGATCGAACGCTTTTTCGGCGTCAAGCGATAACAAGCAGGCTGGGATACCCCAATGTTTAGCCTTCCCGACTATGTGCGCTATGCGGCGTACGTTGTCTGCACCTTGGCGATGTTGGATAAACCCCACCTGGTCTGGCTCTATGAGATTGGGCAGATGGACGCTGAGCCGTTTAGCTATAAGTTTAGTGTACAGCTTAAGATCCGTATTTAACAGGGCGATGGGCCTATAAGAGGAGCAAAGGGTATGATCCTTCCCGGGTTTTGGGATGAGGGCTATTTCAGCCATTGCCATGTCCGGTGAGGGTCCAACCAACTCATCAAACGAGTTAAAAAGACGGAGAAGATATGGTTGTAATTGTGGCAAAAAGGCGCGATAGAAGGATACCGGCAACCCATCCGGGCCTGGCGTTTTACCCAACGGAAGGTCGCGCAGGGCGCCAGCTATTTCTGCCGAGGTGATGGAGGTCTCCAGGAGCCCGGACTGGCGCTCGCTTAGTGGTTCCCAATCACAGGCGCCCAGAGTAGACAATATCAGATCCGCCGCAGGCGGGTCATCTGTATATAAAGTCGCATAAAAATCGCGAAACATTTGGAGCTTTGCCGATTCCGTGGTGGCCCATGACCCATCTGCCTTTTGCAGCTTTGCGATGTGGGCCTTGGCTGCCCGTGTACGCAGGCGCCGAGCCAGTACAGAGCCCACCTTGTCGCTCCGCTTTGTTCGTTCTATGCGCTCGAAGCTGGCCTCTAAGGACGGCCAGGCGTCGTTTGCGCGCTGCCAGCGGACGCTCTTGGTCCATCTTCTCAAGCGTCTTGACTTCCCGCGTAAGCTTGTTCTCATAAAGCTGCGCCTCACGCGCTCTCGCAGCAGCTATAGCCGTGAGGGTACCTCGTATGGTAGCCTTGAACGCGTCCCACAAAAGGGGAAGGGGGGTCCCTGGAAGGTCATTTGCTTTAAAGTATGCCAGGATAGCGGCCTGAATTTCCTCCCTATCCACGGGGTCCCGAAGGACGTGGTCCGGGAACCGCCAGCGACACGACCGCGGAGGGTGGGTGAGGCGCTCACGCAAACTCAACTCCACGTGTGCATGATCGGAGATTGAAATATTAGAATGTGTCGCCGATATGGTGCCTTTGAGCAGAGAGTGTGAGACGAGCAGCAGGTCTATACGAGAGTAAGAGCGGTGCGCGTGCGAATAGTAGGTATAGTCTCCTAGGCCCGGGGAGTGGTAGCGCCAGATATCAACTAAATTTAAAGCACCCAGGGAGTTCTTCACAGCCGCAGACATAGCCCCTACCCCATGAAAGGCACCCCCACAGCGATCCAGCTCCGCATCCCACACCAAGTTGAAGTCGCCTCCAACTATGAGGTCCGTATTCACCGGCTCGAGGTGTTCCCTAATCAGCTTGCGTAAGAAGGCATCCTGACCCCGATTGGGGGCATAAACGTTACACAGGGTGAGCGTGCGATGTCCTCTCCTGACCTCAACTTTCAAGAACCGACCCTCACTATCACTGAACACTTTATGAGCCCCTTGAGCTAACCCCGCCCTGCAGAGAATAGCCACCCCTACTGTCTTAGTGGCCGCAGAGGCCCAAAACTGCAGAGGGAAGCGTGGGTGGGCCATACGGGCCACGTCAGCCCTAAGAAGGTGGGTCTCCTGAAGGAAGATTATATCGGGGTTCTGAAGTAGCAAACACCGCCATATTTGGTGGCGCTTGTTGGGCGAGTTGAGCCCCTTCACATTAAGGGAGAGGATCTTCCAGCAAGGTTCAGTGGTCATTATCCCAGGTCCACTCGGAAGGCTATGCCCACGCAAATCTTCCACGCGCTAGCGTGTCCCCCCCGCCAAGAGGGTACCGAAGGAAGGTGGAGGAGGAAGAGTGGGGAAGAACAGGTGGAACAGCAAATATACGTAAACGGCCAACATAGCCTATTCCAGTCTAGGGAGTAGCCAGGCACAACGGCACAAGCTGTCCCGGAAATGTCACTCTCCCAAAGATAGGCGTGGGGGTCCGTCATCGCCAGTCTATGAGTCTAAATCGCCAAAGGCCCGCTCCGGGCCACCGCTTCAGCAGAGTGGGTGGTGCGCCGAAGAACGGGCAGAAGCGCGTCTCCAGATGGGCGCCTATGTGCCACTCTCCCCCGCCAATGCAGTCTCCACACCGCACAGCGTCAGGTCCCTTTCAGCTCTCCAAGGCCCACATAGGCACCTCAGCTCCCCGGGCAGCCAGGCCAAGAGCGCCACAGAGCCACGCGCCCCCTCGCCGGGGCCCACCACACCACAAGGCAGACCTCCAACCAGGCAACGCGGCTGTCGAGCGAGGGGCCCGCAGACCACCCCCGGGGGGCGACCCACTGCCCCGAAGATATTGTCTCCTTCAACGCTGTCCCCGGCCCTCCACAGTCACGTGCCAGGCTCAAACCAGTCTATAAAGCAGCGCAGGGGGAGCAGCAGCCGTTAGCCGCAACCCACGGCCCCCAGGCCACCACAGGTCGCCTGTGTCCATTCCCCCCAGTCACTTCCACCGGCGATGCACAGGCAGGTAGGCCCCCAGCTGTCTAAGAGCAGTCCAGCGCTCCACGGCGGAGGGCAGAAGCAGGGCGTCCCAGGGCAGAGCTCACCTCCTTCACCAGGCACAGAGCGTACAGCAAGCAGATCGCAGGCAGACAGTCCTCACCAGTCACCTCTCACCCGGAGCCGCTACTGGGTTCGACCTCGCCACCCGGCCCCAGCCACGACCAGGACCTAAGATGGCGGCCAGCACCCTCTCCACAGTGCCAAGTACCGCCCAGGGTCCCCAGCCGGAGTTTGCAAGTCTCCTCCACCCAGCAGCGTCCGCCGCCTCTTACCGACCAGTGCCACCTCCTCGGCCTGCAGCCGCGTCTCGGCGCTCCCGGCAGCTCCCGGCTCACCAAGGCCGGGCAGGGGGAAAATGGCAGCCGCCACTCCGTCCCCGGAGCTCCAGGGTCGATGATCAGGCAGCTCGAGGTCCGCGGCGGTAGAGGGCTCTCCAAGCGACCTCCGCCCACCGCTCGCAGTCGCAGGCTCTCCCCCGCCTGAGTGTCGCCAGGCGCCTGGAACGCAGACGGGAGGCAATCAAGATGGCGGGCCGCGCGCAGTCCCCAGGCCCTTCTCACTCGCCGTGGTGCGATGTATCGCCTGCAGTCGTCCCCGGCCAACACCAAGCCCTCCGGTAAGAGCCCTCAGCTGTCCTCCCTACATGGGCGCCGTTCCGGGCTCCGCCGCCGCCACCACACCGCTTTTCGAGGAAGATGATCGCTGCGGCAGCCCGGAGCAGTAGCCACGCGTGTCTCACTCCATGCCCGGCGAGACCACCTCTTCATCATTTTTAAGCGGTCCCTTAACAATTGATGTACAATACTATTGCTCTTTTAAAAAATGTTTAGATGTGTATACGTGATATCAATTAATTTATAAAAATGATTTATATCTTTTGATAATAAAAGTTTGAAAATTATTTGTCTATGGGACATGTGTATCTTTGGATGTTTACCCAATTTCAAAGTATTTACTTGGGAGAAGTACCAGTTGTGATTTATTGTGGTTGCGCAACCTCACCATGTAATACACTTACCAACCCCTTTAGGCTTAGTTTGTCAAACCTTCAACACAATCCTTGGCAGCTGTGGCTCTGACAGGCAAGACCAAAGGAACAGGTATAAAGCATTTAAACAGCACCAAAACAATTGAAGAAATTGAAAAGACTAAAGAAATCCAACACTAATTTATAGAAATAGACTGCAATTTTAGACACAGCAACGGTAAATATCCAACGGAGGATTCCGGGGAAAAAGAATTTACAAGGTATAGTAAAACAAAGCTTTTCACTCAACCGCGAACAAGCATTAGCAAATTCAACGAATTTAACACTTAAAAAGATTTTCACTAAAATGTTTGGACTGGTCGTAATGCAGCGCCTTGGAGTCATTTTAGGCGACCAACTCCAGTAGGGAACCAGTTAGGGGGACCAGGAAGGTCCTCAGAAAAAGTTACCTAAGCAGGTGAAGCAGTCTTCACTCACTTCCAGGCACTATGATCCTTTGCAGGGCTTTTCGATGGAAGTCGTCCTGATGCAAGGGATAAAAGATGCAATAGATGCTCAAGGATGCTGTGGATGCGATGCGGTAGACTAGTATCTTACTGCACCTACAACATGGTCCACGAAGGGGGTGAAGTGATCCTTGTCACAGGACAGACATTTCTCAAAGTACATTTGATGCTGGCAGAAATCCAATCGCCCAGTTTCGCGGTCACAGGCCAATCCTTCCTGGGTCGATAACTTGTCCTCTGGAGGTCGCAGCTGTACTCAGATGACACTTCCGGGCTCAGCAAACACAGGTACACCTTTGGCCCCTGGTGCATGATGGCGGGTTGAAGACTTTGGGCTACCAAGCTGCCCCTGCAGTCTTCTTCAGCTGTTAGGTCCCTGTGCTGCAATCAGAGGCCACCTTTAGCTTTATTTCTTTTTATAACCTGCACATTGTTTAATTACACCCTGTATATATGATGTGCACTGCACCACTATCACTGAGCACCCATTGTCACTATAATATATGTCACTCCAATATTGCATTTAATATCGACAGCCTTGTAAATATTTGTAAATCTAAATGAATGCTCGATTTAACATAAAATAATACCTTTGCAAGCACTTACTTGCCAGTGTTTTTGTGTTCCAACTGCATTTAATATACATGCTATTCTATGACTTATCGCTTATAAAGAAATTAATCCTTCCCGACAGAACCATTGTAGCTTCTCATATACGTACCTAGGTTCTGAGGAACACAGGGTTACCCCATTGTGATTATACTTTACGCAATCAGGCCAGTCAGCTAGCCCGAGGAGTCTCTTGGCTTTGGGTGTGTTCAGGATACAAATTATCCTTGAGCAGGACACATCAGGTGCAGTCTCACTTCCAATATTGCAGGACCCCTCACCCAGCATGTGGCCCTTCCTAGCCCAACCCAGAGGTGCGTCTACCAAGGGGGCTACACAGCCCTGGAAAACCGATTTGGCAATTGGTTTCCCCTCTCTTGACCCTAGAGCCAGCCGTTCTGCCTGAACAATGGAGCAGCCCCCCCTCCCAAGTGTTTTCCAATTTTCTTTCAAAGGTGGCTTCTCCTTCGAAGACGCCTTTTGGGACAACATCCGTGTGGCTGGAGGGAGGTAGCACATTTTTTAGAGCAGGTCCCTAGTGTACCCTTCTATGGGAGTCATTAGCACGCCTCTCTAGGAGAGCAGAAAAGCTGTCTTGGTGACCAGACCCGTGTGCAACCAGTATGGGCACAGGGGACTAAATGCATCAAAGTGGCAACTTTGCTAAAGTTGTACACTGCAACTTGTTACATTAATTTCGACCTTGGAATGAGGTTGTAGCTAATGTAAAGAATTGTTTGACACCTTCGATAACCCACTTTGTTTGCATCATTCCAGATTCAGCACAGCTGAGGAGGCAGTGTATAACTCTGTACTCGCCAATTAGGCGGCCAAGTCTTTCCGCAGTAAAAACACAAGTTTTGTGTTTTTACTATCAAAACATGTAAAATTACAACTCTGCCTGTGAGATATGTTGCACCCTGCCTTAGGGCTCGATTGGCCTGCCATAGGGATGACTTACACATATACCAGGGTAAAGTCTGCGGTTTCCATTACTTTAAATGGTAGAAGTCCGGCTATCCATTCGAACTACTCTTCCAACCTGCAGATGGTGGGCTGGGAATCTCGTTTTACTTGTGTCACACCAAGAGTGGCACAACAGTGCTGTGATCCTGGGGAGAACTTCTAACTTATATGCCGATGCTAGCTTACCCAATGCAATATGAGCCAATTCGACACACCTGTTTAATGACAAGGGCACAGGCACCGAGTTCTGGTTTGTAGGCCTCAATGCACACGGAGTCTCAAAACCAGCAGCATCAATCCAAAAACATGGGGGTGACCATACAAAAATAGGCACTTCATGCTTAAGGGGAGAGGAAAACAAAGATGAGCACACTATTCCATGACACAATTTAAACTAGTATCTCTTAAGGAGCTCAGACTGTCGATCAACATAAAAGTTGTTTTGTTTAAGAAAACAGAGGAGTCACAGGTAGAGCAGGGGTCTGATGTTGAGGAAACAGCGTACAATCTACCACAGGGAGAGGTGTTAAAAAGAACAGTTTTAGACACTGACATTTTAAGAAAATGAGAGTGGGGCCAAGCTGATGGTTTCAGATTCAAAGTGCCTGAAACAATATTCCAGCCGAATCAAATCCAAGACAAAATGTAAAGAACCCCACGGATTCATGACTAAAGATGCCAAGGGAGACAAACCTGATGCAGATTCAGCTTTCAGAGAGGATTGAGATCAGCGGAAGAAAAAGGTATAAGAGGGGAGAGACATGTCAATTCCGAAAAAGATTACCATCCCTGCTAGATACCAAACATGTGCCTGATGTCACAAGGAACTACCCCACCAAATACTCAATGCCTCACCTTGCACTTGCCTATATAACAGTCATTTTAAGGAACTCTGGCTCAACCAGCATCACATTAGTGGAAAGAGAGACTTTTAAAAGCTTCCTTCTTGGTAAAAGAAAGTGTATGATAGAGTGACACAGAGTGTGAAGTTCATTCACACACCGTGCAGAGGTGACAGGAATGAGAAACAGTATTGATAGTAAAGAGTCATAAACGACAGCTGGGTAGCAGCTCGAACGGAGTGTACATAATAAGTCAGGACTAGATTATAAGCCCATTGGGGCATGACAAAAGGGAGAAGGGAAAAACAAGTTGTAGGCCCATTCACAAATTGCATCACAATAGTCAACGTAAACAACGAAAGCTGATCTGACAAAATTACGAAGGCCAAAAGATAATCCTTAACCGTGCCCAAAGCGAAGCCTTGCAATGGCAAGAACAAATAACAGAACATCCGATAACTGGAGGGGTCAATCTGGCGTGTGCTGCACCAAGCCACAAATCTGTCTCAATGACCGACGCATACAGTTTTTGTTGGGGGACGTCTGGTGGCCAAGATGACATCAACTATCTTGGAGAAGGGTGAAGGTGTTCGGTTGTCACAGCTTAATCTCCAAGCAATATGGTGGAGAATGCGAAGGCCCAAGTGCAGAACCTTGCCTAGTTGCTGCAACAGCAGGTCCTCATGTATGGGCAGCCTGATTGGAGGACATATGCTCAACCCCAGGAGTTAAGGATACCATACTCTCCAGGCCTAATTCGGTCTGTCCTGATCTTTTTGAGAACTCAGGGCAGGAGTGGTATTGACAGAAAGGCATACAAGAGCCCCAAGTTCCACTGTAGAAGCATGCCTCCAAGCAATAGATGCCTTGGAAACTCCAACTCGCAGAAGCGCTGACAATGTGCGTTCTTGGCGGTGGTGAAAAAAATTGAGCAAAGGTTCTCCACATTCGCGAAAGAGACTTTGCGCCTCTGGGTGTAGCTGCCATTAGTGATCCACTAGGCGTCGACGGCTGAGCTCATCTGTCCAGGCATACAAGGATGCTTCACCACCAGGAAAAAGTCCTTAGCATTCCAGAGGCACAAAGCCTTCTAACACACAGTCTGTGACCCCTACCACGTCATGACATGAAAACCCTTAATGCCATATATGTTTGTTTCTCAATGAAAACAAAAAAAATCCTGATACAGGCCTGCATAGCCCTATATTTGTAATGGCAAAACTAACTAGTAGACGCACATAGGTGACCACGCTGCCCTAACCCGGCAGTTAACTATCATAGCGAAAATCCGCCATACTCTCCGCTGAATCGGAACAACTAAGGGGGGGAAGAACAGTATAGACTCCTTAAAAGAATCAAATGGGGGCCGCTTCCAATTAATACATTTGAAACATGGAAAGCAACGTGGAAAGGCTGGCAGACCGGTCTTAACAACTGGGGCCTCATAAGGGAATGGGGCACCCTTGCCTATGACCTAGCTTCTTTGCTTTGGAGGAATATTACATATAGCACTACTGCAAAGCCTGCACACACATTGGGACATCTCCCAGCTATTAAGGAATGCACCAAACAATTAAACTCCAAATGCAGGGTTTATAGGGAAACCGGGTCCGAGTCTGTCAAGAAGCAATTCAAATTAGCGGCCAAGAGCCATTCACAACAGGTCTGGAAAGCAAAACACGCACATACAGAGGTAAAATGGATGAAGATCTTTGAGCTGCTGGCGCCGAGGAAGTCCCAAGAATTCTGGCAATATCTACACAAGCTAATCCACGGGACCTCCAACAGAGAGAACCCACTTGACGCGGGCATTTGGGTAGCCCATGTGAAAACCCTCTACACTGATGATCCGAATGTAACTCCTTCAGAGAGAATTACAACACAAGGGGAGCAATTTGGTAATGTCGCAACAAACCTACTGCATCTCTGGTAGATTCTACCACCCCCGCCCAGGAAAACAAGTAATTCGTACCATCTTAAAAAAGATGGAGCGCCCGGCCCTAATGGCCTGCCTGGTTCCCTCTTTAGGGAGGACATCGACTTTTGGGCTGACAATTTGGCTCAGGTATACGATGAGTGCAGTCTTTTGGAGGACGTTCCAGACTCGTGGAGGGGGTCGCTGCTGCATCCAATCAGACCCTCCAGGATTTCGCGATTTGGAAAATAATTGCCAAATCGGCAGTTTTGTAAAAAGGCAGCGCTTTTTACAAAAATACCCGCAAAATCTGGTGTTGCACGATCCTCGGTGGTTATACCAAATAGTACCCCCTCCTGCCTGCGTTCCCTTGTCATGCACAATAGGTTTTCAGATTGTGTGTGTCTGCCACACATTAGGCTGGGAGGGGTGTCTTTAGACATTCTTCATTTGCAGGGATCTCTCCCTGGGGAGACGGGGCTGTCCGTAAATAGAAGCCCCTGGAAGTGTAAAGACACTGCCCTGCCTGCAATGTGCGCCATGGACTAGCCTTGTATTGACCAGGCACAGAAACCTGTCGGAGCTGACTGGAAAACCATGCACAGAAACTTAATCGGAGGCTTTCTGAACCGGTCATGTGCTGATTTCAACAAATCCTCATCACCCGTCGTAAATAACGAGGACAGCTGGGATTGTCTGTGTGTTTGTACATGATACACTGGTTAACAGTGTTGTACTTAATTTTGTAGGAGGTACGAAGCATTCTGCTGCAATAAACCAAGCGCAATTGTTTAAAATGGGGAGATTACAATATATGCCTGCGGATGCTGCCCTATAAATATATAGACTACAATAGTTGCAAAGGATTTGAAGAATGGGTTTGCTCGCAGTAGTCACACGCAGTTTTGAGGACTTTGATGAGGGAAATGAAATGTAATTCTCAAAAACATGTATTCTGTAAGTTATTATTCTCGAAATACATGTAACCTTGAAGAGAAGTGACATGTAAATGATGTTACTTTGTTGTGCAGGAACACATTGGAAGATGTGCAATTTAAATGGTACACGGGGGTGTACTTGAAGAACACTGCATGGAGGTTCAAACAATATTGCTGGAATAATGAAAGCAACCACAACTGCAGAATCGCTATCACCATATATATTATCTCTAAGCCCATTACCTGTATATTAGGGCGAGTTTATAGAGGGCACAATACATCATGAGTAGCTATGTTGGGCCTCTGCGCAGGAGGAGGAAAGTTAGAATATAAAGGTCTTTAATTTAAATTCGAACCTATCAAGATAAGATACATTTAGGATCACTGGAATTACTCCTCTGCAGTGTAGCTATCAATAGTGCAGCAGAGGCAATGGCACCTGGGTCCAGTCGGATGGAGGTACTGAGAGACAGGCAGAATATATACACGGTCACCGGTAGGTAGTTATAGTTAGGACCTATTATCCATAGGAAAATAGTAACGTTCTTTTCCCAATAACTTTGGCGTCGGTTGACGAATCTTCGCGAAATTTTCAAAACTCGTGGGGTGCTCCGGTCAGCTCCTATCTTAAAAGTTTCAGGGTGATTCGGCAAGTAGGGGCCGAGAAGAAAGGGGGGTCCCAAAACGTGTTTTCTCCATTTTAATTCCCATAGGAAACTTTAGACACGGCTACAGCCCGAACTGCTGAACGGAATTACACCAAATTTGGCGAAAAGGTGGCCCTTGGTTCAGAAAGATCCCTTTTTGTTAAATGGTGTAAATCCATTCAGTAGTTCATGAGAAATTAGAAAAATAAAAAGTTTCAATATCTGGGCGGAGCCCAACGACATCTCATCGTGAGATCTGATTGGCTGTCAGCACTTCATCCTGGAATTGCTGGCAGCCATCTTGGGACCAATATACATGATAGTACCCCACTGAAATGAATTGTAGTGAATCGAAGATTTTGAGGGTTACCAAAAGGAGAACTATAAAGGGTGATAACAGACTTTAGTTACATTAGAATTCATTTGTTGGTGGTACCATGTTAATTTCAGGAATTGTGGTGGGTTATAAGGTGATTTTACCCTGTGAAAAACCTTCTGCTGGGATATTATGAATCATGTTTGAGAGAAAACTGAAGCTAAAATGAGAACATATTTTCTGTAAATTCACATTATCTCAGTCATGTGAGAATGGAGTCTGTCATTCTCAGTAAATCATGTACATCCAACAAGGGCAGAGACTGTCAGTTGATTCCTTTGTGTTCTACTGCAGCTTCCCAGAGTGTTCTAAAGAACTAGCGAGCTAACAGTCTTACTTATGACAAAATTATGGCACACCTGAAGCCATCTTCATTGGAATAAACTGGTAACACTTAAAACATTTAATTAAAAAAGGAACAAAATGAGGGGGTTCCTTTTGCCATATAAATTATGGTTAGTGCTGTAGAAAGAAAAATTAGGACATGTTTTAAGTGAGATCTCAAATCCTCTTCTATTTCATTAGAAAATTCTGACATGCAGACTGAAACAATCACTTTCAATACCAGCAGTAGACTTCCAGTTAACTCCCTGGTGAGCAGTAGCTTTACTACAGTGATCTAATGAACAACTAGAGTGCTAACATTCTGAATTTATGGCAAATGTGCGACACATCTGAATGCCTTCTTGATGGAATCAAAGGAAAAAACTGAAAGCATTTCCTACTGAGAAGACTGCATTAAATGAGGAAATTAGGAAACTTCATAACAAATAAGTCTCCCATGATGGCCACCAGAGAAAAAAGAGCCCAAATGTGGCACAAATATCACCCAGATGTAGTCCACATATAGCCCAATGACAGAAGTGTGCAAAACACTTTATTTTTTCTGCAGTTTTATATAGTGCAGACTGGTCAGGTATAGGAGCGTTACATCTTAGTTGGACCCCTTATTGTGTATTTTGCACGAAGTACATGAGATTGATCTTGTGAAACATTGAACTTTACGACTCTGTTAACCTGAAGTTGCTCTGAACCGGGCTTTGTAACACCAGTTTTTACCTACTGGTTTTAATTAATTCTCACTGTATTGTATTAGGAAAGAGGATTTACTGTTTTTATGTACACTTTTATGATCTATGTTTCTAAATCAGATCGAATAAAGTTTAATGAATTCTATGGCAGGACGGAGGCGAGGATTATGCATATCTTTCCTCACTTTATTTGCATAGCAGTTCAAAGAAAACGTAACACAACAATCATTAAAACAAAAGACTACACAACCCATGAACCATTAGGGGGGTAGTCTCCAAGGCAACTATAGTCCAATCATATCACAGTCAATCATATATAATATCGTGACGTCCCTTCCGCTTCCTCTTTCTTCACTGCTCATCAGTTAAGTGCATTCCATACATTCTTGGCTTAATCTGATGTTGTTGCTGTTTGTATAGCGGTTTCTTGTGCACGTTATTAGCATTATTGCCTTGGTATTATTTCATATTCCCTGCGCAGCAGGCTCTTGCCAGTGAGCGTTCTCCCCCTCGCAGTTTCTCCTGCTGTGCGCTCTGCACGCGGTGAGATCCTGTCAGGCACGTCTGGTCCGAGCGAGGCAGTTCCGTCGAGCGCTCCCGCTGGTCTTTACACGCGTTTGGGTATCCGGTCACTCCTTTAGTGTCCGTTTGATTCCCGACCAACCCTCGCCTAATTTTGACACCGCTAAGCGGTGATTTCCCAACACTGCCACATTAGTGACCAGCACCTCAGTCTATTCTTATAACAGCTTCGGGGAAAGCCCAGCTGTTGGGAGCACCGGCGAGGGGGCTGCCTTAAGGATTTTAAGGGCATTTGTTCTGTGCTCACACCCGCTGCTATCATGTCTTCTCCAGAAGACCATTTTTACTCCTCCTACCAACTTCTCCCTCCAGCAGTGGACCAAGCCCTCTTTCTGGCTATTTCTAGGGCACTGGCTCTTCTTAGGGATCAGGTTGATAGGCTGGCGAAAAGCAACCCGGGGTGTTCAGTGACCCAGATCTGGTGGTGGCAGGTCCCAGTAGCTCCCAGATGGGGAATAAAAGGGCCGTTAAGCATAACGCGGGGCACTTGGAAGGATTTGATAAACTTACGGAGACCTTCCTCAAGAGTGCGCGAACGCTAAAACATGCACCCTGCCGGGAGGAGGAGGAATCCGGAGAAAATTGCGACGCTGTCACCACTATTGTAGACCCCGACGGTGGGTTTCCCTTAGAGCGAGAGGGTGTATCCGAGGACGATTTCTCCTCCGACGAGGATAAGGACTCGGGCGTCCCTGGCATCCAGAGTCCCACTCCTCTCAGTCTTAGGTTGGGGACGGGGTCCACTCGGACAAGTTCGAGCCTACCCAAATTTACCACCCTAGGTGAGCGGAGTGGACCCCGACACCAAAGTGGCAGAGTATGTGGTGGGGAAAATCCATCAACCCCTTGAAAGGGAGGTCAGGAATAGGATGAGGGGAGAATGCCCCAGGCCCTCACTGAAGGGGAAGGTGGCATACACGTCTGAAATTGATGAGAAACTATGTACCTTTTTCTCCAAGTATATGAGGGATCCCAAGAAAGGACCTGATAGGTCTTGGACGTGGTAGGGCCCTTGACCCAAATTATTCAATTGGCGGAGCGTTCAAAAGAGTCAGAATCCCCTTTGTCCACGGATATTGTGGCTGGTTGGGCGCACTACCCTAAACCACTACCCCTTTCACTACCCAAACACCACTGCACTACCCTAAACCCTAAAACACTACCCCCAGCATGACCCCCTTCACTACACAAACACCACTACACTGCCTTAAACCCTAAAACACTACCCCAGCACAACCCCCTACACTACACAAACACCACTACACTACCCTAAACACTAAAACACTAACCCAGTACTACCCCCTACACTACCCAAACACCATTGCACTACCCTAAACCCTAGAAAAAAAACCCACCCCATGCCCAATCCCCCTTACCTCTCACTCCTCATGGTTCCTCTCTCCTCATAGTTCCTGCTTCACGTCGTCTCTGAGAGGCGGTGCACGTCGTTGTGAGGAAACGGAACAGCCTCTGTTTCCTTACAAAAACGTGGATCGTCTACATGTTTTTTAGAACTCATGGTCATTTACCATACATACCTTTACAACAAAATTTGTTGTAAAGGCATGCGTGGTAAATGACCATGCATTCTAAAAAAATGTGTAGTGATGACTTTGGGATGTATAACGCATGCATGGTAATGCATGCATTGTTATGGTATCGCGAAGTAAAAAAGTAATTGTAACGGCTGTTCACCGATTGGAGCTGGCCCCTGTTCTTCAGTGAGGCGTTTATTTGATTAATTAGGAGGAAGGAATGTGTTTTTTTTACCGAAAAGTGCATTCCCAGCTGTTGTATTGTGAAAGTGTCCCCTTGGCCTGGTTTCACTTCCGGTGAGAAAGTGGAAGATTCTGTTTGGATCTAAAGGAGTACTGTTGTTGGACGGGGCAGGCGCGACACGTCATCAGAAAACATAGCTAATGGAAAGCGTCCTCCCTGAAGTGTGGAGCAGTGCCATGAGAGGTCAACGAGTGTGCGTCCCACCGCAGTATGACCGTACCGCGTGACCCATGTGCCGCCTCCAGGGTACGGGAGGCAGAAGTGGCAGCGCAGGTCCTCTTGAAGACCATTGTAGCACTAATTCTGCATTTTGGTACTAGGGCATTTTAACTTTGTTGTTCCTGCCAGATACAAAGAGAAGATCCTGTGTTATTCAGTGCCCTCGTTACCTTTTTTGTGGGTTGTGGTGCAGGTCACTTCGCTGCCCCGCCGGTGCACACGACTTGGCACTCCACCTCGTGTGCCATCTGCAGGGCCTCTGCCCTTGGATCACTGGTTTTGGTTTCTGGAGTGGCAACATAAACAGTTGCCCCCAAAGGACTAGCCTGAACACTTAGGTGAATATACCCTGCACCAGCATTCCACGGAAATTCTTTCCTAGCTCTCCCACGTCGACGAGGACGTCATAATAGCACGGCTCCGCTCGCGACACCGTATGACTCATTTTTTCTGTGCCACCGAGGCAAACAGGCGGACCGAGACATTTTCACATGTATACATAGTATAATAAATATATATATATTCACTGAAAAAACCATAGGTTTCAGGCACGTTATAGTTAGAAATAAGCATTTAAAAAACCTTAGAAATTCACTACGCGTCAGACGCACGATTCTAACGCATTGGGTGCGCGACTCCAGAAAAAAACAAAAAAAATAATAATAATAATATTAGTATATTTAAAAGAATATATAATAATAAAAAAATAAATATATTTATTTTAAAAAAATCTTTTCTTTTTAAATATGTGGTGAAATATAAAAAAAATATATAAAAATAAGTAGATTAAAAAAATGTAGTTAAAGAATATTAATTTTTTTTTTTTAGAAGAAATACATTTTAAAAATATTTTAAAAACCTTTGAAATTCACTGAAAAAACCATAGGTTTGAGACAGGTTATAGTTAGGAATTAGCATTTAAAAAACCTTAGAAATTCACTGAAAAAAACATAGGTTTCAGACATGTTATAGTTAGTTGGACATTTCACTCGTACAAAACCATAGAAACTCACTACTGATGACGTCACATATTGCATCACTCATGACATGGTCAGTGACATCACTGATGACATCTCAAATTACATCACTGATGACATCATCCAGTGAATGTGTGTTTTTCTGAAAATTAAATATGTTATATATGTATATCTCAAGGTCGATGGAAGAATAAATGAGTATACAAGTGTCTAAATGGATGATTTTTTTTAGTAAAATTTATTGTATAACTGACTGAGTGTATCTTAGTGAATACATGGGTTAGTGAGTAATGTTTAAATATGTAAATATCTGTATCAGTCTCTCACTTTGTGTATAAGTGGCTGCATGGGTTGGTGAGTAGTTACATGAGTGTCTATATGGGTTATTAGTTGGTTTTTTGAGTATCAGTATGAGTGTCTGTATGGTTCGGTGGGGGGTATTACTTAGTGCCTAGATGCATGAATGAGTGACTCACTGTTTGTATGTGTTGAAGACAGCATGTGTGCAGGACTGTATAGGTGGATGAGTGTGTGTATCGGTGTGTTAGTGAGTGAATGACTATCTCAATAGTGATTTTATGAGTAACTACATAGGTTTTAAACTCGTATATGTGAGTATTGGTGTATATAAGTGAGTATATGTGAGAGTGAGAGATTGGAAGAGTTCCTGTACAAATAAGTAGGTGTTTCTATAAGTGATTGTTTTAAGAGAGTAAGTATGTGTAAGTTTCTGTAGAAGTAAGTGTGGTTGTGTGTGTATAACTGCATATGCAATTAAATGGATGTTTGATACTTTGTTTGCATGTGTGACTGTGTGTGAGTAACTATAGATGAGTGGCGGTGTGTAACAGGATGTATAGGTGTATGAGTACATATGATGAGTGAGTACATCTATGAGTGACTTTATAGGGACTGTTGGTGAATGAGTGGATGTGTGAGTAGATCTTGGAATTACTGAATAGGTGTGTTGTAACTGGTAATGGTATGTCCATTGTTTTGAAAATGTTAGTTTGTATTTTTGAGTGTGTATCAAAGGTTATATTAGGGTGAGAGGAGGTGTGCCACTCTATCACAAGGATGATGTCATTTGAGATGTCAGTGATGTCATGAGTGATGTCACTGACCATGTCATGAGTGATGTAATATGTGACGTCATCAGCAGTGCATTGCGGGCGCGCGAGATAGTTAGCTGAACTAACTATAACGGGGGAATTTCTATGATTTTGTACGAGTGAAATGTCCAACTAACTGGAACGCCCCTGAAACCTATAGAGTTTTTTAGTGAATATAAATATATATATATTTTTTTTAACTACCAAATCAGGGTCTGGGGGTTTATTATTTCTGCCTGTTTCAAGGTTCAGTCCAGACTTTATTACAATACACAGTTGACTAAATAATGGGACAAGAAAATGCTGTCCGTGCAGCATGCTCCGAGGCATTATCCTCTTCCAGTTTTAACACTCATTGATAGAGAAGGGGCACCAATGCTATAGAACACAGAAATATTTATTAAGAAAGTCAACTGAGCATATTTAGCAGGTCCTGATCAAAATGTTATTAGCCAACAAATACCTGCTTTTATTTTGGATGGAAGCACAGAGTCAAGGGGGGGGGGGGAGGGGGCATGGGTATGGCATACCTGCCAACGTGATAAAAATCTTAGTGTGGGGAGGGGTGATGTCCTATGAAGGGGGTGGGGCCTCATGGCGAAGTACCTAAGAGGCCTTTTTGCCCCTATCCTACCCCCAAGCCTCTGCCTCCAAAAACAAAAGAGTTTGCTGAGGCTGGTGCTAATGTCCTTGGATGTTTTTAAACCACTTAATGGATGTCTGCAGTTCAAAGCCTCAGGAAAACGTGCTGGAAATCCACTATTTACAATAGTTTTCAGCTCATTTTCCCTTCCACTGTGTGAGATCTGCTCCTCACCGGGAGACCGTGTTATGGGAGCCGATATCATGTGTCACACGGTAGCACAGTGTGAGTTGGCGGGTCTAGTATGGGGTAGAAGGGGGAGAAGAGGGTGGGGGGATCGAAGGATGATAAGATGGCGGAGGGAAGACCATAGGAATGAGGGAAGGCAAGAAGTTGGGAAGGGCACAGAAATGAGGTAAGGAGTGGAAGGTTGAGGAGGACTAAGGAGTCAGATGGGAAACTGCAAGGGAGGAAGTGGTTGTGAGGGGGATTAGTGCAACGAAAAGACGGTTAGAGAGTTATAGAAACAGGAAAGAGAGGGTTACAATGAGTGAAAAAGAGAATGGGGAGGTATAGGCAGAAAGGGAAAGGAAAATGCTACTTACCAGTATGCATCTGTTCTTGGCATGTAGAGCTGCAGATCCACACACTATGCATAGATCGCCATCTGGTGTTGGGCCCGGATGTTTGCACTGGTTTTTGTCCTGGAAAAGTCTTTGGAAGTCATAAGATAGGTGACTCCTCCTTTGGATGATAGTGAGCATGGGCATCGGCTCCATCTTCAGATTGTTTTTCGCCAGCAGGGAAATGATGGAGTTTTGTGAAAAACAGATAAGATGCCCATGTATGCTGTATCTAAATAAGATGAAACTGGAACAGATAAAGGTAGCCAGGGAGGTGGGTGGGCGTATGTGGCTCTGCAGCTCTACATGCCAAGAACAGATGCATACTGGTAAGTAGCATTTTCCGTTCAAGGCATATGAGATTGTATAGCAGTACCCCTCCTCAGCGGCGACCACCAGTATCTGTTGTAGTAGTTTGAAATAATGTTTTAGGTTTATCTTTGTTTTATTAAATTTGACGGCAAAACAAGGACTTTGTAAATCACATCTGTTACTCTGCTAATACAATGCCCAGGTACCCCCCCCCCCCCCCCCGCCCTCCACCACCGCAAGCCATAGCAATAAGTCAATAAAGTCTTGAATGTCCCTGGGTGCAAGCGGGGTCAAGGTTCCAATGCCCAAGCTCCAATCCCCCCCAACCAACAACCCCAACCGCAACCCCCCTTACCCTGGGAGCCCCCCACCCACCCAACCGGTGTGCCGTGTCCTGCCGCCTGAGGCCATCACCTGTGAGCACCGCCCTCTATCGATTGTCAGGAGCGGCTCTGGAGGCTAAGGTATCGGTAAGGCGCAAAAGACGGAGATATTTGGGACAAGTGACTTCATTAAATTCCGATGATAGGAGTGATAGGATAGGTTGCCAGACCGTTTGATAGGATGCCGTGGACTGCGTGAGGGTTGCTTGTATGCGTTCCAGACCTACTGTATACCACAATCTATGCAGCCAGCCCGTGTGAGTAGGTCGAGTTTGCGTTCCCCAGAATGAAATAATATGCCGTACCGCTGCGCCCAGGGCCAGGCCCATCTGACGTCCCCGGAGAAACTTCAAAGGGAAAGTGAGTGCGTTGGGCAGCCCAAGAAGTGTATAGGCCGGGAAACGGGGAATTTCGGTTTCAAAATGTTTATCAATGTCATTAAGAATTGCTGTCCAGTAATCGGTCACCTCCCTACATTCCCACAGTAAATGGGTCAGGGTGCCCTCCTCCTCACATGCCCTCCAGGCATGCGGAACTACGACTAGGGTTGCCTTTATGTAAGTCAAATACCAGTAAGTAACCACCTTCACTGCGGTCTCTTTGCTAGCAGTGTTCCTGGCTGTATGGTAGGCCCTATAATATATTGCCTGCCAATCTTTCACGGAAAGGCTTTTCCCCAGTTCCCGTTCCCAGCGCTGTTGACCTGCTGAGGGGCGCGAAGTGACCATCAGGCAGATCATCTTATACAAGTCAGTGATCAACTTCCGGTCCGAATCTCTAGTAAGAAGCCATTTTTCAAAAGTGGTCAGTTTTCTACTAACTAAAGGGCGTATTGCAGGCTGAGTCAACTAATGCCGAATTTGAAAATACTGATATCATAGTGGAGCCGTGATGCCATGATACCCTGACAGATCACTAAACTGGATTAAGCCCTCAATGTCAAACAGATGACCCGCGGAGCAGCAAGGGGACGATCGCCACTGCTGAAAAGCCCCCCTCTCTAATCCGGGGGTGAACTCAGGGTTATCAAACAGTGGTGTAAGCGGTGAAGGAAAAGTGGTGAGCCCCCTCTGAACCGCGACTGTGTCCCACACTCGCAGTACTGTACGAGTGATGGGGAACTTCTGGAGGTAGGCCGGCCTATCAGGGCGCTTTAGGAAGGGTAACTTCCAAAGCGATGTTTGCGCCATCGCCCAGTCTTGGAATAACCATCTCTTCTCCGACTCTGGTCGGCTCCACTCCACCAGGTATCGCAATTGCGCTGCCTTATAGTAGTGTACTAGGTTCGGAATCCCCAGGCCTCCCTCATCTGGAGATCGGTAGGAGAGGTCTCTACGCAGACGCGGCCATTTCCCTGCCCATATGAAGTAGTGCACTGCATCTTGTAATTTTTGTATGGTGCCCAGAGGTAGAAGCACCAGGATGGTCTGAAAAATATATAGAAGTTTGGGTAATATAGACATCTTCAATGCAGCGACGCGCCCGAGCAAGGAGAGGGGTTGCTTCTGCCATCGCCCGAGGTCACCCTGAACCTGGGAAGAGATATTTGTGTAGTTCAAACTGACTGTCCGCTCGGTGGAGGGGGTAAGAACTATCCCCAAGTATGGGATGGAGTCCTGGAGCTGCAGACCCCCAAAACCTGAGACCGTGTTGCGGACTGCATGCATGTTGCAGCCCAAGGGGAGGAGCATGGACTTCGCTCGGTTCATTTTAAACCCAGAGACCCTCCCAAAAGCCTCTAGCTCACGCAAGAAGGCAGACACAGACCTTTCGGGATTCTCCAGCGTCACCAGGATATCATCTGCATATAAACTAAGGGTATGCTGTTCCACCCTGAAGGTGACGCCGGTAATGTCAGGGTTGTCGCGGATCCGCTGTGCCAAGGGTTCGACGTAAAGCGCAAAAAGGAGGGGCGATAGCGGACACCCTTGTCGCGTGCCCCTCCGGATGTCAAAGGGCTTAGAGCTGATACCATTGACACGGATAATCGCTCTAGGTGTGTCATAGCAGCTAGCCACCCATGCACCCTGTCAAACACCTTCTCGGCGTCTATAGACAAAAACATGGCATTCAATCCCTTAAAGTGAGCCTTGTCTATGAGGTGCAGCAGGCGTTTAGTATTACCGCTACATTGTCTACCGGGGATGAAGCCAGACTGGTCCGGCTCGATAATACCGGGTAGTCGTGGGCCAAGTCTGGAAGCTAGCCCCCGTGAATATTTTAAGGTCCAGGTTAAGTAGGGAAATAGGCCTATAAGCGGCACATTGGGTAGCATCTTTACCCGGTTTGGGTAATACCAGGACGTCGGCTTCCAACATATCAGGAGGGATCGAGCCAGGCCCCTGGAATGAGTTGAAAAGTCGCGTCAGAAGAGGTGTGAGCATCGGGCAAAAAGTTTTATAAAACCCCGCGGAGAAGCCATCCGGCCCAGGCGACTTCAAGGGCTTGAGGCGAGAAATCGCCCCCACCACTTCCTCTATTCTAATAGGCGCATTCAATGCAGCATCCCCGGCTCCGTTAAGCGCCGTCGTTGCCGCCCCCCTTCAGGTACGCCTCCCCGTCTGTGTCAAGGTGCCGATCAGCGCTGTACAGCGAGGCATAAAAGACTCTAAAGGCTTCAGCAATTTGGTCATCACTGACCAATTTCTCTCCTTGGGCGCTATAAAGAGTTGTGATCTTCGAATGCAGTACCCGCGCTCGCAGTGCACTGGCAAGGAGGCGTCCTGTTTTATCGCCCCCCACATAGTATGCCTGACGCAGCCGCTAGGTGGCATATTCTGCTCGATCAATATCGAGGCCAGCGAGTTGTGCCCTGGCCGTCTTCAATTGCCTCCACACCCTGGGAGCCCCGGTACGACTGTGCACCCGCTCAAGTTCAACCACCTGAGCCGTCAAGGATTCCCGCTTCTCCCTACGTTCATTGGCTTCAGCCGCCGAAATGGCGTTTAGTTCCCTCCTGATGACCGCCTTCAGCACCCCCCAAACTGCCGTCAAGGGCGTGTCCGGCTTATCGTTAAGCGCCAGGTAATCTGTGATGAGTTTGTGCAGCTGTTGGGCCACCCCATTCCGCTGTAGGATGGTCTCCCGCAGGCGCCATCTACTCCCGCTATCTTAGTCTGGGGGACAGCAAGAGACACTACCACTGCATCGTGGTCTGATACAGCGGCAGGAATAATGTCTATGTCCCTTACGAGCGGTTGGACCTCAAAGGAGCCTATGAAGTGGTCCAGCCTAGCATAAGTATGGTGCACATGTGAATAGAACGTGTAGTGGGTGCTGTGAGGGTGCGCCTCCCTCCACAAGTCCACCAGCCCCCTCCGGGCCATCCACTCCTTCACCTCCGGGGAGAGCGCTCCTGTTGAACAGAAACGGCGACCAGATCTATCGGACTCCCCATCCATGACTAGGTTGACATCGCCTCCCACCAGTGGTGTATCGGTTTTGGGACCCTAACATTTCTGACAAAGCGTCATTTAGAAAGGGTTCTTGACCAGAGTTGGGGGCATTGAGAGACCCTACTGTCATGGACAGACTACCCACTCGTATGGTGTAAGCGATTAGCCTACCTTTAGGTTCCGCTATTTTATCTCCCACCTGGCCATTGAAATGCTTAGCAAATAAGATAGCGACCCTAGCTTATCAGTGGTGGAGGAGTAAAGCTGTTGAGGAAACGCCCGAGAACGCATCTGGTGCCAATCTTTGACCAAGAGGTGAGTTTCTTGCAAAAGACAGATCGAGGCGCCGGAGGTCTCTAAATATGATAAAATAGCGCACCGTTTAACGGGGTTGTTGAGCCCTCTCACATCGAGGGTAATAAATTTCAACGTTGCCTCTGTCATTTGCCCACCCATGGAATAGGAATGCCGTCTAAGGGGGACTCGCCTCTATGTTGCCTTTCCCCAGGACCTCCCTTCCACGTGGCACATCGGTTCCCACCCCCCCTACTGCTCCCAGGCCACCCCCTCCCCCAATCCCACCACCCCCACCCAACACCCCGCACCAAACTTTGAACCAAAGCCACTAATCCCCCCACCCTAGCCCCAACAGAACATTCCCCACAGGAAGCCATAGTCCAAACCCGCCTCCTTACTCTGCAGGCTGGTGATAAGGTTACCGAATTGAGCGTGATACTCCAGCGACTCCAGCCCCCCGCCCCCCCCCCCCCCAGCCAGCGAATAGACCATGTGTATGTGTCCCAAATGTAAAGAAAGCTATTCAGTAGGGGAGGTGTCTCTAAGCACCACATGGAGGGCCGCTGCTCGTTCTTGCAACATAGTCGTGGGGCCCGGCTTCAATGCTGCTATGGGGCGGCGTCTGCGGCTCACTCGGTGCCAACCGTCTCCTGTGGGTTTTTGCGAACGAGTGGGGGAGGCCTCTGCTTCGCTGTGTACAAGTCCCAAAAGAGTGCATGCCTCCTGAAATGACCTCAAGTGGTGCAACGCCCCATTCCATTTGAAGATCAGGCGGAAGGGGTGACCCCAGGCATAGGGTATCCCTTTGTCTCTCAGGAACGAGGTGACCTCCCCGAACGCCCTCCGCTTTTGCAATGTAATGACGGACAGATCCTGGAAACGCGTCATTGAATGGCCTTGGTATTGAAGAGGTTGTTTCTTGTGTGCCTCCCGTAGGATCCGCTCCTTCAAGGGAAAGTCCGGTAGAAACGCCAAAATGTCCGGGGGGAGGAGCAGACATGCGCCGCGGCAGACCCACTCGGTGTGCTCGATCGATGCGGATTTCAAAGTCGGACCACTCTCCGAGGATCTTGCGGGAGAGACCTTGCAGATATTGGGTGATATCAGTCCCCTCTGCAGCCGATGAGACACCGCGGACCCGTATGTTGTTGCGGCGCGACCTATTCTCAAGGTCCTCCGCGTGCGCTTGGAGGTCCACCTGCTGGTCCCTGAGGCGAAGAACTTCTTGTTGGAGGAGTTCTAGTTCCTCACTTCTGGTGTGATCAGGATCCTCAATGGCAGCTACCCGCTCCCCCAATCCATCCACCTCGCGACGAATCTCCCTGACCTCCCCGCCACCTCCTGCTTGAGCGAGTGGAAGTCATCTCGGAGGAAGTTAAAGAGGGTCTCCAGAAACGCACGGGTGATTGCCACCTCCCCGTCTCCATGGTTTGGTATGAAGCACAAAACAGCCGGCTGAAGGGGTAAGGAGCGATGAGCTTCGGCAGTCCACGTCTGTTTAGGTCGCCATCTTGGCCACGCCCCTGAAGGAATATGCTACTTACCAGTATGCATCTGTTCTTGGCATGTAGAGCTGCAGATCTACACACTTTTGCATAGATCGCCATCTGGTGTTGGGCCCGGATGTTTGCAGTTTGTTTTTCCTCTTGGAAAGTCTTTGGAAGTAACGAGGTCGGTGACTCCTCCCTTGGATCGTATTGCGCATGGGCTTCGGCTCCATCCTCAGATTGTTTTTCGCCAACAGGGAAAGATGGAGCGTAGTAATAACAGTGAAGAAACCCATGTGTGTTGTATCTAAATAAGATAGACTGGAACAGATACAGGTAGCCGGGGAGGCGGGTGGGCGTGTGTACATCTGCAGCTCTACATGCCAAGAACAGATGCATACTGGTAAGTAGCATATTCCGTTCGAGGCATATGAACTGCAGATTACACACTTTTGCATAGACTATATAGCAGTTCTCAACCTTAGCGGCGACCACCGGTATCTGTTGCAGTGGTTTTAAATAGTGTTTTTAGTACAGCCTGGCCCACACTAGCTTGTTGCTTGGTTTGCACATCTACACAGTAATGTTTAGTGAAAGTGTGCGGTGTTGACCATGTAGCTGCTTTGCAGATATCATCTAATGGGATGTTCCCTAGAAAAGCCATAGAAGCCCCTACCTTTCTAGTAGAGTGGGCTTTAGGGGGAACAGATAGCGTTCGTTTTGCTTTGTGGTAGCAAATCTGGATGCATTTGACAATCCACCTAGCTATCCCTGATTTTGAGATGGGGTTGCCTTTGTGTGGTGGAGAGAAAGAGACAAATAGTTGTTTGGTCTTTCTGAAAGGTTGTGTTCTTTGGATATAGTAATGTAAGGCTCGTTTGACATCTTAGCGTGTGTAGAGCCCTTTCTGCAACAGTTTGAGGTTGCAAGAAAAATACCGGTAATTCTACCGATTGGTTTAGATGAAGAGGGGAAATGACTTTAGGTAGGAATTTTGGGTTGGTACGGAGAACAACCTTGTTCTGGTGCATTTGGAGAAAAGGTTCTTGTATGGTAAGTGCTTGTATCTCACTGACCCTTCTAAGGGAAGTGATGGCTACAAGAAAAGCTGTTTTCCATGTGAGAAATTGCAGTTCGCATTTATGCAAAGGTTCGAAGGGCGGTCCCATTAGTCTTGTGAGAACTATATTTAAGTTCCACACAGGTAAGGGTGGTACTCTGGGGGGAATTATTCGTTTTAGGCCTTCCATGAAGGCTTTAATGGCAGGCACTCTGAAAAGTGATAGGTGCTGCCTGTTTTGTAGGTAAGCGGCAATTGCTGTGAGGTGTAGCCGAATGGATGTATATGCTAGGTTACACCTTTGTAGATGGAGTAAGTAGCATATGATGTGTTGTATAGACACGTCTAGAGGATTGATTGTGTTGTTATGGCAATAAACAACAAATGTTTTCCACTTGGCAGCGTAGCAGGCTCTAGTGGTAGGGCGTCTAGCTTCTCTGATGACGTTCATACAGTCCGGGGGAAGGTTAAGGTATCCGAATTCTAGGATCTCAGGAGCCAGATCGCAAGGTTGAGCTGAGCTGGGTCCGGGTGCCTGATCTCTCCATGGTTCTGGGTTAGGAGGCATGGTGAGAGGTGTAGCTTTTGGCGTGGTACTACCGAGAGTTCCAGCAGTGTGGTGTACCACGGTTGTCTGGCCCATGTTGGAGCTACTAGGATCAGTGTGAGGGAATGCTGTTGTAGCTTTCGCACCACTAATGGAATTAGTGGGAGAGGTGGAAAGGCGTACGCAAATTTGCCTGACCAGTTCATCCATATCGCATTGCCTTTGGACAATGGGTGTGGGTATCTGGCGGCGAAGATTGGGCATTTTTTGTTTTCGTGGGTGGCGAAGAGATCTATCTGCGGATGCCCGCACATTTGAAAGAACGGGTGAAGAACCTGCGGGTGAAGTTCCCACTCGTGGATCTGCTGCGTCTGTCTGCTGAGCAGATCTGCCATGGTGTTTTGGACTCCTGGGACATGCTGGGCTAGAAGAAAGATTTTGTGTGGAATTGCCCATCTCCATATGCTCTGTGCTAGTTGAGAGAGCTGTGGAGAGTGTGTGCCGCCTTGTTTTTTATTGTAATACATGGCCGTCATGTTGTCTGTGCGAATGAGGACTGCCTTGCCTAAAATCTGTGTTTGAAAGGATTTTAGGGCTAGAAAGATTGCCAGTAACTCCAGATGGTTGATATGGAGTAACTTTTGTTGCGGCGTCCATGTGCCCTGCACTGTGAGGTATAATAGATGAGCTCCCCAGCCGGAGAGCAATGCGTCTGTTGTTAGTATTATTTGTGGAACCGGGTCCAGGAACGGTCGGCCTCTGGAAAGATTTGTGGTGTTCCACCACTGCAGAGAGCGATGGGTGCGACCGTCTACCAACACCGGATCTGTCAGTTGCCCCTGGGCCTGGTTCCATTGGCGCGCTAAGCACTCTTGGAGTGGACGCATCTGGAGTCTTGCGTGAGGCACTATGAAAATGCAAGAGGCCATCATCCCTATCAGTTGCATAAACACTCTTGCTGGCAGGGAGTGTTGAGGTATGAATCTTTGACGCAAAGCCTGAATGCTTGCAATGCTGGCCGGATTGGGGTAGGCTATGGCTTTTGAGGTGTCTATGGTGGCACCGAGGTATTGCTTTATGTGGGATGGTGTTAGCTCTGACTTTTGGTGGTTCACCGTGAAGCCTAGCTGATGAAGTAGTTGGATTGTAGTGGCGGTGTGGTGTACACATTGTCGTCCAAATATGGGAAGACGTGAATGTGCTGTCTTCTGAGGTGTGCCGCCACTACCGCTAGGCACTTGGTGAATACCCTTGGTGCTGTTGTGACCCCGAATGGGAGCACCTTGAACTGGTAGTGTTGCCCGTCCACTACAAATCTGAGGTATTTTCTGTGAGCATGGTGTACCGGAATGTGAAAGTATGCGTCTTTCAAGTCCAGTGTGGTGAGAAAGTCATTCTGGGAGAGGAGCGGAAGCACCTGCTGAAGCGTTACCATGTGAAAATGGTCTGAATGTATGTATGTGTTTAGGGGCCGGAGATCTAGAATAGGCCGTAGAGTCTCGTCCCTTTTTGGTATTAGAAAATATAGGGAGTAGACCCCTAAATTTTGCTGATTGGCGGGAACTTGTTCTATTGCCTATTTTTGTAGGAGGGAGATTACCTCCTGTTTTAGTAATGTGGAATGTTCTTGTGACATTGGGCGTTGTCTGGGTGGAATGTTTGGGGGGGTAGATGTTAATTCTAGGCAGTACCCTGAGCGAATAATTTGGGTCACCCATTTGTCTGAGGTGATGGTCTCCCAGACCTGAAGGAAATTTTGTAGTCTGCCACTGACCGGAGTGGGATGGTCTGGAGGGAGCGGGGGGAAGTCATTGGGTAGGCGGTGTGGCAGAGCGGGCGGTATTTGTTTTGCCTCTGCCTTTATTGTTATTGCCCCTATAGCCGCCTCTTTGATAACCCCTTGTGAAGGTGGACTGAGTAGGAGATTTGTAGGAAGTGGACGCGCTATCTGAGGAGTAGCCTCTAGCCGTACTCCGAAAGGAAGAGCGGCGAAAGGAGCGCCTAGGAGGGTGTGACTGCTGGGCTCCCATAGATTTTGCCGTATCAGTGTCCTTCTTCATTTTCTCGAGGGCCTCATCTACCTTTGGGCCGAATAGGTGTTCTTGGTCAAAGGGATGATTTAGGATGGAGGCCTGTACCTCAGGTTTGAAACCTGATACTCTCAGCCAAGCATGGCGACGGAGGAGGACGCTAGTGTTAATGGCCCTGGAGGCTGTGTCTGCTGCATCTAAGGCACAGCGTATGGAGGTGTTAGTTATAGTCTTACCCTCTTGAATTAATTCATTGGCCCTATTTTTGTATCTTTCTGGGAGGTGGTGCATTATGGTTTCTAATTCATCATAATGCGCCCTATCGTATCTGGCCAATAGCGCTTGGGTGTTGGCGATACGCCATATATTGGCTGCCTGTGACGCAGTACGCTTTCCTGACGCGTCCAGTAGCTTTGACTCTTTGTCAGGTGGTGGTGCTTCGCCCGACGCCTGGGAGTTTGACCTCTTCCGTGCAGTGCAAACCACTACGGAATCTAGTGGCGCTGGCCCTTTGATATAGGCAGGATCTGTGGGGGCAGCTTTGTACTTTTTTTCTATGCGTGGGTTAATGACCCTAGCCCTGAGTGGGTCCTTAAAAACCTCTGGCGCATGTTTTATCACCCACTTGAGCATAGGTAGTATGGAGGTAGACCTATGTGCTGTATCAAAGGTGTCGAGGAGGAAATCCTCCTCTACTGGGTCAGTGTGTAACTCTACCCCGTGATAATGTGCCGCCCTCTGAAGTAGGTGGTGGAAACCTAATGAGTCTTCCGGTGGAAATGGCCTGGAAGGGTAAAGGTCATCTTGTGGGACGTCTGGAATATCTGTATTATTGTAGTTGTCCCATGGGTCTGGCGATCCTGTAGGGGTGGGGTCTTGGGGCACATCCCCTGGATCGTACTATGGATCCCCCTGATCATCATGGTCTGGAGACGGGGTCGGAGAGCGATGAGGTGGGGGTGGAGAAGGCAGAGGGGGCGGAGGTGGAGAGGGTGTAGGAGGTGGGGAAGGCATTCTGAAAGGGGAGATAGCAGAGTCCTTCCTCTTTGGAGGTGGAGGCGGAGCCGGTTTGTCCAAATGTCTCTTTTTGGAAGAGAGTGCCAAATGTCCAGTTTTTGGATCCTTGGTAAGAGTTTTTTGCAAGGGATCCGGTGTAAACAGTTCCTGTGACAATGTTTGTTCCGTTGGCGCCGAAGTTTTCGGGGGCGATACATTTTTAGACTTGTCCGTGCCGTGCTTAGCACTGGGCTTGGGAACCTCCGTTTTCTTGGTCGGTGCCGAGGTGGGCTTCGGCGTGGAAGTGTCGGTGCCAAGGGCCTTATGAGGTTTGGTCGGTACTGAAGATGGCGTCGGTACGGAAAGGCTGGGTTTCGACACCGAGGACTCCGGTGCGGAGCTCGGTGTCGAGGTAGAGGCCGGTTTCTTTTTCGGTGCCGAAGTGTGTTTCTCGGCACCGCTGGAGGGCTGGCTCGAGCCCGATCCGCCGGAAAGCTTATTTGGCTTCTTCACCGGGCCCGAAGGTGGGGTGTGTGAAGCAGTGTCTCTGGTCTTGCCTAGGCCCGGAGGCGAAGGCGTGACCGAAGCCTTTTTGGCTGTGGGCGCGGGTGTGGGAGGGGGTATAGTACTCACGACCCTCTGCGCTGGGGTGATGTCCTCCACATCTGAGTCGTCGGCTTCGGAAGCACTGACGAGGTCCTCTTCGGTGTGCTGCTGTCCCGGATCTTCAACGTCGTCCCCGAAGATGTCGACTGGAACGGAGGTCGAGGAGTGCGCCATGTTTCGTCTGGCTCTTCGATCTCGAATAGTCTTTTAAGATCTGAAAGACTTACAGGCCGGACAGTCTCGAGCCTTGTGTTCAGGGGAGAGGCAGAGGTTGCACACCTCATGAAGATCGGTGTGGGGGAATTTGGACCCACATCGAGGGCACTTCTTGAAAGGAGTTCTTTCCATCAGCCGGGACCGGAGCTTGGGTAGGCCCGAAGGCCGCCGTCGATGACTGGAATCGAAGATGTGTCGAAGAGAAGGTGATTGAGGAGATCTGGATTTGAACAATACCGCGATAAGCGAGGATTCCGCTTTGATCGTCGAACTGGAAATGTTCGGAACCGGAGCACGAAGATTACATCCGAGCCCGTTGGCGGAAAAAAACAATCTGAGGATGGAGCCGAAGCCCATGCGCAATACGATCCAAGGGAGAGGTCACCGACCTCGTGACTTCCAAAGACTTTCCAAGAGGAAAAACAAACTGCAAACATCCGGGCACAACACCAGATGGCGATCTATGCAAGGGTGAAATCTGCAGCTCATATGCCTCGAACATAATGTTTTGAGTACAGCCTGGCCCACACTAGCTTGCTGTTTTGTTTGCACATCTACACACTAGTGCTTTGTGAATGTGTGCGGTGTAGACTATGTAGCTGCTTTGCAGATGTCATGTAAGGGAATGTTCCCTAAAAATGCCATTGAAGCCCCTATCTTTCGGGTAAAGTGGGCTTTAGGGGGAACTGATAAAGTTTGTTTTGCTTTGTGATGGCAAATCTGTATGCATTTGACAATCCACCTTGCTATCCCAGATTTTGAGATGGGGTTGCCTTTATGTGGTGGTGAGAAGGACACGAAAAGTTTTGTCTTGCAAAAAGGTTTTGTTCTCTCAATGTAATAAAGCAGTGCTCTTTTGACATCTAGAGTGTGAAGAGCTCTTTCTGCGACGGTTTGTGGTTGCGAGAAGAACACGGGCAACTCTACAGACTGATTGAGGTGGAAGGGAGAAATAACCTTAGGGAGGAATTTAGGATTAGTTCGGAGAACAACCTTATTATGATGTATTTGTAAGAAAGGTTCCTGAATGTTTAGTGCTTGAAGCTCACTAACTCTTCTAAGAGAAGTGATGGCCACTAAAAAAGCAACCTTCCATGTTAAAAACTGTAGCTCACATTTATGTAGAGGTTCAAAGGGAGGACCCATTAGTCTTGTGAGAACTATGTTTAAATTCCACACAGGTGAGGGTGGTACTCTGGCAGGAATTATTCTTTTGAGGCCTTCCATAAATGCTTTGATGGCAGGTACTCTGAAAAGAGATAAGTGTTGTCTATTTTGTAAATAGGCCGCTATGGCAGTGAGGTGCAACCTAATAGATGTATATGCTAAGTTACACCTTTGGAGATGTAGTAGGTAACCTATGATGTGTTGGATAGACACATATAGGGGATTGATGGTGTTGTTATGATAATATATAACAAATCTTTTCCACTTGGCTGCATAGCAGGCTCTAGTGATGAGACGTCTAGCCTCTTTAATAACGTTCATACAGTCAGGGGGAAGGTTAAGGTAACCGAATTCTAAGACCTCAGGAGCCTGATCGCAAGGTTGAGCTGAGCTGGGTACGAGTGTCTGATCTCTCCGCGGCTCTGGGTTAAGAGGCGTGGGGAGAGGTGCAGTTTTTGGTGCGGAACTACAGAGAATTCCAGTAATGTGGTGTACCACGGTTGTCTGGCCCAAGTTGGAGCAACTAGAATGAGAGTCAGTGAGTGTTGCTGTAGCTTTCGCACCACCAGTGGAATAAGTGGGAGAGGCAGAAAAGCGTACGCAAATCTGCCTGACCAATTCATCCACATCGCATTGCCTTTGGACAATGGGTGTGGAAATCTGGCGGCGAAGCTTGGGCATTTGGTGTTTTCGTGTGTGGCGAAACGGTCTGTGTGATTGGCCCCACATTTGAAAAAATGGTTAAGAACTTGTGGATGAAGTTCCCACTCGTGAATCTGTTGCGTTTGAAGGCTTAACAGATTGGCTATGTTGTTTTGGACTCCCGGGACATGTTGGGCTAGGAGAAAAATGTTCTGCGGTATAGCCCATCTCCATATGCTTTGTACTAGTTGAGAGAGCTGTAGAGCATGTGTCCCGCCTTGTTTCTGTATGTAGTACATGGCTGTCCTGTCTGTGCGGACTAGGACAGCCTTGCCTGATATTTGCTTCTGGAATGCCTTTATGGCTAATAACTCCAGTCGGTTGATGTGGAGTAATTTCTGTTGAGGAGGCCACCTGCCCTGCATGGTGTGATGTAAAAGATGAGCTCCCCAGCTGGAGAGCGATGCGTCCGCTGTGAGGACGATCTGTGGCAATGGCTCTAGGAACGGTCGCCCTTTGGAAAGGTTTTTGGTGTTCCACCACTGCATAGCGATGAGTGCGACCGTCTAACAACACCAGATCTGTTAACTGACCTTGAGCCTGGTTCCACTGGCGTGCTAGGCACTCTTGGAGAGGACGCATCTGGAGTCTTGCATGAAGCACTATGAATATGCAAGAGGCCATCATCCCTATGAGTTGCATGAACACTCGAGCTGGAAGAGAGTGTTGAGGCTGAAATCTGGTTATGAGGGTTTGTATGCTTGCTATCCTGGCTGGACTGGGATAAGCAAGCTCTTTTGAGGTGTCTATTGTGGCACTTAGGTACTGTTGTATGTGGGACGGTTGTAGATGAGACTTTGCGTGGTTTACTATAAACCCCAAGTCGTGGAGCAGTTTAATAGTGGCGTGAGTGTGGTGTACACACTGATAGTATGAGCTGGCTTTTATGAGCCAGTCGTCCAAATATGGGAAGACGTGAATGTGTTGTCTTCTTAGATGAGCTGCCACTACCGCAAGACACTTGGCAAATACCTGGGGTGCTGTGGTGACTCCGAAAGGGAGTACTTTGAATTGGTAGTGTTGACCGTCCACTACGAACCTGAGATATTTCCTGTGAGATGTGTGAATGGAAATATGGAAGTAGGCGTCCTTGAGATCTAGAGTGGCAAGGAAGTCGCCTTGTGAAAGATGAGGAAGGACCTGCTGAAGTGTGACCAAGTGAAAATGGTCTGAGTGTATGTAGAGGATTAGGGATCTGAGGTCGAGAATAGGTCTCAGAGAACCGTCCTTTTTTGGTATGAGAAAATACAGAGAGTAAACTCGTGTCTTTTGTTGGTACAGGGGAACTGGTTCTATTGCACTCTTTTGTAGTGTTAAAGATTACAGGGATCTGTTAGCATGAGCTGAAAGCCATTTTGTACTTGGCAGCCATTTTAGTTAGCTATGTGCTAGCCACTTGCTTTCTCCCTCTTCCAGAACCTCGCACATGCCCAGAAGGGCCTAGCTAGTAGAATGCACCTGCTCCTAGTATAGAACTGTCAGGCTGTTCTAACTGATGTCAGCAACTCATTACTCCTCCTACTTGTTGACTGTGCATTTTCTGTATGACCATGTATGTGTGTAACTCTTCTCATGTGTACTTGTACCGCCTTCTTTTGAGCCCCTGTGTGGGTATATAAGGCCCCTGTTCTCTGTACTCCTTAGAATGCCTCCTACAGTGACTTGAGGAAACTGTGTGACGCAATCTACCTCATCTGAGGTTAATAAAAAAGATGTCTTTTATATTACAGCTTCTGTGCCAATCTCTTCTTTGATGGTTTAAAAGGACCAGGTGTATCAGTGAAACCCCTGAGAAGGTTTTGATTTCTTCAAATGGCGCTCAACGTGGACCTCATCAGAGAAGTGGCTATCCAAGAAAGTGGTCTTGATGGGAGACAGGAATCTACTGAGGAGGACAGAACAGGACTAGTAAGAAGGTACCTACATTGAGATTCTCTGTCTCTGCAGCCCAGTATACTTCTGGTCTTCCTGATTTGACTCCTCAAACTGTTTGCCACTCCTGACTGAGGACCTTTTTGGCGTGAGTATTATAAAAACGACCGTTTGGTCATTCAGAATTTGGCAGTTAGAATCTGGAGACCTATGCTAGGTAAGGTCATTTGTGAGATAAGTGCGCAGGCTGCACAGAAAAAGTGAGATAAAGGGAAATATATAGAAAAGTGAAGTGATATAAAGTGATATAAATGTGAGATATAAAATGATATAAACATGAGATATAATGTGATAATAGTGAGATATAAAGTGATATAACGTGAGATATAACGCGAGATATAAAGTGAGACATAAAAAGTGATAACATGATACAAAGTGATAAAGTGATACAAAGTGATAAAGTGATATGGAAATGGAAATTGGCCAATATGTGATGGGAATGTGAGAAATATATAAATTGCAATTTATTTAGGCAGGTAATGAGAAACTTTTGAAAACTTGAACGGCACACTTAGAGTTAAGTGCTACTTTGTGTATAATATTGTATATGCTGCAATAATCTTGGCATGCCTGTTCTTAGCACGTATCGTAGATTATGTTGCTTTCTTGGAGGTACCATTTTGGAACTTGTATAGAATTAGCCGGCTCCCCTAGAGGGGATACCTAACTAGGATTAGGTATAAAAACGTATTTCTTCCTCGGTGACTAGTACCCCAAGGAATAAATATGTACATAGAAAGGATCCTGGTCTGTGCACTTAGTAACATTCATAAGTGGTGATATGCAGAGCGATTTTTGGTGTTCTGCCAGCCAAATTGGCAAATTTGGTGTATTTTGGATCTTGAAAATGGAACAGTCTTTTTGGGCTGTTTTTGAACTACTATTGAGAGCTTTTCTTGTAAATATGACTTACAACTAGTATTTACAAATGGTTTGGTTTAAGTACAGTCTGTGGGCTGTCCTTTGTTTCTGTCCTAAATGTTGATTTGTGGGTTAAATGTGTGTTTAAATGTCTATGTGGTTTGTGATTTGACATTAGTGGTACTTGTGTGAGTAAATAGTGATTGCTCTCTTTGTGTAGGAATGGCTAGCCTTAAGCACGCTGTATTGTGTGTTCTGAGTGTATGATCCCCTTCTGTAAATGTCTGGACAGAGCTCAATCTGTTTGTGTGTTTTTGCTGTCATCAGTCTGTTATGCAAAATGCCATTTAATTAATATTAAATAAAAAATCCAGAAATGAATTATATAACATATGCTATATAGCTACATTTTACTATTAAATTGACAACATCAGAAGTTATACATGTGCAAATTGCCACAATGCTAAAGATACAATTAGAATTCACATTAAATAGGAATAAAATAGGCCTCAAAAACGAAATTGTGTGTTTTGCAATAAATAAACTAAAATACAAAATGTTACAGCGTTTTCCTTAGATACATTGTATTAGATATTTAAAGGCATTCACATCATATGAGTGAATTTGGTTGTTGCTGAACTAAACATACATTATAGAACGATAGATTTGACTGCATTGAAATGCCTCAGTTTTAAATAAACTGTCACCGTGCTTACATTTCAACACTAAAAAAAGAAGCTTTCCAACAGCTGTGTTTAACTGTTTCACTGAGCACAAGCAACAGCTGTGTCAGCACATGGCTATTTCTGACTGCAGGCTCCAGAGGGGAAAATGCGGAGTCATCTAGATTTTAGGTCAGTGCAACCTCTGTAAAACCCTGCATTTCACATTGCTGTTTTAAAAGTTAGAAATACAGTTTCATTATTTTGGATAACAGAGAACAGATTAATAAGAGGGATTTTCCTTTCTTAGTGCCTTTTTACATAAGCACATCTGTGGTTTTGATGTTAAATAATGACTGTCCTTTAAAAAAGTGGCGCAGATTTTTCATGTTTCAAGTTAGGCTTCTGTGCTTAGGGTTATGAATGAATGCGCTTAAATATGATAGGCAAGGGATGCAGCTTGCTTTTCAAATGTGGACTCATCAAAATGATTGGATTTTTTTTTTAAAAATGTACATTATATAGAAAAAAAATTATTAAAGATAAGTGCATTAAATTCGTTTTTTAATCTTTATAATGCCTAATAATAATACTGTGAACTCCTAGCATTATAATTGTATTTAAGCAGTGTTTTACAAGCAATATGGGGCAACTACAATGGAAAATATCACTTCACCCAGGCGTACAAAACTCATTTTTATAAGGGTGTACCTTATACATTTCTGATCTCCCATCTCTGGGATATGTAGAGGACATTCAGGGGATGACTAATAAGCCCAAAAATTGTAGGATATTAATTTTTAAGTGCCCCAAACACCAAAGTCGAAATTGGGCAAAATTCACTATTTAAATGAGGTTCTGCCATTCAGAGCAGCTTTTAAACTGCTGTCAGGTTTCAGTAAATGCACACATTTAGGTATAACACAAATAGCTGACATCTATACTGCTAGACAAGCACTCAGCACACTGCTTACAAATATAAATATGTATAAAAAAAACAGCAAAAGTTATTCAGCTTACCTCTGAATTGCTGGTAGACAGGAATGGAGTGGGTTTGCTTTTCCGCTATCAGTCTCCAGGATGACTTTGAATTGGGGAAAGCCGCATGGAGAGCCTTACACACAAAATGGGACAGCTGGTAAAGGGTTAAAGGTCGAGTTCTACATTTAGAAGCCTAGCAGGGCTCAGAGCAAGGTTCGCTTTGACATTTCAACCTTTGAAACCTTTTGAAAGACGAGATGGCAGGGCAGGGAGAAAAATAGGTTTTGCTTACTTTTTTTTTCCGCAAAAGCAAGTTTTTGTGTACTAATATGAACAAAAGGCAATATAATGGTATATGTGAGCTTTGATTAACAGATAGCTTTGCCATATGTACAGCACTAATGCTTTTGGTTTGAATATTACTGTACAAGGGCTGAGGCAATGGGATTTAGTTTGACTTCATGTGCCCACATGTTACAACTAGTATACTTACTAAAGGGATTGGTGGTCGGTTATTCATGTTTCTTTTAGCTAGCTTAATGTGCTATTTACCTCCTCAGAGTTTGTTTATGCCCAGTTGCTACAAATACGGGTGGATAGTGTTGACAAAAGTGAAACCTGTTTCAGGTTTCCTACTGTCAAAATGGTGGAAGGAGGCTAGCTCCTCCACAAATTAAGGGTAGACAAATTTATGTTTTCTCTCTCTTTTTCTCACTTTTTTTTTAACCTGTCTAAATTGTCTAGGAAACAGCCATGAGACATTTAATTGGCTAATCAGTAATACTGTTTTACAAATTGTTAGCATTGATAAAATGAATAAATAAATATGTTATGTTACTGCCCATCCTGTCTGATGAAATTATGAAAGGATTAGTAGTCTAGATTGCTGATTCCTTATTTCATCTTTAAAGGGAACTAGATGTGGGTAATTTTAGTTCTAAAATTCTCAGGTGATAACACCATTATTGTTTATGTTATTCTCATGCTACATAGTTTTGCAAGGGCATTGCTAGTTTTTATTAGCTAGTCTGTGTAAATAAACTGACAGTCCTTACTAGAGCTGATGTTGCATAGTTTGGATTGTGAAAAGTAGAACACAGGGAAGATGCCCATGTGATCCTTAGCAAACATTTTTGAAGAAAATATTGTTTTATACGAGTTTGTTTGTCACAACATGTTCTGCTGGAGAAAATGTAATCCCTGTTAAATTAGCAGTTTTAGATTTTCCAGTTGCTCCTATAACATGAGAACATGGTCCTAAGTGTACAATTTAGGTACTTTTATTAAGATAAATCATTTTAGAAGTGTCTGCAGTCCTGTACAAGTAATATAAAACCTATGAGTAAAAGTGTAGAACATTTCCTTTTTTCTTGAGGGTCTTCAGATTAGGAATATACAGATGTAAGGATTTGGAGTATGTCTGTATTGTTTTTTCTCTTTTCCTCAGAATTTAGTAAATGAACACAGACTTCCTTGGCTGCTTGGAATTGGGTGATGTATTATTCTTGTCAGTTCACCAAAACGTTCCTATTATGCCTGCCAATAGGTCCAGGCTGTTGTTTTTTTACTCGCACATAGATACATGAAGTTGTTCTTGGAAGCCTTGCTAATATATGGGGCGTCCCAAGACTAGGAAGTATTCTGAGACTATCCTCTCTGTTAATAGATTATTTCTGTGCCTTGTCTAAAGAACTTTTGTTCTGTCCACCAATAGATATTTGCTGCCTTACAACCATTGCCAGAGGGGTCCGGACATCAGATTCAGCTTGGGGAGTCAGCACCAGTCCAGCTTGAAGTCAAGGTGAAGATAACCAGTACAGGCATTGCTGGCAACTAGGACCTCAGTGAAGGTAGAAGGCCGGAAGCACTGGGATGTGAAGTGTGTACCCCTGCCGCTGTCTTGGGCGAAAGACGGTGTCACAAATCAGAAAGGAGAAATCGTGGATCAAGTTTTTGATGCCCAGCTGAGAGAGTCACAGACCGACCAGAACGGCAAGGTTGTTTTTACTTGAGGTGACCCCCTTTGAAACAAGGGTTGCTTCAGGCACTTCAGCATCACGCTCCTGAATACTGGCTGTAAAGTCTTCACCTTTGGTTGTTGATTAAGAGATACCTGGGCACACTGGATACAATCTGTGGCCCCAACGAAAGAGCAGTGCGCCAGCAGAGCAATACAGGAGTTAGGGAAGGACTTGAGTTTAGGGTACAGGTGCTGTGTCTCTGGTGCCTGTTAGATTGAAGTGAAGAAAACTGGTGCACTGACAGAGACACTGGACAGGATCGTTGAGAGCATTTGCCCTGGTGGGTGATTGCCCTATCCTGAAAGAAGAAACTTTTCCCTTGAAACTGGGCCGTGATTCCTGAATTGCAAGTTGTGCAGCTCCACCGTGGGAACAACAAGAGCCTGCTTGTGAGTCTCAAACGGACACAGGGAGAAGACTCCCCTCTGGTTGGTTGTACAGCTGCCTCAATTTCCCAAGGACATTCTTTTTTGTTAAAAATGTACCCCTTTAGTCGTCCCATTTTTGAGGAGGAGCAGCCCTTTGCGGCTCCTCGTCCTAATTCTCATGGCCCTGGGTGGTCCTCCTGGTCCCCTGGATCCAGGATTATTTTTGTAATAATATGTCTGACTGCTTTACTATTTGCATTAGGAATAATGTTTATTCTGCGAGAGAAAAGTTCATCTGAGAAGTTGACAAATGTTACTTTACCCTTTCCTTAAATATAATGATTGATGTTCTAGCCCTCATAAAGGAAACACTGGAAAAGTCTAGTGAAAATGTTTTTTTTAGATATATTTGCTGTTGGCTATTCTGAAGTTGAAATGGATGGTCACTGAAATACATAGGAGCCTTGAAAATGTTTTTACTAGATGGTTCTAGGATTTGCTTAGGACTAGAAAGTTAATAATTCAGTTTGTGATAATAGTCATTACTCTCTCCTGCTATCTGTATGACCCAATGCTCTGTTCCCTTTGTACTCCTGCTTATACCTTAGATATATATACCCGCTTACTGAAATGTTTAGAATGTAAAATGCCCTCCTAGCAATGAATTAGGATATTGATAAATTTATGAAAATTAATGTGCAAATATTTTTTATGTTCCTACTGGATCATAGGAATGTCTTTAGCTCATGCTAAAATGACCATCTGTTAAAGATTATAGGGATCTGTTAGCATGAGCTGAAGGCCAATTTGTACTTGGCATACATTTTAGTTAGCTATGTGCTAGCCATTTGCTTTCTCCCTCTTCCAGAACCTCGCACATGCCCAGAAGGGCCTAGCTAGTAGAATGCACCTGTTTCTAGTATAGAACTGTCAGGCTGTTCCAACTGATGTCAGCAACTCATTACTCCCCCTACTTGTTGACTGTGCATTTTCTGTATGACCATCTATGTTTGTAACTCTTCTCATGTGTACTTGTACCGCCTTCTTTTGAGCCTCAGTGTGGGTATATAAGGCCCCTGTTTTCTGTACTCCTTAGAATGCCTCCTACAGTGACTTGAGGATACTGTGTGACGCAATTTCCCTCATCTGAGGTTAAAAAAAAATATGTCTTTTATATTACGGCTTCTGTGCCAATCTCCTCTTTGTTGGTTTAAAAGGACCAGGTGTATCAGTGAAACCCCTGAGAAGGTTTTGATTTCTTCAGTAGGAGGAAGATGACTTTCTGCCTGAGCAGTGATAAATGTTCCACCGACATTGGGCGCTGTTTCGGTGGTATGTTTGGGAGGGTAGAGGTGAGTTCTAGACAGTAACCGGATTGAACGATTTGTCTCACCCACCTGTCTGTGGTGATGTTGCTCCAAACAGGGTGGAACTGTTGTAATCTTCCCCCGACTGGAGTGGAATGGGCCGGGGGGAACGGTGGGAAGTCATTGGGTAGGGGTGGAGGCAGAGCGCGTTGTTGTTGGTCTTGCCTCTACCTTTGTTATTGTTGCCTCTGTAGCCTCCTCTCTGGTAACCTCTGGTGAATGTAGACTGGGTGGGAGTCTTATAAGAGGTGGAGGGGTTGTCAGAGGAGTAGCCTCTGGAGGTGCCCTTGTAAGAGGAACGACGAAAGGAACGTCTGGGAGCTTGCGATTGCAAGGTTCCCATTGATTTAGCTGTATCCGTGTCCTTCTTCATCTTTTCAAGGGATGAATCTACTTTAGGGCCAAATAGGTGTTCCTGATCGAATGGCTGGTTTAAGATAGAACTTTGTATTTCAGGTTTAAAACTTGAAATGCATAGCCTGGCATGTTTACGCAGGAGAACACTGGTGTTGACCGCTCTGGAGGCAGTATTTGCCACGTCCAGCGCGCAACGAATGGAGGTTTTGGTGAAAAGTTTCCCCTTCTGTATAAGGTGATTGGCCTTGTCGTTATATTTGTCGGGGAGGTGTTGCAATAGGGTTTCTAGCTTGTTGTAATGTGCCCTATCGTACCTGGCTAACAGTGCTTGAGTGTTGGTGATACACCATATGTTAGCTGCCTGTAACGTGGTTCTTTTGCCAGAGGTGACCAAGAGTTTGGGGTCTTTATCGGGGGTGAAGCGTCCCTTGATGTCTGAGAGTTGGCCCTCTTTCTAGCATTGGAGATTATAAGGGAGTCTAGTGGTACGGGGCCCTTAATGGAAGCTGGGTCTGCTGTTGCAGCCTTGTACTTTCTCGATCCTGGGGTTAATAACCCTAGCCCTAACAGGATCTTTAAATACTTCAGGTGCATGCTTGGTGACTCCTTTTAGCAAGGGCAGAATAGTGGTGGACCTTTGTGGGTTATCAAAGGTGTCCATAAGGAAATCGTCTCCCACAGGGTCAGTATGTAAATCCACCCCATGGTATTGGGCAGCTCTGTGGAGGAGCTGATGAAAACCCATTGTGTCCTCCGGAGGGGAAGGCCTAGAGGGGTAGATGTCATCCTGTGGAACATTAGGGACATCTGGTGTACTGTAATCATCCCAGGGGTCCAGGGAATAAGGTGGACCCCCTAGTGGCTCATCATCCGCACCCCCTCCTGTGTCATCAGTGTCATCATCATCCATTGGTGGAGGAGATGGTGTAGAATGGTGTGGTGGGGGAGGCGGTGGAGAAGGGACCCTGAGGGGAGATATGGCAATGTCCCTTTTTTTAGGTGGTGGAGCCGGTACAGGCGTATCCAATGGTCTCTTCTTTGTACTCAAAGTCAGCTGACCAGTTTTAGGGTAGTTTAGAAGAGTTTTCGGTTTAGGGTCTGGTCTAAATAGCTCTTCTGATAGAGGCTGGTCTTTCGGCGTCAATCGTTTCGGTTCGGCAGACTTGCACGGCACCGGCTCGAACAGTTTTGTGCTCCTTTGGCTTGGAACTGTGATGTTTTACAGTCTCTGTGGCCGCTTGTGGAACCAGAAGTTTTCGGCTTTTTGCTCGGGTCAGAGAGATTTTCAGTCGATGGGGCGGTGCATGTAGATTTCAGTGCCGAATGCTTGGATGTGGAGGCAGCTATCGGCATGGAAGAGGAGGAGGCCGGTTTCTTTTTCGGTGCCAGTGACTGATCGGTACCGATGGCAGATTGACTCGAGCCTGAGACGCCTGAAGGCTTAGTAGGCTTCTTTGCCGGGCCCAAGGGCGGGGCAGGGGAAGCAGTGTCTCGGTGTGCACCTGGACCCGAAGGTGAAGGTGTGACTGAAGTCTTTTTCGATGGTGTAGGGAGGGGGTCGACGTCTTTACTTACGACCCGCTGCCCATTGGTGAAGTCCTCGAGGTCGGAGTCATCGGCTTCGGAGGCGCTGACAGGGCCTTCTTCGATCAGCTCCTGTTCTGGTACATCAACGCCCTCCTGGAAGAGATCATCGGGAATGGGTGCCGACGAGCGAGCCATTGTTCCCCTGGCTCGACGATCTCGAATGGTCTTTTTGGAGCGGAAAGAGGCACAAGCAACACAGTCTCTGGCCTCGTGCTCCGGTGACAGGCAGAGGTTGCACACCTCATGCAGTTTGGTGTGGGGAAATTTAGACCCACATTGAGGACATTTCTTGAATGGTGTCCTTTCCATGAGCCAGATACCAAGGCCCAAGCAGGTCCGAAGGCCTTCGCCGACTACCGGAACCGAGGACATCGATGTTTAGGAGATGCGCGACGACTAGGGTTCGGGATCGAAAACAATACCGGAGAAGGATGAAGGATTGCGCGTCGAGAGTGGAATCGGTGACGGTTCCGAACTGGAGTGCGAGAAACACATCCAAGCCCGATGGCGGAAAAAAACAATCTGAAGATGGAGTCGATGCTCATGCGCACTATCATCCAAAGGAGGAGTCACCTATCTCGTGACCTCCAAAGACTTTTCCAGGACAAAAACAAGTGCAAACATCCGGGCCCAACACCAGATGGCGATCTATGCATAGTGTGTGATCTGCAGCTCATATGCCTCGAACATAGAATTACAGCAGGGAGAAGGTAGCATGAAGGAAGCCAGATATGGAATAGAATGGAAGGGTGTACAGGAATACAGATGAAGGGGAAAGGTTAGGGAATAAGGGAAGGCAGGGAATAAGTGAAGGATGCATGAAGGAATGCTCATTGTATGCAACACATTTCAATTGATTACATAAGGTATGCAACCAACATGCTAAAGATGGTTGTGTGTTAGAATATGGTTATCGAAAATATTGCATGACAGAAATATAGTGTTGTTCATATTGTTTACAAAGCTTTTGCCACAATAGGCATATATTATCTATTAACTCCAATGAGAAAATATTTTTGCAAACAAAATTTAGGACAGAATTTTTCAGTCGGACGATATTTTGGCAATTATATTCTTGGACCATTTTGTTAAGGGCATTTACTGTTATGAATAGCCTGGGGAGGGGGTGTTGCTAGCAGAGGGGCTGTGGTGGGAATAGTCTCATATTTGGGGTGTGGACTGAACACATAGCACCTGTGTGTCATAGGAGTTGGGGGCTGCATTGTGAAAGGACTTACACCCACCCCATGCCACTGATCTGCCTAGAGCAATATTTACCATGCTTATATGAGCCCTGTTAATGCACCTACAACCACTACAATCCTGCGCCCTAGAGCACATGTGGAATCGGTTTGGTGTCCTACAGCAGATGGCTCTGGGACTTGGAACCACTAGCCGTAAGTCAGCACAATGGAACAGAAAACAGGATGACCAGCAACCTTGTGCTATTGCGCTTTTCTTAACCTATGCTCCAAAATGTTACCACGAAGGAGAATATAGCAAACAAACACTCTCAGACACTTTAAACATGTCTATTTCAAATTGGAAAACTCTGCTAAAACTGTTTCCATTGATTTAAGGCTGAAAAGGAATGACTACAAGTAACTAAAGTGCTGCAATAATGCCGCAAAATTTGTATTTTTGTGCAGCAACATTTGCAAATCTATGCTGCAATATCCTGGGGGTCTGTCCAATATATAAAAAAGGACCAAGTACCGACCCGGGGGAACTACTGTATGATTGCCCTATTGGACATCGAGAGCAAGGCTTACGTAAGTGTCATTCTGGAGGAACTAGTGGATTGGGTTAGCAGCGAATGTCTCTGCCCTTTTATCAGACCGGGTTCAGATGAGGCGGTTCCACCATTGATATCATTGCCCTATCATTCCTAGCCCATCAAGCGGTGGCCCACTGCACCCCCCCGCTTTTTGCTTGCTTCATCGATTATACAGCAGCTTTTGATGGGGTAGACCACACCATCGTATGGCAGAAATTGGCACATTGGAACATTAGCCTGTCTTTGCTACAAGCCATCAGATCCATGTACTCGCGAACCTGAGTCAAACTCTCCACTGATTCCGCCACAGAAAAAATTGCCACGGACCGAGGGTTAAAACAGGGCTGTGTCCTCACCCCAATGCTCTTCAACTTATACACGGCAGATATGGGCAGCACTTTGCATGGAGCCACTTTAGCGACCCCCAGGATCGGGCACACAAAGATCCAGCTGATGCAAAACGCCGACGACCTGGTTCTTTTGGATCACACTAAAATCGGTTTCTAAAAAAGGCGTTGACAGCCTTTTCCGAGTATAACGCCAAAAACAAGCTGATCGCTAACCCAACCAAGTCCAAGAGAGTGATCTTTGGCCACCACCCGAAAAAAAAGTGGCAAAGTGGAGGTTGGGTCAGTTAACTTTTAACGGTATACAAACTTCTAATTATCTTGGGGCCTGAATCTGTGAAACGGGCCGCTCACAGGTTCACCTTCACAAACTGCAGTAGAAAGGGAAAATGGTCACCTATGCTCTTTGCAAACTTTATGCCTTCTTAGACAGTCCAACAACAATGGCTATTCAAAGAGTGCTGAGGGTGAAATTACTACCTTCCCTCAACTACGCGCAACAGGCGTTTCCAGGTAAATTTGCACAGGACTTAGAAGAATTACATTGTACAGCTTACAAAAAGTTATTTTGTCTACCAGCCTGCACCAGAAATACCTTGATTCGCCTGGAATTTAATCTTAACCGACAAATATTAGAAGAGCTGGCGGCTTTAGCTAAATACTTTTATCTAACGGCGGCAGCAGAGAACTCGATGAAGGCTGTTATAAATTACATCTTCCGACAACCTGGCAATCCCTGGTCTACCGGTCTCGCCTCCGCCAAAGAACTCTTGCACCTAGCCACAGAGAGTTGGGACTCCAGTATAATTAAGTATGCTTCCATTAAAACTATAATAAAAAAGCAAGTACGATCACACTCTCGCATGTTGGACATTGAAGCCCTGGCAGCCAGAGGCTCCCATGAGACCCAAGGTTCCCCCCACACACTACCCGGCCTTAAACAACATCTTACGCAGACCGTGGGGAGACTAGCCCTACATAGGATTCTTGCAGTCAGAGTACATGCTCTCCCTTTAAAAGAACTGTATCCAACGGTGAAAGCAAGGCCGCTCATCATGGAGTGTCGTCTCTGCAATTATAAGCAAGAGTCTCTGGCTCATATTCTACTTTGCTGCCCTGCCTTGTGGCTAGTTCGCCTAATCAACCTTAAGCCCATTCTCCTCCAACTGGGCACGCGCACAGCAAACAAGGCAGTCCAACAGCTTTATACGTTGGACACCGTGAAGCATATGGGCAATTTTGCCAAATGTATTTACTACACATGCACAGCACTGATGGATAAGACCCTACAGGCCGACAGTGGCAAACATCTGGCCGGTCCTTAAAGCTGGGGGAGCCTACTCAGCTGGCTACCACCGAAGGACTGATTTATCGTGCCTAAAAGACTATTATTCTCATTGTTTTAACTATAGACAACAAAGGAGGTTTTACGAACATGTTGTGTATATATATTTATTCATTTTTCTTTTTAATAATTGCTAAAAGTTCGCTTTCCTTCCACTTTTAATAACATACGTCGTTTTTTTTGTAATGGTTTTTATTAACCACACAAATAAAGAATTCATTCATCCAATACTGCCGGATTTGTCAGTGGCTTTCAATAATATCAACCAACCAATCTTATTGGTTGGACAATGAGACAGATGGGACCCAAACACGTTGCCGTCAGCGTCACCTGATTCACCAATTTCCCGCCCATGAGACGCTCTGGTGAGGAATGGCTGCTGCGTTCCAGCGCTCCGTGGCTCCGACTCGCAAACGGGATCTATGAGCGCCTAAGCAGAGCAAAAGCGAGAGCGAAAGCAAGTGTGGTCGTACCGAAAAAGGATTGAAGGACTCCGGCAGCGCCTGGGAAGATTTCATTAAGTGAGCAAGGCAAGGGAGCTGCGCGACTAGCAAACCCGGGGGGAAGGAATCCTGGTGAGCTTTCCGACTTGTTTCAGCGGGACAGAAGTGAGTGGTGTGAGGGGACAAAAGTCAAAAACCAAGATTTTCAAGCGTCCCTGCTGCTGCTGCCTCGCCCTAATGCTCTAACGCCCTAACGCCAAAATCACTGAATAGTACAAACGTTAAGTTCAAAGCAACAAAAGCGCCCAAAACGCCTGTGATATTTTGATTAAAGACTGCCATGCACCTCCTGTTTGCTTAATGTCCGCCACCTGCATAAAGTGCAGAGTGCTGAGAAGCACTGAAAGGCCTTCCCCACTGCCCCTTGTCTCCTATACTGCAAAAAAAGGCTGCTTTACTCTCTACTGCTCATTGTTCAACACTTGTCCTTTTTACGCGAAGTTTGAGGAAAAGACTGTCATACATGGCCTCTATCTCCTGCATACTTCGTCCTTAGTAGCAGAGAGGAGCTGAAGTCAGGGGGGAGAAAGGCGAGGTGGTGAGAAAGCTCATACCTGAGAAAATGCGAGGTAAACCGAGTAAAGCAGAAATGGGCAAAAAGCTCTCAGAGCCACTGGGTCAAACAGTGTTAACACCTTCACCTGCCCCCCGAGGAATGCGTAGGGGGCAAAGGAATGCCCAGCAGAGAATGGAGCTCAAGACGAAGGTTCTGGCCGAAAAAGAGAAACAGTTGGATCAGAATACTGTCTACGAACCTTCAGACGAGGATGAAACCCCATCTGAGCACCCAGTAGACCCAGCAGATTTAAGTGCACTGGCCATAGGTGGAGACTCCGGAACAGGAGATTCTGCTAACAGAGGTGCTTATGGGGTGATGTCAATTTGCTCAGCCCCAGTCCCAAGCAATAGCCTCTTTTTAGTAAGCAGCTATCCACACAAGGCAAGTCAAAAAATACGCCACACTCTAACTCTAGCTCTGAGAGCCCAATTCTTGAATCTCAATCAGACCACCAAGATCAGCAGATCCAGACTCTATGTGGATTTCCTGCTCAGCCTGCCCTGCCTGTTCAGGAAGTCCATCTACAGCCTGATCTGCAACCTGATGTAGTCTCTCTAGAAACTACCCCTGACAATCCTCCTTCTATCCCAGAAGCCCAAACACTTCCACAGCCCGCTCAAGGGGCAACAAACGATGCTCAATCAAGGACAGAAGTATTAGTGTCTGAGTCTTCTTCTGAATCAGAATCAGAATGAGATCTATTCTTACCAATAGCAGACGAGGAAACTAAAAGAAATTTGTCAATTAAAAAACATGTTTACAATCATCCTACAAGAACTAAGACTTTATAGCCTCCCAAACGCTTGAAATCTCACAGTTACATGAAAGGTTGTCGAAGCTTGAGGAAAATCTGTTTAACATTCCTAAAAGGATTGTGGAAGTCGAGAACCGTGTCTTGGACTTCGAGGACAATATTGCAGCTATGCAGAAGGATCTCCTTGCGCTAAATAAAAACTAAACGCCATTGTGAGCTAAAACTTCAAGATCTTGAAAATTATAACAGACGATCTAACCTGCGTTTGTTTGGAATTCCGGAAGGCACAGAGAACACCGACATGGTAAAGTGGTCTGAGACACTCCTAAGAAAAGTAATACCGGAGGTGCAAGGGGATCTCGCAGTCACCAGAGCAAACAGAGTTCCTGCACAGAAAAATCAGAACACCAAATACCCACGTACAATCTTAATGAACTTCTCAGACTACAGAATTAGAGATTTTTTTTTAAATACAGCAATAGCCAAGAGATCATTTTACACCCCTGAGATTCAAAATTTTAGAATTTTTGCTGATAAGTCCGGAGCCTCAGCAGATAGACGGAAGGATTTTAATAAAATGATTGACTCCTTTAAGGCTAAAGGAGCACAAGAATCAATTGCTCAACCGTCTAAAATAAAAGTTTGGGCTAAAGGAAAATTTTTCATTTTTACGGAGATATCGGATGCTCAAACTTTTTTGGAAGAACTGAGCGTTGCGTAAGAAAAGGGGTTCTGCAGGTATAGGTTGGCTTCGGACTCTAATAGAAAGTATGTTGAGAACTGTTAATGTAAGGAAGCTAAGGGCGGTCATGAGGTGAATCAGGAGAAACAAAAGGATGCAACGAGATGGCATCCAGGAAAAAAGAGGGAGAAGGAGGGAACAGTGGGATTTCTCTCCTTCAGAAGGGGGTAGGTGGAGGGGGTGAAGAATTTAGAAAAAAGAGCGTTCTTAGACGAAGCATCAATTACTCAGAATACGGATAGATTTTGCAGAGAAATTGCCAATATATGGTTTACATTTATTGAAATATATTATGTATTTTAGGGGAAGAACGCACTTTAGGCACTTTAAGCTTTTTTGGTATACAAGTTTGCTTTTTGCACTTTATATGTTAGCTGTTACAACAAACTGCTGCTCAAGGCTAAATTTGCACACTAGATGGTTATTAAAAAAAATGTTTTTTAGGATGCTAAGCTGTCAGATAAAGGGCAAATGTAGAATGTATTATAGGTACCTATGCTCTACCGTATGTTAAGCCACTACCGAGTGCTTTTGTATAGTTTGCACAACTTGCACAATCTGCACGTTAGTTGTTGTAGGTAGTTATGCTCAATTGCATGCAATGTTTTTAACCGCAATTGAGGGCTGCGGTTTAAAGCATGGCTTGCACAATTTGCACTTTAGCTGTTGTAGGTACTTATGCTTTATTGCACGCTACTTTGTTGCTATCAAGAGCTGCTGCTGAACGCGTATTTTTCACAATTCGCACAATATGCACTTTAGCTGGTCAACTGCTAGGAAGAGATTTTATTGGAAGGATCTTTACGAGTGTTATGATAATATTTTTTTTTATCAGGGTCAGAGCTAGGAGCAAAGTCAAGGTCAGGGAGGTATGCACAATTTCTCATCATGAGATATGTATCTTGTAGGTTCTCAGACGATTTTAAAAATATCTCATAAAGCATAAAAACGATGCATAGGAATAATTTAACAATCCTGTCTTTTAATGCTAATGGTCTTAATAACAGGCGCAAAACCTATGCAGTAGAGAGCTGGCTCAGAGGGCATAATCCCGATGTGATATTATTCAAGAGACATTTTCGAAGCTTGCAAGATGCTATTAAAATTTTTAAGAATTGGGTGGTCTTCTATCGCTCGTCTGTCTCAGGTATTGCGCAGAGGGGCGCGGGCATCTTTTTAGGTAAGCATGTCCAATTTCATGTTAATGGATCATACTCAGATCCGGGTCGAAGATGGACGTTTGTGCATGGAAAACTAAATCAGTCAAACCTTATATTGGCTACAATTTATGCACCAGTGATAGATGATCCACTCCCTATCTTACAATCAAAGCAAGCTCTATAGTGCATACCTGGACAGATCATATGGGGAGGTGATTTTAATTTTTTACAGGACCCCTCACATGACTCGACAAAGTTAGAACGTAAACAAAATAAAGCGCAAGTTACTATTGCTCTGTCTAACTGTAAATCTGATCTAGATATTATAGATAAGTGGCGACTTAACAACCCAGCTAAAAGTGGATATTCTTGCTACTAAGCAAAATATGATTCAGCATCGAGAATAGATTTTTTTCTGACCTCACATAATTTTGTAGTTAATAGATATGAACACATTCTAAATGCCTTTTCGGGTCATGTTTTAATTACAAAAATTGCTGGTAGGGAATATGGATAAAGGCGCATCAAGAAGATGGTACTTCAATAAACTTAATTTAGCAGATGAATTATGGTGCACAGAAATGGATGAGATTAGGGCCTTTTTCTACATAAACAAAGATTCAGCCCCAATTAATGTAACCTGGGACGCATTTAAGGCTACATTAAGAGGCATAATCACTTCAAAGGATATCCCGCAACAAAGGGCGAAAAAAGACGAAAAAACTATGCTTGAAACTAGACTTGTGTTACAGCAAACAAATGATTGACGGAATGCTGACAATGCAAACATTCTCCCCCAGTCAAAAGATCTGGGTTAAATCCATCGTTCTTTTGCCCACTACGCCACCCCAGTTTGGACACAGCCATATGCATATCAGTCTTTACCCTGTGCCCTATGGGAACAGTCCAGACCGAACTGCCAGGCCAGATCCTCCCTGGACCGGAAGCAAGCATCCTGGGACCGGTTTCAGGGTATGTCACCCTTCTTCAGCCAGGCTAGCTTGAATCCAGTGGCGCAGTGAGCAAGGGACCCACATCTGAGTATACCTATCCCACTTAGGGCGAAAACTGTTACAGCAAACAAATGATGGACGGAATGCTGACAATGCAAACATTCTCCCCCAGTCAAAAGATCTGGGTTAAATCCATCGTTCTTTTGCCCACTACGCCATCCCAGTTGGAAACAAGACTTGCTCGTCCGAATCAGGAATATATCATGAATAGGGGCCTAAACACTAAGCAAGAATTATCAAAAGCAAAAATACAAATGAGAGAATTTTACTTTGGGTTAGGTGATATGGCAAGCAGGACTTAACTTCAGACAGTCTATGAAAATAGCGAGTACACTGGGAAACTTTTAGCCTAGCAGGCAAAAGAAAATCAGGTGCGTAATAGGATCGCGAGTATATGGAATTAATCAACTAGAACACATTCAACCAGAACGCCGGATATAGGCGAAGTTTTCCTCAAACACTATAAGGGAATTTATCAATCAGACTATAATGCACCTCCGGAATCTATTCATGGTTTCTTGTGTAACTTGCCACTTCCTACGTTAAATATGAACTTTCAAAAGGAATTAACAACAGATTTTACGAAGGAAGAACTTGATTCAGTTGTAAGCACTTTGCCTAATTGTAAGGCGACGGGGTAAGATGGTTTTCCCGCGGAATTTAAAAAACAAATTGCCTCAACTCTTAATATTGAATTCCTAAATCTTGCGAACCATCTATAAAAGGGGGTGACCCTCTGTTATCCTTTCGTACAGCAGTTGTGGTCAGAATTTTAAAGAAGGACAAAGACAGTGAGAACGTAAACTCCTATAGGCCTATAAGCCTCTTAAATGCGGATTACAACATTTTTTACTAAACTCCTCACTAATAGGCTAAATAGAATGGTAGGTTCACTTATCGAGAGGGATCAGTGTGGTTTTGTAGCTGGGGGACAGCTACATACCAACACAATTTTTTATTAGAAACACTTTTTTTTTTTTACATAAATAAGACTAAGGAAACAGGTCTGGTTTTTAGACGCCAAAAAAGCGTTCGACCTAGTGTCCTGGGATAGCCTGTTCCTGATTTTAGAAAAAGTTGGCTTCCCAAAGGAGTTTATACACTTGATAAAGCAGCTCTATACGAACTCTAAGGCATACATTTTTATTAATTCGGTGAAGATAGGCACATGTCAAATAAATAGAGGCACTAGCCAAGGGTGTCCTCTTTCTCCGATTTTATTTGCACTATTTATTGAGCCACTTGCAATAGCAATTAGACAAAAAAAGGCGTACACGGCTCTGCTTCAAGGTATGACAAATATAAAACTCCATGCCGACAATATTGTCCTTTTTTTAGACCCAGAAACAGACACTCGGGTAGAAATTATGAAGATTTTTTCAGATTTCCAAGCAATAGGAGGCTATAAAATAAATAAGACGAAAACAGAGATCATATTGTGTAACTGCTCTGTTGACGCTCTATTGCTAGAATTCAGACATGTATATAATACTCGCCCAGAGAGATATTTAGGGATTTTCGTTACGGAGAAAATAGAAGATCTATTCTATTCAAACTATACTCCGTTGCTGAAAAAAGTGAAACACTTGTTAGCACGATGGAACCAGCTCCCACTATCAATACTGGGTCGAGTAGCACTAATTCGAATGTCTATTCTTCAACTTTTTAATTTTCTCTTTAGTGCGGTTCCGTACGTAGCAGCTTTTTTTTTTAAAGAGATAGATAGCATGTTCTCTTCCTTTTTATGGGCAAATAAGATACCGAGATTGCCACTCAGCACTTTAAGCTACCCTGTTGCAGAAGGAGGGTTGTCACTTCCAAATATTAGGAATTATTATCATGCGACTTTTGCACATCACAGTTTTAGATTTTTTCTATTGGACCCTCAGGAGGCAGACAATTTTTTTTAATGAAAAAGATCTTAAAGAAATACAATATCATTGACCCCACGAGAATAACTAAGTACCCTAAAAAAGTACGTTACAAGACTCTTCAATGGATACTCAAACAAAAATCACAATTTTTAACATTCTAGAATATCCCGAGACTTAACAGCTTAACTAGACTCTCCCATTTTTACACAGGGGAAAGATGTCTTTTAGAGACTAGCATTTTAAAGATGTGGGAAGAAAATGGATACCTGCAGATTCGAGATTTTACTATAGGCAATTGCTAGAAGTCATGGCCAGAGATTGAAATGGGGCTTTTACACTCTAAAACAATCTTGCAGTGGTCATTTATCAGAATAAAACCCTTGTTACAAAAATTTTACATTACTAATGCATCCGTTACAGCAAGTTTAAGTGAAGCCTTTGACTCCCCAATACAACGGAAAATGAGTGCATGGGTTAAAATTCTTGAGGAAAATAAGCCTCTCTTAACATTTGAAAAAGTTTGAGTTAGATGGTGGAGAAGGGAAGGGATGCAGGTCTCAAAATTAACTTGGGATAATATAAATAAACAATGCATCAACACTCGGAGGCGCAAATTTCAAGCGCATGCAATTCTATTCAAAATGGTTGATATATAGACCCCTTCCTTTCTTCATAAGATAAACCCACAAATTGAGGACAGGTGTTTCCGATGCGCAAAAGAGGGTGGTGGCACCGGATTGTTTGAGAATGTCCAATGATTAGTAGTTTGTGGGAAGGAATCAAAACTTCTCAGATCCATCCCTGACCCTTCTATCTCCATAGATGTAGATATTGCAGTTCTGGGTTGCTCTCCTAATATTACTGCACAAGAAGAATGCCTGTACATTGCAGCATTGGTAGCAAGATCTTTAATTTTACAATGCTGTTGTTCAGATAAGGTACCTTCGTTTCACGCATGGAGAGTGAAGCGAACTAAAATCATAGAACTGGAGAAAAAATAAGCAATAAGATCCGGCACTATAAAAAAGTATGAGAAACACTGGAGTTTATTGGGGACATAGGCTATAGACAAGGTCAGTCTTAGAACATTGGGTCATGTTTATCTCCTAAGATCTATCCTCTACGCTCCTCCTTATCTAATTGTGGTTAGTAATTGTTTTGAATGATTGTTTTATCCTTTTTAGGCCTATGCCAAAACATTTAGCACTTTGCACTTTTTAGATAGTATTTACCTTTTTCAACAGAGTGAAGGGAGAGTTAGAGAAGATATGTTCATCTCAATTGGCTAGCACTCTGCACTTTAGAAGGTATTTAACTTTGTATGAAATGTGTTTTTACGTATTATGTAGTTTTGTTATTTGCACAAACTCAATAAAAAAAAAAATCTATCTTATTTAGCAGATAGTAAACTGACAGCATTACATTGCTTTCTCCTCAGTGGATACAGTAATTTCTTGAGGATTTTAGTGATGTGGTGACATGCCCTCCATTTTAATCTTTATGCAGAGAGCTCAACTCCCATGTCCCACAGGATGCCGGAATCTTTTACAGACAGTTCGTTTCCACATTTAAATATTTTCACACAGGTATTGCCATCAGTGATTTTTTTATATTTAAAGTTTTATAATTGCTGCACAATCCACCTAAGGCTGTCAAAGTATGAAAAAGATGTCGGAAAAATTAGAAGGTTGAGCTTTACTTCTTATTAAACATAAAGTAATAATTTTACACCAGCCATATGCCATCTTAACTGTCTACTCATTGGGTCTCGGATGCTGTAGAGTCCTAGTGCTTTATCGGATGTTCAATAGCCCGCTAATAAAAGGGAAAATAAGAAAATAGCGCTCACTTCAAAGCCAGCGGCACAAATAAACAAAAAATGAAAAACACTAGAGAATAAAAAAATCCCAAAACACAATACGACCTACAAAGATTCAATCAAAAAAGCAAGAACAGCTCACTTTTGAAAGAGGATCTCTAAGAGCAAATGCTAATCAAATGAAATACACAAAATTCTATGAGAATTTTACGATCCGAAATGCTCCTTAATGTCTACACCTCAATCATAGCACTTCTGTATCTAAACAGCAGACTACTGACTCGAAACCAAAAAACCTTGAGCTAGATCTAGCAAACACAACAAGGTATCAACCTGAACACGGTAAATAACACTAGGAGACAAACCCCTACACTAACCTTTTCAAGCAACTAAATGTACAACTTGGTGAAATCCTGCGGGACTGCCAGCTCACCATCAGACTCACTACATATTTTCAAGAAAATTCTATCATCAGCTTTGGCGTTTTGGGGAGATCCGTCTAGCGGGGGCAGAGAAGAAAGGGGGTCACAAAATACGTTTGCCCCATGTTATGTCTATGGGAATTTTTCATTTTTGAAGCTCGAACTCCTGAACGGAATTCCACCAATTTTGGCAGAAAGATAGATGTTGGTCCATAAAGCATTTGGTGTAAATCTGTTCAGTAGTTTCAGAGAAATTAAAGTTTAAAAAATATAGTTATCTGGGGACACAAGTCCTTGCAGTGAACTCGCGGATCCTTTGTAAATCTGATTGGCTGCGAACACAACAATCAGGAAGTGTTGCCAGCTATTTTGGGACTTGGCTTGAAGCAGAAACCCAGAAAAAAGTGGGTAGTGTAGGAATACCTTGATCCCCAGATATGGTGGGGGAGGAGGGGTTTAAAAGCTTTTATTTGCCGCGGACTCGATGGTGGATCCGCCAATCCGCGGTCTTTAAATAAAAAAAAAGAATAAAAAGATGTCTCTAAAGCCCCCAGGTGGGTCCAATCCTGGGGGCATGAAGGTAATGAACAAGGGGAGGCTCAGGCCCCCCCAGGCACTTAAGCCCCTGGGACTACCACCTCCCCGTGACAGTTAATACTAGAAATGCAGGGGTCCGACCCCCCCCCCCCCTCCCCAAACTGCCCCAGGGACTGCAACCTGCTGGGGGCACACAGAATTTTTTAAAAGCAATGCAGGGGAGGCCCTACGACCTCTCTCTCTGCCCCGGGAACTGCAACCTCCCTGGGGCACTTAATAGGAATGCAGGGGGGCCAGCAGGTCCAGGGACTGCCATCTCACCGGTGCACATACAATGTCTAAAGAAGAAATGTGGGGGAGGCCTTATGCCTCCTACAGTCCAAAGGACAGCCACCTCCCCGGGGCAAACACACAATAATGAACACTGTCCGTTGTGGATCCCCAGGCCCGGGGACCACCACCTCCCCAGAGCTTAATTAACAAAGGTGGGGGGCCGGATGACCCCCCTTGTGGAGCCCTACATGGCCCTGGTGACCGGCACTCCCCAGGGCCGGCTCCAGCAATGTCCTGTGGTGCCAACCCAAGGACAATGCAGTTTGCGATGGCAAACGCACTGCTTTCAGCAACCTTCAGCAGAAAATGCCCTCGCTTGCTGAAAGCAGAGCATGTCCCTGCCTTCTGTCAAGGGAGCATGGAAACAGACAAATTTCTTTGGGATCTAGGGTCGTAAAGCAATGCTGGCTCCCGCAGGAGGCAGGGAGCTGGCAGGGACCTTGAGGCTCCTCTCACGGTTCCCAACGAAGTGGCCAGGCCCTGGGGATACGGTGCCCAGGGCCGATATCAGCCTGGTGAGGCAGGCCGTGTTGCCCCCTCCCCTTTTAAAAATAAAATATAAAGGCCTGGCCTCAGGGAATGGGGTCTCCGGGGTGGAAAATGGCCCAGAGAAGGGGGATCAACACGGCCACCCTTCCTTAATTAAAAAAAAGAAAGGCTGGGCCCACAGGGTATTGGGTCCCCGGGGACAAAATCAGCTCGGGACAGAGGCCGTGTGGCCCCTCCTCCCTTTGTTTTTTATAATAAAAACCTTTTTTTTTTAAAGGGACAGGCCCTGGGGATGATGTCCCTGGGGCCCAAAATGGTCCAGGGAAGGGGGAGGCACGTGCCCCCACCCCCCCCCTCCTAAAAATATAGAAAAATAAAGCCGGCAGCTCGCCAGAGGCCCCACCCCCTTTCTCCACCACTCTACACACGCGCCTCCTGGCGCTGCAGGTTGGGGGATGAAGTTATCTCAAATGACAACACTGATGACATCATCAACAGAATTGGACGCACCCGCTCACACTCCCAAATAACCTTTCATATACCCACTCTAACTTCCACACTATCATACTCAAATCCATTCACACACCCATACAAATACTTACACAGGCACTCACTGATTAATAGATCAACACACACATCCACTCACTCACCCATACAGCTACTCATACACCCACTCACACTCACCCAGTCATTCACAGTCCGTCACCAATAGAGCTACACACACACACACACACACACACACACACACACACACACACACACTCTGACTCACTCACCCATAGAGTCAATCACACAGCCGCTTACTCACCCATACAGTTCCACACACTCACTCACAAAGATACTAACATGCAGTCACACACCTATACAGTCCCTGACACAAGCACAAACTTACAACCAAATAATTTCCAGAAAAATACTCCTATCATTAAGTGCGCAAAACATTCAGTTTGCTTGTATTCCTGGAATGGGGATACAGGAATACCAAATGTGGACCGCAGGTTAGAATTAATCATAGTGGCACATGAGGGGGTTGCTTCTGCACATGCTGGTGAGGAGGCTACAGTTTCACTGTTGCAACAATGATACTGGTGGCCAGCTCTGTACAAACCGACCAAAGAATAGGTCCGTAACCCCTTCAGTGCCACGCCCTTTCCCCCTCCTGTGCCGGGCGTTGCACTAGTGGGTGGGGTTCATGACGAGATAGTCTCGTCATGGGCACAGCGCAACCGTGCTCCATGACGAGACTATCTCGTCATGGGCACTGAAGAGGTTAAATGTGACATTTGTCAATAAATAAAAGTTTCTACCACAGCATATACACCGCAGACACTTCTTACTTTCAAACACACCTCTCGCCTGCATCTACCTGGACCATTGTGGACCGTTACACAGTGACAGCTCGTTTAAACACATCTTATTAGCATTGGATTCCTGCTCTCGATTCCTATGGGTATGGCCACAGCGTTCAGCTGACACTCAAACTACTATAAAAGACTTGCAAGTCTTTAGCGGGACATATGCAGTAGTTGCATTCCATTCTGACCAGGGCCCAGCATTTGCCTCTAACGCTTACGGGGGTACCATGAGTACCTTGGATGTGGCTATGCACTATTTCTCCCCCTATCATCCTGAGTGAAATGGAGAGGAAAAACTGCAACTTAAAGCAGTCTTTAATCGTTAAGAGTATTAGGTTAAGGTCATAGTTGGATTTACCACCAGTATGGAGTACAGAGAGCCTTAAACAATGTGCCAAGAAGATCCTTGGCTGGTCGGTCTCCCGATGAGGTCCAGTTTGGTGTCAAGATGTGGGTTCCAGACCTTGACAATCCAAGTGAAGTGGCGGCGGAAACACCTTTTGATATCAGTGAACGTTTGGCTGTCTTACAACAACTGAAAGAATTCCGGGACGAGCAAAGCAATGAGCTACAGAAACATTCTACCACTCACGAGGTGAAAGGGCAGCCAACAACTCCTGACTGGATTCCAAAGATCAAGGATCTGGTTCAAGAAAAGATTGTGGACAAAAAAAAATAATTGGCAGTTAAATGTACCTGAACTGTACTTTTACCACCCCTTACTGGTTGTAAACACAAGAGATTTGCATTGATTGATCTCATAAATCCACATCATGTGGCTGGTTCTACATAGTAGGCCACAAGGGTTCCTGAGTAGTTACCTGCCTCCTCTCACTGCCGTAAAGGAAATCCCACTTGAAGTTTTAAATAACACTAATGTTTCTACTCACTGGCTGGAGATATCGGATTCTGAAGTCGTGAGACTTCTAGTTACATCTACCACCACCATACAATCACTGTATGCAAGTTCACAGGTTTCAACACCATGTGCCACCTAAGTTGTTTATTATAAACCGCCCTTGAAGTTAACTACCAGCTCTGTTTATGCAGACAGCCTCCGGCTATTTTGCGGACTTTGATGATTTTTCTTCGGATCCATCTGACCCACTACTGCAAGGAACTCGCGCATTAATAATTAGACTCAGAAATACTTGATTTTCCATTTCGTTGCCTTTTCTTCAGATAGGTTTTGTGTATTCTTTTCGCTTCTGAATTGACACCATCTCCCAAAACGCTCTGCTGTTAAACTGGTAAGAAAGTGTGTAGAGATCTGTCCCTGGTGAACATTTCAGCGGTTCCGGTACTTGATGGAATTGTTTGGGATAATGTACTGTGGGATATATTTGGACTGATAAACTTTGCAGATACCATATTCTTTTAGGATTTCTTTGAATGACATACTTACTCCTAGCAGTATCTCTGATGGTTGGGATATTCATGTAGTGAAGTCAATGCTCGATTAGCTGAAACAGTATACTATATTTCAACGCGAAGATATGTATAATGGAACATCTAATTATGATTAAATGTTTTGTTTCCCCCACAATGCACACCATTACTTACACAGAGCTAATACTCCACATGCAGTGTTTAATTACACACAATAGCACAAACATTGACCTACACCGCCTGTGGTAGCTCCAGAACATTTGCACAAGAGGTTTTGCATATTCGTCTGGCAATAACCCCGAAGACCCCCGAGTCTTATTATAAACTTCGCCCTTCCCTGACAAAGAAAAATGTTAGCTGACACAAAATGGATTTATTCTGCCCCTTTTACCCCCAGTTGTCAATACAAGGGTATGACTTTTGGAAGGACAATATCGATGTGAAGTATGTTTGGGGAACTAAAGACTAGCAAGTTCAAGGCAATGAGGCTTTGTTTAGAGCTTTTCTTATAGCAAGACAAATAATTATCCTGAACCCTGTGCAACAAACATTGTGCCTTGGCCTAGCCAAGATAAAGGATATTAATACACCAAACATTCCCATATTTGCACATTTTGAAAATTGGCAGCAATTTACAAATTATACAGAAAAACTGAGCATGCTCAGGAAAGCTACATACAATTGTTCAAATTCCAGTTCAGAGGGATGGCTAGTGTGGCCATTAGATACTAATAGGAGTAATGCACATTTTTTGAACAAGAAGGAGTTTAGAATGAACAGATCAGACCCACGTTGTGTGCAGACGCAACATTCAGGAGTAATAACAACATATAGCATGGGAAAATTGTGCCTTGAATGGCTAAACATTTGACGCTGGATGACGTGAAACACCACTTGTCTCGTTTCTGATTACAAGGATTTAAAAGATTATCTGTCAGGTCCTGGAAAGCCACGTCAAAAATGCTTTTTTTATGCAATATACAATGAACAATATACAATGAACTGACGAAGTTCCTTGGCAGACAGGAACGAAACGCGTTGGCTGTGCTCCGACTTACTTATACTATTTTTGAATAAAGAAGATTGTTTGGACTTCATTGGCTCTCCTGAACAATAATTGACTGCCCCTCCTTTTTCTTTGAAACTCTTTGTATCAGTGGCACCTATCGACAGCGGGGGCTGGGAGTTTTTGCACCAAATTTCAATAACGATACATTTGGATTTAAAGTGCTTAACCTTGGTTAGCGGTTATGTTCTTCTGTGTAAATCATTAATTTGGAAAAGTCTCTAGCAGTCGTCGATAATGATATGACCAAGTTATCCACTAAAAGTTACTCTCCGAATAACACTGTCGTCAGCAATCGACATAATACAGAGTGACATGTCCCTCTTACAACATGGACAGAGTCGGCTTAGATTCATTACGTTTTTTAGGTGGATTTTACAGAGACTGCACATTGGTTGCGTGCCCTTGAAGCATTAAAAGAAACAAACTTATTCTTGCCATATAATTTAACAAGAGAGCAGAAAATGATGACTAGAAAGGACGCAACATACCCAATGGTAAATATAGAACATCTAGCGAAACAAAATGGTTAATTACCAGGAGGAGTAGTTTTGCAGCTTGAAGAGTTTTCTGGATTCACATGCTGTACATTATTCCGTCATCTAATGGCATTATTTGGCCATCTAGTGGTTGGGTCTGGAATAGTCTTTTTTTTTTTTTAGGTATCGCAGACCTGCGTTGCAGCGCTCATGCGCTGCTCGCGTCTGCGAGACATTGTGGGTGAGTATATTTCAGAAGGGGGCTTAAAGCCCCGCCCCTCATTTTCATTGGGTAGCGTCACCATTTATGGTAAATGGTTGCTTCCCACTGAAAATGAGGCTTCTGTGTTACCGCCCTTTGTCCTTTTGGGACGGCCCATCCTGACTGGGTCTCCTGCTTCACGGTTGTCGTGAAGCAATTTCTTATCTCAGAGGCGTGTTATGTAAACAAGCATCTGCGATTCAGTCCTGATGGGCCTCCCAAAAGGAGACAGGGTGCCGCGTGTTAATTTTTGCATCGTGCTTTTGCTTTCACTGAAAGTGAAAGCGCAATGCAAATATAAACAGCGCTATGGCGAGCGCTTGTTGTCTCACTGTCTCAGGTTCTTTTGCATACTCGCTTCCTCCTCCGCCTTGCTCCCTTTTCTGCTTTTCCATCACTTGTTCTGGACCAAAGTCTTATGATTAAATAAATCCTGGTGACCAAAAAAAGAGTACTTGTGCCAACCATCTGAAACGTGGCACAAACTGAGCGCTGATGGTGGTGCTGGCATGTTCCTGTGGGTTCAGCTAGCAGGCTTCATTAATCCTCGATCAGTGGGTTACAGAATCTTAGACCTTTTCAATCGTTCTTGCTTGCCAAAATTTCCTTGGTGGGAGCCATTTCTGAATTTCTGTTGCAGGGGTAAACTCTGAAAAAATACACGCTGAGTGCTTTGTGTAGGCTTGAATTGTAACGGAAACTCTATGCGAATTGTTTTTTTAACAACCCGTAATGCTATCATTTGGACACAAATGCTTTCCAAATCCCGCGAATGTTTACACAACTTTTTCAGTGAGCCACATCTTTACTTAAAACCACAAAAGCACAAAAAAACAACATCGTCTACCCTAAGCCCAACGCAAAAGTCAGCTAGGAAGCAATAATGATTAGAAATAAACACCAAATAAACCTCTGAAAGACACACACTGACAAATGAGTAGAACGTCAAGCATCCTCGTAGCCCAGACACAGCTCACCCTCACACTCTACGCAAGCTAAGGGAGTAGGCCAGCAATGTCGAAGTCAAAATAACGACGGACAGGTGCGGTCCGGGACTGAGAACCCGCCCTTCTTTCATATGAAAGGGAGAGGGCCTGCACCTCTGAGCAGTGCTGCCATGCATTTATGTGTTAACCGCCAGAGCTAACTTTACTGTTTATCGAAGCCTGCCCCTGGCCTTGCACATTTTGTGGAGTTCGCTGCAGCAGGCTCTCGACCTACTGAGCTATCTAGGCAGTGAGTTATGCAGCTGCGTTGTGTTACTCCCAGTGGGCTATAAAAGGTGTTTTAAGACAGATGTACCATGTTGCCACAAGTGTTTTATGGCCTGAAATGTCATTTGCTGGTTTTCATGCGTGGCTAGCCTGTTTCAAAGCCCCAATCCGCAAACACTGGCTGATAAGCTTAGAAACACTGAGACAGATCACAGAGACTTTTGTGTGCAGTTTTTTATATATAGTGCGAACTCGACCCGAAGGTATTGGAGGGCTTTTCATGAGCACCAGTTATGATACACAAGGACACATTAATTTTTGGTAGGAACAGGGAGATTGAGCGATTTGCCCATAATCACGGGATGTTTTTGTGGTTCCCCAGCTCCAAAGTGAGCAGCTCTGGCTGTTACACAGCATCCTCTCTTACTGAAGATAGGAAGCCTGCAGGGGCCTTCACAGCCCTCAGCAGTACAGCTCCCCTCCCACTGTTATGGGGCCCCCGCTCAACTTAATATCCATGTTCTTTATAGGTGGCTGTTATCACCTGAAGAAGTACTCCTCGCTGGAAAGGTTCAGGTCGGAGAAGCGGGCACTCTTTCCTTGTTGAGGGGTTTCTACTTTCTTTGCGCATAGGATCTGGAACGGCGAAGTTTAAAGTTGTTAAATTTGACATGCAGGCACAGCGACAGTTTTCCAAGCAATAAACTGTCTAAACTTCAGTGAGGAGGCATAACCCCCATTACTTAGCGGTGATCTTCATTACCGAGTCCTAGAGGTCCTTGTCCCAGTCTTTACACTTGAGGTGCCCCCTCCCTTGACAGCCACTCCCTGAAAGCTTAAGCACCAAGAGAGAGACATTTCAACAGTCCTTCTATTGTTACTATGACGTTACAAAGATAATTTATAATGGTGGTACGCTTTTTAGGTCTCGCCTAGGTAGCGCATGCGCTGCATGAGCTGTCTCTTCAAGACATGCTGTATCTAGAAAATGGGCTTGAGGCACCTCCAATGTTTCCTATTGGCTCCTTTTATTGCCCTTTGTAACTGGCTGCTTCTGATTGGTGAATATAATAATTCCACCTTTTGCTGTTTTGGACACTCCCAGCAGACTGCCCCGTCACATGGGTTCTTCCTCTTTTTTTAAATCTGTATTCCTTTGTGGACTATTTTCTTTTTTGTTTGCTGGAGAGCTCACTCCCACCTGAGCAGCAGAGAGCATGCAGAGCATGCTTAGGATGCTGCTGGGAGATTCCCGATGCCCCGCTTGTTTTGATTGTTTCCTGCGTGTCTTAGACACTTGTTTACATTTTCATCTGGAATCCAGACATCTGCCATTTCTCCTATTCCTCGTTCGACGGCACAGGAGTCTGTTGGCAGTGACTCCGTGCCATGCGTAATGTGGATGATAATGCATGGCATTATTGAGGTCATTTCGGTGAACTGTAATGGAATTGTGCAATAAATCTAGTACAATGCTTGAATACAAAGCTAAAATTAATCTCAGTAGTGTTACAGAAGGGCACCCATGTCAATTTCTAGATATTTGGGTATTTTTCTAACCCAGTTTACATGATTTTGTGTAAAACACATGCAATTGGGTTTGCATCCATTCTAACACATGCTCCCACCAGGAGCTGAGTGAAAAGTGCATTTGCTTCTGTTTTTGCACAGTCAGTTACAACCAGTTTGGGACAGGTGTTACCTGTCCTTGTAACACACTGTTCAAGGAGTAATAACACCACAAATTGCATAAAAGAACAGTTTTATATTGTTACCTATTACTACCACAGTTCGTCATTCCGTAAAAAACACCCCCTGGTACCTGGTGCTAATGTTATTTGCACCATGGTGTTTTTGCAACTCTTCTTACCTCTGGGTACAAATGACAGTACCAATATTAATGGTACATTTTTACTTGGAGCCTAATCAACAGCGCATTCACTATCTGACAGGATTTGTGCCCCTTGTTTTATTCCTAACATGAGGTTGCTGAAGTGCACCATGTGCCCTCCTCCTCCCTGCCCTGCAGTGAGTGCCGCCCTCACGTATGACGGATAGTGCACGTCTCAGCACATCAGTGAATGGCAGCCTTTGTATCCAATAGATTTATAGTGCACGCGCCCCTCATGTAGTTGGTGTCCTGTCGCAAAGTGCACACATTGTGACATGTTACAATGCACATACCACATTACCCCCTATAAATGTCTCTCTGCAGCCCCCGTTCTTCCTAACCAGCGAGTGGATGACTTCACGGTCACTGCTTTGCCTCTTTCTTTCTTTTTTTGGTTTTATGAACCTTCTGCGCAATACCCGTTAATAAAAATCCCAAAAATAATTTACATATTGCACAGGCTGGTTAATCAATTTCAAAACTGAAACTTAGTTCACCAATTCCAAAGTCTGCTGCTTTACCTGTTATGTTACTCCACTGTAAAGAAAAAAACTCAAGCAAAAAACATTTTCATTTATAATGCCAATAGCTCTAACTTTCACAAATGTGAGACTGATTGCATTGCAAATGCTTGTCTTCTGGGAGTCGTTGACTACCACTTGGGGCCAGGTACATCCCTTGTGTGACGTCAGACGGCACCCTGGAGGTTGTTATGCATGGTAGCGATCTTCTGATTCTTTTTTCTGTGTTTTAGTCTTATAGTCCTTCAGATGGTATGTTAGAGAATTGTTAGATATGATTCCCCACCTATTTGTATTCCTTGTAGGGTAGGTCGGGTGGGTCGCATGTGAATCCAGAAAACTCTTCAAGCTGCAAAACTACTCTACTGTTAAGTAACCATTTCATTTTGCAGCGTGAATCCTTTTCTGGATTCACATGCTGTGCATTGGAATATGTAGCGGTTTCTCCCTTCTTGGGGAGGCTGTGGTAAGAGGAAGACTTTGCAAACAGTTGTTGAAGCACTTTTTGTCCTACTTGAACTTCCTTATTTATTTGTATGTCCTCACAGTAATGTTTGGTGAAGGTGTTTGGGGATGCCCATGTGGCAGCTGCACATATAGTACATTGGCCATCATTGGCCATAAATGCAAGAATCGGACCTTTCTTTCTCGTTGAGTGAGCTCTTACTTGTACACTTCGTCTTTTACCTGCGGTGGTATAGCATTATTGGATGGCTTTGACTATCCATGTTGAAATTGTTGCTTTTCTAACAAGCATCCCTGTTTTTGTATGTGAGGAGGCAACAAACAGCTGTTTGCTTTTAAGAGTTTGTTTTATTCTCTGTAGATAGTACAGTAGAGCTCTCCTTACATCCAGGGTATGGAGGCTTCTTTGCCCTCTATTTTGCGGGTCTTTGAAAAAGACTGGAAGGAGAATGCTTTTATTCAAGTAGTACTTGGAGACAACATTTGGCAAGAATTGTGGGTTCGTTTTTAAGATTACTTTGTCCCTATGGATTTGCATGTATGCTTCTGATATGGTTAACGCCTGTAACTCGTCTTAAAGAAGTAATGGCAATAAGAAATACTGTCTTTAAAGTGATGAGTTTGAGGTCTGCCTTATGCATGGGCTCAAATGGAGCTGCCATAAGTCGTGTGAGCACTGTATTTAAACTCCACATGGGGACTGGAGATGTTCTCGGAGGAGCAATTCTTTTAGATCCCTCTATGAACCTTTTTATGACAAGTCTTCTGAAAAAAGTCTTGCATGCTTTTCCCCTGGTGTAAGCTAGGATGGCTGCAAGGTGAACCTTTATACTGGAGTAGATGATGTGACTGTCTAGGAGGTGAGTTAGTTATGTGATCACAGTTTCCTGTGTATTGATTGAATCTTGTTAGCTGTGCACAAGGTGGTGTACTGTTTCCATTTAACGGCATAGCATTGTCTTGTAGTTTGTTTTCTTGGTTCGTTTAGAATCTCCATTGTTCGTTGAGGCAAGTTTAGGTGACCAAACTATGTATTCAGGTGCCAGGCCACTAGGCGTAGCATTGCTGGCTCTGGGTGAAAGATTTGGCCCCGTTGTATTGTTAGTAGGTCCTTGTCTGCTCTGAGTTTGATTAATTGTCCCTTGGACAATTGTAGCAGACTTGAGTACCATGTTTGTTTGGAGCAATGAGAATTAGGTTTGTCCCTGGTTGTCTTGCTTTTTCTATCAATCTTTGTATTAGAGATATTGGTAGAAAAGCGTATGCAAATGTCCCTTGCCAATCTAGTGATAGGACATTCCCTCTTGACAGGTGGTGAAGAAACCTTGAGGCAAAGAACTGGCATTTCTTGTTCTGTAATGTAGCAAACAGGTCTATCTCTGGGGTCCGCCAGAGTTTGGAGATGTACTGTAGTGTTTTGTGCTTCAATTCCCACTCATGGGAGCAGTTGTTTTGTCTGCTCAGAAGATCTGCGGTTGTGTTGTATATTCCCGAAGGTGTATTGTTTGCAGATTGATTCTTTGAGAAATCGCCCATTGCCAGATTTGTTGTGCTAGTTTGCTTAAAAGAAATGGTTTTGTATCTCCCTGTTTGTTGAGGTAAAACATCGTGGTGGTGTTGTCTATTTGAATCAAGACAATCCTCCAGCGAATGTGTTTCTGGAACGCTATCAAAGCTAGAAATACTTTTTTCATATCCAAGTAATTGATGTGTTATATGGAGTCGAGGTTGTTCCACTGGCCTTGTATCTTCAGTTGTTGGTAGTGTGCTCCCCATCCCTTAAGGGATGCATCTGTAATGATCGTCACAGAGGGAGTTGGATTTTTTAAAGGTCTGCCTTGTGTTATGTTATTGGATGCCCACGATAGTATTTCTGCTTGCAGTTTGTGCGTAACAACCACTAGATCCTTCTAACTCCCAGTGGCCTGTGACCAGTTGTTGGAAAGCCATTCTTGGAAGGGGCGCACATGTAGGCCGGTACATGGAATAAGCGGAATGCATGATGCCATCATGCCCATGAGCTTCATGACTCTCCTCACAGTCAGAGATTGATCCTACTGGTAGAGAGAAGTCTCTTGTTTGATGGCTTGTATCCTCTTTTGTGTTGGGTAAACCCGTGCAAGTTTTGAGATGAGTCTTGCACCTAAGAATGTTTTTTTTCCCCTTTCTGGCTTTGTGGAGGATTTCTTGTGATTTATTGAGAATCCTAAATTTTGAAGTGTGGGTCGCTATTTAAACATGGTTGAGACATTTTTGATTTGTGTCTGCTCTTATAAGCCAGTCATCTAGGTATGGGTAGAGATGTATTCCATCCTTTCGCATGTGCGCCGGGACAGCAGCTAGGCACTTGGTGAAGACACGTGGTGCTGATTTTATTCAGAAAGGGAGCACCTTGAACTGATAATGTGTTCCCATGTGTACAAACCAGAGATATTTTCTGTGGCTATTATTCATGGGAATGTGTAAATAGGAGTCTGTCAGATCTATTGTTGTCATGTAATCTCCCTTTTGAATCTGTGGTATTATTTCTTGGAGTGTAGCCATTTTGAAATGTGTCAGAATGAATTTGTTTATGAGCCTTAGGTCCAGGATTGGCCTTAGCGAGAGGTCCTGCTTGGGAATTAGGAAATACATGAGTAGTTTCCTTTGAAAAGGTGTTTCCTTGGTACCAATTCTATTGCTTGTTTTAGAAGAAGTTCCTTGATTTCTGAATTTGACTTTATGAGTTCTGATTTGAGGAACTTTTTTTTATCCTTGGGGGATTTGTTGGTGGTGTCTTTGTCTGTTGAAGGTATAGTGATATTCTGCCTCCAACTGGTGTTGTGTGTGGGTCTTTTTCTGTGCAGGAGTCAATTTGAGTCATTCCCTCTTCCTCTAGAGGGCTGGCCTCTGCCTCTCCCTCGAAAGAACTGCTTTGGCTGCTGTTGCCAGCTTTGGTATCCTGCTTGTTGGTTTGTTTGTTGACCATTCCCCTGGCCCTGTTGATGCAACATTTTCTGTCCTTGAACAACGGCTCCTCTTCCTGTGGGTTTTCTCCCGTTAAACCCTCCTCTTTTGAAGGTCCCCTCTTTGTTTCAGGGCCCCCATGGCTCTTGCAGTTTTTTTGTATTTTTTATTCTGCTGGAAAGATTCATCAAGCTCTTTTCCAAATAGTGCCTCCCCTGTAAATGGTCTGTTAATGATGGAGGTTTGCACCTCGTTTAAAACCGGATATTCTAAGCCAGGTATGCCGTCTTAGTGTGGTACCTGTGCACATTTGTCTGCTGGCCGTGTCTGCTGCATAGAGTGCTGATTTCAGGCATGTGTTAGCAACGTTTTTGCCGTCTTGGACAATAGATTTTGCCCTTTCCTCTTTTTCTTCCGGGAGCTTGTTGATGAGCTCCTCAATGTCATCCCATTGTTGGCGTCCGTATCTGTACAGCAGGGAATTAGAGTTTGCGATGCGTCATTGTGTCGCTGTCTCTTTTTCTATTTTTTTTTGCCTACCATATCCATCTCTGGAGGCGGTCCAGTGTTAGAGAGGGTGTTTACCTTTCTCTTGGCCGTGGTGACAATAATGGAGTCAGGCACTGTGTTGCCCTGGATATATTTTATTTTGAGTCCTTGGAAGAGCGTTTGTACTTCTTTTTGACCCTTAGTGTTACACCCTTGATTGAGGCAGGCTCCTTGAAGGATTCTTTGCCTTGATCTAGGATGCTTGGTAGCATTGGTAGATATTCTGTCCCCTTGTTGGTTGGGGCTAGTGTCTCTAAGAGGAAGCATATGTCCTTGTTTCCCCTTCGAGGGCGACCACAAAAGTGTCTGCTGCTCTCTTCACTAGGCAGTTGTAGAAGGCTATGTCACCTGGCGGCGATGCCTTCGAAGGATAACCGCATATCTCCTCCTCTGGGCTTTCTGTGTGGAGGTTATTCCATTGGTCCTCAAAAGTTTCAGAGGCTTCTTCCTCTTCGGGTGCCTTGATGTTTTCTTCTAGGTCTTCATCGCGTGGTTCGGGGTTGGAGGTGACTCGAGGATCTCTTCTTCCCCTTCGGCATCGACATTGTCCGTGTCAGCGACAGGAATCTTTGCAATACGGAAATCCTTGAGTGAAGCATTGAACTCCTTTTTTATGGAGTAACCTTGCCTATTCGAGTTAGAGTGGTTTCCTTTTCTTTTCGACCTTGAGGGCTCTCTCGGTGTCAGAGACAGTAGATTTTATTTTCTTGCTTGCACTTGCCTGTGGCTTCGAGAGCGGCGTAGTTCCCTTCAAGGGTTTGTATTCGACCCTTGTTTTCGGCCGTGTGGGCGATCTTGCCTCGTCGGCGTCCCTTGGGCCTTTTTTTTCGGCATCGGGCTGCCATAGGCTGTGCCTCATCATCGTGGCCCTTCGGTTCCGACGGATGTGTATGGTGTCTTACCTTCTCAGTCGTCTTTTCTGTGTCCTACGCCATCTTTTTGTGGGCGTCTGGGACATTGTTGCGTAGTGGGCCTCTCTCTGCTTTCGGTGTGTCCTGAGAGTTTTCGGCAGAAACACTGTGCAGGCCTATCAGTCCTTGTCCTTGTGGTCCTTGGGCAGACAAAGGTTGCACACACCGTGTTTGTGGTGGCACTCGAAGCAGAGTTTGAAAGGGGTATTTTCCATGGCCCCTACCTCACCATTTGTTGACCCTTGATGTCCTTGGTATTTGAGATGTCTTTCCTGGGGTGAAGTTGTGTTCTCCAGTTGCAAGGTCGATGTTCAATGCTTTTTTTAAATTTGAAATCTCAAGTTTTTTCTGGGACTTTTCTGAAAAGTTCAGAGCATCCAGTCTTGCTTCCAGACCCAATGGCGGAAAAAAGAATCTGAAGATGGCTACCATGCAAAAACAACCTCCAGGGCGCAGTCTGACGTCACACAAGTGACGTATCTGGCACCAAATGGTAGTTGACGACGCCCAGAAGAAAAAAAACAAAAAACAGACTATTTCGGAACCAACCAATAGATGGCAGAATACTGCCACTAGATGGCCGAATACTGCACAGCATGTGAATCCAGAAAAGGATGCACGCTGCAAAATTTCCCTTTACTGTAGCAGAAACAGTCAGCAGACTGGATAATTCATGGGTTTATTTCTCTGCCAATTTCTACATTCCACTTTACGAACTGCTCACAATGCTATCAAGTAGGCAGGAATGAAGTGTTGGGGGAGAGATTTGTTCACAAGACAAGGGTCCTTCCTTTCAAGTTCAGGAGTAGCAATAGAATACTTTCGTTTTCCCTAGCACTACAGACTGCGAGAATACTTTCAGCCATTTATTAGTTTACAGGAAATTTAAACTTCACAGAGCTTGTAATGAATCCAAGACAAACTTAGCCTGTTACCTGAAGGGTTCCCCAGCTGCTGTAATTCGTCCAGCATTTCGAATACTTTCTAATGGAAGTTATTTGATGTTTAATGACCAAGGTTGCTGTGGGATAAAACCGGAAATGCCCTATGTGGTGACGGTTTCCAGAATCATGACCTATTGTACAAATGTGCTTTCTCCATCTGCCTGTACAGTTAGAGAAGTGACGATTTGGCCTTCAATTTCTATCTTAAACGTAAACTTTGATAGTCTGAGCAGACTGAAAGCTGTATTGTTTCAGAAGGAAGTTTCTTCTTTAAGAGCTGCAAGGGACAAGTTGGACCTTTAAGTTTCAAGGTCTTCTTCTGCAATCCAGTTGCTGTTACGCACTAACCTCCCACAACACTTCCGACATCTTGTGCACTCTATTTTTAATGCATCTAACACTGCGGGAGTAGTGCTTTTCTTTTTTTTATTGATTGGGTCTGGATTTGTTAACATGGTCCAGACTATCTTCTGAGTGATTCCAGCCTTCATACACGGCTTTGTCTCCAACATTTTTGGAGGCATATCACTTGTCCTGAATCTGATTGTCGGGCTCCTGGCTCTATTTTTGCTGCTCCGCAATGGATGTTCCGTTACACAGCCAAATTGAAATAGAACTGCCACATGTGCTACTATGTCCTGAACACATGATGCAGTATTTTGGTGTACCCTTACTTCAGGAACTTAACAACAACTGGTCTTTGTCCTTTCGACCTATATGGTTACACTGTGTACAGCCCGTGTCCAGTGCACTTTTGAGTGTACTTTGGATACATGCCTTGGAATGCCAATGATCCAAAGTACGGATATGGAAACGCTGATAGTTCAGTTAAGAATTCACCTGCAAAGTTGACCTGCGCGATTGCCATTGTTGAGGAATGCATATTATGAGCTGGAAGCCTCTGCTTCTGGATTTTTTGGATCCTGGTTGTCATACCGACAGTGGCTGCTGATTGGGTTAAAAACAACCATGTTTATTCTCTGGAACGTATGAATAGGGTGCCAACTGAAACAGCATCTGCAGAAGCTGGAAACATTGTTTCATTTGCCTCTCTGAACATTTACACATGTGCAGTTTCAGGAAGAAAAACATTAATTTGTCTATTTTTAACAAACAAAATTTCTTTTTATATGCAGGTTTTAATGATGCATTTTTAAAACTGATTTGCATATGCAGTTTGGCTTTCTTTCTGCTTTTATTAAAGTATGTAATACTTAACACTTTTTTTTAGGTTTCATGTGTAAGTTGAGCTTTGTTTTAAGCAAGTTATAGGTTTAATATGAAGCTTTTTAGTCACCTTACGGACAAGGAGTGGATGTTTTGTGGTTACATAGGCTCCGGGTATACGCACTTCCATTTTACATGCTCATGTTTAAAGTGGCCATTTTTTCCAGACAATGGCTTAACACACATTTATCTGGAGGCCTCATGAGAGAGTAGAGGGTCTGCAAAGCCTACACAGGGGATCCACAACGTTTTTTATAAGCCCCGGGGGATGGGGTCCCCGGGGATAATAAAAATTAGTGATAGGGGCTATTTATTTATTTTTACGGTAAAATTAGGAGTCGCACATCCAGCGCGGCTCTCAGCGAGGGCCCCCTGATGTGCACGCGTTGGATGCACGACTACTAACCTGTAGGGTGCGCGACTGCAGCGCGTTTGGTGCACGACTTTTACGCGTCGGATGCATGATTCTAACGCGCTGGGTGCGTGACTCCAGAGAAAAAGAAAAAAAAAATATATAAAAATAAGTAGATTCATAAAATGTAGGTAAAGAATATTAAAAAAATTAGAAGAAATACATTTTAAAAAACCTTTGAAATTTACTGAAAAAACCATAAGTTTCAGACATGTTATACTTAAGAATTAGCATTTAAAAAACCTTAGAAATTCACTGAAAAAACCATAGGTTTCAGGGGTGTTATAGTTAGCTGGATATTTCACTCGTACAAAACCATTGAATTCCTCCGTTATAGTTAGTTCTACTAACTATAACTCGCGCGCCCGCAATCCACTGCTGATGTCACATATTACATAATTCATGACATGGTCAGTGACATCACTGATGACATCACTGATGACATCATCTAGTAGATGTAATATGTGACGTCATCAGCAGTGGATTGCGGGCACGCGATTTATAGTTAGTAGAACTAACTATAACGGAGGAATTTAAATGGTTTTGTACGTGTGAAATGTCCAGCTAACTATAACACCCCTGAAACCTATGTTTTTTTCAGTGAATATATATATATATATATATATATATATATATATATATATATATATATATATATATATATATATATATATATATATATATATATATATATATATATATATATATATATATAGCATTTTGATAAAGGCTTTTGCTGAAATGAGCCAGAGCATTTGGTTACGAAATTAAAGCAAGTCAATCGCTACAATTTATATCTCGGTCTATGATCTATCTCCATCTATCTAGCTCTCTCTATCTAGAGATCTATTTGAATGTAGAGGTTCTTAACCTGTGGTCCAGAAACCCCTGGGGTCCACGCAGCCTAATTAGAGGGTCTGCAAAGCCTACACAGGGGATCCACAACCGCTTACAGAATTAAATATTAACAGATTGAAGTCGTCGGAACAGTGAAAGTGCATCAAATAGAATAAAATACAGACGATGGGTAGCCTTACTTAAATTTAGAAAAGCTTCAACCTTTCCACTGAGATAAAAATGTTTATATTCGTGAATTAAATAAAATATTTCATCATCTGCGTATTTGTGTGATGAATGATTGTTTCTATATTTGTGTGTACTGGTTCGTAGTTCAAATCATTGAATATTGCTTTGGACGGGGTATCAAGGTTTTAAGTGTGACTCAATGGGGGTCCCCAGAATCAAAAAATTGACTCAGTGGGGGGTCCCGGACTCCAGTAGTCCACGGAAGTCAGAAGGTTAAGAACCACTGTTTTGATGTATAAAGAGCCAATTGGTTTTGGATAACAGATAGCAAAAAAGCAGATCAGTGAATGTAAGCAGTGGGAAGGCACAAGCCGCCCAATCAAAAGGACGATAAAGAGTAGTAAAGGAAAAAAAGCTTTTGAACAAGAAGCAAGCGAATGAAATGGACAAGAAAGCTAACCAATGGTAAACAATTTTCTGACAAAAAGCTCACAGTAAGCACTAGTGTTGCTCACTAACAGTCTTCAACAATTGCCGGCTAAAAGCAGGCTGCAGGCAAAAGCTACACAACATAATCTGGACCTAGTAGACCCAAACCATTACCATCCACTAGCAAGGGCAGAAAGTAAAAGGCGGCACTGTCCATAAAAGGCAAGAAGATGTTTGCACAATGCCAAGTACAGAAAAAAAACTGGAGGGATGCAGACACCGTGGAATAAACAAATATGTGACTGCTTTGTTTCCTAAAAGATTCTGCTAAAGTCTTGCTTTTAGTAACAGGAAATTCATTATTTAGTATCTATGTCTGGCTCATGCTTATACATGGTACTCCCATCACAAAAAAAGCGGCTCTCTGGAGAAGTCTGTCAGAAACACGGGACACATAACTTTGATATATACTAAGCTATGGCTTAACTTGGCACGTGTAACACTGCGGCTTACTCGAATGACTGTTGCAAAAGTGTAGTGTAGTCAGTAGCCAAACATCCACATTGCTACAATTAGTACAACTTCCAAATTCCCAATCAACTTCTGTAACAAAATGAAGTTATTTTAAGTGCCCATGACCTGAGCTCTTGGACAGACATTCCTCCCTGCACCAATCAATTGCACTTAATTGGTAACAGAGTCCCAACATGGGTAAATCCAGGCTAAGGATTTGTAGTTTGTGAAGCATGCAGAAGCCCTTGCTCTTCAGAAATATTTGGATTGAATGAAGTTAATAAAATGATCACCTTGCTGGTGGCCGCTACAAATATACTCTCCAGAATGTATTGACCTGTCTGAGGCACCCTTTAGTAACCTGAGAGCAACATATAAACGTTAAACATGGCTTTTAGCTTTACTCACACTCTGGAACACTGCCAACACTGTCGTCTGTGGAGTCACGATCATCCTCACAATTAGGATCAGAGTCGTAGTCATCATCCGGTATCAATGAAAGTAGGAACGCCTCTGTAATGTCCTCATCTGTGAAAAATAATTAACCAAAGTAATCTAATTCTATTCAATGGAATACAATACATGTGGTTAGTAAGGCAGTTAAACCCAAAATATTGTAACAGCAATGTAGCAAACACCTGCTTAGTTTCTTGGAGAGGTAACTTACTGTGCCCATTACATGTACATATCAATTACAAATCACTCCAAACTGTGTTATACCAAAATAAGAATGTTTCTAGGTATATATGTTGATGCATAAAGCAACAGGGACATTAGAAGTAGCTTGTTATAATTATTTCCTAAGTCTCTGAGCACTGTTTCCTATTTTGTTTAGCTGTAGTTCGGTCTTAAAAGCCAAACAAAACTTACTAGATGCAATGGACTAGCAGTTAAGAATGGAAAACACACAACCAAGCTCAGAAAGGAATGACAGTTCAATCCTGAAGACTCTACTTTGTTTCTCCTTTTTAGTTCATAATTCCCTATTTGTTTCGGGACACAAAAGACTTTTTCAATAACACATGAAATTCAACTGCCACAAAATTATCCTTTTCTGACAGAAAATGCATTTTAGTTTAAACTTTAATAAAAAGGGGAGATGCATTACTTGAACCTCTGAATTGTCACAGGTGCCCTTTGGGAACACGCCCCTTACTATTAGGCAATACATTCTGCATGACTCCAATTACATGAGCATTTTTACCATCTCATAGCACAGAATCCGCTTCCCCTTGGCTCTGAGAAAATGCACGTCGTTTTTTTTTCTGTCTCCAAATTAATTAAGGGAAGATCAGACTAAGACGCTACTCTATGCTATAACCTATATAAAACAAGACACTGATGTATGGCGGTACTGTTCCTATAGCAGGAAGAAGTGGTGGACGAATGCAGGGGGATCTTTAGGATTATTTCTTGGTGCCCTCACACATCCAAAAGATGTCATGCCTCATCATAGGGTGTGCTCATTGTATGGCCTGCACGGCAATGTCCTATGGGCCCCACGAAGGGTCACTTTATAGGAGATCTTTTTATTTTAACTCGTAATGAAGTATGCATAAAGGCGTAGAACGCGCGGTGTAGTGAGTGTGTGAAATAAGGCAAAGTGAAGCTAAAACTATCTAAGGGGTACCAGATTAATTTTTAATGCTGGGGTTCGCTTTGCAGGGTTAAAATAGACGAAGGGAGGCTATCATAAGGGCTCAAATACAAAAATAGCCTAAATGAGTGGGTGTGGTCAGGTCGATACGTTTTGCGACTTATGTTCCAACCGGAACCTCTGTGCTTCCTCGGGACCTAAAACATATTCCTACCCCACACCTAGGAAGTGATGTATATTGCCGGGTACTCCCTACAGGAAAATACCTTTATAAAATGATTGTCCAACCTAAATAAAACAAGAAATATTATAAGACATTATGCAAACCAGTTGTCATATTACATGGTCTGGTGCTTCTCAAGTTTTGCACAATATGTTATCGTGTCTACTGATGGTAGACATGCTCAAGCTAATATTGGTGCTGACAAGTCACCGCAACGTGAAAAGGTGTACACACATGCACACAAAAAACACAGGTCAGGCAAGTGGACACGTGGTACAAACAGAAGTCAAGCATGTTTTAAGACATATAGAATATAATGAATGGTGAGTTGCTCTCAGGTGAGAGCAAAAGATCTTACCCTGTGGATCAATCATTAGTTACCCTTAGGTCAAAAGCAAAGGGTAGCACACAGCTGCTAAACTGTTAAAAACTGACAATAACAACAATAAAGGTCTAGTAAATCAAGGAGACCAGTGAGAGACCTATGGGAGGCACGGGAAGGTGATGGCAAAGTATGGCTCAAAGTCACAATGGTACTCAGGTGATCCTGCGCGGAGAGCGCCGGAGACCTATTCTTTGCTCGCCTGGATCTCGTATACACATTAATAATGGAATTGGAGCTAGGTGTTGACGTTACGGATGCGAGATTAGATGGCGGGGTCAAGTGATGGACCGCTAGTGCGCATGCGTAAAAAAATAGCAGCGGCCATCTTGGAGTGCTCATGAGGGCGTCTAGTGACCCTACAAAATGATCCTAAGACCAAGAGTGAAAATAAAGATTACATCGCATGGAATAGCACGCAGGAGCCATGCAAGGGGGTATCTAGATCAATTATAATGGACTGCTAACGCATCTGCGAGTGTCAATGTTTTAGTGCCCGCCATCTTGAAGTGGCAATGGGGGCATTGAGAGACCCTAAATAACTTGCTATGTCAACTGGTGAATTCGTATTGGAACGTTGTTCAAAGTCAATGCCTTAATTAAATTAATGTGGTCCAGGCATCAAGCACATAGTTAAATTAAGTTATGATGCATGTGAGAGCATGTGTTAGCAGTCGATGCAACAGCCGTGACCACTATTATTGACTATTGTTGCTGTCTCAGTGCCCATGTATGGAGTGGTTCAGAGCGCAGTAATCTGATGTATGATAATCAAACCTATAAAAAAAATAGACCGTTGAGAAATTTTAAGGGTGTGACCTTATGGTGATATGTATGGAGTGGAGTGGAATGGTGTAGTGGTATTGTGTGGAGTGACTGTGTGGCGTGGAATGGCACTGCACGGCGTGGAATGGCACTGCGTGGCGTGGACTGGCACTGTGTGGTGTGGACTGGCACTGTGTAGTGTGGACTGGCACTGTATGGAGTGGCATTGTGCAGAGTAGGATGACAATGTGTGGACTAACTGTGGGGAGGCATTGACTGGAGTATCATTGCCTGGCATGGAGCAGCAATGTGTGGTATTGCTTGGAGTGCCTTTGTGTGGCACGCAATTGTGTTGTGTAGAATCGTGCAAGGTGGAATATTGTGGAGTGGAATTTTGTGGCATGGAATGGAATTGAGTGGAATGGAATTGTGTGGCGAGAAGGGGAACTGTGTGGTGAGGAGTGGAATTGAGGAGTGGAACTGTGTGATGAGGAGTGGAATTGTGTGGTATGGAAAGTTGCCTGAGTCAGGAATGAATTTCCCTATAGCTCTTCAAAGCCTCATGCTATAAAAATATAATCCAATCGGTTACAAATTATCTTGACCTATGACATTTGTAAACATTTCACATAGGAACTTGTTAGCATGCATAAAATTTCCTTGAGGACGTATCTGTTCACAAATAAATGCACATTTGTCCGGGAGAGGATAGTGGGCGAGGGAGCAACATACATCGAAGCACACACAGCTAATTCCCGGTAATGCTTTGGTATGCGACTCGAATCTAATAAGATGAGACTAAAATCCTCACAGTCGTCTGGCGCGACCAGCAAAATGAAACAAGAAGCAACTGATGAATGAAACTAGAAGAAATAAGAGTGAGGAGGAAGCCAACTAATGTTAAATAATGAGACAAACTCCCAAGTGATATATGTGGTCTCAGGCGAGACCTAAAAAGAACAGGTATGCTACAAAATTAGGTTGAAAACAATTATAATGAAATAAATCAATATGGCAGTCAAAACGTTTTGGAAACTCAAATGATTATCTCGTCCACTGAAATCTTACCAAACTTCTCTTAATAAGGGCTCCACAAAGTGATAGGAACCATAAATCACAGCCTTATAATAAAGACGATATCAAAATACATCAAGCAACACAATGTAGTGTTATTTATTAATATGTAGCCCACTGTTGAAGATCTGAGCAGATACAAGTACTTGCAGAGATTGTGGAGGGATAGACAATTCGCTCCTCGTCTGCTGTTAATCACAAGGTGGTTCTACAAAGGTAGTAAAATTTGACATTACACGACAGCAGCGACTGTTTTATGTTACATTTTGAGCAGGAGTGTTCTAGCGACAGCCTTTTCCAGCACTGATCCTAATGCAGTGCTTGAAGAGGCTATCTATTTTTAAAAGATAATAATTAATGGATAAGCAATTAGAACAATGCTGTAACAACTGCCATCTGTGGGGTCCCAGAGGGCTCAGCATTATCCCCATTGCTTTTTAATGTTTACACCTGCCCACTGTTCGAAGCCCTGGCTAGACATGGTTGTAGATTCTACAACTGCACTGATGACTCTAAGCCTATCTTCCGGCTTGAGGGTACTTCCTTATATAAATTACAAATCATTCAGAATACAGCAGCAAGGATGATCTGTAAATTGCATAGACATGGGCATCTCTCTTTTGCCTTAATATGTAATGAGGCTCACCCTCAAACAGAGGGCTCTTTTTAAAATGGCGTGTATTATTTACAAATCCATTCATGACTAGGAGCCAGCCTTTGCTGCAAGCAGAATTAAGAGGTATGTTTCTCCTCGATCTCTCAGAGCCTCTCTTGTCAACCAGTTGAGGATCCTTAAGTTCAAGTGACAGAAAGCTGGGGGCAGGAGCTTCTCTTTCCTGACCCCCTTCTTATGGAATTCTCCCCCTTCCTCAATCAGGCTGAAACCTAACTTCCTGAGGTTCAGAACGATTTTGAAGGCTTGGCTGTTTAAGCAAGCTTTTGATTAGCCTGAGCCCTTTCTCCTCTCTCTCCTGGTTGTCACAGCGTCAAGAAACCCTTGGGTGCAGGTGTGCATTATAGGTTTTCCTAACATAACACCAGTGTTCATTTTACGCACTCCAGGAGTTGACAAAAGAAAGTTCTGATAAGTAAAATGACTACCTCAATGTTCATGCATTATTTGGTTTTCTTCCTTAAAGCAGGAATTCTCACAATAGTATTATGATAGGCATGTAGTGTAGAAACACAAAATGCATGCCGCAGATCGTTGGACCCAAGTAATTATCTCACCCCCCCACCCCTCCTCAAGCAAAATAGATTTGTCATGAGGGTCTTTAAACTTTTAAGTGCATACCTATTTAACTCGGAGGCCCAGCTTAATCTGGTCTTGCGTATGATAAAGTCATGTGGCACCCTCAAATAACTAAGTGACCAGGTGGTAGAGATGGGGATCGGTCAAAATTTAAAACCACGCTTAAAACTGATGCCCGGCTCAGCTCGAGGTCCCATAGGAACCTTCAGCCCATAACGAGTCAAGCTTTCATGTAGCTTCTGCCCGACACCCTAACTCTACCCTCATGCACAAAGCGGTAAAAAACAATCATTAACATTTGAAGGAAAAAGAAGAGCCAAATAGATACCAATTTAGTGGCTGATTTGTACAAAGTGATACCAGAAAACCTGAATCAAGTATTGCTTTCATACTTAACTAAAGTGTGAGATCTTAGGCACCTTCAAACACACAAATGCAGAATACCAGATGTATAAAAAAATATATATATATATATATATATATATATATATATATATATATATATATATATATATATATATATATATATATATATATATATATTTATATTTATATTATCTACTGGCGGTCGCCAGTAGATAGTTATAGTTAGGACCCTGTTTCCATAGGAAAACCGCAACATTCTATTTTGAATAACTTTTACGCCGGTCGACGAATCCTCGCGAAAACTAATGGGGCGCTACGGTCCGCTCCTACCCTGAAAGTCTCGGGGGGATTCGTCAAGCGGGGGCTGAGAAAAAAGGGGGGTCCCAAAACGCGTTTTCCCCATGCATTTTTCCATAGGACCTTTAGACACAGCTACAGCCCGAACGGCTGAACAGAGTTACTTGAAATTTGGCAGAGAGGTAGTCTACAGGTCAAGGAAGTGCCTTTTGTAGGTGTGGTGTAAATCTGTTCAGTAGTTCCTGAAAAAATAGCATTTAAATCAATATATATATCTGTGGCAGCTTACGGTGCGCTTACCGTGCGCTTACGGTAAGCTTACCGTACGCGTACGGTTACGTGCGCGAGCGCGATTCTGATTGGCTGTTAGATCTTAGTAAACATTCGAATCGGTCGAAACCAGGAAGTGTCGGCCGCCATTTTCTCTCTCGCACTCTGAGGGGGGGGGAGGAAAAACAAAGCTGGGTAACATGAAAAGGGGCAGGCTAGACAGCTCCTCACCACATAGCCATGGTTAGGGTGTCCCAAAAGAACCCCCAAGGCCAAAAATTCGAATTTTTTTTTTTTGTTGAAAAAACGCCGATTACGCTTACCGTCTGCGTACGGTAAAAAATAAATTAAAAAAAAAAACAATATCCACAATGGCCCCACCCCGTGAGCAAAATGGGCCCGAAGGGCTCCTTTTGTGCATGGCATATTAGTCTTATTGAGCAAATAAAAGATAACCTTTCACAACAAAGCGCATAATATGTCCTCCGTGTGCGGACGGTGCGCGAAGCGCATCGTGCGTACATGGCCCATCCAGCGTAACGTGGGCACGCTGTGCGCGTAGCGCACCGCGTGCCCACCGTGCGTGCATGGCACTAACTGCGTAAAGTGGGCGCGCGATGCGCGAAGCGCACCGCGTGCTCACTGTGCGCGCATGGTGCGCGAAGCGCACCGTGCGCTCCCGGAACGAACTGCGTGAAGTGGGCGCGCGCGCCACGAACGGCGTAAAGTAACTTAGCATTTAAAAAACCGTACAAATTCACTGAAAAAACCATAGGTTTCACACATGTTACAGTTAGCTGGACATTTCACTTGTAAAAAACCATTGAAATTCCCCCGTTATAGTTAGTGCAGGCAACTATAACTCACGCGACCGCAATCCTCTGCTGATGACATATGTGTCTTTATGAAAAAAAAATATTTGTAATATATGTATAGCTAAAATTTAATGGAAGAAGACATGGGCAAATAAGTGTCTAAATACAGTATTAGCATCAGCAGAGGATTGCGGTCGCGTGAGTTATAGTTGCCTGCACTAACTATAACGGGGGAATTTCGATGGTTTTTTACGAGTGAAATGTCCAGCTAACTGTAACATGTGTGAAACCTATGGTTTTTCATTGAATATATATATATATATATATATATATATATTTATTATCTACTGGCGGTCGCCAGTAGATAGTTATAGTTAGGATCGTGTTTCCATAGGAAATCCGCAACATTCTATTTGGAATAACTTTGGCGCCGATTGACGAATCCTCGCGAAATTTTCAAAATAGGTGGGGCGCTCCGCTCCTTCCCTTCCCTGAAAGTCTCGGGGGGATTCGTCAAGCGGGGGCTGAGAAAAAGGGGGGGTCCCAAAACGCGTTTTCCCCATGCATTTTTCCATATGACCTTTAGTCCAAGCTACAGCCCGAACGGCTGAACAGAATTACTTGAAATTTGGCAGAGAGGTAGTCCTCAGGTCAGGGATGAAAAACCATTGAAATTCCCCCGTTATAGTTAGTGCAGGCGACTATAACTCACGCGACCGCAATCCTCTGCTGAGGACGTCAGATATTACATCACTGTATTTAGACACTTATTTACCCATGTCTTCTTCCATTAATTTTTAGCTATACATATATTACAAATATTTTTTTTTCAGAAAGACACATATGTCATCAGTGATGTAATATCTGACGTCATCAGCAGAGGATTGCGGTCGCGTGAGTTATAGTTGCCTGCACTAACTATAACGGGGGAATTTCAATGGTTTTTCACGAGTGAAATGTCCAGCTAACTATAACATGTGTGAAACCTATGGTTTTGTAAGTGAATTTGCAAGGTTTTTTAAATGCTAATTCCTAACTATAACGTGTGTGAAACCTATGGTTTTTTCAGTGAATTTGTATGGTTTTTTAAATGCTAAGTTATGTATTTTTATTATTTTTTTTTAAAGTTTTTTCACCGTGCGCGTACCGTACGCGCACGGCGATTTTTTGCAAATACATTTTTTTTTTTTTCTTACCCTTGGGGGTCCTTCAGTGACCCCCTGACAAAGCCTAGGGGGTCAGGACCTGTCCTTCCTGCCCCCTTCTCACGTTTTCCCCCTTTGTTTTTCATTGCCTCAGACTGCGAGAGACAAAATGGCGGCCGACACTTCCTGATTTCGACCGATTTGAATGTTTACTGACATCTAACAACCAATCAGAATTGCGCTCGCGCACGTCATCGTGTGCGTACGGTATGCTTACCGTACGCGCACGGTGCGCGCTTATAGATATATATATGCTTTTAACTGCAATTTTCTCAGGAACTAATGAACAGATTTACACCAGACCTGCAAAAGGCGCATCCCTGAACTGAGGACTACCTCTCTGCCAAATTTCAAGTAATTCTGTTCAGCCGTTCGGGCTGTAGCTTGGACTAAAGGTCCTATGGAGAAATGCATGGGGAAAACGCGTTTTGGGACCCCCCCCTTTTTCTCAGCCCCCGCTTGACGAATCCCCGCGAGACTTTCAGGGAAGGAGCGGAGCGGAGCGCCCCACCTATTTTGAAATTTTCGCGAGGATTCGTCAATCGGCGCCAAAGTTATTCCAAATAGAATGTTGCAGATTTCCTATGGAAACACGGTCCTAACTTTAACTATCTACTGGCGACCGCCAGTAGATATATATATATATATATATATATATATATATATATATATATATAGATATATTTGTGCCACATACAGGGTTTACATGAAAACTGTCTTGCCTCTTAGTTCACCAATGATACTCTCGCCAGAGTAGGTGCAGGATGGTTCTAAGTACGTGTTTAAAAAGTTGCACTTTTAATAAGTACTTCTCAATGCAATTCTATAATGTGACGTATTCATGTCAAAGCTTCCATGTAAAAAAAAAAATATGCACTTTTTAAAATTTTAGTATAGACATGCTCATTTATCTGATTTATATTGTATGAGTTACATAAACATTTTTAGGGCTCGGATTATTCAGGGGCTCTTAGAGCCAAGCCATACCCTGGTTTGACACGTCCTGTTAATCGGTTGGCTTGCCTTCCTCTATCAGTTGGGCACATAACAATACCCAAAGTAAACTGGCTTACCAATACACACACCGCAGATAAAAACTGCTCTCCCAGCTCTAAACTCACTCATTAGATAAACCAATGTGGTTTGGGAAAAACAGTGCTGGAATCTAACTTGGTCCGTCTAGGTGTGGAAGACTGATCAGGCCAACATTAGTGTGAGCTGTCAACTTCAGTGCTACTTTAACAATATTCATGGGGCAAGAAAAATACCTTGAGTAAAAATCTGAGAAGAGCCAGCAACATCATACAGTTGATGTAGCACTTTCTGGCACTATCAGCCATACAAAGGGATAGGAAGTGCTCAAACAACAAATGAGTGCTCATGTGACAGTCCACTGAAGACTTCTGCCGCCCTGTAAGCTCCCCATATGTTACATGCCCTGTAAGCATCTGTTTGTGGCATGTAGTGCTTCAGATTCGCAGGCTGTGAATACTTAGGCCATCTAGTACCATCTAGTGTTGTGATTGGACGCGTACAACATATTTTTCATCTAAGGAAGTCTGAGTCACGGGACCTCAAAAATTCACCTATTAGTGGTAATGAGCATGGGCGTCGGCTACATTGTCAAATTGTTTTTCCCTGCACAGAGGACAATATGCCCTGCATATGTTTTGCCCCACAAACGTTGGATTATCCAATTATGCAAAAACCTAGGGTTTGTCCGCTGTCAAGAGGCCCACAGAGTGCTAAAATATGATACTGATCCTCCAATTGTATTTGCCGTATCGCGTTTTTTAAATGCTATGTGGCACATTAGGAGAGGGCTTTTAAAGCAATCACAGGGAGGATCAAATGGCCAAAATCATTACAAGCTATATTTTGTGTGTCTTCAAAATAACCATTAACAACTTTTGTAAAATGTGTTAAATGCGTTTTATAGACTGCTTTTATGAATTTTAAATCCCTGTGTAGTTGTCAGTCTTTTTATACAAATGCATGGCATGTAAATATTGACTAGCCTGTGCAAATATTTGTGGTTTTGTATCTTTTAATGTACTTTTATGGCATGAGTGGCCGAAATAAAGTTCTTTGACTGACAAAATATTAGAGATGGAGCATAAAGACAAAGTAAAGATGACCATGCATGGCAAAGTATTAGATATAACGAAAATAATATATTTGCAACAACCACAGGCAAACGGGGAGAAGTGCATGCGCACATGAATCTACAACACTACATGGCAAGAACAGTTGCTTACAAGGTAAGTAACATTTTCTGTTGATGGCATGTGTACCTGCAGACACACATTCTGTGCACAGAAGTTAAAGCAGTTCTACTAAAAGTGGTGGCTTAGCCTGAGAATGTGTATTGCTAAATGCAATTATACATTGTGAGATAGTGCATTGACCATTGACTCCATTTTAAATGTACATCATCATTTTGTACTCTAGCATGGTTTTATTTTGTGCCTTCTTGCAGTGTCAGAGTGGGATGTTTTCATTTCTTCACAGGACAGAGCTAAACAGCCCTGCTGGAACAGAACATGTGGGATGTGCGTTTAAAAGCGTGAGAAAGAAATTTACTTCTCTGTCTCAGCCAAGCACTGGAGAGTGGCCAGCTCTGGTGAATGGACTAGACGCAGACAGGTATAGCCAGCCTTGGTTTGGCAATAGTTAAAGGGAGGGGTAATTTCTAGAAGTCTCTCTCTGTGTTAGTAAAGGTATTAATGACAGGAACTCTTGGAAATAAGACAGAAGCTCTCCTGGGTGCGGAAAAGTAGCCCAGGGACCTCTTTGCTGTCTCAACTGGGACTTCAGGATGACTGAGAAGGGCTTCCCAGTCAGGCTAACCAGAATTAAGTGTTTATCTCAATAGGTGATGTATTTGTATTCTTGATTATACACTTGGTGTCCTTGTATTTGACAGTGCTTATTCCTTGCATTTGACATTCTTTATTACTTGCATGTGTTTTACTATTATATGCTTATGTTTTATTCCTTGCATTTGACAGTTGGATTACTTGTGAGTGTTTTGTTATTACTTGATTGTACACACACACACACACACACTTATTTGCATGTTTTAGCGGTTTCATTTGACATATGGGAAAGTCTTCCTTTTAGAGAGTGTTTTATTAATAAAATCCCATGCTTCATTTTGAAACTGCCATTTGAAGGTTCATTTGCATTATTTGTGAGTGCTGAGTTTTTTTCAAGTATTTCTTCCTGCTTCACAAGTGCCTCATCTTGGGAGTGCTGAATTTCTATTATTTTTAGTGTAAAGCAAGACATTTTAGTACCAGAATTAGGGTACGAGTTTAAAGGGAAAGGGGACAATGTTTTCAAAAAAGTCAAAGGCAGTGGCAAATTCCCAGATGCCAAATAAGATACTGGGATGGTAAGACGGCCCTTATGTATGTATAGCAGATGAGGTGCAAGCACAGTATTTAAATGTTTTCAGAAAGTTTCCTTTGAAGAGGAAAAAGAGCTTAGCACTTTAGGGGAAAAAAGGTTGAATTCTTTTGAGTGCTTTTCGTAGAATGTATGACTTATTCTCAGTTGGAGCATGAACGTTATCAAATACAACAGCAGTTGTTTAAAGCAAAAAATAATTCTAATATGTTAAAATAAATGGTTACAAGATAAACTGGAGATATAACAGGATGTTGCAGGAGACTGAAAAAGTGTATGTAGGACAGACTAACCAACCTTTGCTTGCTGTCTGACCAGGACATCCACACAGTAGCGTTTTCTAAATTTATGAGGGGTGGACCAAGTAGCTGCTTAACAGATGTCAGTTAGTGGTATATTACCCAAGTAAACCAGTATCTTTGCTTGAGCTCAGAACTGCCTTGACCAGCGGGCACTGGGCTCCAGGAGGCAGTCCTTGCTGTCTCCTCGCACTGGACACCAACTGGGAGGTGCTGTAAACAGCACTGTCGAGTCCCGCAGCGCGAGTGAGCCAGCGTCTTTGTTTGAGCCTGGCATTACCTTGACCAGCAGGCACTGGGCTCCAGGAGGCAGTTCCTGCTGTCCCCTTGCACCAACACCAGTTGGGAGGCACTATAAAGTGCACTGTTGAGTCCCGCAGCATGGGACGTGCCTGAAAGAAGCTTGAGCCAAGAACGGACCGTCCTGCGCCTGTTCGTGCCAGGAAGAGGCAGGGGCAGCCTCCTTGGCTTGTCCTGCAGTTCGTTGGATTGTTTTTGTTGTCTCCAGTCTGCTGTTTTGGCCAGTCTCGCTACGGAGTTCTCCTGAGCCGCAGATGCGAACTGAGGCTCCAACTCCTGGAATGATAGACCTGGAGAGTTTGGGGTTTCTGCTTATAATACTCTGCGCTGTGATTGGTTTGTACCCCTAAGGCAACGGACAGTGACTAGTAGCAGGACTGCAACAGGGGGATAGGATCCTCTATTAGTGCCCCAGCCCTCTGGTAGGGTCCAACAAACACAGAAACCCTTATGCCTAGCCTGGAGGTGCTAACTGATCTAGTAGGCGATGCAGCCCGGTTAAAAAATGTGCTGACATGTATTACCGGCTCTGTATCACAACAGGGCTGGACCAGGCTGGACCTCATCTTTTGGCCATTATATTTGCCCCATAGATATTTAAAACCATGGGAAGAGTAAAACTCCAGTGTAGAAGGTTGCTGCCCTACCAGACAAATGGCACAACACTATCTTTTAGTCCGTGCAATAAGTGTTAGGTTGAGTTAGACGAGAGGCCATTATTTCGAGACTTTGGTGTCACCCCTGGAGGTCTATTACCTTCTTCTGCTACCTTAACAGCAGATTCTACAAGTGTGTCTCCCCAAAGGACCCTCCAAACCACCCTTTATCACAGCAGTGGACCCGGTTGCGGCAGAGTTGACCAACACTTCCTGCTGCGATCCTGATGCTACGCTTCTCAGCGACAATCACCCTTGTCCTAAGCATAAGCGTGAAACAAAGCAAAGGAATTGTGTTCAAACCCACGCCAGGAGTAAGCGATGTAGCAGACCAAAGGAGCCAACGAATCTTCCTTTACTGCAGTCTGGGGAGTTACAACCTATTGACTGGGATGACATTTTGGCACGATTGGAGTCATTGGTTCAAAAATGTGTATCCCCTTTGGTGGAAAAGCTCCACTCGTTAGAGCTTATTATCAGGCAGGTGCTAAAACAGTAAATACCTCTGCAGTCCAACAGCCACCTGCACAAGTGCAGATGATTAATCCTGATGATGGTTCTGCTTGTGTGGTGGCTTCCCCCAGACCATGGAACAGTGATGAGCCGTTTTCTCTGTCAGGCGCTAGGGGGCCTGCTACATTCACAGATGGATATGGTTGGGGCTGGAGATCCAGGGGGGAAAGGCTCCAAGTAATGGATCAACAAATAGAGCTTACAGTCATTTTCAACAGAGGGCTCGACTTCTTGCCAAAGGTTCCAATTTGCAGGTGCAAACCCGAATGAATCTTCCTCCAGTCTGCTGCCCTTACGTAGCGGTCCTTACGGGAGCACCTTTGCCCCCCCCCGGAACTTTAGTAAAGAATCCTTTATTGACCTTAAAAATAAAGTCTGCAATTGGTTAATGCAAAACACAAATTGTAGCATATCGGAATATGATGATATTCTGTTAGTAAGGAGGGTGTGCTGGGTCAGGACTATGACCGAGAGCATCAATGGGGATTGTGTTATCAATTGTAGGAGCCCTGATTTAACTAAACAGTTGATTCAGAGTGCAATGGGGATTTATATAAACTTGTATATACATGGTCCCCCTAGGATTCTTTTACAGGCCCTCTTCAATCGGAGCAGAGAGGAGTCTTTGGTGTTCCGTCCCAAAGGGTAATTGGTGACAACAGACCTTCAATTCTGATTGCCAATACAGTTTTACCCTTATCTGCGCTAGGTGGCCTGAACTGACGCCCAGTTTTAGTCAGAAGCTGTAGTGCTCTCCCAGCCATTGAGCCGGCTTGGGAGGGGAGGGAGGTTAGTTCCTGTTGGGAGCCAGCTGTAGTAAAGCCCTTGCTAATCACCCCCCTCCTATTCTGAGCTTGCTCATTTTGGTCTGTGTGTACGGTCTTCTAAGTGCAAGGATCCACATTCAATTCCACTGGCAGCTCCAAGTCATCTTGAATTAGATGTCCCTTACCCTGGACCACTTAATTATATTGTGTTAGTTTCTTGGAATGTTGCTGGCTAATGATCTAAGCTTTTCAGTCCCATTTGGGGTTCGTTCATAGACTTGTTCGATATCTGTGCATTCCAAGAGACGTGGGCACTGGTCCTGCAATTTCGTGGACATTTTTTCAACTTTTTTGTGGCCACCACCCTCTCAGGGAAAGGAAGGACCTGAGGGGGATTATCAATCTGGGTCAAGACTTCTCTACGATGTACGCTGAAGATCACTCTGTGCAGCCTAGATATCCAATGTGTTGCTCTAATGCTCTAATGATTCCCTCTGGCAGGGTGTATTACCGGCACAATGTGTACAGTAGACCTGGGGGCAATGGAGCGGAATAGCAGGCAACTGATTTGCTTTGTGGCCATTTGTGAGACTTGCATACAAATTCTTTCAAAATAATTGCAAGTGATTTTAATTGTAAATCCCAATTAGGCAGCCTCTCATGAGTGTTTTTAGTAATGATGAAGACCATGCCTGGAGTGTTCCTGGAGTTACACTCCCTCCTGTGAAGAGATTGTCAGCCGCAGTAATGCAGTTGAATGCATTTACACTCAACAAAGGCCTTCTGGCATGTAACGGGAGAACCAAATCAGACCAGAAGGGGAGACATACGTACAACTGCCTGCATTGTACCAGCTTAATCAACTTGATTCTTTTGGATATTAGGCTGTGACCAGCCTTGGTCGATATGGTGGGAAACATGAGGCAGGATATTGATCATACTACCTTGGGCCTAACACTGGCAGCCTAGCGAGAATCGCCTTCACAAAGCCCCAGATGAGGCTTTACATCAAAGGTTGGTCCCCAACAACAATCAGCGTAGGCTTAAGTGGAGCATGGCGGTGGAGTCAAAGGAAACCCTAAAGAAGGTGTTCGAGATTGTGACTGCAGGGTTGGTCACTGTGGCAGCTGAGAATGTGTCCAAAGATCGTATAGGCTCCTCAGTGAATTTATGTGCAGTACAAAATCCTATGTTTGCCTTCCTCAGGAACCTATTCATAAAAGAATATTCAAGTACTGAGAAAAGAAAGGAGGAGGCCACTTGGTACACCAAGTCATGCAGAGAAGCCAGACGAGCCTTGTTAGGGGCCATAAGATCAGGGACCAGAGATGTCTTTCGGGCAGCTAGGTCGCTTTATAAAGCCACTATCTCTAAAGCAAAAAGAGCGTGGGAGTGCAACAGAAGAATTTCAATGATGAATGCCATTAAAAGTAAAGATCATTGCACCTTTTGCAGAGTTGCTGGGGTTTATTCAGGATCCAGGCGGACGCTTGGCTTGAGCACTTTTCTCATTTGTATGCTGGGAAAAAATCCCAGGAACTGACCAGTCAGCATTCGATAGATATTTGACCTTAGCTGAGGCATTAACCCAGACAAAATTTGCAGGCGAGAAGGTTATGTGGAATGGTGATAAACTCCTTGATGTGGCCCCTGTTGAATCCCTCACTGATTTAGCACAACAACAGGTACCTTATATATCGGACATAGAGATCTCCAAAGCCCTTGATATGATTACATCTAGCAAGGCACCACGGATAGACAGAGTGCCTGACGACCTGTTTAAGCATATATGGTGCCCTTATTTTATTCTATGTTTTAATGCCCTATTGACTGCCGCACCTATGACGACAACGTGGGTTGGGGAGGAGATCATTCCACTTTTTAAAAAGGGCTGTAGGTCTTCACCCACCAACTACAGACCAATTAGTCTCATCAATAGTGCACAAAAATTGTTTAGTCGTAATATTTTGAACAGGCTGAGCAAGTAGATGACTGATGCAGACGTTTTGACCCCGTTGCAAGCCAGCTTCAGAGACGGTATAGGTACAATTGACTAGGTTTTTCACCTGCAGTTGCTATGCCGGAAGTATGCGTCTCTGAGGGGAAGCCGACTATATCATTTTTGTAGATCTCCGATTTGCTTTCGATGTATTTCCCAGAGAATCCTTATGGAGTGTTTTGGTGGAGATGGGGACCCCTGCTTATCTCTTAAAAGTCATCATTAGGTTACATTCCTAGAAATATGCACAGGTTAGATGTGGACCACAGGGTGCGTTGACTGACACAATTCCTGTAAATCAGGGAGTGAGGAAGGGATATGTATTGGCCCCAACCCTCTTGCTCCTCTACAATAGCGATGCAGAATCTCATCTGGAGAATTGTGAGGGTGATGTTCTGTGCCTTACCGGAGTTAAGATCCTAGCCCTACTCATAGGAAGCTGGTTTTGTATATACTACACCAAAGTGAGGTATAGTGTGCACAGAGTCCAGTGGAACCCAAAAAGGTAGGCAAAGGTAAAGCAGATAGCACCTCACTCTTTATTTGTGGTCGAGCAGTAAGGCTTTATCAGAGGACAGTGTTAAGCATTTGTTGTACACACCAAGTCAGCAAATTAATTCACACACTCTAAGAATGAACTTCAGACCAATTGCTTTTGTATAAAAATATTATTTTAGTTATTTTATTTTCTAGAACTAAGCAAGCCTGGCACAAGTAAGTGATAAATACTTTACAGTAGTAATGCAGTTTGTATATAGTCTGAATTGCAATTGTAAACATACTTTGATTTCATTATAGTAGTGTTTGTAAACGTACTTTGATTTGATTATAGTAGTGTTTCTAATAGTTCAATGCTTTTCAGGATACAGTACATATACTTTGTATAAGATGTTTAGTAAAATTACAGGTAAGTTTCTTTTGAGATTACTTTTCTCACACAGTGCAGTATGCCTGGATACTGCACTGGGACATTTCCTGTAAACAGGTAAGTAAAAGCGTTTTTGTTAGTTATTACAATTTTAAAGAATTTCTTTAGGTTTTCCAACTCCACACTTAAAAACTTTTCACTGAAAAACAATCAATATTATCCTATGGAGGAAAATAGTGTTATCAGTTTAAAGGTAAGTACTTTGTTGTGGGAGTTGGTATTCTGGGGTTAGACTCAGGGGTCTACCAGGGTCAAGGATACACCCTCAGCGGCACCGGGGCTGCTGGGTGCAGAGAGCTAAGGCCCAATGTTATCAAATTAGGGATAGGGGTCTTCGGTTGGTGGCTGCTGACAAGCAGGCCACTTGGTTGTGGGAGCAAAGGTCCTAGACTTAAGCTCAGAGCAAATGGGGGTTTAGGCCAGCACAAAAGATGCACCCTCAGCGGCACTGGGGTGGCCGGATCAGAATGCTGTTTTGGTGTCGGGTACCCTCTGTGACCACCACTTGGAAAGGTAGGTTGGGATCTTGGGGAATGGTTAGGCACAGTCGTTGGACCAGCCAAGGCCGTGGGGCGTCGGTTTCAGGGGTGCCTTTTAGGGTTGGATTTGCTTACCAGCTCCTGGTTGCGTCGAGGGGACTTTCCGGTCTGAGGCTGCAGGCGTCAGCTGGAGGCTTGAGGCAGGTCAGGGGTCGCCGGATCTCGGATCAGGATCACCGGGGGGACCTCCTCTTGGTGTTGGGCCACTCGAACTCGGCCGTCTAGTGCAGACCCGCGGATCCTTGCAGAACTGGAGTCTGTTTGAACAAATCTGGTGTTCACGGGAGACAGAGTTTTTGAGACTGAGGGCAGGCAGGTCCTCCGGGTTTCTTGAGGCTGCAGGACACACCGGGATTTTGCTGGAGCAGGTTCGAGCTGGGGACTGGCCGGTAGGGTTGGGGCCAAGTGAGTGGGCGTCCTCCTCTTGTTAGCTTCAGCAAGGCTGTTCAGTCCTTCTTTTCTTCTTGCAGGTTCTTGTCTGAGGAATCAAGGTTCAGAGTTGACCCTAAATACTAGATTTAGGGGTGTTACAGGTAGGTAGAAAGGTTGGGACCAATGGGCCCCTTCCCTGGGGTGGGTACACCCCCTAATATGCCGCCCTCCAGTGTGAGGGGGGCCTAAGTCTCTCCCTGTTTGGCTCAGTCCACCCCATCTGCATGATGGTGGGGACAGAGTTGTGCTTCACCTTGCCTCCCCCCAACCTGAGGGGTGGAGTTGGCAGAGGTGGGCACACCTCTCTCCCTCACTTGTTTTTCCTGCCGGTTCTCCCACCCAAAGTGGGGGTCAGAACCAGTGGGGACCAGTTGCTGAAAGCAGCAAGTGGCCTGGGGAAGCTCACAAAGGCGGCAAGCCTTTGAAGCTTCCCCTTCGTGAACCCTGCCCATCTTGGTGGTGGGGGGGGGGGGGGGGGGGGGGGGGGGTTATGGCACCTCGTCCCAGGATGTGCATTGGTTCTGGCCGCCGAGGGCAGCAGACTCTCACCCAGGGGTCCAGAAACATGTCTGGTGGTGGCAGCTGAGAGCAGCCACTCAGCCTGGACACTAGTGGTAGGTCGTTTTTCAGGGGGCATCTCTAAGATGCCCTCTGTGTGGGTTTAATGTGCTGAGAAGTTTGATAACAAACTTCTCAGTGTAGCCATTAGGGTACTGTAGAGTTCGCAATGATAAACTCCCAGCACCATATACTCTTAATGGCAGCACTGCACTTACAATGCATAACAATGGACTTACACACTGTAGGGTTACAGGGCTCATGCACCTGTATCCTCACCACTGGTATAGTGCACCCAGCTAGAGGGGTGACTGATCTATGCCAGTGCAGTGGGGTGTAGGAATGGCACACAGGGATGTGTGCCATGTCGAATCTTAACTTTGTTCTGCACCAAGACACGCAGCCTGCAGAGGCAGTGTGTGTGTAATGGTACAGGGCCTCTAAGGGTGGCACAATAAATCAAATTCAAATATGCTTTATTCGATCACTAGTATCATAAAAGCAATGTACAACAACCATATGGAAGCAATAAGATTATACAATGATTCACATCAAGTTAAAACATGATTAAACTTATAGTTTCTTACCGGTCTGTGCAGTTTTGCAGCTTGAAGACTTTCTGGATTCACTATGCTGTGCATTATTCCGCAATCTAGTGGTTGGGTCCGGAATTGTAGTCTTTTTTCTCCTTTTTCTATTTTTTTTGTGGCCCAGGTGGGTGTCGACATACCACCATTTGGTGTCCTTCGTGACGCTCACGTGCTTCCTCCGGAAGCTCCCACCTTTGGTCGCCATCTTCAGATTCTTTTTTCTTGTCTTGTGTTTTTCTTGTTTTCCCTCTTATTTTTAAAGTCTATTTCATCTTTAATCCCTTTCCTCCGGTCTCATCTTTCTGGCGGAGGAGGGTGGATTCGCTAGTGAATCCAGAAAGTCTTCAAGCTGCAAAACTACACCGACAGGTAAGAAACTAGACGTTTTGCAGTGTGAATCTCTCTGGATTCACTATGCTGTGCATAGACTTTGTAGCAGTTTGTCCTTATTGTGGTGGCTGGGGGGAAGATGAGCACTGGTTACTGAATATGTGCTGTAAGACCTTCTGTCCCACTTGCGCTTCTTTGTTCATATGGATATCCACGCAGTAGTGCTTAGTGAACGTGTGTACTGAGGACCACGTTGCAGCTTGGCAAGTGTCTTGAATCGGTGTGTTGGCTAGAAACGCAATTGTTGCGCCTTTCTTCCTTGTTGAGTGAGCATGAGCTGCTCCTTGTAACAGTTGCCAAGCTTGTCTGTGGCATAGTTGTATGGTGTGTGCAATCCATCGTGCAATGGTATTTTTGGTAACTGGTCGTCCCAAAAAACTGCTTGCGAAGGAAGCAAAGAGTTGCTTTGTCTTTCTGCACTCCTTTGTCCTTTCTATATAGTGCATCACCACCTTCCTGGCGTCCAGTGTGTTCAGCGCTTTCTCTGTGCTTGTGGATGGTTTTTGTAAAAAAAATAGGTATTTGGATTGTTTGGTTGATGTAGAACCGAGACACCACCTTTGGCATGAAGTGTGGGTCTGTTTTCATTACAATCCTATCACTGTGTATCTGCAGGTAGGGCTCTTGAAGTGTTAGTGCCTGCAGTGATGTGATCGCCACTAAGAAGGCCGTCTTTAGCGAGAGCATGTGCAGTTTTGCTTTGTGCATCGGCTCGAACGGTGCCTTCATCAATTGGGTCAGCACTACATTGAGGTTCCATGCTGGTGCTGGCATTCTGTTTGGAGGTGCGATCCTCTTTGCTCCTTCTAGAAATCTTTTTACTACTTGGGAGGTGAATAAGCTTTTCCCAGTTTCTCCTCTTGTGTAAGCCACAATCGCCGCTAAGTGTACCCTTATGGATGTGTAGCTGAGTTTACTTTGCAGTAGATGTGTTAAGTATTTTAGTACTGTTGACTTCCTTGTGATCTTTCTTTGCAGATTCTCTCTAATGCACCATTCTGAGAATATTTTCCACTTTGCTACGTAGCATTTCCTTGTGGTAGGCCTTCTTGCCTCCCTGAGCACTGCCATCGTGCTCGCCGGTAGTCTGAGGTGTGCAAACTCTAGGTCTTCTGGAGCCATTCCGCCAGGCTGAGGCTTTCTGGCTCTGGGTGTAGCACCCTTCTGTTCTGCATTGTTAACAGGTACCTTCGTTTTGGGAATGTGTGTGCTGGTGCCTGCGCCATCTACACTATTTGCGAGAACCATGACTGTCTGGCCCACTGAGGTGCTATTAGTATCAGTGACATGTTGCTGATCCTGCATTTGCTGATTACCCTGTGTATCAGTGGTATCGGGGGAAAAGCGTATGCAAATGTCTTTGACCAACTTATCCATAGCGCATTCCCTTGTGACCGATGGTCTGGTTGCCTGGATGCGAAGTGACGGCATTTTGCATTTTGATGTGTTGCAAATAGGTCTATTTGCGGTGTACCCCACTTCCGGAATACTTTCTGTAATTCCTGTTGGTTGATCTCCCATTCGTGGGATGCTAACGTCTGCCTGCTGAGTCTGTCTGCTTCCACGTTGTCCTTCCTTGGGAGATGTATTGCTAGTAGGTCTATCCTCAGTGGAATAGCCCATGTCCATATCTCCTGTGCTAGCTTTGATAGCGCTACTGACTGTGTTCCTCCTTGCTTGTTGATGTAGAACATGGTCGTGGTGTTGTCTGTTTGGATTAACACCCTGTTTCCGTAAAGCTCCTTCTGAAATGCTTTTAAGGCAAGGAACACTGTTTTTAGTTCCAGGTAATTGATGTGCTTGACCGCATCTTGTTGTGACCATAGCCCCCTCACCTTGAGTGTGTTCATATGCGCACCCCACCCCCCGCTGGAAGGCGTCCGTCGTGATGGTTACTGTTGGAGTTGGTTGTGTGAATGGTTTCCCCTGTGATATGTTTTCCTTGTTCCACCACGCTATTTCTTGATGCACTGCATGTGTGACAACCACTAGATCTTCCAAACTCCCAGTTGCCTGTGACCATTGCTGCTGTATCCATTCCTGGAATGGCCTAATGTGTAGTCGAATATTTTGGACTAGGTGAATGCAGAATGCATGACGCCATCATTCCCATCAGCTTGCTCACTGTCCTTACTGTCAGAACTTGACCCTTGCGGTAATTACGTGTTTCCTTCAGTATCGCCAATGTTCTCTTCCTGCTGGGGAACACTTTGGCCTGTATGGTGTCGATCTCTGCCCCAAAGAATATCTTGATTTGTTCTGGGTCTGTTGACGATTTCTCCCAATGGATCGAGAACTCCAGTCTTGTCAGTGTTAGTATGACCTGCTGGATGTGTAGTATGCATTGGCTGTATGAACTTGCCTTTACGAGCCAGTCGTCGAGCTAGGGATATATGTGTATTCCATGCCTTCGTAGGTGTGCTGCGACAGCTGCTAGGCATTTTGTAAACACCCTTGGTGCAGATTTTAGATCGAATGCCAGTACTGTGAACTGGTAGTGGCTTTGGTTGATCACAAACCTTAGCAGGCGCTTGTGTTTGTGGTTGATGGGGATGTGCAAGTATGCGTCCTTTAAATCTATAGTAGCCATGAAGTCCCCTTGTCGTATTTGTGGTATTACCTCTTGTAGGGAAGTCATCTTGAATCTTTGAGTTCTTATGAATTGGTTCAAGAACCTTAGATCTAGGATAGGTCTTAGTGCTTTGTCCACCTTTGGCACCAGGAAGTAAGTTGAATAAACCCCTTTGTTCCTTTGGTTTTGCGGTACTACCTCTATTGCCTCCTTGCTGAGCAGGTCTTGCACCTATAGCTGCAAGAGCTCCTTTGCGGAGTGTGCCTTTCTTGGTTTTCTGTTCAGGGGTTGTTTTTTTAACTCTATACAGTATCCGTATTGTATGATGTTTAGTATCCATTTGTCTGATGTGACCTTCCACCATTCCTGGATGAAGTCTCGGTGGTGCTAGGGTGGGGGTCTGTTCCATGGTGGAGTCACTTGGTTGAGGGCTGTTGGCCTTCTCTTCTTGTTTGTCCTCGTCCCTTTCCGCGCCCTCGAAAGGACTGTCCCCGGGGCTGGTACTGCCAGTTCTGCTGCTGCTGTCCCTGCTGCTGCTGGCCTTGGTTGTTCCTTTGGTAGCCTTGCTGGAATGTTTGGTGCGATGTGGTAGGCATGTTGCGTACTCTACCACCCGGCCTTCTCGTGGGTGTGCCTCTTTATTCCCCTGAACTGCAACGCCCCCATGGATCTTGCTGTTTCGCTGTCCTTCTTGAGCTGCGTCAACCGGGGTGGTGAACAGTTGCTCTGCATTAAAAGGTGTATTTAGGCTGTTGCTTTGCACCTCTGGCTTGAATCCCAAAATTCTGACCCATGCGTGTCTTCCCTCAGTCACTCCTATCATCATTAGCCCGCTTGATGTTTCTGCAGCATCCAATGCCGATTTTAGGCATGTGTTCGCCATGTTCTTTCCTTCTACCAGGCGAGCTGCACTTTGTAGGTACTGGTCTGGTAGATGTTTTAGGAGCTGCCCCACTTCATCCCTGTGTTGGTGTGCATGCCTGTTAATCAGGGCATTGGAGTTTGCGATGCGCCATTGGATTGTCGCATTTCTCTCCACCCTTCTCCCTGTAAGATCCATCCTCCTACTCTCCTTGTCTGGAGGTGGTCCAGCATTAGTGGGTACATTGGCCCTCTTCCTAGCCGTAGCTGCAATTATGGAGTCGGCTGGCACTGATCCTTGGATGTATGCAGGGTCATCTGAAGAATGTTTGTACTTCTTCTCAGTTCTAGGGGTCACAACATTGCATATTGCTGGCTCCTTAAAAGCCTCTCTTCCTCGATCCAGCACACTAGGGAGCATGGGCAGGAATTGGCTCCGTGTTTGTTGAGGCAGTACAGTTTCCAGGAGGAAACATGCCTTGGGGTTCTCTTCCTCCATTTTCACTCCATACGTCTGTGCAGCCTTTTGTACAACCATGCTGTAGATCCCTATGTCGTCTGGCGGCGAGGGCCTCGAAGGGTAAGTGTCTACCCCTTCTTCTGGTGATTCTCCCACAAAATAGTGCCTTTGTCTCAGAGTTCGACTGGTTCGGGCGTTTTCAGCGGTTCCGTGTCCTCGTCGTCCCTTTCGACTTCGACCGCGGGTTTCGGCGGGATGGTGTATTGGCTCATCTGCTCATCGAAGTCCATTTTCCGCTGTAGGATGCTCGCCATTTCGGCCTCGAGCCTCCTCTTCTTCCTCTCCATCTCGGCGGCATGTTCGGCGTTGAGGGTTGGAGCACTTCTCTTCGGAGACGACGATGTCGGCCCTTCTTTTCTCGGCGCCGAGGTGTCCCCTTCGAGGGCAATCTTCGATAAACTTTGTTTTTCGAGGGCTTTCGCCGATTGGGAGTCCTTTTCGAAGGATCCTCTCGGTTGACTGTCCCTGGTAGCTGTTGCTTTCGTCGAGTGTTTCGACAGCAGAGCTCCCTTCGAGGACTTCGCTTCACTTCTGCGAGTGTCGCTCGGGGCTTTAGCTTCACCCTTTCAAGTGTCGGTTGAGTGCTTAGGGGTCGACGAGTCCCTGACCTCCTTCGACGTCTTCTTATGGACCTCGACGACCGTGCAGTCCTCCGGTCCTTCGGCGATGTTGTCCTCCTCTCCACTGGAGAGACAAGTCTCAGAGCGATGGAGGTGGCCCCTGGCCCTGCATGTTGTGGTTCGCCCTTCTCTGCCTCTACCTTACTCTGAGGGTCTTGGGTGTAAACGCCGGGCAGGCGTTGCAGTCTTCGCTGCTGTGGTCGAGCGGCAGGCAGTGGTTGCAGACTGGATGTTGATCCTTCTAGGCGTACTTGTGGTGGCAATTGGTGCAAAACTTGAACGGTGTTTTGTTCATCCCCGCGCTCAGGGAGCCCCCTGCGAGCGCATTCTCCATCGAGGTTTTGGTTGTAAAACTTCTCCCTTGTTGCTCCGGTTACCTGACCTGTAGTCCGGGTCGATGAAAACTTGATTTTCTTCGATTTTCCTCTTCCAAAACTCTGGAACTCTTCGGCAACTATCCAGACACAACGGCGGAAAAAAGAATCTGAAGATGGAGACCAAAGGTGGGACCTTCTGGAGGAAGCACTACAATTCCGGACCCAACCACTAGATGGCGGAATAATGCACAGCATAGTGAACCCAGAAGGATTCATGCTGCAAAACTGGATTTTTGATTTGCTAAGTTCATAAGAGAATATATATAAAATAAAGGATACTAGTAAAGGAAATAAGTCCTAAGTAAATTTAAGAATAGTAAAAGCAGGGATATATAAAATAATGGAGGGAGAAGCATTAAAACATCACCAATCAGTATTATGTAGAATATGGGTATATAAAGACTTTACAGAGAGCACTCACATACAATGAGAATGCATCTCAAGGTAGGGGAGGAACTGCCATTATTGCTTGTCACACGGCATATGAGAGCTCTTCAAAGCTTTGTATCTAATAATTAGGGTTCCCGGTTTTCCGTATTTACGGATTTATACATATAAATACAGACGGAAATCGATATTTCCTTTGTCTGTATTTATATTTATAAACGGTAAAATACGAGTAAATGTTGCCGCGCTAGTCTCCCGCCTCCCGATTCCTGCAAGCAAAAACCCGATGCCTCTGGGTTTCAGCTGACAGGGCAGTATTGTGTAACGTGCTAATTCTTCCAGCAATAGTCGGAGTGGCGATGCAGGGGCTCTAGAAGGGGTGAACAACCAACAACCAACAAAGCCCCATTAACAAGCGAATGGTCTTTTAAAGACCTGTGAAGTGCTCGGGGGGGGGGGTGGCTGTGTGTGTGCCCTTTGATTTGACAGAGGCCCCTTGTTTTACGGTGGGGGGGCACGGGTCTCGCGGGGGCATGCGAAGACAAACATTGTTTTTCAAACTTCCTGTTTATAAGAATCAAATGCAATCACCTGGGGTCTGAAAGCGTCATCTAGAGCGTTTCGCAGTTCTGTTTTATTTGCTGGCACTATAAACCGGGCTCAATGGTGGGTGGAAGTTTCAGATTTTTTTTGTAGCGCCTCGAGCTTCTCACCAGTAGCGCAGCGCTCGGATTTCCATTATTCCGACCGTAGTGAAGTTTGGCGGGCCATTAGCACGCGAAAGCGCTACCTAATGGCCCTGCACTTGACCTGCCTGGAGTCAGAGGCCACCCGCCCTCTGCCTTTTGTTATGCTGCAGGAAGGCTCAGCCGTTCTGGGAAGGGAAGAGAACGGAGAAAAAATAAACGCTGTCTCTTTTCCTTCATGGCAAGGACCGTGTCCACTACTCCTGATCTGCCTCTGGCGGCTGCCCTCCTCTCTTTATTCCTCCATCTCTTTCTGTCTCTGTCTCGCTCCTGCTTACGTGCTGATTTCAAGAGGCAGCTCTTAAGGTACTCTCTCTTGCCTCTCCTTTTCTTTATTTGTTCCCCTGTGAAATTGATCCAAAAAAGGCTGAACACTTTGGCTGTAAATGTCCTTATTTTCTGACCGTTTTCTATTGAAAAGAAAAACCTCGGAATGGAGAGAAAAAATAGTTAAATACCTAAATAAAGCAATACAGAGTGGACAGCAGACAGGCCAGACTGTTATTTACACCCACACACATTAGCGCCACTTTACAGAGTTTGCCAGTGAAAGCGCTACTTTCTTTTTATCTTCTTTCTTTGAACAACAATGTTTTCCCAGGGTGGGTAAGTGCGCCATTCCTAAAGGGACTGCAATACCTGGTTGATGGGTAGAGTGGAAACGTTTAATATGATCGTTTTCAACTTTTTAATTATTTTAGCTTATAAAATGCGGCTCTGTGTTTGGGGATGTGGTCTTTTTTAAACCAAACTGCATACATTTTGAAAGGATATAAGCAATGGACATTGAAAGGGGTCCCTTCCTGGTCCTGTAGCCATGTCTTGAACTTTTCAGGCAAAATCACTTACTGATTTCTGAATAATGAGTTTAAAACCGTTAAGGTAACCATGTTTTTTTCTGATTACAGTTCACATGCTTTGCTTATTCTTGCATTCCCTAGGAGTGTTTGCTTTTTCCAGGGTGTTATTCACTTTTTTTCAGACAGCATTTTACTGTTGTCTAGTGCATAATTTGAATTTAGTCGCAGCACAATTGAGTTGTGCTGAAGGCAGTGCGAGTTTCTCTCAGTGGGGCAGTATGGTGTAAATAAATGTGGAAAAATACTAGCTGTAGCGTCGCCTTTTGCTTGTGGCAAAAATAAATATGGATAAATACAGAAAAAAAGCCCAAAAAATAAATATGGATAAATACAGACGGAAATGGCAAAAAAATAAATACCATAAAACCGGGAGCCCTACTAATAATCCAGGCGCAACTCAAAAACTTAGCCACCCCACAAGTAAAAAGCATACTTGGATCAGTTTTGAGAATACGCAGGGCGACCCTATGGTCACGTGTACCCATGGATTTGCAAATTGGTTTTTATCCATTTAGACCTGGCGATAGAATAAGCTGAGCAGGCAAACTAAACATGGCACAATAAGTGCTGCAGCCCTTAGAGGTCTCCCCTGGTCACAGTGCGCTGGGTACCTGTGGTACCATTTACCAGGGGCTGACCTGTGGCCAGAGATGCCAATTGGGTTTTGGTTTCAATGCAGATTTAGGGGAAAAAAACATAGGCCATGAGTACCTGATAAGCAGGAGCCCAGGGCACACTCAGTCAAAGCACATCAGCAGTTCAGCAAAAAGTGGCGGCTACCATGCAGAAAGAGGGTACTTCCTCACAGTACTGTTTGCAGATGACACCCTTTTGCTATCCAAATCCCCTATGGGTATAAAAATGCTCTAGGATTGCTTTGGAGCCTTCTGCAGGCAGCAGGGGTTGGAGATCAGCCTCTGCAAGACCAAATATATGGTATTCAATCTCTTCTGAACATCCCGTTCAAATCCTAGCCTCTATGATACATGTTTGAAACATATTTGGGTGTTCGACTAACTGGGAGTCACTCTTTAAGAACATTTTGACAGGAAATTTCATGGCCAGAAGCACAGACTTAAGCTCGAGCAATATTGTGGAGGTATTGTGAGGGCCCAGCGTACTTCTACATATCGCCCAATTACTTGAGATATATAGGTGTAATGTTCTGGGGGCCTCATTATATGGTGGAGAAATGTGGGTGCCATTTAGATGTTAGGGCCTTTGAGTTAATAGAAAAAAGGTTAATGAAAAGCTTAAGTACCCACCCAGCAAATACCCTCTCTGCCCACTATGGTTAGATTATGGGCTAAGATGTGTGAATGCCATTGTGGGCTTGAAACTACTACTGTATTGGTTGAGACTGTGGTTCGCTCCTGAGCTCATATCCTTTGGAAAGGCTCGAGAAGATGTAATAGGGCAGCCAGTAAGATCCCCTGGCTTAGGGTTGTCAGGGATAGTCAGACAGATGGGGCTTGAGAATCTGGTCTACATCAGCAGATGTTGTATTCGTCCCAAACCAGATATTAAAAGGTGCCGTTTGGCAGCACATAGACCAGCATACCCCAAGCTCTTCTAGGGTGGGTTCCCTCAGTGCTTTTATTTTGGAGTTCAACATGGACTATTGTCTAAAACCATTTTTGGATGAGGATGAGCCTCCCCAAGCTAGAACTTTGCACATCAAATTACGTCTAGGGATTTTACCCATTTGTTCATTTACTGCTGCATGGAAGCGGGAAACTCCCACTCTATTAGAACTTACCCCTTCTGTTCTGGAGTGGTAGAAAGAGCTGAACATGCACTTCTAGTTTGTGCAGCCTTCCATTGGTATAAGAAGACGTGGCCTTTATCCGTTTGTCGCAACCTTGGTTTTAGGAACAACAAGACTGTGTTGTTTAGAAAGGACACCAGGCAGTGTATCGTCCTTGCTGTCTCAAGGTTTCTGATGTACATATGGAGGTTAAGACAGAAAAAGGTGTCCACTTGATGAACTATGCTTTCTCCTTGTGGTGTATTTAAACTTTTTATGTGCATTTTTTTTTGCACCTTTTTTATAACATGTATTGTGCCAGGATTTATATATACTATAAATTATAATCGAGATTTTGTTCTTACATTGTTTTTATGTATTTTAAGCATGTTCTTTTATTAGCCAGCGTGCCAAACCTACCTTGGAAACAGTATGTCCCTTGTGTGGCTTGGATTGGGACACCCATAGCTGATGTATCTGACAGAAGGCTTTTGTCTTGTCAATAAAATACATTAGCCCCCTCATGTCCTCCAAAGTATGAGGAGCACATGCCACTACAGTCTCTGGGTGCACAAAGAAAACTGGAAGTTATATTGTCCGATTAAGGAGAAATCTGGAAATACTTTAGGGGGGGAATTTGAGACTTGTTCTGAAAAACACTGTATCATGATGAACTTAGAAAAAAGGCTCTTCCAAGGTAAAAGTGTGTACCTCACGGCCTCGCCAGAGGGAAGTTATGGCTACAAAGAAAGACACCTTCCAAGAAACGAATTGCAATGGGCATGAGTGTAGTGGTTTAAAAGGAGGGCCCATGAGTCTCGTCAGAATGATATTAAGATTCTGCACAGGAGCTGGAAGCGTCCAGGGTGGGATAATCCTTTTGATGCCTTCTTTGGAAGCCTTAATAACTGGTATAAAGTATGTTGTCTATTTTGTAAGTAGGCGGCTACAGAAGCCAGATTTAATAAAATGGAAGTGTAGGCGAAGCCTGAACTTTCCAGGTGAAGGAGGTAACAATGTCCTGCAGAGAGGATTGATCTTTTCAGGGAGACAGTAGTGTGTGAACAGTTTACATTTGACTGCGTAGCAGGCTATGGTAGTTGTCCTCCCGAGAACGGAGATGACATTGAAAGAGTACAAATTCAAAGCTGTTCCGAAACATTAAATTGTGGACCCACAACTCTGATCTCGGTAAAAGGAAAATAAAATAATTATAAAAGTGAAATACAAACCACCCCACTTTGCTCCAGTGCCATGCCTTACATGACCTAGAAATGAAGTGCACCCCAAAGTACTTTGAGGACTGCTGCGAGACCAGTGTTGGTGTCAGCCAGTCACCAGAGTTGAGGGGACATTACCTGAAGTCCGCACCTAGGCGGAGAAGCAAAGGGCCTGCATAAGCACCTAAAAGCTGCACAGAGAGGGAAGATGAGTGCCTGGCCCTGCAGCAGAATAAACTGTCCAGGAGAATCTCATTACTTAGATGTGAAGCAGCTAATTCCTGAGAAGGAGAAGGATCTCCAGGACCAGGGTGACTACTGTGATACATTTCTAGATCCGCGTGCAGACACCGACTCCACCGATAGTGACACCACAGGTGGGAGCGTGGGTGATGACTAAATCAGGGAGGGATAGGACCTAGTCTTAACAGTACTAAGGTGATATGTCCGCAAGCTTGGGGCGATGGATCATGCCATAGGGTGCACCTGACAAGTCATCTGAGTGTTCGACGGTTGAAAGGATGCCTTCTCTTGTACGACCGGTCATGTATTGTACACCGTACATCAAACTGCTGTATTATGTTTTATGAAACTGAAAAATGTAGGTTAAAAAAAAAAACTAATGAGAAGGAGTGAAGTCAATACTGAAGTAATCTGCAGGGATCCTTTGGTCACGTGTTGCTGCTCCCATCATGATCTAAGTGAAGAGGTATTTACCAAATTGTCATTGTGTGGCTGTCATCAACCTAAGGAGCTAGGTCTGCCACCTAAGGTGCCCACCTAACAGGAGTGCTGCATCAACCTCAAGGGCCACAACTGCCAAAGGAGGGCATCTCCCTGCGCTGGCCCCCAAGGTCCCAAGAGCCGCAACTGCTGAAGACAAATATTCACCTGGGGAGGCCTTAAGGCTGTGACCAACGAGCCTATGCAGTGCACAGCTCAGTGCCAGTGATCCTGAAGAATTCCAGAGGGACGCCTGTGGCTCCTTCCCCGATGCCAAAGTTCAAGACTATGAATGAACTGATCGCATCAACCCGCACTAACCAGATATACTGAATAAGTAAAGCAGTAGTGTCTGCACAATCTGAGAGATTGCGTGAACTGTTGCTGATGTACACCTTTGCCGGAAGACTTGTTGGGCCAAAAGAAAACTGATGTGACCCATGTCCAATCTTTGGCGTAACCACCGGTCATCTGCACCTGTGCATAGCCTAGCCCTGCATGCATATCTTTGCCAGAGTCCAACAACAAAAAATAGACGTGGGCACCATAGAGTTATCTTTATAGAAGGATGGGGTATATCATTCTGCTGTAACTGAAGCACCTTTGAAAAGTGTATCATTTAGTTAAGCTGAGTGATTAAAATACTTTTTTACTCTAAAGATTAGCACTAGTTAGACAGAATTGTGTAAGATGGTTGACTACTATTAATTTTCTGAGCTCTTGCACTACCGATACTACCTTTCCGAGAACCATTCAACTGCTTGCCCTTGTTTCCCTTGGAGTCAAGTGTGGAAAGGGTGGTACTTGGCACAGTCAGAGCCACAGTAAAACAGACACCGGTGGCAACACACACTGGTGGCAAAAGATTTTAACTACCTCAGTTTGGACACAAGTCTTCCCTGTCTACCCAGCAGCCCCCAAAAACGGGAGTCGGACAATTGGCAGCAAGCGGTGCAGCACCTGTAAGTACCAGTTCAAAATGTCTTGAACAATAACATGTTCAGCTTAAGCCCAGCAATACTTGCATAGTACAACGACTGATAAAATTTAGTTGGAGAAGACCATGAGAAAGAATACTTTATCTTCAGTTCTCATAGCTTCCTTGGCTTCCATTTTGTATGACTGGCCAGCCATTATGTTTGAATGTTTAAACAATCTTCAACGTTGTACAATGCAGCTGCATGGGTGGGTGGGGGTAAGGACTTCAGAGAAATGCTTGTGTTCTGCTAAGTTCTTGAGAAATGAATCGTATGTACCCTAGATGCAGGTGTTACTTTCACTCAAGACCACTTCTCTTTACATGCTGTTAGGATGTCTAGTTGTTGTCTCGCAAGGTCTAGTTTCCCGGTGAATCAGTTCTCACAAAGCAAACCTATCTATCTATGAATGTATAAATACCTTGCTGTGTGCAACATGGGAAGAGTTACTTGGGAACTGGCTGTTCCATGACACTCAACTTGAGCTTACAAATAAATATCCACAGTTGTACCTTTTACTTGTGCACGTTTCCTTGCTTTGCAAAATTATTCTTTTACAAATGGAAATACTGCTAAGATTCACAATGGCCAGTCCAGTTGAACAGAGTTATTGCAGTTTAGCTGACCGACTAGGTCCCTACAAGGTCCTGAAGTGTACACCTTCAGAGGGGACTGCATTTCCCGAGCCAGCACCCGAGGGGCTCTATGGGCCAGAACCGAAGACACCAGATTGATCAGGCTGAATCCGGAATTGATTGAACAGCATTTACCACTTCAAGGTACAGTCGTCTAGAACTGGCAAGATAAAGTATGCTAGATTTTGAGGAAGTCATCAATGTTTGTAAGGTTCGATTGATATGTTGAGGTTAACCTAAAAGACAATGATGATGTTTCAATAATTTACCTCTTGTAGTTCACTGTTAGAAAGAAGATGTGGAAATTATTGCAGATACCCAAAAGACCGGATTAGGCTACGCCGGTGCCGTCTAAAGATACTCTGCCCATGAAATAATAACAAAAAAAAAGGGTTTCAAAATGGGAATGTTTCTCATTTACTGAAGTGGTAATGTGATCCTTTCTTAGATGCTGATGTATATATGGGAAGTGGCCAGACAGCTGCTACTATCTATATGCTCCTATTTTATGACAGCCACTGAATATAGGTCGTAACCACATGTGGAGAACTGGGGGGGGGGTGGGGGTGGGGGGGGGGGGGGGGTGGGGGGGGTCTCATTAAGCAGGCCACCAGTTTGTATATATGTTTATGTGGTGACAAGGGGGTATAAACTTTGTCAAATAGAAGGTCACCCAGATACAAATGAGCTATGCAGTCACATGAGGATTGCAAAACAGTAACATGCTTTTAGGATTAGGATGTAGAAACCTTTCATGTGAGCAGCACAGGGCAGAAAGTGCTCTGCTGAATCAGTGCACGGCAAGAGGCTCCACTGTCAGTGCACCAACTAGGGCTCGCATGGTACCCAGGTGTAGAAAAATGTGTTTTGCAAGCAGTGTCCATAGGGTTTTGTGTCAAGGGTACCAAGGTGTAAGTATGCTTTAAGTTGGAAACAGATAATATTTCGGTATACGAGGAGTTTGATTGGCACGTACGGACAAATGCAGAGTTAAATATGGACTGACTGTTATACAGCTCTTGATTTGGGACTGTTGTATGGATTGATTTTATTCATTTATTAAATGATGGAGGTGGAGTTGGGGTAGGTTGAAGCACAAGCTTAGGGACAGTTTTAGAATGTATGTGTATGAAGGAGTGGGTTGCTGTTGTATCAGAATGCCTTCTGAATGTTTAACAGTGTGATCGGCAGCCGCACCAAGGGGGATGCTGTCCAAGGGGGATGCTTTGAAAGCAAAGGCTGGCGGTGTCCCCGACTCCATAACCTTTCTTTTCAACGGTTTTCCTGCTGTCCTGCCTCATTTTTGGGTGGCAAGGATCTATCTTTGCGATGAAACACATCTAGCACCATCTTTTCCTTTTGAGCGGAAAGGCTGCGAGTCTTTTCAAAGCCCAGACAGCTCTAGCCTGTGCTCTTTACTTTCTACTTGTGAAGAATGAATGTGTCTCTACTGGTGGATTAGAAGTATGTGCTATTGTAAGGCAATGTCATACTGTTTTCTTTTGACTTGGTGTTGTTTTGAATCTGGATATTAACACAGCACAGCATTTTTTGTTCCTTTATCCTGATCATGTGTATTTTGTATCTTCCCCCTCTTGTTAATCGTTTTGATTGTTGGGTATGAGCCCTGGGAATAGTTCAGAGGACTGTCTAGCACCTTCATACGAGTGCGATTGTTTAAGCTGAGGAATGAGTTAGCTGCTGGTCGATTAATATTGGTTCATTTTCTCAGAACACTGCACACTGTTCATATGATTAATAGAGAATTTCAAAATGGTAAAGAAATGTGGCAAAAAGAGGAAATCGCTAAAGAGATCTATTCTTGTCACACAATTTTACCTGCACAGAATTCAGAAGACAGGAACAGAACTGATTTGGTGGCACCAGGTGCCAGAATTAAATCCAGCAAATGTGTTTCCTCAATTAGCAAAGAAAGAGCATCAAACTGACTTTCAGCTTATCAAGCATAAGGATACATTTTCCAACATATTTCATGCTGCTCATCACGATTTGATAAACGCTCATCAGGCTATTTACAATATTATTGATCAGTGTTCCCAAGAAAATGTATGAGTCTCCTCGTGTGAAACAGCCTTGTCCGCCCCCAGAAATATGATGATGCTTATTTTCTATCCACCATGATGACCTCTGCACTTAATGGTCTCTTTTTAGATATGGTTACTAAAATAGGAGAGTGGCATACTTATCACTATAATTTATTTCAGAAGTTGAAAGAGGCTCGCCATAATAAAAGAGACCAGAATGAGATTGAAAAATGTCTTTCCATACAAATATTTACCAGTAAAGCCATAAATGAATGTGCAGAACTGTTGGATAAATTAACTGATCTACAATTTTGCAATGGCCCTTGTTTCCGAGTTTCAACTAGCTAAACTGTTGCTCCTCGTGCTTGACCGGGCAGATTAAGACTCTGCTCTATTCCATGGTCTCTGACCACTACATTAGAGCCTTTAATGTGTCGTAAGAAGGTGGCCTTAGAAACCAGAACATGCCTGATACGTAAAACTTGTCTTCAGATCAGTTTCATTTTAATGCAAACCAGTTGTACACATGGGATTCATCAAAACTACGGTTTAACTTTCAGCGGGTTGTAGCTCAAATACGAATGTTCAGGAAAGCTATTCAGGACCTTTATGGCCAAGTAATTTGATTGCAAATAAAATAATTCATACCTCCGGACCCATTGGTACCAAATTTGAAAGGTGACAACAAAAACCATAAAAGTGAATTCACATGCTCTTAGTGCTTTCCTGGTTTCAGCTCTCAACAGAAAAGAAAGATATTTTTTCATTTCGAAGACGATAGCACATTCAGGATGTGCATAATGCGTTTGCATTAATGTTAACATTTCTACAAAGTGAACTACTGGAATCTGTTTATTTGTACTGGATCAAGCTTCAGCTGCTTTTCCTGTGCTTGTACTATTTTGTTTTCTCCTGCTGAGCTTCAAGGCCTGGGAAAGGAATGAATGTAATGATGTATAGCACTTGTGATACTCGCCACAGGGTTCAAGTACTATACATTATTGGGGAAAAAACTAAAAGACTATTATTGTGCATACTTCATGATGTGTGAATGTGGTACTGCAGTCAAGTGACAATTCCCCCACAGCTGGGATACCCCACCATCCATTAGACATAGTAGTAAAGGTGCCAGGTGTGCGTTCACCCAAATCACTCGTTTTGTTCTCACAGCATGCAAGAGTCTAACCACACAACAACCAGAGACTCTGGGGATAGAGGAAAGACTGATGCCCACATCTTTCTTAAATGAACATCCGAGTTTCACAACATCATGCTTGAAGAAAAGGAGAAGTGCCACCCAATGCTAGTGATGCCTGCAGCACCCCAGCCCCTTCAGTCTCGCTACCACTATTCAGTCTGTGATACGGTCAGCAAAAGCAAGAAGGAGTACATTAGAGGGAACAAAGCTATTGAAAGGGAAAGTGTTATAAGGCAAGACAATCTCACTAAGCAAATACATATTACGAATAACGCCTATATGCACCCAATCTAAATGTGCACAGATTTAATACTCTTAATCCTACCGTACAGCAACCATTTCCAACATCAGGCTGTGAAATATTCCATGATTGCATATTGATAACAGAAGACCAAATCAAAGAAAGGGTAGTTGTAACTGATACCCTAGTGCGAGAAGGAGAACTGTGGGGCAGGCGGCTCTATTTTCAAACTACCAGAGGTAGAATAGCAGCATTGTATACTATTACTACCCTTGTGAATGTGGTGGAGACATGTATGCTATCACAATGTTCTGCACAAGCTGTAGAGATTATCGCACAGACTAGGGCATGTGAATTAGATAACAGTCTGATGGTAAAAATGTATACTGATAGCCAATATGCCTTTGGAGTGGCCCATAACTTTGGAAAACTGAGGAAAGATTTAGGATTCCTCACCTCTCAAGGACAGAAAATACAACACCTTAATTGTAAAATTGCTGAATGCTTTAGCTTTACCCAAGCAAGTAGATATTAAATGCTGTGGAAGTAAGATAATTGTGGATGATGTTGAGAAAGGGAATACTTTTGCTGATTCAGTAGTAAAGGTGGCAGCTCAAAGGGAATGCTCCCTCACCTATTTATCTTATGTATTACAGCCTACTGAAACAGATGAACTGACTCTAAACAGACACGGTGTTTTGAGAGCTAGAAAAAACTGTCCACCTAGGAGGACCTGGCTAAATTGGCAGAAACTGGTAAACAGCTAGATGGAATGTGGAAGGATAAGGAGGGTTGTATAAGACTGCCATTGATCTATGGCCGATTAAATGGCATTACCCGTGCACAGCCCAGCGCATTTGAGGAGAGATACCATGTGTGTATTTTTCAACAAATGGTACAGTAACACCAAGTTTAGAAAGACTGCAGAGCAGATATGTAAAAACTGTATGGTTTGTGCACAACATAATGCTGGAAAGGGAACTGACACTTCGTGGACAATTTGCACCACCCGCAGTACCCTTTGAAGATTTGCACAAGGATTTCAATGAAATATCTCCGACAAACAAATATTGGCCTGCACTGGTGGTAGTCTATGTTCTCAGTTGGATAGAACTAAAAAGAATGCGTCTGTTCTCATAACAGAACCAGCATGATATCGACTTCATTTTAGCCCAGAAGAACAAGTTACTTACCTACGGTAACGCTTTTTCTGGTGGATACAGTATCTGCCTGTGGATTCCTCACCTTGTGAATATCCCCTGCGCCAGCAACATTCGGAAACTTTTGTAGCTCTCCACGCCGACGTCACAGAAGCACGGCTCCGCACGCGGCTCCGCTGACGTCACTGGATCCATAAGAGGACCTCGCCGGTGTGATGACGTCAGTTCTGCCCTTTTTTCCGTGCCTTCGAGGCACACGGACGGACCGACAACTATATATATATATATATACACAGTATACACAGTACATAATATACAAACCAACACACACAGTGTGAAGTCAATGCAGGAAAGCAAAAGAAATAACACACTTCCTTTGACAGCAATAGATAAATTTTGACACATCATCACTATTGTAGGTATACAAGGGTGGACAACGGGGAGGCGGGTGGGTCAGTGAGGAATTCACAGGCAGATACTGTATCCACCATAAAAAGCGTTACCTAAGGTAAGTAACTTGTTCTTCTGGGCTAAAATGAAGTCGATATCATGCCGGTTCTGTTCTGAGAACAGACGCATACTTTTTAGTTCTATCCAACTGAGAACATAGACTAACTAGTTCTTCTGATGGATACATCTGCCAGTGGATTCCTCACAGCAGTCCCACTCCCGGAGGAGGGTATCCACCCTTCTATACCAGAAAGTCCTAAAGGACGGAACGAGCAAAGTGTCCGTCCCTCCTCACCTCGGAATCCAAGCAGTAATGCTTCGCAAAAGTGTGGAGGGAGGCCCAAGTTGCCGCCCTTCACATGTCCTCCTCAGGAACACCTCTAGATAAAGCAGATGTAGAAGACTTTTCCCTGGTAGAATGAGCCCTTATACCCTCTGGAGGTTCCTTACCGGCCAAAGAGTAACATATCTTGATTCCCAAGATAATCCATCTGGAAAGGGTGCGCCTGTGCAGCGCTTTGCCTTTCCTGCAGCCAACAAAGCCCACGAAGAGCTGGTCATTCACTCGAAAGTCTTTAGTCCTATCGAGGTTAAAAACTCACCGCCTTCTTAGGGTCCAAGCGGTGAAGCCGCTCCTCCTCCTTGGAAGGGTGAGGATAGAAGGTAGGAAGGGTAATGGACTGCCCCAGATGGAAAGGAGTTACCACCTTAGGCAGAAAAGCAGCCCTAGTCCTGAGTACCATTCTTTCAGCATGAATGGTCAAGAACGGGGGTTTCGAACTCAGAGCTTGAAACTCACTTACCCTCCTTGCCGAGGTAATGGCAATGAGAAAAACTGTTTTGAAAGACAATAGCCTTAAGGGACACTTGTGCAAGGGCTCAAAGGGAGAACCCATCAACTAAGTTAAGACAAGATTTAAGTCCCATTGAGGCACAATAAATGGAGTGGGCGGAAATTTGTTGGTCAAGCCCTTAATGAACCGTAATACAATAGGTGATTTAAACAAAGACAGCTGATCCGGCAAACAAAGGAATGCTGACAAAGCCGATAAATAACCCTTCACAGTAGCTACAGCAAAGCCTTGCTGAGCTAGAGAGAGAGCAAACTGAAGAATGTTGGATAAACAAGCCCTCAAAGGGTCAATAGACTTCTCCCCACACCAAAGGACAAATTTGGACCACCTATAGGAATAGATAGACTTGGTGGAGTGACGCCTGGCAGACAAAATCACGTCTGCCACGTCAGGCGGGAGAGAAAAAGAATTCAGGTTGCCCCGTTCAATCTCCAGGAATGAAGGTGTAAGCTCTGGGGGTGTAGAACCTGCCCCTCCGACTGTGAGAGGAGGTCTGCCCTGAGAGGGAGACGGAGCGGAGGGCACGAGGAGAGGTGGAGAAGATCTGTGTACCACACCCTTCTTGGCCAGTCCGGGGCGATAAATAGGACTTGGGCCCAGTCTTGGCGAATCTTCCTCAGAACCCGAGGAATCAAGGGTATGGGAGGAAACGCGTAAAGGAGATGTGAGTACCATCTCACCTGAAATGCGTCCCCCAAAGCTCTCTGCATCGGATACTTGCGACTGCAGAATGACGGGCAGTGAGCGTTCTCGCGAGTGGCACACAGGTCCACCAGAGGAATTCCCCACGTCCAAAAGACGTGACGAACCCCCTCCGGATGGAGCCTCCACTCATGGTCGGCAGAGAACTACCGACTGAGACTGTCTGCACGCACGTTCAGAACTCCGGCCAGATGATTTGCCATCAAATAAATCTGATGATCCTGAACCCAGGACCAGAGACGCAGAGCCTCCCTGCAGAGACAATGCGACCCCACTCCTCCCTGCTTGTTGACATACCACATCGCGGTAGTGTTGTCCGTCAGGACTTGAACCGATTGACCGCGAAGGGAAGGGAGAAAGGCCTTGAGTGCCTAACGTATCGCCCGCAACTATAAAAGGTTGATGTGAAGCAACCTTTCCTCTGGAGACCAAAGACCTTTAATCTTCAGATCCCCCAGATGCGCACCCCACCCTAAAGTGGATGCATCCGTTATCACTGTGGCCACCGATGGAGGTAGATGGAAGGGCTTTCCTTGAGACAGATTGCCCTCCACGCTCCACCAAGACAAATCCGGTGCAGCTTCTCTGGAGATCCTCACAGACTCCGAGATCTCCGTTGTGCTGATACCACTGCCTGCGGAGGTACCACTGGAGCGCCCTCATGTGCCAGCGTGCATGGTTGACCAATAGAATGCAGGAAGCAAACAGGCCGAGCAGACGAAGGACCTTCAGGACTGGAACGGCCGCTCCATTGAAAAACAACGGAATCATTTCCTGTATGTCGAGAATCCTTTGAGGAGGAGGGAATGTTTGACACACAGTAGTGTCTAGTACCGCCCCTATGAACAGGTTGCGCTGAGAGGGCACCAGGTGAGATTTGGGCAGGTTTATCGAGAAACCCAATTTGTACAACAGCTGAGTTGTAACCTGCAGATGATGAAGCACCTTCTCTGGCGACTCCGCTTTGATCAGCCAGTCGTCCAGATAGGGGAAAACTGGAATCCCCAACCTTCTGAGATGGGCCGCCACCACCGCCATCACCTTGGTGAAGCCTCGAGGTGCCAGTAGTAAGACCAAACGGGAGGACCGCAAACTGATAATGCTGCGATCCTAACGTAAAACGGAGATACTTCCTGTGCGACTTCAGGATGGGGATGAATAAATACGCATCCTGCAAGTTGATCGATACCATCCAGTCCTCCAGTTGCAGCGCTTGAAGACCCTGCCAAGGGTTAGCATCTTGAACTTCTCCTGCTTCAGAAAAAGGTTCAAGATCCTGAGGTCCAGGATTGGACGCAGCCTGCCATCCTTCTTAGGAATCAGGAAATACCGCGAGTAGCATCCCTGACCCCTTTCCTGCTCTGGAACCACCTCTATCGCACCTTTTTTCAGCAATGAAAGGTCTTCCTCCTGCAGGAAAAGAAGGTGATCCTACGAGAAAGCACCTTGGCAAGGAGGGTAATTCGGAGGGAATTCCCGAAAGGGAAGAGCATACCCATTTTCTACAAGATTTATAACCCAAAGGTCTGTAGTGACCAATTCCCAATCTTGTAGAAAATGGGTAAGCCGACCCCCCCACAGGACCAACATGATCCAGAATGGTGGATCTAGGGCTGCTTTGCAGAGGGAGGGAGGGAGAGGAAGAAGAGGAGGAGGGAGGGAGGGAGGGAGGGAGGAAGGAGGAGGGAGGAGGGAGGGAGGGAGGGAGGGAGGGAGGGAGGGAGGGAAGGAGGAGGAAGGGAGGGAGGAGGAAGAAGGGAGGGAGGGAGGGAGGGAGGGAGGGAGGGAGGGAGGGAGGGAGGAGGAGGAGGACTGACTACCTCGAGCACGACCTCTGTTTCTGCCCCTGTAGCTCTTATACAGGCTATTTTGTTGCTGTTGCTGAGGCTGCCTGTAGGTCCGAAAGGACAACCTCCCAAAACCTCTGTACCTCCTATAAGAGGAACCTCTAGGCTGTGCCTTCAGGCCCAGAGACTTGGCCGTCGTTTTGCTCTCCTTGAACCGTACCAAGTCTGCATCCGCCTTCTTCCCGAACAGCCCAGAACCATCAAAAGGCAGGTCCAGAAGCATTGCCTGCACATCAGGGGAGAACTCTGAAGATTTAAGCCAAGCACTCCTCCTTGTGGCGACCGAGGAGCCCATGATCCTGGCAACAGAGTCCGCAGTGTCCAAACCACTCTGGATAACCTGACGTGCAGCCGCCTGAGTGTCCGACAGGACTTCATTAAAATTCTGCCTGTCCTCCTCAGATAACTTAGGAGCCAGCTGTTTAGCAGAATCCATGAGAGCGTGGATATAACAGCCCAAGAGACAGGTGGCATTTGTGGACTTTAAGGCCATACTCGCTGAGGAGAACACCTTCTTGGCCGATTGGTCGAGCTTTTTCGACTCCCTATCACTAGGAACCTGTGGAAAGGCCCCAGAAGATTTTGAGCAGGCAGCCTGAACCACCAGACTTTCAGGAGAAGGATGGGAAGTAGGAAAGTCTGGATATCCTGGAGCCGCCCTGTACCTCCTAGCAACAGACTTAGATACTGCTGGAGCCGAAAAGGGCTTACGCCAAACCTCCATGACTGGCTCAGTGATGGCATCATTAAATGGAAGTGAAGACTACCAAGGTGGAGGGAGAATGAAGAACCTCAGTCAGGATGTTGGGTTTAAATTCAGCAGTTGGGAGCTGTAAGTCCAAAAGCTCTGCTGCTTTCCTTATGATCGTGTGGTAAGGAGCCACATCCTTAGAGGGAGCATCAGTAGGAGGAGTAAGCTCCCATTCCGGTGACAAATTAAGACCATTTCCTTCTTTTAGTTCCTCAAACAAGTTATCTGACTCCATGAGCTCACCCTCTTCCATTTCTTCCACCTGGTACCTTTGCTCCTCCAAAATTTTCTGTGCTTCTCACCTGGATCTAATCCTCAGAACCGGCGTCGGCGGCGCTGCACACGACTCCGACGGAGCCAGCGTCGAACACGGATCCGGAGGAGCAGCCGGAGTCAAACGAGGTCGAGCCGGAGAAAAAGGGAGCGGTGTCGACGTCCTTGGCGCCGGGAAATGACAAGACGGCGTCGCTGGACAGAATGGCATAAATGGAGCCTCAGCGTTGGCCTGAGGGACCCCCAGATTAAAGGCCATTTGACCCATGGGACCCGAAGGTGCTCCAGAGGGGTACATCGCTCTCGAAAAGACGCCATACATAGCATTTAAATAATGCAATGGGTCTTGCCCCGGGCCAGGAAAGGGGGGGGTAAGGCTCAGATTGAGGCATTACCGGTCTCAGGCCAATCGGCGCCGACTGTGGAGCCAATGGAGCCGAAGACTCATCAGGAGACGGAGCCTCTTCCACCGGAGTCGGAGAATGCGTCGGCGATGGAGCCGGAGAACACTCCGGAGAAGCCGCAGGCAAAGTCGGGCAAACAGGAGAAGCTGGATTTGACACAGAAGGAGAGGGAGAAACATAGTCCTTACGACGTCGAGAAGCAGGTGAAGTCGATCTCGGAGCCGTCTCCTTATCCGAACGGCATCGAGAGCCGTGCCTCCTCTTCCTTTTACGTTTCTTCGACTTCGAAGCATGACCAGACGTCGACTTCGAGCTCGACCTTGAGCGCCATCGACCACTCTTCTCCTTCCTCATCTTCGCTATAAATAGCTTTGCTTCTCTGTCCTTTAAGGCCTTTGGATTCATCTTGCGGCAGCAAGAGCATTCCTTGACGTCGTGATCCGACGACAGGCACCAGACACAATCCTCGTGTGGATCCGTAAAGTACATGTGTTTACCACACTCTCTACACGGCTTGAATCCTGACATCTTGAAAAAGCAAGAAGAAAGCAGAAATACCAGCAGAAACACAAAGTAACCAGTAAAGGTACAGAGAGTCCCAGAAAACAGTTAGCGTCGACAGCGTGGAAAAAAGGGAACTGACGTCATCACGCCGGCGAGGTCCTCTTATGGATCCAGTGACGTCAGCGGAGCCGCGTGCGGAGCCGTGCTTCTGTGATGTCGTCCTAGTCGGCCTGGAGAGCTACAAACGTTTCTGAATGTTGCTGGCGCAGGGGATATTCACAAGGTGAGGAATCCACTGGCAGATGTATCCATCAGAATGGTAAAGCGTGTACCATAACCGGGGACACAGGTATAGTAAGAATAAGAAAATAAAGAAGGAACTATAACTACAGCTATAAATGCCATCACAGATAATCTTAAGTGTGTGGTGGAAGGAAATTGGAAGCCTCAGATGGGGTAACTGGGGATGGCTTATTAAGGAAGTAGTTATTAAGATACGTGTGCCGATTTTAACCTTTTGTATTCTCATCAAAATGCTACCAGCATATTTATACTTTTGTAAACCCAGACAAAGGGTGATGGCAAGGGCACACGAATTATGCTATTGTGCGGCCATGGCGATTTTTGCATAGTTATTAGTTTGTCAAATTTGCAACATAATCATTCATCAGCCACATAATCTGCAGATTTTAACCCCAAAAATTGTGTTTCTAGCTCAAACGGTTCAAAAGTTACTAAAAATTAAGGGTGGGCGTAGTGGGGCTACGTGAAGCAGCACGTAGTGTGCCCAAATCTACGCACACTACGTGCTTCGCGTAGCCCCACTACGCGCCACCCGCCTCCCGCCCGCCCGCCCTCCTTTTAAATCAAACCCCGCATTTACAATAAATACTAAATTAAAGAAACTTACCTGAAACGCGGCGTCTCCGGGGCTCCCTCTTCCATTTCAAACTTCTTCTGACAAATGCGCATGCGCGGAAGTCCACGCATGCGCATTTCTTGCGAGAAATGCGCATGCGCGGGCGTCCGCGCATGCGCATTAGTCAGAAGAAGTTTGAAATGGAAGAGGGAGCCCCGGAGACGCCGCGTTTCAGGTAAGTTTCTTTAATTTAGTATTTATTGTAAATGCGGGGATTTGATTTAAAAGGAGGGCGTGCGGGAGGCGGGTGGCAGCGGCAGGCAGCTACGCTTCGCCCTGGGTGTGCGTAGCGCTAGCCTGCTTCGCCTACTTCGAAAACTGCGAAGCAGGCAGCGCTACGTACACTACGTGGGCGAAGCGTAGTGTCTCGCCCAGGGTTACTAAAAATGCGACTACACATGTTGCCGTGAAGGGGAAGGCCCTTTGCAAAGCTGGACGGGTCACCTTTCTGTTGCATAGTGCTGTGTTTGGATGTTTAAACAAGTTACTTATGGGGTGAAACCAATGCTCACAGAGTGTTACCAAGTTTAAAAACAATGAAATAATCAAGTAGTACTATTACAAAATGTGCTGCATTATGCTACATACTTTGCATTTTGTTGCTGCAAAATATACCTAATGTCCGGAAAGAACAGCGTTGGGAACTTGAAAAGAAAGGGCAGTCATGCTCAGAGGTATGAGGCAATCAGGATACTAATGAGCGAATTGGAATAGACTGAACAAATGTTGAACATTCGTTCAAAAGGCGGGGGTATTGACAAAGAATAATGAGACAATCCGGATACTAAAGAGAGAATTTGACTAGACTGAACCAATGTTGAACATAAGTTCAAAGGGGGGGGGGGTGGATTGAGAACAAATACTTTTTTTATCTTCAGCTCTCTTAGCTTCCATTTTGTATGACTGTGCCATCCATTTTGTTAAAATGCTTAAACATGTTTGAACATTGTGCAATGCAGCTGTGTGGGAGGGGTGTGGATTTAAGAGAAATGTTTGTATTCTGCTAAGTCATTGAGATACGACTTGTATGTATCCGAGATGCAGGTGTTGGTTTTACTCATTACCACCTCTCTTTATATGCTGTTAGGATGTGTAGCTGTTCTACTACAATGTCTAGTTTCGAGGTGAAATTTTTTTTTTCAACGGTAACCTATGCAATTTCATATTGCCCTATACTAAATCCCCACTAATCCTGTTTGGGTTCCGGAGTTGCATGCTAACCGCCAAAAAGCTCTTAACACCTCATCAGGGGTAGCAAGCACTATATAAATGCAAGCCCTTCACTATACTATCCCTCCACTATCCTTTTTCAATACTAATAAACTCACATGTCCATCGCTCAAACTAATTTATTATTCCTCCCTATTTAATCCCCACTAATCCCGTTTGGGTTCCGGAGTCGCGTGCTACTCGCCGAAACGCGTTTTAACACCTCATAAGGGGTAGCAAGCATTATATAAATGCAAACCCTTCCCTCTTCTATCCCTCCACTATCTTTTTGCAATCTAAATAACAGACTAACATGTCCACTGCTCAAGTTAATCTCATATTTCCCTGTACTAATTCACCAACAATCCTTTTCGGGTTCCGGATTAGCATGTTACTCGCCAATAAGTGCTTGGACGCCTCGCCAGGGGCAGTAAGCGCTATATAACTGCAATTACAATACAATGTAACCAAGAATATATAAATACCTTGCTGTTGTGTAATAAGAGCAGTTACTTGGGAACTGTTAGTTCCTCGACTCTCAGATCTAGCTTACAAATACATTCCCATGATTGTAATGTTAACTTGTAAGTGTTTCCGTTCTTTAGGTAATCATTCTTTTACAACCTTGATACCAGGTCCTAGGATCAGGTTAAGGATCGGTGTCTGAATAGTCCCACCCACATGCGGAATCCCTGCACCTTTTCAAAGACCATCTATTGCAAATTCACCTTTTTTTTTTTAAAAGGTGATATTTTATTTGAAAAGCAATAATTGGCACCCTAAAAATCAAGTAATATTGGCAAATTCAATTTATTAAAAAAAAATAATCATACAAAAACCTAGACTTAAGTACCACACAAAAACGCTTTCATAATTTTTTTTTAAGAAATGAAGGGAAAACAATGTAGCACATATGCTTCAGCCAAGTAATATTGAAAATTGATACTATAGCTTCAACCCCTTATCTAATGAGGCTTCCCGGCCTTGTAGTATGGAGTCCCTTTTTTGATGTTTGGGGCAATTTCAGCTTAAGGTTTCATAACTTTTTTTCCACAAAAGGTATCCAGGCACATTTTTGCATCTTTTTTTCCTCAAATGCTGCCAATTCTCAAGGTACCCAGGGTTGGTTTGTGTATCCCACTTGACGGAATAGACCTAGTAGACAAAAAAACATGTTTTTTGATCGGTTGAGGGGGGGGGGGGGGGGGCAGGAGGGGGGCTGGGGGGTGCTGTGCAAAAAAAAAAATGTTAGTCCAAAAATATTATCATTAAAAAAAGGATTGCTTTCAGGAACAAGCAGAGTTGTTAGTGGCAGTCGAATTTTCCTAATTTATGTGGTTTCCATTGTGGAAATGTAGTTTCTAAATGCTTACTAGGATGAACACAAATTCTTCCATTTTGTATTTAGCCAACATTTTGCATCAAGAGCTCTGGTGTTTTTTTGTAATCCTCCATGCCTGCACGAACAAGGTTTATTTTGTGCGTATCTTAGCCCACCTGGTAGTGTCATATATCCTGTCTCTTTTGCTTCCACTTGCTTTGGCCTCATCAGTAATCGACTTCTGTTACCTACACTTCTCGCTTGAGAGAAATGTTACAAGAACTGCCTATGCATTATAACCACAGAATTTTCCAAAATTCGACCGTAGGGTTGGTATTTGAGCAGTAGCCATATTTTTGTACTTGTCACCTGGCCTAGTGTAACGCTTGAGAAGCTATGCGGCTAACATGTTCTTATCTGTAATGAGTAATATGTTTCACGAGCGCCTACCGTGTAACCCCAGACACCAACGAGATTAACGTTAAAAACAAATTACAACTGCCACATGCACCTATTGTTTAAGAAATGAATAAAAACCTTGTGAGACTTCTGGTAGTCGCTCCCTTCTCTCATGGCCATTATTAGTGCTGTGGTTTGTATGTCCGCTAAAGTGACAATACATTTTGACACATTTTCAGTTACCTCTGACAACTCGTCTTCTTGCACTTCACCACCATGTACTTACAGTTTGTGGCTGTAATCCATGTGTGAACCAGGGAAGCTAAACATTTATGAAAACTAGACAAAATTTCAAACTCAGCGATGGCTTATTTATGTTCATCCTTCATGGTCTTCCCAAAGAAACTAATTATTGAAGAAAAAAAAATGTTAAAAAAAAAAGTCGTTTACAGATAGAAATAGGTGACTGCATCGGATTTTTTTTTTTTTTTTTACCTCAATGACCATATTACAAAAGTAACACACTATTACATCAGTCTGTCTTTTCTAGTTGCAGGGATTTATAGTATAAGCTGGTTGTCCAAAACCATGTCATACTCAAAGTCAACAACTGAGCTGCAGCTTATGTTATTATTGTCTACATGCGAGGACCTGGGCCGAAATTATAAAAACTAACTTCATCTTGCTTAGACCACATGGTTGTATCACCACAGTACATGAACATGCTTTAGAATGATCAATTACAGACTATAGATGGTATTTTACAGTCTTCGGCAACTGATGGACTGGGAAAACAAGAGTAAAATGTGATGTTCTCGTGCCAGCCATTGCAAATGTTTCTCAAGGTTGTATCTGCACTATTTTGCTAATGTTATCTTTAGTACCAGGAAGTAGTTGTTACACATCTAATGAATGCACAACTGTTCTCCTCGCTTGAGAACCAAACTGTAGGGTAAATTTCCATTACGAAGGGAGAATATACCTGTGCTCACAGTTTGTGTTTTAGAAATGTTTGGAACATTGGCTTGAGGTGTCATTCAGTTGAATAAACTTTGCTCTCAATGAATAATTCTACTATTGACTTTTATTTAAGAACTTGGCTATTCATATTGTAAAATCGAATCAATAAAAAATGGTTATGCGGTAAACCGATGCACTTTTGAAATCTGCGCAAGATAAGGACATTTGAAAGAGTGGTTATTTGTACATCTCTGAATTTGGGGTACCCATAGTATGTAATTCAGAGGGCATTTTGCAAAATGAGATCTTTTAGCAAACTTGCCTACATTTGGAGGCCAAAAGGAAAATGCTACTTACCAGTATGCATCTGTTCTTGGCATGTAGAGCTGCAGAATATCATACTTTTGCATAGATCGCCATCTGGTGTTGGGCTCGGATGCTTGCACCTTGTTGTTGTCTTGGAAGAAGTCTTTTGTAGTCACAAGATAGGTGACTCCTCCCTTGGACGATAGGGCGCATGGGCATCGACTTCATCCTCAGATTGTTTTTCGCCATGATGGAAAATGATGGAGTTTGTAAGAAACAGAAAAGATGTCCATGTGAATGTATTTAAGTAAGATAACACAGGAACAGATACAGGTTCCGGAGAGGCGGGTGGGCGCATGATATTCTGCAGCTCTACATGCCAAAAACAGATGCATACTGGTAAGTAGCATTTTCCGTTCGAGGCATATGATCTCCAGAATTCATACTTTTGCATAGACTGTACAGCAGTGTCTCCCCTAGCGGTGGTCACCTGTATTTATTGCAGTGGTTTAGAAAAGTGTCCTAAGAACAGCCTGGCCTACAGAACCCTGTTGCTGCGCCTGCACGTCTACACAATAGTGTTTGGTGAGGTGTGTGTAGTAGACCATGTCGCTGCTTTACAAATGTCTTCTAGGGGAATGTTCCCTAAGAATGCCATGGACGCCCCTAGTTTGCCTGTTGAGTGCGCTCTAAAGGGGAATTGTTAATGTGCGTTTTGCCTTCTGGTAACATATTTGAATGCATTGGTCTATCCACCTGGCAATTCCAGCTTTGGAGATGGGGTTTCCTTTATGAGGTGGAGAGAAAGCTACAAACAGTTGGTTTGTCTTTGTAAAAGGTTTAGTCCTGTCAATGTAATAAAGTAAAGCTCTTTTGACGTCAAGTGTGTGAAGAGCTCTCTCTGCTACGGAATGTGGGTTTTGGAAAAACACTGGTAACTCTACAGATTGATTAAGATTGAAAGCAGAGATTACTTTGGGAAGGAATATAGAATTTGTTCTAAGAACCACCTTGTTACGATGAATTTGTCAGAATGGTTCTTGTATGGTTAAAGCCTGGATCTCACTTACTCTCCTGAGAGAGGTGATTGCGACAAGGAAAGCTACTTTCCATGTAAGAAACTGCAGTTCACATTTGTGTAAAGGCTCAAATGGGGGACCCATGAGCCTAGTAAGGACAATGATTATGGTTCCACACTGTAGAGGCTGTCGGTGTGGGAGGAATTCTCCTTTTAAGGCCTTCCATAAAGGCTTTGATAGCGGGTACTCTAAACAATGACAAATGTTGTCTGTTTTGCAGGTAGGCAGCAAGGGCAGCCAGATGAAATTTTAAGGATGAATATGCTAGATTACATCTTTGTAGATGCAGCAAATAGCAATTGATGTTCTGAACGGAAGCATCTAGCGGGTCAATTTTGATGTTATTGCAGTAAATGATCAATCGTTTCCATTTGGCTGCATAGCAAGCTCTAGTAGTAGGGCGTCTGGCTTCTTTGATAATGTTCATACAGTCCGGTGGGAGGTCAAAGTAACGGAACTCTAGGACTTCAGGAGCCAGATTGCTAGATTCAGTTGTGCTGGATCTAGGTGCCTTATCTCTCCATGGTTCTGCGTCAGCAGCTTTGGGGAGAGATGTCGTTTTTGGTGTGGAACTACTGAGAGTTCGAGGAGTGTTGTAAACCATGGTTGCCGTGCCCATGTGGGAGCAACTAGGATCATCTTGAGAGACTGTTGTTTGAGCTTGCGTACTACAAGCGGAATGAGTGGGAGTGGCGGAAAAGCGTACGCAAATCTGCCTGACCAGTTCATCCATATCGCATTGCCCATGGACAACGGGTGTGGAAACCCGGCGGCGAAGGTTGGGCATTTTGCGTTTGCGTGTGTGGCGAACAGATCTATGTTGGGGTCGCCCCTCATCTGGAAAAATGGTTGAAGAACTTGAGGATGAAGTTCCCATTCGTGTATCTGCTGTGTCTGCCAGAAGATATATGTTTTGCGGAATGGCCCATCTCCATATGCTTTGCGCTAGATGAGACAGCTGCAAAGTATGTGTTCTTCCTTGTTTCTGCATTTAATACATTGCTGTCATATTGTCCGTGTGGACCAGGACAGTCTTGTTGAGGAGATGTGCTTGGAATGATTTTAACGCTAAAAATATTGCCAGTAATTCTAGGTGATTGATGTGGAGCACTTTTTGTTGAGTGGCCCACCTGCTCTAAATTGTGTGGTTTAGGAGATGGGCTCCCCAGCCGGTGAGTGATGCGTCCGCTGTTAGTATTATCTGTGGAACTGGCTCTAGGAACGGCCGCCCTCTGAAAAGGTTTTGTGTGTTCCACCACTGCAGAGAGTGATGTGTGCGGCTGTCCACCAACACCAGATCTGTAAGTTGACCTTGAGCCTGATTCCACTGATGTGCTAAGCATTCTTGTAAGGGGCGCATCTGAAGTCTTGCGTGAGGTACTATGAGAATGCAAGAGGCCATCATTCCTATGAGCTGCATAAACACTTGAGCTGGAAGGGAGTGTTCGGGTTGAAATTTTGTGAGGAGGGTTTGCTTACTGGCTATCCTGGCTGGATTGGGGTATGCTAGAGCTTTGGAAGTGTTTATTGTGGCCCCTAGATACTGATGTAGGTAGGAGGGCTGTAGGTGTGACTTGGCGTGGTTTATTGTGAACCCCAAGTGGTGTAGCAGCTGAATTGTTTGGTGAGTGTGATGAACATACTGACAGTATGATTTGGCTTTTATCAGCCAGTCGCCCAGGTATGGAAACACATGGATCTGCTGTCTTCGCAAATATGCGGCTACTACCGCAAGACACTTTGTGAAGACTCTGGGTGCTGTGGTTACTCCGAATGGGAGAACCTTGAACTGATAGTGTTGGCCGTCCACTGTGAACCTTAGATATTTCCTGTGAGCAGGGAATATGGAAGTAGGCATCCTTGAGATCTAATGTGGCAAGGAAGTCGCCTTGTTGCAGCAGTGGAAGGACCTGTTGGAGAGTGATCATGTGAAAGTGATCTAATTGTATGTAGAAAATGAGGTCTGGGGTCCAGTATTGGCCTGAGAGTACCGTCCTTCTTGGGGATTAGAAAGTACAAGGAGTAAACCACGGTCCCTTGATCCTCCAGGGGAACTGGTTCTATTGCGTGCTTTTGAAGCTGTGACAGAACATCTTGTTTGAGAAGCGTTAAATGTTCTGTGGACATTGGACGCTGTTTGGGCGTTATGTTGGGGGGAGTTGCAGTAAGTTCCAGGCAGTAACCATACTGGATAATTTGTCTTACCCACCTGTCTGTAGTGATGGAATTCCAGACAGGTAGGAACTGTGAGAGTCTTCCTCCGATCGGAGTGGAATGGTCTGGAGGGAAGTCATTGTTTGTTTGTGGGGGAGGTGCGAGTGTTGTTACCTCGGCCTCTCCCTTTGTTGTTATTTCCCCTGTACCCACCTCTGGAATATCCCTTGTTGGGGGATGTTTGTGTGGGACTTTTATAGGAGGAGGAAGCAGTGTCTGTGCTGATGTTCTTGGATGCACTCCTCTAAAAGGAGCGACGAAAGGAGCATCGTGTAGATGGAGACTGTAATGCTCCCATAGATTTTGCAGTCTCAGTGTCTTTTTTCATTTTCTCCAAAAAGTTGTTCCTGATTGAACGGCTGATTCAGGATAGTAGTCTGCACTTCTTGTTTGAACCCAGAAATGCGCAACCATGCATGCCTTCGTAATAACACACTAGTGTTGATTGTTCCAGATGCAGTGTCTGCTGCATCGAGGGCTCATTTAATTGATGCGTTTCTGATTAACTTGCCCTCCTGAGTCACATTATTGGCTTTGGCCTTGTATTGGTCAGGCAAATGCTGCATTAGGCCCTCACGCTCGTCGTAGTGAGCACTATCGTATCTGGCAAGTAATGCTTGTGCATTAGCTATCCTCCAGTGATTAGCTGCCGGGGAGGAAACTCGTTTGCCTGAAGCGTCTAGTAATTTAGACTCTTTGTCTGGAGGTGGAGTCTCACCGGAGGTCTGAGAGTTGGCATGCTTCCTAGCATTGGTCACTACCAGGGAATCTAAGGGGAGTTGGCCTTTAATGTAGGTGGGATTATATTTATCAATCCGAGGATTGAGAATCCTGGTCCTGACAGGGTCTTTGAAGACGTCTAGAGCTGGTTTGATGACACCTTTCAGCATGGGTAATGTTTATACTGTCTTTTGTGACTGTGCAAAAGTGTCTACCAGGAAGTCTTCCTCTGTGAGGTCTGAATGCATTTGAACGCCATGATATTGGGCAGCCCTATCAATGAGCTGATTAAACCCAATGTTGTCATCTGGGGGAGATGGCCTTGTTGGGTATGCATCTGGATCAGGAAGGTCTGGAGGAATTACAGGGTCATTGTATTCGTCCCATGTGTCCTGTGGTATGTTAGTGTCATCATTAGGATCATTGAAAGGGTCATTAAGTCCACCCCCACCCCCAAGGTCATCATCACCCTGTGGTGGTGGTGAGTAAGGAGGAAGTATGGAAGACTATGGAGGAGAGAAAGGCTTAGTAGGAAGAACAGGAGAAGAGGGTCTTAATGATGAAGTTGCACAGTCTCTTTTCTTCACAGGTACTGCAGGAAAGTGTGGGGTATCCAATTTCCTCTTGTTCTCCGGGTTACTGACAACACGGCCTGTTTTAGGGTCCACATGCAGTGTTTCTCTTTTGGATCGATAGGATTTGGTAGAAACAGTTCTTCCTTGTTGGCGTCTCATTTCGGCACCGATTTTTCCGGTTCCGAACGTGGTTTAGATTTCTGCTCTCGAGCCTAAGAAGGGGTTTTTGGGTCCTTCGTCTTCGGTGTCGAGTCCGAAATCTTTTTCAGATCCGAAGGTTGTCGAGGTTTCTTCGGATACGATGCCTTTTGTTCTTTCGGTGCCAAAGTGCTTGGTGCCGAGGCTTTTTTGGAGATAGCGGGAGTAGGATGCGTTCCCGCTTTCGGCACCGACGGTGTTTTGGGGCACAGACGTGCAGCTTTCTCGGTCCTGAGCCGCCGGAAGGCTTCTCCTTTGTCTTCGAAGCCAGGCCCGGAGGCGGGGCTTCTGAAGTTTTCTTTCGGTCGTGACTAAGACCTTCAGGTGAAGTCTTGACGGAGCCGCCTTTTTTTCGGGTGGGGTTGGGGCAGTGGCAGTTGTGCTCACTCGTTGACCTAGAGTGATGTAGTCATCGGAGTCATCTGCTTCGGATATGATGTCTAGATCCTCTGAATCCTCTGCCTCTGGAACGTCGGGGCCTTCATCAATGATGTCTTCTGGCACCGGTGCAGCCTCTTGCGCCATAACGTGTCGTTGAGCCCGGCGATCACGGATAGTCTTCTTGGACCGGAATGAGGCGCAGGCTTGGCAATCTTTTTCTTCGTGTTTGGGCGCGAGACAAAGGTTGCAGACCTTGTGTTGGTCGCTGTGTGGAAATTTAGCTCCACACTCGGGCATTCTTTTTAATGGAGTCCTTTCCATTAGCCGAAGGCCCGAATGGCGTCAATAGGCCCAGTGGCCCGCATCGACGACCAGAATCTAGTATTTGAGTTAGCGTGTCGAAAGGCACGCAAACAAAAACAATAACGTCGAGTTTGCGATGGTTTGCGCATCAAAAAGGTTTGGAAAACACAGTACCGAACCGGAGCGCTGTAGTTACATCCGAACCCAATGGCGGAAAAAAACAATCTGAGGATGGAGTCGATGCCCATGCGCACTATCGTCCAAGGGAGCAGTCACCTATCTAGTGACTACAAAATACTTCTTCTAAGACAACAACAAGGTGCAAGCATCCGAGCCCAACACCAGATGGCAATCTATGCAAAAGTATGAATTCTGCAGCTCATATGCCTCGAACATACAGCTTCAAAAACGCAACATTGATACAAAGCTTTCATCTTGAAAACTGACTGATTTTATTGGTGTGGGTAGTTGAAACATTTGGGCCTGGGCTCGACCGTAACCTTGGCAAACCTACCAAATCCAGGCATTTCTAGGGACTAGACACTCAGGGGAGTCGAGGATAGTGTGCATCTCAGAATGTTTTTTTTTTTACTCAGATTGCTCTGTAAACATCAAAAGTTGGCTAAAATCAAGCATTTTCCTCACATTTCAGTGAAAGAAAGTTTCAGAATCAGTGGGGATCCAAAACAGTTGTTCACCTCCATTGTTGAGCCTAGCGATCGCAAATGGTCAAAACTTGAACTGTGTGAAGTCAATGTAATGCCAATGAAGTCTTCACTTGGTTACAGTTTTGGTCCACTCGTGATGTACATTTGTCAAAAAACGCAGAAAGGGTGGCCAAGGTGGATGTTAAATTTGCTCCCTAACCATCAACACTAAACACAACAAAATACCTAAGAGCAGTTATTAGAAACCTAAGATATTGGCAAAGAACTCCTCTAATAGGACAAAATCCCTCATCCACCAAAGGTGGCATGTTCTATCACAGGGACTCTCCTCACAGTGCAAGAGCAAGTCAAAGTGCAAAAAGAAATATGTAAACGGAATGATTAAAACTGACCACAAGGCAGATGTTATGCTTTATTGTCATCTGTCTGGGTCAGGATAAAAAAACGAGCGGCAGGTTTTCACCAGGGTTGTATTCAAGTTAAAGCAAACATTGTGAGGCAGTGTTTTCCCATCCCACTTTTGTTTAAGAAGGCTCCCTCGAGCCAGAAAGCTGAAGAGCTTTTGTAGATGCTCCTGTGTGCCACTGAGAGGTACTGAGACCGGAGAGGACTGTGGCAGCATTCTCAGCAACCCCCGATAAAAAAAGATTTTTGATCGCTACTGGTGATGGATAAACTCCAGATACACGTGTCTAGAGATTTACAGCACTATCTGCACCAACTCTGGTGAAAAACCACAGCTAATATTCAAGTAAGCGCAAACATTGTACTGCATTTAGGATAATGCTAAGGGGTGAACTGAACAGTGCTGTGATGTGAGGCAGTATGCATCCATCCTCCTTCAACTTCTAATATCACCAAGATCCTATTTTTTTTATGTCAGCCCTGCAGCATTCTTTACTGTTATGGACTCTCCTGGCACACCAGATTACTTTATGGGGGTAAGCCAGCGTTATAATAACATTGGAATGCCTTTTGTTTTCCAATTTCTCTACAAGGTCTTCCAGAATGGAGATGAAGAGCTTGTGCAGGAGTGAAAAATGGTAGAATGCGATACAAGAGTGTCTCAAATGGTTGCTTTGGCCATTAGTCACCATCTATTTTCAGTGATGGGTTCCCTCTTTCAGACTCCCTTTCATGGCCCGATACACTTAATTTATTCCAGTTTCATACACTTTTGTGGCTTGCTACACTGCGTGAGCTTCCTGTAGACATGGTCAATCAATGACACAGCCAGGCTTTCACATCTGGACAGATCAGTCTGATAACCCTCTTTCTCGTATCACAGCTTCCCTGTGATGGAGGCAGAACATTTGCACAAGAATTGTCAGGGGGCAGTCAGCCCTCTTTAGCTTGGGGTGGCCCCTCTTTGGCCAGAGCACGGCTCATGGTGGGGTTTCCCCAACTTTGTGCAGCAGACCAGTGGAGCCACAACGAATACCCATTCAGTTACCTTGGGACTCCCGTACGTCCACAGTATATATCAACTGCTCAGTGGGCAGTGAAGTCTTATGCTTAGACTACACCAGGGAAATCTTTTTTTAGTCCAGTAGCCAACTTCAGTACCACACAACAATGGAAGATGGGTTTAGTAGTCCCAATTGATCAAGTCTATAGTTTCTTTACAGGGGGTTGGGTGGCAGATAACAATGACTGAGTAGTTTAGAGGGGAGTAGCAGGCTAGACACTCAAGACAATGTTCACCGCTACTGGCCCAGCAGTTTGCCTTCTCATTTGTCTGTGTTTCTTCTCTTACGCTACTACCTACGCCTTGTGCTCTCAGCATCAGGGATCCTGCGCACTTCAGGCCCAAGACATGACCGCTGCCACCTTAACGTCCTTCTAACATGGAAAAGGGCTGCTTTGTGTCTGTGCTTAGGGATTTGCACTGAGTTTCGGTACAACTGTGAATGCACAAATCATATACTGTTTGAACTGCATTGACATACATTGAAATAGCAGAGTCAAAAGTGTGTGCAGACTGTTGATTTAGTAAGTTAGGCTTTATAGAATCATAAACAGGAATCTTAAAGCATAAATGCATTCCCAGGGTGTAGGGAAGCTAACAAGCATAATCAGTTCTCGGACTTTACCCACCCCTCGTCCAGCCTATGTGCAAAAGCCAGGGTTTGTACAGCTGCATGGCTCATGTAATCACAGAAAAGAAAACATGGAAGTACAGTTGCTCAATATCACATGTATGCTTTCACAAAACGATGTCCTGAGCCTCTGCAAGAGGTTAACAATTCTTTTTAAACTAAACTGCGCCAGTCTTTAATGTTCGCCACAGAGTTGTGGGTGGATTAACTCATTTTCCCACAGAGCTCAGGCCGATACATCTTTTACGAAGTCCGTACACAGCCCCTCAGTTAATAATCTGCAATCTTATTTATTTTTTTAAGATGGATACAGTTTGTTCCCCTAAAGGTATGGTTCTGCATTGATTTTTAGAACCTACATCACAGCTGTACTTATCAGAATGTATCTCCTTCTGCTGATTGTGCAGGTCTTCGTTATTTTCGTAATAAACCTGGCTAGTATCCATATTGTAAGAAATTAAAAGTATAACATATTAATAGGCTTTCCTGTTTTCAGTTTCTATTTTTGGTGAATTCTGGTGGTGTTTTTTCAGTGTTTTCCAGTGCTTTCAAAACCTCAAAAAAACAGGGCTTTTCAGTGGTTACTCATTTTCGCGCCATAAAAAACAACTGAAACGGTGTTTTACCGGTGTTTATGGAACACTTTGCTTTTATTATTGCTTGCTTTCTTCATTGATGCATGGTATATAGACAGTGTACGTACAGTGTAGATGTTACGGCATAACGTCATGCCAGGTGAGCGTTGTAGGGGGAGGGAAATCCTTTAGAGAGTCATTTTCTCTCTGGATTTCCCTTCTCTTTTTTAAACTCAGGAGCAGCAACATTGTCGTGGGGTCACCAGAGCTTTAATTGGAAGGTTTTTCATATTATATACAAGCCACAGTTGCTGTTTATTTATGTTATGCAACTAACAACCATTGACAAAGCCCATAGCCCTGACTTGTTGTAGGTATGATGTTACTTGTTGTATCATATATATATGGATGCAATGACAGAAACAGCAAAATACAAGTCGGGTGGCACACTATGCTAAACACAGATTTTTAGCCTATGTGTTTAAGCAACACTCTTAATTACATTGCCCACGTCCCTTTGAGAGACCCCCCCCCCCTTCCAGTTTTTTCATCCCACTTAAAGCCCTGGGGACACAGCATGCCAGCAAATCGATAAAGACCAGCAAATGCTTAGTTTCTGGCACCAAATATCCAAAGCAACTATTTTTCGAAACATAGCAAACAAGTGCTGGCAAAACCAATTGGTCTAACCTTGAGAATCTTGCAATTTTCTCTTTTTTTTGTTTAAATGCCATGTCGGACATCAAAGGAGTGATTATAGAGCGCAATCCACTTGTATCTTTTTTTGCCTCATTATGCCCCCCCCCCACACTTTAACCCCCGGCTTAGATGCTACGATCCCACCCTCTCCTTTCTTCCCTAAACTATCACATTTGCTTAATTCTTTAGTGATTATTTGGAAATGGCTGGCGGCTTTTCGGGAGCACTGTGACAGGAAGCTGCGCCCCTTCCCCCGCCGAGGGACCCTTTTAAGGGGATCACACCTTTTATTTGGTGTCCGCCCCGTTTATGACGGTCCTTCTTAAATTCCGGAGTCCGGCCACAGATAAAAGGATCGTGACTTCAAAGGGAAGTGCTCAGAGTTTAACCCCGCAGCTAAGAAGAGTGGACAGCAACTGGTAATTGAGGGTAATAGCCCGCGCAGGCAGCCTCGCTTTGAAAGGGAGACGAGGCTCTCACATGGCTGTACTTTTATTAACGTTTTGTGGAGGGGGTCGGGGCTCTGGGGACTCCAGAGATAGGTGACACTCCAAATGTGCAACAAAAAACATGTGACAGGCAGGATTGCCTTTCAGTCCCGAGGGCCACTAAGTGGCAAAGGCATATTTTTTTTTATTTTTTTAAATAGCTTGTTTTATTATTTTGTGGGGTTACATCAGGTGTGACACTGCGCATTACATCGCCTGCAGCCTATGGAACAGACACGTATTATAATGCCAGCAGCCATTACCCTAAGAGCTAGAGGCTCTGAAGCGTAAAGAAAAACACTACTGACATCAACTACACACGTTACTACGGTGTAAAATATTGAAGTTGTTTCCCCCGGATGTTAGTAGTGACGAAAACGTAATTTCAAATCCCTTTCTCTTCTGAGGCAAAGAGTTGGTTCGATCGAGCGACTTGAAGCATTTCTTTGCGCATTTAGCCCACTGGCGGAAAACACACATCTATGGACACGTTGTACAATGGGTTTTTGCGCACGGAAAGACTGCGCTGTGCTAATGGGCAAATGTTAAAAAATGGACGTGACATTAATAGTGTGAGAATAATAAACCATTTTTACAAACTTTTGTCCACAGCTGGTGTTAGAAATAAAAGTAAGTAAAATGACCTATTGCAGAAATACATTACGAAGACATGAAACGTTTTTATTGAGGTATAGAGTCCGACCACGGCTTTGGTATGGAACCTCTTCCCGTCGAGTTACCACCGCGACTAGAGCTACGTACGTCTGTGGATGACAATAGTTCACTTCTAGCTAACCCGGGCCCCCTGCTACGGTCTGGGGGCGACTTAAACAACTAAAAAAAGAGTAGGCAAAGAAATAAAAATGCCATGGAATGCATGATTGACGGCTCTCTTTAAAGTGGCGGTGTTATGAATTTGTTTGTGTGTTGGCCGGGCCGTGTTCGGTGCTCGCCGCCTCGCTGGAGGAAAGCCCCTGGTTGCCCCACGAGGCCTCCGCGGCACGGCGGCCTCATCTGTCAGCCCCGCGTGGAGAGAGGGCCCCAGCCCCTGTCAGTGATGGATGCCTCTCCGTGGGCAAATCCTGCGTGAAGTTATTACCGGAGCGGCACTCAGCTGTTCGGGGGAGACTTTCATCTGCTTACAAGTGAATTAAAATAAATGGTATTGCGGGCCTCGGGGGGCGCGAGGGTGTGTGCGGGGGGGAAAGTGGGGGGGCTGCCACCTCTCCCCTCTGAAGCCAGAGTGTATTAGAAGACCTGAGCTCTGAACAATGTTATCAAAGGGGGTCCCCGTGTTTCTGCGCTCAGCCCCACCCCCAGGGGCTCTGAGAAGGGGCGAAAGAAGAACAAAGCCTCATTATGTAAATGGTCTTTTTAAAGACCTGTGAAGTACTCGGGTGCGGCCGCAGTCAGACAGACGGCAGACCACAACAGCTCCTCTCCCCCCCCGTCAACTATGAAAATCAGTGACACTCGGTTTAAACCGGGTCAGCTGATTTTCATCCTGTGTGGTACAGTCAGTTAGAGTTGGTTTAAACCGAATTCTGGACAGCCTACATATTAAGCTGAAACAAACCCTGTATTAAACCTTTATTTAAAAAAAAAAACTCAAATAAAAAGAAAATAAAGCCTCTATTAGGCTTAGCTTCTAAACTATCTCCGGAGCCACCATTTCAGCTCTCACAATCCTCTTCCTCATCTTCCTTTCTCACCAATTGAGAAATTGAATTTTCATTACAATTATGTTATGCAGCTTTATAGAGCACACTATCACTTGGAAGGGTATCCTGGCGCTAAGCAGGTGAGAATCTAGGCACACCTTAGGCATAGTGGAACTACTTAAAAAGCCAGGTCTTCAGCTTCTAGCACAATTCAGTAAATGAGGAGGAGGCTCTTATGTGTAGCGTTTCATGCGTTAGAAGCGATGTAGGAAAAGACTCGACCACCAGATCTACTTTCCCGTAAGCATGTGATTTGAGCAAGTAGGAACCCATTCGAGCGGAAGTGTCTGGAAGGTTTGTGAAAGCGGACGTGAATGTTGAGGTATGCTGGGCCAGTGTTATGAAGTGCTATGAAAGTGCGGGTGAGGAGTCTGAATTGTGCTTGCTTGGGAAGAAGGAGCCAGTGGAGATCATTCAGGTGAGGTGTAACTTGAGTGTGGAGTGGGAGGTTGAGTGATTCTGGCTGCCAAGTTCTAACTGTGCTGCAGCCTTCTGGTGAGTTTTTTGTTTATCCCGGCATAGAGGGTGTTCCCGTAGCCTAGCTTACTTGTGACCAGAGTGTGCTTGACTGTTTTTCCAGTTGCTGATTGGGAGACATGTCAAAATCTTCAACATCGTCAAGGTATGGAAGCATGAGGTGGTGACGGGATTGACTTCTGCGGGCATGTTGAGTTTGCTGTTGATGAGAATCTCAAGGTTTTTGGTGTGGGTGGTAGGGGGTGGGTGTCGGTCTTAGTTCTGTTGGCCACAAGGTGGGGTTCCACGGTGAAGTGCTCCTCCCGAAGATCATGATTCGAGTCTTGTTCAGCTTTAGATAGTTGGTCTTCATCCAGTGGGTGATTTCAGTCATGCAGTAATTGAACCTGATTCGGGTACTAGGCTTGAGTGAGAGAATGAGTTGCGTGTCATCAGTGTAGGAGAGGACAAAGATATCGTGAGAGCAAATGATGCTGGCCAGATGGCTCATGTATGAGCTGAAGAGGGGCTGGCTCATTAGACCATCTCGCTCCCAATTTTCTGACTGGGCTTTCTTGCTCTGGCAGAAAGATCACTCCTAAGCGTGAAGAGTGCTCTAAAATAGTACTTGATCAAACGAAAGGCATTAGAAGAAACAATGAGCTGTTTATAAACTACAGAATGGTGCTTACTGGGATTGTTTCCTCAAACAAAGCTACATGGATAGAGTTGTGTGTAATTAAGGGACACAAGTGCCAACGAACCCCTTTTGTGCCTAAAGCATCTACTATTGCTTTGATGTGAAATAATCGGATTACAGAACCACACATTACAGAACTAACTGAACAGATAGCCTAATGCATCAGATCTCCTTATGAAATGCACCTCGGAGCTTGGCCACGCCCCCTTGATGCCAGCCCTTTTCAAGGACCAGGCAGTGGGTGTGCTGATGGCATACCAAAAAATGTGCCAAAGGCAAGCCCGTTTGCACCAGTCTATAGCAAGTCTGCGCCATGCGCCAGGTCACCTGGCCATTTCCCCACCTGGTCGTACTCTAGAGAAGCACTCTCGTGAGTTTGCAATGACGTTAAGACTGAGCATTGTGCTACATATGATCCTAAGTCCAATCCAGCCCACTACTGTTGGCCGGGCTGCAAGCTTGGCCTGGTAACAAGCAACATAAGTAAAAGGGTATGTAACATGCCACAGACCTTTACGGCTTCAAATATTGAAAGGAAGGGCTTGAGCAGGCACTCTCCTGCGTGCTTTTGAACACCAGGTCTATAATATAGAACAAATATGCAGACTTTTTGGACCAGCATGCATTAGATTCTTTATGTAATCCTACCTCTTACCCAAACTATAAAATTGCCATTGCGATAGGCTTTAATATTGCAAGAGTTGATCCTAAGACTAAAAGAGGAGGTGGAATTTAAATTAAGTATTGTGAATATCTTAAGGTTATATTTGAGCCCAGCTTGATTATGAAGCCCTCATTTTTAAGTTTAAACATAACAAAAATAGTTACTTACCTGTAAGAATAGCTTTGCAGCATAAACTTCTAGATTCACATACTGTGCATATTCCACCATCTAGTGGTTGGAGTGTGCTTTGATTATTTTTTTTTTTCTCTTGGATGGTTGTGAAACCTGATCCCCAGGTCAGGCTACAACCCCCTTTGTGTGTGTGCAGGCTCTCAGATTATTTTTTCCTTGTTTTCTGCCTGCTCATTGTTTCTGCCTGTTGAATAAGTATAATATTGCTTTTATGTGTTTATCTAGCTGAGAGTGCAGGGACACTTGTTGACGTTTAAAAAGTGATTAAAATATATATATATGTACATGTGATCAAGGCCGTGGGACGGCCGAAACGCATTATGGCGGACTAGCTTGGTGGCAAATAAAGAATATCAAGCACCGATTTGGGTCTACGCTCGTCTATTTTTCGGAAGGAAACAGCAAGTGAGGAAACATATATATATTTTATTTTTTAAGCTATACTGGTTTGTTTATTTCAAAAACGTTGCTGTACATATTTCCTTTGGATCAGTACGATAAGCATAGTAACTTATGTGTTATGCTTTTTTACAATTTTGTTATTTATTCGTTTGTTTATGAGCTATGTAGGTAGCTTGTTGTGACCGTTTTCAAACCAGTCACTTTATGTTATAATTGGACAGATGTAGCACATTTGCTATTGTTTAGTTCTTATATAGTAGGTAGCTTTTTGCTATTTGTTAACCCTTATAAGTACTTATGTACTATGTTTATTTAGTGACTATGTCGAGTCGCTTGTCTTTCTTTTTAATTGTAATCTTTTTATTTATTGCAAATTTTTACTCCTTCACAGGGGAAGGGGAAGGGTTGTATGTGAATCCAGAAGAGTATATGCTGCAAAACTATTCTTACTGGTAAATAACTATCAGTAATAATCTTTATTTAGATATAACACAAATATCTTTAAAAGAACTTACAAAATTCACATTAAAAAGCAACGGTTTTAAAATAAAAAAATAAAAAAACAAGCAGCAGTTCAGTAACCATAATAAAAGTAGAGATCTACATCCTGAACCACCTGATTCAATGACATTTGGATAATAGCAGACGTTTAAAAAATAATGTACAAAACCGTTCAGACATTTTTTGTTGTTGTTGTTTTTGTTACGCTGACTATAAAAATACAACATACATATTAAAGACAAGGCAGTGTTCTTTGGAATACAATTTGATGAGTTGACCTATCAGATTGCAGAGCATGATAATCATTTCATTTCATCTTCCCTAAAATTTTATTAGCAAGGCCTCTTTTGCATCAAATTACGATATGCTTGCTGAATAAAAGTTATTAAACCCAGGTTTAAATCTGTATTTTCGGGGTTCAGGGCCGCGATAATGGCTTGCCTACATGTCCGAACACCCAGCCTATTCCACTCTAATTTGAGTTTGCACCTGCGTTGAAAATTAAAGGCTGGGCAAAGACAAACCACATGTAACAGAGTTTTGGCTGTCTTGCCACACCCTCTACAGATTACATTTTCCGACGTGCATCGCCAAGGGGGCATATCTTGCAAGAAACGCCAGTCACCCATTCTAATTGCCATAAAACTACGTTTTAGATACAATGAATATGTGCAAGACAGGTAGGTGGCAGGGGCTAGCCGTCTGTATGAATTTACAAGGGCCCAAGCATGACTACGTTTGGTAAGGAATGCTTTATCCATTATGAGAGAACTCCTTCTCACACATTTTTTGATGCCAGTTTTAAATGCTGCCCGACTGGGGTTGAGGGCCCATAGCTCACTGGTAAATAACTAGTTTCGTTTTGCAGCAAAGACGTCTTCATATTCACATACTGTGCATAGATTGTGTAGCGGTATTCAGCGATTGTGGAGGAGGAATTGAAGTGTAATTAATCTCCACAGGATAATAAAAAAACAAAAATAGTGTTGTGCATCACTTGTTCTTTTTGAGAGACTGGGTGTTCTCCTGTTGTGTGTACATAATAGGTATCCAAATAGCTCTACTTTCAGAAGAGTATACACATATATACACCCTTATGCATATTTGCATTTGCGAGTGTGGTAAATATTTATCGACGTGACACCGAAAAACCCCTTTTTTTTACTGTTTGTTACAGCTAACAGTATGTATATTGAAAATAGTTATATTTCGTAAGCCCATTCATCTTTATATTAAATATGGTCTTTACCAACCACTAGCTCCTGTTTGTGTATTGCCTGTTTTTTTGTTTTTTTTAATGCAATGAACAGGCTTTAATGCTTTGTGTAGCTATAGCTTAAGGGTTTTGGGGGTGCCTGATTGCTTTAAGTGTGTATGTATGCCTTAGTTGATGCTTGCTTTGGGTAGCGACACCAAAAGCTAAACGTATGTTGCTGATGTGTTGAAGTCAGCTCTTACCTTGTTTATGGTACTGCAGAACGTGGACGTTGTCATATGATTACGTGTTCTGTCCATGTCCTTATGAGCAAATTGAGGGGAGAGGAAAGGCTTTACCTTGTTATATGAAGAGTGCGTTTGTTCAGTAAGGCAGTGCTGGCTGAATTTGGGGCACTTTAGTTTGTACATATAAACATATATATATATATATATATATATATATATATATATATATATATATATATATATATATATATATATATATATATACACATATATATAAACATATATATATATATAAACATATATATATATATAAACATATATATATATATAAACATATATATATATAAACATATATATATATATATATATAAACATATATATATATACATATAAACATATATATACATATAAACATATATATATTCACTGAAAAAACCATAGGTTTCACACACGTTATAGTTAGGAATTAGCATTTAAAAAACCTTAGAAATTCAGTGAAAAAACCATAGGTTTCACACATGTTATAGTTAGCTGGACATTTTACTCGTAAAAAACCAATGAAATTGCCCCGTTATAGTTAGTTCAGCTAACTATAACTCACGCGCCCGCAATGCACTGCTGATGACGTCACATATTACATCACTCATGACATGGTCAGTGACATCACTCATGACATCACTGATGACATCTCAAATGACATCACTGATGACATCACTGATGACATCATCCTTGTGATAGAGTGGCAGACCTCCTCTCACCTTAATATAAGCTTTGATACACACATTCAAAAATAGAGACTAAAATTTTCAAAACAATGGACATACCAATACCAGTTACAACAACCTCTTCAGTAATTCTAAGATCCACATACACATCCACTCATTCACCAACAGTCCTATACAGTCACTCATACATGTACTCACTCATCATATGTACTCATACACCTATACATCCTGTTACATAATGCCACTCATCCATAGAGTTACTCACACACATAGTCACTCATGCTAATAAAGAATCAAACATACATTCACCTGCATATACAGTTATACACACACCACCACACTTACTTCTACGGAAACTTACACATACTTAGTCTTTTAAACAATCACTTATAGAAACACATACTTATTCATACAGGAACTCTTTCAATCTCTCCCTCTCACATATACTCACATATATACACCAATAGTCACATATACTAGTTTAAAACATATGTAGTTACTCCTGAAGACACTATTGGGACAGTCATTCACTCACTAACACACCCATACACACACTCATCCACCCATACAGTCCTGCACACATGCTGTCTTCAACACATACAAACAGTGAGTCACTCATTCATGCACCTATGCACTACGTAATACCCCCCACCGAACCATACAGACACTCAGACTGATACTCAAAAAAACAACTACTAACCTATATAGACACCCATGTAGCTACTCACCAACCCATGCAGCCACTTATACACAAAGTGAGAGATACACTTAATCAGTCAGTTACACAATCAATTTTTTAAAAACAAATCATCCATTTAGACACTTATATACCCATTTATTCTTCCATCGACCTTGAGATATACATATATAAAACATTTTTAATTTTCAGAAAAACACACATTCACTGGATGATGTCATCAGTGAGGTCATCAGTGATGTCATTTGAGATGTCATCAGTGATGTCATGAGTGATGTCACTGACCATGTCATGAGTGATGTAATATGTGACGTCATCAGCAGTGCATTGCGGGCGCGTGAGTTATAGTTAGCTGAACTAACTATAACGGGGCAATTTCATTGGTTTTTTACGAGTAAAATGTCCAGCTAACTATAACATGTGTGAAACCTATGGTTTTTTCACTGAATTTCTAAGGTTTTTTAAATGCTAATTCCTAACTATAACGTGTGTGAAACCTATGGTTTTTTCAGTGAATTTCTAAGGTTTTTTAAATGCTAATTCCTAACTATAACGTGTGTGAAACCCATGGTTTTTTCAGTGAATATATATATATATATATATATATATATATATATATATATATATATATATATATATATATATATATATATATATATATATATATATATATATATATAAAAGTTCATAGAAAAAGAAAAACGCACTCTCAGAGGTTGATCGTATTTTTACTAAACCATCGTTACGCGTTTCGACACAGCAGTGTATATATATATATATATATGACCTACTGGTGGTCGAAAGTAGGTAGTTATAGTTAGGACCTATTTTCCATAGGAAATCCGCAACATTCTATTTGGAATAACTTTGGCGCCAGTTAACGAATCTTCGCGAAATTTTCAAAACTTTTGGCCAGCTCCGGTCCGCTCCTATCCTGAAGTCTTGGGATGATTCGTGTAGCGAAGGCTGAGAAAAAAGGGGGTCCCAAAACGTGTTTTCTCCATGCAATTTCCAATAGGACATTTAGCCGCAGCCACACCCCGAACTGCTGAACGGAATTACACCAAATTTGGCAGAAAGGTAGACCTTGGCTCAGAGTCGTGCCTTTTGCTCAAATGGTGTAAATCCGTTCAGTAGTTCCTGAGAAAATCAAAATCAAAATCACATATATATCTGGGCGGAGCCTAACCACACATCTCATTGTGAGATCTGATTGGCTGTCAGTACTTCATCCAAGAAGTGTTGGCAGCCATCTTGGGACCAATATACATGATAGCACCTCATTAAAAAGCATTGCAGTTAATAGAAGGTTTTAAGACTTTAGTTACCTTATAAATCATTTGTTGATGGTACCATACTCATTTTAGGAATTGTGGTGTGTTCTAAGGTGATTTTACCATTTGAAAAAGCCTTCTGCTGTGATATCATGAATCATGTTTGAGAGAAAACTATTTTATCATGCTTTTCCCACAGAGGTTTGGAAGGTGATCTATAAGCTAAACTAAGAGCATATTTTCTGTAAATTCACATTATCTTTCTCAGTCATGTGAGAATGAAGTCTGACATTCTCAGTAAAACATGTACATCCAACAAGGGCAGAGACTGTCAGTTGATTCCTTTGTGTTCTACTGCAGCTTCCCAGAGTATTCTAAAGAATAATTAGAGCGCTAACAGTCTTACTTATGACAAAAGTATGGCACGCCTGAAGCCATCTTGATTGGAATAAAGTGGTACCTCTTAAAACATTTAATTTAAAAAGGAACAAAATGAGGGGGTTTATTTTGCCATAGAAAGTATGATTAGTGCTGCAGAAAGAAAAATTAGGGCACATTTTAAGTGACTTCTCAAATCCTCTTCTATTTCATTAAAAACTTCTGACATGCAGACTGAAACATGCACTTTCAATACCAGCAGCAGACTTCCCTGGTGAGCAGTAGCTTTACTACAGTGATCTAATGAGCAACTAGAGTGCTAACATTCTGAATTTATGGCAAATGTGTGACACATCTGAATGCCTTATTGATTGAATCAAAGTAAGAAACTGAAAGTATTTCCTACTGAGGAGACTGTAGTAAATGAGGAAATTAGGAAACTTCATAACAAATAAGTCTCCCAAGATGGCCACCAGAGACAAAAAGAGCCCAAATGTAGCACAAATATCACCCAGATGTAGCCCAAGTATAGCCCAATGACAGAATGTCCCAGAGTGTTCTAACGAACAACTAGAGCGCTAACAGTCTTACTTATGAAAAAAGTAGGGCACACCTGAAGCCATCTTAATTGGAATAAAGGGGTAACACTTAAAACATTTAATTTGCAAAGGAACAAAATGAGAGGGTTCATTTTGCCATAGAGATTATGATCAGTGCTGCAGAAAGAAAAATTAGGGCACATTTTGAGTGACTTCTCAAATCTTCTTATATTTCATTAAAAAATGTTGACATGCAGACTGAAACATGCACTTTGAATACCAGCAGCAGACTTCCCTGGTGAGCAGTAGCTTTACTACAGTGATCTAATGAGCAACTAGAGTGCTACCATTCAGAATTTATGGCAAATGTGTGACACATCTGAATGCCTTTTTGATGGAACCAAAACAAACAAGCATTGAAAATGTAATAAGGTCTCGCCCTCGTTTAAGTTAAAGCAATTCTGTTTGCAATTGAGTGGCTTTTTAGCTTTGCTTGTATAAGTGTTTTTCAAACTTTCATGTACATAACATGCATATGTATGCATATATGTATATGTATATGTATGCATGCATTTATATTTGTATTTATATAGATATGCAGATTATTTATATGTTTATATATGTATGTATATTTATATATATATATATATATATATATATATATTCACTGAAAAAACCATAGGTTTCACACATGTTATAGTTAGCGGAAATTTTACTGATAAAAAACCAGTGAAATTCCCCCGTTATAGTTAGTGCAGGCAACTATAACTCACGCGACCGCAATCCTCTGCTGATGCTAATACTGTATTTAGACACTTATTTGCCCATGTCTTCTTCCATACATTTTTAGCTATACATATATTACAAATATTTTTCTTTCATAAAGACACATATGTCATCAGCAGAAGATTGCGGTCGCGTGAGTTATAGTTGCCTGCACTAACTATAACGGGGGAATTTCACTGGTTTTTTATCAGTAAAATTTCCGCTAACTATAACATGTGTGAAACCTATGGTTTTTTCAGTGAATTTGCAAGGTTTTTTAAATGCTAATTCCTAACTATAACGTGTGTGAAACCTATGGTTTTTTCAGTGAATTTGTACGGTTTTTTAAATGCTAAGTTACTTTACGCCATTCGTGGCGTGCGCGCCCACTTAACGCCACCAAAAGCACAGGGGGTGGGGTCAATGTGGATAGTGGTTTTTTATTTCGATTTTATATTTTTATTATAATTTAATGCAATTTTTTTTTATTTCATTTTTTGTAAGCCTTTTTTTAATAATTTATGTACTATATCCTGCATTATCGAACGGTTTTTTTTTATGCATTTTTTTCCGTGCGCGTACGGTAAGCTGACGCTACGCGCTTGTAAAATACGCGTACGGTAAGCTGACGCTACGCGCTCTGGACGTAATTAGTGCAGCGCGCCTACGTGATACGTGCGTGCCGTACGCGTATACCCGGAAGCAACGTCGCGGTTGCGCAGGGGCGTGTAATGCGCATGCGCGATACGTGATACGTGCGTGCCGTACGCGTACACCCGGAAGCAACGTCGCGGTTACGCAGGGGCGTGTAATGCGCATGCGCGAAAGTGACATAAGCGCTGCGTAAGCGCACCGTAAGCGTCACGTGCGCGCACGGTAGGCCATGTGACTTACAAAGAACACTTTTTATTGGTTGAAATTACTTTCACTTCCAGAAACTTCCCACACCACACCCATTCCCCTCTTTACTGCTTGAAAGAACACTTTTCATTGGTTGATACTACTTTCAGTTCCAGATTCTTCCCACACCACACCCATTCCCCTCATTTCTGCTTGTGATTCTCTAGGAGCAGGAGCTGGATTGACATTGGGATACAATGGCAGAACAGCAGAGCTCTTCTGAGAGTGAGGCCAGCAGCACCACCATGATCCAGAGAAGGAGGAAACAAAAGACTTCTTTTGTATGGGAGTATTTCACTTTTCCAGAGGGGGAGAAAAAGGTCAATGCTCCAAAGGTCCCTTGCATACTTTGTGATCGTGTTTTATCAAGAGGAAATCCAAGTAGGAAATATTCCTTTGGAAATCACTCTATGATGAGACACCTTCAGGACAAACACCCAAGGACCTTTGCTCGACATACTGGAGAAAACTCTTCAGTAAGTCACCAGAGCCCAGCCTCAGATGCTCAGCCGAGTACATCATCGGCAGCTCAGCTGAGCCCTTCCTCTGTTGTTGGAGCATCACCTTCTTCTTTTCCTTTGGACATCAACCCTCGATTTGCGAGTGTTGAAATGAGGTGTACAAAATGTGGTGGTCTTATTGTTTTTGGGGAGGTCAGTCTTCCCCTTATTAACAATAAGATAGACCAGCATGTTTGTAGACGCTCATAATACTCCCATTCTTTCTTTCCTCCATCCCTGTATGAACCCAACGGCTCTTATAAGAGCCAACCTTACCTCACAATTTTTTTTATTTTTTTTTAAGCTTCCCTTTTCGCAAAAAAATTTTTTCCGTGCGCGCACGGTACGCGTAATTCCGCAGGTCGCCGTGCGCGTACGCTACGCGCATACGGCGATTTTTCGAAAAATAATTTTTTTTTATTTTTGCCCTTGAGGGTCCTTCTGGGACCCCCTGACCAAGGCTAGGGGGTCAGGAACTGTCGAGCCTGCCCCCTTTTCACATTATCCACCTTTTTTATTCACCCCCCTGACAGTTCGAGAGAGAAAATGGCGGCCGCCACTTCCTGGTTTCGACCGATTCGAATGTTTACTAAGATCTAACAGCCAATCAGAATCGCGCTCGCGCACGCCACCGTACGCGTACGGTAAGCTTACGGTAAGCGCACGGTAAGCGCACCGTAAGCTTCCACAGATATATATATTGATTTAAAGGCTATTTTCTCAGGATCTACTGAACAGATTTACACCAAACCTACAAAAGGCACTTCCTTGACCTGAGGACTACCTCTCTGCCAAATTTCTAGTAATTCTGTTCAGCCGTTCGGGCTGTAGCTCGTTCTAAAGGTCCTATGGAAAAATGCATGGGAAAAACGTGTTTTGGGACCCCCCTTTTATCTCAGCCCCCGCTTGACGAATCCCCCCGAGACTTTCAGGGTAGGAGCGGAGCGTAGCGCCCCACCTATTTTGAGAAATTCGCGAGGATTCGTCGACCGGCGCCAAAGTTATTCAAAATAGAATGTTGAGGTTTTCCTATGGAAAAGGGGTCCTAACTATAACTACCTACTGGCGACCGCCAGTAGGTAATACATATAAACATATATATATATATATAAACATATATATACATATATATATATATAAACATATATATACATATATATATATATATATATATACATATATATACATATATATATATATATAAACATATATATACATATATATATATATATATATATATAAACATATATATATATATAAACATATATATACATATATATACATATATATATACATATATATATATATATATATCTCCTACTGGCGGTCGCCAGTAGGTAGTTATAGTTAGGACCCTGTTTCCATAGGAAATCCGCAACATTTTATTTTGAATAACTTTGGCGCCGGTCGACGAATCCTCACCAAATTTTCAAAATAGGTGGGGCGCTGCGCTCCGCTCCTACCCTGAAAGTCTCGGGGGGATTCGTCAAGCGGGGGCTGAAATAAAAGGGGGGTCCCAAAACGCGTTTTTCCCATGCATTTTTCCATAGGACCTTTAGACACAGCTACAGCCCGAACGGCTGAACAGAGTTACTAGAAATTTGGCAGAGAGGTAGTCCTCAGGTCAAGGAAGTGCCTTTTGTAGGTTTGGTGTAAATCTGTTCAGTAGATTCTGAGAAAATAGCCTCTAAATCAATATATATATATCTGAGCCAGCTTACGGTGCGCTTACGGTGCGCGTACGGAAACGCGCGCGAGCGCGATTCTGATTGGCTGTTAGTTCTTAGTAAACATTCGAATCGTCCGAAACCAGGAAGCGGCGGCCGCCATTTTCTCTCTCGCACTCTTAAGCGGAGAGGAAAAACAAAGGCAAAAAACATGTAAAGGGACTGTTTAGACAGCTCTTTACCATCTAGCCATGACTAATGGGTCCCCACAATTACCCCAAGGGGAAAAATTCATATTAATTTTTTTACGAAAGATCGCCGATTACGCTTACCGTACGGTAAAAAAATAATAATAAAAATAAAAAAATATCCAAACTCTCCCCACCCCGTGTGCAAATGGTGCCCGAAGTGCATGGCAAATCTTTAATTTGTAAATGTAAAAAATTACTGTTCACAGCGAAGCGCATAATATGTCCTCCATGTGCGCACGGTGCGCGAAGCGCATCGTGCGTACATGGCCCATCCACGGAACGAACTGCGTTAAGTGGGCGCGCACACCACGAATGGCGCAAAGTAACTTAGCATTTAAAAAACCGTACATACGTATGTAGTAAATGTAAAAACTTACCTTTCACAGCGAAGCGCATAATATGTCCTCCATGTGCGCACGGTGCGCGAAGCGCATCGTGCGTACATGGCCCATCCACGGCACTAACTGCGTAAAGTGGGCGCGCCCCTTAAACCTCAGGATAATAAAAGTTGCCGACCCATCTGGTATCTCCCTCTGCCGGTAACGATCCTGGAAAAAGCAACGAATTAAGGAGATTTTGACCTTTTTAGACTCTAATCACCTTCTGGATTCTTCTCAACATGGCTTCAGATCAAACCCTTGCACAGAGTCAGTCTAAGTGGAGGCTTTGGAACAAATGAGAATGGTGGCTGACAAGGGAGGGAAGGCAGCGTTTACTTTTCTCGATCTATCCTCAACCTTCGATACGGTCAACCACTCATTAGCCAGCTGGTGTCCATCAGTTTCAGAGATACAGCACTTGCCCATCTCAGCTCTTTGTTCCAGGATAGAGAGCAAGTAGTTTGTCTCAGATCCTTTCTCCCTTCCATGTGGGGTGCCACAGGGCTCCTCACTCAGCCTACCCTCTTTACCATTTATGTCACCCCGTTGGCCAACCTTATCCGCAGTTACTGCTTTGTAGTGATTTCCTATGCAGATGACACACAAATTGTGGTGTCAATAACATCTAAAGTTGAGGAAGTGGCCAAAGATTTTAGGGAGCGTATGGCTCTTATTGAGAGTTGCAAGGAGAAAAAGGAACACATGTCCTTTTACTCATAACATGCCGTAGACCTTTACTGCTTCAAATATTGAAAGGAAGGGACTTCAGCAGGCAATCTCCTGCGTAGTTTTGAACACCAGGTCCATAATAAAGAACAAATATGCATTTGTAGACCAGCATGCATTAGATATTATATTCATTACGGAAACCCCAGCCGATGCTATGTCGGACCCAAATTATAAAATTGCCCTGCCGATAGGCTTTAATAGTGAAAGAGTCAATGTTTACACTAAAGAGGTGGTGGAATTGAGATTATGTATCGCAAATATGTTTATGGATTCAGGTTCTAGGACCAAAAACTACGTTAATAGGTTAGAAATTTCCAAATATATTGTTTAGGCCTGCTTGTCTTCCACAAAAGTAGTACTTCTAAATATTTTAGTTCTCCATACCATCATGAGAACTTTATTCATCATCATATATTCTTTATTTCGATCACAATGGATCATAAAAGAGATGCATACGAATACAGACATACAATCAAGGACATAAAAATCAATAAAAACAGTGTATGTACCGTGAAAAATCATTAATTAAAAAGAAACATTCAATTAATCACGTGGACACGTTTGCCTTGATATAACGATGTCTAAGAAACCACATTGCAGTTAAAAATTTGGCAACAGCAAATACAATATGGGCTGAAAGATCAGACTTTAAAATTCTAAAAGCAGGAAGATAACTCCTGATGCCTACGTTTCTCAGGAGTGGGACAAGCCAATATTTTCGTGATCGGTTGTACGTTGGACAGAAAAAAATAATGTGTAGGTCAGTCTCACGCAGATTTGAACAAGTTGGGCAGTGAGCCGTAGTGTGTGTATTAGCCCAAAGATCAGTGTATGCCCTCAGGGGGAGGCTACCATGACGCCACTGCAAGAAAAGTTTCCGTGTAAGTGGGGGACCGATATTGTCTAAAACAGTCTCTAAACTATATACATCTTTAAAACTAAAAAATGATTAGTAAGGGATCCCTGACGCGTAGTCTCCACTATAGCACGTAACTTGTGCTCATAATAAGCGTTTGCTAAGAGTTTACGTGGGATTCTGCAGCATGCAATCTCCGGGTTGAGCCACAGCTCAGATCTGCCCAAGGCATCGAGGGTATTCTTCACGTATTTTAGCCACGGTATTTCCGTCGCTTTTGGGAGGCGCAGGATCTCACTAAGTTCGGCTCGATAACTTGATAGTTCTGGAGAGCTCCATAACCTGCGCCAAAAGGTCAGGGGTTTGAGGCCCAACTCTTCTGTAATTGGCCTTAGGCCCAAATCGAGTCTTAGGGGGGTAATTGGGGTACTGGTTGGTAATGCTGCCAGTTGTCTTATGAAATTATTTTCAATAATCAATAATTTCTGGTCAGGTGAGTGCCCCCATATCTCGCCCCCATATAAAGCTGCCCCTCTGGCCTGTACTTATAAATTTGGAGGGGTGGGCCCAAAGGTTTGTATGTGGACCTAGCAAGCGTCCTGGATATACCACCCATTGACTGTGCCAATTTCAGACATACCTTCGTTCTATGGGAATCCCATGTCATATTTTGGTTTAGCGTTAAGCCCAAGTAATCAAACGTAAAAACTCGCTCTAGTCTGTCCTGCCCTATCGTAGGATTTGGGCGTGTAAGTGGCTTCGGATTGAAAACCATATATTTTGTTTTATCCGCATTAATTTCCAATCCGCGCATACTACAAAAATGTGCAAACCCGTCCAGGACCCGCTGTAGGCCCATAGGGGATTTAGAAAGCAACAGGGTGTCATCTGCAAACATAATTGCTGGCACCCTGTTGCCATTGAGCTTAGGTGCGTCGATGTTATCAATCCCCAACAGGTGTTTTATAACCCCGTCCACAAAGAGGCAGAACAAGGTCGGTGCAAGGACGCAACCCTGCCTGACCCCAGTTTGCACCGGGAAACCCTCTGTTAGGGCACCCGCTCTACCGCACCTTACCCTAGCGAAATTGCCGTGATGTAATCTGATCAATATTGACAGGATGTCCGGCGGAAGTCCTAAGTCATTTAAAACAGCCCATAATTTGTCTCTGCACACCAGATCAAACGCAGCACGTAAATCAACGAAGACCGTGTATAACGTGCCACCCTCAATAACCACGGTCTTCCAGTGTAAGAGAGTGAGGCGAAAGATCTGGTCTATAGTCGAGACACCCTCTCTAAACCCTGCTTGATAGGGGCTCAGTATGTCATGTTCCTCGATCCAGCTCTGGAGGCGGTTTAGTATCAGTCTTCCAAAGAGCTTCTGTGAGACATCTATGAGACTGATAGGTCTATAATTGGATGGGAGCAGAGGCGATCCCTTTTTGAATATAGGGACGATCTCTGCACCCAGCCAAGTATTAGGCACATCCATACCACCCACAATGAGATTGAAGAGTACGACTAAATAGGGCGCCCACACATCAGGATTATGTTTAAATAAATCACCAGGGATACCGTCTAAACCAGGTGCCTTTGCTGGCGCCAAGCGTCCAATTGCCTTGCATACCTCTACTAATGTAAATGGATCCATCTTGGGTTCATTAATTCCACAGTATACAGGGTGCAAGCTTGCACCCTGTCATACGCTGTAGAGGGACTGGAAGTGATTCCTCCAGATCATTGGTGAAATATTAGGCTCAATTGCAGAAGGCAAAGCATCGGTGCCAGTGCTCACAAAGCGCCAGAATGCGCGGGAGTCGCGACGCGCCAAAGCATTCTTGAGATTTTCCCATTTATCGTGCTCCCATTCAATCTTTGCTTGGCTAATCATGCGCTTATAGGCCGATCTCATGGCCCTGATCTCGTTACACGCCTTCCCTTCCTTGAGGGAGGACAATAACTCCAGTTTCGCCTGGCGGCAAGTGGTGTTGTACCAAGAGGGGCACGGGGGGGCATTGCTTTGCTCTCTTTAAGGTGGTGGAAAGACTTCCAGACACTACCTGGATGAGATCCTCGTGGAGAGAGCCCCACAATTTCAAAGAATCCTGGCTACTGTCTTCTTTCAGCTATTCACATGCTTTGGCAAGGAGGGGTTCTACGGAGGCATAAAGCCTTGCTACTTTCTCTGAGTCAGTGGCTAGTCTTTCCCACCTGACTTGGCGTTGATTATTAGAGAGTAGTAGTCCCATATCAGATGCTGGTAAGTGCGCACCCCTAGCCTCAAGACCAGGAAGGATGTAATCTAGTTCCAGAGCGTCGTGATCACTGTCCCCCCTAGGGGATACACAGAAATCTCCGATATGTGACCACGAGGCCATGGGAACAAGTATATAATCAAGCCTAGATTCCCTGCCCGCTCTATTGTAGGTGTGTTTTGGGGGAATGTCTGACTCAATCCGCCCATTGCAGGCCCTTATGCCATATTTTAATGTTAAAGAAGTAATTTGGACAACTAAAGGTGTCCAGATTCTCGGGCCTGTAGCGATCAATGGGGGTATGGACCAGAATGCCTCCTCCTCCTGAGCTAGTCCAGCCAATGGGCCAATGAGTGGCTCATAATGACAATTAAAGTCGCCACCTATTATGAAGGGAGTGTCAGCGGGAATTTCAATTAGAACATCCGCGAGATCCGCAATAGTGCGTGATTCTAGCATGCCCGTAACAGGCCTAGAATAGACATTTATCAGCAAAAGCCTGCTTAAATTCGGCCATACCAACATTACGACCAAAATATCCTTCTTGTCAAAGGGCAATAAAGTGGCCGTACATCCCAGATCGGTGGCCACCCAGATTCCAAGACCACCCGAGGGTCGTCCTTTGCCACCCCATATCGCATTACTAGAAAATGTAGCAAAGGCACCATACGTCACCTCCTCCCGTGCCCATGTCTCCTGAAACAAACATATATCTTTGGCCTTGACAAAGGAGTTCCAATCTGGGCAGTGGAGTTTACTGGACAGTCCCGCCACATTCCAGGAGAGTAGCTTCAAAAACGAAGGGCTGGCAGTTTTAGCTAATAAATTTACGGGTGAGCCACCACTCGCTCGGGGAGCCATTGATACAGTGGTGGATGTGTTACCCCCATAAGCCCTCTCCAACTCCTTATTAGGGGCTATGGGGGGAGCACCCAGATTTTCACTCACACCAAGTGTGGAGCTCTTCGCAGTGGTGGGCGCCATTGTAAGAGGTATCAAAGACATTTGGTGTGAGGTTGGGATCAGATCTTCAGTTTCGTCTCCAGCGGACGTTATACTTAGTCAGTCTACCAGATCTAGGTTACTATATCTATTGAAAGTTGGGCAATAGTCATCGAGATACCTTCTCGTTTGGTAGGGGATCCCAAGTTCTCTTTTAGCCCACTTAGTCCTTCTTCTGTCTACTATTTCCCAACCTTCTTCTAGATGCTCTGGGTGAGAAATCCCTGTTTCTCTGCTACCCCTTGTAGGCCTTGTTCTATTTACAGGTTCCAAGCCCTCTTCTACCTGCTCCAATCTAGGGGGAGGGTAGAAGAAGGACAACGGCAAAACTTGGATTTGGGTCCCTTTATCATGGTATGGCCAGTTACAGATGTGGGAGACAGTCCAAGGGTCCCTGAAGTTTACCATGACGCAGTCTCCAGGGATAGATTTCCTGGTGTGACCAAGCCATGGGACTCTCCTTACCATGAGGATCTCACTCCATGCTCCTTTAGGCAATGGTCTATTTGTGGCAAGCCAATTGATAACCTTATTTTTGAGGGATTCTGCGGATTCTCGGGCCGATTGGTTTAATTCGGGTATACCTGCCAATATAATTAAATATGGACTAGCCTCTGGTGGCAGGTTTATTATCCTCGGGTTATTATCATTAGCCTTACCCTGAATTATGATATCACATGTGTTTACTGCGGGATCGAGCGGATGCAAGTTCGAGTTTTGACGGGAGGATTGAGTGTTAATGTGGCTAACCACAGGAGCCATTTCTGTTGCTATCGGAACTGGTTTGGCCTTCTCAGTGGTAGGGTTTAGCCCTGTTTCTGTTGTTTGAGAGACTATGGGCCGGGTATCAGCTATTTGTCCTAGTGCTTTTACAATCTTATCCAGGCAAGATTCTATCTTTGATAAACGCACTTCAAAGGGTTTGAGCACTGCCCTCATCAAAATACCAATATCAGAAAGAGTGATATCCTCCTCCTCCAAATTGATGTTAGTACTAGTGGATGGAGGAGTCTGTCTAGGTGATTTGGGGCACAGAGGTTTTTTTTTCCTTGTATTTCTTGGCATTTCTTAGGTTCGCCTTTTTTCTTTCCAATCAGCGGGGTGGGATTTGGAACAGGTTTTGGCTTTCTCCCTCGAGGGCTCTTTATACTCCCCTTACTTTTTGGAATTGCTCCCTCCCTCTCTCTCTGCCTTGTCTTCTGTTGCTGAATGCCCCCAACTTCAATATTCCCTTCTATCAAAGGGGGGGCATTAAGTGGTGTCGTTGGAGACGCTGGAGCCATTGAAGGTGGTAGAGGTAGTAAGGTGAAGTTTACCAGGGCCGAGGAATCACACTCACTATGGTTAACAATAGAACCAGGCGATCCAACTGTGTCACACATATTTACATCGTTGTCGCCCCTTTCCCCACTATCTAGTGGTAAGTGAACGAATCTTTGGGCAGGGGATGCTGCGTGTGCGAGAGGGCCCAAAGACTATCTCCTTACCCATTCTATTTCTTGGGAGATCCGTCGTTCTAGTATGGATATTTCGTCAACAAGAAGTGAGCCTGCCTTTGCGAAGTATGTATCAAGGGTACCTTGTGGCTTCCCTGATTCCCTCATGGTCTTACTTCTTGTTTCTCTTGTATTCATGGTCAAATTATTCAATCGTTGAGTAGGGGGGATGAGTAGCAGCCTAGAGCAAAGAGCTAGAGCCGGTCACGGCCGGTCTCGAACGGCCTCAAACGGCCCGCTCTTTGCCCGGTCTTCGCCCCGGACTGCGTCCCGCGCGCGTCCCGCTAGCGCGTGAGGAGAGGGGAATATTAATTGGTGGTAAGGGAAAGTGAAGGCGGGGCCTGGAAGAGGAAACAGGTGTGCTAGATGGATTCTGCAGGGAGCACCCTGGTCCTCGCAGTCCCGGCAGGCACAAACCCCCACAGCTTCCCTTCAGGGCACAACACAGGCGTCCACACGGGTCCAGCAGGGCAGATGGAGCGCGATCCCAGCTCCGGTTCAGAGGTGAGTCAGCGTCCATGAGCGGCTCCCGCGAAGCGGGGGCTGTGAGGCTTTGAATGATTTGAGGAGGCGGGGCCGGGAAGAGGAAACAGGTGTGCTAGATGGATTCTGCAGGGAGCACCCTGGTCCTCGCAGTCCCGGCAGGCACAAACCCCCACAGCTTCCCTTCAGGGCACAACACAGGCGTCCACACGGGTCCAGCAGGGCAGATGGAGCGCGATCCCAGCTCCGGTTCAGAGGTGAGTCAGTGTCATTCATCAAAACTGACTATCCACCATTATTTCAAAGAAAAAGCCTTGGTCAAAACTAAATACGTTTAATTTTTCTATCTAAAGACGTTTCACATGTTTATTTCTTATGGACTGATGCACATTACACAATGAACATGCATTGGCAAAGCCAATTGGTCTCCTCTATGAGGCCTATTGGCTTTGGCAATGTTCTGTTGCATTGCTGTGGAGCAATGTGGATGGTTTGCAGTAAGGCTAAAACTATTTTCAAAAGTGCTAGATGCAGCTATGGCGTCTTTTTTTACTTTTTGTTTTTTGAAAGTGCATTAGCCCTGGATGCATGCTGGTTATTTTAGCTATGCAGCACAGCAGCCACGTTACTATAAAGCATGGCTACAAATCATTGCCAAAGTCGCTAATGCCGATGTTGTACAGCAGGAACAAAAGGCATTGGCAAAGTCAGTGGTCTCAAAGGCAAGGCCTACAGACACAATAGGTTGCCAGGCGACAGTACATGTGCGCTGCCTGCAGCCTCAACCTAAGAAGTACAATTATATTTGACTGATTTGCTAAATCAATAATTTCAAACAAATTACACATTTAAAAGGCGTTTTAAAATCGATTCAACCAGCACATATATATATTCCGGATTTATGTACTACTTATGACTTTGATGTACTAAAGTTAAATTCAGTGACAGTATGATCATTAAAGCATTAATGTGAATGTATTGCTATTCTACATAAAGACAGTCACACATTGCTTTAATATATTCTATGGGTGAATTAGTTATTGATTAGTTTACCATGTATTTAATAATTATAATTAAAAAAAGAAGACAATATTGGTGAAAGCTATGACTACTGTTAGATCCCATACATTTTTGCACACTTCAATGTTGCTTTGATCAAGTCTGCCGCTAGGTGGAAGAGCGTGACCATTTGTTGAAGATCAAAACACAAATAAAAAAAATAGGTCTGCTTTGCAGTACCTTTTTGGAATATGACGAAGAGTCTTGCATCCTAGGGCCTTTGTTGCTGGTGGCGCCAAGAAGGTGAGTCTTACTGACTTGTGCCTTCCTTCAGAGGATCGCCGCTCGCAGTGCAAGTCAAAAAAGTTATTTTTCCTGGGTTAGATGTGTGCCCACAAACCTCTATGTACGGGGTTGGCAGTGGAAGGGAATCAGTGTCCACCCTCTAGCTACAGGCTGCCCTCTAACTTTACCCTGACAGTGAAAAGCCAGGTACAGTACCATAGCTACCAAGAGTAAAATGCAGAAGTGGTACTTGGCCCAGTTGCTCAGGATCCATAGGAAGTTGGGCCCAGGGACATCATGATTGGGGCAGTTAGCCCCTGCGTGCTCAATGTCCCTCGGAAAGGGGTTTGGACGGAATTGTACATCAATCTCAGCGCGAGCAGTGAACACTAATTAAAATAAATAAATCCATGTATCACAGAAAGAAAAGGAAGTGAAGCATCACACCCGCTGCCAAATTAGAAGGCAGCAAAGAAGACTGACAATTATGCCAATGAATGGTAAAGTAATGGCTAGACAAAATCCCTTTTAGGAGTTTTTCTTTATTTTAAAGACACAATAGGTTGTCAAGCAAAAGTGCATGCATGCTCTACCTAAAAATCATTATTACTTGCAGCTATGTTGCTGGCTTTAGGTATTGCGTGGTTTTGGACTGCCAACCAATACAAAATCCCTTAGACCAGAAAGGACTAGAGGATGTAATGGTATGTTACTGTTTTAAACCTGCCACTGGAGCAAAACACTACACATTAAAACACTGGCTCCTAATTTTCTTTCCTATTTCTTTTCATTACTTTTTTTATTTTAACAATTATTTTCTTTATGAAAACCCTAAGCGAACTACAGTAATGACCCATGAATTGCATATTTTGTTTACTTTACAGAAATATTTTGCTTTACAGGATCACCCATAGGTTTCACAACTGTTTCCACCACAAACTGCAAGAAAGCACTAGAAAGAAAACACAAGGAAACAATTAACCACTTTAAAAAAAATGCAGATAAAAAAAAAAGAAAACTATGCCTATTCATGAAACAGCTAACCTTTTGATTGATTCAAGCTTTAGAGTAAAAACCATCAAGCATGTGCAAGTCTTTTTTTTTTTAAATTAAATAATCAAATAAAAGGGGGGAAATTGCTATCCTATGGCAAATTTCTCTGTTCCCCTCAGGGAAATCCACAAACTCTGGGTACCAACAAGCTATCTTGTGTGAATTTGTAGAGCGTGGCTAATCGCCAGTGAGGGTATTAAGGTGATGAGAAGGTCAGGCCTTAAGGGAGAGGCGGAAATCATGCCTGTTTTGTCTGAAACAGCCATGTCTTGAGGTTCCTTCGGAAGGCCATGAGAGAGGGGGACCTTCTAAGGTTTTTCGGGAGGTCGTTCCAGGTCTTGGCCGCAAGGTATGAGAAGGCACATTCTCCACTTCTGGTCTTCTTGATGCGAGAGACGTGTAGGGGGAGGTCTAACTTGTTGAGTTCAGTCCGTGAGAAAGGAGGATATCCACTTGAAGGCCGGTCCGCAGATACCCTTCAACTAAAGCTTTCTGATGAGTGACTTGTAGGACACTGTACTGAAAGCTGCGGAGAGGTCAAGAAGGAGGGGTGTGGCAGTTTATCCTTGGTCAAAGATGCTTCTGATGTCATCGGTGGCCGCAATGAGGACTGTCTCTGTGCTATGGTTGGTACGAAAGCCTGAGTGAGCACTCCCTAGGAGTTGATGGACTTCTAGGTGGCCTACCACTTGGGAATTGATGGCTTTCTCCATAACTTTAGCTGGAAAAGGCAGGAGCAAGATGGGTCTTTGGCAGCTGCGGGTTTTGGGGTCCGCTGTTAGTTTCCTTAATAGAGATTTGACTTCTGCCTTTTTCCAGCAGGAACGGAAGGTGGTGTGGTTCTGGAGGTGATGATAGAAGTGAGCGGGGGAGATGATGGTTCTTTCATGGCTGTACATAAGTGGAGGCATGGGTCTGAGAGGAGCTACTGAGTGAATGATATTCATCAGGACGGTGGGCTCTTCGTTCGAGAGGTGCTTCCAGTTGCTTAGCTGCTCTCTGGCAATAAATGGGGTATCCAGCTGGTTGGGGAAGTTTTTATTGGTATGCTGTGGGTCGAATGTGTTGTAGATCTTGGCAATCTTCTGCTCGAAGAAGTTTGAAAGGTCATTGCAGAGTGCTTGGGATAGGATGATGTTGGCAACTGTGGAAATCGAGAACTCATTGACGGTGAAGAATTCTTTGCCGTTGTTGGAGCAGGCTTGGAATCTGAGAGTTGGAGCATTTTTCTTTGCCTCTCGAAGTTGGTGGTAGAGGTTGAGCGTGGCTTTGTATGTGGATCTTGTGGTGGTATTTTTGTTTAGTCTCCATTTTGTCTCAAGTTATTTGCAGTGTTGCTAGACTTTCTGAAATCATTTGTACCAGCTGGGTCATTTTTAGGTCTCCAAATACAAAACTTATGCCAACATGCACACTAGTATTCAGCTGTTAAATCCAGATTCGAAATAAATTATGGGTTGTGCTGCTAACGCCAAGGCGCCTGTCCAATGGCATCTTCCGGTAAACATCCAAGCTATAGTGCAAACAGGAAGGATTCCTTTTGCTGGCGTGAGCACCCTTCCATCGGCTATTGAATAGCCATCATCAAAGTTAATTTGGTTTCATGAAAGAACATATAAACCAATAATCGTTGGTTATCGAATCAATTTATTCTCGATAATAATTACATTCAAGAGCTTCATGTAAAATAAATTCCTTGTCAACCTGGGAAAGAGTCATCCAACTTATCAATACTTCAACAGTAAACCCAATGAATTTCGGGTCCTGTTAAGACCCTTCATCAGGAGAATTGCTTATCATAGCTTTAAAGAACAAAAAAGGCAATTCAATCTATAGTCCTCATAATCATAACATAAATCAAAACGCAAAGGTAAATACGTTGAAATCATACAGTTGACAAAATTATGTTAGTTGTAGCAATGTATTAATGAATAAATCAACGGTGTCACAGTTCTTAAAGCGAGTTATTGCCGCAGCCGAGAATGCCGGTGCATATTTACAACGTATCAAGTGCTTTTAGTGGCAGAGAGATGCAGCTATAGTTAATATCCACATTTGAAGTGCGGATTACAGCAACAAAAGGTGAGCGCGTAAAGCAACGGTTTTAGAGTCTTCAGTGTCGTTAAAAAAACGGGTATTCATTTGTGAAAAGAAAAGTGCAGTGAAAGAAAAAAGTAAAATGAACACACTATTCGGCGGCTGATAACATGGATAAAGCAAAGATCACGTGCAGGCTTACCCGGTTAGTGCAGTGTGATTGCGTCCGGCGGAACCACATCAGGTAACATAACTGGCGTGCTTCCATCGGACTGGTGAGGTCTTAAAATAATGAAAAGTGATGACGGAAAATATCAACAAAAGGTGAGCGCGTAAAGCAACGGTTTTAGAGTCTTCAATGCCGTTAAAAAAACGGGTATTTATTTGTGAAAAGAAAAGTGCAGTGAAAGAAAAAAGTAAAATGAACACACTATTCGGCGGCAGATACCGTGGATAAAGCAAAGATCGCGTGCAGGCTTACCCGGTTAGTGCGATGTAATTACGTCCGGCGGAACCACGTCAGGTAGCGTAACTGGCGTGCTTCCATCGGACTGGTGACAGCTTAAAATAATAGAAAGTGATGACGGAAAATATACGTTAGTGAGAACCACTAGACATAGAAAGAGTCTGAGTAGTCATACTTATATACGTATAACGTGTAACACACGAATTCAAATATTCATAAGCAATAAAACTGAATCAATAAACCCAAACATTGCATTGAAATAATGCGAAAGCTGCTTTTAAAAAAAAACCCACATAATAAATAAAAATTCAAACTAAAGAAAACAATTAAGCTGTATGCGATCATTGAGCCCCAGGGGTTGTAGGGATTGCAATTTTTTAGTCCAATAAAATTCTGCGCGTGCAAGAGTTTTTTGAGGATCAGTGTCTGTTCGTGACTTTTGTGCCTCCAATACAGTGAAACGGAGCTGGGAAATTTCATGTTTTGCTTCCATCCAATGTAATGCGACCGTTGACTTCTCATTTTTCATGCGGATGTTGCTTTTATGTTCCCCTATGCGTATTTTTACTTTTCTTTCAGTTCTGCCAACATAAATTTTGCCACAGGGGCATTTGAGTGCATAAATAACGTTAGAGGTATCACAAGTGCTGGAATGTCGTAGTTTTATCTTATGGCCTTTGGTTGGATGAATAAAACAATCACCTGTTATTGCATTGTTGCAATGAACACAGTTCAGACATTTTTGCATCCCTTTGAAGATTTTAGTGGATCTGTTAGATGGTTTGGTTAACAGTTCTTTCAAGTTTTTAGATCTTTGCATGGCGAAAATCGGTTTCTGAGGAAACAAAGCAAATAAATCAGGTTCAGTTTGAATGATATTCCAATGCTTCATGATGATAGATTTAATTGTGGTGGCTTGAGTGGAATGTTTCAGTACACATACCAACGGATTAGCTTGTTTTCTACTTGTGCGTTGTAGCAGACTATTGCGGTCTGTGATTTCGAGCCTTCGTTTGGCATCTTCCAGAAGCTGTAATAGATATCCTCTTTTATGGAATCGATCCGAAAATTGATTGGTAATTTTAATTGTATCTTGTGGATCAGAAGTGGAATCCTTCCTGTTTGCACTATAGCTTGGATGTTTACCGGAAGACGCCACTGGACAGGCGCCTTGTCATTAGCAGCACAACCCATAATTTATTTGGAATCTGCATTTAACAGCTGAATACTAATGTGCATGTTGGCATAAGTTTTGTATTTCTACATTTTGGTCCACAGTCTCCAACGTAGCACCATATCAACATGTCATTTGAAGAAATTGCCTCTTTGACCGTCAATAAAGCGGACACATTAGCATTTTCATCTGAAGCAGCTTCAGAAATATATGATCTAGTTCAAGAGGCAAGACTCTTGAGTCCTCAAATATCTACCACATCGCAATTGCTAAGACAACTTGAATATATTAGCCGTAAAGAAATCAATCAGAGATTACATGCCACCACTCTCATCCATTACCACAAAGCCAAAAGAATCCCCAGAGGTCTCCGGATTGCCCTTAAACCAATGCTTTGCAAAACCAATAAACAATTCATGGAAAGATGGTATCAAATTTTAAACAAATGCTCATTGGATCGGATTCTTTTAATTGTTGAAGAACTTTCTAACATCTTAAAGACTCTAGAAACAGAAATAGCAACCATTAAGGAAGAATTATCAAAAAAAGAGACCGATAATTGGGATGAACTTCTACAAGTCCTAAATGCCATGTTGAAACCGGGGTTGAAACTATTGCTAATACACAGCAAGCACTCAAGCTCGGAAATCTTTTTGGACCATCAGCCCCACCGCAAATCATCAACCCGAGCAATCTTCACAAAAACAAGGTGGAGCAAAAGGAAAAGAACAAGACTCAGAACTAGACAAGAGATCTCTGCGCAGCAAAACAAGAGCGACCTAGTTGTTAACATTTCAAAAATTCAACTTTCAAAAGCTCAAGTCACCGTTTTAAATAAAGGAACTTCCTACGTACCCACCTATCATAGTAATATCGCTGAAACGGAAATCGCCTTTTTTAAGTTTGTCAGAATTCTAAGATTAAAATACTTCTTCAGCACTATTGAACCTTCCACATCGTCTTTTGAACCATCCGCATCGCCTGAGGAATTGGGCAAACTTAAAGAGTTTAAACCAAAGAGTACGTTTTGCTCCCCCATCTCACACATATCCATTGACTCTTTTGAAAGGTTGGTAAAAGCTGAGATTATGAATATCAATTTTCGCAAGTACACCAGGGTGAATTTTTCCTCTAAAGATTGGAGCACCTTGAAACAGCTAGCAAACAATCCCCATTTGACTTTTTCTAAGGCTGATAAAGGTGGTGCACTAGTAGTGCTAGACACCGAGTTCTATGAAGATAGTGTTATGCAACACATCACAGATTTAGACACTTACACCAAACTTGATCAAGACCCTACATATAGCTATCAGAGTCTTTTGAACCAGATCCTCACACGTGCCGAAGAGATGAGCTGGATCAGTGAAAAAACTAACATGTTCCTATACACAGCTTATCCACGATGGCCCAAACTCTATATGTTGCCAAAAATTCATAAAAATTTGGAGAAACCACCCTTTCGCCCTATAGTGTCAGCATGCGGTTCTTTATCTGAACCTTTAGGCAGATACCTTGATTACTTTCTGCAACCAATTGTACAAAATCAAGAGTCATATCTAAAAGATACTACAGCTCTTAATTTTTTTGAAAGATCTAGACGTGAAGGATATTGAGCACTGGTGGTTATGCACTATAGACATCACTGCCCTTTATACCTCCATTCCACATGCGGACGGCATTGAAGCCATTGAATGGGCCTTATTAAAACACAATCACATCAACGCAGAAAAAGTGTTTCTCATGGAAATACTTCAATTCGCGCTTTATCATAGCTATTTTGAATGGAAGGGCGTGTTTTACGCCCAAAACAATGGAACTTCAATGAGCTTTGCTGGAGCTCCTTCATATCTGAATATCTTCATGGCCAAACTAGAACATGAACATATTTTAAACAATCATGCATGGTCTCAAAATTTGGTTCTATACAAACGTTACATTGATGATATTCTCATAATCTGGAAAGGTGACCGGAGTGATCTTGAAGCTAACATCTCTGATCTTAATCACATTCACAACCGGATTAAATTTACTCATCATATAGATAAGCTCAACATTAACTTCTTAGATGTACTTATTCAGATTGACCAAGGATCTATCAAAACCAATGTATACATAAAATCTACGGACAGAAATAACTCTTCATTTCGACAGCTTTCATCAACCCACACTCAAGAAACATTTACCTTTCTCGCAGTTCATCAGACTGAAAAGAATCACTTCTGATCCACAAGATACAATTGAAATTACCAATCAATTTTCGGATCGATTCCATAAAAGAGGATATCCATTACAGCTTCTGGAAGATGCCAAACGAAGGCTCGAAATCACAGACCGCAACAGTCTGCTACAACGTACAAGTAGAAAACAAACTAATCCGTTGGAATGTCTACTGAAACATTCCACTCAATCCACCACAATTAAATCTATCATCATGAAGCATTGGAATATCATTCAAACTGAACCCGATTTATTTGCTTTGTTTCCTCAGAAACCGATTTTCGCCATGCAAAGATCTAAAAACTTGAAAGAACTGTTAACCAAACCATCTAACAGATCCACTAAAATCTTCAAAGGGATGCAAAAATGTCTGAACTGTGTTCATTGCAACAATGTAATAACAGGTGATTGTTTTATTCATCCAACCAAAGGCCATAAGGTAAAACTACGACATTCCAGCACTTGTGATACCTCTAACGTTATGTATGCACTCAAATGCCCCTGTGGCAAAATTTATGTTGGCAGAACTGAAAGAAAAGTAAAAATACGCATAGGGGAACATAAAAGCAACATCCGCATGAAAAATGAGAAGTCAACGGTCGCATTACATTGGATGGAAGCAAAACATAACATTTCCCAGCTTCGTTTCACTGTATTGGAGGCACAAAAGTCACGAACAGACACTGATCCTCAAAAAACTATTGCACGAGCAGAATTTTATTGGACTAAAAAATTGCAATCCCTACAACCCCTGGGGCTCAATGATCGCATAGAATTTAATTGTTTTCTTTAATTTGAATATGTATTTATTATGTGTATGTTTTTTTTTTTTAAAAGCAGCTTTCGCATTATTGCAATGCAATGTTTGGGTTTGTTGATTCAGTTTTATTGCTTATGAATATTTGAATTCGTGTGTTACACGCTATAAGTATGACTAATCAGACTCTTTCTATGTCTAGTGGTTCTCACTAACGTATATTTTCCGTCATCACTTTCTATTATTTTAAGCCGTCACCAGTCCGATGGAAGCACGCCAGTTACGCTACCTGACGTGGTTCCGCCGGACGTAATGACATCACACTAACCGGGTAAGCCTGCACGCGATCTTTGCTTTATCCACGGTATCTGCCGCCGAATAGTGCGTTCATTTTACTTTTTTCTTTCACTACACTTTTCTTTTCACAAATGAATACCCGTTTTTTTAACGACACTGAAGACTCTAAAACCGTTGCTTTACGCGCTCACCTTTTGTTGATATTTTCCGTCATCACTTTTCATTATTTTAAGACATCACCAGTCCGATGGAAGCACGCCAGTTATATTACCTGACGTGGTTTCGCCGGACGCAATCACACTGCACTAACCGGGTAAGCCTGCACGCGATCTTTGCTTTATCCATGTTATCAGCCGCCGAATAGTGTGTTCATTTTACTTTTTTCTTTCACTGCACTTTTCTTTTCACAAATGAATACCCGTTTTTTTAACGACACTGAAGACTCTAAAACCGTTGCTTTACGCGCTCACCTTTTGTTGCTGTAATCCGCACTTCAAATGTGGATATTAACTATAGCTGCATCTCTCTGCCACTAAAAGCACTTGATACATTGTAAATATGCACCGGCATTCTCGGCTGACGCAATAACTCGCTTTACGAACTGTGACACCGTTGATTTATACATTAATACATTGCTACAACTAACATAATTTTGTCAACTGTATGATTTCAACGTATTTACCTTTGTGTTTTGATTTGTGTTATGATTATGAAGACTATAGATTGAATTGCCTTTTTTGTTCTTTACAGCTATGATATGGAATTCCCCTGATGAAGGGTCTTAACGGGACCCGAAATGCATTGGGTTTACTGTTGAAGTATTGATAAGTTGGATGACTCTTTCCCAGCTTGACAAGGAATTTATTTTACATGAAGCTCTTGAATGTAATTATTATCGAGAATAAATTGATTCGATAACCAACGATTATTGGTTTATATGTTCTTTCATGAAACCAAATTAACTTTGATGATGGCTATTCAATAGCCGATGGAAGGGTGCTCACGCCATTTTTAGGTCTCGCCTGACCCAGCGCATGCGCTGGTCTGGCGAGACATTTTGTGAGGGCTCCAAAAAGTGCTACCAGGCCAGCCTAGAGCTACAGTGCAAGTGCGCGGGCGCCACGCTTTACCGAGATTACTTTCACTTTTGCTTTGACGTTTGATCGGGATCACTTTCGCGGCCGCATGGCCGCTTTGATGTTCTCAGTGAGGCTTCAATAGATTGCAGCAGTTAAAACAAGCATTGGCATAGCCAATAGGTCTCACTTTTGGGACCTTATAGGTGTTTAGTTATGCAACTGTTGCATGGCTAAACACTTATAAGATCCCAAAGGCAAGACCTATTGGCTATGCCAATGCTGTTTGTTTTTGTAAGTCTTGTTTCTGGAGGGAGCGGTGTGCTTGTTGCAGACGGTGAGCCCTTGATTGAAGAGCTTCATATCAACATCAAGGTTCCTGATGTGGTTAGGTGGGCGGGGTCTCAGACCAGTTTTCTTTTGATATTTTGCCCCTGTGCCTGGATGGTGCTTGAAGTTTTTCTGGTTGGGTGGTTTGGAGGGAGGGTATATTGAAATGTATGATGTACAGGTCGGACCAGGTTAGTGGGGTCGCATGAGTGGTGGTGTTCCTGTTGTTGGAGAAGAAAATAGGGCCAAGGGGGTGGTCTGCTGTGTGGGTTGGTCCTTGGATGTGCTGGGTGAGTCCAAGGTTGCCGAGGCTGTAGAGGAGGGCCGTGGAGCTAGGGCCTGTGGTGTCTTCCAAGTGGAAATTGAGGCCCTTGAGGAGGATACAGTTTGTTGAGCTGATGGAGAGAGTAGCAATGAAGTCTGCAATGTGGTTGCAGAATTCCGCTTGGAGGCTCGGGGTAAGATAGGCGAGGGTTCCCTTAAGGGTGGCATTGTAGTAAGTACGTGTTTTGAAGTGGAGGTATTCTATGAGGTTGGTGTTCGAGTCTATGGAGATGGTGCAGACAATCGTGTTTTTGTACAAGATTGCAAGTCCTCAGCCTTGTCTGTGGGTTTGATTCTGGTGTATGCTTTTGTAGACAGGGGAGATGGCTGTGGCGATGTCCAGATTGGAGGCTGGGTTGAGCCATGTTTCAGTCAGGATGACAAGGTAAGGTGTGTTGCTTTTGAACATGTCCTATTTTTCGGTAGAGTGTTTCTCCAGGGATTGGACGTTGAGGAGCAAGGCGGACAGTTGTAGGGTGAGAATGGTGTCGGTGTCTGAGGTGTCGCTGGTGAAATTGAAATGGTTGCAGGAGAAAAGTCCTATCATGCTGCTGGGGGATGTGCAGCAGCAGCATATTAGCCAGTGTGTGTTGTTTAGGTCGCAAGGGAAAGTAGAGGAGCAGTGACTGCGTTTGATGGCTCTGGTGACGGCCTAAGTATTGTATTGGATAGTCGAGAGGCCAGGATTCCTGGTACTGGGTGCCGAAGGGCGCAGACTAGTTTGCCTTTGGCAAGTCCACCGAGTGGACGCGCTGCACCCTGCATTAAGTAGGTCCTGGGGTGGGTGTGGCTTCTGTTGGCAGGAAGAACAGTGAGCGTGAAAACCCAGGCAGGTGAAGCTGGGTAGCTGCGGTGTCACTAGGTCAAAAGGCAGCAATTGGATCAGGCTGGAACGAACAGGAACTGGAGGCCACTGACAAGTGGCAAACTCTGTGCCCAGGTGACTAACTGGAAAAAAATAATGCATATTTGGCTTGTATACCTTTTGTGGGTGGAAAAAAGGCATGAAGACTTACACATAAAGAAACCCAAACATCAAAAAGGCTTTGCAGGGAGCCTCAACAATAATGAATTAAGCAGATTTTGATCATTCTGTTTATCAAAATTGCCACCCTTACTCACTGCGTTAGTTATATCATCTCCCTTCTATCCTACTACCCACTCATATGAAAACTTCCATCACCTTTGTGTCGGTCTCAAACATTTCTGCTCATATCTTTGTCTGCTAAATATATGTAGGTTGTGTCTCCTTTACAAGTGGCTACTGATATCCATGTCAGTATCTTTCTGCACTTCCATCGCCAGCAAGGCTCTAATCATCAAGTGTTTTAGCTACTTTTTGAATGCTCATCTGTGACTTAACCTTCTCCTATACCAGGCTGCATAATGAAGTGCCCACACCACTTCCAAAAATGCTTCGTCGCACAAAGAGGTGTTCCCACAGTTTTTGCTTTTGCAGCAGCCTCCACCTAGATTAGACCGGATCCATGAAGGAAACCGGACTGTAAAGATTTTGGGGTAGATGACGGGTAAACAGTATGACAGAACACAAAACAGAGGTATATAGAACAATAGTCCACAACTGAAGGTGGAGAAAGTTCAAGTCAGCTGTAATGGACACAGAACGAAAAACAGATCTATATAATATGCAGTTACACTAGTGTGCTCCATGACATTCACAGTATTCTCAAACAGCAGTCAATGAACATACTCACCAATGGGTACAAATACAGGAGGTACTTCTCTTACTGCACTGCAGAGCATTTTCCCTTCTTCCAGCAAGGCCACAAGTTTGGGCTTTGGAAAATCATAACCTAAGAGAAAAAATTACACATTTGAGTGTTATACTGTTCTTTATGGTACCAATATACATGTGATTAGGACCTAGACCTTACCATTAATTATTGGTAAGCAACAGTGGTTCGCAAGCATGGGTAATCTCAGATCCACAAGCTGTGGATTACTTCTAGCAATCCACAGCTGTGAATATCAAAAAAATGTATTGCAGGTTGACACATGCAGAAGAATGAGTTATTGCTATGGTACATGCATGTGAACGAAGCAAGAATGTTCCTAGGTAATGGCTCCTAGAGGTTTCTCACAGCTGAGACAGATGCACAGCCGAGACAAATGTTGATCGGAGAGATTAATACAGGGGCAAAGAAAATGCAGACTGGGCACAAACATGTACCTTCCTTAAGTGTTACTGGGACAGAAAAGTCCCTAGCATGGTCAAGAATATGTGTACCCATGGACTGAGTGTCCCAATTGCAATGACCTCAAGATCTCTGGTGTTGATTTGTTGTCATCATGGGCCAACACGGATCATGCATGTGTGCCATGACATAGGCCTGTTTCACAGATTGAGGTCGTTTTGGTCTGAGCTAGACGCCCAAAGCGCTGCCCTCAATAGTGGTGAAATACTCTTGCTTTTGCCAGGTGTTTAGCAGCACGAGCACACTGGCTCACTGCATACCATATAGTTAACAGTAAAAGTGACCAGGCCTTCTTACCTGTGTCATAGGATCACTCATATAAAGTTGTGCTGTTTTGTGCTTAACTCACCCTTGGCGTAAATAAGGTTAGGATGCAGTGGTGGCCAGATAGGTCTGTTAAATTCATGTACTGGGTGTATATCTGCCTGTGAATGGTACAATACATGGAAGATTTAGTGTTGTTTAGTGCCTGTAGGATATATGCATGTGCTTGGCGTATGCGTGCCAGTGAATGGCACAATAAGCGAAAGACTCTCTGTTCAATGTTCCATTTTAGGAGACCTAAGGCTATCAGGAGGAGCATGAGGTGGTAGAGGAATGCCCCCTGACAAATTTGTTGATTGCTGCATTCCTGTGAGCTGGGTGGGACATGCTGGAAGAAAGGAAAGACAACACAGGCTCTTCGGTATACTTCAAGGGGTGCTCTTTGATTCATAGAGAGGTCACTGGGAAAGGGACTAAGAACATCTCAGAAAGGAGAAAGGGCTGATAAGAGAATAAATAGTAGGGCTGAGGCCCTGAAGTAACCTTTTCATAAACATATCACTGTGGCTAACATCCAGGAGGGAACACTAGCCACTTTCATAGCCAGTGTTGAGGGGCTATCAGATATGGAGTCTCGACTGGTGTGGCAGACTGCTTTCTGAAGGAAGAGGAGAGGAGAGGGCACTTCAAAAGGAAGCAGACCAAGATAAACTTCAAAGACTCAGACTCTAAATTACATTTGATGTCTGGTTATGGATTAGAAGAAGGGACGCTTGAGGCTCCCAAAATTGTCAACTGTCAAGCAGTCAGCTGGGCAGTGCTAGAGCATGCTAAGCCCAGTGTGCCCTGTGAGGAAGAGGACAGCGCAGGAGAAAGCAAAGTGTGAGTAGAATGGCTTTTTCACCAATCGGGCTGTAGACCATCTGTGAATTGAACGCAGCGATTCAGTTTGCTAGGTGTGTCAGTCGTGATAATTACTACCGTACTGTATCGGTCGTAGCCTGTGTGTGGAACGAGGGCGATTACTATGTATGCCATTTGGGGCCACTGGAAAAAGGCAAGGAGAATGGTACGGTCAAGAGCCTCTTCCAAAGAAAGATGCCACCATGGTGACCTGTGCGGGTCCGCGTCCTTACTAAGGACCTGCACCACAAGCGTCAAATTGCCCCATTCCTGCCACATGGGGAGGAGCCAAGTAATCTTACCAGCATCGGAGGAGCGTTGAAGGCTTCCCAGATGCTGCCCCGATGGACCGTGTGTGAGGGGCTCGAGGACACCTGACCGCTTCCCATAAAGGTCAGCATGATGGACTCACTGAAGACTGCCACTGCAGCGTCCGCGCCCATGAATGGCGCATGCTAGGAGACTGGTCGTGTAGGTCTTGCTGGGGAGGGTAAGACTGATTTACAGGCGAGAAGGCCCTGGGGAGCTTTCCTGCCCCATAATGCTTCGACGCTGGAACACAATTGAGTTTAATAAGAGTCGGAATGGGACTCCTGATTCTAGGGCTACTAGTGGGGCTTAACCTGCTTGCTTCTATAGTGAATAGGGAATAACCACTACCGCCAGAGAGAGAGAGGGAGGGAGAGGAGCGAGATTTGTGAACCTACCTGTTAAAACACTAGATCCCTGACATCAGAGGACTGTATGTATTGTTTGTGAATGCCATATCTTACTTTGTGCGGGTAAATGAATACTCCTTGTTTCATAAAAGTAAATATTTGAATGGACAATCATGGATTGCTGCTGCTGAACGTACTTTGAGTCCTGTGTCCCCCCAACCTATCTACATCCCTACCGAGTAGCCTTGGTCTGCTCAAACCACCGAGAGTTAGGTGTTGAAGGGGCATTTGTACCAGTTGCTCAGCATCTATATTAGGGCAGCCCCCAGGAGATCAGGAGTAAAAGGCCTCAACCCGCAAAGTTGGCCCAAATAATTCCTGCTTGCCCCGTAGTCCTCTGAACGGGGTCCTGGCAGGTGTGAGCACAATCAGTTTAAGTAACAGTTGGAAAGAGCAATAATGAGAGTCAGAATCAGGACAAGAGACATCAGATGAGTCCACAAACCCTGCTCCAATGACTCAGACATACAATTCTTTAAGGCCAGCATTTCCTTGTTACAATGGGGAGTAGACATGAATTTTCCTCTGGGCACTGGATCAGAACCTAGGATATGTACTTAATAGAGCACAACTATGAAGCGTAAGTTCCTTACACAAAAGGGAAGCAGGTTGCGTTGGCAAGATCAGAGTTTGTTACTAACAAGTGGTCATGAATATTGTCCATTTTTTTTAATCTTGGGCACTTCCTTGATGCAGTTACATGTGCTAAACAATTCATCAAAATGCTGAAGATGCACGATTCATGTGAAACACGTTTTGGTTTATATTATGTTCTGCACTGTGATAATCAAGCCTATGTGTATATATCTGGAATGCTTTATCTAACGGTTTCATTTTTACGTTAGTAATGAATTTCTAGGAGATTTATTATTATGTGTCTCGCTTTTGTTGATATTCAAGAGAACACAGTCTCATAGAATGAAAATAAATGAAGGGGCATTAGGCCACGTTCTGTTGATTGTTAACACTAAGAGTTCTTAAAAGTGACATGTTATAAAAATCAAGGGCAGAAAGGGAAGGGCAGAGAGAAGCCTTCACGCCGGGTGACATTGGGACAGGTTGCACATCACACCTCAGGTTCCTACTGAAGGCGGTCAGGATTGGGAGGCACTTAGCCTTCATGCACTGATTTTTCAGCGAAGCTGGCCTGGTTAGACAAGAAAAGAAAACCTAGGTATTTCCTTGAACACAGAGCTTCATTGCTCAACATGGTGTGTGGGTTTGTACCATCTCTGAAACTCAATCTTTTATTTTCAGCTTTGTCAGAATTCTAGAACTAGACTACTGCCAACAAGTAGCAGAAAGGGGGTAGGATTGTCATGTATTAATAACAGCAATCATGTTGGGAGTGGTATCTATTGTTCATGGTTTAGGTAACAGCAGCTGTTGCATTATCGGTCTTCAACGTGGTTATAATTCATACTGTGCACACTAGACTAGGATTTTAATTCTGAAACAAATATTTAAAAATTTATCCTTTGTGGTCTGTTTTTGAGTGTGCTATTTCTTAATGAAAGAGGGTTTGGGGTTCCACTGAATGTCCCCGTAGTATCTCAAACTGATTACCTAGAACACATCTTGCTCAGACACTGCTCAGTGGGTTGTGCAAGTTGTTGCAGTACAAATGGTTTTTCGAATAGGGCCAGCACATTATGACTTTTTTGTACTTTGTGCCATGGGGTCTAGATAACCAACTCCTGTTTCTAGAAAAATCTAGAAAATGTGTCAAAGTTGGGAAGGGTCAGAGTAGTTTGTGGCTACATGCCACAAGCTTTCTTGTCTTTGATGCATCTAAAAGGAAGCACTTGTCACGGACGGACACAGTCTACCAATGCGATTAGATGAGTTTACAAACAGGACAAAAGTGTACAAGAGGGTTATCGTGTTAGGAGGGCCATAAAAATTCCATATTTCAGTGCTGGAGCACCAATATGGGAAACTCCGGGCGCCCCAAATTGGTCGAAAGATGCATTGGCAAAGGCATTAAAATCGGAAGGCCCTCAGAAATGGGGCGAGTTATTTGTAGATGGAAGTCTACTTCCGTGGTCGGTCTGTGAGCTAAGTTGGGGCGAGAAGTTTTCCAGATTCAAATATCTTCAGATTCAGAGCTGGGCAGTTGGGAAAGAACATCTGATTGGGCGTCATAATGACTTGGAAGAAAAACTGGCATCAGCTGTTAATATGAAGAAAGAGGTGGCGTTGTGGTATTGGGCGATTATTGAGATGGAAGATGGCTTTTTTCAATTGCCAGAGACCCTGTGGGGAGAGTGCTTGCCGAGGATCGCGACAGAAGAACAATGGCAAGTAACTATGTTGACTCTATATAAGGTGGTTAAGCCTGCTAACTTAAGAAGGAATCAATTATTCACTCTCCATAGGGCCTACTGGACTCCAAAGAGGCTGGCTAAATTTAAAGACGGTGGAATTGTAAGATGTCCTAAATGCAACAGCCTCAACGAGGATATCCACATGTTTGTTACTTGCCCGGCTATCAAGACTTTCTGGGATGCTGTAAGTAATCGTCTGTCAGCGGTGCTAAAGCGGAGTATTAAGGTAAGCCCTGAAGCGATTATTACAGGAAGACTGGACCTACAAGGTAAGGGCCTGGATGATGCTACGAAGTTGGTTTTTTTATGCTATTTTGCTGGCCGGAAGGGAAATTTGTAAACTCTGGGTTTCTCCTGATCCTCCGACTGATCTGTCTTGGATTAGAACTATGAGAGCTATAGGTAAACTGGACATGGCAGGTCATTATAAAAAGAAGCATGGATTCTGGACTCTGTTTTTGAAGCACTATGGGTGATGGGCAGGGACATAAGTTATTTAAAAAGGGGGATAATTTCTTCTGTTAGGATGTAAAATTAAGGTCCTATGATTAAGCTGCTTTGAATCTCTTGGAGAAAATTTGCTTTGGAAGGATCGGCTTGGGCGCCATTACTTTTATTCCTTTGCCTTCTAGTAAGCAATAATTTTTCTTCATAAATGAGATGAACACACCCTAGGGTGCTACAAAGAATGAAAGGGTGAAGAAGTGGCAGATGAGGACAAAAAAAAAAAAAGTGTACAACAGGGTTCCAACAACTCATAGTTAATTGCATAAGCTGTATTTGCTATTCTTTTTAATGACGCAACAAAAAGAGGCAGTAAAGTACTTCACATCAGAGCCCACACAAGTTCATTCAAATATGAGGAGACATAGAAGTTCCCATTATTTATAGATGAAGAGATATTTGTGTGCTTGAAAGCTCATGTTCTATACTTCTCAGTATCTCAGCAAAAGGAAGTCTCTCCCATAGTATTCAGAAATCTTTCATGAACTGGCACAGCAAGAACCTTTTGCTAAGCTAATGGCAATAATTTTTTAATAACCAGTTAAATGTCTAAAGCACTGACAACCCAAACAGCTGCGCAATTCCTTTGCCAGAATGCACCAATCTTTCAAGATATCCTAATTGTACCAAGCGAAAAAAACTGTGGAATTTTGTAAAAAAAAAAATAAAATTTAAAAACGCTTTTATTTAATGAAAATAGATATCATATATAACATGCCCAACTGTGGAATAAGTGTTGGCTGATATGAACTCAGATAGCATCAGCTGGCAGAAAGCTTCATTGAGTTTTAAAGTCTTATTCACAGAAGAACTAAAAACCAACATACCAGTACTGTCTGCGTATCTCAACTTTTCTCCAAAAAACATCTACAAATCATTACGGTGGGAGCTCCACACAATTTTTATTTACTTATACGTAATGTGTTGCAAGGGTGCAATAATGTAATTCCTAAATTAAGGTAAACATTTTTTGTGTTGGTACTCTGCCACTTTAAGAGCCTTTCTGAGGCACAAAAAAACATCTACACAAGGATGTCTGTCAAACAGTTTGGGATAATGCCAACTAGGAAATCCAGCCTTGATGATTGAGAGGCATCCCGTTCAGTTGCCTGGAAGGTTGGTTAGGCTGGAAAACAGTTAGCTGTAGCTCAGAGAGCTGCCAAGCCTGGCTTGGTCCACTAAGGAGTTTTCAAAAGGAACCCTATTTTAAATGGCACCCAATGTACAGTGTATGGCACAGCTATTAGCAGAATGCCAGACTGAAAGCAAAATTATTGTCTCTCAAGTTTAAATTAAGCACTGATGACAGGCTGAGTGCAGATAGATCAGTTTCTAATTCCAAGCATAGCATCACCAAAGAGGATGAGGAGTGCTTTGAGACAGCAAGGCAAGAACTCCCACCTGTAACTACTTAGTGTTCCCTGCGATCCAAAGAGGTATTACAGTGCACAAAGTACAATGTTGGAACCTGTGGAGCAGTTGATACCACAGAACTAATTTCAAAATATCTGGGACACAAACAAGGAGAGATCAGAGCCACATTCACAGTTTCAGTATATTCTAAATTGCTACTCACCCAAAGAAACCATAATGTTATAATTCTCCTGCATCATATCCTTGTAAAGCTGCTTCTGATGCGGCTGTAAGGTCTCCCACTCCTTATCGGAGAAAAGGAAGGCAACATCTTCAAAGCACATTGGGACCTGAAAAGAAAAACGCACTCAGCCTAAGCAACAAAGACCAGGCACCTGGTGGCATCCTAATTTACTTTTAAAACATTCCCCTTAAAATTGTTATGCTCAGATTCCCAAACCAAAATAAATCTATATCATATGGGGCTAAATTGTAGCAATGCAAATGAAAAAGGCTGTATTCCAAAACTAGGTCCTCAATGGTACACTAAGATCTTGCAGCTAAAGCATCAAACCACCAAGTTTTCTCTAAGCTTATTTAGCACCATATACATTTTATTGAATATGCCTGGTCAGAGATGGGCCTGTATCTTGTACTTGAAAATGGTTAACACACAGGGCTTCTCATTCATCCATTAAACTGGACCTTTGTTATCAACTAACTTATGATGCTTACACACCACTGGTGTCGCATAAAGTTACCCAATTTTCATTATAGAGTTATTTCCCGGGGCTGCAGCATTAGGGCAGAGACAGAGGAACACTCAACGCAAATAATTTTATTTACTTTTCCTATTCACTCAAAAACAAATAACAAATTCCAGGCAAACGTAACTTTTTATTTCTTCGCTTGCCAGCTACTGTCTTCACCCATCCCAACAAAACCAATTTGGTAAAGAAAATACATTATTGAAATAGGACTAATAACGAAACTACTAAGAACAATGATTCTAATATTTGTAATGGAAAAAGAAGACACCTTCCTTCAAACCCAATTCGCAGAATATGCTGGCAAACAATACGTATGGACTAATCATTTTGTTGCCATTTCAACAATAAGTAGAAGAGAGTTTATGTCTTGAGAGACAGTAGGTGTTTCTTCAAAATGTATGTAGACATTTTTCCCACCACCATTTATAATTCGCTATTCCTATGAGATAAAGTTTCTATTAGGGGTGAGAAGAAGGTCCTTTCTGGGTAGCATGAGGGCCAGAAACGTTCTATGCAGGAGAAGATCAATGAATGTTGTCAGAAAACAATGCACGGCACACAGAGTAACACAAACTCCTCTTTCATGAAGGCTTTTTTATTTTTTATAAAAAGGTCTTTATTTGGCATCAACAAGCTGCACACCCAAGACATTTTAAAGTGTTTGGCTTTGAGAGGAGACATTCAAGACAAACACAATAAAGCAATTACTGCAGGATTTAGAAATGATATGACTGCATTAGTGAAAGAGCAGAAGAAAACGTAAGTTCTTATAATAAGTGACATGTACAACGTTTATGACACATCTAAACAATGTTCAATTGAATTTCTAACTGTTTATAATTTTTGAGTGCAAGTCTTCATACAGTTGGGTTGGGAAAGCTTCTACACATTTAGGGATTATCACTTCTTGACTGCTAAGCGTATACTACGAAAACGATTCTAGTCTGCTCAATGCCATAACAACAGACATTAACAGATGACGTAACCTATACATTTTATGGCTGGCGTTAAAATGATCATTTTGCCCAGATTTTTGTAGGCCTTCCTAGCCCTGCCAGTGAGAAACCGTGAAACAGTTGAATTCCCTACAGAGTGCAAGTTACTCTTATATGGGCAGGGAAGAAAGTCTGAATAGTGCAGAAAATATTACAGGTACACAGGTGGGGGGGGGGGGGGGGGGGGAGATGGGACTACCGAATATAAAGCAGTTTTAGTATGCCTCGCAAATACCCTTGTTTCTTCTAATGGTACCTTTATGAGACAGAGAAGCACTGGATACACAGACGCAGCAATTTATATCCAGACACCATGGGCTATACCCCGGTCTGTTCCTTTACAGAAATTCTCAGATCGACGATGGAAATATGGGATATGAGTACCAGAAAATCGGCCTAGACATCATTCCCCTCTCGATTTACCCCACTGTGGAGAAACTCAGACTTTGGGCCAGGGAATGTCAGAAAGGGATTGTGTTGTTGGGCGGGATGGAAGGCTCAAAGATCTATTTGAAAAGGATTAATCAAAACACAGAACAGTGCAAAAAGGAGTTAAAAACAGAGGAAGATGATGAATGAGGTATTGGCAGTTGCGTCATTGGGTGTTCCATCCCACTAACAAAGAAGAATCCCTAAGAACATTGAATTGGGAGAAACTTTAACTATATATCACCTAAGGGGCTTGTTTCAAATATATACTTAGTACCTGTGAGTATAGGCCTTAAAGTCCAATTATTTGTGGTAATAGCAAAAAGATTCTGATGCACAAGATCTCAGTGGGGCAATGGCTAAAGCTCTGATAGATATATTCTCCATGTGTAAAACAGTGTCCAAAATAGAGCTTCTCTTTATAAGCACATGACGTTATGGCATTTTACGTCCAAGTGGTTGTAAGGGATGTATCTGGACTGTGTTGGGGAGGGCACCCCTAAGAGGGGAGGGAAGATAAGGATAAATTACTTACCTGTATTCCTAGTTCTGTTCCAAATTATTTTCATTTGGGGGCAAGACCACCAAATATGCTTCTCTTTCAGGGGATCCTCATCAATAGTCATAAGCACATGAATAGAATAGCAAGCCCATCCCCTCATCCTGCGGGCAAGTAACCATAGTACAATCAAGATACATAGTGACCTCCAAAACCAGTTAACATTGGAACAGATTCCTCAAGGAGGCCTGGCCTACTTGGGTATCCGCTCTGGAGTCAGAATCCAGACAGTAATGCCTGGTAAATGTATGGACTGATTTCTAAGTTGCAGCCTTGCAAATCTCGGCCATCGGTACATTACGTAAGAATGCAACCGTAGCAGCCTTGCCCATAGTAGAATGACCTTTGGGGGAGGCTAACAGAGGCTTGTTCGCTATTTGGTAGGCCAACTTTATACAAGACACTATCCATCTTGAAATGGATCTTTTAGAAGCTGGAAAGCCTTTTCTAACAGAGCCGTAGTTTACAAACAATTGCTCAGCTTTTCGTATGGACTTTGTTCCCTCCAAGTAGAATTTGAGAACCCTCTTAAGGTCTAATGAATGCAGAGACCTTTCTGCTAGTGTAGCAGGATTGGGAAAGAAAGCGGGAAGAGAAATTGTCTTATTTACATTGAAATCAGACACTACTTTGGGCAGGGAGGAAGGGTGAGTTTGCATAACCACTCTATTATGATGGAAAAACGTATACGGTTCCTTAGAACAGAGTGCTTGGATTTCACTCACTCTGCGTGCTGATGTAATAGCCACTAGAAAAGCTACTTTCCATGTAAGGTGTTGTAATGTGGCCTTATGAATGGGTTCGAAGGGAGGACCCATCAATTTGGACAAGACTAGATTCAACTCCCAAGGTGGAGAAGGAGGTCGGACAGGAGGATAAACCTTCTTCAACCCCTTTCGGAAATCCTTGACCACCTGAAGTTGAAAAAACGAAGGCTGGTTAGGCAATTTTCTATATGTCGTGATGGCAGCCAAATGCACTTTTATGGATTTATACTTCAAACAAGATTTGGCCAAGTAGAGCAGATAGGGCAAGATTACCTCCTCTTGCCCTTGAATTGAATTCCACCCATTACGCACACACCACAAGTAAAACCTTTTCCATTTAAAGGAGTATGAGGTACTCGTGGATGGTCTTTTTGACTCCCGCAAAATGTCCATGCAATCTTGAGGGAGGTTCAAATGTCCGTACTGCAGGACTTCAGGAGCCATGCTGTCAGGCTGAGCGAGGGAAGACTGGGGTGCAGGATCTTCCCTTCCATTTTGGTCAAGAGGTCCGGCCTGCATGGGAGTCTCCGATGCGGGCGCACTAAGAGGTGCAACAGGTCTGGATACCACCATTGGCGAGGCCAGTCTGGTGCTATGAGGATCCCTGTCATGCTGGATCGGATCAGTTTGGTCACAACCTTCGGAATGAGAGGGAGGGGTGAAAAGGCATATGCAAACGTCCCTGATCAGTCTATCAAAAGAGCATTCCCCCTCGTTCCTGGTCGGTAAAACCTGGATGCGAAGGTATGGCATCTTGTTTTGATCGTCCGCAAAGAGGTCGATGAAGGGATGACCCCATTGGCGAAAAATGTCTGCCGCCACCACCTCGTCGTTGAGCACCCAGTCTTCTTGTTCGTTTAAGTGACGACTGAGGGCGTCTGCTCGCACGTTCTGCTCTCCCGGTAGGTGCACTGCTGTGATCGATGTGTTTCTGGCTAGCAGCCAGAGCCAGATCGCCTGGGATTCCAGAGACAGAGGGCGAGAGTATGTTCCACCTTGTTAGTTCAAGTAATACAAGGTGGTTGTATTGTCCGTTTGTATTAGGATCGATTCGGACTGAATCGACGGTTGAAAAGCCTTGAGGGCTAAATGAACCACCCGCAGGTTCAGCATGTTGATATGATAGGTTCGTTCCCTGCTGGTCCACCTGCCCTGAATTTGCAGATGACCCAGATGTGCTCCTCGTCCCTGAAGGAACGCATCCGTGATCAGGGATCGTGTTGGCAGAGTTTGATGGAATGGGACTCCCACCAGAAGATTCTTTGGTTGTAACCACCAGAGAATGGACATCTTCGCTGCTGGCGAGAGAGGAATGCCGTTGGTCCACTGACCCAAGGATTGGTCCCACTTGTCCTCCAGATCTTGTTGTAACGGTCTCATCCTCAATCTGGCGTTGGGTATGAGAAAAATACAAGAAGCCATCGACCCCAGCAGAGAAGTCACTTGTCTTACTGATGGCTGATGAGTTTGGAGGATGACGTTGCTTTTGACTCTCATTGATGACAACCTCTCCTCCGAAGGAAACACTTTTCCGAGGTCGGAGTTTAGGGTAGCGCCCAGCTAGTGGAGTGATTGAGTCGGATGAAGAACCGATTTTTCCACGTTGACATGAAGGCCTAAGCATTGCAAGAGGTCCAGGCAGATGTGAAGGTGTTCCTGCACCATTTGGGGGGGGGGGGGGGGGGGGGGGGGGGAGGATCCCTTCACCAGCCAGTCGTCCAGGTATGGATACACGAACAGACTTTGGCGATGTAATGCTGCCGCTACCACTGCCATGCATTTCGTGAAAACCTTCGGGGCAGATTTTAGACCGAAGGGTAAGACTTTGAACTGGTAATGTTTTGTGCCCACCATGAACCGCAGGAATTTGCGATGCCGTGGTGTGATTGGGATGTGAAAATACGCATCTTGGAGATCCACCAAAAACATCCAATCGCCTTTTCTCAGATGTGGAAATATTTGATGGAGCGCCAACATCTGAAACTTTTCCTTCTTGATGAACTCGTTCAGAGAACGTAGGTCTAGAATGGGTCTGAACTTGTTCAGTTTGTCCTTTTTCTGAACAAGGAAGTATCTTGAGTAGACCCCCTGTCCTCTCCGCGCAGGAGGGACCTCTTCTATGGCCAGTTTTCTGAGAAGGGTCGACACTTCCTGACGCAGGAGATCTAGGTGTAGCTGACGGGATCTCACCGGAGGAACCTGTCTTGGGGACGCGCAAAAACGTAGTGCATAACCATTGTCTAGTATATTCAGCACCCACTGGTCTTTGGTAATGTTGTGCCACTCTTGACTGTAGTTTGAGATACTTCCTCCCACTGGAGTGTGCAACGGTGCTAGAGGAAGCAGAGACTCATTGCTTCCCTTGAGTTTTTGTTGCGGAAGATGATTGCCGTTGATGTCCTCCTCTTGAGGAACGACGGCCCTGGAACTGGGATTGATTCTGCTTGTTTTGCGACCATTGAGGGGTTTGAACCCTCTGTTGGTAATTTTTACGAGAGGTGCCAGAAAAAGGGAGATTTAAGATGCGATGTTGCGCCTCTGGTTTCAACGCAGTCAGACGCAACCAGGAAGATCTTCGCGCACATATGCCATGTGCATAAGAGTGAGCTGACAAAGACACCCTATCCACTGCAGTGCTGATTATTTGGTTGGCCACCAGCGCACCCTCCTGGAGAATTTCAGAGAAATCCTGCTGGTCCTCCTTCGGGAGTTTGTCTTAAAAGCGCTCCAGAGAATCCCATAAGGACCTGTCATAACGGCCCAGCAGAGCCGCAGCATTAGAAACGTGAAGAGAAGACGCTGCAGAGCCGCAAGCCTTCCTCCCCCAAGAGTCTTGTGCTCTACTTTCCTTATCCGGAAGAGCTGAGGAGGAAGAAGCAACTGCATATGTCTTCTTAGCCGCTGCCACAATGACAGAGTCCGGTGGCAGATCAGATTTGAGGAAAAGAGGCTCTGAGGCAGCAGGTCTATATTTCTTTAAGATTCGTGCAGGAGCTGCTTTAACAGATGATGGCGTAAGGAAAACGTCCATTACCGACTCAATGATACCAGGGACCAAGGGTAGTAATGGTCTAGTCGCAGACCTCTGATGGAGTCTCGAAAATGATAGCCGTCGTGGTCTGAGGAGCTGACATGGTGATTCCCAGCTTTTGTGCTCCTCTGGAGAGAACGTCATAAAACGTGTTCACATCGTCAATGGGTGACACTCTAGAAGGAGGACTATCCGTGAGGGTGGGTGAGTAGCCCCTCTTGGATGAGTGCGTCGAAGAGGAGGACCACAATGGCGTTCGCCGCCTCTTGCGCGAACTCAGGAGATCTGTCTCGGTGTTCTCTGGTCCGAGTAGTGGGGGACCTGTCCACTTCCTGCACAAGACGTTGTAAGGGTGATCTGTGCAGAGGACTGGAATAGTCCATAGGTCGTTGAGCGTGACCCGTTGGTACTGTTTGCCAATGATGGAGAGGTTGGAGCCATCTGGGCGAAAGATTAATTGAAGGGGCTAGCCGTCGGACTCTCTGACTTCTGGAGAGAGATCGGCGTCTTGATGAGCGATGCAACGTCGATGGAGAATGCCTCGACGTCGAACGGCTCTGTGTCACCATCACTGCTGAGTCCTTTGATCGTGAACGTCTCCACGACGTCGATCTCACCTTCGACATTGTTTGATGTGACGTCGAACCCCTGGAACATACAGATTGCACCTTCGACATTGAGCATGTAGTAGACCTCAACGAAGAATGGATGGACGGAGAAATCCTTCTCGACGTCGCTTCCTGGTGCCTGTTCGATCCCTCTCTTGACGCTGACCGTCTGCTTGTCGCCGACGGAGACAACCGCCTCGACATCGAACGACGTCCGTCTGGTGTATTTCACATTGGGCCTCGACAACGAATGTTCCTTCGACGCCGGGGAGGATCTGGCCTTCGACGTCGAACGTCGCTTGGACGTCGACGGAGGTGATAAGTGCCTTGTCTTTGGTGACAAGGCCTGTCTAGACGTCGACCGCCGCCTGGTTGACGTCGACAGAGATGCCTGCTCCGGCGTCGATCGCTGGTGACCCTGCGACGGCGGAACAGGTCTCTTTGTCGATCGTCGCCTGGTTGACGTCGATGGAGACGCCTGCTTCGACGCCGATCGCTGATGACCCTGCGACGGGGGAAACATGTCTTGACGTCGACCGCCGGCGACGACGGAGAACCATGCCTCGACGTTGGGCAAGCCCGCACCAACAGAGATCTACTTCTCGATGCCGATCATCGCCGGGTTGACGACGGCGGAGGATCCGACGTACCTGTTGTCTTTGTCGACGATCGGTGTTCTCTCGACGGCGAGCCCGACTTCGATGGTCTTCTCGTCTACATTTTCGTTGCCGATGAAGGAATTTGTGGCGCCGAGCCCGACGCCGATGGGGAGCAGATAGGAACCTTACTTCTAGATGGAGTAGTGGCTCTCTCTTTCCTCTTCTTCATCGGAGACCTGCCTCTAGAAGGAGATTTCTTCTTCACAGCCAGCCCATAGAGGCAAATCCTCTCCCTGTCCTTAAGAGTTCTTTTGTACAGTAGCTGGCAATGCTGACAGGCCTTTGGATTATGATCAGAAGGAAGGCAGAGAATACAGACAGGATGGGAGTCTGTTTTAGCCTTCTTCCAAATAGAGAGGGCATTTTTGACTAGAAAATAACGCTCAACTCTCTCAAAAATAGCAGAGATATACTCCAACAAAAAGACGTCAAAGTAAAAAGCTTTTGACAAAAAAAGAGGTATTTTCTAACAGAAATCCGAAAAAGAGTTAGAGCTGAAGTAACCAGGGTCCTGACAGAAGGAGCCGTAAAGAACAAATGACCTGTCACCCCTGAGGCATGATGGGAAGCTAGGGGTCATGGCTGCCTTAAAGGCACGGTGCCAGTTTATCTGTGTGTTTCTGTGCGTCAGCTTTTCAGCTTTCTACAGTGAGGTTTTTATGCAATACATGTGCTGACAATGTTTTCTCATTATTCCCTTGTAAGATGGTGATTTCTGCTGTTTTATTAAAGCAGTTTTCAAATGTGCATTTTCTCCCTGCTTTTATTGGAGTGTATTTATATACAGGGGAACAGGGGAATTTTCTTACAACATTGTTCAGCATTGCTATGGAAGGCTGCATTGTGTGTGTATGTGTGTATGTGTGTGTGTATATATATATATATATATATATATATATATATATATATATATAATTCCAGATATATGTTGTATGTTTCTGGGATCCCGCGCATGGGCGGGAATATTCATAGGCTTATGACTATTGATGAGGATCCCCTGGAAGAGAAACATATTTGGTGGTCTTGCCCCCAACTGAAAATAATTTGGAAAGAAATCGTACAGTTACTTAAGGCAGGTGCTAAGCTACCCAATACGACCTGACCTTAACCATTCTACTTTTACACAGATGTTCCATGGACTACAAATAGGTTACCAAAACTAATTGAAGGTTAGTGACCAGCACAAACTTAGCTGCAAAACAGATAGTCCAGAAGTGGAAATCTACTGTGATAACCACAAATCATGAATAGGGGAGTAAGCTTGCTGGCCATGGTAAAACTAACATGAGACCTTTACGATATAAGTGATAAATACAACCAAACAAGGTGTTCTCTGGTAGAGTACATGTCTATTCGAAGGACAACGCTGAGGTATCAAAGGTGCTTGAGGTCTCTGAAACCAATGGAGCAGAAAGACTTAACAAGCATATGCAATGCAATCGGTCTCGCATTTACGCAAGTTTAAGCTATTGCCATTGTAAATTACAATGCCTTTTCTTTATGCTTTAAAAACGAAAACAAAAATTAAAGGCATTGTTATTTGCAATGTCAATAGCTCAAACTTGCGTAAATGCGAGACCCATTGCATTGCAAATGCTTGTTTTGGTATTGCTATTCAGTGCCTTCCCTGCGGAAAGGAGCTCCGCTAATGATGAAAAGCAGGAGCTAGCGGAATTATTACCCAATGGCTCATGGTGGTAGCTTTCGTGAGGCGACTCCTACTTTGTGTAGATGCAAAAGCAAGCGTCTACCTAGTGTGACATTGATTTTTTGGGCTGTGGACACACATGGTCTTCTTTTGACCAAAAAAAAATTACAATGGCTAGTCCTCTTACAGCAAAGTTCTATGTCTGAGACCTTATTTCACTTCTTTTAAAAAAAAGTTTTCCAGGGGTGTGGGAAGCTGTTTTTTGGACTTGTTGTCGAGGGCTCCCCCCCCCCCCTAAATTTGCTCTTTGCTCCTCCTTTTAATCGAGACCTCATTTCTCCAGCTTGGGTCCCATGCACAGAAGGCTGATTCACAAATCTTTTCCCGGAAGCAAGACTGACATGCAGGTCATTCATGCATAAACTACACATCGTTCACCAAGTTGGAATGGTGTCTTATGCGCGAGTGAGTGACGCACAACATAGGCATAGATTAATCCACAAACATTTCCACAAAGGGTGTGTGTTCAGATGGGGTGTATTGTTTAGACTATTTTATTTACAAACATCTTGCAATGATTTTCACAGTTATCTCTGCATCCAGATTTCATTCAGATGTTTTGAGAGTCCTTAACATGATTCTCTTCTTATTTAAACAGTGTATTAAAGGACAAATCAGCTAACTACTTGAGATGCCATCTTATGAATATTAATAAGCCAACTATTACTATGCCGTGTCCCTTACCAGCACAAGTACAAACTGTAGGCAGAAAGGGTGAAAAGTTAGATAGTGCATGGTATTTTATGTAAGGGTCCAGCTGCCCCTTTAACCCGCTGCATACTTCTGTGCTGCAGTCTCAGGCGGGTGACCTTCGAGTGGATTGCCTCTGTGGCTTCAGTGCAGGTTCAAACCACCACTCCAAACACTTCGTGCAGTAATTAATTCAAATATAGGGCTTTTATTTTTCAGCAGGAAATGCAAACTCCTTGAAAGGAAATTGCCATGAGCTTTTCTACTAATAAATATAGAATCAGTGGACGAAGTGCTATTTAATTTTGGCAAAATTAATCTTACCGCCTACCTAGAGATTAGTGGCATTTTTGGTAAATTCTACAATTCCTATGCGCGTCATTGGGAGATAGGCGATAGAAACTGAGCACATGCGTACGAAATTTAAAATAATACAAATAAAACTAAATCAAAGTCAAGGCATTTCGCAAGTGAATTAATACCAGAGCCTGCTTCAAGCCGCATGCTCGAATAAGAATGCCAGTTGCTACTAATGAAAGTCTCAAGGAAAAGAAATTAAGACTTATCCTCGAGGGCTGCCGCACAGTGAGGCAGGAGACATATTTAGAACGCTAGTAAAAACCCAGCCTGCACATTTTTAGCACAGTTACAAGACGAAAACGGGGTTTCCTGTGACCTACATTCGCCCAGAAAATAAGTAGCAGGTTTCTCAAAAGAGAGGGTGCTCACCCACACGCACCGAGGATGTGTGTGTGCGCCTTGAAGGGTTCACACCTGAAGGCGGCACAAGTGTCAAGATGCTTCACTATTGTTTTATACGTCAATTCCACTCCAACACTGCAGAGTATCTCACCGGTATGCCCTTTCGTTCTTCGTATACTTATGATAAGAAATAAAGCACGAGTGCCTTTACCAATGGCGCGGGACTCGTATTTAATAAATCTCCCCTTCCTGTACACAGTGTGAACAGTATTGGCATGTGGGGCGTTTCAGACAGATGTGAGGGACCTTTGCCAAAGGCTTGAGGCATTGCATGCTTCGTAGGTGCAGAATGACCGCGCAGTTGTCTGCAAAGCACATTGTTCACAATATTTTTCAAATGTACAGAGTGAGCTTTGGCTCCGCCCACAGAAGTACTTCTCAGCTTATGCTATTGGCTGTTCGTTGTATCATTCCACCTCCTCTCGAGTGGTCGCGTTGCAATCCCTGAAAGACCATTTTACATACCAAAAGCACTCTAAATCATCACACATTAAATTATCTCACAGATGCATTGCATACAGAAAGCAGTCAGTTAAACTATTTTTTTACACTACAGCAGGCTTTATGTTTTAATTAATAATCAAATTGCAAGTTAGACCTACTGACTATCCCAATGCTTGTTTCTCCAAAAGGTCAGATTTAGGAAGGGGAACCGGTCACTTTCTGGAGCTAATTCTCAATTATATTAAAAATAATCTTTTGGCACCCGTCTGGTGTCATCTTCCGTGCACGTTTCTCCTACGGGGGAAGCAGACAGCTGCCGAGCGCTATTTGCTGACAAAAATGGCTTATCTTATTTCTTTTTCTAGCATAGATCAAGCACCAATGAGCAGTACAGGCTTTATACAGAGCCCTTTGTGCTGTAACAAAAGCCCCAAACATACATATATTAATCCAAAACCAAAAATACACAAAATAAATATTATAGTTAGTGTCGCGTCACATTTTGATTCTCCAGGCAAAACATGAAAATTATAACATTCATGACCACTGATGTTGCAACGCCAAGTAAATTACTGCTAAATAAAAGGCTGCAATTGTAATGAAAGCCACAGATTTTCTCCCAGACAATCAAGACAAAATGGAGGTTTCACTTACACTGCAGCAGCAAACAAATGTCCTCAAAATGTCCTGCACATAAAAACAAGGGAGGTCGGCCCGGCAGGCGCACAGTGCATGCGCGCGCCCTCATGGCGGCGTGCTTTCACTTTAAACTGCGTTTAAAGTGAAAGCACGCATGTTCAACAAGATGGCGGCGGGCTGTCCACTGTCCTTAAATGCACGCACATGCTGTTAGGTTTGGACAAATGGCGAGAGCAGCCATCTTTGTCCATCCCAGCGCGTGCATGTAAGGCTTTCGGACAATCGATTCCAAAAGGTACTTGCAATAGCGAGAGCAGTGCATGCGCTGCTTTCGCCAGGCAAGACCTAAAAAAGAATGAGGCACTAAATCAGCAAACGCAAAATATGAGAGCTTCAAGGCACTGGGAAGATATTCTTGAATTGGTATTTCAATCCGTTTGGGAGAATATGCTGGGCAGGGGGATTTATTGTTAATCTTTTGCTTACAAATTTGAGCCCAATAAACACTCAATGTATCTTGCAAAAACCATTAAAATCTCTTTTGAAAAGCAGGCTTCTACACTCTTTGCAGTTTTCAGATAAGGTGCTCAGCTTACCTTTGAATTTCCCATACATCTGCACCTTGGTACATGGTGAACTGGGGCCTAAGAATATGCTCGAGCAGCCACTATTATGAACTGAGCACAAACAACTCTCCATCATCCCACAGAACCTGGCAATCTTCAGGACTTGCCTCAGAATGGGCTCTCATTCACTGGCTTCTGCAGCAACCTACTGCGAGTAGATGGTGGACAACAGCCGGCCCTGAACTATTTTATCTAGGTTGACGAAGCAACAGTCCAGGACTACAGGCTCAAAACTGCCACAAAGTCCTCAACAAGCCCACCAGGGTTCCGGCATTGCTTCTAAAACCTTGCGTGGGCAAAGGTAGTGTTCATCTTGGCCATCAACTACTCTTCAAAGCTGGTATATTAGATGCCCAACATGCTGCAATTCTGGGCCTGCAGGATCTTCGCGGAGTTGTTGATCTTGCGTCTCGCCTCAACCATTCAAGTGAGTAGGTAGCAGCACTTCTCAACTTCATGGGAAAGCAAGGATGCCTGGAATGGCAGCTCGGCACGCTGCTTGAACTTAAACCACTTCTTTGACAGTGATGGACTCTGCTAATTTATTATGGGTAATCTGTCCATTGAGAACTCCATGATAGAGTTATGTCATATGCTCCAGCGACACCTTTGGCTATGACTGCTTCTCGGTCAGGCCAGTATACTGCCCTGATGAACAAGGCAGTCTCAGGAATGTTGCAAACAGAATCTTCACCACAATTTAGAATAAACAGAGACCTTGAAAGAGGGAACCACATAGTGCTCCACTGAAGAGACTATATTGTGCTGATCAGTTTTCCTCTGCTGAACATTAACAAAATGGTCCCAATATTGAAAGTTTACAAGAACTTTCTAAAGTTAGATTTGAGAAATGCCTACCACCAAATTAAGATATATCCAATTCTCATTACCAAAATGCCTTGTCAAGTTAGGCAGACTCAGTAAAAATGCATTTAAATTTATTCTTAAACAAAAAGCCATTTGTAGTGACACTCTGGCCCACTCTCAACGGACAAACAGAAACGTCTTCGCAGTTTGGATGAGCACAGAACTTGGAACAGGGAACCATGCAGTGTTCCACTGTTTCTTAAAGGTATGACTTCCTTCCTTCCTCTCCAATGCAATTTTAGGACCGTGTCACCTGCTTCTGCGCTGCTCTTCACTGATGCAGAAGAAAACATGGTTATCTAGGAACAACCATGTCAAGTACTCAAACAGTGCCCCCATAAGAAAAATAAAGGTTCTGCAGGACAACAAGTGGCATGAACAACGCCAAAGGGAATGTGATCTTTGCGTTTTCTGTTTATGTATTCCTATTGTATTTAATATTTTCATATAGCTAAGTGCACATTTGTCATTAATAAATGTATGATGCATTTAGTATTGTTTACACATGTACAACATATAACGTTTGCTTTATTATAAATTAATAGCACAATAACTACTACTATCGATGTCTAATGTGAAAACAATAGAATTAATTGAAGGTACAACAGAATTAATATGCTAGTTCTTGAATTTTACACCAACATCCCAAGGTCTAGTATTTTCAACCTAATTAGAAAAGTACATTTAAAACTAGTATACACATGTATTAGCCAGAGAGGACTTTTCAGGTTGATGAGAGAGTGAGAGCGTGTGAGCTGAGATGAAAACCACCTTGTGGGTGACTTAGAAAATGGACTCCAGAATATGAAAAGGCTATACGTGAAGGCTCCTTAGAAACTAGCAAACTGGCACCCCTTCCATGTTGATCATTTTCTGTTTTACTGTAGTTTGTATGTCTATTCTGAGTGCCTAACAGAGTCAGTATTGGTTTGCATAAGGAGGTGAGGAAAAGGTTATATAATATGAACATGAGTACAGACATTATTTTCTTAATCCACCTGACCTTTGTACAACGTTGTTTGAGGAATTTTCCATGCACGTTCTGACATTGTACATTCTTTTATTTTTTCTCTCCTTGTCCTTGGAAAAATACTTTGTTAATCATTTGTGCTTCTCTGAGATGGAAAGTCACGCTGGTCATGTAGTGTGGCTAGCTACTCTTTTTGTATGCATTACAGGAAGGACATTTCCAGTGGATTAGGGGGAGGGAAGTGATGTCCCTAGGCAGACTTGTCTGAAGTATAGTATAAATATGAAAGGAGAATTCTTTGTGGTTGTTCATTACCTAGACGGAACAACCCTTTTTCTTGTTGGTCTTGCATCTGCTTAAGCTTGAATAAACTAATACGTATTACCTCCGACTCACTGTACTCCTTTGAATTTAAAGTGGACGAAAGGTGCATTTTCTCAGTGGGCCTTTGTTCAGTGTGGTACAGTGAGAGAAAAATGAAAGATTACAACAGTATCCCAAGTGATTGCCAGTGGTCAGACTTTTTGCAACCATTCTTTCAATCAACTTGTGTGTGTTTGACATTACACCCTAAGTGGGCATGTGTAAACCCAGACATGGGTCCCTTGCTCACTGTGCCATGGGATCCAAGCTATAACTCACTGATGAGGCCCCACAGGGATGAAACTGGTTTGGGATGGACTGTTCCCATGAAAGAGCACAGTAAGTACTGATTTGCTTAAGGTGTGCCTTTACCTAGATTAGAACAGTGGGTGAAAACGGATTGGTTGGAATGCTACCCTGAGTGATTTTCAGTGAATGGACTTGAAACGGAAGAATATACATCAAGACATTTTTCTCAATTCTTTTATACAATCAGCAACTATGAACAGATTTCAGTTCAAACACTGCAAGTATGTTCTGTTATTCATTTTTAAGATGCAGTAAAATATGATTACTAATGAAAGACTGGACTCCCTAGAAGGGCAAAAGTATCAAGCGTGATCCTTCATCAGAAATGGGGGTGGGTAAAGTGCTTCGGTACTTTATTTGGGACCCTGCATTTCCCCTCCCACACTTTTACATCATTTACAGCCAGGACATGAGTGAAAAAAAAGACATTTAAGGTGGCCCATTACAGAATAGTAATGGTCTACTGTTGCTGTTTTCTCTCAACTAACTGTGTCACCCTGTTCCGATGTGGGAATAACAAATGTTCCTCTTCGCCAGAGCCTGATCTTACCCCAACTACCCTCCTCCACAACTACTTGATCAATTCAGACCTCCCAAGGGGTGGGTTCAGCCCCAGCCCGGTTTGAAGACCTTAGCAAAACAGGCACTTGGTGGTCAAACTAGTGAGGTCCAAAACAGACCATGAGGCCAAGGACACCTTCTTCAGACTTGAGTGCATCGCTGCAACTAAATTCATACAGGCTTACTCGTGAAGATACACACAGCAATAAGAACGACAAAGGAACACCCTCTCTTTGTGCATTAATATGGCAGCTTCATTAGCAAATTTCAGTGCATCACAGTAACGCACTAGACAAGTTAGGCCTCCCTGCTTCATGTTTTGGAGGACATTTGTTTAAGAAAGGTGCAGCAACAGCAGAAGCACAGCACAGGTTTGAGAGGAATGACATTAGTGGCAGGTGGGAGTCAAATCTGTATAGAAGCTAGGAGGACCTTGTCTCTACAAAGGGATATGGCTTTCGAACACCCACATATTGTGGCTTTGTAGGCCCATAATCAGATGGAAGCAGTAGTTCTTAGCAATCAATAACACAATAAAAGGTGCATGATAGCCCAGATGTAATGGTAATAAAAACTGGGACATTGATTTGACAACTTCAGACAGTTGGCAGTTACTGGCCCAAATGAAGAAGGATCTAATGACCATTGTAAGGCTACAGGGGCCAACCAGCGTTCTATAGTCAGATCTCATACTCATGATTCAATCACAAATTAGATAAAATGTTCCCACAGACACAGCACCACTGCCCAAAGTGTCAACTAAAAGGTGCTGACCTCATACACATGGTTGTGTCCACACATACAAGGGTTCTGGGACTCTGTTAGGCGTCTCACGTGCGAGATAACACACCGAGAGATACACAACACTATAGAGGAATGTATTCTAGGCTTGCAGAAGAATGCGGACAAATACAAAGCACAAAACCGATTTGTAAATCTGGCACTTATCATAGCAATACGAGCCATCACTACGAGATGGGAATAAAAGACGCCACCCACTGAATATATATGGCATAGTGAACTAATCCACTGGGGCAGAGCAGAGAGTGCAGTAATAAGAAGGGAGGAGGCAAGAGGTCTGCGGAAAACTCCACTAGCGATCGACTGGGATGCTATGATGGAAACCTGTAAAGCTTTGGACATAGATCTTAATGCTGCCGTAACTAGCACACAATAAGGTGCAAAGGACAGAGCCTTAACTTGAACGAATTGGAACGAGACGCATGATCATTGAAAGATGTATTGTAATAAGTTACAACAGGACCAGATTAAACGAGCCGGAAATCTAACGGTTTATGGGACTAGTGGGAGGGGGGAGGGATTGTTTATGAAGGGAGTTGGTTTATTAGCTGAAGTGATGTGTACTGATATAGTTTCTGCAGAAATGGTAACTAATGTTTAATGTCATAACAACAATACGGAGCACCTGATGGAGTGTGGGAACGTCGAACACATGGTAAAGTGGCTGTTATAGAAGATGTATCTCTCCTACGGTCACACATAAGGAGTTTAATAATGCCCTATACACTCATTCTCCGCATAATGGTAATTTGTAATGCATCAATGCTATTATTTTGTATTGATGTCTTACGATATTATGTAAACTTAATAAAACTTTGTTTGAAAAAAAATTGTTGTCGGTTGATCTCTGCAGTCCCTTTTTAAGCAGGTATGTACCAGTTGATCCTTTAGGTTGGTATTTCGACTGAATGCAAATATGTGTTTTTCCAATGTACTATCTTGCTCAGTGGTGTTTAGGATCTTCCAAATCGGTTTAAATATCCTCTTGATCTTATGGTTGATATTTGAGTGGTTTGTAACACAGACCAATTTGTCTTCTTTTCTCCTGTTCTATCCTTCCAAAACGGCATCCCTGTCATAATATTTAGCACGCTTGAACACATGTCTAACTAGCAGCTTTGGGTAGTCTCTGTTGAGAAGTCTTTGTTTCAAGTCTTCACCATGTTGCATGAATTCCTTATTTATGCAACAATTTTGTCTAACTCTCAATTCTCCAAAAGGTATAGAATCCTTTTGGCTGTTCAGATGGTAGCTGGTATGTTGTAATACTGTATTCTGTGCCGTTGGTTTTCTGTAGTAACTCACTTGCAATTTTGACTTCTCTCCTGTGAGCCAGATATCAAGGAAATCTACCTTATAATTACTGAACTTAGCAGTGTGTTTCAAGTTGTTATCACAAGAATTTACCCACTGGATCAAATCTTTCAGGATGTCCTCTTCTTCTAACCATACAAAAAAGATATTGTCTATGAAACTAATCCAATGCTTAATGTTGAGCAATACAGCCTGGGCCTTCCCTTTTGGACACCCCCATGGTGCAGCAGAGTGAATGCTTGGCACCCTTGGCAGTGTGAACAGGGGTTCCCCCTCCAGGTCGTATTGCGCTGGGGCTCTCGGGTTCAAATGCTTTAAAGCTGCTGCCCGGCTGCAGGTACCAGGCAGAGACTGCCACCTGCTGGCACTTAATTAGCCGTGGGTTGACACCGCATCAGACAGTCCTGACAATGGCGGCTGGTTATGAAGCGACGGATGCCTCGTTATCGGCTGCATCACTTTAACAACCTGACAGCAGGAAAAATACGAGCAGATTAAAGCTCTGAGAGAGATTACAGACAGTACATTAAACTTCAGTGTGTGACATTCCATCTGCACGGGATGCGAGGAGACTGTGCAGGCAAGCGGCGGAGGAGGAGGCGTGAAACAGGACTGCAGCGGGCAGAGAAGGGGGGAAGTGGATATAGGGACAGAGGACTTGGTTGCACCCGCCTCTCTAGCCATGTGATGCAGACAGGAGCGGAGAGGTTCAACGATGACAAAAGAGAACACCTCCTGGAGGCTGGGAGCCTCGAACCCGGGAAACAATAGCCTGGAAAACAACACCGGGGATGCGCATGAGAGCACGAGACAGGCAACCGAGGAGAGTAGAAACAAGACTGTGACCTCAACGGGGGAGAATACAAATAGGCTGGGACCTGCTACTACAGCTCGGAGAGCTCGGCGGAGGCTGAAACCTGTCTCTGGGAAAGTACTGAGGAGGCTTAGGAATGCACACTCGTAAGCTGACCCACGAGGAATGCAGCTGCCACCCTGCGCGCCACTGCTCGCTCCCCAGAGCAAAACGCCGTGGGAGTGAACCTTTGGAGAAGAGATAGGAGATGCACCCGCCTTTGGCTATTTGCGTGCTTTCATTATTGAAAGACACACGCAAAGGTCAATCCAATGTGTGGGAGGAGTCAGACCCACATGGAGAAGTTTAGATTGCTCACAAGAAGCCTCCCCATAGAGCAGCGCATGCGGGCTGCGCTAGGCTCAACCTAAAAAGGAAAATAAATTCTATTCTGTATTGAGGTGTTCGAAGTAGCTGTGGATCGAGACATAGGCACCAGCGAGCCAACTTGGAAGATATACTGGTCAAGTGTACATTTTTTTCAGGCTTGTATGGTGTGCACACAACAAAAGGTAGGCACGACAGCCCCGGTTCTGCAAGGACACTTTGTTCAGCCTACAAAGCCATTTGAGGCCCTGCAACTGGACTACAAGGAAATGCCAGCAACAAACAAATAGAAAAGGAAAATAAGATCAGATCCAAGAATCCTTCCATTTCCATATGGGGAGTGGCATATAAAAGAAGCTCTCCAAGCAGATGACCTGGTAGTTTATACAGCTAACTTGGGAACAGCCTTGCTAGTAGTAATGGAATTAGCAGGACGTTTTGGGTGAATCTCGGGCTACCTAATCAACGAAGACAAGACTGAGACCATGTCATGGAACAATCCCATCCCCATGCACCTTAAACATCTAGATAAGACTGAGTTTATATACTTAGGGGTACGAGTAACAAAAGATCTGAAGCACATGGCATTGGTAAACTTTACTTGACTTATGCAGGAAACGGAAAAGGTTTTGCAAAGCTGGGATCTCCTTCCACTTTCTATTCTAGGAAGAGTGAATTTAGTCAAAATGACAATTCTCCCTACATTTACATTTATATTTAACACTCTCCCTCTGCTCTTTAGGCCTGCCTGGTTTAAAAATCTTAATAGGGCAACTTAGCAGTTTTATATGGAAGAGTAAAAGTGTGAGAATTTCCTGGCAAAAACTTAGGAAGAAAAAACTGGAGGGAGGTATAGCACATCCAGATTTCCAACTGTACTATTGGGCTTTCTTTTTGAAAAGCACCAGGCAATTACTGATGACCCCTAAGGATATGCCAATCAGATATAGGGCTAAAATATGCAACCTAGGAGAAGAAAGCAAAAGATCTATGTTCACATTTGCCCATCCACAATTCTTTAAAAAAATTTAAGATGCTAATTGCATCCTGCCAGGTCTGGATCCAGGTTCAAAAAATTCTAGGGATTCCTTACTATAGCTCTATGGCTCCAATTTGGAACTCTCCAGGAACACCACCATGTATGATGGATAGTCTAGCTTTGCCTTTGGTAAACACGGGCTTCTTGAGATGGGGCCAACTTATGGAGGAAGGCACGATACTAACATGGACTAAACTACGCCAGAAGATGGATTTTAAGCTATCCAGATTAAAGTATTACCAGTTGGTCAGCTGGTCACAAACTCAGTCAATACTTGGGGCGGACTCAGAGGCAGAGAAGGACTTATAAAAAACACAGAATTATAAGAAGGAGGTCTCCACGTGGTATTGGGTATTAGTTCAAGGAGATTATGACAATGGGATCTTGGCCGAAGAAATATGGAAGCTGGACATGCCGGGTTGCGATATCCAAAACTTATGGCAAGTATCTGCTGCTACATTATGGGCCTCAGTAACTTCAGCTCCACTTAGGAGGAATCAATTGTTCACCCTATACAGGGCCTACTGGTCCCCTAAGAAACTCACCAAGATGGGAGGCACTAGAAGAAGATGTTGTCCGAAATGCCAATTGGAAAATGCAGACGACTTATACCTCTTTTGGCACTGTCCAGCCATCCAGCTCTTCTGGCAAGAAGTGGGTAAAGTATTAGAAAAAATCCTGGGGTGCAAATTTGAGGTAAGCCCTCCCTTGGTTATATTTGGAGTAGATTAAAAATAGCCGGGGGAAAAACATTAGATCTCTATTATTGACCTTAATGACAATTGCGCGCAGGGAAATTTGTGTAAAATGGGTCTCTGAGCTCCCACCTACATGTGCGAGTTGGATAAACCTTTCAAGACCTATAGCGAGACTAGACTGCCAAATGGGTTCAGCAAGGAAAGAAAAAATGTGGGCCCCCTTTGTTTATCTTGACTGTTGCATACATAACATTCTTTACCAGTAAGCTTTAAAAGTTATATCTTGGTGTTTTTGCTATATTTGGATTAGTCCAAGGATTAAGAGAAGCTCAATGGGTTGACGAGATCTGTGGTGGTCACCACTAAACTCTTTATCAACTGTGAGTGTAAAAGGCTTTGCTCTCCCTGGCATAGATCTTGGGAGGTGTTTGGGGCCCAGACTTCGCAGATCTTCAGGAAGATCTCGTTCTTAGCTTTTGTCAAATATGCGGACATTTGTTTTTACATTTAAAAACAACAAAAAACAAATAGATGTATATACTAGCAGTGGTGTATATGCACTCAAAATAAATTGAGGGGTATATAATGAAAAACAATGATGCAATCTCAACAGCCAAGTACCTAGAGAAAGACTAGCTTCCCAGGTTCGGGATATACCAAAGGTTATTTTGACAGACAATGGGTCACACTTCTCCAAAAAGGTGATGGAGATGCTGTGCAAAGCACTAGGAGTCAATCAGAAATTCTACTGTGTGTATCATCCAGACAGCAGCGGGTATAGTGGAGAGTCATAATCGTGTGTTGAAAAACAAGATAACAAAAAAATGTGCAGAGACTACTGAGGAAATCAAAATTAAAAGACCGCTCCCGGCTCTGTCCCCTCACAAACTTCCCTTTCTCATTGTGCTCTAAAACAATTCTATACAGCATCCATTTTGGACACAGCATCCATTTTAAGAATTCATGTCAGCTTGCCCAGGGTCAGCCAGTTCAAGTATCTCCTCATACTGCAGCTGGTTTTCAGACAGTAACCTACACACATTTTTGTGGTTAAGCCGATTCTAAAAAAATGGGCCCACCATCTTCCTCTTTTCTAAGAAAAGCAAGTTTATCTCGTATCTCTTCAAGGCCGGCTGGCCAAGGGCCCACTGGGGCCTCGCAGAATGTCACGTAACTCAGTTCTCTCCAAAGTTGTCTGTTCATGACTCGCTCACCACATCCTTATCTTTCAGTCACACAAGCCCCCTCTCCCTCTAACAGCATCCACCCGAGTTGCTTTCTTGAAAAATGTGCTGATCTGTGTGTTTTTGCATATACGTCTTGGGCAATGCTAACTTGTAACTTTTTTTTTCCTTTGACGCAACCAGGAGGGCCCCTCCCCATGAGTTGAAAGTGTAATGTGATATGTATAAAAACTGTACTCTGTGAATAAAGCCTCAGACCACTCCTGATCCTTTCATGGTGATGGTGTTTGTTCTCCATTAACTCGGGTTACTGAATAAAGGCCCATTTTAACTCTCACACCACGGACTCCTCAGTTCATTACTTCATTTATATTGATAATTTATAGAAATTCAGATCTGGTAATTGATTTATTTACCACATTTAATGGCGCCCGAACAGGGACGCCCCCCCTTCCCCACGCGCCGGAGATCTAGGTCCCGGTCTTTGTCCCTTCCACACCCTCGACGGACTCTCACGTGCACAAGAGGCGGGGTATTCCTGCTGACTCCCTCGCGGCGGGGAGGAGGAGACAGACTGAGACTGAACATCCACACGAGGCGGTGAGGAAGGCGGCGGAGCGTTCCAGCCCAGAGCCCGACCAGTGAACTTGTCGAGTCCGAGGTTTCCAGAGTCCCGTTATTCCTCATTCCACTGCGCAGCGCTCCAGTCCGATGACCAGGTCTTCAAGTTCTGCTTCTCGGTGAGTACTACTGGGAATGTATAAAGACGGGTTCTGTGATAGAACACGGTAAAGTTGCACTGGCTCCCCAGTGTATAAAGATATCAAGTATATTGTTTTTGTGATTCGATATTTACAAGGCTTAGGCAAGATATTTTAAAAAAGCCTTTATTTTCCAAATTACGAGGATTAAGTACCAAGAAAAAGTTATTAGAACAGGCCGTTCCGGTCCCACCTAGAGAGACACCTGGACATTTCATGTATACTAAACATGGTATTGAAGGGGTAATGTTTTTGGACCTGTGGTCAGATTATACAAAACATCTAGAACCCAGACTTAGATGGCCCCCTACAGGTACGTGGGACATGGAATGTATTATGGCGGTAGAGGGACAGTTGTGGACAAAGAAAGTAAGGCCTTCACAAGCAAAAGCAATTGAATTGTGGCGCAAGGAAGCGCATAGGAGGGACCAGAAGGAACAGACAAAGGCTGAAAAAGGTAGGAAAATGTCAGAACAGGCTAAAGAAAAGAAATTACAGGAAGAGGGAGAGAGAGTTATTACTGAACAAAGAGAAAGAGAAAAAAATGCACTTATTGAAGGAATTTATCCCGTTCTGCCTACTGAAACAACTGGAGAGGAGATGTCCATCCAAGAGCATATGGCGAAGGTAAAAATAACTCCTTCAGAGGATTTTGTGTCCTCTTACTTAATAGAAAGTCCCCCGCCTTACGTGGTGCAACAGCAAGCCCTGCAACGAATATCACCAGCACCGATGGGTGTCCAAGTGCCACCGCTCCTCCCCTAGACGATGTTAGACGGGGCAGAGGATAAAAGTGATATCCCGCCTTTGGAATGTCCTTATGATGAATGCCCCGGGGAGGGTAGAATGGCCATAATATCTCATAGATTGAGACAGGCCCTGGACACGCTCCAGAATCTTCCCAACAGCAAATCCCAATTGGACGCAGTTCACGATTTCGCCCGAACGGGTAAAAATGAACAGGCCTTGTTAACAATGATAACAGGTAGAAAGGTCGCGACCAAACAGACCATATTACAGTTTACAGTGACCTGTTTCTTGAGGATATTGGACTGCAGTAATCGCGAGGCGCCCAACCATTTGTTGGACCTAAGTAACTCACTTGAACGGTCCAAGTTCACTAAACACGAACAGATAGAAAAATTACTAGTACAATTGATATCGGGCATCCATACCATCCATCAGGATTGGGACAGACAGGAAAACGTCTTGGAAGAGACGAGTGGTGAGGAAGAAGATGGAGGGAAAACTCCTGTTATGGGACTAGCCCGTAGCCATCACCGTCACGGATTCCCTCCCCTTCCCCCTCATGTCTCAAATGAGTACAAAAATACTAGAACGGATACCGTTTCCACTAAGCTGTTCCAGTGCACTGTCCAGTCGTTGGAGCACTGGCTCGAGGACGACCCGCCTTTCACCCCACATGAAAAAGAAATAGGCCGATCAGCCACTGATTGGATTGCCCAGCACCAACTTTATGACCCTGATATGGTAGGACAGATCTTCCTCTCCCTACCCCTGTCTGATCAAAGAATAGCAGGTATGTTCATGTTACAACATTTGGCAAAACTATATGAAAAAACATGTCCCCCCACCTAAGAAAATATATCATTTACTGCGTGACTGCGCAGACGGGTTTTGGTCCACAAGGGATGAAGAATTCATTTCTAAAGTTCTGGATCTAAGGCAACGTTATGTACAGTTCGAAACTGAAATGTCCGGTATAGGTACCTATGACAAGGGACAATTTCCCCTGAGAGAGGTACACCCAAGGCTGCGTAATGACGGTGAGTATGAGCGGGTGCATGTATACACCCCTCTTACCAAGTTAGAGATATTAGAAATGAAAAAGATAGTCCCACCACACGAAAAAGACCCTGCAGGATTCCATAAAGAAATAAGGGACATTCTGAGTCTAGGGAATTATACTTTTAAGGATATAAAGATATTACTGAAGGTTCTCCTCCCTGAGGGGATATACGAAAAGTTGATGGAAAAAGATTGGAACTTAGATGGGGGAGCAGTTATGAATTGGACGGCGCTGAGAAATGAGGAACAGGCCCGAAAACCAGGGGATGGGTTGGGAGAATTAATACGTGCATTCCCCGATGCCCTTATGCAAGTATTACCTAAATTGCTAACAACAAAGAAAGAGGATTGGGACGCGATATCAGCGTGTAAACAAAAGTTAGATGAAGAAATAGGAGATTATTTTGTAAGATTACAGAAATGTTTCGCCATTAATAGCGGCCTCTCCTCAGGCAGTGACGGTTACCAACGTCTCTTCGTAGCAAAATTGGTAGAAAATGCCCTTCCCCCGATAAAGAACAGACTTCAGAAAGTTGAGAGTACTTGGCAAGCAAATAATTCCCTACAAATGCTACAGTATCACCACAATAGAATTAAGGAGGAAGAGGAACAAGATAAAAGGCGCGTGAAGGACACCAAAATGAAAGCCTTGGTAGCCCAGACAACAACTGTATCACATGCGGGGAAAAATAGCAAATCCACCGAAAAAGGGTCATGTAATTATTGCAAAAAACCTGGCCACTTTGTCAGGGAGTGTCCCGTATTAAAAGACAATATAGCAACAGGAAAAAGACAAGCCCGTCCTTATGCCCCACGGAACACTGAGACCGCAGCCCCTGCGGCGCAGGCCAGACCCCCCCCTACTAGCGCCTCCGCACAAACTCAAATGTACCAGCGTAATGATGAAATATACCCCGAATATCCTGAATACTCGTGAAAGGGCCTAGAGAGAGAGAAAAAGACTTGCCCCTGCTTCCTGTCACGGTGGACCAACGTGGCCCCTATGTACAAGCACACATTCTGGGGCAAGACAGAAAATTCCTCCTCGACACAGGGGCCAGTAGGACAACAATAAACCATGATGAGGTCCCAGGGATACCTCTCTCCGGCTCACATAGTATTTCCTTGGGTTTTTTGGGAAAAACAGTAATAATTAAGGTCTCACAAAATGTTTCCATAGGAGTAGGTCCCCTAACACGTACTACAGATCTAGTGTTAACAAAGACCTGCCCCGAAAATCTATTAGGCATTAAGACACTGAAAGAACTGGGTGCCGTGATATGTTGCTCCCCAGAAGGTGTCAGGTTATACCTGCAAGATTTCAAGGGCCATTTCCTGGAAAAGGAACTGGATGCCAGACTTAAAGTCATTCCGCCAACGTTGTGGGCAACTAGCCCCACAGACGTAGGCTGTATGGACATCACACCTCACAAAATTACACTAAAGGAAGGTGTGGTTTTGCCACGAATCAGACAGTATAAAATACCACCTCAGGCTGAGCGAGCATTACTGCAAATAATAAATGACTTGATTGAACACAAGGTAGTAATAGAGACAGATTCCAATACTTGCAACTCGCCTGTTCTTCCAGTTCTTAAACGAACAGACCCAACTGCCGAACCTGTATATCGTTTGGTAGTGGACCTGCGAGAATTAAACAAATGTGTTGTGCCACAATACCCTGTGGTACCTGACATAACATCACTTTTGACAGCAATAGACCCCAAAGCAGTTTTTTTCACTGTCATAGATCTTAAAAATGCTTTCTTCAGTATTCCCATTCACGAGGATAGCCAATATCTTTTTGGATTCTCGTTAAATGGGCGGAGCTTCAGATTTACGAGAGCTCCACAGGGCTTTACAGAAAGTCCCAGTATCTATAGTCAAGCCCTGAAGAGGCAGCTGGACAGCATCCAGATGCCTGAAAATACCACGCTCATCCAATATGTTGACGACATCCTGGTTACAGGCCAGTCAGAAACAGAATGCGAGAAAGCCTCCCTCCAGGTTTTACTGTTTCTTGCAGACAAGGGACACAAAGTATCTCCCTCTAAATTACAGTTCTGTGCACAGCAAGTGGCCTACCTTGGACACTTGCTGTCCAAGAATGGTAGACAACTTACACAGGAACGAATACAGTTAATTGCCACTATTCCACGTCCAACAACACAGAAAGAAGTACGTGCCTTCATTGGCTTAACATCATATTGTAGGCAGTGGATTCCTCAGTATGCTCATTTGGCCAAACCTTTGATACAACTGACCACTTTGGAGGCCGGTTTATCGGCATCTTTGCCCTGGACAACTGAGCATACAGAGGCCTTTGAGCAACTAAAACAAGCACTGTGCCAGGCCCCAGTCCTGGCCACTCCAGATTACACCAAATCCTTTACACTATTTGTAACAGAACGAGGTGGTACAGCACTGTCAGTGCTCACACAGGACCAAGCAGGAAGGAATAGGCCCTGTGCCTACTTTTCAAGTACATTAGACCCAGTAGCACAGGCCCTACCTGCCTGCCTGAAATCTGTAGCTGCTACAGCTTTAGCCATCAGACAAAGTGATGCCATTGTCCTAGGACACCCCCTGACAGTACTTGTACCACACGCAGTGGAACTCTTACTCAACAGAACACAAACACAGCATCTTACAGTAGCCCGATTAACGGGATATGACCTGACATTATTCCAGCCACACATAGAGATAAGGAGGTGTAACACATTAAATCCTGCTACCTTGCTACCTAATGCCACAAATGATGAAGATGCACACGACTGTATTAGAATGATAGAGATTGTCACCATACCCAGACAAGACTTGACTGATGTCCCGCTATCAGATGTGGATGTTACTCTCTTTGTGGATGGGTCATGCATGCGGACTAGTACAGGAGAGTTAACGGCAGCTTATGCCATAACCACTGATAGCAGAGTCATAGAAACAAACAGAATAGACACCCTTTCAGCCCAAGCTGCAGAATTAATAGCCCTCACACAGGCTTGTAGGTGGGCGAGAAATTTGAAAGTAAACATTTACACGGATTCGCAGTATGCCTTTGGGGTCGTTCACAATTTTGGGACTCTATGGAGAGAAAGAGGTTTTCTGACCTCCCATGGAGCAAAGATACAACATGGACCTTTAATACAGGACCTGTTGGATGCCATACCCCTACCAGCGGCAGTAGCAATATTGAAATGCAAAGCCCACACCAAAGTTACAGATGATGTTTCCAAAGGAAATGATCTTGCAGATCAAACTGCCAAACACACGGCCCAGACAGCAACCATTTCCCACACAATTCAACAGAATACAGTTCTGGTAGTAAGAGACCCCTCCAGAGATGTCATAGACATACAGGCCCACGCCACCCCAGAGGAAAAGAAAAAATGGACTGAAGCGGGAGGGACAGAGACTGAACAGGGGTGGGTAACAAGAGACAAAAGAGTGTGGTTCCTACCTGATTCAATGGTGCACATAATCATAGAAACTACACATAGCCCAGCACACCTCGGTGAGAAAGGAATGTTAGACAGCTTACGACCATTATGGCACAACAAAAACTTGCGAGCTGCTGCAAAACACAAAGTAAGAACGTGTATGATATGTTGTCAGTTCAACCCAGGGAAAGGGGTGTCTGTAGAACAAGGTGGATTTCACCCTCCTGAACATGCTTTTGAGGTCCTACAAATGGATTACATACAAATGGATAGATGTAGGGGACAGAAATACGTGCTAGTGGTTGTATGTGCCTTGACTAGGTGGACAGAAACCTATGCCGTACCAGACTACACAGCAGAGACAACAGCGAAACAGCTGGTCAGGGAATTTTTCCCCAGGTATGGGTTGCCCCGAATAATTTACTCTGACAATGGACAGCCTTTTTCTTCTAAATTGATGGAACAAGTGTCCCTATTGCTAGGATATACTTGGAAGTTCCATTGTGTCAGGCACCCACAAGCAGCAGGTTTAGTCGAAAGACACAATCAGCCACTGAAGACAAAAATAGCCAAAATATGTGCGGAAAAGGGTGTAGATTGGGTCACAGCCATGCCAGTAGCCCTTTTCTACATGAGAATGGTAGCACATTCAAGGACCGGTCTATCTCCTTATTAGGTAGTCTATGGCAGACCTCCTAACATGTGGGGCACACCTAGACCTAAGTCTATCACGGATACTGACAGTAATATGTTGACAGATTATCTTGCCGCCATGATGTCTGCACTACGCTCTTGTCGTTCACAGGTGGCGGCTGCCTTTCCAGATCACACCAATCCCGAAGAGCATGCGATAAAGCCAGGGGACTGGATCTTGGTCTGAAATTTTGATAGGACATCGCCTTTGGAGCCCAGGTGGAAGCAGCCCAAATTGGTCCTCCTTACTACGCGGACAGCAGTAAAGGTTGAAGGAAGGAAAGGATGGCTTCATGCCAGCCATTGTAAAAAGTACTTTGGGGATCCTGAGAACATTGTTCAAAAGAAAGATAACACAAACTATTCACCCCCTCTCTTGGATCAGACCCCCCAACAAACTTACAGTTCTAAATTACGGTCTGCCAAAGTAGCTCAAGTTTGATCAATTAAGTCCAGATTGGTACAGACTAACTGGTGAAGCGGTCAGACAATGACTACTGCGGTAGGACAGACTGCCTGGGGGCCGACTTCAAAGGCAATAATGAAAAATAAGTACTGCAAAATGTTACGTAGCAGATGTATAATGACTTTGATAATTTTGTTTTTGATATGCGCTATATTGACGTGTGGGGTGGATATTACATGTTGCTTTTCCTTCCAAGACACCATCACCACACCAACAAGGACATGTCAATACAACTACAGAACACACGTACCTCACTTTACCCTCCCATGAGCAGAGTCACAGGCTGGCCTTACAGAATAATACCTTTATACAGATGTTACATCATACACATCAGGTGAGCAACACCACAAAGTGTTGGGTCTGTGGTTGCCTTCCAGCGCACCAGAGTAAAGGAGGAATGCCTCTTTCTCCCTTTCCCTTCTCCTATAATGGGTCATTCCAGGCCTGGGCTGCCCTGAGAGTAAGCCTGAATATTTCCTTAATTTGTCCTGATGGAAAGAAGTCTTGTAAAAACGGATGGCCATGGGGAGATCTGAATGTTGTCATGAACAAAGCCTGTTACCCTGATAGAACGGCGACCCGCAATCAAGAGGGTCCAAGTTAGAACAAGAAGAATACCAAATAGATAATAAGACTAAGACATTCCCATTCCAGATCCTGAACATAAGACCCAAAAGGAATAATGGCCCTCCCTCTATATTGGTAACACCAACTAAAGGCCATCTGTGCATCAGGCATAATGGGTCCCTAAAATTAGGACACAGTGATTGCTCCACAATACTGGATTTGAGGATAGGGGTAAGTCCTCTGCCTTAGTTTCCCGACACACTTATTTTGTATGTGGCTCCATGGCCTAATTTCAATTGCCACAAGGATGGGATGGCACGTGTTACATCGCGTTTCTCCTCCCACCAGTTTTCATAGCGCCCCCTTCATATCATAAGGACCTCCAGCTATATCAGCACAAGCGAAGAAAAAGAGCAATTGATACCTCAGGGGTTGATCAGACTGAAACTGCTTGGGAACAATATACTGATTTTAATAGGGGATTCTTCTTTTTCATAGGCCCTGTACAAAATAGTAAATTAATAGGTAGGCTTACAAGGACTCTGGAGGCTGTCATCAATCAGACCATATCTGCCCTTGGAAACTTGACTGAGGAGCAGACAGCCATAAGGATGGTAACTTTGCAAAATCGTCTTGTTCTTGACGTCATACTGGCTGACCGAGGTGGTGCATGCAGATTGATAGGTTCTTCCTGCTGTGTATATATACCTGATAACTCGCCGTCAGTTTATGCAGCAATTTCCAAATTGCACAAAATGGCTTCAGACTTACACCAAGAACCTGGCTCATGGACACTAATGGGATGGTTGTGGGGCATATTGTCAGCATGGGGCTGGAAGGTGCTTTCTGGACTAGGTCTCGTGTTGATGGTGATTTTGTCCTGCTGTCTCTGTGTCCAATGTGGCCCCGCTTTATGCGGTCTCTGTGCCACATGCCTGGTGCCTAAGCCAATTAATAGAGCAAGAGAAAATGAGAAAATTATGTTGCAGGCCCATGTGGATGGCCTCATGGCTATGGATATAATCTGAAAGAAAGGGATAAGTTTAGCTTGGGGACAAGGAGGGAATGAGGAAATCAAAATTAAAAGACCGCTCCCGGCTCTGTCCCCTCACAAACTTCCCTTTCTCATTGTGCTCTAAAACAATTATATACAGCATCCATTTTGGACACAGCATCCATTTTAAGAATTCATGTCAGCTTGCCCAGGGTCAGCCAGTTCAAGTATCTCCTCATACTGCAGCTGGTTTTCAGACAGTAACCTTCACGCATTTTTGTGGTTAAGCCGATTCTAAAAAAATGGGCCCACCATCTTCCTCTTTTCTAAGAAAAGCAAGTTTATCTCGTATCTCTTCAAGGCCGGCTGGCCAAGGGCCCACTGGGGCCTCGCAGAATGTCACGTAACTCAGTTCCCTCCAAGGTTGTCTGTTCATGACTCGCTCACCACATCCTTATCTTTCAGTCACACAAGCCCCCTCTCCCTCTGACAGCATCCACCCGAGTTGCTTTCTTGAAAAATGTGCTGATCTGTGTGTTTTTGCATATACGTCTTGGGCAATGCTAACTTGTAACGTTTTTTTTTTCCTTTGACGCAACCAGGAGGGCCCCTCCCCATGAGTTGAAAGTGTACTGTGATATGTATAAAAACTGTACTCTGTGAATAAAGCCTCAGACCACTCCTGATCCTTTCATGGTGATGGTGTTTGTTCTCCATTAACCCGGGTTACTGAATGAAGGCCCATTTTAACTCTCACACCACGGACTCCTCAGTTCATTATTTCATTTATATTGATAATTTATAGAAATTCAGATCTGGTAATTGATTTATTTACCACACTACGGTATTATGAATCAACGCTTTGCCACTTGCACTAATGAACATGAGACACACCCAAATTCTCAGACAAAACTGAGCCCTCATAAAATGGAGACAGGCTGCCCAGTGACAAACTGGGGCATGTTTGAACAGGAAATGACAGCTCCTTTCACCAACCAACCAACTAATTAAAGATTACTGTTTTTCTTTAAGTAAAAGTCTTGCTTTTATCAACTAGCAGGTGAAAACGGCCTTGCCAGGTACTCGGCAAGGTAGTGGGCACCGCTTCAGGCCAGGGGACTGGGTGCTGATACCCAGTTTCCAGAGGTCTAACTGCCTTCAGCCTCGGTGGAAGGGTCCAGAGCAAGTCCTGCTGACCACGGAGACAGCGGTCAAATGCACCACCAACAAGGACTGGATTCATTCAAGACACCTGAAGAGGGCACCACCACAAACAGTACTGCCACGATCTACCACATCAGGAACTGAAAGATTTCAGCCTCCCCCAAACCTCTCAGCAACTTGACAGCACTGTACAACCCGAGGTCACAGAAGAAGAGCAATCAAGGGATTTGGATGGAATATTTGGGCTGATACCAGGAGAAGAACAAACGGCTAGAGAGAGCGTATACCGACCCAGCCAATACCAGAATTAACAGTATATACTATAACAACAGGCACGGACATACCTGTTCCACCATTACGGCTGCTGGAATAACGACAGTAAATATTGAGGAAAACAACGAACAGACATTGGGGGAAATACTGGACACATTAGAGATGAACACAGACCTCAGTAGAGGCCTAAATGTCACACATCGCAATATCAACAAAATAACAGATAGAATAAAAGCTACTGAAAGCCTGTCTTGGTGGTCGAAACAACGGTGTGGCATCTGTGTACAGTGTCTTCAGACCACTACCTGGTATGTGCTAGAACCTCCATCAGCCACCATAATGTTGAAGAGTTACTGTCTTGTTGACCACTCCAATACAGTTATTGACAGACCAAGAACAGCAGTCAATCTGGCAGCCAAGAGACGCTTGTCAAGGATAATATGTGGTAAATGGTACCTTGTTACTGTGTTAATACATTTGATTTACTGATCAACATTTTGTGCACCTTATGGGGAAGAGAAATTTGTGAAAAGAGACAAAGCGAAATAGCGATGGCATGAGTGACGCATCAATAGATGATCATGACCAGCTCTATGAGCACAATGATTTTGTGGAAACATTGCATGAAACGCATACGGTTTTCAAAGTGATTTATTGCTACATTTGGGGAAAGCTTCCTTCAGCCACTAGTACAAGCAGGTTTTCCTCAATATACCGTTAGCAGCAAAGGACTCTTGCACCGCAAGCAAGAGTGCACTTTCTACACTGGGTACTTCCATAAATATAGAAAAATATTCCCTCTGCTGCAAATGTTTTACTTGCCAGCTTTGATGGGTACCTGTTTCTCCTCTAGATCTGCCTCCTTACAGCTGAAACCTGTAACATTTGCTATGACCAATGCTATGATCATGCAAAATGCTGTTCTAGACGAACTATGCAGAATAGAAATTGAGTAAATAATAGAACTGATGTTTGACTGACGGTTCAAAGGGCAGTTTATCAAAGCATAAAATATATGTGAACCATTGTTCAAACATTTTTTCTTTATCCTCCATTTGATATCTGCCTGATGACTGTTTTTTCAATATGGTCGCTTAATAGAGCGCTTGTTGACGGAAACTTGTAAGTTTCCACTCTGTGATCACAGACTGTGAGAAATGCAGGTGCCGGGACATACAAGCTGCTTTATCACAGGAATGTTTGATTGAGACTTTGGGCCTTGAAACTAAGAAACGTAATTTGTTGCAAGCCATAGATTTTCTTTAAAGACGCTTAACTGTCAAAACTGGTGCTTTCCAGCTTTGATAAGGGTAACCCTGCAGCTGCATGTACTATGTGACCAGCAATGTATTTCAAGTATGGTCTCATGCTGAAAAAAAGCACAAAGGACACCAGTGAGGCTGAATTCTTTTGCAGTTTGGTTAACTAAGTGTTCTTGCTCAATCCTTGGGCAAATAAACTTAACTCTTTATTTCATACCACATACGTGTGTTGTCTCTTTCCTTTTAGAAATTGTGCTTTCACACTCAACATCCTTTGATTCTGGACAAATCACTTAATTTCCCCGCGCCTTACAAAATGGAATGACCTTGTGTAATGAAACTGGTGTTCATGTAGAGCGCTCCAATACCTTTGGGTCGATTTCGCGCTACATAAAATGGGGAGAAAAAAATATACATTAAAAATTAAAACCATGTACAAGGGGACACTTGGATAATACATTTGTACACGGGTAAACCCCAAGACGCAAACAGAACGTACATCAGAATAAATGAACAAAGCGATTCACCACTTACAAGGAAACTTCGCAAGCAACTAGACATTAAGTTACGGTGTACACGTGTCATATGTTAAACTTTTAACTGACATTTCCGAAAGTGTCTCTTTTATATATTTAAAAACTTACATGCAATACAGGAGGATCTGGCTGCAGAGATTTGGAAAAGTTCTTTAGTGCGCGACTATGTCACAAGTACCACCAGACACGTGTTTTACCATCCTGCTCTGCCCCTGAATAACCCTTCGTGAACTCAGGATATTTGTTAACCCTATCTAGTGAACCCAATAGAGCATCCCTACCTGCGCTGCACACATAATAAATTATGCGAGAGGGCGAATTCTACCACTTGAAAGACGCTCTCTTCTCATCTGCGCCGACACGCACACTTACTATCAGAAGCATTGCTACAGCTAGAACTTTTTACATACACTCGAAAAACATGGACAAATAGAAAATACAAAGAGAAACGCAGGACTTTCCCCATTCTAAGATGGCTGCTTATGCGTGGGAACGGAAATCCGTCTCCAAAACACGCTGCCATATTTATTCGCTAGAAACACACCCAGAAAGCACACCGAATATCTTGTAACCAATATCACAATAGTAACGGCAGAGCAAGCGAACCCGACGGCAAGCAACACGATGGCAATCGCTGGTCTGCGTCTAAGAAAACTCAAGTACATTCTACGTCCGTTCTAAAAGTGCACTGGCCTTCCGAGGCCAAGATCACAATGCTGCTCCTAAACCTCTTAGATGACTCCGCTTCTATTCGAACATGGCAACTGTTTATCAGTCAAAGATGAACTACATTTGTGTGAGGATGTGGAGTGGGCAGGAACGCCGCGGTAAACAGCTCGCTCCCTTTTAGCCCCATATACTTCCGGGTCTCCAAAGGCCGCTACTGTAATATTCCCATGCACAAGTCTCCAAAGCACAGGTTGCAGCAACTGGGCACCGCAAAGAAGAAAAAACATTTCCAGTATGCAGTGTGTGCCTCCATGCACACTAATTCCAAGTCCTCTATCACTTATAAGGAAGGTCACGTCCGAAGCTGCCAAACGTACCAGCGCTCCACATTTAGGTGGAGACTTGCAATTCTTGAAGCTAACACGCATTGATTTCCGATATCTCCCATGTAGAAAAGCGTCCAATTCACTACACTGCCGGTCTCAACAGGGAAAGTAGTTTACCACAATTTCATTTTTTAACCTAAATTGCATTTTTTCACCTGTTTCCTAATGTTGGCATGTACAGAGCTCACAAAACAGATAAGCATCCAACAAATAAATAAATATACATACATGTACGAGCTTTACCATTAACCAGCTGTATTTTCTTTTTTTTATTGTTTAATAAAAGTTTTTTATTGAGTGAGAAAACAGAGGATACACAAACAAACAGATACTATTCCTTACCTGCTGTATCTAATACAAAATTGTTTTTCTACATCAGGACCAGAGGCTCAATTTATGCATTCCCTTCCTTACTTTGTATATGCCAGCAGCCTTGCCAATAACCATAAGCAGTATATTTTGTGTACTGGAGAAGAGAAAAACCACAAAACCAATATTGCGCAAATAACAAAACTCCCCATGATCCCGACACATCAAATCACAGGCCTTGCTACATATAAACATCTAGGTACATATAAACGTCCTTGAGATCATTTTGTTTTGCTGTATTGTTTAAATTCATTAGTTTTCCAAGCTACTCATTTCTAACCTCCACAGCAATCAGTGCTGCGCGGGCTGTGACACCGATTTTACCAGCGTTTGTCCCTGGTTGCCAGCAATGTTTAGAGCTCATTTTGCACCCCTTTCCCTGCATCGCTCTGTGCCAAAGCCCTTTTGCGATATCCCATTCTACAATCGGCCGCGGAATGATCACTTCAACTGCCCTCTGTGGAGTCTTTCGGGCTGGTTTTCTAAGCTCAAAACTATTAGCTAACATCTTTGACCTTGCGTTTACAGTAAGGGAGTAAGGAGCTGCACTGATTCTGAACTTTTGGCTGGTTGGGCCCAGTGGACTGTGCCTTCTGGGCTATGCAAACTGCACTATTTCGGTGGAAAGGGACAGGCCTATTCTTTTGTGGATAGCTCCCAAGCTCTGCAAGTTAAGTCTGAATGAGACATGAATGTCAGCGAGGCAGAGGAGTCCCTTTTTGTCAAGGAGGTAGCAAAGTAGGTAAACACTTACCCTATCTTGATGAAGTGTACATGAAAGATTCCATATACTCCATTTTGCCATGCCTGGCAAAGGAAGGGGCTGTCGTTCATCAACTTAACCTTCCTTCTGAAGGAATACACAGGGAAGGCGCTCATGGGATGACTTCCAGAGAGGAGTGCCTTTCTTTCCCTCAAATACTTCAGAGGCTGCTTCCAACAGGGACATTCAAACAGATCATTTGCAACTAACTCCTTGTCAGGGTGAGCTACCGACTTGTCCCCCCCCCCAAGAGGCAGGATAAGTCAGTATATAGATTCTTTATTGTCCGATTAACTAAAATCATTACAATAAAACAAAACAGTTCATAAAACAGGACAATTTCTTACATTCCTTAAAATTAATGAGGCAGTGTTAACAAATCTTTATAGCTGTTAGAAATGCATAAAATATCATTAAAAGGTATTTTGTTCATAACCGAATAGGAACATTACTTTTCATTGTTATTCACCATACATATTAGTAAACCCATCCGTACAAATAATCTTTGAGTCCCCTCTCTGGTTTTTAAACAGCCCCTTAGAAGAAGTAAAGCATACAGTAACACATGTTTGGTCCAGTTATGATCTTAATGCTTAAAATATAAAGTGCATCCATGCTTCTTAAAATTACCCCAAACCTTAGATACTTTATAAAATTTATCAAGTTACATTGCCAGTATAGGGGAAAACAATATAGTTGGAATCATAACCGCTTTCTATTCTTATTATAATTTTATAAAGTATCTAAGGTTTGGGGTAATTTTAAGAAGCATGGATGCACTTTATATTTTAAGCATTAAGATCATAACTGGACCAAACATGTGTTACTGTATGCTTTACTTCTTCTAAGGGGCTATCATCATCCTGAGCTAGTTTTTTCTCAGCTATAAGGATAAATTTGACAAAATTAACTGTTAAATTGATGATACGTCCTTGAAGGCACAGTATTATCGCTTGGCGACACATTATCACCCCTTGTTCGTTAAATATTGGTTTTAAAAGTGTTAATCTTTCTTGACACAATTTGGGGCAAATGCATACAACGCGCAAGAACGTTTCATTTATATAACCACATAATCTACATTTTTGTGTTTGCCAAACTTGTACCCATCTAGGTGTACCATCTTTTGTTGGGTAGCGTCCAAACCTAAGCTTAAGCAATAAATCCCTTACCGCCGTTTTCAAACAAGAAATTAGATAGAATTGTGGTTCAATTTTATTATATGAATTAATAACCGACCGGGCACGCTTTTTTTTTTTTACAGTCTGCTCCTGATCCAATATTAATGATACCAATTTAGTTGATTGCTTTAAAATCTGTTTTAAAATGGTTTTATTTCTAATCATATTGTCAAAAGGTTGGAGCTTAAAAGTATTCAAACCTCCGTTAAGTATGACCTCCATGGTCTGGTATACTCCTTATTCAATTCTCGCCAACACATATAAGCAAGGGACTTAGGGTCCGATAAATAAAGTGAAAATAGACATATTAAAAATGCAGCTTGTCTTACCAATATTTGGTTTAGCAAACCGAATTCCAGTCTAACTATAGCATGTCCAAAAAATTTTGAAATCCTAAAAATGGACTTAAAAACGTTTATTTATATTTTATCCAACAATTGGCAATCTTTTCCTCGGAAAATTATTGACCCATATATAAGCGCAGGGATAAGTTTCGCCTTCATTACTTTTAATAAGTGATTGTAACTTGGGCCTGAAAGTTTATCATGCAATGATCTAAAGGCAAAAGACAATGAAATTGCCTTGGCCTTTAAGTTATCAACGTGTGGTTTAAAAGTCATTCTATCATCCAGCGTAACTCCTAAGTATTTATACTGCTTTACTGTTTCATTAGATAGATCCTTAATTTCCCATAATGTTTTATCTGATTTTGTTGATCCTATTATCATAATTTTAGTTTTTTTGGTATTTATTTGTAAACCATTCGCCAATATATATTGATCAAATGACTATCAATCTTTGCAGCCCTATTTGCGTGTGACTTATCAGAATAGTATCGTCTGAATATTGCAAATATTTTACACTTTGGCCTGCAAGGATTGGCGAGTGGGCATTAACACTATGTAAATGATGACAAATCAGCCATAAAAAGACAGGGGGCAGGTATGCAGCCCTGTTTAAGGCCACTATATGTTTCAAGGCGACGAGTGGTGCTACTTCCATCCCCCACTTTGACCTGTACCCATGTATTTGTATACAATAGTATAATCATATCAAAAAGATTTTTTGGTATGCCCCATGCTGATAACTTTGCCTAAAGATTACGCAGAACAGAATCAAAAGCTGCCTTTAGATCTACATAGCAAATACAAAGTTATGCTTTTTGTATTTAGTTTTCTCTGCCAACAAGGTAAGTATCAGCAGATTAGTTATTGTTGATTGTCCCCTACGAAATCAAGTTTGAAAAATTGGGATAATTTTCCGTGTAGTTGCCCATTCCATTAAATCTTTGAGTAATAATGTTGCAAACATTTTTTGCCTCTACATACGTTAGGGCAATTAGCCTATAGTTTGCTGGTTTTTCACGCGGACCACTTTTATAAATCAAATGTATTATGCTGCCTCGCAAAGATTCTGGGACCTGCTTCGTTGTTACGATGTCTTCAAACATTTGGGTAAGAAATTTTGACCATATGCCTGTTCTTGCTTTAAAAACAGCATTCCGGATCCCATTTGGACCAGGCGCACCATTTGTTTTCATCCCGCTTATCAATGACTTTACCGTGCCCACCTGCGGTATCTCAAATATTAATGATTGATCTTCATAAGTTTCGTGCCTTCTATTCTCATTATGTATATTAATTATCGACAACGGGTTACATGCGTCATTAATGGAGTTTGGTCTGTTTGCAGTATTGGTCCCATACAGGGTAGGAATAAAAGACTCCCAGGCTATCGCGGAAATATTAGCACTACTAGCTCTCATATCGCCATGTTCTAAAGAGTTAATAATACCCCAAAAAAGCTCTTAGATTATTTGTCTTACTTACATGGTGTAATTTTATCCACAAATCTTCCTTATATTCTCTTTTTGCTTACCAAATCTCATTTTTATACGATTTACACAACTGGGTACTGATCATGCTGGACTCTTGGGTTCTGTAGATGGATTGTTCAAGGGGTTTAACTTGAGTTCTATGTAGACCCTTGCCTAATATCTTTGCCCATATTCACTTCAGAAACAGACTTTTATAGATGAGAAGATTTCTTTCCTTATTTAGAAAGTGGCAATCAGTGTTTGTTCTCTTCACCTCAACAGTTTTCTGAGCAATATCTTAGTTGACAAGAACGATGACGCCTCAGTCCAGTTAAAATCTCCAAGAATTCACTTAATTGATTCTTTATTGGAAGTTCAAAATGTAGAGTACTTACTCCCTCAGAGACCTACTGAGAGACAGAGACACCATGGTGAATCTTGAATTCAAGGACACCTATCTGGCAGATCCTCCCCCCCCATCCCCTTAAACTCTTTCACTAGTTCCAGTGGACACTCACTACTATTTGACAACACCCTTTTGGCTGTCAAAGGTCACTTGGTTCTTCTCAAAGATGATCAATGTTTGAGATCACAAAAGATTCATCTACTAATCTACAGAGGTAAAATTCTGATCATGGCTTAGGACAAGGTTGTATACTGCAGCAGCTAGAATAGGCAATTTCGCTTTTGCAGGACAGAGTTTGTAATCAACTAAGGCAAATCAGACCAGACTCCTTCCACTTAGATGACCTTCCTAGGTTTTGACACAGACTCCATATCAGTCATTGTCCCTCCGAGTTTATAAGAAAAGATGTATAAGGAAAGAGATGCTCAAACATCTTGTGATGGAGTAGTTAACCCTCTGTTGGGTAGCCAGACTAGAGTTGGTGTTGGCAGCACCTATTCAGGCAATCTTCCTGGGTCTGCTGCACTACACAGCCTCGAATGTCTGAAGATCCTCTACTTGGTCTCTCTTATGCAGATAGATTCATTTGTCTGTGTAAGAATGCAAGGAACTTCAAAGGGGGCTCAATCACATGAAGGAATGGAATTGAAGGGCATTTTCGGGCTTGTTCCCAACACAGTGATTCAATCAAATGCTAGTGATCTAGACTGAAGAGAGAGAGAGAGATGTAGGGAGATTGAAGAAAATGAGTTTTTACGCCCTGATTGAACAATGGACTGAATGCCAAAAGAGTGGAGTAAAAATGTATATAAGGCTTGTTCGCTGTGGAGTAAAGCAGCAGCCTCCTGGGTTTTGTCTCTGACTAGCTTGGAACTCTGTTCCATAGCCCGGGCTACTGTAATAAAGGTGGTTCTCTCTGCAGACTAAGGTTTCCGGGTCCACTTTATTATATAAGGAGGGTAAGAGTAGAATCGGGTGATTCCTGCACCGCCAAGCCCCCACTCCTCGTTGAGGTGGGCTTTTCTTGGTTCTACAAATGGCGCCTGAACAGGGATACCACAGAGAAGTAGGTCTGGCCCGGTGGTCGTGAGGGGGCCCGTGGTGGACGTCTGACGGAGGTACCCTACCCGAGGGACCATTTTGAGTTCGGTAGACCAGAAGTCTTGCACACGGTCTTCCCCATCTGGTCTGGGCCACCTGACTGCGTCCCGCTGGTGTCCCCTTAAGTGTGGTCTCTGTCTGGATCTGGACTCGTGCCTACGTCTGCAGAAGAGAACAACATTTTCGGGTAAGGGAAGACAGATCATCCACCACTTGTGCTCTGTTTTCTGTCTGTATTGACTTTTGCAAAAGCCAAGCCAGTGAGGTGAGTGTTTTTCTCCCACTGTTGTCTGCCTGAAGTAAAAATATGCCAGTCAGTAGTAAGTTCCGAAAGTTATGTTGTTGCCTATGTACAGAGGACTCCCTTCTGGAGGCAGCCTGCCCGCTTCCTCCAGAAGGAACTCCAAGTTATGAGATGTATGTTAAATATGGGCCATCTGCTATCATGTTTTCTTCCTTATGGGTAAATTATACGAAACAAAGCAATGTTGAATTACAGTGGCCACAGTTTGGCTCCTATGATCTCCGGGCCGTTTCGAGCCTGGAGGAGCAACTGCTCCGCAAGCGGTCTCGTCAAGCCATGTTTGACGCCACCGCGTTGTGGAGGAAAGAAATAGATCAAAGAATGAGAAAAAAGCAAGCGTTGAATAAAAAGAAAGAGAGGATGTCTATGGCTGATCATCCAAAAGCGCAGTTAGAAAATAAGGTTCAGGAAGGGGTTGAAATGGCAGATAGGCATCATAGGGCTAAGGCGACAAAATGTTACCCCGCGCGTTCTCCCAGGGAGCTTGAGGTTGAAGGAGAAGAGGGGGACTCATTGTTGAATGCTATTCTTGAAGGTCCACCTCCTGCCTATGCTCTGGCTCCTATGTATCCCGTTCTTCCTCAAAATGTTCCTAACGCTCCACCCCCACCAGTGGTTGTTCAGGCTGCCTCACCCATTGTACCACTGCCTGATCCTTTGACTCCCGTCATCCTGCCAGCACCCCTCCCTCCAACAGTTCATACCACCCCACCTATTGACCCAACCCCGACCATACATTCCTGTCTGCTTGATAATCAGTCTATTGGTACCCCTGTTGGTGACCCTTATGCCACTCCGGACCGAACAAGATGGTCCTCTCTTATGCCCAATACCCTGTATGGATTCTTCGGTACCCCTAGAAAGGAGTCTTTGAAAGTCTGCTGAACTCGCTGGGGGTAGTGAAAGGGACGCTATGCGAAAACAATGTGCACTTTGGATAAATAATGGTAATATTTATGGCGTTAAAGATATCTGGCGGACGTTTAGACAATGGACGGCCATACAACAAACAGACATGGCCGAGTATATGTGCACACTTATAGTGAAAAGATACGAAGCATTGTTCATAGATACTCCCCAGGGATTGATTGATTTAAAACTAACTATTGCCAAGGGTCATGTTCAGGGAGATGATATGCATGAAGCCCTTGTTACCATGATTGCGTTCAGAGACACAACGGCTTTTCCGCCACCTCCGAATGACAAAGCCATGCCTATGAGAGAGACAGCTCCCGTCTTTATCCCTGCAGTGCTCGCCAATAACCAGGGTGTTTGAGCAGCCCCAGCCCACTGGCGTAGGATGTGGGTGCATGTCCCATGGAAAAGAGCAGATGTTCCTCAATTGAAATCCCAATTACCAGACCCCCGTAAGAATCCAGCTCTTTACTATCAGGAATTAGGTCAGATTGTTTCCTCTGGTGTCCTTACCTTAGAGGATATTGACTTATTGTTCGGGTCAGTAGTACCACCCGACATATGGGACAAAATACGCCATGCCAACCATAATGCCGTTTTGCATGGTGACTGGACCGACTTTGAGAGGATGGAGAATGACAGAGAGGGAGGGAGGGATTAAGCCTGATCCGGCTATTCTGGCTCTCCCAGGCCATCTGTTGCAACTCATGAAGACCCTTTTGCCCGAAATAGCTGTTAATTGGGATAAGATAAATGCATGTAAACAACGTAAGGATGAGTCTGTTGCTGATTTTTTCACCCGCTTCGAAACCGAGTACAAAAGTCACAGTGGATTGGACCCCAGAGCCCCTGGCTCGGTTCAGTGTTTATTGATAAATTTATATCTAATTTATTACCAGATCTCTCGGCCCGCCTTAAGAAGGTTGAGAGTACGTGGTCAGCTCAGACTATGGCAGGCATCCTTGCCATGGCCCAATATCATGAGAATAGAGAGAATGAAGATAAAGACAAAGAGGTTAGGAAGAACAAGGACCTTAAAACGAAAGTTTTGTTACAACAAGCTTATCCACCCCGGGGACAAAATGCTAGAGGCCAATGTCCGCCTTCGGACCAGTTCCAGAGGCTGCCCCAGCGCCCCCTTCAGTCTCCTTTACAGAAGTCCATCAGTTCGGCAGGTCCCGTTGATAAAGGCCACTAGGTTAGTGAATGCCTGGTATTAGCCCAGAATATTCAGTCAGGAAAAACTAGGCCCCGAACCTAAAGGGAAGGAAATATGGGACCTCCTAGGCAGAGGCGTGCACCAGATCCTAATGTTCAACCCCGTACGGGGCCGCCCCAGGGTACAGTTAACAGATTTGACAACGTGTATGAGGCCACTAGGACCTACTTTAACGATGATTATGAGGAGACAGGCTTCTACCAGCCATAGGAAAGCCAGGAAAAGGGTAATGTAAGAGTGCCGATTCCTGTGGATCAGCGAGGTCCTTATGTCTGGATGTCAGTTGCAGGGGATAAAAAGAAGCTTTTCCTAGACACCGGGGCTACTAGACCCTCTGTTGCGCACACCTTGATACCGGAGGCACCCCTTTCTGGCTCTCTCAATGTCTCCGTGGGTTTTTCTGGGGTCCCTGTCACCAACCCCGTCTCAAAGCCTCTCCCGCTGGATCTCAGTCCAGCTCATATGGATGCTCCTTTGATTCTCACGACTGGATGTAGTGAAAATTTGCTGGGTATGGATTTGTTAAAAGCTTTACATGCTACCATTTCTTGTAGTCCTGATGGCGTGTCCCTAACCATATCACCAGATTCCTCCGCCACTATGTTTCTCTCTGGACCCCTCCCTCTCTTTCTGCAGGCCTTACCCTCATCACTTTGGGCCACTTCTGACACTGATGTAGGACTTCGATATTTCTCCGCATACTGTCCGTATCCAGCAAGGTGCCCAACTGCCCCGGCTTCGCCAGTATCGCCTTCCCCAGGAAGGTGAGGCTGCCCTATTATCTAGAACATCCGATCTCGTGAAGACGGGAGTAGTTGAGGAGACACGTGGTAATGAGTGTAACAGCCCAATTATTCCAGTTCTTAAAAAATGTATTGATCCCTTTCCCGCGGCCCCCAAAATGTATTGGTTTGTCATCGATCTGCGGGCTTTCAACAAAATTACGGTCTCACAGTATCCCGTTGTCCCTGATATCACAGCCCTCTTGACCATTGGTCCCAGCGACCGCCACTCATTTTTCTTCTCACTTCTGCTTCACTTTGTGAACAAGCAACAGTATGTCTGCTTCACCACCTTGCCTCCCACAATCATAAGGTTTCCTTGAACAAATTGCAATTTTGTCGAGAGAAAGTGACCTACCTCGGCCACCTCCTCTCGAAGGAGGGAAGACAACTTACCGCTGACAGAGTGTCCCTTATTACCTCCATGCCTCCCCCTTTGACACAGAAACAAGTACGTGCCTTTATAGGCCTCACTTCCTATTGTAGACAATGGATCCCTAACTTCTCGGCCATTGTCAAACCTCTTTTAGCTCTCACTACTAAAGATATGCCAGAAAGAGGTTTTCCATGGACAACTGAACATGTGGCTGCCTTTCAGACACTCAAAGATGCCTCATGTAGAGCTCCGGTGTAGGCCTAGACAGTCCCTTAGTATCTCTTTGTTTAAGGCGGTCCTGTTGCTTAACCAAACTTTGAACCAATAAAGTAAGGGGCGAAAAGACAACGAGTCTGTCAGACAGGGCACACCCAATTTTTGTGGGGTAGGGCTTCTCTTATGGATGCACTCATAATAAGTGAGAACTGCCACCCACAGCTGAGGGTTAGATAGGAAGAGGTAAGGGGGTATGCCATCAGGTTCAGGGGCCTTATTTCTGGACAATCCCTCACTACATTTTTTAACCTCGTCTGCATGGATGAGAAGAGCTGACTTTCCTGCCCCCTACATTCGGCTGACCTAGTTTCTGTTTGACTAGAAAACATTTCCTGGAAATGTCCAACCCATTCCTCCTCTGTAATATGTGTTTCTAGAGCCTGACCAGCGTCTCCTACTAGAAATGGGCTGTTAATGTTCCAAAACATTTCACTATTTCTTAGGGTACTGGCCTTGGTGAGCCTGTTACATGCCTCCGCTCTCAATTCGGCCTTATGCCTTGCTACTTCTACCTTGTATTGACCTCAACAGGCTTTCACTAGGGCTGGGTCCCTGGATTTAGAGCCTAACACTCAGTTCAGTTCCCTTACTGCTCTGGGACAGTTTCGGTCAAACCATCTCGGGGCGCGCTCACTCTGATACCTAGATGGCACCTTTAAAAGGTCCCCAATGGCACATGAGATAAATGCAAAAGCATCAAGGATAATCCCTGGAGTTTCCCGCCATTTGGTGCAGATATCAAATTCCCTTTCGCACACAGCTACAAGGGACTCATAGCAGGAGTCCGGAGTGATCTGGGCCCACCTTAGCCTTCTACGATGGTCTGTAGCCGTGAGGGACCCCTTTGCTCTTTTCATCCTGGGTTTCCCAGGATGAAACTTGATAAGGTGTGCCCATTGACAATTATGAAGGCTTGGGGATTTGCATACAAAGGCTGAACAAAAACTAAGAATTTCCTATGTATAACGTATCCTCCTCCCGAAGACTTTAAGAGCAACTCATTCTACTCTATTTGCGGCTTTCTCCGTATCAAGGGCAGTCCTTCACTAGACACTGCCTTTAGCACTTTTGGAAAGTTATAAAATATTAGCCATCGGCCTTATGCTGACAAAGCCTGTTTGAGCAGGATGTATTGGGTAACCCAAGATGTGTTTTACAACAGCGTCAAATAACAATTACAACACGGCATGTTTTATTTGGTTTTGCTGGCATGGACAAAAAATACTTTATTAAAAATAAGAAAATGCTAACTGAATACAGTAGGGTTATTGAGCTATCTGCAGTACGCAGATAAAAAAAAAGTTAACTGACGGTGCACGCTGTCACGTCAGATAGCCTTCAATGGCTGTGTATGTCGTAATGTGCAATGCTAGATTTGATGAGGATAAGCGGGGAACTTTTAGTACTTAATGGAGCACGCATTGCATCTGCTATATGCATCTTGTAAAGGCTCACAAAGTCCACCCTGAACTTTCCACATGGTGCAAAAAGCTATCTAATACAAAGCATTCCGAAAGTACGCATAAACCTGATTCGGAAGCAAAAAGAAATTTGAATTTTAGACATACCAAAAACATACACACAAAACACTGAAATGTCCTACTTTAGTTTTATGAATAACATAGTTTACTGCCTTAGAAGCACATTTCATGTGTGACCTTCTTTGGGCAGTGTTGAACAAACAATGGACCACGTTTACAAACAGAATTGTCAGGCATTTACTTTTCTTAAGGGAAGGTGTATATAATAATTAACAGTAGGAAGGATATCAGACAGTATCTTGTAGACCTATTTCAGGCCTACAAACAATGGATACGAACCTATAACCTGAGGTTCTTTGTTCTCCATTAGCACTGCTAGGCTATTTGTCTACTACAATTTATTTATTCCTGATGTACACCAATGATTGCTTTGCAAATCAAACTAGGCAGCCCTTATGCTGCACTCTTTCCAATTAAAAATGGTTCTGCTGAATATTACAGTGCATTTTATATTTTTTATGTAAGTGCTTCACTAGCAGGTGTATTTGAAATAATATTTTACAGGAGACAACACTTATTTCTGATTCTTCTGAACTCTGAGTGCCCGAAGTGCAGCTTCAAGAACATGCCTATGAAATAAACACGATCAGTAAGAATAGTGAAAAAAATGACAAAACTGAATCATTCTATTTTGCTTGAATTAAGCATTTAATAATTTGACTTCCTGCTTCAGACAAAAGCTATAAACCTGATAAAGAACTGAAACAAACTAAAGAGCTTTGCTTTAACTAATGACCCTTTTCTCTGTGCATGTTTCTGGGCAGCTGTTAGTACGGCTGTGCAATCGTGGCAAGCACTCCTTAGTGAATGATTGTTGCCTTGCAATGTTTTGAAGTAGATAAGCTGAAGGGCAGGAGAGGTTGTGGTGGTCTCCAGAAACTGCTGCGAGTTTCTGAAATGTTCTTAAGCTTTTCTTTCTTTATTGTTATCTGCACAATATGAATGATTTACTTCTTTAAACATTCCTGCCAACTATCAGAAATCTGTGAAAAAGGTATAAGTATCACCTGTACAAAGTGCGGGATGTGAGACTATCCTGGACTTCTGCTGAGAGCGCTTCATCACATTGTACAATGCTAACAAACGACGCTGACTAAGAACACCTTTAGATCCTGGTTTATTTACTGGGGGAGCATGTAACTCAGCGCCCCACAGCTACAAACTCCATCAGTTCCAGGACAACCTCATTTCGCCAAATGGGACGTTTAAACTATCTGGGCAACTTTATCACCTCTTTAAACGGCGAATTATAGCAATCAACAGCTGTAGACAACCAGTTACCTTTCTTGAAGCGTTTGGCCTGACAATGCTCCTTTACGTGCAATTAGTTGGGAATCTTCTGAGCTAGAACATCCACAAAGTAGGCAGATAATATATTATGTTACTTACCCAGCAAGCATCTGTTCTTGGCATGTAGAGCTGTGGATTCACTTTGCATACTCCTGCCATCTAGTGTTGGGTCCGGATGTTTGCAAGTTGTTTTTCTTCGAAGAAGTCGTTCCTAGTCACGAGGTAAGGTGACTCCTCCTTTCGGTGATAGTGGGCATGGGCATCGACTCCATTGTTAGATTGTTTTACCATGAGAATGAAGTAAGTGTAGTATAGAGAAGTCCATGCACATGGATGTATAATCAAGAACTGCAACTATAGGTGCCCGGGAGGCGGGTGGGCGCATGTAAATCTACAGCTCAACATGCCAAGAAAAGAGGTTTACTGGGTAAGTAACAATCCATTTGAGGCATGTGTGCTGTAGATGCACATGCTTTGCATAGACTACAAAGCAGTATACTCCTAAAGCGGTGGCAACCTGTAGATGTTGTAGTTGTTTGAAACAGTCTTTTGAGTACTGCTTGGCATACATTAGATTGCTGGTGTGCTAACACATCTACACAATAGTGTTTTGTAAATGTGTGTGGTGTAGACCATGTAGCTACTTTACATATGTAAGCTAGAGGAATGTTACCTAAAAAGGCCATAGTAGCCTCTGTTTTGTCTAATGGAATGCACCCTAGGGGGTATAAAGTTCTTTTAGATTTTGCATAGCATGTTTGAATGCATTTAGCTATCCATTTTGAAATACCAGATTTAGAGATGGGAAGCCTTTGTGAGGTGGAGCAAATGCAACAGTTTTGGTCCTATCTGTGTAGTACAATAAAGCTCTTGACTTCAAGCGTGTGAAGAGCCTGTTCTGCTACAGAATCAGGTCGAGGAAAAAACACAGGAAAGTCAACTGATTGGTTTATATGAAAAGCAGAAACTACTTTGGGAATGAATTTAGGGTTGGTGCGAAGAAGTACTCTCTCTTTGTGGAGCTTAAAGAAGGGTTAGTTTAATGTTAATGCCTGTAGCTCACCAGCTCTCCTTAATGAAGCGATTGCAATGAGGAAAGCAACTTTCCACGAAAGAAAATGAAAAGGGCAATTGTGCAATGATTGAATAGGTGGACCCATAAGCCTTGTAAAGACAATGTCAAGATTCCATACTGGTGCAGGGTAAATTCTTGGTGGTATTACCCTTTTCAAGTCTTCCATGAACGCTTTGATCACTAGAACTTTAAATAGTGATAAATGCTGCCTGTTCTGCAAGTACGCAGCTGACGCTGCAAGGTGCAAACAAATAGATGCATAAGTCAGTCCACTTTGCTGTAAGTGTAACAGATATTTTGTATAGAGGCATCTAGAGGATTGATTTTGTTATTACAGTAGACAACAAATCTTTTCCACTTTGCTGCATAACAATCTCTGGTAGTAGGCTTTCTTGCTTCTTTTAGAATAGTCATACAGTCTGGTGATAAATTTAAATTACTAAACTCTATTACTTCAGAAGCTTGACCTCTGCGTTTGGTTCTTTGGGATTTGGACCTCCGATTTCTCCATGGTTCTGCGCAAGGAGCCAGGAGGTGAGATGCAGCTTTCGATGTGGAACTACTGACAGCTCCAACAGGGTGGTGTACCATGGCTGACGGGCCCATGTCGGAGCTACTAGAATTAGTGAGGGATGTTTATCTGAGCTTCCAAACCAGACACTTAATGAGTGAGAGAGGCAGAAAAGTGTAGGCAAATATCCCTGACCACTTCACCCATAGAGCATTGCCCTTTGAGAGCGGGTGTGGGAACCTGGAGCAGAAGTTTGGGCATTTTGCTTTATCAACTGTGGCGAACAAGTCTATTTGTGGGAATCCCCATTGTTGGAAGTATGGAAGGAGAACTTGGGGGTGAAGTTCCCACTCGTGAATTTGCTGACTCTTTCTGCTGAGGAGGTTGGCAATCTGATTCTTTTCCCCTGGAAGGTGTTCTGCCAGAAAATAAATCCTGTGATGGATTGCCCAATTCCAAATGGCTTGAGAGGCGTGACAGTTGGAAAGAGTGTCCCTCCCTGTTTTTGTACATAGTACACTGCTGTCATCGTGTCTGTCCGGACTAGGACAGCTATGCTAATCAGTTAAGTTTGAAAAGCTTAGAGTGCTGAAACACTGCTAGAAGCTCTAGATAGTTGATGTGGTAGCTTTTGTGCTTGCTGCTCCACAGGCCTTGTATTGTGTAATTTTGGATGGGCACGCCAACCTGTCAGAGATGCATATGCTGTGAGGGTCGATGAAAGGCCGTCCTTTTGATACGTTTTGTGGGTTCCGCCCAGTGCTTAATTTGTCAAATAATAAGTGCTGGGGCTCTCGTCAGGAGGCCACTGCAGCTTGCAACACACGTAGCCCCTGCAATGCTGCCAACGATAGAAACATCACAAGTACTAGCCATCAAACTTCCACAAGTGTGACTATTCAGGCTATTTCAGGCCCCCAAAGCTATAAGAATGGCTTGGGAGGCAGGTAATAGTCATTTTAATGTTTATTGAATGAATAAACCTGTTGTGTGGTCATCTCCAAATTAGCCAGACAGCGCCACCTTGTGGCAGCTGTCACCAGCGCTGGTTTTGAGAATTAAGTGCAGATTGAGCACTGGAAACCACAGTTCAAATTAAACCCTGGTTGCAAATCACACCTCCCGCTGATGAGGGAGGGATAGCTTGCAGCTTATGTCACCAATTGAAGTTAATGATCTCAACCATATCAGGAGTTTCTGTACAAGTAATTCACTGGCTCAAGCAATGAAAGAAAATCAACCATTAAAATGGCAGCACCTGCAACACTCCTCTGGAGCATACCCATGGCTCTCAATTATATAGACCCGGCCCTGTGAAATAAGTGCCAGTGCTTAGCACCGGAAAGCACTGGCACAAATTAAGCACTGGTTCCGCCACAGGAGAGAGTGATGCGTGCGGCCTTCTACCAACACTAGATCGGGTAATTGACCCTGCGACTGATTCCACTGACGTGCTAAGCACTCTTTTATAGGACGTATGTGGTGTCTTGCATGGGCACAATTGTGATGCAAGACGCCATCATTTCCAGCAGTTGCATGAACACTCTGGCTGGTAATGTTTGGTTGGATTGAAACTGTAGTAGCAGACTGAATATTGTGAACTCCGACTACACTGGGAGAGGCTAGAGTTTTGAGAAGAGTCTAGAGTGGCCCCTAGGTAAGATTGCATTTGTGAAGGATGTAGGTGAGATTTCTGTGCATTGACCGTAAAGCTCGGTTGATGAAGTAGGTGTATTGTGGTATGAGTGTGTTGCAGACAGTTTTGATAAGTGCTGGCTTTTATGAGCCAGTCTTCTAGGTAGCGGAAGACATGACTATGTGGCCTTCTAAGATGAGCTGCGACTACTGCCAGGCATTTGGTAAATACTCTGGGAGCAGTAGTCACTCCAAACAGGAGTACTTTGAATTAGTAAAGTTTGCCTGCTATCACAAATCTGAGGTATTTGCGATGAGCTGGATGAATTCGAACATGAAAATATGCATCTTTTAAGTCTAGAGTAGACATAAAATCTCCCTTCTGTAAAAGTGGAAGTACCTGTTGAAGGGTTACCATGTGAAAGTTCTCCAACAGTATATATTGGATTAACTCCCTGAGATCCAGAATAGGTCTAAAGGAGCCGTCCTTTTTGGGAATAAAAAAATAGAAAGAGTAAATCCCTGAACATTGGTACTGTACTGGAACTGGTTCTATGGCTCCTTTTAATAAGTGATTGCACTTCCTGTTCAAGTAACTGCAAGTGGTCTAAAGACAATTTGGGAGAGTGCGGACGAATGTTTGAAGGATTGGTGGTAAACTCCAGGCAATAACCATGTTGGATAATTCCGATCACCCATTTGTCGGTAGTTATAGATTGCCAACTGGGGAGAAACTGTTGAAGTCTTCCTCCGACAAGTGTGGTATGATCGGAGGGAAGCGTGGGGAAGTCACTGCTTATTAGGAGAAGGGGTGTTACGGGGTGTGGTGCCCGGACCCCTGCCTTTAGAGGTATTTCCTCTATATCCTCCTCTAAAAAAGCCTCTTGAGGAAGAGGATTGGTTGTTACCCTTGTACGATGAAGTGTTTTGGTCGGAGGGTGTTGACTTGGACCCTCCCCGGTAAAAGGAGCGCCGACAGGAGCCCCTGGTTGAAGGGGACTGAAGCGCTCCCAAAGATGTGGCTACCTGAGTGTCCTTTTGCATTTTTTTAAGCGCTTGATCTTCTTCAGGGCCAAAAAGATGTTCTTTATCAAATGGTGTATTTGAAATAAATTGTTGGAATGAACCAAGCATGCTTTCTGAGTTGGATGCTAGTGTTGACCTTTCTAGCTGCGGTGTTAGAAGCATTTAGAGCACACCTTATGGAAGAGTTGGAAATTAATTTTACCTTCTTGGGCTTTAGATTAATGCTTATCTGGGAGATATTGTAGCAATTGTTCCATTTCGTCCCCGTGTACCCGGTCGTATCTGGCTAGAAAGCCCTGCATGTTGGCAATACGCGAGTAATTGGCAGCTTGAGCAGCTATGCGTTCGCCAGAAGCGTCAATGAGTTTTGATTCCCTATCAGGGGGAGGAGCATCCCTCCCCCCCAGCTTTGGGAATTAGCTCGCTTGCGAGCATCGGATACTACGAAGGAGTCAAGTGGTAACTGGCCTTTAATAAATACCAAATATGTTGGGGAAGGTTTGTATTTTTTGTCAACTCTAGGAGTTAGGATTCGTGCACGTACAGGGTTATTGACAATATTGTCTGCGTGCCTCATCATTCCTTTGAGCATAGGGAATGTTTGGCTCGACCTGTGTGTGGATCCTAGTGTCTCAAATAAAGAATCCTCTTCCAAGGATTTTTTTGTGGAGTACCACTCCATGGTATTGTGCGGCCCTGGGAATGAGTTCTTGATAGGATACATGGTCATCAGGTAGAGATGGCTTGGCAGGGTAAAGGTTTGGATCATTATCCAATGGAGGGTCAATTGTATAATCCATCCATGCATTTCATGGAAAGTGTGTTTCTCCCTCATAAATATCGTCTCCCTCATGGTGTGATAGTGGAGAGGTGTGAGGTGTAATGTGCAAAGGATCTAAATGTGGAGAGGAGTTTTGAGGTGGAGGAGATGGCAGTGGTGGATAAAAAGGGCTGGTACCAACATTTTTCTTCTTCAAAGGGATTTTATAATGACTATTGTCATCAGGAAGCTTGTGCTAAGAAGGCAAATGTGTCCTGTATCAGGATTAATGTACAGTTACTTTTGTTTGGGATCCGATTTAGAAGGTACAATGTCTATTTTTGGATCAGAAGGTGCTGAAGGGACATCTATGGCTTTCTGTACATTCGGTTTTGGGGTCGAATGGCCTCTCTGCATGGAAGGTTTCAGCTCCGAAGGCAGTTTCTTTTTCGGTGTGGAGGGTTTCGACTGCGAACCGACTTTGTGCTTGGAACCGGAAAGCTTCAGCTATGAAATGGATTTTGGCCAACTTGGTCCCGAGCCGGAAGGCTTAAACGACATGTTTCGGTGCAGAGTTGGGAGGCGAAGCGTCAGGAACATCGTCTCAGTGCTGACCTTGGTCCCGAACCGGAAGGCTTGACGACATGTTTCGGTGCCAAGTTGGGAGGCAGAGCGACAGAAACATCGTCTCAGTGTCGACCTTGGCCAGAAAGCAGAGGTGGTGCCGAAGCCTTAGATTTTTTAGGAGTGGGTGTATGGGGCAAGGGGTCTCCTTGTACTCGCATCACCCTGTCCCTATGGCACATCATCGACCTTGAGATCTATTTCCAACTCTGAATCGGAGTCCGACACGAAGAAGGCCTGTTCTTCCTCAGCCACTGAGGGCTCGAGGTCATCTTGCTTGGAGTTTTCACCATAGATATCCGGCATGTCGTTGACTTGTTGGCACTGCATCTCCCGACGTCAAACCAGACAATCACGGAGAGTTTTTTGAATTTTTTTTAGACCAAAACGATTTGCAAGCGTCCGTCTTCTTTTTGTGCTCTGGAGATAGGCACAAGTTACACACCTGGTGCGAGTCGGTGCGTGGGTACTTGGCGTGGCACAGAGGACAGAATTTGAATGGAGTCTGTTCCATCAACGAAGAACTGGACCGACGCAGTTAGGCCCGAAGGCCGCCCACAAAACTTTCCGATCGATATTCGAGATTTCGTTGACCGAATCTATACGTGGAGAAGTGAGAAACGCATACGAAACAATACCGTTGAGGGTAGAGTGGCTTGCGCACTGAGGGGAACCTTAATAACTGTTTCAAAGCAGAGCGCAGCAATACACGTCCAAACCCGATGGCAGAAAAAAAACTATCTACCAATGGAGTCAACACTATCACCAAACGGAGGAGTCACCTTACCCCGTGACTAGGAAAGACTTCATCGAAGAAAAACAACTTGTAAACATCGGGACCCAACACTAGATGCAGGAGTATGCATAGCATCTTCGAGGAACACATGCCTCGAACATCATATTTATGGGGAGAATGCCACTGAGACACAATCACCTTTTTCTAGTGGCCTCGTTACGAACTTTTCCATGTTGGTTCTAGGCTCAAAGTGTACATCCATCCAAGTGTCTGACTTAAGATGCAGAGTTCAAGGAGCCTGGGAGGGGAAAAACAGGGATGCACAGCGATACTCGTGCATAGGTGGCAGGAAAACAGAGTATTTATGTTTTTTTATGAATTCGGCATGAGCAAGTGAAGGCCCATCCTGAAGCTGAAGGGTAAAAGTGAAGAATGAGAGGAAACTGAGTACCATCTGCCTAGAGATGGTAGAAGAAACCAAAGGAAGCATCAAGGGATTGTGTGTAAAAAAAAAAAAGAGGAGAGGACCTAGGACCGAGCCTTGTGTAATGCCTACTGGCAGAGGAGCATAAGGGGCGCCAAGATCCTGAAGAAAAATGCAAGTATGAAGAAAGGTAGGGTGGAGGGAGAAAGGAAGGGTGAAGCAAGGATGTAAAAGAGTGGAGCGCAGAATTGGTGATAACCAAGGCAATTTGTGTTTCATACCAAAAGTCTGTGTTAACCTAAAGGTTCTTTAATGGATGCAGTTTAACGAGGAAAGCTTAACAAGAACAATGTCACACAATACACTTTATATATTTATGCAAGCATTAGACGATAGGTTGATAATTACAGTTTATATAATCAATAGACATATACTGCATATTATAAATTCATTAAATCAAAGCAGAGAATCAATTGCTTACTTTGACGACAAGGGCAGATTACGACACCTTGGTCAGGTCCATAGCGAGTCTCTCCCATTGTACAGAAAATGCATCCCATTTATAAAAAAAGAAAGTTTACTTCTAACTTCGTTCTTACTGCAGATGTTTTCTTTACATGCCTCAAATATTGATCTACATCCTGCTTTATCACTTGTCCCATTCAGGTTAGGACACCCATTGGATGTACATATGTGTTTATAGCCTTGGATTCCGGCTAGCTGAAGAAAATACTTTGACCACATATGTTGCCTATACTAGTATAAAAGCTATAAGACACAAAACGTCCGGCTTACATTTGGCTCATCATATTATAATACAATCAATTGGTTAAAAATTAAAAACTCAGTACCTAAATGTAGCACTTCATCCCTACACATCTAACATTTAGACAACACAAGCTATTGGACATGAAATTTTAATTGAAATAGTCCTTAAAGGTTTTATAAAATGTTCCAGTGCGATGACATCTATAAAAATATTGTGTTTTACATCTAATATTTTGCTTCATCACGTATCGGATTACCATATTTTAGAAATAAGGGTTTTAACCAACAGTGTATTCTTTAATGAGCAGAAAAACAATCTATCACTGAAGGGCTCAGCCCTCTCACACTACAATATTCTTCAGCAATCTGTCTCAATTACAGCAAAGAGCAAGGTAGGACTGTCAACTGTGTAAAAAGTAACAAAACGATCTAGAACTAGGAATATAAACAAAGGTTTGTTGTGATAGACTGAGGTTATGAAACTGCCACAAATAAGAGTAGTTTCAGTGGAAAACAGGTAAGGAAGGCGGCAAAACTATTACATGCTACTTGTGCAATGATTTTTAAGAAAAAAACAGGTGTGGGTGATTACAGGGAACAAACTGTGACCAGTGAGTCACGTTTGGCTTTTTAATGATGGTCTCACTGGGTGGAAAAGGTGGCTCGTCCAATGTACCAATGTAATACACTGTTTCTTTAGAAGTGTTAGCAGAAGTGCCAAGAGCTAGGCTTGGGTTAAGCATTGGGATAACCAGCAATGGTGGCAAGCCTTAAATGCTTTGGCCTTAAGTAATGCGGATACAGGTACCAACACTGACTGAATCAGGCATAAACCAACCGCCCACGTTTCATATGTGTTGTCCCCAGCATTGAGCTTAACACGCCCAAGGAGGAGCTGGAGCCCAAGAAGGAAGCCAATAACATTGAAGAATCATGGTCTGGTTCAACTAGATCTTGCACACCCAAGGATTCTCTTCTTCTGGGAGGGAATGATGTGAGCAAGAAAGGACAAGTTACTTACCTTCAGTAACACCTTATCTAATAGAGAATCTATCTAGACACAGATTCCTTACCTTGGAATGTTCCTCAGTCAGCAGACCGGATCTAGAAATGTTTGACCAGTCCCCTCGCGCACCGGTAGGTGGCATCATTCGGCTCCACGTGGCATCGTCCATGCCACAAGTGACTTGCGCGGTGCCTATATGGACTCCAACCCAGGGCATTAACCTCAGTTCTTGACTGTTTTTCCGCACCATAAGCATGGAACCAAGCAGTGGAGGAAGGACTAGTGTTCCAAAAATTAGGTCCTAAAGGATTTATGTGAAGAGGCAGGTCGCAGAACAGGGAGGTTGGGAGGGTCAGTAAGTAATCTGTGGCTAGATAAAGTCTCTACCAGATAAAGCATTATCAAACCCAGAATTCTTTGGTATGATCAATATAGAACAATAACACTCTTTTGGATCAAGGACGTGGAGTCACTCCTCTTCTTTAGAAGGATGAGGAGGGTAGGCAGGGTGACGTTATGCCAGAAGTGAAAAGGTGTGACCATCTTTGGAAAAAGGATGCTCAAGTTCCAAGAAACAGCTTCTCTGGGAAGAATGAAATGTATCAGGATTAACTGAAAGCACCTGCGATTCGTAATTATCGGCACAAGGAAGACAGTTTTGACAGATAGGCGCCTTAGATTACAGCTGTGTATCGGCTCAAAAGGAGAACAGATGAGGAAGGTGAGAACTAAATTCAAGTCCCTTTGGGACATAAAGAAGGATGTGGGAGGAAACATATGCTGAAAACCTTTAAGGACTCTAATAAGAACAGAGGACTTAAACAGGGAAGATTGATACAGCAACTATACAGAGGCAGAAATGGCTTTCAGGATAAAATAAACAGAATAACTTCAGACAAGGGTGGTGATAGAGAATTGACTGATTTGGATGCACACAAAACCACACACTTGTCCCATCTGCAAGCGTAAATCGCTTTAGTAGAAAAAGACCTGGCCGATAGAATGACATCATAAACAGGAAGGAGGGAGGGAGGGAGATCAAACACCCTCAACTGTCACCACTCAATCTCCACGCATAAAGGTGTAGAGTGGACATGTGTGGGTGCATTAACCTGCCCTGTTGCAACAGAAAATCCTCCTGAATGGGCAGTCTGACTGGAGGACAGATGCTCATCCTCAGGAGTTCTGATACCATACTCTCAAAGCCCAGTCTGGCACTACAAAGATTACTCAGGCCCAGTCATTCTTGATCTTCTTGAGAACTCTGGAAAAGAGTGGTATCGGCAGTGCATCTCCTAGCGAGAGCTGCCTTGGAAAAACAGGTGGCAAAAAGAATTGCTGATATTGCACACTCAGCGTAAGAGAATAGATCTAACCAAGGCTCTCCTCAATCTTGGAAGAGCCCTTTAACCACCTCCAAGTAAAGAGGCCATTTGTGATCCATTTGTGATCCACTGACTATCAACGGCTGAGTTAGTCTGCTCTGGCATTCAGAGAGCCCCTCAAAAGTCCCGATATCCAGCCATGCTCAGAGGTGCAGAGCCTCTTGACATTGGGTTCACGGCCCCCACATTGCCCTGCTTGTTGCAATACTACATGAAGGTGGTGCTATCCGTAAACCCCTGAACTTGAATTTCCTTGACAAAAGGAAGAAAAGCTTTTAGTGCCAGTTGAGTTGCTCTCAGTTCCACCAGACTGATGTGGAGCTGAGATTCTGCCAGCGACCAGAGTCCTCTGATCGCTGCCTCTCCAGATGGCTGACCCAATCACGTCTGTCACCACTATGAGCTCTGGGTGGGGAAGAGAGGGGTCGGCAGTCGACCCAACTGCGGTCCGTGAGCCACCACTGCAGGTTGTTTAAAGTTCACACCGATATATGGACCAGGTCAGAGATTTTCCAGATGCTGTGCCCAATGGGTCTTCAAGCCTTACTGCAGAGCTCGAATATGCCAATGGGCATGCTTTGCCAACAGGATGTAGGAGGCGAGATTCTGAAGCCTTACAGTCAGTCTCATCGAATTCCAGGATAGAGCTGAAACAATCGAATCATATTTGGACTCTTTTCGGAGGATAAGCCTGAAACTTCACTGTATCCAGAACAGCTCAGATGAAACGGAGCGTCCAAGAGATAGTCAGGTGTGACTCTGGCACATCCATAGTGAACCCCAGTGAATGCAGGAGATCTGCCGTAGTCTGGAGGTGGGAGATGACTGCCTTTGGCGAGCCAGCCTTTAGCAGCCAATCATCCAGATAGGGGAAGAGTGGAATAACCTCACCCCCGCAGATGTGCTGCAACCACTACCATCACCTTGGTGAACAACCAAGAGACACTTAAGGCCAAAGCGAAGCACAGAAAACTGATATTGTTCCAGGCCCACTGTGGACAGCAGATAGCATCTGTGAGCGGGCAGGACGGGAATGTGGAAATAGGCACCCTGCAAGTCCAATGCCACCATTCAGTCTCCTGGGTCGAGGGTAGGTAAGACCTGAGCCAGGGTTAGCATCTTGAATTTTTCCTTTTTCAAGAAGTAATTGAGAGGGTTTAGATCCAATATAGGATGAAGGCTTCCATCCTCCTTTAGCACAAGAAAGTAGCGGTAATAGCAACCAGGACCGGTTTCCAATACTGGCACCCTCTCAATGGCTCCTTTGGCCAGTACGAACTATACTTCCTGCCGCAAGAGCGCATGGTGGCCCTCCGACAGCCATTCTGGGGACAGAGGAAGAGGTGGAGGGGTTTGTTGAAAGGGGAGAGCATAACTCCGTTGGATAATCTGAAGCACCCATTTGTCTGTTGTGATCTCCTGCCGTTTGGACATATAGTTTTGGATTCTGCCACTAACCTAATGCCTATACTGGACTAAGGTATTTAGGGCTGTCACAATTTACAAATTCAATTGTAGTGAGGAATAGGTGACTGTGGTGGAAAAAGTGACATAATGATTGGTGATATTGACAGTACACAATATACAAGACAAATAGACATGTGACACTGAGCTTGGGAAAGAAGGGGATTTTGTTTTGTCATTATTTTTTCACATATGCTGTAGGATCCATTGAGGAGTATAAACTGTGATCATGAGCACTGTGCGGACATATGCAGCATGTCGACGTTTCGACCCTGTAAGTGGCGCAAATGTAAAAAGCATCAAGGCGGGTCTTCCTCAGGACTGGAAGGGGGGGGGGGGGGGGGGGGAGATCTGACAGCCAATGAGCAGATGCTTCAGTAGATGAAATCTGCAGGTTGTGTGATTCCTCTTATTTAGTATAGAGTCAGGTCTCCACCAGCCGGTTGAATGAAGCAGTTGCCGGACGGACACGCCTTTGCCTTATCACGTAAATAACTTGCATGGCTAAATTCAAAAGACTCTAACATATTGGTGTAAGTGAAGTGAAGAATCAATTGAGACTCCAACTGGCTGGTGGAGACCTGACTCGATACTAAACATCGACTTGCATATGTCCACACAGTGCTCATGATCACAGTTTATACTTATCAATGGATTCTACAGCATATGTGAAAAAATAATAATGAAAAAATAAGGACAAAACAAAATCCCCTTCTTTCCCAAGCTCAGTGTCGCATGTCTATTTGTCTTGTATATAGTGTACTGTCAATATCACCATCACTATATGTCACATTTTTCACCACAGTCAACTATTCCTCACTACAATTGAATTTGTAATTTGTGACAGCCCTAAATATTTGATATTCAATTTTGAATACATTGAAATCCTAATTTTGGTGTGTGTTATTTCATTTATTGACACGTGTTATAAATAAGACTTTACTCCTTGAGTATTCTAAGCAAATGATAATCCCCGACAGAACCAATTGTTTGACTTAATACTTATACCCAGGTTCTGAGGGACACCAGGTCGCACCATTATCTTTACTACTATACTGGACTAAGGGCATGCTAAAGAGGTTTTGATTGTGCAGATGCTGGGGTGGGGGAGAAGCAGCGGATTGGGTGGACCTCTGACTTTGGGCCCCAAAAAGCTTGTGGCAGCCGCGGCCAGGAAAGGGTGGAGCCTGCTGACCGCGGTGCCTAGGGGGAAATGGACGAGGCGGATAACCCCTACCGTAGCTATGGCAGGGGTGTAAGGCAGAATACGGCTGTCCAGGGGTCATAGAGAGCCCCAATGACCCAGCAGTACCAATACTGTCCTTGAAGCTCTCATAGCCAAAAACTGCCTTGTCTCCAAACAGACAGAGCCGAACAAAGGGCATGTCCAAGAGCAAAGCTTGGACATCCCCCCAAAAAGTCAATATTGCTCAACCAGGCGTGATGTCTGAGCCCCACCGAAGAAGCAATGGCTCTGCCCAGTGAGCCAGTCCTATCAAACCCATTTGATGAGTCTTACCCATCAGCAATAGCTTGGGAGAGTATGGCCCAGGCCTCGTACAGAATCATGGGCAGCACTTGTGCAACCGGTTCCCACACAATATGGGAATAATGGCCCAATAAGCATACGGTGTTCACAGACTGCAATGCCAGGCTGGTGAAGGAGAAAATTCTAATCGAAGGCATCCAGCCTTTTGGATTCCATATCTGGTGGTGTGGTAGGGAACGTGCCAGGATTGATTTGGGAAGTTGAGGCCTGGACCACCAGGCTCTCGGGGCTAGGGTGGTGGGATAGGAAGGCTGGATCCCCAGGAGCTGGGCGATGGCGGCGAGCAATGGTCCTCTGCACAGGAGTGAATGTGCAGGACTTGGCTCATGCACCAAGCAGGACATCAGCGAGGGCTTCATTATAGGGTAGTAAGGGTTCTAATGGAGATACCCCCAGTTGAAGCACTTCTGTCAAGACATTGTTTTTTACTGTGGGCAGCTGTAGGTCCAGAACCTCAACTGCTCACCGGACCACCAGGATGAAAAAGGCCCCTTCCTCCATAGCCACAGAAGGAGGAGAGAGGAGGCCAGTATCTGTTGAGGTATACAGACCACTGGCATCAGCCAGGTCCTCATACCAATTGTCATTGGCGATGCACTCAGCTAAGGGGTCAGTGTAGGTTGGTAGGTATATGGATCCTCAAATCCCCCCTCCATTTGTGTTCCTCAGTCAGCCCATCAGTGAAATAGGGCTCCAATACCAATTTAGACCATGCGGGCCTGGCCGACGCGAGTCCAGCTCTGAACCTGAGTCGGGAATCACAATGGGTTAGGTGCTGCCGATGCAACTGTGCCACTGGAACGGTTCCCCGAAAGAGGATGCAAAGTCGTGACCGGGCCGATCCGGATCCACCAACGGATCCTAGGGAGTCGACTGGCACAGAAGGTGGACCCCGCCAGAGGGGCAATTGTCAAAGAGCCTTCCAAAACCATGGAACCTGAAGGTGCTCCAGAGGTGGATCCACTGTGCAAAAAAGAGGCTCATGGTCTCAATAAACCTCACTAAGTTGGGTAGGGGTTGGTCTGGCTCCAGGAAATCTGGGGATGCACAGAACAGACCCAGTTTCCAACACCGGCTACACAGGAACCACCTGTGAGCAAGGTCGGGATTTGTGGCATCATTCCCTCGCGTCGCCCAAAGAATGGGAGAGAGGCGGAGAAGCTGAAGAGCGATTTGACTTCTTGCACTGATTCTTATGCGAAAAGGACATGGAGTGGCGAAGACATGCATGACCAGCGGCCAAGAAATTGAAGGCCCGCTCATGGATGGCCTTGGGGTTCATGGTCATGCACACCGCATACGACCCGGAGTGGTGGTTCCTCTCCAGGCATCACAGACACACGAAGTGGGGGTCTGTCACGGGCATCTATCGAGGACAGGCTCCACAAGGCTTGAACATGGTGGCTTTCTTCAGGGACAGCTCAGAAAAGAAAAATGGGAAAAAGACACACTAATGTGTTTGTCAGCGTCTGCTTTGTAAACCTCAGGCGCGCCTATGATTAATCTTTGGACGCGTGCAACACACTCAAACAAAGTCAAGAATAACTATTTCGGTTCAAAGAACCATAACGGTTTGGCAACATAAATATTTACAATTCATAGAACATCTGCAAGGAGAGAATTAAAAACAACAATTCATAAAACTTCAACAAAAGCAATAACAAAAAAAAAGTCATATTACCTGCTAATAAAAAACAGTCTATATAACAAAATAATACCCTGATAATCCTATACATATGTTACTCATAGCGTTTTCTAACCACAATAGAGCCCCTTCTAAAGTTAGCTACCGCGATACAGATGTCAGGGGAAGCAAATGTGTGCAAATAATGAAAACCGTCAATATATGAGCAGGAGCGAATATTCCTTAATAATAATAGAAAGTGCATTGTGTTTTGCCTGGAAGAATTATCACACGGACAGGGCATTAGCTTGCCCATCCACCCTCCTTGGTGAGGAAAAGCCAACAAAAAGTGCACAGTGCGTAAGCAGAAACTAGATTGATAAAATCTAATCTGGGAATTTGTGGAAAAGGCTAGATAAAATTGCGAAGGGGCTAGAGGCAAGTAAGACTCTCCCATAATGCCTGGTTGATAATTACGCATATTGCCCCTGATAAACACATCTTTAAAAATGGCCTTGGCGTTTGGAGGGATTCTTTCAGGGTTTTCAAAAAAGTATCTTAGGCCTATCACTTGGTATTTTTCTGTCAGAATATAAAGCCGGGGTTTCTTTAGAGCATTATACACTTACTTAGTCTGGTGTAAATGTATAAGTAACTTGTGATGCCTTTGTACGTGGTACACCCTTTCATGGCCATCTTAGTGCTGTGAAGTGGTGCACCTGCTCGAGCAAAATAAATTGTAATTTGTAACTTCAGTAGCCTCCGGGTGGCGGTGGTGGTGGATCACATATTAATCTGGAGTAAGACTGTTGGGCAAAGATCAACCTAACATCCTAATCAGACTACTGGTAATGACTGGCAGGAATGGTGGTCGATTTTTGGGCCTAGTATGCTCCGCTGAAGTGTGGTGTGATGCTATAGACTTAAAAGACCCCCCGTTTCATCCACTCTTTTAAGTACTGAAGGCTCTCACTGACTAGAAGGCTTCCTCCCTCTGTGATTCCTCCTTCACAGAATGGATATGAAGCTAGATTGCTGGGTTAGAGGTCAAGAAACAAAAAATTACTGATTTTAGAAGAATATAGGAAGAAAGAGCTTGGGAGAAAGTATTGCCCCTCCAAGTGCTATTTACTCATGCCAGAATGAAATCTTGCGATGCAATGGCTGGCTGACAACATGGATTGGATCCAGACGGTGCAACAGTGAGTAAGAAGTAGCAAGAAGTGTTATCTCTCTGTGCTTTTATCTCCTGGGAGAGATGCATCACTTCTGGACCTTGACAACTAGATGTTGAAAGAACAGAAAAGCAGGAGGAAAGTTTTTCATAGTCATTAATAAGCATACTTTATCTAGGAGAGCTCAGTAACTCTGGACATGTTACAAGGCAGTAAAAACTAAACAATTTATACTAAACACTGAAATCCTTAGCCTAAGTGGATGTTACCGCCTACACAACTGACTTATTCCTCAGTTAAGAATAAAACGTTTAATGGAAAAAATATAAGGGGGCCTTACTGTCTCACTTACTTAATTGGTGCACAATAGGATGTCTGGTTTCCCCATCACCTGTAATTGGCCTCAGAACGCCTGCTCTTAAAAATAAATTTCAATGCCCACCTTTACTCGACATACATCCTGAAAAGTACTTTAGTGATCTGGTGCAAACAGAAGCACAAAGCACCGGTGTACACTGGATGATTATTCCCAGACAACAATGCAGTGGGTAGAACGGCTAGCAACTGCCAACAGCTTGCAGAACTTTGAATATATTATGAAACAAGAGATCTGCATTTATTTTTCTCAACTAGGATTTTATTGATACTATGTGTCTCTGCTCTTTGAACAATTGTAAAGCGGTCTGATACCCGCCTGGATCATGTTTGCTCTATATCAAACTTTCTAAATAAATAAATAGGAAAGGGAAGCAGCATGTGGGAAGGGGGCGGACAAAACAAATTGGCAAGCACAAAAGAAGCAAATTCTAGTCCACTGCAATCTACAAATGGGCTTGAACTTTTATGAGGATTAGAACATAGCCAAGCAATACATCCTGATACATGCGTGTTACAGGCAGCACAAAGCCAAGGAAGTAAAGTTTTAAAAAGTCTGCAGTGCCGCCTCGGAGTGACCAGATGACATCCTGCCCCTTCCCTTCTGGTTAGATACATAACAGGAGAGACACAGGTTATAGAAAGAGTTGCCACTGGTCTTCAGTCCTAGTAACCAAACTCGACGAGTTGCGATCAGTGCCTGTTTGTATTTTACTGCATCTTGTACAAAGACTTCTCACATTCTTTTTCTGGAGAAGCTGCTACACCATCAACTCAGTAATTTTCGGTTAAAGTACCAAATTCAATCATTTGTTCTTGCTTCCATTTACTTGGATTGAGAAACAAATTATGTGAAAACTATAATTTCTAATGCCTACTAGGATGAACACAAATTCTTCCATTTTGTATTTAGCGGACATTTAGTATCATGAGCTCTGCTGCTTTTTGTAATCCTCTATGCCTGCGCAAATAAAGGTTGGTTTGTGTGCGATTTCACCCACCTGGTAGTGTCACATATCTTACATCTCTGGTTTCTGCTCACTCAGGCTTATCAAATTGGGTTTTGTTACCAGCACTTTAAGCTTGATGGAAAAGTTTCAATAACTGCCTATGAGTCATAATGTTATGAGTTTCGGCCGTTGAGCATGTAGTTCGAGCAGTATCTATATTTTTTGTACTTCGCACCTGGCCTAGCGTAACGCTTGAGAAGCTCTGCGGTGACAAATGTACTTATCTGAGATGATTTATATGTCTCGTGAGCACCTACTGTGTAACCACAGATGCCAACGAGATTAATGTTTTTTTTGACAACTGCCACATGCACCTATTGTGTAACAAATGTATAAAAAGTTTGTCAGACCTCTGGTAGTCACTCGTGGCCATTTCTAGCACTGTGGGTGGTGTGCCCATTCGAGCGATAATAAATACTGACAAATTTTCAGTTACATCCAGCTGCTGGTCTTCTTGTATGCGAGTGGACCAAGAAACTGCATTTCCACAGCTGGCGACCACGAAGGGACCTCTCTAAGGGTCATCCAACAGGCTGTGGTGGATGAGGTTTGACTGAGGACAGACTGATTGTTGAGACAGAGTTTCTCAGCAGCTGCCATATGAAGTCCTGAACTAACCTCCCGACAACAGGATTTCCCCAGCTTAGGTCCGCAAACTATTCTTTTGGGAGAAGACTTTTTGTCTGAAGATCGGTGGTCAGAAGTTGGACACTGATTGAGATATTGGTGAGATTGTTGTTATATTTATTGATATTTGAATATTGGTTTTGGAAAATCGGGATGTTCATATTGGTACTGGTCACATATGTCTGGTATAGTGGTAAATGGTAACTGTCGACAGAAATGAAAACTAGTAATACAAAGAGGAAATGGATTTTAATGGTTAAAAGGGGACTTGCTGTGAACTTGTACAACAAACTTTAGAAAAAGTTGTTGCTGGTTAATTTTCCAAGGTCTGATGTATAACTTCCGATAACAAATTAGACGAAAGAGTCCCGACTCCCAGAAATATATTGATAAAGATTTGGAGTTCCCAATAAATAGTACCTTTGGCTTTACAAAACTGCAGTATTTATACGAATGTTTGGAAAAAGGAAAAGATTTGACTAGCAATGATTGACGTTTACAGACTTTGGCAAAAGAAAAGTATTCACTAAAAGGCTAGTGAAGGAGCTGGCCTAATGGCTAGGGCGGTCGACACGAATCTGGGGAACTGGGTTTGAGTCTCAGCAATGACGCTGAACATCCTGTGATTTTGGGCAAATCATTTGATCTCCACGTGCCTAACCAAAATTAACGTGTCCTAATGTAACGCAACTGGTGCTATGTAAAGCGCTCCGATTCCAGATTCGGGTCTAGTTCGCGCTATATAAAACTCAAAAAAATGTAAATAAAATGAAAAAATGAAGGCCAAAGAATGAAACAGACAATTGATGAGACCGAGAATTTAAGTTGATAACAAACACATTTCTACATTAACAGGAAGACGTAGTTTTTACCACTTAATTTGTCAGTAATTTGAATGGTGAATTGAGGGGCGCAATATAGTCATACGAAAATACGTGGACTACGATGTCAGTTGATTTACTAGCAATGGCAGACTTATGAAACAAACTAAATGTGGAAAGGAGTAAAACAGATCAAAAGATGAGAGATTTAAAAACAAATGGTTTAATGCAACCGGTGTTCCCCGATAGGGGACACTTGTTAAACAGAAGAAATTGTTAAAAAGGTGGAGTACGTGGAAGAGGGGTTGGAAGCTCTGCTTAAGTTCCGGCACAACAGAAAACAGGATTAGGCTACAACACATGTGCCTATAGTTTCTAGGAAGGTCATTGGAATGAGTGTCCTTCTCTAAAGGGCCAAAATATTGGGGACAAGTTAAGAGAGGTAGAAGAAGGGTATAATTTAAGTGATGTTACAGGACAATAACTACTTTGACAGAAATACTAAGGTATACTGAACACAGGAATACTCAGAGGACGGGGATTACCATGAGTGGAATGCATGGCTATGACTAGGAGAGGAAGGGGAGCGAGTAACTATTCCAATAGATTCTTCTGGACCGTATGTTAAAATGACAGTTGCAGGCAGAACGATTCCTATTAGATACAAAGGCCGCCAACACCTCTATCTCCCACTGATTGCTCACTCATGCTCCTCTTTGGGGAAAAATAAGCAGGTCGGCAGGTTATTCTAACACGGTCATTACCAGTCCAATATCCACGCCCTTTGGATTTCGCTATTGGACCAATTACAGGACTGATGCCCTCTGTGTTAACTGATAAATGTTCCATTCATTTGCTGGGATTGATAACATTAAAAATGATGTATGCAACAATAAATTGTACGCCAAATGGAGTTTACTTAACATGCAGAAAGGATGCATTTGGCAACAGTTTTATGATTAATGGATAACAAGATATGCCATCAGAATTGTTAAATATTCATCCAAACTTATGGGCATGAAGACCTAATGACACTGGTTATATGCAAATAGATCCTATGACAATTAGAATTGTATTGTAATTATATTTATATAGCACTTACAACCCCTGATAAGGTGTTAAAGTGCTTTTTTGGCGAGTAGCACGCTACTCTGGAAACCATAAAGGATTAGTGATGTATTAGTATAGGGAAATATGAAGGAAATTTGAGTGGTAGATAGGTTAGTTATTTGCATTGAGAAGGAAGAGGGAAGGGTCTAGAAATGTTTTTTTGTAGGGGGAGTTTATAGTCTTAGTAGGGGGTTTGGTGTGAGTAAAGGGGGGTGAAGGGGAGTTAGTAAAGAGAAATATGAAATTGAGTGGTAGACATGATCAGGGCTCGAAAAATCAGAAAAATTGTACTAGTCCTGCAGGTCTAGTCCCTTGGAAAATCCCCTCGACCTCACTGCAACCTACTTGACCTCCGTCTCTGAAAACGGAGCAAAAGTGACAAGAGAACAAGATTTAAAGGCATCTTTATTGCTCATTCCCTTTGTGAGCAATAAAAATGCCTTTAAATCTTGTTATCTTGTCACTTTTGCTCCGTTATCAAAGACAGAGGACAAAAGTTCGTTTGTCTTCCTACTCGCCAGAAAGGGCGAGTAGGACCTAGACATAGCTCGTCCTCATCAATTCTCCCTCGCAAATGCGAGCGGGCGAGTGGATTTGTCGAGCCCTGAAGATATTCTGTTTTTTGGATTAAAAGGAATAGTGGCTGGATAGAAGATGGGAGCGGGATAGAAGAGGGGAGGGGGATAGAAGAGGGAAGGGTCTAGAGTTTATTTTGTTGTTGAGTTCATAGCAGTAGGAGGGGCTTTGGGATGAGTAAAACAAAATACCAAATTACATAGTATACCACAATATAAACTATCCAAGGAAGGAGAACAGGGTTTGAAAGAAGTAATACTGGCTTTATTAGAGAAGAAAATAATACACACAGTGGCTGGGAATGTGTAATAGTCCGATTTTACCTGTGGTTAAAAGAAATGATGGTACAGGAGAAGTGAAATATCGAATGGTTGTTGATTTGAGAGCAGTTAACAAAATAGTGGAGCCTCAGTATCCTGTGGTCCTGGGTTTAACAGCCATGTTTCTTCCATCCCTACTAATGCAAATTGGTTTATGGAGATTGATTTAGAAAAGGCTTTCTTTAGTATTTCAATTCATGAAGATAGGCAATATCTTTTTGGCTTTAGTTTTCAAGTTAAGTCCTATGTATTTTGTAGGGCACCCTGGATATTCAAAGAAAGTCCTAGTATTTAGAGTCTAGCTTTAAAAAAAGATTTGGATGCTTGTGTGAATTGCCATTAGGGACACTGTTGCAGTACTGGATGATTTGTTTATTACGGCAGAATGTAAAGAAGATTGTAAAATAGTAATGCATACAGTATTATAATTTTTGGCTTCACATGGACACAAACTTTCACTATCCAAATTGCAATATTGTCAACAGGTGGTTACCTATTTAGGTCACCTCCTGTCGAAAGAGGGGAGGAGGTTATCACCAGATAGGTTTTGTACAGCTTAAATTCTATCTCAACCAAAAAGTAAGAAAGATGTATGTGCATTTTTTGGCACTGTTTCATTTTGCAGACAATGGACACAATTTTTTTCCCCTATAGTGAAACCTTTATTGTCCCTAACGCATAAGGATATCTGCAATACAGTGCCCTAGTATCCTGAACACCAAGAAAGCTTTGCAACGTTAAAAGATGCTTTGCTTTGAGCACCCCCGACTATACTAAATACTTTCCTTTATGCATGCATAAAAAGATGGTTGTGCTTTGGCTGTATTAACATAAAGCAACAGAGAAGAATAGACCATGTGCCTATTTTTTCCAAACATTGGACCCAGTACCGAGAGGCATACTGAACCGCCTTAAAAAAACATTGCACCTGTTGCTCTAAAACAGGCAAATTCAATTATCCTTGTTCATTGGTCACTGTTTATGTACTGCACTCTTTGGACATCTTATTGAATAGGACAAAAATACAACATTTGACCAATGCCAGATTAACGTATTAGGAATTGACACAGATGGCTGCAAATGTTACATTACAACGATGTAATACCATTAATACAGCCACTCTGATGCCTTTCCCATTGGAGCAGGGAGAGAGAGAGCACGACTGTGTGACTGTTGCTAAAACTGAAACAAAGGGTCGGGTGGATCTGGTTGACACGCCACTATCGCTTGTAAATGGTACCCTTTTTGTGGACAGCTCTTGACTCAAGAAGCGGATAGAACTACCAGAACAGCATATGGGATCACAACAAACAAAACAGTGATAGTAACATTCAAGATAGAACAAAACTCAGGTGCACAGATACAACCTGGTCATTTAATTACCATACCTTTAAATGTTATTACACTGCCTAAGAAAGTAGCTATTGTAAAGTGTACAGCCCATAGGAAGATAACAGATGAAGTGGGACAAGGAAATGCTTTTTCTGATGAAATCGCAAGGAGTACTGACTTGGGTGAGAATACACTGATGTATGTAGTGAAAACAACAGATACGGTGCGATTCGTATGCAGCGGTAAAGAAGATTAAAGAATTAGCAGTCGAATAGAGGGAAGAATGAAAGGATAAGAGTTATGTTTTCAGTGACCATTTAAAAGGATGGGTGGATAGAAAGCGAACAACTAAGTGGTTATTGCCAAATAGCTTTGTGCTACCAATGGTTCATGGCCCTGCACATGCGGGAGGCGATGGAATTACCAATACCATTCAGAAAACATGGGAAAACACTAACATAAGAAAAACAATAGTTAATTTTTGTAACAAATGGTATGACGTGCACAACACAATGTAAGGAAGGGAGTAGCAGTACCGCAAGGTCATTTCCAAATGCCAGAGTATCCTTTTGAATGTCTCCAGATGAATTCTACCCAATTACCCCCTTGCCACAGAAAGCGATATGTGTTGGTAGGGATATCTAGTTTCAGTAACGGGTTGATGCTTTTCCTTTGAAGGATAACACAGCTGTCAGCACTGCAAAAGCAAATGAAGTAATCAACTTAGCGTGTTAAGGTCTGGACATTAAACAGAAGTTCCATTCTATATATCTTGCAAAGGTGGCAGGCATGGTAGAGAGATGTAATGCAACTGGGAAAGATAGGTCCATCAAGAGGATTGAATTGGGCGGATGTTTACTTTTAGCATTGTTCTCTATGAGAAACGCTATTAGCCAAAACAAAGTTGTCCCCACACGAGATGGTGATGGGCAAGCAAATGTTCATGGGTTTCAATCTCCATTAAAACTGCATGATTTGCTGCATTCTGCATTGTGGGAATACTGTAAGGAACTGACTAATAGGTTTTCTGCTATTCATCAACAGGTCAGAGCCACTTGGTCCTCATCTTTGGAAGGAGAAACGCATAACATCAAGGCGGACGACCGGGACCGGACGAAAAACTCTGAGTGAAAGAACTGTGTACAGCCCCGTTGGAAAGGACCAGTGCAAGTACTGCTGGATACACAGACACCAGTGCGGTGTGACAGCCATAAGAACTGGATTCACCTGTAAAATGGGCCAGAGCAGCCTCTGAAGGAAGTGTTTTGTAATTAAGTTATAACTTGCCTTCTGTGCCATTGACCGCCCCACTGGCTAAGTCACTCTACAACTTGCACCCTCGGAGACTGAAGGATTAGATAGGAAAGTGCTTAGACCAGAACAAGCACCAACTGCCCGGTGCTTAAGAGTGCCAACTTTAATGGACTAACTTGTGCAGTGAGGTTGGTAAAAAACAGATACTGCGAACTAAACAGCAATAGAGATGCATCCCTTTGAATGGCCAGTTGCTCCTGAAGAAAATGATTCATTGTCAGTAAATAATGCACAAAGGCAGAATACATTAAAAGTAGCACTGATCATAGGGCTAATTTCAATTGTTGCTGGAATATTTGATCTGATATGGTGTTAGAGCAACATTATCCTGTGTATTCTTTGGTGCCACACACATCTGCCCCTCCGGAGCATTACCATGTAACATTGCCCCCGCATAAGGGTGCTCACCGACTAACTTACAAGGAAAACGTATTCATTAGGACTATGCACAAAATAGCACCAGAAATACCCCAGGAGAATGGGGATTGGGTGTGGGGAGGTTGGTTGTCAGGAATATTGACTACATGCGGTTGGAAATTGTTAATGATAGCTGAGATAATAGGTGGAGGCTTATTAGGATGTTGCCTGTGCATAAATTTGTTTACCTATCTGTTCAGCAAATACATCAAGCTGCCGCCCTACTCCCACTTCCATTCACCAAACAAATGCATCCATGTTACAAAGAGAGGAGATTAAAAACGCAATGAACGTTGATGAAAGTGAGTTCCGGAATAATGAAGATACCGTCCCATTGCCTAATAACACTACTGCCTGTATATTAATAAGTAATAGAACGGACAGACCTTCCTATGTAAGGTCAGGACTATTAAGCTCGGAACATTGAACAAAATTTCTGAGCTTGTGTTCAAAGTGTTAATTGTGAACAAATATAATTTCCAACACTTACCCGGATGAAAACAAGTTCTTCCTTTTTGTATTTAGCCGACTTTTGTGTCATGAGCTTTGATGCTTTTTGTAATACTCTATGCCTGCGTAAACAATGTGCGTTTGTGTGCATCTTCGCCCACATGGTAGTGTTGCATATCTAGCATCTCCTGATTTCTGCTCGCCTTAGGCTTATCAGAAATCAGCTTCTGTTACATGCACTTCTCGCTTGATGGAAATATTACAAGAACTGCTTGGGAGTCATAGCCACAGAATGGTCCGAGCTTCGGCTGTTGGGCGTGTAGTTCCGAGCAGTATCTATAGTTTTTTGTACTTCGCATCTGGCCTAGCATACCACTTGAGAAGCTCTGTGGTGACAAATGTACTTATCTGAGATGATTTATATGTTTTCTGAGTGCCTACTGTGTAACCACAAACACCAACAAGATTAATGTTTTTTTGACAACAGCCACCTGCACCTATTGTGTAAGAAATATATAAAAAAGCTAGTCAGACTTCTGGTAGTCCATCAACTCTCTCATGGCCATTTCTAGCTCTGTGGGTTGCGTGCCTGCTCGAGTGATAAATATTGACACATTTTCAGTTACCTACGGAAGCTGGTCTTCTTGTGTGTGAGTGGACAAAGAAATTGCATTTCCACATTTATAAAAATTTGACTGATTATCAATTTTAGCATTAAAAACTTCCACCCTGTTTTTGGTTGGGTGCTCTGGTCGGCTGAAACTACAATTGTCGGTTGTTTTTGCTTGCTTGCACCAAATTGAGACATTTTAAATGCGCATACTGTATTCTATTTGCTTGCATGTCAAGGTCTCTGTATTTATCCACAATCTGTTTAAAGTGCATAGACATATGTTATCTGGTTAGCAGACAATGGGATAAGAGAATAGTTGAGCAGGTAGGATTGGAAGGAGTCCAGAGATGAGCCTCTAAGTGAGAGCATGAAAATCCATGTGAACCTCCAGAGGAATCTGACTGAAGGCATATCTGAATGCAAGCGGATAATTGGGCGAGTGTAAGATACCTTCTGTGGTGATCGTCTCCTATGCTTTACTACATTATACTTCACTACACCTGCTCTCCTCTCTTCCATGAGATCAGTAATAAAATGGGATGGACGTACCCTCAGTTATTTTTCCATTTCCTTTGCACCCTCCCTCCCTCCAAGGGATGAGCAGCAAGCACAAAGGCAGCAGATCTTCTACTTCAGGTGCGCATGACGCAAGGAATCAAGAAGGGACTCGAAATATTTTAACAAAGTGAGCCTCCACCGAATGAACTCCTGCCCACATTACGTACTACGTGTATGGTAAAGTCACATACAAGTACCTGAATGAGTGGGTGGGGCACACCAACAAGGACAGGAAGAAGATCTTTCTACAACATGGTATCTTTAAAAAAGAGAGATTAGGAAACTTCCAAGGGAAATTGAAGGATCATAAAAATAAAATAGATGCTGAGGAGTGGAGTATCTTTTTCCAATGGCATGAGGAGTCCCACAAATGAAAACATGAATCACAAGTCTCGGGAATGAGAAACACACAGGAGAAAATAGAATACCAAATGTGTCACCCCATGGACAGACTCAAGGCTTGTGCTCCTTCTGCTCTCCCTTCTCACTATTACCCCAGATCACTGAACCCCAACAACAAGGAAGAAAGTGAGGACCCGAGTGAGGAGGATTCATAGAACATGTTCTTTCTCCACATGGCAAAGGAGATTGGAGGTGCAGCCTCAAATGCACCAACAAATGGAATGGTGCCTGTGGGACTGCTGGTGACCGGGGCACAAAAAGGTGATGCGCAAGGCAAGCGCTGCACCTGGGTAGATAGATGCGAGCGCCTAGACAAGACATTTATCTACTATGGACCGATCTAGAGTGCGATAATTATCTGTGCAGACATTGGAAGCAGGACTGTCCCAACACTATAACACGGTGCAGATCTTGCTGATCCATCAATGTTTTTCAGGTTACTCAAGTCGCTCACTGCTCTCCTCATCCTCAGGGTCCCCTTGTGTACCTCCAGATAGAGTTGATCTATATGCTGAAGTGTGCATCCTACTCCTATGTTTTGGTAATTGTCTGCATGTTCTCGGGTGGGTGGAAGCTTACATTAGTGCCAGAACAGATGCCATCACAGTTTGTAAGGGCATTCTTAGGGATTTTATTCTCCTCTTTAGAATAGGAGACCAGATCATTGCGGAACACACTTTATTTCGACTGTAGTACAGGAGATTTGCAGAGCGTTATGGATGGATCAACATGTTCTCTGTTCATACTACCAAGGTAGAAATTTTTTGCCACTCTCAAAAATAAGATAGCAAAGATATATTCAGTTAGATTTATAAACAAAATTTAAATGGCCCAATGCCATGCCGTTAGCTTTATGGTCCTTCAGATCCAATAAGAGCCCAGAAAGCAAAGCTGAGCCCCAACAAAATTGTGATAGGGAGTCCAATGATAATGCCATCAAACCCTTCAGCCTCTGCTGTTAAGTTAGACCTACAACTGAATGGAGACACAGTCTTGTAATAGTGACAAACCTTATATGATGCCTCTACAGTAGCTGTTCAAGTTGAAGCTGCTTTATCAGAGTGCCAGACTGAAGTCTGCCACTCCCTTCAATCTGGAGATTGAGTCATATCAGTCACCAGAAGAAGGCCGATTTCAACAACGTAGGCGAGGTCCATTCCAATTCCTGCTAGTCAGCAACACTGCTATTAAATGCCAAATCTTGGCAATATGGACCCACTCTTCTCAGTGCAAGCAAACTGCACCACTGAGACAACGGCCTTTCCTTCCGGCACCTTGCCTCAGATCCTTCACCGGAGCTACTCCTGATTCAGGTCAGTGGGCCAATCTACCCATGCACAACACGTTCATCTGCCCCTCGACAGCCGTACAACGCTGTGTTCATCACCATTCACCGCTTCCCAATGTAAGTGACTGGACACCAGATTATCTTTGGGTTTGGCCTGCTATCTCTGCTGCTGCCTGGAGCATTTGGCTGTTGGTGGGTATATCATTGCTGTGGAATGGGAAGTTATCTAAAGGTCTTCACTGTACTGAACCGGCCCTTGGATGTTGCCGCCGCTCGGTGCAAGTAAACACCTTCTACTTGCTGCAGCTTGAAAAATACAAGCAACAGATTAGGCTTACTTCTGTCTGGAAGTGGAGGCAAAAGTGCCATTAACCAGGCACCATGTTTAAGTAGATGTGCACTATTTGAAAATGTTCAGAGGCATTTAACACACAATGGATACATTGAAGTCATTCATCAACACATTGTGCCTAGAAAAAATTGAGGTTCTCTCATTTGTGACTATCATTTTCTTTAATGCCATTAGAAACTACTTACCAATTTCAGGTAAAAATCTTGATCCATTTGTTCAGTCTCCGAGAAGTCCTAAAACAAACCCAAAAGAATATCAATAACTACCTTACAGTTACAGAGTTACAATGGTAAGCTTGAAATTCAAATGATCAATTACAAATGCGTGACTTATTACAGAGTAGATAAAGAATGGTGAATACAGGTTTGGGAACTAAAATCTAAATTAGAAATGTAGAATATTGCAATTTAAAATTGACATCAGTTTTGCCATTTTGTCCTTTAAACTGACATTTTGCTTCATCGGAACAAGCTGAAATCCTTCACCCATTTATTCTTGCTGAGGGTTATGTGACTGAATTATTCACCTAGAAATGTTTCTCATGATCTGTGACCTGCTTTGCGGCTGCAAATTTTCTTATCTGCATAATGAGTAATGTGTTTATAAGCATCTGTGCTATGTAAACCCCACGCGTGCCTATGATTCACCTTTGTACTCGTGCTACAGGCACGCAGTCTGGTGTAAATGTATAAGTACTGGTGTAAATGTATAAGTAACTTGTGAAGCACTTCTACGTGGTTCACTCTTTTATGGCCATATTAGTGCGGTGAAGTGGTGCACCTGCTCGAGCAAAATAAATTGTAATTTGTATCTTCAGTAGCCTCGGCCGGCTGGTTTTCTTTTGTGTGGAATATTTGGAAAAGATTATAAGCCCACTTTCACAGGAACAAACGTATTCGCAACAAAGATGTAAAAATTAATAACGGAGAAAAGAAAAATAATATCTACCCTGTCCTCTAAATAGAGCTAATAAAAAAGCGTCTCATCTTGAAAAATTAAAATATCGTTTTCCCTTATCCATCATATTGATGCTGTGTTGATATTTACACTGCAGTGATTAAAAAGAGGATAACCAATGAGCACAACCAAATGGTGCTAAGCAAAAAGTGGTGTTAGACAAACTGAATTAATCTCTACCATTAATAATCACACATGAAAGCAATTCAATTGATAGTTTTTTTTCTAATCACTATATCATTACAAAATGGAAACAGTATGCAAATCAATTTCCGCCCAACGCGAAAGAGACAGTTCAGTCGACTGTTAGGGACAGCCCCTCTTCACAAGATCTCAAGCAACTGTGGTTATGTTTTAGTAATGTTGGGCCTCATCGGTGAAGTGCAGCTCTAGTATCGTGGGCACACCTAGCTATGGAACCCATGACTTGGTAAATACATGCAACTTGGGCACACATAAATGAGAAAATAAAAATGTAGGGAATGATTGATAGTATTTTCTCTAGGCACTATTCCATCATTTGCTGCTCAATGTGAAATTAAGTACATTTAATTATACTTCTTGGCCTAGCTCCAAAAGGGACAGTCCAGGCCCCAACTACCATCTCACTGCCCCTCTGAATGGAAGGAAAAGCAACCCTAGCCAATTTTAGAAAAGTTAGGCCAAATGAGTGAGGTGCAGCTTGAGTCTCTGTGGAACAGCGATTTAATTTGGGCAACCCACTGAGAGAAGAATAAAAGTAAATAATGGAATGCTTGAATTTATTGGGCTATTACAAATTATTTTAGGCTGCATTCCACACCATCCTTTGCTTGTTTTGCCACTGCAAAAAAACATAGGAGTTGGATATACCCAGATTACTTACCCTGTAATAGACTTTATAGAAGCCTTCGCTATATCACCTTTGTTTTTCTCAGAAAATGCTCCAAGTGGTACAGGTATGTCAAAACCTGGTTCAGGCAGCCATGCGAACAAAGACTACGAGACCCAATCAGGATGAAACGAGTCTGGGGTTGCTAGTGCTTCCATTCAAACCGGGCAGTTTCTAATAGTTTGGGACTGAACATCCCTTCGGGAGAAGGATCAAGAGTAATTTGCAATGGATCAGTCCCCTATTGTAATGGAACAGAGAGCAAAATAGACTGCTCAGGATGCAGAGAGAAAGGAGAAAAATAAATAAATAAATAAAAAATCGGTGTTGCCAGTTTACGTTCTTCTGAACCTTTTTTTTTCCAGACCTGTAACTGATGAGGATAGAAAGAGGAACTGGGAAAGATACAGTGATACTAAAAATGTTGGATTGAGGTGCAGAAAGTTATATATTGGACTTGGACGTGACTAAAAAAGGGCAATAAACCGGGAGTTGGAAAGTAATGTCCTTGTCTGTCTTTCCCTCAGAACCAAAGATAAAGGTCTGTCCAAATAACCACACGAGGCCTGGGCCATGCAAAAAGCATTGTATATGAACTGGCTTAATAGGAGGACAAATACGAAAAAATTCAGAAAATAGTCCAATAGATTTACACTTTACTATAGGGACGTGACTTGTTCACAAATAATTAATTCTGATGCTTTAAACACCTGTACATCACCACAACACATGAGAAAGAATGCTTTTATATTGTAATTTGCAAAAATAACGCAGATTTTTATGTATCATTTTTAAGACCAAGAACTTTATTCAATGGAGAGTACTTTTTTAGATATGAATTTTCAAAGTTCGAAAAATAGTTCACTGTTGTGATTAATCACAAACAATGAAAGTCTATGGAGAAAAACACAAAAATGCATATAAAATCATACAGTCAGTTCTAGGGATTTGCCTTCGAGGTTCAATTTTTCACCAGTGGATAGTCAAGAGCGTCCGGGATTCGGCAGACGGCAGGTCACTGAGGTCGTTGGTAGCTCGGGTTCTGAGGTTGTTGGTAGCTGGTGCACTTCAGAGAATGCCTTCAAACGTATTATCAAGACAACCTAGCACAGGAAATCTATCAATAATATAATGATAGGAATAACAATTATTTCCTACAGTAGTTGCATTATGCTTCTCCTTCATTTTCATTCGCATCATACACAAACCCCCCTTACTTTCTACTTCCAGATAGATTTTAAGACTAGGATGTATTTGTGAATTCCTAAACACAATCTCTTTTTTCAAATCGAACTCCCTTTCTTCTGGTCCTCTCAACAGCCTTGTCTTGATCTCTTCCTGATATACTCTATAATAAATTCACCCTCAACTTCACTCAATTTTAAATACTTTCAGAATATAAGTACTTTAATGGTTAGTATTATAAAACACTAACACCCTTATACATTTCGGTTGCCTTAAGATTTGCAAGTACAGAACATTTATTAATTGGGAGTTTACAAATAACAGTTTCTTTTAAATAATCCTGGCACACAGTAGTCAGAACAAGAAAGACTATCGCTTAGAGGTTAGTGTACATAAGTGTTGCAGGGATTCTGCACACACAGAAGTATGCATAGGATTATGGGACCTTAGTGTATAGGAACTGAATCATCCTACCACCTTCTTACCCATGAGCCCAGGGCTGACTAGCTATAGTGTCTCACTCCTACTTACTCACTCAGAGAAACAAGTGATTAGACACCCCAGAACACAACACTTCTAACTCTCTCAGGAGTCGCGGATGCAAGACGCACCCTTTCGCTCACTCTCTTGTACTGGTCTACAATAAGAGCTGACAGACACGAACATGCTCTAAAGCTGTATATGTGCCACAACAAGAAGGACAATGCATAATAATAATATAGTAAGCATAGCAATTAGCCCGTAAATCATGAAAGGAGCTGTCATTATAAAAAGACAGTGTAACCTAATCTCCCTCCCCTTGTATAGAAGCAGTATGATTATATATCAGAAGATCTCTGGGTGTTATTTGCAGACCCCGTACATCAATCTATAGATGGTAGATCTACATCATAGGTGCTGCCTTGCTCTTCCCCATGGAAAGGTCCATCTTCAAGTGTTCGCTACCTATTCGTATATATTCCAATAAGAACAAAGTACGTATTCCCAAACAGCAGGTGCATCTGTATGTTATGTCTAGGTACTAGGGTCAGATCAGAACAGAGTAACAAGGGGCACTGTTGTTCGACCTTGCACACAATGTTCAGACTAAATCCCAGGAACATGCAGAATGTGAACACAGCGATAGGTTCTCATAAGAAAACGGCAAAAGACATTTGCAAAATAAGCTCGTGTAGTAATGTGTGCCAAGCAGCGGACAATGTGGAGCATGCTAACTTAGAGAAGACAACAATGTCCCCATGGGCCATGTGACATATGTAACCCCCTTGAGACACTGAAATTGGTCTATTAGTACCAACATAACAATCAGACAAATCCACGTCTTTATAATTCTTTAGTAAATCTATACAACAATATTCTCCTGACTCTTCAATATAACTAGCTTTATGATCTAACCTCTGCATTTTATTATTAGTATAATTATAGAACACTGAGGTATTATTCAGGATTGAGAGATTCAGCAGGAGGGTACAGATACACAAACACATTAGGGTAGCTGGCTAGGCGAAGTCTCACTTTTCTTGATGGCATCTTCTACAGTTCTTTTATTTTAAAGTAATTGATTTTTAAAGCGAAAATTGAAAAGGTAGCCCAAAGTAATCCATAAAAAGTAGTTTGAGGTAATCAAAAGCATAAAAAAAAATAAAAGAAAGATTTGACTTTCAAAATTCAGAGCAACAATTCTAATTATTCAACACTGATCATTTCAAAGTGTGTCACTGCATGGTGGCTCTTCAAGCAAAGATGTAATATATTTCAAGTCAATGTCTCTTTCATCTAGTAACATGTTTGCCGGATAGTCCCAGTCAGGAGCTGTTTATTTCTTGTTTGGCACGCTTACTCTTGTTGATCTTCTTGATACAACATCTATAGTAGATTTCTCAGATGAGAATTCATTAAAGCTTTGTTCATTCTCTGTCAGCACTCTCTTTTACTGTTTTAGCTGATTTTTCACTACCTTTCTTTAGTCCTCTTTGCAACACTTTGCTTCTTTCGCTCAATCTCACAGGCAAATCAGCTTGAAACAAGCTTCCATCTTCAGTTTAATTTGCTTGATACTTTAGTTTCATCTGTTGCTTGGTTTGCACAATTAACAAGTAGTACACTTTAATTTGCTTACAGAGTTTTCTTGAACTATTACTTCTCTGCCTTTTGACTCCACGCAGCAAACTTGAGTTTGGCTTTGTGAGACAAAGGTTTGTGAGACAAAGGTTTGTGACACTGCTTCTTCATCTGAAGCACACAAACTCTGAGTGAGCGGTGTGTATCCAATACAGCAAACCTCCATATTTCACAGCTGCATTTGTCACTAATATCTCCTGGTGTGATCCACTCCAAGAAAATTTTCTCTCACGCTTTTTTCACAAGAGCCCAGTCTCTGAGTTAAAGTTATGGCAAATGTCAGTACTTGCAGAAGGCATAACAAGCTTCACTTGGTGAGAGATACAGTATACTGTATCAGCTCAGCCAGTACAGTAATCCAAAAACCACATGATCAGTACTATTTATAATAGCAGCTGATGGAATGCTAGGAATTCTCATAGGCCTTCCCATGATCACCTCATGGGCACTCAACCCACTCATCTTACGTGGAAAGTACATCTCATGCTGAGCACAACAAAAGGAAGAGCATTTCCGAGATGTTGAGGCACACACCTTGCCTTATTTTCCCTTCGTAATGCCATTAACACGTTCCACAACCACCAATGCTTCTGGATAATAACTGTAGTGCACAAGATCTTTATGATTTTACTGCTAAAACGTGTACTCTTGTTGGTCTCAAATGAAGCTGGCAATCCAAATATTGGGTTGAATTCCCTATATAGCAATTTGAGAACTGTCTGTGCATCACACCTTGTTGTGTATGCCTCAATCCAGATTGAAAATAAGTGATCACTAGAATGTACCGTAACCCACTTCAAGGTGGCATTTCTATAAAATGCACCAGCAGTCTTGGGAAAGGACTTGTTGCTTTCATTGCATGGCTCTTCACACTGGTCCTTTTACCTATGTTGCATAAAAACGTTGTTTCACTCTACAATTTAGCAATGGCAATCACTGCAATATTTTTCATACCTACAGGCAACAGTACTGCAACTGAATCTAATGTGGCAGAAAAATATACAATTGGTCTCTCTGTACAGATGTGTTAAGTGAGAACAGATAGTGGGCACCCTTTTTTCCATGACCAAATAAAAATCTTCTCATAGTCAGGAATTCCTAAAGTAAGTGCTATGCACCAAGCGTGTCTGAGCTCCAAGAAGGCTTGCATAATTTTTTCATCCAAAGGCACTGAACCACGATGTCACTGTGCGTCAGTTACTGTAGACGCTCTCAATCAAGGTAAAATTTGGAATCTACTGCCGATGGTAACCAACCATTCCCAGAAACGTCTGCACTTCTCTATTTCGTTGATGCGTTTATTTTTAAACTAGCAGAAATGGACTCATGAGACACCTTTCTCATTCCCTTCTGAATTTAAGGAAACAAATCAAAAACTTCTCTCACAATATTACATCTTTGCAAGTCAAACCGTATGCCTATTTTCAGCCTACTGATTCAATAATGCAATAGTGTCCAGCTTACAGCTCTTTTGCTGCAATCATAAAATCACCAATGTATTGCATTAACACTGAGTCACAAGGCAATTCAGAAGATTCTAGATCTTTTTTAGTATTTGGTAAAATATTGGGGGGCTTTTGGTACACCCTTGAGTGATTCAAATCCAAAGTAGGACACTATTTTGAAATGTAAAGGCAAAAAGATACAGGCTATCCTCATGAACAGGAATGGAAATAAATGTTGAGCACACATCAATCTCTGTGAACCATTGTGCATCTACTGGAATTTGTAACAAAAGTGCTGCTGCATTTAGTACAATGGGTCAACATGAAATATTGCATATCTTTCTTAAATCTTGGATTAGCCTTCATCTCCCATTTGGTTTGCGCAAGCCAGTTTTAGGGCAAGCTACATGGACTCCACAAAACCTCTCCAGGCCTTGAAAAATCCTAAAATTATTGTTTACCACACCTGCAGGTCTAGTGACTTGAATAATCTACTCGACCTGACTGTAATGCACTAGACCCATTAACTGGTCTCAAATTGTGTGATCCTAGGTAAATATTTTATTTTCATCAAGTGACCTTTTTCTTCATTATCAAATATGAGAGCCCCTTCAAATATGCGAGTTCAGCATTTCTGCTGTACAAAAACTATTTCACTTTTTGCCAGATCTCTGATGCACTTTGACTTGATGTGCACTGGGACCCTGCCAATCAGGTTGCTAGGGCCTGTGTTCTTTCCCAAAACTGTACCTTTGTAACCACATTTGGCACCTCTCTGGCTACATGTAAGTCCCTTCTAAAAGGTACCATGGGAACCAGGGGCACTGTGACCAGGGAAGGCCTCTAAAGGCTGCAGCACATATTGTGCCACCCTTAGTGGTCCTGTACCTTAACGCACACACAGACACTGCCATTGCAGGCTGCATGTTTTGGTGAAGAACAAAGTGAAGAGTCGACATGGCACACGTACCTGTGTGCAATGCATGCAACCAATTGCCTATGAAATAGGTAAGGCACCCCTCTAGCTGGGTGCACTATACCACTGGTGAGGGTATGGTTGCATGAGCACTGTACCCCTACAGTGTCTAAGTCCATTCTTAGACATTGTAAATGCAGTAAAGTCATAAAGAGTATATGGTCTGGGTGCTTGTCATTACTAACTCCACAGCACCATAATGGCTTTACTGAATTTACTGAAGTTTGGTACCAAACTTCTCAGCATAATAAACCCACACTGATGCCAGTGTGGGATTTATTATACCATGCACTCAGAGGGCACCTTAGAGATGCCCCCTAAAAAACGACCAGCCTCTGGTGAATTCCCCGACTGGTACACACCAGCCTGCCACCACGAGACATGTTTCTGGACCCTTGGGGTGGGAGTCTTCACTCCCTGAGCCAGGAAACAAAGCTTTTGCTGGGTGGAGGTGTTCACACCTCCCCCAGGTCAGGAGAGCCATCTGTAGCAGGGGAGCTTCAAAGGCCATGTCGCCTTTATAAAGCAAACCCCCAGTCTCTCTTGCTATCAGAAGCAGGCCCCCTTCCTGTCTCCCCTCCTTTTCGGGGAAAGACAGGCGGGAAAAAATAGAGCAGCCCAGAAGGTGTGCCGACCTCTGCCAACTCCACGCTCCTCAGATGGGGGAGGAGAGGTGAAGCCCACTCTTCAGTGCCCGCCATCTTGCAGATGGCAGGCACTCTCCAATAAGGATTAGGGATTGTGCCCACTCCCCCACGTAAGGTGAGCACACCAAGGGTGTAGTCACTTTAGGGTTAGCAGCCCATTGGCTACTGACCTCGAGACCTCTAAAAATGTCCTCTAAACACAGTATTTAGGGAGCAGCCCTGAACCAAGAAGGCAGATTCCCGCAACCTACGAAGGAAGACGCCCAGCAGAGGAGACTGCAGAGAGCAACTGACTTGGGCACAGCTCTACCGGCCCATCTGCAGTTTACGGAGATCCTGTGCCAAAAGTAGCCTTGCCCTGCAGCCAGCGACCTCCAGAACCCCTGGGAAGACTGACTGCCTTCAACATAGATAGGATCTCCTTTGAACAGCATCTCTGTTCAAAACACGAAAGAAAGACTCAGAGCTTGCTGAAGACAAAGAAACCTTACGCCAGGAACCACCACTGCACTCTACGCCTATGGCCCGAATTCGGGTGGCCCACCGGTCCTAGAGAGGTCCGCCAGGGCTCCAGAGTCCAAGTCCACTGTGGGTTGACCCCTCCAGGACTCCCCAACGTCACCTGCAGCCTCTGCATGGAGACCTCCCTCCCCCCCAACCGCGGGTAGCCCGTTAAGGTGAAATCTGACCTCAAAAGACACCCCCTGCATCCAGCTGCCCTGCAGAAGAGAACCGGAGGTGCACCTACATCCCCCAGCTCTCAAACTTACCTGACCAGCTGTTGGTTCCTCCCGGAAGTCTTACTGGACCGAGCCTGCAGCCAAACTCCCAAACCGGCAACTCCCATTGAAGACAACAGGGCACCCAACACCACAACAGCACCCTGCACTCAGACGTCCATGTGCCGCTGTAGGTGCACCTTGTGTGCTAAATCAGATCCCCCTCAGCCCTGAGCCTAAGTCCAGGAGCATTGCTCCCACAACCTTGTGGCCTGCTTGTGAGCAGCCACCAACCGGAGGCCCCCTAGCCCCCATTAGATAACATTGGGCCTCATCACTCTGCACCTGGCTGCCCTAGTAGCGATAAGGGTGCTTTGACAGTGCATCCTGGACCCTAGAGGAACTCTGGTTCTAACCCCAGGATACCAACTCCAAAACCTAAATACTTACTGAGAAACCGATAACACTGTCATAGCCTCTCTTTTAATCCTAACCTCAGGGTGCCCTAATAAGGTTTGTCTGGCACACCGGAGAGCCAGTTTTAGCTCCTATACACTTTTTTCTTCTCTTCCACTCACCACACCCTGCTCATCTGCAGGTTTTAGAATACCTTTATTACTTTACAACAAAATATCCCTGAGCTCCTCCCCTGTAGAGGGGGGGGGGTCTAGCCCACACTACGACTAGGTTCGCAGTGCGAGGAGTTTACCCCATGATGAAGCATACCACCTTCGGGTGGGTGAGGGAAACGTCCTGTAAAAGGGATACTCCAGCATTCGTTTTCCATACTGAGACCCAGGGGCCTATTTTATGTAAGTTGTGATAGATGGGAGTCATCCCCTGCTGGTCTTTAAAATCTCCTCAGGTCCTTCTTGTGTGTTATACTGTAGAGCAAGGAACACACCATAGCATTCGCATCCAGACTGCTGAAACCAGCAGACACATATTACAGCACGATAAAACGTGAAGTTCTTGCCTGTTAGTGGGCTATCAAAAAATTCAGAACCTACATTTAGGGATGAGAGTTAGAAGTTTTTACTGACCACAAACCCCTAATGCACATGTTAGGTGGAAGTGGTCTAGGAAAAGCCTCAGCAAGACTGGTGTGTTTGTTTCTCAACTACAAGAGAACTATTTCAGCATCAAACATTTACCAGGAGAGAAAACTTCAGGACGGATTGCCTGTCACGCATGGCCTTGAGTGAGGAGCATCATCTGGATGAACTAGAGGACACAATGTGTGGTGGCTGCATTGGATGCTGCTGAGGAATGTGCTTCTGTCACTTACCAAGCTTGGAAGGAAGCTTATACAAAGGACTCGAAGCTTATTCAAGTCAATTAGTTTATAACAGAAGGTTGGCCTGAGGGCAGAAAATTGTCTTGTGAGTTAAAGAGTTTTTTCAGGTGGCCACTGAGTTGTCTGTGGTTGAAGACCCGATTATGCGCCACAAATTTTTCATTCCGTTGGAAAGTTTAAGGAAGGGTATAATGGGTGCACACCATGAGCACTTAGCAACCGCTAAGATGTGCAAACTTCTCAAACTGTACTACTGGTGGCCTTCCTTTGAGTCGCAAGTCAAGCCCTTGGTTAATAAGCGTGCTGAGTGTCTTTTATCCCATAAGAAGTGGAAAATGAAGGATACACCCAGCCACTCTGTTCGGTTCCCAGAAAGACCATGGGATAATGTTGGGATGGATTTCTCTGGGCCGTATGAGTTCTACCTAGCAACATCAGGTATTTGAGTTGGCTAATAGTTTACCACTCCAAGTGGTTATATCATATGTTTTTGATTTCCTTAGTACTGGGAATGCCATTAAAGTTTTGGTACAAGTGTTTGCAGTTGAAGGTTTGCCTAGAGCGATTGTTACAAACAATGGAGCACACTTCTTGTCCGACAAAATGTGCATGTTTCTTGATCTTAATGATGTATCGCATGTTAAAGTTGCTTTAATATCCCCATCCTCAAATGGTTTAGTTGAGAGGGCGAATAGAATAGTGAAAGAAGGAAATCAAACATCAGTTT